>NC_141693.1:201707341-202954862 GCF_964263255.1 Lissotriton vulgaris | reverse complement strand
GAGGGGAAGAGTCGCAGGGAAGAGTTTGTTTTGGGGGATCGGTATAGTAAAAGAGGTGTCAGATGATGCAAGGAGGGGTGGAGTAGGAGAGAGTCTAGAAAGGGTTATTTGGGGGATTATAGTAGTGGTATGGGGTTTGGGATAAATGAGAGAGTGGCTGTAGAGGATATATTGATCGATGTATAGGGTGAGAGATGGGGTAGTGCATTGGAAAGAGTAGTAGAAAAGAAGTTTGAGATGAGTCAGAAAGTTGGGCTAGAAGATATATTGAGAGAAGTATAGGCTGAGAAATCGGGTAGTTCATTGGAAATGCTAAATTAGAAGAAAGTGATAAATATATAGATCCATAAATACATTGAAAGTATATAGATGCATAAAGGAGCTAAATACATTGAAAGTATATAGATGCATAAAGGAGCTAAGTATATGTAGATTAAAGATATTGATAGAGGTACAGGATGAGAAATAGGGTAGTGCATTGGATATGCTTTTTCAGGAATTAAGTAACAGACACATGTTTTTCCTCGTTTTGCCCGTAATTTGTGCTTGTCTGTTTCTGCCGTCTGCTCGCGTATTTTGCTGTTTTTATTTGTTTTGCCCTAAATTTGTGCTTGTCTGTTTCTGCCGTCTGCTCGCGTATTTTGCCGTTTTTATTTGTTTTGCCCTAAATTTGTGCTTGTCTGTTTCTGCCGTCTGCTCGCGTATTTTGCCGTTTTTATTTGTTTTGCCCTAAATTTGTGCCTGTTAATTTCTTTGTATCCCCTGTGCCGGGTCCAGTTTCCTTCCTGATTGGCCGCCTACCTCGCCGCCCTCCGCTCTCGCTTCCCGCCACCGACATTGGCCCCGCCCCTTTTTCTCTTCTGTTCCCTCCCCGCTCCCGCCTCCCAGCTGCTCCGCCCACCCGCGCACTTCGCCTTAAATGGCGACCGTGCGGACGCGCAGCGGTCGCGCCGATTGTGCGCCGAAGGCGCGCCAAAGGTAAGCCCGTCTACGCCCGTCCGCGACCGGATCGCGACCAGCGCCAGGACCCCTGGCCCACGAAGACCCCGACCGACCCGCCTGACGTACTCCGCCGCCACCCTCACCGCTCTCAACACCGGCCGACTCCCAGAATGCCATCAAGCCTCTCCACGACGTACCCACGGACCCTTCAGCTGCCACGCCTGCAAGTTCACCTGCATCCGGACCTGCCTCGCACCAGCACCCACCAAGCCGAACACCAGCAGTACCCACCTCAAGTGCATCCTGCTCAACACCCGCTCCATCCACAGACATGCCATCGAACTCTGGAACCTCCTCGACACCACAGCTCCAGATGTTGCCTTCCTCACGGAGACCTGGATGAACGCCTCTTCAGCTCCCGACATCGCCATCGCCATCCCAGAGGGCTACAAGATCGTCCGGAGGGACCGAAACGCCAACCAGATGGGAGGAGGCATCGCCATCATCCACAGGAGCACCATCCGTCTCACGACCAGCACCGACAACTCCCTGACCACCGCCGAACACCTGCATTTCCAGATCCACACCAACCCGAACACCACCCTCAGAGGCACCCTGATCTACCGACCCCCTGGACCACGCACACAATTCAGCGAGGACATCGCCGACTTCGTCAGCCCACATGCCCTCCCCTCCGCTGACTACATCCTCCTGGGAGACCTCAACTTCCATCTGGAGAACAACAACGACCGCAACACCAGCACCCTGCTCGACAACCTCACCAACCTGGGACTCAAGCAACTGGTGTCCACCCCCACCCACCTCGCCGGACACACACTCGACGCTGTCTTCTCATCCAGCAAGGACATCAACTTCAGCCACACCACAGAGCTTCAATGGACGGACCACAGCTGCGTCCACTTCACCTTCAAGAAAACAACGACCCACCACCACCAGCAACAGACCGCCCGCAGAAGCTGGAACAAGATCACAGCAGACCAGCTCGCCACCTCCCTGAGCCAGCACCCTCCTGCCAGCTCAGCGAACCCCAGCCAGGCCGCCGACAACCTCACGAAGTGGATCAGCAACTGCGCGGACGAACTCGCCCCACTGAGGACCCCGCCCAGCAGACCCGGCAGCAAGAAAGCCCCATGGTTCACCGACGAACTCAAGAGCTCCAAGAAGAACTGCCGAGCCCTCGAGAAAGTCTGGAGAAGGGAACCGACACCGGACAACAGGACCTCCTTCAAACTTGCCACCCGGAAACACCACCAGCTGATCCGCGCCGCCAAGAAAACAGCATTCAAGGACCGGTTGGACAACAACGCACACAACTGCAAGGAACTCTTCAACATCGTCAAAGAGCTTTCCAACCCCAGCGCAGGAAACAACGACATCACCCCATCGCAAGACCTCTGCAACTCCCTGGCTTCATACTTCCACAACAAGATCGCGGACATACACAACAGCTTCAACAACCAACCAACGCACACCATGACCGAACAACCACCCCCCACCACCACCCTCCACGCCTGGACCCCGATCAGCACCGAAGACACCATCCGCACGATGAACTCCATCCACTCCGGATCACCGACCGACCCCTGCCCTCACCACGTCTTCAACAAAGCCGACGCTGTCATCGCACCCCACCTGCGAGACATCATCAACACATCCCTCGACACCACCATCTTCCCCGAGAGCTGGAAACACGCCGAACTCAGCGCCCTACTCAAGAAACCAACAGCGGACCCCACCGACCTCAAGAATTACCGCCCCATCTCGCTCCTCCCGTTTCCAGCCAAAGTCATCGAGAAGACCGTCAACAAGCAGATGGCCGCTTTCCTCGAGACGAACGGATCCCTCGACCCCTCACAGTCCGGCTTCCGAGCCAACCACAGCACCGAGACCGCCTTCATCGCCGCCACCGACGACATCCGAGCCCTGATGGACAATGGAGAAACAGCGGCCCTCATCCTCCTAGACCTCTCCGCGGCATTCGACACGGTCTGCCACCGCACCCTAGTACGGCGCCTCAGCAACGTCGGAATCCAGGACAAGGCGCTGGAGTGGATCACCTCCTTCCTCGACGGGAGAACACAGAGAGTCCGCCTACCACCGTACAAGTCAGAGGCCACCGAAGTCATCTGCGGCGTCCCCCAAGGATCATCTCTGAGCCCCACCCTCTTCAACGTCTACATGAGCCCCCTCGCGGCCATCGTACGCAAACACAACCTCAGCATAATCTCCTACGCCGACGACACCCAGCTGATCCTCTCCCTGACCAACGACCCCGCCGCCGCCAGAGCCAACCTGCACGAAGGGATGAAAGAGGTAGCCGAGTGGATGACGACCAGCCGCCTGAAACTGAACTCGGACAAGACGGAGGTCCTCATCCTGGGCTCCTCTCCCTCCGCCTGGGACGACTCCTGGTGGCCTCCCGCCCTGGGCACCGCACCCAAACCGACAGACCATGCACGCAACCTGGGCTTCATCCTGGACTCCTCCCTCTCCATGACCAGGCAAGTCAACAACGTCTCCTCGGCATGCTTCAACATCCTACGCATGCTACGGAAGATCTTCTGGTGGATCCCCACCGAGACCAGGAAGACCGTCACCCAGGCCCTCGTCACCAGCCGACTGGACTACGGCAACGCCCTCTACGCCGGGACCACCGCCAAGCTCCAGAAGAGACTCCAGCGGATCCAGAACGCCTCAGCCAGACTCATCCTCGACATCCCACGAACCAGCCACATCTCCGGACATCTGCGAGACCTTCACTGGCTCCCCGTCAACAAAAGAATCACCTTCCGCCTCCTCACCCACGCACACAAAGCCCTACACGACCAAGGCCCGAGCTACCTCAACAGCCGAGTCAACTTCTACGCTCCCAAACGCCACCTCCGATCAGCCAACCACGCCCTCGCCGCCGTCCCCCGCATCCGAAGAGCGACTACAGGAGGAAGGTCCTTCTCCCACCTGGCCGCCAAGACCTGGAACTCCCTCCCGACCGACCTGCGCCTGACCCAAGACCACCTCTCCTTCAGGAAGAAGCTGAAGACCTGGCTGTTCGAGCAGTAGCGGCTCCCCCCCCCCCCCAGCGCCTTGAGACCCCACGGGTATGCAGCGCGCTTTATAAGTGTCACTGATTGATTGATTGATTGATTGACACACAGATCCAAGTACGTGGAAGGTACATAGATGCACAATGTAAGCAAGTACATGTAGACCAAAGATGATTTTAGTTTTACAACATAATTATTCTACATGTTAATACAAAGCAATACACAAAGATAGGTACATATCTATAGTGAAAATAAATGCTTATATTAAGAGGGATATGCTGTAAATTTCTGTTTGCGTATGGTGCTTATGTAGGGAAGAGACAATTCTTGAGTAGTTTTCTGAAGATAAGGTGGTTGTCGGTAGATCTTATGTTGGGGGGTAAAGAGTTCCATGGTTTGACTGCTTGAACAGAGAAGGATGTGCCACCCATGGTTTTTAGGTTGAGTTTACTCGAACTTATTGCTGTCCATCCAAAAGCTGACTTTTACGATCCGGATTTGGCCTCAGGCATTCACCCCAGCAGCATTTCTCCTCCCCTTACCATTTGCTCCTGCCTCCGAGAGCTTCAAAGGGATCTGCTTCACACTTCACGGCCGCCGTGACTCACATTTCTCCTTCCTTCGTGCCCAGCCCCCCTCCCAGCGCTGCCTTGTTTTTCTCTGGCCTGGCAGCTTCCATTTACTGCTGGGCTCTAACAAGTGCTTTTGTGTGACTCAAATGCTCCCTTGTTTCTTCATTTCACGGCCGATTTTCTTTTTCTTGCGGCCGCCAATGCTTCCATTATGTCTCCCCACCCCGCTCCGAGGTCGATTCATGGCACTCCCACCGTCGAAGACACAGGAGGCTCTCCCCGCGCCAAGACGGACGCATTTTTCCCTTTTTGTCAAATAATAGCGGCTATTAATAATTTCCCCTTTTCTCATGCTTGGATGCTGCAGCAGGATACTTTAACAGCGCCGTGTGTATATATTGAGCGAAGCAATTTCTTCCGTCCTCTCTTCCCTCCTGCATCCCGATGCCTTCTTGCCCACCCGCCCCTCCCCGTTCGTGCCTTCAAATGATTCTTTTCATTCCCGCAATGGAATGGCGATGTGGTTAGTTGCTTTGCCAAATATGCCTTTATTTTCGCTTTATTTATCTTGGTTTAAATAGGAGCACTCGCGCTTTAACAGTATAGATCTTAATCTAAAGCGCGGTGCCACGATTGCTCAAAAAGTAAATAAAAGAGCAGTTCCCCCGCTTCCCTCTCCTGACTTGCTCCTGCCTCCCACACCAATCCCATGTCGAGGCTACTTCCACTCTCCCGCTGCCCCGTCAGAGCACTTCAATTAATTGCAGGTCACAGGTATGAAACTCGGAAAGGCAAACTCAGCTTTCCATCATACCGAGGTTGGTAAAATAAATGGCTTTAAATTGGAGAAGAATACCACCTCTTACTTAAAAGCTCTTATTAATGACAGAGATAAAGTAAGACACACTACATTAAAAAGTGTTTATGAACAAGTGCCTAGAGTTAGCATGAGCTACTACACCAGGCTCAAGGACATCACATGCATTTAAGCCTCTTTCCTACTTTCTCACGCAGACTTAAACTAAAGTTAACATTTCTTCAGGTGCAAGCCTGATTTAAGCCTGTAAAAAACCTTTGTGAACTGGCTGCACAGGGTTTTATACCCGGGCCGTACTGTCTACTACACGCCTTTGCTTATTTTAGCAAACATGTTTCACTTTGAGTGAGGGGTGCTAGGAGCGGATTAATTTTAAAAAGGCGCATGAGTTCTGCTGTAGCAACATTTTTTTGTGACAAGGGGCGTCTGACCTGTCCAGTCGCATCTAGTAGCTATGTTTTTTTTTAAATGTATATTACTCTAATTTGCCTTGTTTTATACCTTGCTTCTCTATATCCATTCTCTTCCTGCGTGATGTCCCCATTTGCTATAAAATGAACCACTTAAACCGTGAAACACTGTTTTACAAAATAATAACAATAATAAAACGGAATGTAAACATGAATAGTTGCTTTGAAGGGAAATGTGTGAAATCACAAAACTGAACTCCTGAAAAGGATTCAGTAGATGGCATTTGATGACGGAGCAGTGTGCCTCCTGGCTTGTCCGTGCTGTGTTTTAGATGATGATTGGGCGTGAACAGCAGGGAATCTAACACCTCGAAGTGCTGGCCCCTCGGGTGGTGTTTAGACTGAGATGATGCAGACCTTTAACTTCATGACACGAAACACCCATTGTTAAAATAAAAGGAGAAAAGGATCTCCTTTCTCTGATCCAAGGTGTCATTCCTACACTGTATTTTTTATTTAAACAACATGCTTTAAAATAAGCTGTGGGCATATAGAAATGTTCTCTCTATAAATATTTAAGGTACATAAAATAAGTTTATAGACAGTGAACAAGTAATAATACCAAAAAGTAAAATACAAACATCAGTCACATAATCTGCATCTCGCATTTCTAATATTCATAAACAAGGGGATTTTCCTTGATAGAGACAGGAGGGCTAACATGGAGATGGTAACCCAGTCGCTGTAATACCCTGTAAGAGGTTAACTGTAAAAAACATTTACATGATAATTCAGGAAATGAGGACTAGTAGATCGACTCAGATTACAACTAAAAGAATGTCTGCAGTCCGAGCTTGAGCTCTTGTTTCCTTTCTGTACTTGCCCTCTCACCCATCGCTGCCTCCTCTCCCTCACCGGCCCCTTTATGCTCTACTTATCTTTTACCATCTTCCCCTCGTATCTATCCTCCTCTACCTCTCTCGTCCCCTCTCTCTCTCCTCATCTCCCACGCCTCCCCTTTCATATCTCGCATTGTTTTCCTCTGCCAGGGAAGATAACGCGCCTTTCTCTGGAGCCTTCTACCCTGCTGGCTGGCATGCCTTCTCCCCTGCTCCCCAACATCTCCCTGGCCCATCCCGATAAAGGGTGCTGAGCAGGGACATGTCATCTTCTTTGTGGGGAATCAATATGCGGCAAAGTTTATCTGCTCGACATAGCAGGAGGCGATAATTCCAGCCGCATGGGGTCCGTGATGAACGCTCATAATCGCGTGGGTATGAGAGCGAGATAAAGAGGCGCAAAACACACACGGCACACAACCACACACACACACTACCTCACACACACAACCACACACACACACACAACCACACACACAACCACACAACCACACACACAACCACACACAACCACACACACAACCACACACAACCACACTCATCTATCTGTCGCCCTCGCTGTCTGTCGCCCTCGCTCTATCTGTCTGTCGCCCTCGCTCTATCTATCTGTCTGTCGCCCTCGCTCTATCTGTCTGTCGCCCTCGCTCCATCTGTCTGTCGCCCTCGCTCCATCTGTCTGTCGCCCTCGCTCCGTCTGTCTGTCGCCCTCGCTCTGTCTGTCGCTCTATCTGTCTGTCGCCCTCGCTCTATCTGTCTGTCGCCCTCGCTTTATCTGTCTGTCGCCCTCGCTTTATCTGTCTGTCGCCCTCGCTCTATCTGTATGTCGCCCTTGCTCTGTCTGTCGCCCTCGCTCTGTCTGTCGCCCTCATCTGTCTGTCGCCCTCGCTCTATCTGTCTGTCGCCCTCGCTCTATCTGTCTGTCGCCCTTGCTCTATCTGTCTGTCGCCCTCGCTCTGTCTGTTGCCCTCGCTCTGTCTGTCGCCCTCGCTCTATCTGTCTGTCGCCCTCGCTCTATCTGTCTGTCGCCCTCGCTCTATCTGTCTGTCGCCCTCGCTCTATCTGTCTGTCGCCCTCGCTCTGTCTGTCGCCCTCGCTCTATCTGTCTGTCGCCCTCGCTCTATCTGTCTGTGGCCCTCGCTCTATCTGTCTGTGGCCCTCGCTCTATCTGTCTGTGGCCCTCGCTCTATCTGTCTGTGGCCCTCGCTCTATCTGTCTGTGGCCCTTGCTCTGTCTGTCGGCCCTCGCTCTGTCTGTCGGTCCTCGCTCTGTCTGTCGGCCCTCGCTCTGTCTGTCCGCCCTCGCTCTGTCTGTCCGCCGGCCCGCCCTCGCCGCCACAGCACCACTCAGAGGCGCCGCCACAGCACCATCATTTAACGCCACAACATCAATATGTGCAACCCTTCAACAACAACTGGTTCAAATATGTTTTCTCAATGTTTCAAGCTGTGTTACAAATGTCACAAAAAGATGTTAAATATTTCACTTCTGTTCTTGGATTTTCGTCACAATAAAATACACTGAACATAATCTTCACAAAACTTATTTACAAAAGTTTAAGCTGTTGCCATTATAAATTACAATCACTTTTATTTAAGTATTAAAAATTAAAAGCCATTGTTATTTGTAATATCAAGATATCTAAGTCACGTAAATACAAAACATGTTGCATTTCAAATGCTATAGGTGTCACATTTGCGAAAGTTATAACTATTGGTATTGTAAATGACAAAGCTATTAATTTAGCTATTTTCAAAATCAACACTTAAATAAAATAATTGTCATTTACAAGACCAATAGCTCAAACTTTCTTAATGCGAGACCTATTGCATTGCAAATGCTTGTTTTCTTGTATCTTGGGATTTTGAGGCAAGATACCCCTTTATAGCTGAGGTTCCTTTGTAGAATGTGTTTCCTGATGAAGAGCGGTCCCATTCCATGTATTGCTTTGTGGGTGATACAAAGTAGCTTGAACGTGGATCTTCTGGCAACCGGTAACCAATGCAGGGCTTTCAAGGCAGGTGAGATGTGGTCTTGTGGTTTGATAGGCAAGAGTAGTCTGGCAGCCGAGTTCTAAATCTGATGTAGTCTTTTAATGGTTGGCAAAGGTGATCCATGGTAGAGGCTATTGGCATAATCGAGTTTGGACAGAACAAGGGAGATGGTAGCTTGGACCTTATGTGGGAAACCCAAATGAGGAAAAATTTGTTGCAGCGTTTTTATAGTGACAAAGCTTGATCTTGCTAGTTTGTCCACTTGGGCATTTATCGACAGCTGAATGGAGTCCATGATCATTCTGAGGTTTCTTACTTCCTTCGATACTTTAGGCGGTGATCCCAGTTCATCAGGCCCAGGCGGCAAGCTGGTCATAATGTTTCCGTTTTGGAAGCATTCAATTTGAGATGGCTCCAAGTCATCCACTGATCCATGTCTCTGAAACAACTGAAAAGTGGGGATTTTCCAATGTCTTTGTGGCATTCCAGTCCAAGGAGTATTTGTGTGTCATCTGCATAGTTATAGCACGTGAGGTGAAATAGATTGATCAGTACCAGTAATGACTTCATGTAGATGTTGAAAAGCATGGGTGAGATGATAGAGCCTTGAGGGACCTCTGCTTTTGGGGAGTATGGTTTGGACTAGAAAGGCGGGGTATGGATGACATTAGTTCTGTTTCGAACGTAGGACGCGATCCAGTCTAGAGCAGTACCCTCTATGCTGGCTTCATAGAGTATTTGTTTCAGAGTGTCATGGTCAACCGAGTCAAAGGCAGGCGAGGGATCCAAGAGGAGTAGCGCACCAACCCCGTAGCAGTATACAGTGTTCTTCAGGTCATCACAGATGGCAAGGAGGGCAGAATTAGTGCTTCTTCCTGGACGGAATCCTGTTTGGAAGTCTGAAAGTATGTCACTCTCTTCAATGAATTGTGACATCTGGGCGAACGCTGCTCTTTCTATCAGTTTGCCCAGGAAAGGTCCATTTGTAGTGGGTCTGTAGTTTGTTTTCTTCAGTAAAGGGTGTATGTGTGACTTTTTAAGTTCTTCTGGAAATTGATCCTGTTCCTCAATGGAACTGCTAGGTGAGGCCATCTTCAAGGGAACTGCCATGTGAGACCCCCTCCATAAGGAAAAACAAGCAACCTCAGACTGCTAAGCCTTATAAGACCCTGTCAGAGAGATGTAGCTTGAATCTTGTGACATCTTGCCATGTCTGGGCATACTCTTGGTCACACAGAAAATAATGGGAGGAATGCTTGCAAATAGTCTAAACCACGGCCAGGCACTCAGGATAGTATTCAAACTCACAGTTTTTTCATATAGAGCCGCTTTAGACACAGGCTCACCCTATGCAAATCAGTATTGATTCTGCACCTCGAAGGAGCAGTGCATCCCAAACTGCCAGACGAGGCCTCCTCCAAAAGTGAGCGGTAGCATTCCCAGGCTGGCTTTGGCCTTATAAGACCGCATCAGAGAGGTCTAGTTCGGATCCAGTGGCTCAGCGAGAAAGAGACCCATCTCTGGGCATACTCTTGGCAATGTCATTCATTCCTTCCATCACTTTGTCATTTTTGCAGTATAGACGCCCTTGTGTGATGGTTATGCACAGACATTGGCCCAGTGTTTACTCTACCAAAAGACTCAGGCTATACCTCACTGACGAGATCTAAGTCGGCTGAGACCGGTCTGAGGTTTTTGTATTCCTGTCTAGAAAGGATCTGGTCTGGCTGCATGAGCTGAACTTTTTGAAGCCTGACTAAGGCTGATTTGCATATATCAGGTGTGAGCCTGGTATTGCATAGTGGGGAAAAACAATGTACTGGAATGCCGCCAGAGTGATTGGCAGTGGCTGACATTAATTGAAGCATTCCTTCCATCATTTTTCTGTTTTTGCATCACCTTTTATTTGCACCAGTACTAATCATACTTTTCTGTGATGTACATTAATAATAAAAAAAGGTTTTTAAACCTATACTATGTACACCTGCCTGCTAAGAAGCACTAGTACTGTTGCATTAAAATGATATACTATGGGTAGTATTTTTTAAAAGTTTTATTGCAAGCATATGTCTGACACGTTTTGGCAATGACATGTTTCTTTTTATGGCATATGCTTGCAATAAAACATAATTAAAACATAACTTTGACATCAGCTGCAGAGGCCATACTGCTTGTCTTTGTCAAGGCTTGTTTTCTTTGGCACCGTAGCAAGGGCTATGCTGAATGTCTTGTTTTCGAACCTATGGCCGAATGTCAATAGGGAGCAAAGACAGCTCACCTTCCAAGTGGGCCCTGGTTTTACTTCCCTTCTTGAGGCCTGAAAGGAAGTGAACGCCACAAAGAACAAATACAGAGTAGGCCAGTTCCTCTAAGCTAAGTGGGAAACAACACTCTCCGGGGTGTGTAGGAACAAGAACGAGTGAACGCCTTCCTGCACGCATTCATGCTTCGCACAACTGCGCCAACAATGGTCTACTGGTGCTCCCGTAGGATCTAATTAAAATATACGCTTGACATACTGTTCCTTCATCAGGGCCCTGTGTTCCGTGCACCGGATCCCTCCACCCACACAGTATTTCCATGACACGCAAATATCTCTGAATTTCTGCTCTCGACAGCATGTCCCAGGTCCACGGAGTTATGCCCAGCAATAACTCTCCCAAACTCCCACTGAATTTACTTACTGCTGATGTCATTCCTCAGGGTCCCCTGTGAACTGAAGTTATTTGTTGGGCAATACCTTACATTTCTAATGAAAGTGAATAAATAACAAAATGCATATTTATAATAAAAACCTCAAATAAACAATACATTGTAAAAAATGTATAGGGTACTTATGTAATTTCAGCTAACAAAATTATGTTACAAGATTTTTGGGAACTACGTTGGTCAAACTTATTTTGATTCGGCCTGTAACAGCATCACTGGGGATTATGAGGCGGATTTATCAAATGCTTTACATCGCCCTTGCAAGGGGACGCATGTCGACGCAAAACCCAGCATGAAATTCACCGAGCTATCCAAGGTCACCATGGGGGCCCTGTGTGGCTTGGTAAATCTGGTGTAAGGCAAGGGTCGCGCATGTCGCTGCCTTGCGTTACTCTGCCCAGGGAAGTGTTTCATGGGTGGAGGGAGCGTGGGTGTTCCCATGCATCCACCCATGGATTTTAGCACTTTCCCAGATTTACCTTGAGTAGTAGACCTGGGAATGTGTCAAAATGCTACACCTTCCCCTATTCATCCTCGGTTTTTCCTCTTTCTGCATGTGCTGCATTCCTGCACAAAAACAATCCTACCTGCAACTCAAGTGCCCTTGCACCCTGGTGCAAGGGTAGCTGCGCTGGTGCTATGCCGCACACGGTTCACCTGTGCAAGGACAGGAAAGGATTTATCCGTATAATGTTAAATATGGCACATTCCTGCTCTCTCCCCATCACCTTTGGCTGCGCCCACAGGCACAATTGTTTTTGTGTAGGAAAGGATACCTTCCTGCACAAAACCAATCCTTTGAGGCTTTTTCCTCCTTCTACGTGTGCTACATGATACAGCACATGTAGAAACAGGAAAAAACAAGGAGAAATAAAGATAGTTCTACTTGTTACTCCTCCCCTGGGAAGGCAAAGCATTTTGACTCATTCCAGGTCTGTCACTCATAGTAAATCTGTGAATGCGCCAAAATCCATGGGTGGATGCATGAGAACACCCACCCTCCACCCACGAAATACCTCCCAGCTGCAGGGTAACGCAAGGCAGCGATTTGTTCTGTCTAGTGTTACTCCAGATGTACCAAGCCCTGCAGGGTCTAGCAAGGTGACCTTGAGTGGCTTGGTAAATCTCATTTGGGTTTTGCGTCACCTTTGCGCTAACTTACCTGGTGCCAGGGTGACACAAAACTCTGATAAATATGCCCCTTAATCTGAATTAGGTAGAGGCGTGACAAGATCACCAAATCGAGTGAGCTCATTCTCACCCCTCCCCTTTCATCACCCTCAATGCCTCCCACTTCTTTCTCCCATTGAGCCCTTAATGTTGCAAAATGATCCAGAGCATTCACTACTAGTAAGTGGTATACTCATAAAGTTGCTTGCTTGCCAATCGGCTGTATTGTAATTTTAACTTTTTAGCGGAGTGACGTTACTTTTGCCGTAAATTGCCTCTAGCGCATGGGTTCTCACAAACATTTCCCCGGGGGCAATACATTTTGCTCTGTGATGTGACCGAGGGCCGCATTGATGTCTGCAGGCTGTCGGTCGGGGTGGGGGGAGAATTGGTGGTAATGTAGGTTTACGGTAAGCAAAGCATATACATCTAGTGGCAGAATTGCACAATGTGAAACCAGATAACCTTTGATTAATCCCGGCTTACCCACTTAACCAAATTGTATGATCCTAGGCAATAGTTTTACTTCACTTTCCCTCCTTTTTCTTCTTATCACATATAATAGGACCTCAAAGTATGTGAATTCAGGATATTCCTAAAGTTAAGTAGTGCAGGACATCCTAGTTATTTTGTTCTTTAACATCAATTAACCTTGAAATAAATGTCAGTTCATTTAAAAATAATTTTTTGTTAGTGCTGAGTCGAGTAAATAGCAGCTCAGTGGTGCCCTTAACCAGGAGGCCACATGTAAAGGTCAGGAGGTCCACTTGCGGCCCCCGGGCGTACTTTGGGTATTACTGCTCTAGCGTTTGTCTTCACTGAAGATAACAACACATTCAGACTGATAAGGTTGAACACTGCAGTGTCTCAAAGAGTATGTGGTGGCCTGGCACCTTACATTCCCCGGGCTAGTAATTCTAATATGGTCCATCTGTCTGAATCCCCCTGTGACGCCACTTGTAGGAGCTGTAAGCCTGCCATAATGGCTCCTTCCAGGCATGTAACAAGCTCTTTTTTTGGAGGCAGGTTACAGGGATGTGTTGGTATAACTTAAGAATGGTCCCATATAACATGTGCCACGTTAAGCCAGCTCTATCTAGGAATTTTATGCCATCAGTATTCTGGGACTTGTTCATACAGATTTCTTATTGTATCCATTGCAAGTCAGGGCTTGATGAAGGTGCCAACTGAATACGCGACTCCTGAAGGAGCTATGATACAGGAAGCAGGGCATTGTGGGCATGGGTGTGCTCAGTACTTCTTCAAGCCATAGCTGGTAATTCGTTTAGTCTTCTTGTGACACATAAAGAGGAGGCAGAACGTGTCAGAGTCTTCATGGGCTACCTAATGCCACATACATCCTCCACAGGACCATGTAAAATACATCTTGGGCGACCTTCCACAGCCTGGTGAGTCCGCAAAAACTGCAATTGATTACGAAAGTGCAAATCTTACCTACCAATGCTAGAAACCTATGTACATGAGTAGGGGCCATATGTATCAACAACCTGATTTGCGATTCTCATATAGCGATTTTTTTGAAATCACTATTTGAGAATTGCAAATATGGATGTATGTACAAAATCGCAATTTTTTTGCGATTTCTTACTATTCCTCAATTGCGATTAGCAAATTGCAAATCGCAATTAAGGAATACTTTCCCATTCATTTCTATGGGCCAGGAGGCCTATAGGAATGAATCGGAAGTTATTCTCAATTTGTGATTCTCAATTTGAGAATCGCAAATTGAGAATAATTTCAAGGGTGCAGGGGTGTCCAAAGGACACCCTGTTGCACCCCTGAAATTAGCATGGGTGCACATGTGGCGCACAAACATGCCCTAAGGGCATGTATGTGCTTCACATTGCACTTTGAAAAATGCAAGAAAGTGCATTTTTCAAGGAATTCGCAAATTACCACCAACTTGAAGTTGGTGGTAATTTGCGATTCCTTAAGGCAAATTTGAATTTTTTTTTGCTTCTTACATTGCATTTAAGAAATCGCAAAATTTGCAATTCCTTAAATGCAATCGCAAAATAAGGAATCGCAAATTTTGCGATTCCTTATTTTGCACGCTGTTTTCTTTCATACATACCATTTAGCAGTAATGAGTTCGCAAACGCCGAATTGCGAACGCATTAGTGCTTGATACATATGGCCCTAGATCTCCAACTCTGTTTAGTATTTACCATGTGATAAAGGAGGCCCACCTGCCTACCAGGCTGGCAGGGGCCCTGTCCCCAATCACTGGAATGCGACCGTCTTCCATATTAAAAGATCCTCACCTGTTAGGCAGGGATCTCACTGCCTTAAGTTCATCCACAGGTACATCAGCAAAATGCTCTGCAGGCGCCATATGTATGTGGTCCTACTTGCTCTACTTTTTACTTTAGTGAAACAAATCCCAAAGGAAAAAGAGCATGCAGCTATTCCGGACCATTTTATCCATAGAGAATTACTTCGAGATTAGAAGTGTCGAAACCTGGATGTAAAATGTTGGCATTTTTTGTTTTTAGACTTCAGTTAACAGATATGTGTTTCGTGTGCCCACCTTTGGAAGTAAGATTTGAGAATTAGGGGATTTACTACCATTTATGCATGTCTTGATTGTGCATCCTGAGTAGGTCTGTCAGGTCGTTGTCTGTTCTTGGGAGATGTTCTGTCAAGAGATGAATAAAGCATTTGAGAGCCCAGTGCCACATTTCTAGTGCAGTTTGAGGCAGTATAGTTTGTGTGCCTCCCTGTTTCTAAGTTATGTTGTTAGACCAAAGGTCCCTTCCAAAAGGAATCGATGATGATACCATAGAAATTGCAATGAAAAACTATGAATGCTTGCTCCAAGTGGAGACTTAAATCATTTATTGACAATCATTTAAAAGAAATTTAAACATGAAAGAATTAGTGGGGAACACAACATAGAAATCTAGGCATTTCCAAGTCCCAGGCATTGTTCATTTCGGTGACTTGAAACACAATACACTTATAAGCTACAATACATGAAAAGTGTCTTCGCTTAGTACATATACAAGTAAAGAGTCAAGTCAAGACGAAGTTTTGATCCCAATCACAATAAGCGGATCATCATTAGGACACAAAATGTATGCCCAAGAACTATGCCATCAATTATAATCAAGCCAACCGCCATTAAATAGGAGGATGGACCGGGTCCATTCGAGGTGCAGCCCGATCCGGGTCAATGGGGGGCTCAACAGAGTCCTAGAGTGCTCGCGGATGTGGATATGGGGACTTCGGAGGAACACTTGCCTGGATCCCAGATCGTCTTAAGGCGTGCCGAGGCAGAGAGCACCGCCGGAGTTGTTTCTAAGAGCTGCACATGGTTACCATGTTTTCTGTGTGTGTCAGTACATCTTTGCCCTGCAAGTGTGTTTGAAATCATTCATTGCAGGAAACACTGATTTTAAATTCTAACACATTGATGCGAAGCAATTGTTCTACAATGGCCATTTTCCCTGTACTGTGAAATAGGTCCAATGTGCTCCCCAAACCTGAAGGGAAGCATTTAGTGAGTGTTATGTATGCCTGGGGATGTGCAAAGTGCCACCCTATTGTAATTTTGTATTTTCTCCACAGCAGCCTGTATCTGATCTGAGGCAACATCAATATTTGAAATTTCGAACCGCAAGATGCCTGCTCCCATTGGGATGCTAAATACTACTGCAAAGGATGCTTTTGAAGAAGTGTATTAAGAACAAAGTTTCTCACAGAGCCAGTCACCGTGGGTTTTACTCTTTCTGCTTAGAGACTGGGACTTTTTCAAGGCTTCAAGATTATATAAAACCAAGTTCAAATTAAAATTTTATATGGAACAATTTTAAATGCTTATGGCATCTTGTGTGTAACATGGTACAGCAAACGTGACCAAGCTACACGCTGTGAAAAAATACAGTCTGTGAGCTGGATGTCATGGTGTAATGAATTACTAGGGTCAAGTGTAAAAGATCAGTCTGTGAGTAAGAAAAGAGAATGTGAGAACAAGATCAAGATGTGTACCTTAGCAGGTCTACAAATTGTGTGCTGGACATTGACTTCTAGAATAGATTATAAGTAAGGCTCCCTGTTTTCCGTTTTTACTGATTTTTACAGATAAATACAGACAGAAACCCATTTATTTCCTGTCTGATTTTTATTTTTAAATGTGGATAAAAATGGAAATATGAGCTGTTTTTGAGTGATTCTAAATGCTGTCAATCATGACTGCCAGGCCAATAACTGTGTGGATTGACAAGCAATGGGGTTAAAATAATATAGGGATTTTAGTGAAGAGCCTTAAACAGCAGTATATTTGCTCAGCCTTGATACTAAAATGTACATATTTTCTTACAAGTGCATATTTGACCATCTGAGTGTGTATATATCATTGAAACATGTCAGGCTTCGAGGCACAAGTGAATATTAACTGGTTAAATAAATGCAGAACTATACACATTTCAGCTTAATTTTTTCACAACACCTAAAATAGGCATGGATAAATACAGGTAAAATTAGCACAAAACAAATATGGATAAATACAGACGGAAATGACAAAAATATAAATACCATAAAACCGGGAGCCATAATTATAAGGAATGATTATGCTACCCATAACATGGTTAGTTTACTGTGTACACCTCAGGTGAGGGGACATGGCGGTCTTACCAGGATAAAGGTAATGTGAGTTGGTGAATACGTCTCTAGAGGTTCTTCAGGAAAAGCCGGATGGGGGCTTCTTCTGTGGAATAGGACCCTGTGATCTGGTCCCAAATATTGGTCTATCACGGGCAATGTAGTCCTGCCTATATGTCTGTAGGGGATGTACCCCATTGTACATGCGATTTCAGCTTAAGACATCACATACTTTGTCTACAATGTAGTATTGTGGTGGTTCTCATTTGAAAACTCCTTTTCCAAACTACAATGACAGCAGCAGGGGTAGTATCTTTGTTTGGTGTATGTGCTGTTATGCTCAACATATTCGGTGTACGGCAAGTAGTCTTAAATGTATAGGTATTAATTTAAGGTGGTTAAGTAGTTGTATCTGATTCAATGAGTTTAATTTATTATGTGCTTATGACTTGAATTAGATTGCAGGTAGATCTTTCATGAATTATGAGGTATGTTATGTAGGTTAAAAGGCAGTAGATTCAGCCTGGTATTTGTTTTGTTGGCATGCCGTATCTGCCTCATCCAGAGAACTATTTTTCTCATTATTACTTACCTTTACTTATAGAAAACAGTACAAAATATAACATAATCATACAACATGAATACATAAAATATTGTTACTGTCAGGTCCTTTAGGATTGTCCCATTGTTATGTACAAATCTAGGACCCTAGTGTAATTTTTACCGATTCATGCCCATATATAGGTATAAATCATCCGATCCTTATATAGGCATAGAAATCAAAATGCAGCCCAAATACGGCATGGCTACTTTCACTAAGTTCCAAGAATCCACAACGATTTCTTAGAAAAACCCGCCTTCAGCAGCTAGGGACTTCCCCTTGTCTGAACACTAATTTATCTAGGAAATCATGGCGTTTTCAAAGAACTGAGTCTTTGATGATGTTATTATGTCCAACCAATCATCAAACTCAGCACCTTCAAGGTATAAATGTGCCTACATTTGCCCAGACAAACCCACAGTGGTTTGGAGAAGATCGACTATCCACTTGTCCGACGAGCCCTGCTGTAGCAAGTGCCAAAGGAAGCCGACCCTCCAGCTGATGCACTGAGAGACGCTGTCTTTTCTCCTGCCGAGAAATCCAGCTCCAATGTTTCCAGGCTACCCTTGTGGGTTGCTTGGAAATCGAGTCCTGAGAAAGAGATACAAGACCTCCTTCATTCTAAAACCAAGGTACGGAGCTGATTAGACCCTTAGAGAATTCTTGAAAAAGATTCTTGGCAAAAGAATACTAAACTTAAGCTACACCTCACTTACTTCTTCCCTTGTACTAGACTTAGGTTAGGTACACCTGGGTAGGCGTATTTTAGAAGCACCAGTTGAGTACTTTTAGTCATTATTTTATCACTGTATGTATTTTATATGTTTTTGGCATTTTTATGGCTTAAAACCCATATCATGCTCTTACAGTACTATTTTATAATACTCTTCGTATTATATGCCTTGTACTTTATAACCTGTATTACAATTGTAGCAGTACATTTCTTATGCTTGAGAAAGACGACTGTTCAATAAATACCTTTTATTGAAAACACCCGTCTCTCTATTTTGTCAGCACCTCTGGTGAAACGAAGCATGCACGATTGACTGAGTAAAATAGCTATCTATTGTTTCCGTGACTCTAGAGATTGATTTCTTATTCTTGGGAAACAAAGTTGTCATATTTATGCGGTTGTCAGAAACTAATCCCTTCTTGTGAATTTGAGAAAGTTTCTAGTGACCTCTGAGCTAGCTGGCACTCCCAATTAAGTCAAATAGATTCTGTAGAGACCTAGTCGACCTCAGTCCTACGTCTAAACTACAGGATATATTATTGCAATGCACAGAGCCTATTGGGAATATAGGAACTACACTACACCATCATGTACGTACTGATTACATACATTTTGTCCCATCCACACGACATAACGGTCCCACACAGGTGACCTTTTGCCTAGTAGCTTACTTCTGACTCTTAGACACCAGGCTCCAGGTATCCTATTTTAATCCCTGTACATAAACATGTCCTCCCGCACGGCAGATTCATTCTGTATAAGGGTCACCACTTTTTTCATCATGGCCAAAAGCCAGCTGTGCATGAGTGTTTTGTTCAGAAAAGGATTAGCAAAGGATTAGTGAATGTTTTCAAAACATATCGATTCTGGAAGAAACCCTGGAGTGTCCACTTTAGTCTAAAAGACCCTCACTCTCCCTTACAGACACAGAGGAGAATTCCTTCCAGGCTGGACCGGGCCTCTGCAGGCTGATCCTTCAACAGGCAGAGACCCGACATCCCTTGGGCGATGGCATCCTCGACGCAGAGACCGGTTCTTTCATTCAGAACCATCAGGTGAGGGGTTAGCACTCCGCCGTCGGATTCTTGGCTCCATTAGGATATATCCTAGCACTTACAGACACATGCTTCACCTACATACCTAGCCTAGGTACATTTAGGTATGCTATGCATCATAGGAGTATGCCAAAGCTATTGTTTTATATAATCTGCTTTTATTAATCTTATTGGCAATATGGTGGAACTCTATCTGCTCTTTATGATATTGGTGCTAGCGATCACATTTGTCTGCTCCTGTATTTTTGATTGTCGCAGCGAATATGTTTCATACTAGACTGACGCTTGATCAATAAATAATTAATGAAACTGTTCCAATCGTCATTCTATGTGTATTCTGAGAAAAGTAAGCACGAGTGACTGAGCGAAAGATATCGTACTGTTTTCCACGATACCTGAAGAATCAGGGTTGTCATGTTGAGTGGTTGCCAGAAACTACCTACACCTCTGTTTAATACAGGGGGGTGATAGTGGCACTGTAGAGCTAGCTGGTCTAACGGCTTACTCATCCTGTGGGGGTGTCCAGAGTCTGTCTCACACCAAGCCCTCAGTTTACGTCATCCAAAAAGCGCAGGTCCTGGGGAGTCCTAGGTACTAAATTTGTGTTATAATTGACATTATATTTACAAGTCCAATACGATCCTGCACACTAATTCATCAAATCAAATTTGCTTCTTGTCCATATGATCAAATCCCATCCCCTCACCACAGCAAACAAACGTCTACATAATTGCACCAATTTAAATAATATTTAAATTCCTACATCTCAAAGTTTAGTGCTATCTTTATATCACTGGCCATTCATATGAAAAATTAATTTATACTCTGTGATTGCCTACAGCATGCTTCTCAAGTATTGTAACTAATAAGTTCATTCTGGGCATCCTGTATCAAGAGCAAAAAGGAATACAATATACTAGATCTTATTCCATCTCAAAACCACACTGACAAACAATAAACAGAGCTAATATAGTCCTTACTGTTTTCTCCGTCTGATTAGTTGACAAGGGGAGTAAATTTAAAAACAATTTAGTGATTATAATTCTTTCTTCTGCAGGGATAATATTTAAAAATGGAGGGATTTCTGATTTGGTTTGCCTGCCCGCATCTTACCGCTTGTCTGTGCTGCACTTTGCTGGGGTGGGATTTCATCCCCAGCCTACCTTGCACCCAAGAGATGGTGGGATAGAGCAACACACGCTCAAAAGCAGCAGCCTGCAGCGCTGGACGCAAGTGGGGTACGCCCGGTCATGTTCCTGAGCAAATACCGGGCCGTGACTGGCCCGTCGTAGCCCGTCATAGACTGGAAGAGGCTGGGCTTGGCAACCCCCCATGGCTCTTACACTTTAGAGGTATTCACTCACCATCTGGCATGCTAGTAGTATTTGACTAGTAATAAGGAATTGAACTTGACAGGTGTAACGTTCTTCTGTCTAGGATGGGCAAAAAGAAGTCACCAGGGGGAGACACTACAGAAACACCATCTATGAAATTCACATCATTAGAGTGTATGTTGGAAAGGGCGACGGGGTAGTGAGGGACTACAGAGGTCAGCCTTTCGGAGAGAAGGCTATCACTGAATCTAGGCTCTCCCTCCCAGCCCCCCCACTGATATGGGTGGATCCCCTAGCTTCCAACACGGACATTAGTCCTCTCCAGACCCCTACTCATGTGCCTAGTTCCTTTTTAATCGCTCCAATAAAGCTCCATTTAAGATATCTTGCTGTAGCAGGTGATAAAAGCAGCGCGGGCCCCAGTACTCCCTCAATCTTCAACCCAAAGTGTAAGAGGGTAAACCACTCTAAACCAGCTGGCAAACGAGCGAAGGCACCTCTCCCTTTTCGTTCTATGCAATCTAAACCATTGCTTGCAAAGTCCTCCCAGACTAAGGACTTACCTAGCTCTCGTCTATCTCCTAGGGTAAGGGGATTCCTAGCCCACAATCTATGAGTAAATATGTGGAGCGTTGTTTAGAGAAATGTAAGCACATATTAAAAGTGGATGTTTAGTCACTCTCCTTGACTCGGTAGAATGAAACTGGAAGCCTTAAAAAATCAATGGGGTCTAATTGTATGAAAAAGTGCCTCATCTACCATAGACCCACCACAGCCAACTGTACCACAGATGCAGGCTAGGAATAGTCCGTCGCATCCACCTGCAAAAAATTGGAGTAGTGGGGTTAATTTGGAGGGGCAAGCCTAAAGTTGGTGGGGGGGGGGCACAATTGAAAGAAGACAGCAGTAGGTGCAAAGCAAGAGATCATTCTGGTACATTACATACTAGACACCCCCAACTCCCCCCAGAATGCATACCCACTAAAACATCCTTAAAAATGTTCCTGCAAAGATTTTCTGGCCCTGAAAAATAAAACTATGTATTTGCTCGAAACTAATTCTGGGTGGCCGCAGGACCTAGCACAAGAAATCTTGTCAGTGAGAAGGACCACATCGTTGGGTATTCATCCCAAAGACTCTCCTGGGGACTGCAAACTAATCAACTCCAAAAGCCCCTTGATTACTGAGTTGCTATTACAGCGCCTAACTAAGATGAATCCATCACTGAGCCAAATTGAGGCACTGTCTTTAGGATACTTCTACAGGCCACCTACTTCTCCAGGCTTCTCTAGGACAATGAACCTGGCAGATGGTACAGCTCCCATCCTTGGTCAAATGTCCTCAAACATCCCCACAAATAACTCCTCCGAAGCTCTGTCACCCTTGGATGGTCAATGTTGACATTGTGTGAATGTTGCAACCAGCGCTCCTGGAAAATTACCAACGCATGAAGCTCAACCGGACAAACTCCATCATGCCCCAGCAATCTCTTCTAACCTGGTTACAGCAAAGGGGATGAACAGATCTCCCAAAGACTTAACCACAACTATGAACTCGTGTCAAAGATACCCAGAAATGGACACTGAACTCCCACCTACCGGTCATATATGGAATAACCTCCCGGGTTCTCTTAACATACTTTCTTGGAACATAGCTGCGCTGACGTCAAAAGTGTTCGTACCTGACTGGCTAGAATATATTGAGCAATATGAATTCCGTTGCTGTTCTGTTGCTGTTGCTAACCCGGCCTCTATTCAAATCTGGCTATACTATCTTCTATGTTGATGCAATGCCTTTTGTATGTGGTAGTGCTTCGGGGAGGGGGGGCACTTGAGCTGGGTCAACATTGAGTTAAACTCTCGTTTAGAACCCTTGCGAATTGATTCCCTGATAGCTTAGGGCTAAAAATCGAATCTCCGGAGGGGAGTTCCTTCTACCTGTTTAAGGTTTACCTTATGCCTAAGAAAAGTAACATGAAATCCTCAACTTTACCCATCCTGCAGCATTTTCTGAGATCTATCAAGGAAAATAACATAGTAGTCATATACAGAGACTTGAACATTCATTTTGAACCCATTTATGGTCTCAACTTGTTTTACAGAAGAAGAAGATGAATGTTGGGGTTTACCCTCTCTTAGCAGTAAATTCTGTGTGCCATGCTCAGTGGCGGCCGCACAGGTTGCTCGTTTTGTAATGTCAACTGGCTTGAGGACGTGCAGTGGTAGGTCTACTACCGATAAACATAGTTTAACCTACTTTTAGGAGAGGTTCACTCAGATCCAAAATGTATTATTTGCTGATCAAACTTTCTATGTGGGATAAAATGGAGGATTTCAAACTGGAATAGGGAAGAAAGTGATCATTACCCCTTACATCTTAAGGTCTCCGGGAATCCTGAATAATAATTGTCCCACCCTTGTATCACCAACTATAGTCCCAATACTTGAAAATAACTGCAGGTCCATCAAATGACCATCAATTTTGGGGGCGCAGAGATCTTAGCTGAGATTTTTTATTCAATCATGACTGCCTTGCACCCCTTCAGCTTCCACCCTCTGAGATCCCAATAGTCGATATACATATGCAACTGGCTGGTACTTTAAAAACCATATTGACCAAGGACCCTCACCCCTCCCCAAGAGGAAACAGCCTGCATGCAGGTCACACAGTATTTTCACCAATCCCTAGTACACAAGGGACTTTAGCATATCTTAAAAGCCCTTGTAAATGCACTGAAAACTAAAGCCCCAGCCAAGGTTCGCTTAGCCAGGGCCCAGTATAAAAAATATTAATGTTAGCTCGACAAAGTTGGGATGACTCTAGCTGGAGTGATCTAGTGGTGGCAGCAAGGTCTGATGTTAATAGGACATTTTGGAAAATTATTGCCCATGGGAGCGCACACTCTGAATCATAGATTGAATGCCAACTGGACCAGGAAGTTTGGGTGGACCATTTTACTAAACTATATGAAAACACACTTGATGAGCATATTGTCCCTTCCCAATACTTGCTAGATTCATATTATACACTTGAGGATGTCACGTGGCCAATTGGGACATTGTCGACAACGCTAAGTTAGAATGAGCCCAGCAAATCACTTAACCTCCTTGTGCCTAACAAAAATGAATGTGTCCTTGTATAAGGAAACTAGTGCTCATGTAAAGCGTTCTGATACCCGAAACGTTTGGGTCAAGTTTGCACTATATAAAACGCCCCCACTCAACCCCCCCCCCCACCCCCCCCCCCCCCCAAGTAACATCCTGACATATCCGATCAGGTGCAGAGGATACCTTACCGTGCTGTGATCTAAAACTAGACCTTCCCCCCAATTCATGGTATATGTGATCTCTCAAACCCTGAAACATGATAACCCATCAACTTATGCACTGCTCTTGAGGGGGTACCTCAACAGGCACTGAGTCAGATACAAAGAAACAACTGTTCATAGTCCGCCGGCCCCCCCAGTACGGAGCCGCCCCAATGCCTAACAGAGTATCCTCAGGCCCAGGCTCGCCAGCATTTTCATGCTCCCCTTGGACCTTTGTCACCCAGCAGGTACTTACAGTTCATGAGCACAGTTGGGCACTGGTCAGATAATATAGTGCAATGACATTGGGGTAATCACCGGCAGATGCTCAATTTCAGTCTCTGTGCCAGAACCCGCAGAATCCACTCCTCCCTCTCCCCACCCACTGCAAGGGGACTCTACAGTTCTTGACGGTATCCACCGCCTTCGCCTGTTGAGGCTTGATCTGCTCCTTCATAGGGGAGGATCTGCTGCTAGCATCTCTTTGTTTTCTAGACTTCTGTTGCTGCCATTCTTGATCGCCCCTTGATGAGACTTCGTATTTGGATCAAAGCCCTTTGGACTCCAGCCATTGCCACGCCTCATACACAGGCAGCAAAAAGTGCACTTTCTCTTGGTCACCACCTGCAGTTTTGCCAGGAAGATGGGGGCATATTTGAGGCCCTGCTGGCTTATTATCTTTTTGATGGGTGTGAATGCACCCTCTGCCTCTGGACCAGGGACATGTAGTTTGGGTAGATGTTGACCTCCTTTCCCTCCAGCATCCAGGGGTTTGCCCTGCAGAACTACCTTCTGCAGCACTATCTTCTCAAGCCATTCCTTCATGAAGAGTTTAGTGTTCTAGCCCTCCGCTTTCCCTAGGATCCCAACAAGCCTCACATTATGCCTCCTAGATCTACCTTGCGCGTTGTGACGGGGCACTCAGGTCTGATCCTCACGCTGCTACAGAATGGTGGTCCGCCACCCCCCTTTTACCGTTCCCCTTATCCCCCCAGAATACACCTACTTCGTGGACCGAAGAAGACGAGTCAGGCTGGATCCCGTTCGATAATGTGGATGGTCCCTTTAAGACCTCGGACCACGGAGACGAGACTCCACCCCCTGAAAGCGGAATCACGTCAAAAGCAGGAAGTGCAGACAACTCGACGGACAGCATTTCCCCAGAGGCGGCTGCTAACGTGGAAGAAGACGGCAGATACCAGGAGCCGGAACGGAAGGAGAACGATACGCCTGGAGGCCAACGTTTCCACGCTTCGCCCTGCCACGTTCCCACGGGAGGAGCGTGGCTCCAAGAGGTACGGGGCCGGGTAGCGGGTTGGGTCGGGCGGAGGAAACAGCATTGATTGTTCCTGCAGCGTTGCCCTGATATTCCCCTGCCCTTGTCACGAGCGCTTCCCCCCCCCACCTTCATTTTGGACTAAATGCGTGCACCAGCTCATGGCGGTTCTCCCCTCACTCCCGGTCCTTTTTGAAGTATCAGTACGTTACGTGCCTCTGACCCTCATTTCCTTTTCTTTGCAGGTACTGGAGCGGACTCCGGAAGACAACGCCCCGTTTCAGAGCCCGACCACCCTGTCCCAGGACTTGAAGTACAGAAGCCGGAGAAAGACGCATTTCTTTGGAAAACTTTCAAGACAGGACAGTAGACTGCTTTCATGAAAAAAACTTACATCCCAATAAAACCTTCGTTAAAACCGTTGCTGAAGGCGCCTGTGTTCCTGTTTTCACCCACACCTACTGTAGAGTCCACAGTAGCTAGCACAGCCCCCAACGTCCCGACCCCCTCGGGACACTGGTATCAGAAGTGGGATCACCATCCGTCTGTAGGAAAAAGAGGAAAAAGATGGAGGCCCTAATCGACCATATTATCAAAGGACAAGAAAAATTGGAAAAGGCTATGGAAAACCAAATGACATCAGCACAGGCAGACCGGGATATGTTCACGACCACTATAACGGCACAGTTGGAAAGCCTGAAAAGTATATCGCCTCCCACACAGGTCATCCCGGGTGAAGTTCGAGTACACAACCCCCATCCCCCGGGTGTAGCCCTCCAGAAATACGTCCCAGGGGAAGATCCGGACGCTTTCCTTGTAAACTTTGAAAGGGCTGCACGCGCATTGAGTTGGCCAGAAGAGAAATGGCCGTTCTTTTTAGCGCCTCTTCTCACAGCCGAAGCCCAATCTGCCTATCAGGCTGCTAACCCTCTTGGTACAACTCTGTATGCCACCATTAAAATGGTGATCTTGGATCATCTAAGTCTGGACCAGGAGGCCTATCGTGTACGGTTTAGGAAAGAAAGAGGTGTCCAAGGTGAGAACCCAAAGACCCTCTTCTTTAGATTAAAAATGTCAGCGGATAAATGGTTTCGCCCGGACCTGTGCAGCAAAGAGGACATACTAAACAAGATTTATCTAGAACAGTTCATGGAGGCATTGCCTTACGCCACCCAACGCTGGCTACATCAACACGTGGGACTTACTGTTGAACATGCGATAGAAATGGCGTCTCAATATGCTAGAGCTCAACCTAAAACATTCTCTTGGGAACCAGACAAAGCTCACAAAGTGGTTCCACCCCCTAAGGTGGAAAAAAAAACCTAAGGGAGGAGTAGAGCTGCCCCGGCTGTTACGACCCACAAGCATGATCCCACCGCCAAATAAAGGACCCCAGTGCTTCGAATGTGGAGAGTGGGGCCACATCGCGAAGATGTGTACCAAACGTAAGCCCCAAGAGGAACCCATGGAGGTCGGCTATCTCCCGAGAACAGTGATGTACTCCGCAGAAATGGGCAGCACCTTCTATGTGAGTATGAGGATTTGATTTGATTTGATTTGATTTATCCATTTGTAGAGCGCGCGAATGCCCAAGGGCGTCTTGGCGCTGTGATATATCTCTGACTCTTGAAGATGTCGATTAGGGATATGCTGAGAAAAGCCACGTTTTAACTTCCTTTCTGAATGATTTCAATGATGGACTGTTTTTTATGTCTAGCGGTAGTTGGTTCCAGATTCTTGCCGTGTGTACAAGGAAACTTCTTCCGCCCCAGTTCGCTCTCTTGAATCTTGGTACCGTGATTGTTTTCTTTTGGCTGGATCTAAGAGGTCTGTTTGGCTCATATAGTTTTAGATGGGTTTTTAGAAATTGTGATCCAGTTCCATTGATTGCTTTATATGCTAAGCATAATGTTTTGAATTGTATCCTCTTTTCGATTGGTAGCCAGTGTAGATTTTTAAGTTTATGGCTGATTCTTTCAAATTTTGGTATCCCTAGTATCAGCCTGGCTGCCGCATTCTGCAGACGTTGGAGTTTGATTAGGATTTTCTTCCTCGCTCCAGCATATAGGCCGTTCCCGTAGTCCAGTCTGGACAAGGCTAATGCTGTCACCACTGTCTTGCGTGAGTCATGTGGTAGGTAGGGTAGGATTTTCTTAATCATTTTTAGGATGTACCATAGTGATGATGCCAGTTTGTTCGCTTGGGCATCGAAGGAAAGATTGGAGTCTAGAGTAATTCCCAGGTTTTTAACCTTTTCTGATGGTTCGGGACATCCTCCTAGTTCTTTTGGCCACCATGAGTGGGACCATATTTTTGTGTCCCCTCCTACTATCATGACCTCACTTTTGTCCCCGTTTAGTTTTAGACAGTTTGTTCTCATCCATTGGCTGATTTGTACCATGCAGATTTGAAATTTTTCTGCTGTGTCCTCTACATCTTTATTTATTGAGACCACGATTTGGGTATCGTCAGCCTAGGATATTGGAGTGAAGCCACAGTTCCTTATTATTTGTGCAAGGGGAGTTACGTATAGATTAAAAAGAGTAGGGCTCATCGAGGAGCCCTGTGGGACTCCACATGGTAGATTGAATTGATTGGATTTTGCATCTCCCGATTCTATTGAGAAGGTTCTATTCTCTAAATAGGAGGCAATAAGCGCACAAGCTGATTCATGTAGTTGTGCTGTTTTCAGGCGTGTTAAGAGGATCTCATGGCTGACTGTATCGAAGGCCGCCGATAGATCAAGTAGTATCAAGGCGGCCTTCGATCCGTTGTCCAGTACTTGTCTGAGTTCCTCCACCGCTGTAATAAGGGCAGTTTCTGTTCCGTGCCCTTCACGGAAGCCGAACTGTGAGTGCTCCAACCAGTTGCCGTCCAGTAAGTATCGGGATAGTTGTTTATTTAATAGTTTCTCTAAAACTTTGGCGGCAAAAGGGATCCTAGCTATTGGTCTATAGTTGTTCGGGCTTTCGCAGTCCAAGTTAGGCTTTTTTAGAAGTGGCCTGATTGATATCATTTTCCAATCATTGGGGAAGATGTTGGTTTTAATGATTTGGTAAAAAAGTTTTTCCAGTACTATACTCAGTTGTTCGGAGCAAATATGCATTATTTTGGATGGACAGGGGTCCATTGGGCTGCCCGAGTTAATGGTGTGGATCTCTTTTTGGATCTGTTCCGCTGTCGGGGGAGTGAATAGGAAAAAGGTGGTTGGATCTGGGTCCTTGCTCACTGGGGTTGTTATCTGTAAGTTGTCCCTTTTGGATATTTCTGTGCTATTGTTTTTAAAGGAGTCATATACTAGTGATACTTTGCTGACAAAAAATTCTCCTAACACGTTGCAGAAGTCTGAAGATAGTGCTTCTGAGTTGTTGTTCTCAAATTTTTATAGTTTTTTAACAGTGTCAAATAGGGTTTTGCTTGAATTTTTAGATTCATTGATTTTATGGATAAAGTATTTACTTTTTTCTGTTATAATTAGTTTTTTTATAACATGCTAAGGTAGCTTTGTATTCCTGTTTAAGATGGGTGTCATAATTAGTTCTCCACTTTTTTCGGCTCTTCTACATGTTTGTTTCTGGATTTTTAGTGCTTCTGAGAACCATGGCTGTGAGGGGGTTTTTCTTTTTAGAGTGGCTTTCTTTCGTGGGACAGTTATCTCAACTGCATTTTCCAACCATTCCTTAAATTGTTTGCAGGCTGTATTACAATTTTCGTGAAGTACAGGGTATGATGATTGGAGTGTATCAATGAGTGCCTGATTATCCAGTTTAGACCATTCAAGGTACGTTGTTTGTTTGATATGTTCCATAGGTCTTCCAGTGTCCTCTTTAATTTCTAAAGTAGAACTGATTAATTTGTGGTCTGACCACGGGATGGGGATAGTATCAATTTTTGTTAGACTTTCACATGAAGTGAAAATACCGTCAAGTGTGTTGCCAGCATCATGGGTATCCATGTGTACTTTTTGTTTTAGATCAAAATTGGACATTTCATCAATAAATGGGGCGACCTTCGGGTCGGAGATTTTTTCTAAATGTAGGTTGAAATCTCCTAAAACTGTGTAGTCTGGAATAGTCACACTGGATTCAAGAAACGGGCTTAGCAACTCAATCAACGGCGTTTTTGCACTAGGTGGTCTGTATATGAGTAGTCCATTGAACGTATATTTATTCGTGATTTTTATTTGAAATGTTAAGGTTTCACAGTCTGGGGTGCTTCCTTTATCTGAAGTTTTGATTTTATAGTCTTCCTTTGCTATAATTGCCAATCCTCCTCCACGTTTTATTTTTCTATCCGCTCTGGAGAAGGAGTAGCCCTCCGGAATGGCCAGGGTCAAGTCAGCGTCTGAAGCTTCATCTGCCCATGTTTCGGTAACAAACAGTATATCTATACTATGATTATCTATTAGTTCCGCTGTTTGTATGTTGTGTTTAACTAATGACTTAACATTGAGCAATGCGATTTTCAGATGGTACTTTCTGTATTTTGGTATTCTAGTATTTGCCAGACTGTTAATGGGGGAGAAGTCAAAGACTTGTGAGCATGTTGGACAATTTTTACCTTCTTTGTGTGGTTCTATCCGGGCACATGCGACGCGTGGTCTCAGGTTTTGAAGTTCTTGACTGGAGTATTTCCGTAATCGTATCTCGGCATCGTTTTGGACAGGGGATGTGGCCCTGGGCCCGGTCTTGGCGCGGACGGGCGCAGACGGGCTTGCCTTAGGCGCGCCTTCGGCGCGCAGGCGGCGCGCCCGCTGCGCGCGTCCGCTGCGCGTTTGTGGAGGGCACATTTCTAGTGGTAAGGGCATTGCTGGATTCAGGGTGCAGGCAATCAGTAATACAAACACGGTTTGTTAAGCCAGAACAGATGAATCCCAAGGGGCCCGTTTATATAAGGTGTGTACATGGAGATGTAAAACCGTACCCTGTAGCATCCATTACTATATCACTACCGAATAGGGAACCCTGTACAGTCTGGGTAGGGGTGGTGGACTCCCTTCCTGAAGATATGATCTTGGGAACAGACAACCCAGAATTTTTGTCCCTCTTTAAAGAGACCCTGTCCCAACCTGAACAGAGAGAGAGTCTTCCCTCATACCTGTCCCCCGAGCCTTGGGTTATTGATCAAAGTTTTCGTTTTGCCCAGGGAGAGGATAGGACCCTGATCAATGCTTGGGAAACTGCCCACGCTACCAGTGGACTAGTGTCCCCCTCCTTCCCTCGCTTCCTGATTAAAAATGATCTGTTGTACCAACAAAGTAGAGCCGAGGGAGAGTTACAATTGCTGGTACCCCAGTCCTTTCGAGAACAAGTCCTTTTTTTTGCGTATGCCCATTTGACGGCTGGTCATGCAGGTAAAGAAAAAACCACAGACAGCATAACTAGACACTTCTTTTGGCCGGGGATCTATAGAGATGTACAGGAATATTGTGCCAAATGTGAAGTATGTCAACGACAAAATACCCACCGACCGTCCGCGGCCCCGTTACAGAAGATGCCCATTATAGGAGTACCATTCGAACGGGTCGGAATGGATATCATCGGACCCTTGCCCAAGTCCAGTCGAGGATACCTGTATGCTCTTGTGATAGTCGACTATGCCACCCGGTTCGTAGAGGCCTTTCCTTTGCGGACCACCACAACCGCAGCCATCGCTGAAAAATTTGTTGAATTGTTCTCAAGAGTAGGGTTCCCCAAAGAAGTGTTGACTGATCAGGGGACCCCCTTTACTTCGAAATTGATTAAAGAAGTCTGTGCTTTGGTGGACATTAAACACCTGAAGACCTCGGTTTACCATCCACAGACAGATGGCCTAGTGGAACGATATAATCAAACTCTCAAGTTAACACTGAAGAAAATGCTGACAGCCGAGGGACCTACCTGGGACCGGCTTTTGCCTGTTGCACTGTATGTAATAAGGGCCCAGAAACGAAGTAGCCTGGGGTGCTCCTCCTTTGAGCTCTTATATGGAAGAATACCACGTTCCCTACTGGAGATTACCAAGGACATGTGGGAAAATGAAGAAGCAGAAGAACAGAAAAGTATGCTAGACTATACGACCCAACTAAGAACCAAACTGGGGAAGCTTCAAGAGCTAGCATACTCCAATTTGGAACACCGGCAGAATAGGTACAAAAGAACCTACGACAAAGGAAAAAAGTTGAGAAAACTTGAAAAGGGAGCTGGGCCCTCGTGCTGCTGCCTTCTATCATCAACAAGCAGAAACATGAATGGCAAGGTCCGTTCCAAATAATTGACACCATCGGGCAGACTACCTATAGGTTATGTCTGTCTCCTTCCAAGACCCAAACGTACCACATCAACTTGCTGAAAGAATGGCTCGGACCAGTACCTCGAAAGGGACACTTCGTAGGACAGACGGCGGTGGACAAAACATCAACCCTGGAACATCTGGTGGTCAATACAGAGCTGTCCTCCCAGGAAAAGTTAGAGTTAGCTGACACTCTGAAACCCTTTTCGGACATCTTCTCCGATCTACCCGGTGTGGTAAATATTTGATTTACTGTCCTAATTTCTATGCAGGTAAGTACTTAATCAATAATAACTCAATCGGAAAGAAAGAGGCAGAGTCCGTGGTGTTAGAGTTCTTAGGGGTTTTATTCCTTAAAAAGGAATGGTCAGACCGGATATCATGTTCCTACCACCACTGGGGTGTAGGAAGGGATAGAGCAATATTTTATTGACAATACATAGCTTATATACTTAAGTCACATTATAGAAACCAATACAGTAGGCGTAACAGCTGAGAGAAACAAGATAAAATACACACGTGGTAGTGATACGTAATTAGAAGGCGTGAACTAGGCGTGAACATAGAGGTGTGTGCTAGAAACGTCACAGGTAGGTGTCACAAGTGGGTGGCACAAAGCAGAATCTTGTAATGTCAGCAGAAATCTGAGGCCTGGATGCGCGCGCAGCTGCATGACGTGTGATTGACGTGAAACTGGAGGGTGCAGGGGACTTGACATTTACACTGGCGGAAAGAGACAGAAGTCTGGCATGTCAGATCAACTCGTACTTATATCATATCTGATATCTGATGTTTGGGAACCATATTATCTAGAAGGAAAAGGTCTCTGGGGCAGAAGCTATTCTATACTGACTGTGAGTGCGTGTATAAGCGCCTAAGTGTCTGCATAAGAATGCGAGGGGCATGGGCCTACCATGGTAACAGAGGCTATGAATTACTTGCACGGAGACAGTGAGGCCGGGCCCTTTGCTCTGCAGCTGGGGGAATGTTTACTTAAACTAGTAGGCAGGAATGCATTTTCGAGGAGCGGAACAGATAATTCGAAGGTTGAATACAGTCTTGGCAGGCAGCAGGCTGAGCTAAGCGCCGTGAGCCGCACAGGGAGTAAGGCAGAGGTCACGGGTACAGAGACAGCCTGGGCTGAGGCTTTCGGAGTCAGAAAGCAGGAAAAAGGCTCGATGGCAGAATTCAGGGCCTACTTCGGCAGAGCTGAAAAACGTGTAAAGTACACCACAAAAAGACGTTGGCATAGCATACTTAGAAACGGAATATTCAACCCATTCAGGGTGGATCTGAAAGAGGACATGTTAACGTTGGACGCAAATGTATTTGCGTCTTCATAGCTGGCACAGGAGGGAAGTTACATGCACTTTAAGCTGGTACATGGAGACGGTGGGGTACACGTTAGGGAACATTACTTGACCATAAAATTTATATTTCCTCATTCCCTCCTTGTTCCCTACAGACCCTTCATGATATATCGATCCTCATGAATCGATCAGTCTGTTCTTGTAACATCATTTGCTCTTCTTTCTTTCTTTCACGTTTTGAGAGAAAACTGGAATGTTCAATGCACGATGTGGCACACAGTCCACAAATCGCTGGCCCACACTGTAGGCACAGGCAGCAACTGAATACTATGACAAGGGCAATGCCTAGGAAGGATAGGATCTTCCATCCCCAAGCGGTTAACGTTGTCCAGAACCAACCGGACCAAGTCCAGGTGCCTGGATTCTGATGTATCTGATTTGCAATTTTATGAAGACGTGTAATAGCTTGGTATACCGTTGGCGCGTTTTCTGGAATGAAAACACAGCAACTTGACCCGATGACCTTACAAGCTCCGCCTCTATCTGCCAAGAGGACGTCAATAACAAGACGATTCTGAAGAACAACAACCCGCATGGCGGACTGCTCCTCTGTTAAGTTACCTAGGGCGGATGCAGCTTCATTCACTACTGCTTCAAGGGTTCTTGTTAATCTGCGTATTAGTTTACTATTTTGGACGGGACCCGTGAAGAAAAAGAATCCTTTATTGAAATCTGTGTATTGCTCCCATGCCGTTTCAGTATAGTCGACAATCGGGAGATCTCTTCGGAGTCTATTCTTTACTAGATTCGTATTTCTGTGATAATCAGGAGGGGCTAGAAAAACAGGTGGCAGAAGGAATGCAATGTAACAGGTACCATCCCAATCTGGAGGTAGGCGTATGTATGCGGTATGGCCACAAACAAAGTAGGAATGACGAGTAGCTTTAAAGGAAGATTTGCCTTGGTCACTGAATTCGACCACAGTAATACATTTACTATGACCTAAGTGTACTGAACCCTTCTTACTGACACATAAATCGCCAGTGACTGGTAATACTGACATAGCAGGGAGAACTGGTGCAGCTTCGGATTCAACAGTAAGAATCATAAGGTTAATTGTATAATTACCTAATCCATATACTTCATTTTCTAGATCAGTTCCTATTCTAATGGGAAGTCCCTTCTTGTCAGGGTAACAGGCATTAAGCAGAACTAAGTTCAAGTTTCCCCAAACCCAGCTCCCTTTAAAAACAGCGACATCAGGATCTAAGGAATTAATTATTCTAAACCATGCACCACAGGAGCCATTGTGAGTGAACGGGTACGGAAAAAGGGGCAGAACTCCCTTGTATTTCTGGTAGGGAGGGAGTCGGCCACATATCCAGCAGTTTGTAGCGTTGTTAGTCTGATGGGAGTGATGTAACATACTAATGAATGTGTTGTTGCGCAGCGCGAGTCTGTAAGAAAGTTCGTGGGGAGGTAATTCACTAAAAGAATGTTCGGCAGTGACATTGTAAGCAGATTGTTCACGTTTGAAGATAGGGTAGTATATGGAAAGCAATATACTCGCAACAATAATCAGAAGACTTAGAAAAAACATAATCAATAACGTCACTATACAGTGACTGCGCAGTGATTTACAATATGTACGTTTCTTGAGTTGTCTCTCTCTCTCTCTATCTCGATCTAGGGGATACATGTCAGAAAATATTTAACCGATTCACCTAGGGGAGGACTTAAACAATTAAACTGTCTGACTTGCTAGATCGAAGTTTCATGCGGTACTCCTCTTGGGGAGTTTTCTCTTGTTTGGTAACTTTTAAAGTCTTTAGTATCGAGGCAGTCCTTTGAGGGGGTGGACGAGTCTGTTTCTGGCATCAGTTCATTGCATTTTTTTATATGACTCGTATGGATCCACCCCTTTCGGCCTTCCACCTTGATAGCGGTCCGTGTTGTAAGAAGGACGGTCTTCGGCTCTTTCCAGCGGGGCTCCAGCGGACTTTTCCTGTCGAAGTTCCTAATTAGCACTGTATCACCGGGACGGACATCGTGCGGCTTTACATCAGTGTTGTCGGGAAAGGCTGCGGCAACCTGTGAACGACATGATTGGAGTGCAGACATCAAGGAGGCAAGGTAATCTGTCAGCATATTACAATCAACATCGGTAATTTTCTTAGGTATGGGCGTCCCCCACATATTCGGTGGTCTGCCAAAGACCACTTCATACGGGGATAGTCCTGATCTCGAACGGGCGACCATTCTCATATAGAACAATGCAACTGGTAGGGCGACTATCCAGTCGACCCCTTTCTCTTTACAGATTTTAGCAAGGCGGGTCTTTAGTGTCTGGTTATGCCTTTCTACAAGGCCAGCGGCTTCGGGATGTCGGACACAATGGAATTTCCACTGATATCCTAGCAGAAGGGAAACCTGTTTCATGAGTTCGGATGAGAATGGTTGTCCGTTATCTGAGTACACGACACGAGGCAAGCCGTATCGTGGGAAGAATTCTTGAACCAGCTGCCTGGCAGTGGTCGGAGCAGTGTAATCTGGGACTGGATATGCTTCGGTCCAACGGGAAAGTGCACAAACAATTACGAGGACATATTTGAATCCTCGACAACGGTCCATCTGGATATAATCCATCTGGAGGACTTCAAAAGGGTGATCGGGAGGATGAAATCCACCTTGCTCTACAGGAACGCTTTTACCTGGATTGAACTGACAACTGATCATGCAAGTACGCACTTTCTGTTTTGCTGCTGCTCGTAGGTGTTTGCTGTACCAGAGATTCTGTAAACTGTCTAACATCGCTTTCTCTCCTAGATGTGCTGGACTATGTGCTGTATTGATTATGACTTGAACCATAGAGTCGGGGAGAAACCATGTAGATTTTCCCTTCGTCATCCAACCTTGATCCGTCTGGATCCCTCCTAGTTCAGTCCATTTCTTTATTTCATCTGTAGTAGCATGTGTCTGAATATCGATTACATCTAGTGTGGGATCCCTGACTGTCATACAATGTGTCGGTACTATTGTCTTTGTCACGTCAGTTGTCTGGGTGTGAGTCAATGCTGTATGTTTTGCTGTCTGGTCTGCCAGGTCGTTACCCTGGGAAACAGAATCCGTAACTTTAGTATGTGCTTTACACTTCATGACGGATATGCCTGAAGGCAGATGTATTGCTTCTAACAGTGCTTGAATGAGGGGACCGTGTTGGATCTTGGCACCGTGAGAGGTCAAGAAACCTCGTTCTTGCCATAACATTCCGAAGTCGTGTACGACTCCGAACGCATAACGGGAATCAGTGTATATGTTAACATTTTTGTTCTTGGCTAGTATACAGGCTCGGGTCAGAGCAATAAGCTCTGCCGCTTGAGCGGACAGTGTATCAATACGATATGTTTCTTTAACTTCAGTTTCAGTGGTCACTGCATATGCGGCCACTAATTCTCCTGTACTTGTTCTCGTACATGAACCATCCACATAAAGTGTCAGGTCTGGATTTGTCAATGGAACATCGGTTAAGTCTCGTCGGGGCTTTGTTACTGCATTAATGATCTCTATACAATCATGCGGAGCTGGATCTGTCATAATTGAAGGTAACAATGTTGCGGGGTTTAGAATGCTGCAGCGTCTGATTTCTATGTGTGGCTGGAATAGCGTTAATTCATAACCTGTCAGTCGTGCTATAGTCAAGTGTTGAGCCTGAGTTCTGTTTAAAAGAACCTCTACAGAATGTGGAACTTGTACTGTTAATTGATGTCCTAAAACAATTGAGTCGCTCTGTCTGATTGCTAGTGCTGTTGCTGCTACTGACTTTAAGCACGCAGGGAGTGCCTGGGCTACTGAATCCAATGTACTTGAAAAATAAGCGCAAGGCTTATGTGAACCTGCTTGGTCTTGAGTGAGGACAGACAACGCTGTACCATCACGTTCTGTAACAAAAAGTGTAAAAGGTTTGCTGTAACATGGTGTCGCTAAAACTGGTGCTTGGCATAAAGCTTTCTTTAATTCCTCAAAGGCTTGTGTGTGTTCCTGAGTCCAAGGAAGGACAGTCAAAGTCGCTGCCTCCTGTGTTGTCAACTGGATGAGTGGTTTAGCTAGAAATGCATACTGAGGAATCCATTGTCTGCAGTACGAGGTGAGGCCTATAAAGGCCCGCACTTCCTTTTGTGTCTGGGGTTGCAGCATATTTACAATTAACTGGATACGGTCAGGAGTGAGCTGTCTCCCCACTTTGGACAGCAAGTGACCCAAGTACACAACTTGCTGAACACAGAATTGTAGCTTCGAAGGAGACACCTTGTGTCCCTTGTCGGCCAGAAAATGTAAAACTGTCAGTGATACTTGTTCGCATTCGGGCTCACTTCGTGCGGTGATCAGCAGATCATCGACGTATTGCAGTAAGGCGGTGTTAACTGGCATTTGAATACAATCTAGTTGTCTTTTCAGTGCTTGACTATAGATGCTGGGGCTTTCTGTGAATCCTTGAGGTGCGCGTGAAAATTTGAAACTTCGTCCATTTAAACTGAATCCGAAGAGGTATTGGCTCTCTGGGTCAATAGGCACACTGAAGAAGGCGTTCTTGAGGTCAATTACAGTAAAGAACGTTGCTTCAGAATCAATAGCAGTCAATAGGGATGAGATGTCGGGAACCACAGGGTACTGTGGTACAATGCATTTATTCAGTTCTCGTAAATCAATCACCAGCCGATATACTGGCGGTGCATTGGGATCAGTACGTTTAAGAATCGGAATGATAGGGGAATTACAGATATTGGAGTCGGTCTCTACGACCACTCCTTGGGCAATGAGCTCTTCAATGATTTCCAGTAAAGCCACTACAGCATCGGGTGGTAACTTGTATTGTCTGATTCGTGGTAGAACAACACCTGGTTTCAGTGTAACACGGTATGGTGTAATGTGCATGCAGCCTACATCGGTTGGGCCTTGTGCCCACAGGTGATCCGGTACATTTTTCAATCTGACATCAAACTCTCGTAATACATAGTGACCCTTGAAATCTCGCAAAAAGAGTCTAACTCCTTCCGGAGAAAAACATATCACTGCTCCTAGAGCCTTCAATGTTTTGATACCTAACAGATTTTCTGGACATGATTTCGTGAGTAACAAGTCTGTAACACGTGATAATGGACCCACAGCCAGGGAGACGGGTTTCGATACCTCATTTACAATAGGCTGTCCTGAAAAACCAAGGGAAACATTCTGTGAGCCTGAGAGGGGTGCCCCTGGGACTTCATCATGGCTGATTGTTGTGCGACTTGCCCCTGTGTCAATTAAAAACTTTCTGTCTTTTCCCAATACTTGACTGTGTACATAAGGACCCTCTTGATCTACAGGAATCTCAATAAGAGGCAAGCCACCCTCCCTCTCTAGGCTGTTTCATGTGTATCGTGGATAATCGGGGTAATCAGATTGGGCATACTGGTACATCTGTTGTGAAACTTGCTGAGTTGCGGCAATGGGCTGTGGCTGTGGTACCGCTACTGTCTGTGCTGCATGTGGTGAAACATGCATAGGCTGTGTATTCTGCATGGGCTGTATATTCTGTGAAGTTGGTTGCTGGACCTGGTCTTGTCTAGGCGGACGCGGTCTTTCTTTAGTTTTACCTGTCGATATATTATGTTTCAAGACTGGGCATTCATGTACGTAGTGACCTGGCTGCTTGCAATAGTTGCATGTCCCTTTAACGGGAGCTGCTGCATTCTGGGTCTGGGTCGTACCCTTTCTCTGGCCGTCGGCTGGAACCGACTGGGCCACTAACATTTTCATTTTCGTGTCTTTCATACGTTTCTGTTCATGATCCTGTTCTTCTCTGATTCTATTCTGATGGTATTGTAACATCTGTAACATCTGGGATGGCGTATTTGCTTGCCATGTACTCTCAACCTTGTATACACGAGTTTTAACTGCTGCCAGGGAATTCTCGACTAACTTTGATACAAAAAGGTGCGGGTACGATTCGCTACTTGGTTTAAGGCCACTATTAATAAGGAAACATTTCTCGAATCTTGAATAGAAGTCACTAGTATCTTCATCGTGTTTCTGTTTACAGGCTGAGATTGCGTCCCAGTCTTCCTTTCTAGTTGTCAGTAATCTTGGCAGAACCTGTACTATCAAACCTGGTAATGCTTTAGTTTTCTCCCCAAGGCCTAGCCCTGGGGTACGAAGTTTCTCCTCGTCTTCTATTTCTGCCCATACAATCTTTTTGTCTCCTACCTCCCATTCTCGTTCCTTAAGTTTCTCGTAGATGCCTGTGGGCAGCAGTACCTTTAACATTTTCATGATATCTGCATATGTGTAATCTCCCATCAGTAGCATGTCTTTAAGTTCTCTGTGAAAACCTGCAGGGTCTTTATCATGACAGGGTACTAGTTTCTTCATTTCCAATAGTTCTAACTTGGTCAGAGGTGTGTGTACATACACACGTTTCAAGGTATTATCGGTACCCATAACTGGATGTACTTCTCGTAAAGGGTTCTGTCTTTCAAGACGCTCCATATGATACATTTTTCTTTCTGGGGGCGGAGCGGGAACATATTCGGAGCTTAAGAAAGTGTTATATCTGTGCCGTTGTTCTAGAATTATTTGTATTAACTTGGTACTTAGACCTCTCCATCTATCCATGAGCAGTGCTTCTAATGTATCGTGTAAGGGACCTGGATCAGAATGTTGATGTCTGTATAACTTGAGGAGGTGCTGAATCATATATGTACCTGCTAATTTCTGCTCGTCTGGAGATAGGTTCAGAAATGTCTGCGCTACTGTGTCATCATTATATATATTAGGATTGTCAGCCCATAGTACTGCTGACCGGGCTAGTTCTTGTTCATCCATAGAATTGAGTACATGGTACCCCATTCGTTCTCGAAGCATTTTATCAGTCTCTTGGAACTGATGTTCAGGAGAATTCGGTTTTGATATGCCAGAGAGAAAAACTCTCTTGCTTTCTGGACGAATGCCTTTCCTAAGGTAAGTTCCCTTACCTACATACGCTATCGTATCTGTAGTTTTTTCTGGTTCTTCAGGTGCTTCCTCCTCCTCCTCGGAGGAGTTTTCTTTTTCTTTTTCGTGTATTTCTATTACTGCTTTTCTTATTTTCTTGTACATACTAGATATACAATTCACTTTATCATGTTTTCCTTCTGCTATATTTTGACCCCACTTGTTTAGTGCTTCCATGTCATCATATTCTGTTTCTGGCCTGTCTCGTTCTCTTATTAGACAATTTATGAAAAAACGTAATATATATGCTTTAGTTTCAACTTTCTGATGTTCCAGGGCCTCCTTAATACTTTCAGGATTTTCCCCAGTCTGGACAAAATGATATATTTTATCTAGATGATCAGTCATCCCTGAGAATAACGTTAAGTAATCGGTAGCTTGTCGTAAGCGTAGTGATGCTAATAACATTCTATCGTCTTTGCCTGGTACTGGATCATATCTGCAAGCTGAAAGCGGTACTTTGAGTATGTCAAGACGGGGTGATTGGAGCGTAAGGTGGTTCTGCATGTCCCTAAGGTGTAATCTGTGTGTTGCTGGCGGGGTCTGGTGACCCCCGGTCGCACCTCCTGAGGCAGAGGCTTGGGCAATGTCCCTCTGTGGAGTCTGTATATGTACTTGAACTTGTCTCTTAGTAGGATCAGGTAAAAGCGGATTTGGCATCTTAACCTTAGGTGTGAGAAGTGGTGGAGCTGGAGGAGGAACGACAGGCTGTCGGATGGGGGAACTTTGTTGCGGTAATGGCGGGATATGGTCTGGAGGCGGGTTGCCATCTCCGTCACCGTCAGTAGGCGGGACGTGGGCATGTGGATTGGTGTAAGCGGGTGCTACATCATTTAGATAGGAATTCAGAAATATGTCTTTAGTAGTCCTGTGAGTTACTTTAGTTGGGACCAATGGTGGTGGCAGATCTTTCGGTATTTCTGAAGTGGCTTCAGGCGAACCCTCGGCCACTAAGTACATGCCATTTACAAGATTGTTTCGTGTGCGGTCTACTTGTTCTGATTTTACTCGGATCCCTTCAGTAACTAATTCGTTTTCTCGGGCTTTATCTGATTCTTCTCTATGTCTGTCTTCTCTACGGAGTGCTTTTTCAGCACGTTTATGTGATTCCTTACGCCAAAATTCTATGGCGTCTTTCTGAGATTGTCTGGCTTTCTTTTTCCATAGTGCTTCTTCTACCTTCATGATGCACTCGGCATCCCATGTTCCGGTAACAGGCCATCTGTGTCTCTCGTCTAGATGCTTAGTATAATCGGCCCATAAATCTAGATACAATATGGCATCTAAGCCATGTTTCTGATACATGAAATTTCCAGGAGTGTCCCTAGGGGGGATAGGAATTTCTTCCTCTAGTATCCCTTTCCTAGTTCCTATCTGCTTTAACTTATTGAAAAACGGCATCTTGTTTACTTAGTACTGAATGCTCAATCCTTGCTACTTAACTCTGAACACAGCTAGTTACACAAAAACAAAATAATGCACATTAAAAACAGTCACTCATACCACGACATTAATCACATGAAAGACATTTGAGACATATATGACTACCCCCCTATACTGGATGTACTGCTAAACAGCACAGATACACTGCTAAGAACAGTGCAAGAACTCGAATAACGGATATACTGCTACACAGTACAGATACACTGTCTAAAACAGTGCAGACCGAATTTGTGTACCCAAACCCGTCTTTACCGGATACATAATAATGCACCCGTCTAGATACGTCCCAGCAATGGTACTCACCGGGAAGCACGGAAACAGAAGGCCTCGGAAAACTCGACTGGACTGGACCGGACTCGACTCGACTCGACACGTGGATACTTCGGAAACTGGTGGGCCTCTTGACACCTCGGACCTTGCTTCTTTCGGCTAGGCTCTGGTCGGGATCCTCCGCACTCCTCACCGCCTCGTCTGGGTGCTGATCGCAGTCTTCGTCACCTCCGTGGGCCAGAGGGAGATACAGGAAATCCTGCCAGTACGCGTAGTTCCGTCTAACTGATGGCAGGGGACAGAGCTTGCAACGCACCAACCGGCGCGTGGGGTGGGGGAGGGGTCCCTATTCGGGCGCCAGAATAATGTGGTAAATATTTGATTTACCGTCCTAATTTCTATGCAGGTAAGTACTTAATCAATAATAACTCAATCGGAAAGAAAGAGGCAGAGTCCGTGGTGTTAGAGTTCTTAGGGGTTTTATTCCTTAAAAAGGAATGGTCAGACCGGATATCATGTTCCTACCACCACTGGGGTGTAGGAAGGGATAGAGCAATATTTTATTGACAATACATAGCTTATATACTTAAGTCACATTATAGAAACCAATACAGTAGGCGTAACAGCTGAGAGAAACAAGATAAAATACACACGTGGTAGTGATACGTAATTAGAAGGCGTGAACTAGGCGTGAACATAGAGGTGTGTGCTAGAAACGTCACAGGTAGGTGTCACAAGTGGGTGGCACAAAGCAGAATCTTGTAATGTCAGCAGAAATCTGAGGCCTGGATGCGCGCGCAGCTGCATGACGTGTGATTGACGTGAAACTGGAGGGTGCAGGGGACTTGACATTTACACTGGCGGAAAGAGACAGAAGTCTGGCATGTCAGATCAACTCGTACTTATATCATATCTGATATCTGATGTTTGGGAACCATATTATCTAGAAGGAAAAGGTCTCTGGGGCAGAAGCTATTCTATACTGACTGTGAGTGCGTGTATAAGCGCCTAAGTGTCTGCATGAGAATGCGAGGGGCATGGGCCTACCATGGTAACAGAGGCTATGAATTACTTGCACGGAGACAGTGAGGCCGGGCCCTTTGCTCTGCAGCTGGGGGAATGTTTACTTAAACTAGTAGGCAGGAATGCATTTTCGAGGAGCGGAACAGATAATTCGAAGGTTGAATACAGTCTTGGCAGGCAGCAGGCTGAGCTAAGCGCCGTGAGCCGCACAGGGAGTAAGGCAGAGGTCACGGGTACAGAGACAGCCTGGGCTGAGGCTTTCGGAGTCAGAAAGCAGGAAAAAGGCTCGATGGCAGAATTCAGGGCCTACTTCGCCAGAGCTGAAAAACGTGTAAAGTACACCACAAAAAGACGTTGGCATAGCATACTTAGAAACGGAATATTCAACCCATTCAGGGTGGATCTGAAAGAGGACATGTTAACGTTGGACGCAAATGTATTTGCGTCTTCATAGCTGGCACAGGAGGGAAGTTACATGCACTTTAAGCTGGTACATGGAGACGGTGGGGTACACGTTAGGGAACATTACTTGACCATAAAATTTATATTTCCTCACCGGGAGAACCACCCTCGCTGAACATCGCATCGAAACCATACCGGGTAAGGTGGTGAAACAAAGACCATACAGGATACCCGCTGCCAGAAAAGAGGCTGTCCGAAAGGAAGTCAAAGACATGTTGCAACTAGGTGTCATACGTCCCTCCCAGAGCCATTGGTCGTCACCCATCGTGATGATACCCAAACCAGACGGGTCCAAAAGTTTTTGTATGGACTTTCGTGCCTTAAGCGCGGTGTCACATTTCGATACCTACCCAATCCCACGGGTAGACGATCTAATAGAGAAGATAGGTGACGCCAGATATATCACCACGATCGACCTTACAAAAGGATATTGGCAGGTGCCCCTTCGGGAGGAAGACCGGAAGAAAACGGCTTTCGTGACAGATGATGGGGCCTATGAATTTACAGTTCTGCCCTTTGGCTTACATGGGGCCCCAGCGACTTTTCAACTCCTAATGAACCTAGTATTACAGCCTTTCACCACCTTCAGCTCGGCCTACTTGGATGATATTGTCATTTTCAGCCACGATTGGAAGGAACATCTGCTACACCTGACAACTATCCTCACTGCGTTACGTAAAGCAGGGCTCCACATTATTGCAAAAAAATCAAGAGCCGCCTTTCAAAGTGTAAACTACCTTGGGTATGTACTGGGAGAGGGGTCTATAGCTCCCCAAAACGAGAAAGTACGGGCGATAGCATCAGTCCCATTTCCTTCCAATAAGAGAGACTTACGAGCCTTCCTCGGACTGGTAGGGTATTACCGTAGATTCATACCCCACTTTGCCGAGGTAGCAGCCCCTTTGACTGACCTCCTCAGAAAGGACACAAAACCCCGCAAATTCAGGCAGCCCTCACCAGAGTCCATAAAAGCCTTTCAGTTTCTAAAAACTACCATGACTACGGCACCAGTACTGACTTCCCCAGATCATTCCAAACCTTACATATTAGCTACTGACGCCTCCAACGTGGGCATAGGTGCTGTCCTGTCCCAAGTCAGCAAAGATGGAGTCGAACACCCGGTGTTGTATGTCAGTAGGAAGCTCTTTCCGAGGGAGTGCAAGTATTCCACCATTGAAAGGGAGGCCCTGGCCTTAAAGTGGGCGATAGATAAACTTAGATGTTATCTGGAGGGAAAACCATTCATCCTTCATACAGACCATGCGCCCCTGAAGTGGATACATCAAAACAGTAGCCATAACCCCAGAGTGTTGAGGTGGTTCTTGTCGTTACAACCGTATTCCTTTACAGTACACCATCGAAAAGGGAAGGACAATGGTAATGCGGACTTTCTTTCGAGGGTGTTCCCTCTCCCCGAACGGGAGAAGCCAGGGGGGGAGTAATGTGACGGGGCACTCGGGTCTGATCCTCACGCTGCTACAGAATGGTGGTCCGCCACCGCCCTTTTACCGTGCCCCTAATCCCCACAGAATACACCTTCTTTGTGGACCGAAGAGGACGAGTCAGGCTGGATCCCGTTCGATAATGTGGATGGTTCCTTTTTTTTTTTTTTTGAAAAACCTTTATTTGTAGAAAAAGTACACCGCTATTCAGCCATACATCCCGGAGGCCAGGCAGCATTGCAGTAGCAGGTAGGTTCATGTACAAAAACAGTGCGCAGAAGCAATCAGGTTTAATTTTCAAGAACGAACAACTGGAGAAGGAAAAACAAAGAATAAAAGGGGCCCCGGAAGGCCTACAGAAAGCGAAGTGCCTAGGCACGAAGAAAAGTAGGAAAGAAAGGAAGAGGAGAGGAAAGTGGCCGAGGACAGTACATGAGTATTGAAGGGGTGCAGCGGGAGGGGGCCGGGGGCCGCACATCCAACGCAAATCAGAATATCAGGTGCAGCATAAATATATGGGGGGGCATCACACCAGGATGTTCCGTCTGGAATTACGGGAAGGGTTGCTGTTCATGGTGAGGGCTGGATCTCCGGGTCTGGCTCCAGCGGGGGTTCGCACAAATCGCCCCGGTACGAGTTCCAGGCACCCCACACTGATCTCCACATTCTAGGCTTGCCCCTGGCCACGTACACTGTCTTCTCCCGCAACATGCACCAGTCCATGTTGGTCTCCCAGAGGCTAAGGGAGGGGGGAGCGGGTGCACCCCATTTCTGGGCAATGTCCCTCTTAGCCACCATGTTGCCTAAGGTGACCCATCGGGTCTGGGCCACACTGTAATCATTCGGACACCACACATTGAGGAGGCAACGTCGAGCTTCGGCCGGCAGGGCCACACCAGTCACCTCCTCCATCACCTCATGCACTCGCTTCCAGTACCGAGCCACACCAGGACACTCCCAGATGATGTGCAGGAAGGTAGCAATCATACCACAACCCCGCCGACACAGGCCATCCGTGGAGAGCCCCATGTGGACGAGCCTGGGGCCAGTGACATACACTCTATGAAAGATTTTCAGCTGGACCAGACGGAACCGCGCCGATATGGCCACCTCCCTAGGGGAGGAGGCAGCCGACTGCCATTCCTCGTCATCCATTTCTATGCCGTCATTCATCCAGTGCATCCTCAGTCGTTCAAGCAAGTCCACCCTCACGTTGATCAGTTTCTTATAAGTCAGGGAAATGGCGCTGTCCGGCATGTAGCCGTCCAGCACCCTATCCTCCATGGGCGACGCTTCGGGAATGGTACCACCATCCGGTACGTGAGGGGAAAGAGCGTGCCTGAGTTGGGCGTGTCGGAAATATTCCGTTGATGCCAGCTGGTATTCGAGCTGCAGCTCGGCAAACGATTTAATCCTGCCCCGCGCAACCATATCTCCAACTTTAGATATTCCGATGGTATCCCACCGGTCAAAACCCTTGGTCCTCCACAGTTTCCCCAGCACGTCCGAATCATACAGGGGAGTGGCCAGAGTAACCTTATCTTTCCAGCCAAGGGTGTCGGTGACCGCGCGCCACACGTGCACCGTCGTTCTAGTGGGGCCCGTCAATCTACGATCCAACGACCTGGAGTAAAGTGCTCGGTAGTAGTTGCCGTCGTTAACCAGCCACCGATCCATGGCGTAGCCCGGACTGACCACAGGGCCATAAAGGCCATGGTTAACCGCCGCAAGTTGGGATGCCCAGTAATACCGCCGCATATCCGGCAGTGCAATACCACCGTCATAGCAGGGAATTGTCAATTTGAGCAGGGAGATCCTCGGCCGCCCATCCCACAGCAGTGTCCGCTGCAGGGATTCGATCTCACCGAAATATTTGGTCGGGATCGGGTCTTGAGAGTTCTGCAAAGCGTAGAGGAAGCGGGGCAATGCCATCATTTTGAACAATGCGGCCCTGCCCATCAAAGAGATAGGCAGTTTCTTCCAGATCTCGACATCCCTCCGCAAGCGCTCGAGCGGTGGCAGAAGATTACGTGTGTAGCGTACGCGGGAATCGCGCGATACATAGATGCCCAAGTACCGGAAGCCCTGCTGGGCCACCTGGATCGAGCATCCACGGGGGAGGCGTGGAGTGTCCCCACACAACGTATAAAGTGAGGATTTAGACCAATTAATCACCAGTCCCGAATAAGATCCAAAGGTGCCCAGCAGGTCAAAGACCACGATGAGCGAGCGACAAGGGGAGGTGAGATAGAGGAGGATGTCGTCCGCGTAAAGCGACACCCGGTCCTCAAAACCAGGCGACCACGTGATCCCCAAAACATCAGGGTGCGTTCTAAGCCTTGCCGCTAGGGGCTCTAGCGCTAGCGCAAACAGGAGCGGTGAAAGCGGGCAGCCCTGTCTGGTGCCTCTGTGCAGCGTAAAGGAGGCCGAAAGCCTACCATTAACAGCCACATTAGCCAGTGGTGCCGAGTATAATAGTCGGACCCAACCAATATAGGAGGGCCCGAAGCCCAGTTTGGCCAGAACTGCCCACAAGTAATTCCACTCTAGGGAATCGAAAGCCATGGTAGCGTCAAGCGAGGCTAGGACCGCCGGTTCGCTAAAGCAAGTGGGCGCGCGCCATAACTGCATGGAGCCTTCTCAGGTTAAGTGCAGTGTTCCGGTGCGGTATGAACCCGGATTGGTCCGGATGTACCAGGTCCGTGATCACTCCCACCAGCCGGTTGGCCAGCAATTTCGCCAAGATCTTAGGTTCAGCATTTAGCAGCGAAATGGGCCTGTAGGACCGGGACAGATTCCGCGGTTTCCCCTCCTTGTGAATCACCACAATAGTGGCAAGTCTCTGGTCGGGGGGGAGTTCCCCCTGCGCGCGGGCCTCGAGGAACATTTTGCGCAGCGGCGCGGCTAGCGCATCCGCCTTCAATTTGTACAACTCGACCGGGATACCGTTGGGACCCGGCGCTTTGCCAGAGCGCAGTGAGCGGATCGCCAAAGCGACCTCGTCGTCCGTCAGGTCGCGATCCATGTCCTCACGCTCAAGATCAGAGAGGCAGGGGAGGTCAATGTCATCCAGAAAGGAGGCCGAAGCGGACTCCGGTAGGGGAGTCGCGGATGCATAAACCCCTTCAAAATATTCGGCGAAGGACCCGGCTATGGCCGCCGGGTCCGTCAAGGTTAAACCATCCTCACCCACCAGTTCCGGGACCACCCGGGACGCCAATTCCCGCTTGTCCAACCAGGCCAGGAGCTTACCGGCCTTGTCGCCGGAATCGTATATTCTGCCCTGCTGTTCCCTGCTCAAGGCCTTCGCTGCGTCAGTGGCGGAGGCGCGGAGTTCGGACTGTTTAAGCGAGATGGCATGGATCAGGTCAGGGGACGGGCCCAGTGCCAGCCGGGCGTTCAAGTCTGCGAGATCAGTTTCCAGCGCACCACGTCCTCGTCGCGGCGGCGGCGTGCCTCAGCAATCAGGGAGAAGGCCTCGCCACGAAGAACCGTCTTAAAGGCTTCCCAGAGGGAAACGGCAGAGGCAACGGAGCCAGTATTTTCAGCAAAGTACCGGTCCATAGTCTTGGCCAGGAGAGATCGGGTCTTCGGGTCGCGAAAGTACCAGGGGTTAATGGGGGCCACCCGCGAAGACGCAGGGACCTGGAAGTCAAACGAGACCCAGACCGGAGAGTGGTCCGAGATGCCGCGGGCCAGGAGGCGCGCGGTGGAAACAGTCTGTGCCTGGGCCGCCGGGGCCAAGACGTAGTCCAGCCTAGAGAAGCTGCCATGAGCTCCCGAGAAAAAGGAATACTGTCGCTGAGTAGGGTGGAGCAAACGCCAGCAATCAACCATCCCCATGGAACACACAAAATCAGGCATCCAGGACTGGGAAGGGCGAAGATCCCTGGAAGGAAAGCGGTCCAGATCACCTGAAACAACCGAATTAAAGTCCCCACCCACCAGTAACAGTCCCTCAGGAAGGCCTAAAATGGCGCCACCCAGGTCCCTGAATGTGGTCTCCTGCAACCCCGGGGGAACATAAACCGAAACCAAAACTAGCGTGCGGCCCTCCCATTTACCCACCAGTGCCACGTATCTGCCCCTATCATCAGCCAGGACAGACTCCACCTCCAACGGAAGAGACGCGCGCACCATAATGCCCACCCCTCTGGAGCCCGAAGAGAAACCCGCATGAGCCACCATTTTGTAACCCCGTCTATTCAAGGCTTTACAGGCGTGTCCCACCAAGTGCGTCTCCTGTAATAAAATGACATCCGGCGAGCAGCGCTTGAGCATTTGTAACACAACGCCCCTCTTAATACGATCCCCCAACCCGTTTACATTCCAGCTCAGCAAATGAAGTAATTTACCCCCCATCGTCAAGGACGCTCCGCGTCCCCCCCCCCACCCACATCAGCGCCCACCATAGCAAAAAGTCAAACCATAGGCTCCTCAGCCAGAATAAGAGGCAAATCAGAGAGAAAGTACAAAAGAAGCACACACCCCAACTACCCCCCACCCTGCACCCCTGCATCAGACTAAAATCCACCCCAACTAGCAGTGTGCCTGTCGCCCCTTAACTAACCTACAAAAAGCCCACGAAGGAGAAAGGAGGCATCCCATCCCCCCCCGTCACCCCCCATATCAGTAACAAAATGAGTCAATTTAAGCTACCATGGCAAAGTCCAAAGCACCTCACGGCTTCCCAGTTCTCGGAAGACAAGTAATCAAAAAAAGTCACTCCTGTGGTGCCGCTCCTCCGGTGGCTTCCTCCGTCTGGTCGGTCGATTCAGGCCGTTCCTGCGGCAGGGTGTCGAGCCAGTGCCCCACGTCGTCAGGAAAGTCAAAGAAGAAAGTCCGGTGGTCCCGTTCGATGCGAAGCTTGGCCGGGTAAAGCATAGAGTATCGCAGGCCCATCTCCCGCAATCGCCGCTTCACCCCGGTAAAGCTCTGCCGCTGTTTCTGAACGGCCTGGGTGAAGTCCGGGAAGAAGTTCACCTCCGAGTTCTGGAACCGGAGAGGGCCCGCGGTCCTCGATGTCTGCAGGATAGCGTCTCTGTCCCTATAATTGAACAGCCTCGCGATGATGGGGCGTGGGGTAGCTCCTGACTTAGGCGGCCCACCAGGGATCCTGTGGGCCCTCTCCACCGAGAAGAACTTGCTCAGGCCCCCCGGCTGCAGGTGCTTCACCACCAGGTCTTCCACAAAGAGTTCAGTCGAGTCCTCCTCTGCCTTTTCCGGTACTCCGGTGATGCGAACATTTTGGCGCCGCGCGCGGCCTTCGAACTCGTCCAGCCGACGCGCCAGCACGCCATTCGCCGTCTTCAGGTTGCGCACCTCTGTCTGGATGTCGGATACATCCGTGACCAGACTGGATGTCTTAAGGTCCAAAGATTTCACCCGGTCATTCGTTTTCCCGAGGTCCGTCCTGATGAGGTTAAGTTCAATTTTCAAGGAGTCGACCTTACTGGACAGCTCCTCGCGAAGTGTGTGCACCTCCGTTCTCACTCCCGATATCGCGCCCATGACGTCCCTGAGCGTTATCTCGGAGTCGTCTGGCGACTCATCCCCCCTCGGGTCTTTTGCGCGAACCACCTGCCCCGGTGATCCCTTAAACTGGGAGAAGCGCTCAGGGATAGTAGATTGGGAGTGAGATGGCTTCCTGCTAACCCGCGGAGTCTTGCCCACGTCCGAGCCACCCTTGCCCGCCATGTTGGCAATCGCGGGACAAGGGGGATGCCAGGGGCAGGAGAGTCCCGCGGGGTACGTCCAATGTGCACCTCAATATTCCCAAGGTCCAGGATCAGGATCGCCCAGCAGGGCGATCGGAGCTCAGGAGCACACCTCCGGGACGAAGACGCTTTGGCAGGGAGGAACTCCGTAGGGGCACCGCTGCAGCCCACCTCGGCACAAGCAATGCGGGAGGAGCCTCCGGGAATCGTCGATGCTACTAAGGCCAGGAATGTCCAATTTTCATTCCGAAAACGGGCGCCGCATCAGGCCCGGCTTAACTACCGATTCCCACTATCGTGGGACAGGATAGAGAGCAGGATCAATTCGGAGGATCGGGAGGTCTTCGGAGCTCCGAGCTCACGCGGCCATCTTGGTTGGCAGCGAAGCTCCTCCCCCGGATGGTCCCTTTAAGACCTCGGACCACGGAGACGAGACTCCACCCCCTGGAAGCGGAATCACGTCAAAAGCAGGAAGTGCAGACAACTCGATGGACGGCGTTTCCCCAGAGGTGGCTGCTAACGTGGAAGAAGACGGCAGATACCAGGAGCCGGAACGGAAGGAGAACGATACGCCTGGAGGCCAACGTTTCCACGCTTCGCCCTGCCACGTTCCCACGGGAGGAGCGTGGCTCCAAGAGGTACGGGCCGGGTAGCGGGTTGGGTCGGGCGGAGGAAACAGCATTGATTGTTCCTGCAGCGTTGCCCTGATATTCCCCTGCCCTTGTCACAAGCACTCCCCCCCCCACCTTCATTTTGGACTAAATGCGTGCACAGCTCACGGCGGTTCTCCTCTCACTCCCGGTCCTTTTTGAAGTATCAGTACGTTACGTGCCTCTGACCCTCATTTCCTTTTCTTTGCCGGTACTGGAGCGGACTCCGGAAGACGACGCCCCGTTTCAGAGCCCGACCACCCTGTCCCAGGACTTGAAATACAGAAGCCGGAGAAAGACGCATTTCTTTGGAAAACTTTCAAGACAGGACAGTAGACTGCTTTCATGAAAAAAACTTACATCCCAATAAAACCTTCGTTAAAACCGTTGCTGAAGGCGCCTGTGTTCCTGTTTTCACCCACACCTACTGTAGAGTCCACAGTAGTTAGCACAGCCCCCAACGTCCCCACCCCCTCGGGACACGCGTCTTCGAAGCGATCCGTGAGAGCAGCCATGTCTTTCTCCAGCGCAGCACATCGCTTCATGAGGTTCTGAACTGCCGGGTACGTTGTATTCAATTTCAGTCTGTGCCACAGACCCTCTCCATTAATTTCTTATGGTCTGCCCACAGTATGCCCACTTCATTCACTATCTGTTGTAAATAACGAAGTCCTTGAGCCAGGTACATTTAATAAGCTGGATTTAATTAGGCTTAGTTCCAGATTAAGTTCCAAGTATTTGAGTATAAGATAAGGATAACCCCACCATGAGTGGCCTCCCTGCCACTCAGCTTGCCTGCCATCAACTGCCTCTCCACACACCAGCCAGGCACCCAAGATTCTATGATGACATCAGGCATTCCAATACCCACACCAGCTGAGCAGCAGGGAAGTCACACAAGCTAAGTATAACACTATCGAAGCAATTTGCACCTCCAAAGCTTGTTTAGTGTACCTGAAAGCTGCAAATATGACTGCGGTATGCATCGCAAGTGAGCTTTCCTCTGTGTCTGTAGACGAGCCCTCTCCTCCTTCACCCTCCACAAGCACGTCCGATGATTTTACCTTTTCCACCTTTGGGTTCCCCATATTCTGCTAGGCGGTGGTATGGAGCTCAGGTAGGGAGCTCAGGTCTCTCTTCAGGGCCTGCTGAGTAGCAGTTCCTCACCCTGTGGGGCTCAGTGAATATGTCCTTATTGGCGAGCTATGGCTGTCTCAGTACATCGCACAGCACCCTCCCCAGTCATTCGTACCTACAGCAGTGTGTTCTCAATGTCTCAGTCGGGCTTGTGCGGAGATCATTACGGGTCCTTCTCTGTCACACTTCAGCTCTCCCCTGAGTGTGGGGGGAAGGCAGGTGACGCCGCACAGCCCTATGCCAGTCTCCAATCTCCAGCAGTGCTTGATGCCACCCCCATGTAAATCAGGGCCCGCAGCTGCCCAGTATCACAGTCCACAATCAGGGTGGGTGGAGGGAAAGAGACCGAAGAACAGGACCTCCACCTGGCCAGGTCTTTGGGGCCACTCCTAATGGTAGGACACCCCCACATGCAGTTCTCTTCTGTTCTGTGCCACCAAGTGTTCCTCCACCCGGATATATCCTCAGGTGCTGGATCCCAGAGAGAACGGGGAAGAGACAGCTGAATGAGACCTTCACCTGACCAGGACTTCAAGCCCACTCCTGATGGTAGGGTGCCCCTACCTCCGGTTCTCTACCATTCTGCGCTACTGAGTGTTCCTCTACCCAGATATGTCCTCAGCTGCTAGGCCCCAGAGATATCGGGGCCCGCAGCCGTAGAACACCACAATGAGGGTGGGAGGAGGTGAAGAGGAACACTTGCAGCTATCCCCGCCTTGTGGGCTCAGGTCAATTCTGCACCCTCAGATCAACTACAGGTGCAGCGCCTCCTCAGTTCACTTGTGCCGGGGTCCACCAGCTACACTGATCCTCTGGCATTCGGTCGCTGTCCCCGTCAATCAAGGCTCTCCACCCTAGCTGTTTGTCAATCGAGGAGATGCCTCCTCTATCGTGGCCGTCCAGGTGCCATTTTGGGCATATCTCACTAACTGCAGCAGGGCCAGTTATCAAGGATTATGAAGCTCAGCGGCGGGCGACCAGCCCTCAGGCTGGCTTTGGCTGCTCCCTCTGACGTCTGCCCCACCAGCACTGCCGTTATTGCCAAGCGGGCAATAGGATGATCAGCTCAGAAGCCTTCTGGAAAGCAGGAACTCAGCCGAGTATGTCCGCCGCCATTGCCTGCCATGCCACACCCCCGTCAGCTCAGTTTTTGATCATAAAGGACAGCCCCTACTATGAAGCTTTTCTAGATATCCCCCAACCGCAGTTGGCTAAATCCCTGTATCTAAAGTTTTGATATGGCACACTTAAAATAGGGTCCGTTACATCTCAGTGGAATGCCAGCAGCCTGCTGACCATAATGACAACTGCATATTATGCTGCCTGCCATCCAAGGAAAATATAACCCATGTCCTGTTCTTCTACCTTGCCTACGCTAGTCATGAAGCAAATAGATTTGTCCACTGTGTAATAGATTAGGCTTTAGGCGACACCAGGAAACACTAACGATGTTGAAGGCACACACATCTATTGCTACTGTGTGTGTATCGTGAGAAAATACTTACTTGCAGTAGGGTGGCTGAGGAAACAAAAATACTTAAAGTTATAGAGTCCTGGTGCATGGTTACCATATTAATCTCCTATTAAGGATTCAGATATATTGAGAGGAATCTCTGTGGATTACAGTGGCAAGTTTAGCAAAAACACTGCCTGACCTAGTGAAAAGTAGATGCCAGCTCCATGTTTGCACTTATTTATACAGTTATGTATCAAGAATTTTAATAATTTTTAATATTTATGAATAACATGTATTTGCATTAGCACTTTATGTGGTATTTTATGCATTTTAAACCTGTTTAATTAATGAATTTACTTTTGCTATCTTATATATATTATGATCTAAACTGTACTTCTCTATTTGGCATCGCAGCTTGATGACAGTCTTTTACCTGATTTTGATTTTTTTTTAGATTATAGCAAAAATGTACATGCAGTGGCGGCTGGTAGGGAAGCGGGTTGAAAAACATTTTTTAAAAAACACTTACCTTTTCCAACTCCTGTCCTCTGTCTACGCTTCTCTTCTCTTCCTGACTCTAGCCCGGAATAAGCTGCAAGAAGCATCAGGGCATACAGGCTCCCCTGAGCCAATCACAACTCAGCATTGGGCTTGGTCGGAGAGCCATGGATCTGTGCTCAGACAGGGGCAGGGAATCTCTGCATATTCCCCAAAAGGCTGTGCATTACAACCTGGTGCGGAATATGCAAAGTGTGCATGAATGTTTGGCTGGGCCAAGACAAACAAGCACGTAAGTGTGAACAGACCACTCCTCCTTCCTGAGCCACCCCCGGACTGATGGTGTGTCGGCGTCTGTGGCACAGAGGCGGCATGCTTCAGCTCATAAAGAGAGTCTAAAGCACATGCCGCCACAGTGCAGCGCCAATTGCATATCGGGTGCACTGTTGCCCTGCACCATGTTGTGCATGGCACACAGTGTGAGCATGACACTGCTGGCATACCAGCCACAATTCCCAATGGGCGAAAACACTCAGCGGTTCTGTTTGTGTGCCCCTTCCCTGCCTTTCTACCGACCTTTTCATGGCGGGTCCCTGCCTTGAAAAAGTCAGCGGAAAGGCAGGCTCTTATCACCAAGGTGTCTGCCGACATCTGCACCTCCTTCATGGACCACTTCTTTCCCCACTGCCGTGGGATCCAAGATCCTGGTGGCGGTCTTGTGGGGGGTCCAACCGCACTCCTAATAATAAGGTGGTCGGACCGCCAAGGAGATCCCAAAACCGCTGTACTTCTAATCAGACCATAACTGATTGTGGGATTCCCCATGCTCTCTTGAGGAATTTATTTTCTGTTACCAAGATTCCCTTACCTTGAAATAACCCAAAAATCTTGGCCAGTAACGCGCTTTTACTACTGACTTACCTGCATAAGCTTTCATAAAAAATTCAACTTAACAATTACCCATTTTATGTGCAGATCTATAATGGTCCTGTAACATTGTTCCTTTATCAATCTTACTTTGAGACTAAGGGCCAGATGTAGGTAGCCCTTTACCGATCGGAATCGGCCAAAAATACCGATTTTCGGCCGTTTCCGATCGGTAAAGGGCTATTGAGATGTAGTGGCACATTTTCGGTAATTTTACCGAATCGGTATCATTACCGAATCGGTAAATTTACCGATTCGGTAATATGTACCGAATCGGTAAAATAATTACCGATTCGGTAATATTTACCGATTCGGTAAAATTACCGAAAATGCAATGTAGGTAGGCAATGTACCTTCTGCACATGGCTTACAGAATCGGTATTTTACCATGGAATACAAATCCATGGTAAAATACCGATTCCGGTGTGCATGCACATGTGTGCATGCACACCTATGTCATGTGACAGGCAGACCTGCCCTTAGGGCAGGTATGCCTGCCACATGACACCCAAGCCTGTTTTGGGGTTGCCAGGGGGTGTCAAAGTGACACCCCCTGCACCCTTGTGAATTCGGTATTTACCGATTCGGTATTTACTTCAAAGCCCATAGGAATGAATGGGCATTACCGATTCGGTATTTACTTCAAAGCCCATAGGAATGAATGGGCATTACCGATTCGGTATTTACCGAATCGGTAAATACCGAATTCATCCGATTCGGTATTCCAGCACATCTGGAATACCTACATATCGGACCCATAGATTTACCAAATTTAAATTACCGAATCGGTAACATTCGGTAATTTAAATTCGGTAAATCTTTTCTACCTACATCTAGCCCTAAGGTCCTCATTACGATGGTGGGTGGACCGCTACCAACAGGCCCGTCCGCCATCTAGGGCATCGGTACGACCTCTGCATTACAATGCAGCTGGTCGGACCGCTGTAGTCCGGAGGGTAGGACCGCTGCCTCCTACAGAATCAAAGATCCCCTTGGGCGGCGGTTGGATTTCTAACTCCTACAAAGTGGCCATAGGGATTACGATATCCCTTTCCGACTGCTTGTTTATGGTGGTCCGACTGCCGCAAACAGGCAGCTGGAAAGTAGTTTTGGGGGCACCCTGTGGGCCACATGAGGTGCCTCCCATACAACCATGCACCGTGTGCCAGGCACCTCATCGTGCCTGCAACACGGTGCATGGAAGTTTAAAAATATCCCTTTTTCTATTGCGGCTTGTTTCGCAGTCCTTTTCCAGGCCACAGCACAAGCTGCAATTGAAAAAGGGATGTATGGTGAGTGGGACTGCCGAGTTCTTGTCGGGCGGTCCCAATCTCGCTGTAATGTCGGTCAGACGCTCATCTGACTGCCATTGTAATGGGACCCTATGCTTACCCAAGCACAGTTATCTTATAAATCGTATCCCTAGGTAATTATAGGAGCTTACATTTTTGACTCAGCACAAATTTTATTTGATTTTGTTTATAAACCCAACTTTCAGATTAAGTTGTGCACACTTCGTAAATTCTCTGAAACAGATTAATAGCCATTGTAATGCATTTTTTGTTTTGGCTATTAAAACCATATCATCTTCACATAACAGTGTGGAATCTTTATATTACTGACTTTAGAACACCATACTCATTTGAGTATGAAAGGCAGATATGGCATGAATTCATTAAATGAATAGGAGTGTCAGCTTCACGCACACCACTATCAACTTGAAAACCCATAGGTCTCTCCCCTCTATTTCCCTCTCTGGCTGCTGCAGTGTTCACCTCATATAGCAACATTATACATTTTTAGTGCCCAAACTATCTGGAGTATACCACTAATTTTTGCTTTTTACAGTAATGAAAGCTGTTTTGAGATTGATAAATACCAAATAAATGTGTGTATTATTGGCATAAAGTCCTTTTGTGATAGTGATTTTTTTTTTTGTAAATAATTTTTATTGCAGGTCCAATCACAGAATATGTCAATCACCTTTTGTGATAGTGATGTGGAAGAATACTGTAAATCGAATTCAGATTATGTGGTGCGAATTGTGTGCTTATGAAGTATTGAATGATTTTCTCTAGATGAACAGTTTCTTCATCCTTCTTTCAACAGTTTACGGGAAGGTGTTAGGGAAGATATTCTGTGTCCTCTCACCAGAAATGTTCATCCCGGCTAAGGAGTACCTTAGAGTTTGCAATACTGCAGAACGTCGCGATCCACATTATCACACTTTTGCTTGCAGGGTCAATGCATTTTTTTCTTTATTTGAACGGAGATGGTCCTTGATGACTAGCTCTTTTTCAGGCAGATGTTCTGTTGAAATCCTCTCTGGCTTTGGGGGAATATTGGGTGGGGAGGAAAGAAAAAGTAGGACATAACCTTTTTGAGTAATTTTCAAGACCTAGCTGCTGGATGTGATGAATGAATGAATGAATGAAATATTATTTGTAACGCGCAGCTATGCCCAGTGGGCGTCAAGGCGCCTAAACCAAAATATAAAGCTGATAGCAGACAGAAACAGAACCTACTGGTATGCCTTAATAAAGAGCCAGGTTTTCAATGACTTCCTAAAGAGGTCAAGGGAAGGAAGTCGTTTGATTTCGAGGGGGAGTGAGTTCCAAGTAAGAGGTGCCAATATGGAAAAAGCTTTGGACCCCCATCTGGCCTTCTTGGCTCTGGGGATTACCAGTTGGTGTTGCTCGCTGGAACGTAAACATCTACTCGGAACATATCTGATAAGTAATGAACCAAGGGCATCAGCCGAGCCTGCAGTTAGAGCCTTATAGGTAAGGCAAAGGAGTTTGAAAATGATCCTTGACGGGATGGGGAGCCAGTGGAGGTTCTTCCTCGCTAGGGTCATAGAAGATAACCAGGGCAAAGCGAGAGCAAACCGCGCTGCCGCGTTCTGTATGACCTGTAGACGCTGGAGCAAGCCCTTGTTGGCCCCGGCGTACACTGCGTTACAGTAGTCGAGCCTTGAGCCAACAAGGGCAATCACCACCTGTTTCCGCGCCTGTGGGGACAGATAGTGTACAATCCTTTTCAGGGTCTTGATGACACCCCAACAGGTCGCCACCGTTCTATTCACCTGTAGCTCCATGGAGAGCTGGGTGTCAAAGATGACCCCTAGGTTTCTAGCAGATTTGGTAGGTATAGGGCAGCTACCTAGAGAAGGAGGCCACCAGTCATCTGACCATATGTCCTGGTCCTTGCCAAAGACCAGGACCTCTGTCTTGTCCCCGTTCAACTTCAGGGAGTTGGAGACCATCCACTCTGCAACAAGTTGCATGCAGGCCCTGAAGTTAGAAGCAGTTTCACTGACAGAGTGGGTCAGGGATACCATAATCTGCGTGTCGTCAGCATACGACACTACCTCCATCCCCTGAGATCTTACAAGTCTTGCAAGGGGGGCCACATAGATGTTGAACAGGGTCGGACTCAATGCCGACCCCTGTGGCACCCCACACTGCAAAGACTTGGCAGGGGAGAGGTATTCACCTAGCATGACACGCTGCTCTCGATGTTGTAGAAAGGAGCTCAGGAGACTGAGCGCTGGTCCGACTACCCCTGCCTCCCTTAACCTAGATGTTAAAGTCAAGGGAGACAGGGTGTCGAAAGCTGCTGAAAGATCAAGCAGCACCAGTACGGTGGTAAGACCCAAATCTACTTTTCTGCGGATGTTGTCCATGACTTTTGTCAAGGCAGACTCCGTGCTATGTAGCTTTCTAAAGCCATGTTGGGACCCATCCAGGAAGCCAGAGGCGTCGAGGAAGTTCGAAAGATGGAGATTCAAGTGGGTCTCCAACATCTTAGCAGGGGCTGGCAGCAGAGAGATGGGTCTAAAATTTTTCAGCACTCCAGGGTCTAAAGTGGTCTTTTTCAGAAGCGGCTTTACAATGGCTCTCTTCCAGAGTGATGGAAAAGTGCCCTGTTCCAACGCTCCATTCATTACCTCAAGCATAGAGGGAAGAATTATCTCTCTGCAGTTTTTAAGTACCTTGAGGGGCAGAGGGTCAAGAGGGGATGAAGATTTAGTTTTATCCAGTAAGCTACTGAGATCTTCTAGCGTAAGAGCCGGGAAGTGTTCAAGGGATGGAGGGGAGTCTACATTCCAAGCTTCCAATCGTGTGATTTGCACGGAATCCTCCAAGCTGAGTAAGTTCCTCTGCGCCTTTAGGGCTATGTAGATATCGTCTATCTTATTATAGAAAAAGTTCGATATATCATCACATAGCTCCTGGGAAGCAACGACTGGATCAGGAACCTGAAGAGAGCAAAGGGAGTCTACAATTTTAAAAAGCTCTTTGGAGGATGTTAACGAACAGGTTAAGTTGGAAAAATAGTCCTGTTTTTCCTTGATGATTCGCTTTCTATACTCCCGTAGTAGACTCTTGTAACCTTCTCTATCTTTTAAATCCCAAGATTTACGCCAGCCACGTTCCTTCTGTCTACATTGTTGTCTGAGCAGCCTCAGATCGGCAGAGAACCAAGGGGCAGATGGCTTCTGTCTAGCTGCAAATTTCAGGGAAGGGGGGGCTAGCTCATCAGCAGCTTTGATAATGACATCAGTTAAATCTTGAGCCGAGTCATCAACCTTCTGTTTAGTTGAAATACTGATGTTGCGGAAAAAAGGTGCAAGTGCTTCCTTAGTAAAGTTTTTGAAGCTCCTTTTAGATTGTTTTTTACCAGTGTCAGCCGTGACATCAGGACAAGGAATGTCTAGAGAAAGCGGGACTGCTAGGTGATCTGACCATGTAATTGGTACCGGTAAACCGACTTCAAGTCTGGAATCGTTGGAGAAGATCCCATCAAGGATGTGCCCCGCCTGATGGGTCGGGTGGAGAACAAGTTGGACAAGATCACAAGCCTCCAAGGAATTAAGCAGGGAAGAGGTATCTTTAGATGCAGAATCCTCTAAATGGAAATTAATGTCACCCAAAATGGTAAAATGAGGCCTACCAAAATAAGGTTCTAAAATTCTAAAAAGTTCTGGGCAAAAATTGACTCTGGACCCGGGGGGTCTATAAAGCAGTATGCCGGAGAAAGAGCTCACCGGAGTGTGCGTAATACAAAAATAGAGTGCTTCGAAAGGATCTGTGGAGACTGATAAAGGTTTTATTATGCAGGAGAGAGTAGATTTAAAAAGAATGGCTATTCCACCTCCTCTACAACGTTCTCTGTCTAACCTTAGAAAGGAATAACCTTCAGGTATAGCCAGGAGAAGATCATGACCAGCGGACTCAGAAGCCCAAGTTTCTGTAACAAAAACCCAATCTGGATTTCTCAAGCTAACGAAGTCATGAAATTCGATCCCATGTTTAATCAGAGAACGAGCATTGACCAAAAAACCCTGTTTGGGTTGAGAAATATAGCTGGTGGACTGAGGAGGGGTGGTACGAATAGGGGATTGACTAGGACAAATAAAAGAGCTGTTGCACGAGGGACAAAAACGAGCCCGGCTCAGAACTTCAGGTCTGAGCCGGTGATGGCAGCAAAGTGCACGAGGTCTCAGAGAACAAAGGGTATTGTAGAGATTCTCTGGTGGAGGGGGAGAATGAACGACGGAGAGCCCAGGGTCCAGCCCGTCCTGCAGCGCGTCCTCAGCGCGGACGGGCGCAGACGGGCTGAACTCTGGCGTAACTCCGGCGTCAGTCTGGCGTCCCCGCAGCGCGTATCCGCTGCGCGTCTGCATGACTCTCTTAAGTATCCGCCTAGCGTCCTCCTGGCGACTAGAGCGCGATACCAGCCAATCAGCGATAGTGTTAAGCCATCCCTATCCAAGATGGCGCTGAAAACGGACCTGCGCCGGGAAGCGGACCCGCCAAACAGCGGTGGGTGTCCCAAGTTAAATGCAAGTAAGGGCCAGGTGCAGCGAGCGCTATTAAAAACAGGGGATAATAAATGAGGAATAAAAATAAATGAAAAACGAGGCAATATTAAAAACGAGCAGCAGCTCGGTTCCTGCAGTGCATTAAGCGCATGCACAGTTCAACTGTCAGCTAGAAAGAGAGAGCAGAGGGTTTACCTCTCTTAAGTATCCGCCTAGCGTCCTCCTGGCGACTAGAGCGCGATACCAGCCAATCAGCGATAGTGTTAAGCCATCCCTATCCAAGATGGCGCTGAAAACGGACCTGCGCCGGGAAGCGGACCCGCCAAACAGCGGTGGGTGTCCCAAGTTAAATGCAAGTAAGGGCCAGGTGCAGCGAGCGCTATTAAAAACAGGGGATAATAAATGAGGAATAAAAATAAATGAAAAACGAGGCAATATTAAAAACGAGCAGCAGCTCGGTTCCTGCAGTGCATTAAGCGCATGCACAGTTCAACTGTCAGCTAGAAAGAGAGAGCAGAGGGTTTACCTCTCTTAAGTGATGGATCTCCATCTGGGAGGAAGTGTTGCATCCTGATCCCACTGCATGTCCTGTTGTTGTTGCACTGGAAGAGGAGGTGGAAGACATTTATCCCTGCTGCCTGGCACGTTGCCTACTTTTGACACCACCCAGTCACATGGCTCTGGAGCTGATGGATTTTGAGACAATGGGCATTTTGAAACTGTCCTGCAACAAGGCATTCAGGAGTTGGAGGTCCTGGATAGGCCTAAGACACCTGTCCTATCTTTGGGATGAGGAAATAGTGAGAGTAACATCCACTGCCCTGCCTCCGAGTCCACTAACCTCTATGGCACATTGGCAAGCAACAGGCGTACCTCCTTTACTAGGAACGACAGATGCTTTGCAAAACATGCTCGGGTGTGTGAGGAATATTGGCTGGGGAGGAGAGAAAAGGTAGGAGCATAGCCTATATCAACATTTTTCTAAATCCCTCTGCCAGATGTGGTGCATCGCCAACTTGGCAGGAAATGTGAATTGTGGCCCCTCCCCTGGCAAATTAAAACAGTTTGTTGGTTGTTGTAGTACGGAAAGAAAAATGAAAGGCCTGATGTCCCTGCTGACCTGCACGCTGCCTGCCACACCCATGCCCACAGCCTTGAAAGGACTAAGGCGTCTGCTGCCAACCCTCTGGAATAGCCTCTAAGTTTTCTGAAATGATTCAAAAACTGTTTGGTAGGGGTCAACTGTCCCAAAGAGAGCGCTGTACCTCTGATGAAGTTAAAGTGCTCCAATGCAGAGTCTGCCTTCTTACAGAAAAGGCAGGACCCACTAAGGGGAGCATGCATTAGGGAGGTCTGTATATCACCATGGGATCCTGTGGAATGCATCCATGTATGTCAACAGGGAAAAACAATAGTCGTGACTGCCCTACTCAGGCAATCCATATTATCCAGACCTGTATGTATAACATATTTGGTCCTTTACATCTTGTATCGTCTGGGCCAGGGTCTGCCAGGAAGATCTCATTGGCCGCTTCACTTTCTTATGTTTGCGCATGAACTTCAGCTTGCTGGAGGAATTACAAAGTTGAACAGTTGGGGAGCTGCCTCGAGAACGAGATGAAGCCCACATCTGCAACTGAGCGTGAGTGGGACCTATTTAAATGCTAGACTTCTTCATGTGTTCTGCCGCACATATCTTCGCTTCCTGGACTCGTATCACACTAAAGTAAATGAGAAAGCACTAATCCATCAGCTTAGAGTTGTGTCCTTAGCCAAATCTGCTGCCTGCAGTTACAGCATGGTTTGAAACCTGTTGTTTGGGGGAGAGGACATGGTTCTCCAACAAACTGGTGACATTTTTCAAGGACGCTGGAAAATTGAAGTTGTTTTTTTCCAGCTAAATTTCTTTGGTTTCAAACCAAGCTTTCAGGAAACATTGGATGGCCAGAGTAGAGGCTTGTCATGGGTTGTGTTATCCACTCACTGCTGCACGCCTTACAAGCACAGAGATGCAATAATCAAGCTGTTAGGTGGTGCGCACATTCAGTGGAATGAAAGGCTGGTGGTGCTTTCAGAGGGTTAGCACAAGTTGCATAGAGGCTTTATGTCTTCGCTAGATGTAATCTGTAAGATGCTTAAGTACAGTCGAGTCGAGGAAACTACATGCCCCATGTAACCACATGACTCTCAACAAGTCTGCAAGTGGTGGTGGCCATTTTGACGTTATGGAGAGCAAGTCCCATGTGGCCCTGAGCATTCCTCCTTTGCAGGCAAGATTCACTGTTGTTGTAGCATTAATTTTGTTTGTAATTGTAATGGCTGGACGTGTGAATCAAACACAGTGTATTCTCTAGGAGCCCATTTGTGTTTGTAGAGACAAATTCAATTTGCAGTAGGGAAATCTTACTTACCTTGTAACCATCTGTTTGTAGCCTGTAGTGCAGTAGATTCATATGGTCTACATAATCCTACCATCTAGATTCAGCCATTGAATCCAAACCCAGTCTTAAGAGCCACAGGCTTTTGAGTAATGGTACTTACCCTGTAACCATTTGTTTATAGTGTATAGTGCTTTAGATTCACATGTGAATAAAGCCAGATGTTTCTCCTTTCAACTTCATTACGTTCTACAATACACAGTACACACTATCTTTTTCGTCGACACTGCACTCCACTAACATTACTCACAGAATAAGCAGAAAACAATCTGAGGTGGAGTCTTAGTGTAATGTAGACTAAGGGTGGCTCGGTGGTTAATTTGAGCTAGTGGTTGCCGGTGGGTGGCACTAGCACCTATTTTTGCCCAGCAGCACTATTTGTATCATCCAAGAGTCCTGATCAAAAGTTCTAGGGTGCTGGACTGCTGCCTGTTCAGAAAAATCAGGCCCTGTGCAGGTACCGGCGCAGAACTGTCATCACATAAATATTGTCAGCATGTTGCACATGACATCTTTTTATTCATTTAAAACATTCCCGATGCAGATGTGAAAACCCAGAGTGGGCACAGAGCCTATGCACACCTCAGTATGATATGCCCAGCTGCTGTTTCTGGGGTCCCAAGACGTCTGTGACTCCAACACATTTGCTAAGAAAAACAAGTCACAAATGTCTTGGCCAAACGCTAAATGGCAGGAGTAGGCAGAGCAGGTATCTCTAACCACACATGCTATGAACATACTGGTTATTATTATTATTATGTTTCTTATATAGCGCCAGAATCGACCCCCGAAGGGGTATCTCCGCGCTTGCCTTGGGAACCCGTCCTGGCTTTTCCCTGTGAGATAGCCCCTACAGGGTATCCCCAAGGTGAAAGCCAGGCATCCCGCCGCGGGGGGGCCGTTGTGGAGATTAAGCAAGCTTAATGCCCAGAGTTGCAGAGTGTGAACCCATGATTAGGTCAGGCACCGAAGCGAGAATTATCAAGTCCATGGACATTTGAGCTCAAGACCCTGCTGCGTCGGGAATTGAACCCTGGTCCCGGGTCTGACCTCTGCTTCAGGGTCTGCCTGCTCTAACCAGTGAGCCACACTTCTCCACTGGTTCAATACCCTTCATGGATTATAAACTCATATTTATTGCACACCTTCTGTATCAACTTGAGGATGGTGAAGGATCACCAACACTTCAAAGATGTCGATTTGTTTTTCTCTTGATGCACATATGGGATAAAAGTAGTGACATAGGTTGGGACCGTGATTACTTTTGCACAGGTACACTTTATGATGGTAGTGAATGTTTGTTACATTGCCGTTTAGAGGTAATACTTATTTATCAAGTTTTAGGAAGTTCAGAGTTAGAAACAAAGAAATGTTCTGAAGCTATGTTGTGCGCGACAAAGTATTAGATGATGTGGCAAGATTGATACGCTATGAAACATCTTTTCTTTTTTTTAGGTTTTAGCACCTAGCCAGCTGAAGACATTGCCCATATACATGTCAAGTCAGAGTGTAGATTCTATTTGCTTATTTGCAAAGTACAAGTGTCAGGTACAGCTAAAAAACTAAAGTAAGTCTGGCACCACACATGGCCAGCCACTGATACTACAACACCCTCCAATAGAAAATAACGGATGCACGGATTTAAAATGAAACCCAATAGGAAATAATGTTAAATTGAAATAAATGTTATAAGATAATTAAACATATAAATAAATACTATTTAATGATAAAACAATATATACAAATAGTACATATTTATTATTTAAGTATAAAATATTGTAATACCCTATTTTGAATTTAAAAATGAATGTAACAATCATATTTAATAAATTATAAATTGTCATTTATTCGATACAGTACTTTTAATAATTATTAATGTTTAGTCAAAAAAAAAAAATTCCATTAGGAGGGAATTCATTCTTTAATTTAAACTTCAGAAAATAATTTTCATTCAATTCAATTTAATTCCATTTTTTAAAGTTTTAATTCAAAACTAAGCTAATAGTGATATATTTTTTTTTATTTTGTTCCACATTTGGAATATATATAAATATATAAAATGAATTTAAATTAATATTTACCATAAAATATTTTAAACATTTATTTTCGAGTTAAATATATTTTTTAAACATTTTCCCTATACTTTACCATATGGAGAATCTGAGGTTGGGGTGGAGATCTCCACCCCGATTCTGCTTTTAGGACAGTTATCTCTGCATGGTAAAGTACTGGCAAAAACATAATAGTTTTTTTAACTTGAAAATAAACTGTTAAATATTTCTATGTTAAATATTAATGTGAATTAATTTTATATATTTATTTTAAATGTAGAACAAATAAAAAAAATGCTACAGCACAATGAACTAAATTTTAAACTGAAGCATTAAAAAATGGAAAATATTAAATTCAATTATTTTCTAAAGTTTAAATTAAAAAGTAAATTCTCAACCAAAAAATACAAATATGCATTAATAATTATTTAAAGTAATATATGGAATTAACTACAATTAATTTAGTTATATTTCAAAACATATTATTGTTACATTCATTGTTAATGCTGATTTTTATGCTATTAACCTATCTTATAATTAAATAATAAATATGTACTATTTTTTAACCCCTTCTGGGCTCCCGTTGGCCATCGCGAGCACGACCTCGCTGGTGCTGTGAACGGCCAACTGCCGACGCGGCCCCGCCCACTCCACGGACCCGCCGCACTGCGGCAAAATAACGGCCGCGGTTAAGGAGTTACCATTGAATTATTTTTATTTATATTTGTACATATTTTAGGTCATTTAATTTAACATTTTTTCCTTTGGGGTTTTATTTTAATTCCTTAGCTCTATTATTTTGTATGGAAGGGCATTGCGGTACCAGTGGCTAGGCATGTCTCATGCTGGACTTAATACTTTTGTTACTAGTAACAAACAATCGAACTTTGTGAATAAGCAAAAAGTATTAAGCTTACTAAAAATGGTAAATTACTCAAAATTAGGAGCTATCTCTGTAAATCAGGCCACCAGTGTCTGGTTTCTACCTTATTCCATTGCCCTTTCCCAAGGTCTACTGCTAACTGGCATTCTATCTTGTGCATGTTTGGCTGTAGATTCAGAGAGGTGTGGAAACATTCAACTCTCTCACTGGATCCGTAAAGTGGTGTGTGTTTAGAGTGACCCTCATGTACAGGCAGCACTCCTTGTTCAACCTGAGTAGCAAACCACTGCAGTTTTGTTGTGGTACCTTTGCAAATTCTTGTATGTACCTTTGGTTATCTGCAAAACCTGCTTCTTCCCATAGGTTTATCTCCCCCCCCCGAAAGACTACAGGAGGCCTTGTTGACATCATTGTACTCGTAAGCCTATATGGTATTTCATCTCGCTTCTTTAACTCCTGATGGTGAGGTAAGCCCGTCTGTGATCACAAGGATTACAGATAAGCCATTTACACTTGAAATGTTGACATACCAAACATCATGATGTCGAGGCAGGCACAAATTTCATACTTAGTGCTGCTAATATGCACCATCATCATATGATATATGTTTCCTACCCCTCCAAGGAGTCATTCTCATACCTCACGGGAGGTAAGTGTGAAGTCTTCTGGATTCAAGTTTATTGATATGTTGATTCAATGTCTTTTGTGGCTATAGCAGAATCTAACATGCTACATGAGCTGACAGTGCTCGGTATGGCCTCGTCTTTGTTGTCCTGCATAAAACCTGTTTTCTTGCTTATGACGAGGTTTAGAAGACAAAGCACCGAACTTTAGTTCTGAACCCAACAGTGGAAAAAATAGCAATGGGAGTTTCGGTTACTTGATCATTTATGCTCGAAACTGACACAAACCTCTGCAATATTCTGAACGCAATGCTAGATGGTAGGATGTGATCTACAACAACATATCCTCAATATAAACTTTAATCACCGTTATTCCATAAATTATTGACCCAGTATCTAAATACAACATGAAAGGTTTTACAAACAGTTTCTTTTCACCATACTACCTTTAAAGATCGAATTCAGAGCTATATTGTGTACTCATACAAAAATTATTGTTTATGGAGACCACAACTTTGTTAACAAAATGTAGTTGTTCGGAAATATTTAATTGACAGGTCATCTCATCAATAACTGTAAATAAATTAATTCACAAAAACATTCATATTTAATTAAAAATCAAAAGACACACCGGACACATGTGATATATGCACAGAGACATACTAAAATTGTCTATCTCAAAATTCCCCAGAGGTACTAAAAGCTTGCCAGGTTCTTCATCTACATTAGAAACAGTGTTGAAAGGACTTGAATCTCTATAACTTGCAGGAGGGCAGGGACAAAGTAGATATGATAGAACATTTAAATATTACAGTAGCAAAAAAAAGGAATAATGATTACTCTTACTCCAGTCATGTTATTATTTTGGAACAAGATGTCCTGAGTTAAGTCTTGTAACGTCATGAGCTTCGGAGTGGTAAGTGCATGGAAGTACTTTCCATCAGAAGTAATGGAGCAAAATCAGTAATAGAACTGAAAAAGAAATGGACCTCAAGGTGCCTGCCACAAGGTGTAGGGATCAACAAGGGGCCATCATAGGTGTCCCCTCGCCCCCCAACCTGAGGCCGAAAACCGAAGGGGACCCTTCTAGGGGCCCCCAAACACACTTTCCAACAGGCTTTCCATGTCGGAAATCCCAGCATGGAAAGCCTGCTGGAAACCATGCATCGTAATCCAGACGGCATAAAACGCCGTCCATATGGATTACGAGCCAGTTCCGACTAGCCCGTCGGAATCCAGCTGGAATGCCTGGCCGGTTACAATTCCAACTCGCTGTATTATAATCAGCCAGTTGTAAATGAAACCGATGATGACCGTAGGAAAGCCTCTGACCTGTGCTTCGAGGCTTTCCGACCAACAGCGTAATTGCCTTAAAGTGTGAGAGGGCCTTAAGACAAAAAAAAGTTTTGCAAGGCATTAGGTTTCTGCTCAGAAATAAAGTTCTTTTTTTCCCAACAAAATGTCCTTGATTCAGAAATAGATAAGCAAATCCAAGATGTGTTTTCATAACTTTGGGCTGCAGGAGCATAATGAACAAATCCCAATGGATGAGATGTTTTATGTTATGTACTGTACACTCTCACGATAGAGAAATTGGGAGTTGGATACATAGAGAAGATAAAACTCTCGCTATGGATTTTTTGGGGGACTTACGTGGCATGCAGCAGATGCAATTCTCTCGCAGGATTTCTTCTACTCAAAGTGAGATGCATGCATGTGTGAGGCAAAAGGCAGACTTCCATGACATTAACCTGCTAACGCTATGCGCGTGTGCTCTTCTGGTGCAGAACAAGTATTACATGTGGATGTAAAAAAGAAGGCCTAGGTGCACTTGAACTTGGTGATAAAGTAAGCATCACAGTAGCATCTATTGGCATGTTCATGGATTTGAATTGCATAATTCAGACTCCGGCTCGAGTGGCTCCGTGTTTCACATGAGGTGCATGCTAAGGAGCGGCGATGACGTTTTGGGGTAGAGATGAAACAGGGTGGCTAGCCACAAATATCCAGAGTTCTTTCAATAGTGAAGGCCACTGTTCCTGTACTATGAATGGATGCAGAATGGCACTTGCAGTTCACCTTTTTCCAGAGCGAGGTTTTCCCACAGTGTGAATCTCCTTAGTTCGCTGTGGCTGGGTTTGTAAAAAGCATCCTGGCTGGAGTTGAGACCAGGCATTCAGGCGTTCTTGAAAGGATGCTGCAGGGACAAAATCAATAAAACAGTGGTAAAATGAATACTGAATAAGTTTATTAGCTACTCCTCTTTTACAAAAGAAAAATGTGTGCTAGAAAGTAATGTGAGTATACGTGTCACAGAACTATGCAGAGGATCATGAGGTGGCACTATAGGAATGAAAGGAAGAGAGAGAGCAGAGGGAACAATTCGAATTACTTTAAAAGTATGAAGATTAGGTAAGGAACTGAGAGTTTGCAGAAGAGGGAGAAAGTGGTTCACAAGATACTGAGCGAAGGAAGAGGACTTAAGAAAGGAAGTGAAGGAAGAGGTAAAGAATGGCAGGGGTATTCATAGGAGATAAAGTGGAGAGGCAGAAGATAGGATGCAAAAAAGCTATAGAAACAAAAATAATAAAGAAGTAAATGATAGGAAGGGAGTATCAGTTAAGGAAATATCCAGATAAGAAAATGATGATATGTTGGAGAAATGAAAGAAAGGAAAGAGAATCAAGGAGAAAGGCAGCATTGGGTGGGCAGGTGTCAGGAAATCAGTGGTATTTGGTAGAGAGAAATAAATCACACATAAGGGGCTTGCCAGGCTCTTCCTAACCTTTCTAATTTTAATAATCATTACACAGTTATGAAAAGATCTAATTTGGTAATCATTTGAACTGGAAAGCACCATTATGGAGACCCAAAGATAGACCATTTTGTGGTATCCTCATGCCCCAGAGAGGTGCAGTTAGCAAAATCAACCAAATACCTGAACGTCCTTCAGTCACAGGCGCAAGGCAGTTCCCTATTTTCAGAATTTGCTTGTTGGATCATGAGCCTTAAACTCAGTGAAACAGTTTCTAGGATCCTCTAAGTAAATAAGTAACTAAATAGCATGTGTAAACTTCATTTTATAGCATTCTTTTAATAGCAGTGTCACTCTTAATATAAAGTAGCACGTATGTTCTTTGGTACCTTAAAGCAGGGGGCACATTCTGTCTTTTATGTCTGCTAGGATGCCCCTGTGTAGTGCACTTGCATAGCTGCTCATTGAGGTCTCAGGCCATATAAGCTGTTATTCATTTGCAATAGCTGATGCAACTATGTTCATCATCAAGTGACACGGTGTTATGCATTTAATTTGCCTTCTGATACTGTACTTCTATTCACTGTAGTCATATATACGACAGAGTAGCTGGTACTTAAGAAAAGGCCTAATAGCTTTTAATATGAGGATGCAAATCAATTCTCATTTTATTTCTCCCCCCTGACATGGTCATCTGGTTTAATTGTCTATTTAGCTTCACACAGAGCATCAGAGCCAAAGGGTCTTATTTACAAGCTCCTTGCGCCGCATGTGTGTCACTTTTTATATGGGAAAAATGACGCACTAGCGGCACAAGCAGCTAATAAAAAGGCCCGTAGTCTCACAGCAGTCTCTCTGCAGAGACATAATACAGCTTTGTCTTACAGACAATCCTCAGAATATAAAAATAGATTTAGTTCTGGTACACATGTCTGAACACTCAAAATAATGGTAAACCTTTGATGCTAAAGGTTAAGCATGTAGAAATCATTAATTATGCATTATCTCATCTCATTGTAAGTCGTGGGAAATGCGAGGTAATAACTTGTCTGTCCCTTCTGAGCAGAGGGAAAAGACACGTTGTTAGCTCATCAGAAAAATTGGTTCACACCTGCACTTACCAGAGGGCACAGATGGATCTATTTGGTTAAGTACACAAGACACTTGTGAAACATAACAACACCAGTACCCTTAGAGGCTAGGGGCCCAAGGTGCAGTGCACAACACTATTCTCTTCAGGTTGATTCACTCCTTTTACAATACCATGATACTGATAAAAAGGTGGAGTGGTTGGGGGATCCTCCTATGATTCTGAGAATGACACTGGTCCTGGAGAACCTCTGTTACAGACACGTATCTTTTTCTTATCCAGTTCTGGATCCTTTCCTCATTAATATGTGGTAAAAATTCAAAGAAAAGACAAAAAATGTTTGAGGTCATATATTTCATATTCACGACTCCCTAGTGTGAATGAGAAAACTTCACTTTTTCAAAGAATATATTGATATCAGTACGTGAGGTTTGAAGAATGGAATATCTATTTCTATGGATTGCAATAAGAATTTCTAATTAGGCCGAGTATGAGTGATAGGAACTGGCATTTTGTTCAAAAACCCAGACTGTCCATGTTGGGGTTTAGCCCAAGCTATTTCGTCTGCGTCTCACAGGGTTACCCCATTGGTCTTGCACACAACTGTAACTGGCAGAAGAATTTCTAACTCCCTACAGCTTTACAAGGCTTTCAGTGTCTATCCTGATACTCACCCCTCGCATGTGAGAACAGGTGTTCCTTTAAAAGCTGGTCCTTGGGAAGGTGAACAGGCAGCACCTTTTTCTTCATGGGTGTGAAGGCCGTGCTCTTCCCTAAGGTCCTGGGCAGTTCAGGTGCTGATATCCGCAACATATCTGGGCAAACCATGTCACTTGCATCCTTCTTACCTTCCCAGTCTCTTAGGTTCCTGCGGTTTATCAGCAACATGGAATCTACAATGTTGGGAGGGAGACAACAGCATATGCTTTTTAAACTTCCACTCTCTATGACAGACTACCAATTTAGTAAATGTACTCAGTGTTTGAAAGCAGACTAACCCTAAATATTCCCTAGGTATTCCATTCCTACCTGTAGGGCAAGTCCTTTCGTCTCATTGACCCAGAATATATTCTGTGAATCTACTGGATGTTTCTTAAAAAGCATATTATCCCTAATACTTACAAACCATAACTGCTTTGGGAGACCCCTCAGAGAGTAACAATCAAGCTGTGCTATAGTGAGTTCAGAAGTACAGCCAGTGTTATTTATAAGTAATCCTGAATGTATATATGCAAAACAGAGGTAAGAACCATCACAGCTTGCATAGGTGTTGAATACCATGCTTTAAACTAGGGCTCACAACACATCCCCATCAACAAGTGAATTGTAGTCGGGTTTTAGGAGGTCCAAGTTAAATACGTATGAAAAAAGCTCAAATATATTATTTTTCAGTGGGAATGATTGGCAAACCAGTAGAAAAGACACAGGGAGGCTGATTTTTGAAAAACAAATTGAATGGAATTTACAATAGGTCAGAGTAAAAAATATACTATAGAATACTGCCCAAATTCAACTTTGATTCGTGATGCTGACCTCTCTTTTAAATTAAATGATTTAAATGATGTGAAAACAATTTATGCCATTTGCTCTTGCTTTCGCAAGCAGCTGCAAAGAAGGATCATCAACATCCCACCACACGTACCTTTACCTGGCTCTGCGGTCTTACGGAAACAAGGATTCGTCGCCTTATCCTGATGGACTGAAGCAGAGACTTGGTCCACCCTAAAGAGACAAAACATTGATTAGAGGTAACTCATTTGGAATACACTCAGGATCAATGTCCCTCACTGACTCATGGCCTGACAATGATAAGCATCATATTGTCCCTCTTTTAAATAAAAAAGGACACAGGCTAGTTCTTTTCGTACCCTAGACAAAAGTGCCATTTTGGAGCCCCTCCTGTGCTGCGTGGGGTCATATGTGATGCTTCGAGCCTCATTTGTTGCCCCACTAGAAAAATGCCTAAACTTTCCTTTCCGAAGAACTGGCCCTGCATTTCTTTGTATCTAAATTAACTGAAAGGAAATCCTAAGTATACATTACTATTCAGTTTTCATTGGTAAACGATGGCAGTTCAGACTATTGAGGCCAACTGCCTTTTATTTTGAGGTTGTTGATTTTAAATATTATGCACCAGAAACAGAATACCCCAAAAGGAATATGCTACTTACCAGTATGCATCTGTTCTTGGCATAGAGGGCTGCAGAGAGGTACATTATTAATAGATCGCCATCTGGTGTTGGGCTCGGATGATTGCACTTTGTTTTTCTCTTCGAGAGTCTTTTGTATCTTGGTGACTCCTCCTTTGGTTGGTAGTGCGCATGGGCATCGGCTCCATCCTTAGATTGTTTTGCCATAGTAGGGTTAGATGGAGTAGTATGAAAGAATACAGATAGGAATGCCCATGTAAGTGTATCTAAATAAGATAATGTTGGAACAGACACAGGTTTCCGGGGAGGCTGGGAGGGCATGTACCACTATGCAGCCCTCTATGCCAAGAACAGATGCATACTGGTAAGTAGCATATTCCATTCGAGGCATATGGGCTGCAGATGGTACATTATGAATAGACTATACAGCAGTTTTCTCCCTAGCGGTGGTCACCCGTGTCTGTTGCAACTGTTTGAAATAAAGTCTTTAATACAGCTTGTCCCACTCTAGCTTGTTGTGTTGTGTGCACATCTACACAATAGTGCTTTGTGAAGGTGTGCGGTGTAACCCAGGTAGCTGCTTTGCATATGTCATCTAGTGGAATGTTTCCCAAGAATGCCATAGATGCTCCTAGTTTACGTGTAGAGTGAGCTCTAGGAGGAACAGTTAATGTTCTCTTTGCTTTTAAGTAGCATATTTGAATACATTTTACAATCCATCTGGCAATGCCCGCTTTAGAGATGGGATTGCCCTTATGTGTAGGAGAAAACGCAACAAATAGCTGTTTTGTCTTTCTGAAAGTTTGTGTTTTTTCTATATAGTACAATATTGCCCTTCTGACATCTAATGTATGTAGGGCCCTTTCCGCTACCGTCTGTGGTTTTGGAAAGAAGACCCGTAATTCCACTGACTGATTGATGTGGAATGCAGAAATTACTTTTGGTAAGAATTTTGGGTTTGTTCTAAGAACCACTTTGTTTTGGTGTAACTGCATAAATGGTTCTTGAATCGTAAAAGCTTGTAACTCACTTACTCTTCTAAGTGACGTGATAGCTATGAGGAAGGCCACCTTCCATGTGAGGAATTGTATTTCACACCTATGCATAGGTTCAAATGGTCGTTCCATTAGTCTGGTAAGTACTATGTTGAGATTCCAGACTGGGGAAGGTGGTCGTCTTGGTGGAATGACTCTTTTGAGTCCTTCCATGAAAGCTTTAATTGCTGGTACTTTAAACAGGGAAAGATGTTGCCTGTTTTGTAGGTACGCCGCTATAGCTGCGAGAAGAACCCTGATTGAGGTATATGCTAAGTTACATTGCTGCAAGTGTAGTAAATAGCAAATGATCTGTTTAGTGGATGCGTCCAGAGGGTTGATGTGCTTACTGTTACAGTGTATAGCAAACCTCTTCCATTTTGCTGCATAGCATGCTCTGGTGGTAGGACGTCTTGCTTGTTTAATGATTTCCATACATTCTGCTGGTAAATCTAGATATCCAAACTCTATGACCTCAGGAGCCAGATCGCTAGGTTCAATTGTTTGGGATCTGGGTGCATTATTTCTCCATGGTTCTGTGTAAGGTGCATGGGTAATAATCTTAGCTTTTGATGTGGCACCTGTGAGAGTTGTAGTAGCGTGGTGAACCACGGCTGTCTTGCCCACGTGGGTGCCACTAGTATCATTGTCATTGAGTGCTGTTGCAGTTTCCGAACCACTAACGGAATTAGTGGGAGAGGGAGAAAAGCGTAAGCAAATCTGTTGGACCAATTTATCCATAGTGCATTGCCCTGGGACCGGTGGTGTGGGTACCTGGATGCGAAGTTTTTGCATTTTGCGTTCTGATGATCGGCAAACAGATCTATCTCTGGTTGCCCCCATCTTTGGAAGAAGGGCTGCAGTATTTGGTCGTGCAGCTCCCATTTGTGTACTTGTTCTGACTCTCTGCTTAGGATGTCTGCTATCTGATTTTTAACTCCTGGTAGGTGTTCTGCTAACAGATAGATCCTTTGAGGAATGGCCCATCTCCAAATGTCCTGTGCTAGTTTGGATAGTTGGAGAGAGTGTGTCCCCCCCCTGTTTTTGAATATAATACATTGCAGTCATGTTGTCTGTTCTGATCAGGACTGCTTTGTTCGTTATTTGCATTTGGAAAGCTTTTAGTGCTAGAAATACTGCTAATAGTTCCAATTAGTTGATGTGCAGTTTCTTTTGCTGCACACTCCACTTCCCCTGCACTGTGTATTTGTCCATATGCGCTCCCCATCCGGAGAGTGATGCGTCCGCTGTTACTATCACTTGTGGAATCGGTTCTAGGAACGACCGTCCCTTGGAAATGTTTGTTGTGTTCCACCACTTCAGAGAGCGATGCGTACGGTCGTCTACCAACACCAGATCTGTAATCTGACCTTGAGCCTGATTCCACTGTGTCGCTAGACACTCCTGTAGTGGACGCATTTGTAGTCTGGCATGTGGTATTAGCAGTATGCAGGAGGACATCATGCCTAACAGCTGCATAAACACTCGTGCTGGTAGTGAGTGTTGTGGTTGAAATCTTTGTATTAGCCCGACCATTGTTTGTATCCTGACTGGATTGGGGTATGCTATGGCTCTTTCTGTGTCTATAGTAGCCCCCAGGTATTGCTGAATTTTGTTTGGTTGCAGGTGTAATTTTTTGTAGTTCACCGTAAACCCTAGGTGGTGCAGCAATTGAATCGTCTTCTGTGTGTTGTGAAGACATTCTTCTTGTGACTTGGCCTTTATTAACCAATCGTCCAAGTAGGGGAAGACATGTATTTGTTGTCTTCTTAGGTGTGCTGCCACCACAGCTAGGCATTTTGTGAACACTCTTGGTGCCGTTGTGACCCCGAACGGAAGGACTTTGAATTGATAATGTTGTCCTTCCACTACAAACCTTAGGTATTTCCTGTGGGCTTTGTGAATTGGGATATGAAAGTAGGCGTCTTTTAGATCCAGTGTAGAAAGAAAGTCCCCTTTCTTCAGTAAAGGAAGTACCTGTTGGAGCGTGACCATGTGGAAATGTTCCGAATTTATGTATGCATTGAGAGGTCTGAGGTCTAAGATTGGTCTTAGAGACCCATCTTTTTTGGGGATTAGGAAGTATATAGAGTATACTCCTGTCCCTTATTGATGTTTTGGAACCTTCTCTATTGCATGCTTTTGTAGCAGTGCTAGTACTTCTTCCTTTAACAATGTCAGATGATCTTGACTCATTGGACGCTGTTTGGGGGGGATGTTTGGTGGGGTAGCTGTGAGTTCTAGGCAATAACCATGTTGGATAATTTGTCTCACCCACTTGTCTGATATGATGTTTTCCCAGACAGGTAGGAACTGTGATAGACGTCCCCCGACCGGTGTTATGTGGTCTGGGGGAAGTTGTATTAAGTCACTGTTTTGGGGTTGAGGAGTTGCGGTTGTTATTATTTCCGCGGCCTCTACCCTTGTTGTTGTTACCTCTGTAACTACCTCTTGAATTACCTTTGGGTGACGTAGGTGTGAAAGAGGAGGATTGCTGATTTGTTCCTGTATTTTTTGAGCCTCCTCTATAGGTGGATCTACGAAAGGAACCCCTTTGTGTTGGCTGTTGCAATGCTCCCATTGACTTAGCCGTTTCTGTATCTTTCTTCATTTTTTCTAAGGTCTCATCTGTGCTTGAGCCAAAAAGTGTTTTCTGATCAAAGGGTTGGTTCAATAAGGATGTTTGTACTTCTTGTTTGAACCCTGAGATTCTAAGCCATGCATGTCTCCTTAACATGACACTGGTGTTGATGGATCTTACTGCAGTGTCTGCTGCATCTAGGGCGCACTTAATGGAAGTGTTAGTTATTATCTTACCTTCCTGTATTAGCTGATCTGCCCTCTTCTGATGTTCCTTGGGGAGATGTGTGATGAGTTTTTCTAATTCATCATAATGTGCCCTGTCATAATGTGCAAGTAGCGCCTGTGTATTGGCTATACGCCAGCTATTTGCCGCTTGTGATGCTACTCTCTTGCCTGATGCATCTATTAATTTTGACTCTTTATCAGGTGGAGGGGCCTCTCCTGTAGATAATGAGTTTGCTCTTTTACGAGCGTTTGAAACTACAAGCGAGTCCAGAGGTACCTGCCCTTTGATAAATATTGGATCCTTTGGAGCCGCCTTATATTTTTTATCAATTCTTGGGTTTAACACCCTAGCCCTCACTGGGTCTTTGAATATTTCTTCTGTGTGACTGAGAAGACCCTTCAGCATAGGAAGAGTACCTGATGTTCTTTGTGCATTAGGTAGTGTCTCTAATAGGAAGTCTTCTATTTGAGGTTCTGTATGTAGATCTACCTTATGATATTTTGCTGCCCTATTAATGAGCTGTACAAACCCTGTGTTATCATCAGGTGGTGAAGGCTTTGAGGGATATAACTCTGGGTCGTTGTCATCATCTGATCCTGCATTATAATTTTCCCATGGGCCATCCTCATCTGGGATAGTGTCATCATCCCCTTGAGGTTCTCCCTCCCCTGTATCACTGTCTACATCAGACTGAGGTGTAGATGGTCTTGGTGTAGAAGGTGCAAGAATATTTGGCATAGTGTGAGGAATAGGAGAAGAGGGTGTGACTTTAGGTCGAGGAGATGTAGGAGGAGTTGTATTTGTCCCCAGTGTTCTCTTTTTTGAAGGAAGAGATTTGTCTTCTATCTGTTCATTCTTCCTCTTCTTCGTCACTACTTTGCCAGTTTGTTGATCGATAAACAAAATCTTTTGTTTGGGATCTGTCTGCTGCTCCTGTGTCGGTACCGAAGCCTTCGGTTCCGAAAGGTGCCTTTGTTTTCGATCGTCAATGTTTGGTGTTTTAGGCACCGAGTGTTTGCTCGATTCCGATTTTCTCGGTGTCGAGTGAGTCCTCGACGTCGAATCACGTTTCTGTTTCGACATGGAATGTTTCGATGCCGAGCTTTCCCTTGCATGGAGCTTTGGCGTCGAAGTCGATGTCGACCTCTTCTCGGATCCGACATGGTGGGCGACCGAGTGTTTCGGTTTCAGTTTCGGTTTCGTTGCCGGGCCCGAAGGCGGGGCGTCGGAAACTTTTTTCTGTGGTTTGACCGGGCTCGAAGGCGGGGTCGTTACCACACGGGGTCGGTTTTTTGGTAAGGGGGCGTCATCACTCACGGTTTGTTGCACGTCGAGTTCTTCGACATCCGACTCGTCCCCTTCCGACCCCGACTGATCCTCATGATCCTCTTCTTCATCAAGTTGCTGGTCTCCGAACAGCTCCGGGATCGCCTCCGACTGCATTCTGGAAACCTCGTGCCTTCGAGCTCGACGATTTCTAATCGTCGACTTGGAGGAGAATGCTGCGCAGGCTTCGCAGTCCCTGGATTCGTGTTCAGGCGATAGGCAGAGGTTGCACACCTCGTGTAGGTCCTTGTGTGGGAACTTAGCACCACACGTTGGACATTTCTTGAATGGAGTCCTTTCCATGGACTCCGGGCTTGACTACGTCGAGAAAGGCCTCCAGTTCGTCGACGTAGATCAAAGTTTTTTCTTTGATGTTGGAGTCGAAACGCGCCGGAAACTAAATGAAATCGCGTTCGATAACAATACCGTCGAATTGGAAAGGGAATACGCGCCGATAATTCACTTCTTTTCGAAGTCGATGTGGAGCGTCTCAATCCTCATCCGAACCCGATGGCGGAAAAAAACAATCTAAGGATGGAGCCGATGCCCATGCGCACTACCAACCAAAGGAGGAGTCACCAAGATACAAAAGACTCTCCAAGAGAAAAACAAAGTGCAATCATCCGAGCCCAACACCAGATGGTGATCTATTCATAATGTACCATCTGCAGCCCATATGCCTTGAACACTATTTTTGTCCCAGATAAATTCTAAAGGACTTAAGAGGCGACCTACAAAATATCTCACGGTGAGTCTAAAAATGTCCTTTAAAATCTAGTATGAATGTGTACTTACAAATCTAGTATGAGGAACCCTTGTTTGTTTGTTTGTTTGTTTTATTGTTTTATTGAGTGCAAACTTGACCCGTTAGGGTATCAGACCGCCTTACATGTGATCACATTAGGCAAGGAAACACATTAAGGGTAGAGGACAAGTATATACAGTTTACATTTAAATAGCTCCAGATAAGGCCCCAGATTTCCTGACGGGGTAGCTTGGTATTCCGAAGGGAGTCGCTAGTCAGTAGTTAGTCAAGGTTTTGGCCTCCTTTTTGAAATGTGCCAAAGAGGGGATTCTTCTGATGGCTGGCGGGAGAGAGTTCCATATTCTTGGGGCGGATCCAGAGAAAGCCCGGTTAAAAGTTGTTTTTTTCCGGAACCATGCCGGTTGGAGTAAGAGGTCTCTGGCGGACCGGGAGTTCCTGATTCCGCCAGATACCACCAGTTTCTGTGCAAGATACATCGGGGAGTTTGAGGATAAGGCCTTATGTGTAATGCAGGCCAGTTTGAGTTATATTCTGGCCTTGAGGGGAAGCCAGTTCAATGCTTTCAGGTGTGGGGTTATTTGGTCACATTTATTTGAGCTTGTAAGAAGTCTGGCGGCAGCATTAAGACAGACTCTCTGGGGTGCCAGGGAGATCTTGGGTAAACCAGAGAAGATGGAGCATCCATATTCCAGTCTAGAGATTACTAGTGTTTAGGCTGCTCTTTTTAGGTCGGTAGTGTCAAGGAAGGGTTTCCGTTTCCTGAGGTAGCTCAAGTGGAATCTGGCTGATGTGGCCATCGAGTTGATGTGGTCCCGCATGTTCAACTTGCAGTCAAGGGTTATTCCCAGAGATTTTGCTGAGTCCACAATGGTCGGTGGGCAATCTAGGGCTGTGTTGGCCTTGATCCATATCTGCGTCTCAGGATTGTTTTTTGGAGGAGAAATTAAGAGAAATTCTGTTTTCTTGGCACTGAGCTTGAGTTGAATGGAGGTGAGCCAATGGACGGTTGATTTCAGGGCCTCATTCAGGGAGGGAATATCCTCGAGAGAGGAGGCTTTGATGTAGAGCTGGGTGTCGTCAGCGTACACATGGTAGGAGATATTTGCTGAACGTAATACTTCGGCAAGTGGTTCGAGGTAGAGGTTGAAGAGGGTAGATCCTTGGGGGACTTCGACTTTGACCGGAGAGGGAGCAGAGAGGTTGTCGTTGATTAGGAATCGCTACGCCCCTTACCTGCATGTTTGCTACCCATTTCATGGCTGGGTCCCTGTTGTGCGAAGGGCGAAGGATATGCAGGTCGTAATGTACTCAGCAGTGCCAGCTTTGGCACCACCAACATATTCAGGCCCTTTCCAGACCGTCACAACAGCCAGCGGAGGCAGTGGTCTTGTGGCGGTCCCACCTCTACACTCGTAGTACTGCAGATGGGAGGTGGTGTTCGGACCCCCCACTTTGTGTAAGGCAGTGGCAGGACAGTCATATTCTTAATAAAGCCTGCTGTTCTTACTCGGTTATGCTTGCGAATGACAAGAGTGTGTCCTGACATAACAGGCTGCATTCTCTTTATGATCTAAGAGAGAACTAAGTAATGATCTTGTATCAATGATTGAGGCATTAGTGAATGTGAGGAGCAGTCCAGAATAATTGTATTGTATTGAATTGTAGCATTTATATAGTGTTTACTACCACTATGTAGCCAATGAGTAGAATGCTACACCATGTTGGAATGTCTGGTTGGAAATGGGGTTTCTGTTTTGAGCCTGTGTGATAAGTACTTTTCTGGGTGACAAGAGAAGTGCTCTTGAGTAGGGGCACTGCACTTAGCGGTGTAATGGATGAGGAGACGTGACAATTAGACAAGCAATTTGTACTGTTTTGGAACCCGTATGAGGCGTTGGGTTATGGTATGAATATATAACTAGTTGGGACCTGCATGCAAGGACTATGTTAGATTCCTCCCCTGACCAACAATTTGTGCATATCTCCTAGACATTACATGTTTATCCAAATGGTAATGAGTGGTTGGTAATAGTGAACTGGTTGATTATACCTCCTTCATATGGGCGATAGCATGTTTGTATAGTTAGAAGTAACATAATTCTATGTTTATCTGATAGTTGTAAGGACAGACGCCTCTGTTACTAGTGGGTTTTACCTGTCTCTGTCATCATGCCATTAGCAGCTGGCTGAGGGTGGCGATTGCCATGGGCGGTGTGTATGCTGGCAGTAGCTCTTTATTTCAAGCTGTTCGATTGGACTAGTTGTCTTGGATTTTCTCAAAAACAGCCAGATTTTCACCTCTCCTCTAAAGTTTGTGTGCTCTCGTATGCTTTGTATTTTGCTTGGTATGGAGTTCCAGTATTGCCACTGGGAACAAGAATGTTTAATCTCCTATGGATTTCTACGGGTAGGGGGTAAAATGATCTGTAGTTCTAGTCTGGAAGATGACTTCCTAATTTGTAAGTATTAGTTAAACTTCAACAGTAAATATAATGGTCCTTTTTCATGGGAGGGAAATGCATTGTGCCTTGGACATTGATCACCTTACTTTAGGTAGCCGGTGAAGGGTGTCATGTGCAACTTGGTACCATGGGGTGAGGGCAGAGTAAAAGGCTTCAAAGGAAGCATGAGGCTCCTAAATGTAGGATGTTTGCACAGCCTGGCTTTGGCATCATGAGAGTGAGGATAGCTTGTAACTTTTATTGGTATTCATTGCACAGTAGGATGTGTTTCAATGCTTTCATTTTCTAAGTGTTCCTAGTGACTTTGTTGACATATGGGATCATGACAAGTCTGAGTATCTTGATTTGGCTGGAGAAGCATCAAGTTATTTGGCCCATATGATGGTACATTGGTGTTAGTTCGTATTTGTGCCATACCTGTCTGACAAGAACTCCATCTTTGCGTTGTTGAATTTTAGACGGTTAGACATTATTCACCCATTGATGGCGCAGATGCAGTCATCAAGTCTCAACATGTGTAGGTCTTTCGGAATGCCCATTTGTAGGATGATTTGTGTGTCACCTGCATAATTGTGGCACATCAGGTTAAAGCATTTAACTAGACAAGGTTATATAGATATAGAATAGAAAAGAAGGGATGTGGGATGCCACAGTGCAAGGTGCAAATTGCTGATGTAAATAATGGTATGAATATCAGTGTTTGTCTGTCTCTGAAGTAATGGAGCAATCCATTTGAGAGTGGTGTCCTGGTCTACATATTTTGCAGTCTGAATATTAGCAGGTGGTGAACTGTATCGTGCGATGCTGATAAGCACAGAAGTAGCAGTAGTGCAGTCAATTCATTCTTATCGACAGTAAGTTTAATGTTTTGTCATAACGGTATGAGAGCTGATTCTATGCCTCTGTCTGATCTCAGCTAAGTCTATTGATCCAGCAACAGGTTATTTTCCTCCGTGAAATTAGAGTGTTGGGTAAACAAAGCTATGTCAAACAATTTACACAAGAATGACCCATTAGAAATTTGCCTGAAATTTTGTGGGTCGGTTGGGTCAAGATTTTTCTTGTTGAAAAGTGGTTGATGTAGGTGTAATACAATTTGGGTGGGAAGGATCCTTGTTTTAAGAAGTTATTTAGTAAGCATCTATCTATCACCCTCATACATGCACATTTTTTGGAGGGGACACAATACAATGGTGATTGCGATGTCCTACTTGCCTTGATAAGATTGTGTAAATCTTCTTTAGATAGAACACTGAAGACATTCAAAGTTGGTTGATCGATTGTGTCTACCTTTGTAGTGGCCCTTGCTATATGCAAGAGTAGTGTTATCTGTTTTTTTCTTGAAGTGATCTTTCATTTTCTTTAATGGTTTGGATCAACTTCTTAAACAATTTGTTGCAGAAAGCTGGAGAGCATGGTGCCTCCGCACGGCAGCTCTCTTGGTTGCAAATTTCTGCCAGGACTTTCTGCAATACCTGTGATGGTGTCCCTGTGCTGCAGCTCTCTTGGTTTTCAAAATTCAACCAGGACTTTCTGCAGTTCCTTTGATGGCCGATCTGCATTGCTTGTAGACTAGTGCTGCATGTGGAGTCATGTGTCTTTTATAGTTCTGATTGCTGTTTTGTAGGCTCTGTTATTGCAAAGCATTATTTTGTCTTTCTTGTACCATGATTTTCTAAATTTACGTTGTAGGATGCATAGTTATGTTCTAATTTTCTTGATCTTGTCATGGTCTATCTGGTTGTGTAGGCATGTGAATAGCTAGATGTAGTAGGCAGATACACCCAGTGGTTGCTTGTCACTCAGTCAGAGTTTTAGCAAGGTGGTAGTTCAGTCATTGGAAGTACAGTTTCTTTCCAAAATCTGTAGCTGCTATTGCTGTTATGCGTTGTATTTGAGTTTATACTGGAGGCTGGAAAGATAATCTTGAAAGCAATAATATGAGGGTTGATCTAGATTACTGGAGAGTTGCAAGATACCTAGGCGTGGCCAGGAGGGGGGAATGACATCTAGAGTGTCGGGCGTATTCATCAGGAAACAGAAAGGTTTATAAATTGCCTGTTGGCAAAGCCAGTGGGTACTTGAGACCCATGAATGATACTGGTACCTCTTACAAGATGATACTTGTTAATAATGTCTATAGCTTTTTATATATAACAAAAATATTCACGAGATCCCCTTTCCTTTTGAAAGGGTTGTAGCCCTTAGTGCCACTAGTGTGACACTAGGAGGAGACCCAGATGATGAAGCATATCACCATTGGTTAGTGATGGGAATCCGTCCTTTTAAGGACTTTTTCTTCTTTTTTGTAGCCTGCTTGAGTTTTATAAAAAAGCCTTCTTAAATGCTTTTTTCAACATTTTATAGTCTTGAGACTTATAGTTTAACTAGCCAATCACAATGTTATGGCAAGTACATAGAAATTATGACAATATTGCCTACCTGTAATGATAGCGTTAAAAAATTCTAGAATCACATGGCACTGCCTTGTTCTGCCATCTAGTGAAGAAGGAATTTTGAGATCTCGGATAATGTTTTTTGGGTGTCAATCATGGACAGAGTGCATTGGAATCATATTAACATCTATCCAAACACTGCATACACTCATAGTGAAGAGATGGGCCTGATTTTGAGTCTGCCGTACTCGTTACTCCATCACAAACGTGAGGCATATCCTGTCAGCAGTATTACAAGAGCAATTGGGTTTAGTGCACTTCTAATATAGTGAACAGAAGAAATGTCACGTCGGTGATGGAGTAACCCTCCCGCTGAACTATAAATGAGGCCCTAGTATATTGGCCTGCATGTGTATCGGATCCATGACGTAAACACGCAACATGTAGTCATGTATACATTTGTAAAAATAGCTTGACCATTCATAACTCCACTTATACTTAAAATGATGCTGTGTTGGTAACTGCTATTATGGATATGATGTAGTCACAGTGAAAAATAAAATAACATGTTAAAGGGGTAATCGCCTTTTGAGGTACACACTAAACAGTTATTTTGCATTGAAGAAGGTAAAGTAGCTATAAAAGATGAAATTTAATTTATAGAGTAAAAAGTGATCAGCAGGATCCACTTTTGAACCTTTTCCATGTTCATGACGAGCTGAGCTCGTCATGAGGCATGGTGCTCCAGTGCTCATGACGAGCTCAGCTCGTCATGGGCCGTGGAACGCTCAGGTGCGGGGAGAATTCCCCTGCTGTGATGAGCGTTCCACGGGAGCCAATGCACCTGTGACGAGCTGAGCTCGTCATGAGCATGCGGGCGCTGTACGCGCCCCCCTTCCCCCCAGCACAGCGGGGGAATTACCCCCGCAGCGAAGGGGTTAAAGGCTCCTTAGAAGTGAATAATAAAGAGAACACACATTACTACCATACTGACTCTCGATGCATGCTTTTCTTGCTACCCACCTTTTCCACTTCTGGGTCTTCTCCTGTTTCCCCTTCTGAGGTCCCCGGAGTAGCTCACTCTCGGTTTTTGATCGATGCTGCACCAGGTACTCCGGTCCCAGGCTCTCAAAAATGGCAATGGAAACAGGCGGGAAGCCGCCCCTTCCTGGGAAGTTTGGAACTTTGTGTCCCTTCTCTGTTTCTGCAGTGAGGCGCACAGGGTGAGACAGGGTACACAGGCCATACTGTCCTTGAAAAGCCGGGCTTATGGGCGAGCAGGAGATCACCGACTGAGACAAGGGCAAAGAAACACAAGAAACCGTGGTATTAGAGAAGGAAAACACATTGCAATTTGCACTTTTCCAGTTTATAAAAAAACAAAGATGAAAGTTTACTTTCACTAAATCAACACTTTTTAAAACATGAACACAGCAAGCTGTAACCACATATTAGACTTTTCAAGTGTGCCTATTGAAGTTTTCATTTTAATTGCTGGCTCATTCCAGGAATCAAGGTATTGAAGCTGGGCCTTACGCTGACAACCTGATCATATTTGAATAGAAAATGTAAAATATAAGCATTTTTATTTAGTATATAAGTGTACAAGTGTTTTTGAGAAGGTTGTCAAAATGCGCTCATTGGAATGCACTCAGGTCGAAAATAATGCCAATTATGGATACACAGATTAAATAAAAGTGTACTGCTCACATGAGATGGAGCTAGCAACAGAGGTTAGATGTTCCTACTTCCATTGTGGTCCCACCATAGAGCCTGCTTTAGAGTTGTCCCATGAGGCACAAAGTCAGACTGATTTGCATATGGCCATGTCTGAACTGGGGTAGCAGAGAGGGCTAAAGAACGTTGATGGATTAAACCCAGATCTGCTGACTGGGTGTGAGTGTTTGATTGGTTCAGATGCTCCGTCCATCACCACCCCCTTTTGTACCGCTTTGTTCACCATAAATTAGCAGGGTATGCTCAGACGTGAGTCCCTTGCTCACTTTGCCACTGGATTCAAGCAAGCCTGGCTGAAGGCGGCTGGAATGCCAGAAACCGGTCCTAGGAAGTTTGTTTCCGGTCCAGGGAAGGCATGGCTTGGCAGTTCGGGCTGGACTGTTCCCATGAGGCACAGGGTCAGACTGATTTGCATATGGCCATGCCTGAACTGGGGTGGCAGAGTGGGCTAAAGAACAGTGATGGATTGAACCCAGATGTGCTGAGTGGGTGTGAGTGTTTGATTGGTTCAGATGCTCCGTCCATCACCACCCCCTTTTGTACCGCTTTGTTCGCCATAAGTTGGCAGGGTATGTTCACACGTGAGTCCCTTGGTCACTTTGCCACTGGATTTAGGCAAGCCAGGCTGAAGACGGCTGGAATGCCAGTAACCGGTCCTAGGAAGCTTGTTTCCGGTCCAGGGAAGGCATGACTTGGCAGTTCGGGCTGGACTGTTCCCATGAGGCACAGGGTCAGACTGATTTGCATATGGCCATGTCTGAACTGGGGTGGCAGAGTGGGCTAAAAACTGATGATGGATTAAACCCAGATCTGCTGACTGGGTGTGAGTGTTTTGATTGGTTCAGAGTCTCCGTCCATCACCACCCCCTTTTGTACCGCTTTGTTCGCCATAAGTTGGCAGGGTATGTTCACACGCGAGTCCCTTGGTCACTTTGCCACTGGATTTAGGCAAGCCAGGCTGAAGACGGCTGGAATGCCAGTAACCGGTCCTAGGAAGCTTGTTTCCGGTCCAGGGAAGGCATGACTTGGCAGTTCGGGCTGGACTGTTACCATGAGGCACAGGGTCAGACTGATTTGCATATGGCCATGTCTGAACTGGGGTGGCTGAGTGGGCTAAAAACTGATGATGGATTAAACCCAGATCTGCTGACTGTGTGCGAGTATTTGATTGGTTCAGATGCTCCGTCCATCACCACCCCCTTTTGTACCGCTTTGTTCGCCATAAATTGGCAGGGTATGTTCAGACGTGAGTCCCTTGCCCACTTTGCCACTGGATTCAAGAAAGCCTGGATGAAGACGGCTGGAATACCAGAAACCCAGATCTGCTGACTGGATGTGAGTGTTTGATTGGTTCAAATGCTCCGTCCATCACCACCCCCTTTTGTACCGCTCTGCTTTAGAGTGGGACGGTGATGTAAGATCTTGGGATTCTTGGTAGATGCTGTGCATCTGGACCACCATTGCTCTACGATAGTGGTAATCACCACTGATCAATGCTTTATATGTGGATTTGGCAATGGAAATAGTGTACTCCTGACCTCCCTGCAAAGGTTGGATAGCACTCCAACCAGAAATACTGGGTTAAGGTGCAACTGCCAACCTTATGCTTGACCATCAGGTTATCAAGTTATGGAAGTGCTATTTAATTACTCAAAATTAATGTATTTCTTTAAAGTGCCGGTTTAAAAATTAGAGATGATTTTTACTCAGAAATCTGTCTCATGGAGTTTCCTTGTAATCCTTTGTAACATTGCTTTGAATATACACCTTTTACCATGTTGCAATATGTTTCTTAAAAGTTGCAGTCCAGATTATCGACCATAGAAATATTGTTACACATAAACATTGTGTTCTAAATATCATAACATAGATTCTATAATATTTACTCCGACACTGAGACATTTTTGTAAACTATGTTGAGCACATGCTATTTATTGTAATTGTATTTATATAGTGCTCACCACCCCTGATGAGGCGTTGAAGCACTTTTCGGTGAGTAGCACGCTACTCCGGAATCCAAAAAGGATTAGTGGTGAATTAGTTTAGGGAAATATGAGTTAGTTTGAGTGGTGGACATGTGAGTCCGTTAAATGGACTGACAAGGATAATGGAAGAATAGAAGCAAGAAAAGTCTAGAATATGTTTATTGGGAGTTCATAGTGGTAGGAGTAGTTCTGGGATTAGTAAAGGAGAGATGGAGGAAGGAAGAGTCTCTAGAAATGGATTAGGGAGATCTTAGTAGTAAAATTAGTTTTTGGATAAGTTCAACGAGGGATACGTGAGGTAATAATTTAGAAAGGGTTGTTTGAGAGATCACAGTAGAAAAATGAGGTTGTAGTGAATATTCTGTCTGCGACACTGGCGGGGGGCGCTTTGGCCCCTTCACTTCTGAGTAGCTGCAGTTCTGCTCTAGTTTTGTGATGTTGGCTGTAGTAGGATGTAGGCTGAATGCATCACACTCTCGAGTGATATACCTTAGACCTGGATCCAAGCTATCCACTAAACGCTGCGTTGTTAAAGTATGCGTGGTAACGTCATACATCCGTTTGAACCATGGATGTATGACGTTACCACGCATACTTTAACAACGCATACCATTACAACGCAATTTTTACAACGCAGGATCCTTTACAACCAATGCCTTTACAACGCATGACATTACATCGCAGATGCTATTACAACGCATGCCATTACAACGTAAGTATAGGTAAGTATATAATTTTAAACAAAAATGTAATTTTTAAATATTAAATTAATTTTATTTATTAATTTTAATTTATTTTTTTAATGTATTTGTAAATATATATATATATATTTTTTAAATAGTGTAGGTGTTTAAAAATAATATTCTAACTCCAGGGGGGAGTAATAGTAGGGTAAGTGCTGGATAATGGAGGGGTAAAAATTACTATTCTAACTCCAGGGGGTGTAATAGTAGGGTAAGTGCTGGATAGTGTAGGGGTAAAAATTACTATTCTAACTCCGCCACCTTCCCAGAAAAATGGAAACACGCTGAACTCACCGCCCTTCTGAAAAAACCCACAGCGGACCCCACCGAACTCAAAAATTACCGCCCCATTTCGCTCCTTCCATTCCCGGCCAAAGTAATCGAGAAAGCTGTCAACAACCAGCTCGCCGCTTTTCTCGAAGCCAACAAATCCCTCGACTCCTCACAGTCCGGCTTCCGAGCAAAACACAGCACTGAGACCGCCCTCATCGCAGCAACAGACGACATTCGAACTCTACTGGACAATGGAGACACAGTCGCCCTCATCCTCCTCGACCTCTCTGCAGCCTTCGACACAGTCTGCCACAGCACCCTTTTACAACGCCTCAGAAATATCGGAATACAAGAAAAAGCACTTGAATGGATCACCTCGTTTCTCACCGGTAGAACACAGAGAGTCCGCCTTCCACCATTCAAGTCCGAGGCCACTGAAGTCATCTGTGGCGTACCACAAGGATCCTCACTCAGTCCCACCCTCTTCAACGTATACATGAGCCCCCTCGCGACCATCGCCGGCCAACACAACCTCAACATCATCTCTTACGCGGATGACACTCAACTGATCCTTTCTCTCACCAATGACCCCAGCACCGCCAAAACTAACCTACACGAAGGAATGAAAGAAGTTGCCGAATGGATGAAACACAGCCGTCTGAAACTGAACTCAGATAAAACAGAAGTCCTCATCTTAGGTACTTCCCCCTCTGCATGGGACGACTCTTGGTGGCGGAAGCTCTTGGAAAAGCACCCATCCCGACAGACCACGCACGGAACCTAGGCGTTATCCTGGATTCTTCACTCTCAATGAACAGACAAGTCAACGCCGTATCCTCATCCTGCTTCAACATTCTTCGCATGCTCAAAAAAACATTTCGCTGGATCCCCACAGAAACCAGAAAAACAGTCACCCATGCTCTGGTCACGAGCCGACTGGACTACGGAAACACCCTCTACGCAGGCACTACCGCTAAACTCCAGAAGAAACTCCAACGAATCCAAAACGCCTCAGCCAGGATCATATTAGACATCCCGCGCAACGAACACATCTCTGGTCACCTGAAAGACCTCCACTGGCTACCCGTCAATAAGAGGATCACTTTCCGACTGCTAACCCACGCACACAAATCACTCTACGACATCGGACCAGAATGCCTCAACTCACGACTGTCCTTCTACACCCCCTCCCGCCAACTACGTTCTTCCAGCCAAGCCCTCGCCACTGTACCTCGCATCAACAAGACCACAATGGGAGGTAGATCTTTCTCATACCTGGCTGCTAAAACATGGAACTCACTCCCCACTTACCTTCGCCTTACCCAGAACCACCTAGCATTCAGAAAGCAACTTAAAACGTGGATATTTGACAAGTAATCCTCCTCCCCTCCCTAAGCGCCTTGAGACCCTCTGGGTATGTAGTGCGCTATATAAATTCTTTGACTTGACTTGACTTGACAGGAGGGTCAGGGGGGTGTAATAGTAGGGTAAGTGCTGGATAGTGTAAGGGTAAAAATTACTATTCTAACTCCAGGGGGGTGTAATAGTAGGGTAAGAGCTGGATAGTGTATGGGTAAAAAATACTTATATTTTTTTATTTTAAGAACTTTTTTTAATAAATATTAAAATTACTTACATTAATTTATTTAAAGTACTTTTTTATTAATAATTATTTTTATCATGTAATATTTTTTTTTTTTTTTTAAAGAAATAAATGTTTTAATAAAATGATATACTTACCTATACTTACGTTGTAATGGCATGCGTTGTAATAGCATCTGCGATGTAATGTCATGCGTTGTAAAGGCATTGGTTGTAAAGGATCCTGCGTTGTAGTGGTTGCGTTGTAAAAGTAGTCCGTTGTAATAGTTGCGTTGTAACGGTTGTTTCCCGTTCAAACAAACCCAATACCTTGGCAGTCAGCACCTCGTTTTGACGGACAGAAGCTTCAGCATTTCTTTCTCGGCTGCCTCCGAATGAGACCTCTCTGGTCAAGCCCTTTAGGAGAGGTGGTCTTGGTTCAGACGGCCTGGATACCATTGTCAACCGCACTACCTAGATATACACAAAAATAACGTCTTTTTAAAACATTTTTTAATTTGAGTGTAGATTTTGTGATCTTCATGTGAAAGCAACAAGACATGTTAGTGATAAAGCTCAGTTTTTAAATACTCTAGAATAATTTGAAATGCAATAAAAAGGATTTACATCCCTGTATTCTTTTAAAGCCAACTTACTGCTTTAGAACATATGCCTTAAAAATATCTTTTTTCTTTTAGAGTCAATTTACTACCTTAGAACATATGTCAGAAATGCATTCCCTACTTTAAACTAAAGGATTATTTCCACATAAGACTCGCCTAATAATAAAATATTTATTTAGCACTTACAACCATATATTTGCTATTCACAACGCTGTAAACCACATGTATGAGTGATCTGCCCCCTCACTGAAAACATAGATCACTGTTGTGCAGAAATAGGGTCCAGTAACCAGATTACCGATGTTCTTTCTGCCTTGCACAATTATGAAAACATCTACGTCCAAACTGAACGATGCCGTGCTGATATTGGACAAACACCAGGCATTGCTGGGCATCTCACAGTTATTGTTGCACATGGTTTCAACAACTTTTGCTGCCAGACAAAGGTTGCTGAATTACTGTCAATATCAATAATTCCACCAGATACTTTCGCAATTACAACCACGAATTTCAAATAGTTTATAATAATGTGGAAATGGCTGTAATTCATTATAATATTGCCTGAGCCCTTTCAGCCCTTGTTTACCGACCGATATGATTATCGAGGCTTCAATGAGGGTTCATCTATTAAAGCTGGAAATAATAAAATCTTTGAGCCATACAGGAATTAAGCCTCTGACTTGAAGGTTATGTATGCATGGATCTCTGCAGCAAAGGATTAACTTCCTGAGATATCTTTTCTTACTTAAAAGAAGGTGACACAATAGACTTGCTCGAGACCTTCTTTGTTAGCAATGGTTTTCACCCAACAGAAGGGGCAGTACACTTTGAAGCTGCGCCCTCTGGCATACCGCATGGTGCGGTTCATGCTGATTTTTCAGAGCGAAACAAGCTCTTGGCACTAAATCAAACACTTACACTACAGTACAACACACAGCACTTCTCTGTTTCCTCTTCTTTCTCCTCTCTTGTACATCCTTCAATGAAAGAGTAGCTGAATGCTAGGCCCCTTATGCCTCCTGTGGGTTGGCATACAGACTTTCTCTTTGCTAAGTCACAGGCGACAGCAAGGAAAATAAAGAAGGACAGTGAGCTAAATCGTTGTGGTGTATTTGTACAATGTTGCAATACTTTTTGTCCTTTGTTTTACCCCCATTTCTTAGTAGTCCTGGCTTTTATAGACGTTATGTATTCATTTAGGTTTGATGGCAACTATGTTTTCTAAATCAAGTACTTTTGGATTTTGGGCTGGAGAAAATGATTGTATGCCAGTTGATCTAGTATGACAAATTATTAAAGCCCTAAACCACAGTAGCAACTTTACCAGGCATTCCAGAATGTACTCTACTCACTCATTTCACATCACCAACTTCCAGCTTTCCTTTATTCCAAGAGTCTCCAACCGTTTCTATAACAAGAGCAACTTCTGAGCAGTTATAGGTGTCTTGAGCGTTTATTGGTTAATGGTTTTGACTATTGTTGCAGTACAAACAACAGTGATCACAATCTGAGGATTGCTAGTAGTGGTCAATTAATGTATGTCACAATATGAAGTGAAAAAATATTGTCAGTGCCAAAATATCATTAAGTAATATTAACTAATAAAATATCATCAAACAACATATATATAAGTAAGGTAAGTTTAGATCTACTATTCGTAACTTCACTTTAAGTGGTTTGAAGATATATATCTTCAAGCTAAATAGATGTGGAGTTAAACATGTGAAGACAAATAAACATACCCATAAATATCTACCAACATGATATTGCGGAAGTAATGGACACAATATTTTGGCTTGACAATATTTAAAACTCAGTATTGTAGTAGAATACCAACCATCCCAACACATAAGACAGTTACTAACAGCAATGCCAGGAAAGGCTTTATCATTATAAAAATCGTCTTCACAGCTAATGAAATAACTTGCACAGTTGAAAGTGCCTAATGACAAATGGAAATCTCCTCAGCTCAGCTTAAACCACAATTCAAAGAGCATATTTAAATATTCTTTTGATTTTTTAGCATTTTGTTTACAGACATCAGTATATCAGTTGCACATAATACATATGGTTCTATTAAATGTGAACTTTTCATGTTGGGTTGACGCACTAAAAGAAAATATTGCCTTTTTCTGGAAAAAAAAACGTTGCCTCAAAAAATCAGTTTTCGTTCTTGGTCTCCAAATGTCAGCTTGTGATTTCCCTTGAACAAATACATAATATTGACAGAGTCTGCTTCAGCTGCACACGTATTACCATCACATGACAGGGATGCCCACCATAATGCAAAAGATGCCCACGTTATGCCAAGGATGCCCACCATTTTGTCAGGACCACAACTGTGCCATGTCTGCCCACCATAATGCTAAGAACCACCACATCATGCAAGCCATTGTCGTTATTAATCGAAGGTTGGCCACAATTATATGATAGATGGCCATAATTAGGCCAAGCATAAATAGAGTATGGCAATGATAGATGCCATTGCGTCATCATTAGTCCAAAGATGCACAACATATGTTAATATTTCCCACTGTTATACGAATAATAACATTATATCAGAGACAAACCCTTTATATTGGGGTCACCATATATATTTGGTGTTGCCCAACACCGTAAACGGCTTCAAGGATGTGGAAATGTTTTTTAAGGATGGACACACCAACCACACGAACAACACATTCATAATAATGCACATACACACAGATAAGCGTTTACACAATCACACGTACACACATGCACACACCACTACCACCGTCTGAAACAAACCAGGGCATTACCTGCCCCCATCCTCAATCCAGTCTCTGCTCTCTTGTTTACATGTCTGCTAACGCATGTTTGTCACAAACTTCCACTGTCTATGGCAGTCCCACACTCTAGCGACTCCACTCTAGAGAATGCTGGCACTTCTTTTCTGGACAAGTTTTCGTTGGTACTTTAAAGTGCTAGAGTAGGGCTTAACAAGTGACAAATCCCCTTGCAACTGTGCTAAATTGAGAGTGGAGATCGTTGGTCTTGTTCCAGGTATGACAGGCTGTCGCAGTGAGTATTTGTAAATAAGCATGTCAACCTACCATTGGTTTGGCTGAAGGCAAGGCAAGGATGTGTGCAGTAATGCCATCTTCAAAATGACTAGACTGTAGTAAATTACTTCTCCACTGTTCTCCACTGAATAGAATGTACCATGACATCATGGAATGCCTGGGTGTGACTCTGTGCTCACAGTGTCAGTTGGTCAACTCAGGCTGAGCTGCTTGGAGCCTGCTTCTGGTGGGGTTTTATTTATACTTCCTATCTTCTCCTTCTTACCTATCCTAGAAGCAATCTACAATGAAGGAGTATCTACTTACACAGTTGCACTGTGCATCTTCCTTTACTATATAGACCCTCTGAATTTCATAGTGTTCTGGGCTGCCCTTGATGATTTCTGAAAAAAGTTGATATTGTTGTGGCTACAAAAACTTTCCATGTCCCCCTGTGCCACCATCCGCTCATTGCATGTTTCAACAAGGTCTGCATGACATTTTCATTATAACTGAGGTTTAAATGTAATTGTCACTTTATGCAAAACCCACAAAATGTCTAAAAAAAACTCATCTGATTTTGTGTAACTTATATCATTTGACCTTGCACCTAGCGTAAAACATGTAATATTTTGTGATTCCAGCTGAGGACTGGTTCGCACAGAAAATGTCTATCCAGCCGCTACCTTGTGAGACTTTTTTTTACATAAGTTGTGTGCTTGCTTAAAAGAGTCACAAGATATAACAGCAGATAACATTTTGCTATGAAAGATTAATTTTACAAAATTGTCAAGAGATTCATGCAACTTTTGAGGGACGAAAGTATGTATTTTGCATGTGCAAAGTTGTGCTTGACCACATACATTTCTCAGAGTGAGAAAAGCTGATTTGTGAAGTCTGATTTCACTATACCTCAGAAAGGGGTTGTGGTGTCTCTACCCTCGAATCTGTTGACCAGGATAAAGACGAGTTTCTCCTACATGATGCAAACACAAGGAAACAATAGTATGGTCAACAGGGAGAAAGGTAGCTTCAAGACTTAAACTAACATAAACATTGCAAAATGACCGTAGACCTTCCCTTTACTTAATCTAACAATATAGGATATCCGTCAAGTTGTTTTCAACATACTAAGAAATTCCAACGAGGCACCTGCGCACTCCAAACACTCATATATGTACTGCAATGGATTCGATAGTAAATTCATTTTCACATCATTAGAGGGTGTCTTTCTATTATTGCCCAATAATCAGCAATAGTTTTAAAACCCACCGAGAAGATTGCTTTATTTCAAAGCTCTCCCTGGCCCAGTAGCAAGCAAAATCTGCCTTTTGATCCCACCACAAGGGACTTCCCTTTCAGAGCCCATCAAGGACCATGTCACCCTTAACCAGGGGAGCCAAACTACAGAAAACATACATGAAATTAGGGTACATTGACACCAGGAACGGAAACAACCTTCTCCATTCAGCCTCTGGTTTTAGGCGGACATTTGTAATATGTGAGGATGTAAGACCTATTACAGTGTTGTCTGTGTTTGGACCAATGTCAAATGTTGTTCAATGGACCAAGCTGGGAGCTCCTAGATACGTACAAGGATTGTAGAAAAATAAGCCTAAACTGATCCGCACTCTGAAAAGTATCAGGAGAAAGAAATATGGCTTGAGAGAGGGAAATGAAGCAGAGAAGCAAGGCAGATGATGAGTGGCAGAGTTCATGGGGAGAGACAGGATACTAAAGATACGTACTGGGCAAAGCCAACAGTGTTGGCCAATGCGAGAGCTATAGGCTTTGTCAATGTGTTTTAGCCATGTTGTTTACCAGTGTGGCTGCTGTCCAGCATGGTTCAAAGTTTGTGCCGTAGAGGAGAGTGGCGTGGAGTGTCGCAGAGTGGCATAGAGTGGAGTGGCGCAGAGGGGAGTGGCATAGGGTGGTGTATAGTGGAGTGGCATAGTCGAGTAGAGAGTCTTAGACTGGAAAGGAGTAGAGTGCTCTAGAATTGAGTGGCGCAGAGAGGAGTAAAGAAGACTGTTGTACATTGGAGTGTCGTATAGTGTCATAGAGTGAAGAAGAGTGGAGTGTCTCAGAGTGGAATGTCGCAGAGTTGAGTTTCTTAAAGTGGAGTAGAGGAGTGTATGGTGTTGTAGAGTGGAGCAGGAAGTTGTAGAGTAGCATGGAGTGGCATAGAGTGGACTGGCGTAGAGCGGATAGGCGTAGAGTGGAGTGGCATATAGAGGAGTGGCGTAGAGTGTCGTAAAGTGGAGTAGAGTGTCACAGAGTGGAGTGGAGTACAATGTTGTAGAGTGGCGTAGAGTGGAGTAAAGTGTTGTAGAGTGGAGTAGTGTAGAGTGGAATGGTGCAGAGTGGCATGCATAGAATGGTGCAGAGTGGAGTGGTGTAGAGTGGCATAGCATAGAGTGGAGTAGAGAGGTGGAGAGTGGCGTAGAGTGTTGAAGAGTACAGTGGTATAGAGTGTGGAGTGGAGTAGAGTGAAGTGGCATAGACTGGCATAAAGTGGATTGTCGTAGAGTGGAATGGCATAGAGTGCAGTGGTATAGAGTGGAGTACAATGTTGTGGAGTAGAGTGGAGTGGTGTACAGTGGAATGGTGAGAGTGAAGTGGGTAGAGAGGAATGGACAGTGTTGAGTATACTGGAGTGGAGTAGAGTGGAGTGTTGTAGAGTGGAGTGGAATAGAGTGCAATGGAACAGAGTGGAGTAGATTAGAGTGTCAGAGTTGGGAAGTGTGTGAGAGTGGAGCAGAGTGTCATTGAGTGGCATGATGTAGAGTTGAGTGATGTGATGTAGAGTCGCATAGAGTGAAGTAAAGTGGAAAGTCGTAGAGTGGAGTGGTATAGAGTGGAGTATAGTGTTATAGTGTGCAGAAGAGTAGAGTGGTATAAAATGGAGTGGCGTAGAGTGGAGTAGAGTATCTTAGGGCCAGATGTACCACTCTGGTTTCTGGTGGCAAACAGGAAATCAGCCAGTTTGCACCTGCAAAAAAGGTGTCCAGGCATGTACAAATCCAATTTTGCGAGTCGGTGACTCGCAAAATTGCGCTTGCGACTCTTGCTATTAGGAAGGGGTGCCCCTTCCTAATAGCGAGTGTCAATGCCATGTACTATTGTTTTGCGACCACATCTGCTGACCCCAGCAGGCCACCATCCCTGGGAGTGCTAGCCATTGTCAATGGGGTCGCAAATTGCAACTGCCTCATGAATGTTAAGGAGTCATGTAATTTGCGACCCCACTAGGAATTGCAAACAGTGTCTGAGACACTGTTGTACATACTGTTTTAGCGAGCAGCAAATTGCAAGTCGCTAAACAGAATGTTCGTACATCTGGCCTTTAGAGTAGTATGTCATAGAGAGGTGTATTGTATAGGGAAGTGGCGTTGAGGGGAGTTGCATAGAGTGGAGTGACACAGAGTAGAGTAAAGAAGAATGTTGTATACTTGAGTGTCATATAGCACTGTATAGTGTCATAAAGTGGGGAACAGTGGGGCGTTGTAGAGTTGAGTTTCTTAAAGTGGAGTATTGTAGTGTAGAGTGTTGTATAGTGGAGTTGGGTGTCACAGAGTAGAGTAGCATGGAGTGGTATAGAGTGGAATGGCATAGAGTGGATTGGCATAAAGTGGAGTTAAGCCTTATTTCCCCTTATTTCGCAGAGATCCCCGTGCACGTGAGGGGGGTGAGTGACCGCACCCACCAAGCTCCTTTTTCCCCCTTTTAACGGGCCACTGACTGTGCCCCACCTCTTTGTGTCCAACAGTCAGAGCGCCACTTGACAGCTTCTTCGCCTCTGAGCAAGTGTCTATAAAATGGCACAGGTGCAGAGGGAAGGTGCTCCCTTTGAGAGAGCGCCAGTGCACATGTATGCCAGTACAATCTATAATTCAGAACGAGCTGTGCAAATGGGTGTACATGCAGCTGTGCCCCTGGAGTACTTTTCTTAAAATGGTCTCTGGTATTCTGTCACCCACACACACCACCACACTCAGTTCAGTTGTTTGCTCACTGACCCAGACCTATAAGCAACACAAAACCTGGCAGACCACGTACCTACCCCACCCTCTGCGCCGTCCCGCCTTCTCCCTAAATGAGCCATGCTCTCTCCTCTTCTGGAACAGAGAACTACACCAATGGTTTGCTCACAGGCTCTTTGAGCGACATTTCAGAGCAGCTTTGAAATCTCTCTGTTAGCGCTGATAGGTAAAGACTGCGGCTGACAGGGAAGTGAGCGCTCCCCACTCAACGTCACAGCATTGGCAAACAACGTACGTTTCCCACTACTGTGAAATAGTACTAGTGAATAAGCAGATTCAGAATTCGGAATTCACGTTACTGGCTCTTATGGATGAAAGCCATACATAACAAGGTCTATACCCAGCCAAATGGACACAGATTTCAAAGTACACAACCAGGGTTAAATGTGCTTCTCGGTAGAGGCTCTTCTGCTCGTCAAATGCCTTCTCAGGCAAATCAGCCAGTGTTCAATGCTGAAGAGTTTTAATAGCCAGCTACAGCCCAGCAATCATGAAACATAATGAGATGCCTCAGGCGTCCACCAGAACACTACCTGGAAACAATTCTATTTGATAAGAGTGCACTAGTCATTCATGTGTTCGTGTATTCTCTCGTTTACAGACAGACAACGCACAGGCAAACTGTAAGCAGAAATCAAGATCAGAAAGGCCATGATAGACTACAGTCTCACTATTAACAGACATCCTACAGAAAGAATTGATAGACTAAGCAGACAAACAAAACAATAAACAGGAATACTCACAATCAGAATAAAGTAAGATACATGAGATCCATTAGTTATACACCAAGACTACAAAATTCAGAGAAACAGACTACGGATAGAGTCAGACAAACTCCAACAGGTTACAGATAGCTACTGAGATAACAATACACTGCTTGATGAATTGGTGCATGGATGGATAGCAGCTATTTGCGCACATGCTCAAGAATCCCATCTCTTATTACCTGGATCTTATAATGGATGTGCCAGCACTGTCATCCTCTCTGGATCTGTTGGCCCTTTGGCTTATGAGAATATGGTTCTTTAGTATCTTGGCAGGAGAACGTTTATGAGTTTCTGTCGTGGTGCTTCTGCTCTTTGATGGCTTCTCATCGGATTCGGTGGACCTTTGAGTTGAGTGGGCTGTTGATGGTTGGCTGCTCCACATGGGAGAGAAACCTCTGTGGAAAATTGCATGTATTGATATGTAAACTTTTTGTGCATAGAAACTGGTTCAGGGAATAAAGGAATTGTTTGTGCTTAGGGAAACAATTTACACAGAGTGTATGAAGAAAACAATGATGCCAATTTTTATTGAGATTGACCACTGCCCAGACTACCAGTCTTTTCATACAAGCCTCAAGAATGTTATGACCTACGAACACTACTGATGGTTTTAACCGGTGCACTGGATATAAAGATTCAAATAAAAGGTCAAATGTGGGTCACTTGGACTGAAGGCATCATTAAAATTAAGATGCATCTTCTGGTGGTACACTGTCACAAAAAGTGTGGGGTGAAATGTATTGGAGCAAATAGCAAACATCAAGCGCTTACTTGTTAATGTTTTCATATTCATCCTTCGCAGTCCGCCTGGTCACTGGTCGGCTTTCGCAACGCCCCTCACTGGTGATGGCGCTAACAGTGCATGTGTATTCTGTGTTGGCTGTGAGCCGCCGGGCAGTGTAGGTGCGCTCGGTGCCCAGGTAAACCACTTTCCCATTCAGGCAAAGCTCATAATTAAAGAAGCGACCCAATGGCACTTTTGGGACATCCCAGGTAATGAATATCTCGCAGCGGCCCACAACGTAGAGGGTTAATTTTCCTGGGGCATGCTCACCAGTGTCTGTGGTCCTAGCCTCTACAAAGGCCTTCTCACCCCTTCCTTTACTTGTACAGGCACATACACTAAAGGTGTAGCTAGTGTCAGGTGAGAGGCCTCCCACAATGCAGCTTAGTTCCTGTGTAGACTCAACAACAGAGTTCCCCCTGTACACAGTGTAGCCTTTAATGACTCCTTTAGGCTCTGCAGGTGGAGCCCAGCTCAGCTTCAATTGGCTGGTTGTCCGTCCAATGACTCGTAGGTTCAGGGGGCAGCTAGGCAGTGACTCCTCCTGGGTAAACACTGTAACGCTACTGCGAGGGCTGTGATCTCCTTCGGTTTCCATGCAGAGGGTAAAGCGGTACTCCTTGCCTGGCTTGACACTAGAGAAAACATAGCTGCTCTGGCGTCCATGGTAAAGCAGGCTATCTTTCTCGAAAAGCCTGTCAATAGAAAAAAAAGACAGTCTTAACCCATAAGAAAGGAATGACCTGACACCCCTCCCCACATTTTATTCCCTTTCCATCCTAAAGCTGTGCTCTGTGCTCTCAAGCGCTGCACTGATAATCTCTCAGACAGGCCTGTCAGAGTAGCCTGGTATTCCTTTATGACTTAGCAAAGGCAAGAAATAACTTTGGTTTCCCTCTTTGGACGCGTCATAGTAGCGAATATCCAGATTTAGAACCTGGCTTTCATGGTAGTGACTTTCAGTGACAACCACGCATAACCAATGCTTCAACAGTATTTGGCCCACATATAGCTAAACAAGCACACTCCATTCTTGTAGAATGTTGTTTTGCTTTTGAACTCAGTACATTTCTTGCTAATGTGTGACATCACTAAAGCTGTAAATTAACATGACAAGATTTAAAAAAAATGCTATATGATCAGTAAAAATATATAAATATCCAGGCAGAATGAAGATCACCACACCGTATGTGCACTGCAGCATCGATCTGCTAATTCTTGCCACACATAGATTTGCTAACGTAGCATTGACTCTCGCCAAACGCACAATAACTATGAGGTGGAAAGCGATAAAAGCACCGTCGGTGCTAGACTGGTACAATGAAGTGATCAGATGGGGTAAAGCTGAAAGTGCAGAGGGAAGAACATAGGGGGCTGCAAAAAAAATCTATCTTAGAATGGAATATGATGTTGGAGGAGTTTATAGCCACAGAGATACAGTCACTGTAAAAGGGGCAATGTTAGATTGTTAAGGATGCTAACAAAAAGTAGGCAATGCCAAAATATTGACCTTGCAACGCTATAATATATAATAGGTACCATTTGCTAGATTTATGCCATGAATTATAATTGTTAAGTAGCGCTATGCTGACAGTCAACATGAATATATACATGCAGAACCGAGTCTGTGGGGACGGAGGGTATGGGAAACCTAGTTAGATTAGGTTAAGTTGGGAGGGAAGTAAGAAGTGATGTAACCCGTTACAGCACCTATACTGAGTTAAGTACATGGCAGAAACTGAATTTTGATGGAAACTACAATCCAATGGAAGTATACATGTCAAAACTTTTAAATAGAACCAAGGATAATTCATCGACAATATTACAATTGTTTCTTTTATTTCGAGATCCAATACATAGCATATTAATGGCGATTTAAATAATGTATATCTATACTAAAATAATAAAGAGAGAGCCCAAACCTTTGAGACGGGTAATCTCAGGAACCACAGCACTAATCACAACACCCAATACAGCGTTGGAAGGGCAGTTGCAGCAGAAGGACATAGGCTATGCAGACGCCCACCATATACATTTAAAAGGTAAAAGAACCGTGCCAGCAAAGTAGTCCCTTGTGGGCGTGTCTGCATTGTGCTGTGGGCGTGTGCTGGGGGCGTGACAAACGCTGGGGGCGTGTGGTACGTTCCGCCCTTCATGCCATGTCTCATATCGTGTGCTGTGGGCGTTGGCTGGTGGCGTGGGCGTGGGATTACAGAAAAAAAAGCGAGCGTTGTGCCCAATATTTCATTGTTTTTTCTTCCCAGGTTCTTTACATTCCAGCTCCGGATGTCCACCCTGCTCCCTTTAAATACCCCTGCACCCAATAATCATTACCCACCCTTACTCCTTAAAATACCCCAACACCTTGAAACACTAACCAATCTTAACCCTATAAATATACCCTGTACCCCAAAACCCAAACCTAGCCCTGAACCCTAAAAATACCCCTGTACCCCAAAACCCAAACCTACCCCTGAACCCTAAAATACCCCTGTACCCCAAAACCCAAACCTAGCCCTGAACCCTTAAAATACCCCTGTACCTCAAAACCCAAACCTACCACTGAACCCTAAAAATACCCCTGTACCCCAAAACCCAAACCTAGCCCTGAACCAAAAAAATAACCCTGTACCCCAAAACCCAAACCTACCCCTGAACCCTAAAATACCCCTGTACCCCAAAATGCAAACCTAGCCCTGAACCCTAAAAATACCCCGGTACCCCAAAACCCAAACCTAGCCCTGAACCCTTAAAATACCCCTGCACCCCAAAACCCAAACCTACCCCTGAACCCTAAAAATACCCCTATACCCCAAAACCCAAACCTAGCCCTGAACCCTAAAAATACCCCTGTACCCCAAACCGCATACCTATCCCTAAACCCTAAAACTACCCCTGTACCCCATAACCCAAAACTATATCTGAACCCTTAAAATACCCAAACACCCCAAAACATATACCTCAGTACCCCAAAACATATACCCCTATACCCATACTTACCTAATCCAAACATGAAAAGAAAAACATGCGTTTACCATTCATGCATTTACAACGAATTTTGTTGTAAATGTATGTGTGGTAAAAGCATATAAAATGTAATGCCATGCGTTATAATGGCATTGCGGACTCATGGTACTTTCGTACTGCAAGTATGCGGAGTGATGGTATGCGGAAAGAAAGTTGCGGAATAATGGGTGTTTACCCTCCCCCGGTAAGTACATTGGTGGCACGGCGGCCCACATCTCCAGCAACAAACTCATATTTTTTCACCACCGATTTGAAAAATGCACAGGTCTCTCTCATTGATGGCCAGCACCGACATACACTTTTAGTCACACCTCCCGCCACAAGTTCTAGAATTGCAAACTTTAGAGCTGGGGAGCTACGTTCAAATCTCGGCATCAGCTCAACATCCTGTGATTCCAGGCATATCGCTTTGTCTCCCCGTGCCTACCACAAATGAATGTGTTCTTCTGTAATGTAAATTGTGCTCATGCCATGTTGTCGAGTTCGCGCTATATAATATTGCAAGGAAAAATAAAGTAGGGAAACTCGAGTTCACACACTACTGAACGCGCACTCTTAAGTGCATAAGCAGTGCACTGTGAATCTGAGCGTTTCACAGGCCTGTCACAGATAAGAAATGGTATTAAAACGAAATCCTACAAAACAATATACTACTGGCCGGAAGCAATTCATACCCGGACAACGTCGGGACGGGCTGCTAGTCAATGATAAAAGAAGTTGTGATAAAGAGAAAATCAATCAAATATGTTTAAAAAAAAAAGAAAAATCGATCTGGTAATTTAAACAGATCTGTCTTTTAGTCCATTCTGCTGCAGCTTTGATTTGTTAGTGTACATTTGATTTGAAATTATTTTTTTTCAAAGTGATTAATTTTCATGTCTAATCCTTTTTACGCACATTTACAAGTCTGTCCCTGAATACCATCATATTAGAATGCCCCAAATGCATTTCATGCTGGGAATTCTTTGTCAAGGACAAATAATTAAATTCCCACATGTGAAACCAAAAAAGGTAACAGAAAACTGGCAATTTAATAACCCTATAAAATATAAAAACAGACATTACCCTTAAACAACCTGTATACATCCCTTAACCCCTTCACTGCGGCGGGTATTCTCATTGACAATATGCACTAAGGTCAAATTCATTGTACCTTTCAATATATTTTGTAGAATAAACAGCTATTAAATAGCACCTCCCAGTTTTGAATAGTAATCTTTATTTGGTTGACAAATTGTTACATGAATTACAGTATCAGTATTGGCATTTCTCCTCTGTTGTTTTGCTTATCAGGCTCAGCCTTACTGATTAGAGCCAGCCCTAGTTGTTTCTAGCAGTGCTAAGGGGGCCGCGCGGCGCGCCCATGCTGGTGACGGAACCGCTCCGTCACCAGCCGCGGTTGCGCTGTGCTCATGACGGAGCTGTTCCGTCACGGCCCCGCCCGCTCAATGGAACGCTCAGCGCAGGCGCGAAATCCGCGCCGCGCAGGCGTGCCGAGCGGGCCGTGACGGAACCGCTCCGTCATCAGCACAGCGCGACCGTGGCTGATGACGGTGTGGTTCCGTCACCAGCAGGGGAGGGGTTAAACAACCTGTATACAGCACACACATGGCCAAGAAAAGATCGATGTTTAACCATAATCAATTCAGTGGGCTCATCATCAGGACGGCAGCCAGTTAAAACCTTTGTTTCCTTTCTCTCATCTAGAGCATGGTGCCTGTATAGGAGGTCGAACAGCCAGAACTACTGGGGGTTATGTGCATACCTAAAATGACCCAAAATTGGGTGTTTGGGGCATTCTAATTGTGCATTCAATACATGATGTCCTCACACATTTTCTAACACCCAGTACTGGGCAATTAAAGGAAAGCCCAGTAAGTGTTGCTCTATACTATAAAAATATCAGATACTACATACAGGATGCCACTGGAATGATTCTAATTTAACTTACACAATATTATTATATATATGGTTTAGTTTAGTGTAAAGAGTTTTGTTTTAGTTTTGTACAGGGTTGAGTTGACTTCAATTTAGCGTAAAGATTAGTAAAGTCTAAGATTTAGTTTAGTTTTAATTTTGATTTAGGTTCAATGTAATACAGTTTAGTGAAAATGTAAGTTCAGTTTGTATTAGTTTAGTCTAAGGTTTATAATAGGTTCATGTAAAGCTCACTTTGGGTTACTTTGGTATAGATTATAAAGTTTTTTTTGTTAGGTTAGAAATCAGCTCCACGCTTTGATTGTGGTTGTGCTAGAGTCTGATCTGCTTTATGATTTGTACATATCAGGTTGGTAGCGTCATCTTTTGGAAGCGATGAGATATGGCAGGTTACACATTACTTAACTAACTCTAGTCACAATGCCCTGAGAGGATTCTAAAATTCCAATAACACAACCCTCCTATATTGTAATGGTAGCAAGATATTTGGAGTGTAAACCTATATCTCCATAATCTCAAAGAATATTCTCAAAAAAAGATAAAGCTTTATGCTTACATATAACTGAACTACTGCATTTGAGCAGGGCTGACATGCTAGAAAGTGGCATTGGAACATTAATTAATATGCCCATATTGTCCCTTTATAAAGGAATCTCTGGGTCATTTATTTTGTTCCCTTTCTTTAAAACAGCTGGATACAGTTGGCCGAAGCCTATATTTATTTGACTTAAACATCGGAGTTCGTGTAAGCAGCTTGTTCAGTTACTAGTGATGAATGTGTGCTATGAGAATATTTGTAATTACTAAGGCCTGTTTGGACCACTGCCACGGTTAGGTCCAATCGACTGTCTACCTTTTTCCATTTGGCCCAATTGTGAAAAACACTTAACTCATTTCCATTTTTGGTATTTTCACATAGGCTGTCCCCTTGTCCTGAAGAAGACCCGCTATGACTCTGCTGTAATCACGTGCTACCTAGGGTCGAAAAGTCGACATACCATGACAATCCATACCATACGTTTTCTAACCCACTCAAAACAATAAAATGTACAATAGTAGGATTGGAGATTCAAATGTCTAGGGACAGATGTTCATTGAGTTCTACATTTTATTCACTGTTGCATATAGCACTGTACATATTATCGTCTCTCACTACAGTGTGTCACTTTTCAATCACCTACTCACTTATAAGTCATCTTCTCACCATTCTTTGACAGGCTACTAATGCTTTGATAATAACGTTTTTGGCAAAAAATTGTGGGAAAGCAAAAACCAAAAAACAAAAGATTACAATATACTAATTTCGATTGACTTTGTCTACGTGTGTTTCCTTCTGTTTTCAATACATTCATTGTATTAATTGTAAAGAAATTGTTTATCCAACAGAATCAATTTTAGTATACTCTCTATATGCCCAGGGTCTGAGGGACACTAGGTCACCCCATTACATTTGATGCTGTTTTAGATGTTTGGCAGAATGGGTCCCGCCATTGGGTTTTTGGGCAGTTTTCCCGCCCGCAGATTAGGTAGTCCACCCGCCCGATTCAGATGAGGCCTTGCCCATTGCAAGAAGACCGCCCCAGTCCCACCGACTCCACCAGGATTCCTTGACTGCGCCAACGGCAAAAGGGCCTGAAATGCCTGGCGGTGGGACTCCAGCCACAATTCATGCCAAACTCATTACAATGTGCCTTCCAGCTGGCCCAACTGTTGCGGGACTACCTACTACTTTCAGGTGGCGGAATTGAAGGAAATAAGACAAGAACTTACCTATTTCCTGCTTTCCGTTTTTGTTTCCTTCTTCTACCCCTTCGTCCAGGTCCTTTATTATAAGGTTTTATTCAAAGTATGGTTTGTTATTTTAGCCTACTGTAGTGTAAATATTAGGGTAGTTTCATTTCACAGTATTTTGTTTTGTTTAGTGTGTAGTTTAGTTTACGGATTAGTTTATTATAACCTAAGATTTAGTTTAGTATAAGACTTAGCTTACATTTTTATGTTAACTTGACTATTTGGGAGGCTTTATTAAAACATCGCAAAATACTGTATTTAAGAAATACAGTTTTGTAATCCATCAAAGACCACCCTCAGTGATGTTCCTTTGTAATACACAATAACAAAGTGTTCTTCACAATGCACATCTCCTAACAATTTTTTCATGGCTTTCTCACCAGCATAATATTTACATAAGATAATCGATTGCTGCTGATATCTAGTGACTGCTGCTGGTCAAGATGTGAAATCTTGACCAGCAGGCCAGCTCAGCAATTTAGTTCTTGGGAGTTTGCTAGAGCAAAATTAAATTGGCTAATAACAACACATGTAATGCTCTAGCTCATAGTGTAACACAATTTTAATGCCACCTCAGTGACTGATGCAAATACAGCCTCTTAGAGGTGATCTTTCCCAAAACGAAGTTTAACGACACTCACACTCACCTGTACATGACTTGAAGCCCACTCAGAGGCTTGCAATCATTCCATTCTAGTTTGATGGACCCATTGCTTAGAAGTTTGATTGCAGGGGGGTGGGGTCTGGGAAGGCGCTGGAGCTTCAATAGTGTGGTTGACACCTCTTCAAGGAGTTCCTTCCCAACAGTGTTAGAGACAGACATTTTCTAGGTGACGAGGAGGAAAAACTGTTACTTATCTCAATTCTCGTTCTAAGTGTATAAACATTTGTCTAAACTGATCAATGTTTCAAACATTACACAATCTCACATTCCATTTGTTTCAGCTGAAGTAATATTTTCAGAACTATTCAGGTGTCTTGAAATGAAATGTAGCCATTACTTAAGACAGGACAAATTTATGGCAAATTTGATCAATGCAAAAGACTAACATTCCTTTGATCTGAACAAAACAAATTCACTGCAGATTCTATGAATGCACAGTTCATGACACATGTTCCTTTAGTCAGCGAATAAGGTTTTAACAATGCAGGGGTTCAACGGCCTGATTTAGAGTTGGATGTTAATGGGAAGTCCTCCAATTTCTAAAGGAAGTTCTAGATCCAGAGAAATCCTTAAATGGAATTTCTCCCACTGTGGAGATAGTATTCTAGAGGAACTTATGCCTGTGCATTCCCTTTTCATGTTCAGCCTTCCTCCAGAAATAAAAAGATTTACTTTTACCAGCGAACTCTTGTTCAGGCCACATGTATTTAGGCGTGTTTTAAAATTCATGCAGAATCCCATGTGAAGGAAGCATTGTATTCTGTTGTCTCTAGTGCAGACACTCATCCATGATCTCACTACATCACTTCTACCAAGGGTCATGCTGCCCTCCATAGTGGGTGCCAAAGTTCAACACCCTGTGGTAAATGTTGGTGTAGTGTGCCAGCTACCTCAAAGAGACTATTCACACACCTCAACATAATCCCATCAACCTCTAAAAGTGCCTGAGACTTTTCCACAGGCCATTAATCTGACCCAACCAATCCCCCCAGCAGTCACCCATACTGTTTACACCCAGCAATGACAGGAGCCATGCTCATTTATTTTGAAGATATCATCTTTCTGGATTATTTTAAGGCAGGTTTTTTCTTATCTTTGGGGAACCTAGTTCATACTGGTGGTGTTTTAAGACAATTTAAAGCTAATGACTGATAGCAATATTGCAACTGCCCTGATACTGCTTGATAATGATATTTGGCATTGGCAACCATGACACCCCTGTCAGTCGTCTAGACCAGCGAGGACTGGCAGGATCTGCATAGGCTAATCTTAACTGTTGAGCAGATTTCAGGCCTTCCATTGCTTGCTCTCTTCTGCTTGTCAGACTGATCAATCAGCTATGGAGTGCTTCAGAGATCCTCACATTTCACCCATCCTTTTCAATACTTATATTCTGTTTCTAGCCACCGTTAGAGGGTTCCACGGCTTTCATATCTACTTGTTTATTTATGTTACACAAGTCAACTCAGGTTGGGTGAGAAAAAGACTATAGTGACTAGGAAAAACACATTTTCCATGTTGGGTATCCAGGACTGGGTGGGCAGCCATTTACTCTGACAACACAGACGTTAGGTCGGACCTGTCGAAGGTCACTCTCGAAAGACAGTGGGAGCTGGGGCAAAGAATGGAGAAATTTAGGGCAGCGGGGGCTACAGTACAAATGAGGTTTCCCGCCTTCCTAAAAGTTATGTATAATAACAAAATGTATAACATACGTTCCCCTAGGGAAGCAGATGAGCTACTTATTTCCATTTCTGAGCACTCACAAGCGGGGAAGTAAGTATGAGTAACCTTAACATTTTCGCGCTAATGCTAGGGGGCGAAGAATTAACTCATAAAAATAAATCTCAAGTTTGTCAGATTTGGTCTTAACAGATAACGGAGGGAACAGAGGGAAGGCGTGGAAAAAAAATGTAAGGAAAAACGTAAGGAAATCGTTAAAAAAATATATAGGAAAAAAAAAAGGAAACAACATTGAAGGGGAAAAAATTAAAAGAAAAAAATCATGAGGAATAAATCCCATGGGCCTTTACACCTAATGGGGAAAGAGAAGAATAGGAAAAAAATGAAAATATATAAGAGAATACAATAGAATTGAGTAAAAGCTATGACAGAAGTTAAAAACAAGGAGAGAATCCAAATTCAAATCAAAGCTGAAAGAGAGGGAGGAAGGAAGAGAGGAAGATGAAGATTGAAGGAAGGGGAGGGGAAGTGAAAATAGGAATGAGGGACTCTCTCTGGGTTTTTTCTTTTTTGTTCTCTTTTCTCTCCGTATGTAGTTAATAAGGGGACATACGATTTCATAAAACTATAAAGTATGGCAAGTAAACTGAGTTTCTATAGGGGGTTGATGTAGTAAGAGACCAACTCACCAACGTAAACCTGGCGAACCAACATGCCAGGAGAAGTGAGGGGGAGTTTTCCAGGGGAGGGGGGAGGGAAGGGGGGCGCAAAGAAAAAAAAATCCTCATAAGCCTGTTTATACCTTTTTTTATTATTCCAAATTATTTTCCAATCACCGCAATCACTTTCTGAGAGTGTTTTATCCAGTTAATGGTAGGGGGTATAAAAAGATAACATGACGGAAGTGCAATTTTTATCCTGGAACATTAATGGTCTGCGAGTGAAGGGGAGGAGGCATATAATCTTGCAATATTTTAGGGACTCCCCAGCACAGGTCATAGTGTTACAGGAGACACACCTACTCAAACATGAGGTTGAAACAATCATGAAAACGCAGAGGTGGGTGGACAAATTCATCTGCATGAACCAGACTGCTAACATCCGTGGAATACTCATTATGTTTAAAAAATCAGCAAAAGCACAGATCTTGGCCTATGAGGAGGACCTTAGTGGGAGGTGGTTGGTGTGTAAAATGCGACTAGACGGTCAACAATATATCTTGGTAGGTTATTATGGTCCAAACTAAGACGATCCGTCCTACCTTCAAAAAATCCAAGGGGCCTTAGTCACTCTGAATGACCCTATTATATGGGTGGGAGATTTTAATATCGTTTTGAATCCCAAGCTCGACAAGTCCTCAAGCTCCAGAGCAATGGGATCATCCAAATCAAGGCCCATTCTGATGTCCATCATGTCGTCTGTGGGGTTGGCAGACGTCTGGAGAGAAAGGGCGGGTCTTGCTCCCTGGGACTCATACAGGAACCTTAAGTATAGACACAGCTCAAGGATAGATTATGCTCTTTTTAGCTATAATATCAAAGAGGAGGTGAAGGGGTTACGGTATCTACCCCCTCATCTCTCAGATCATTCAGCGATTGCCTTCTCCTTGACTGTCACCCAACAGAAAAAACACTCGTCTTGGTCATTTGATCGGATGATTTTGTTAGATCAGGCGGAGACCAACCAGCTATCAGAGGAGGTGGCTAAATTCCTAGAAACCAATTTGGACTCAGCAGGAATTAGCACTGTATGGGAAACCCTTAAAGCTTTTTTAAGAGGGTATATTACGAATCGAGCCTTATATAGAGTGTGAGAAGGTGGCCTGATATGCAGTGCTCACTATTCTAGTGAACACTATGTATCAGTCCAGCAACCCTTATTGATGATTGGTTGTAAGTCAACCTTATAGACCAGCTATCCTAGTAGCGTGGATACGAGCAGTCTAAGGCTAAAGACTCGAGAGGGCGTGTTAAGCCAGCTGTTTACCACACATATACCCCTTGAATACCAAGTGAAAGGACACCACACAAGTGTTATGAAAATAAACAGTTATTTATTTAAAGATCACAACAGCCCTGTACTCTTTATGAGGACAGGGTACTAAGCACAAACCAAAACTCTTACAAAAATACTTAAGTTAGCACAGTATATACAAATGCCCGAGGGGCACGGAAAACCATATACTCTGAAAGTGGAATGCGAAATTCCTAGCAGGTAAGTACAGTACTAATAGCTTTTGGAATCGCTAGGACTTGACTAGGGAATCGTTAGATTACTTCTAGGAGGCCTAGGGGACTCGGGTGCAGTGTGTGCACTCTCACGCGAGATGCGGGACAAAAGTCTATGGTAGCTAGGAAATAGAAAGTTAGTGTTCTCGGGCGAACCCGACCTGGTAGGGAGCTTCTCGGACCCCAAAGCACTCACCAGTGGAAGACTCGGTGGGCTTGCAATAAAGATGTCGTGCAGTCTTGGCGATCGTCGGTCCCTTGAGGTCTCGTCGCACTCACGGTTCTCAGCTTTGCTGTAGAGGTGAGTAGAGGTCAGAGGTGCCAGGGAAGCCGGGTCTCGTCGTGCTGGGTCGTCGGATTCGTGATGAAGGACTTGCAGCAGACCGCAGTGTTCTTTAGGATGGTGCCTGCGGATGCAGGGTGACTACTCCTTAGCCACAAGGGAGAATCTTGAAGAAGAAATCGTGAAGTCCTTTCGAAGAAAGTGGTATCTTGATTCCAAAGATGATCTAATTTGAACAGGGGGCCCGCTCCTATCTTTATACTAAAAAAGGGGGCTGACCCGGTGACTAGGTCCTGCCTATGGGTGGGACTAGGTGGGGGGTGGTTACACCCCTCAGCCATGCCGGACTTCCCCAGGCCAGGGGCTGGTGTGCCCCTGGAACTGGTTCAGACCGGCCTATGCGTAGTGAGCACCGGGGTGCCACTCAGCAGTCACCTTCCTGTAAAGCCCTGCCTACCCAGGATACACAAAACCATGTCTGGGACGGTGCTAGCACCGCCCCTGACAGGAAACCCTTTGTCCAGGCTCCCCTCGCTGGAAGGACTCCCAGCTGCAGGGGGTCAGACTCGTGTCTGTGGTGGCAGCATCCATTTTGTGGAGCTGAGGCTTCAGTTAACTTTAACCGGGGTTCACAGTTACATACATGTCGTGTCCCTCTAGAAGGGTGGAATGCTAACCCCGTCGCCAGAATTGGCGAGGGGTTAGTATTCCAATTCGTATGACACCTTACTCGACATGTTTTGATAAAGCAATACCAAAGATAGCATTTAACCGCGAGGATTATAATGCACTTAAGAGTATATGGTATGCGATATCATGGAACAGCTATTAGGACTTGATTCCGCAAGCTGCAGACAGGCTCAGCTCATGCCAGAGCACCATCTCACACGATTCCAAGCACTCTGCCTTCAGGATTGTCAAGGCCTGCCATAGGAGTGACTGATAGGAATCGGTGTGTCCATTTTAGGGTTAGGTATAGGTATACTACACCTACAGCAAAGGGTGATTACACGACTTTGCCCCAGCTGTCATGCAGCCAGTTGTGTCAAATTTAGGAGGCCAGCCAGGGGTGGCATAATACATGCTGCAGCCCCTGGCAGCCCTGGGTACACCCATGCCCTGAGTTACAGGGTCTGATAGGGTGGCCCAGTACCAATTGGAAATGTACCTAGGGTACATGGAATCCATTCTAAAGAGAGAGCAGTAGGCCTGGGGTCCTGATTGGCAGGGTCCCAGGTCGACTATGTTCAAAACCAGCTAAAACACAGGGCAAAAAGTTGGGGGCAACCATAGTCAGGATGTACCTTCCTACACAACCCCCCCCCAAACGAAAGGAGATAAGGCTATCCTTGTCCAGGTAAGCCTCTATTACCTAAGTGGCCATATAAGGAAGTACCAGCTCTGGCTTGGTTTCCCCCTGTGTCGTGGTCCACTAGGCAACCCCTCACCCTAAGGGTATCTGAGGGTCTCCACCATAGGGAATCTCTGTCTCTGGTGTGTCTTGGGAAAGAAGAAGGCTGATGCTGGGATGGAGTACTGAAGTGAGGCTCCTCTACCTTTGGGCTCAACTTCCTCCAATCACCATCCATCATGTGTGCCTTTCTTTCTTTAGCTGAGATGCACTGAGCTCTCAGGGTCAGCCTCTGGCTACCTAAAGCTGGAGGCTGAGTCCCTCTGTTTGGCTTACTGGAGGGACAGGTCAGGTCTGGGGTTTTTAGGCCCCATGTTTGGCTGTGCCCAACAGTGTCCAGCTGTGGGAGGTCCCTAACTACTTTTAAGGGGGATCCCTCAGGAGTCTGCTCTATTTTCACTTGGCTAGGTTTACCAGCTTCAGTGATCCTAATCTGCTGATTAAGGGGTTCTTTTGGACAGGGGGCCCTTTGGGGTCCACCACTGGCCTCCCTGGTCTCTTCAGCCCTGGGCTGACTGAGGCAGGGTAGAGAGGTGCAGGTTACCTGCTCCAGACTGGGTCCCACCTGGGAAGGGTCCACTGCCATCAGGGGCTCTGCCAGGCTAGGCCTGACTACCTCTGGGGCAGTTCCTTCAACAGGGGTAGAGTCAGTTCCCTGAGGAGGCTGGCTCTCACCTAGTGTCTGGGAGGGGGAAGACTCTTCTTCCTCCTCAATGCTCTCTGTTTGAGTGGAGTGATCCATTGTTTCAGGCTTCACAACCTCACTATCTGTCTGAGTAGAGGCTGAGACCATTTCAGCCTTGCCAACCTTTTCAGGAGGGCACTCGGTCTGTGTTTGGGCTGTGACTGTCACAGCCCTCCTATCCTGTTCTGAAAAGTCTGTCTGAGCCTGGGCAGTGGCTACCACTGCCCTTCCAACCTTTTCAGGGAGGAATGGTGCTTGGACTGGGGCTGTAGCTATTACTGCCCCACTAACCTGTCTGGATAGGCCTATCATTCTGGAATGTGTTTCTTGTTCCACCTCAGCCCATGCTGAGAGTTCCAGGTCATTCCCCAGTAAGCAATCTACAGGTAGGTTATCTGTCACTGCCACTCTCATGGGCCCTGTGACACTACCCCAACTGAGCTTGACTTCTGCCATGGGATGCCTTCTCTTCACTCCATGAATGTCTGTCACCTGATAAGTAAAACCAGGGGTCAGTTGAGCAGAGGGGACCAGATGGTCACTCACCATGGTGAGGCTGGCCCCTGTGTCTCTGAATGCCTCAACTTTCTGACCATTCAATAAAACTTCTTGTCTATACTTGCCCAAAATGTGGGGTCCAGTAGTGAAGTTGGCAAACCCCATGCCAGTCTCACAGACAAGAGTGTGGTCAGGGAACCTGGCTAAGCCATAGTCCTCCTGTTGGCCCAGAGTAATGCCCACCACCTTCTTGGGGGCACTCCCACCACCTGGGGGATTACCACTAGTGGTAACAGGAGGTTTAGGAGTATTACCTGGGGGTGTATTTCCCTTATTGCCATTTTTAGGGCAACTGGCATCACTTTTGTAATGGCCCACCTGTTTACAGGTATGACAATAAGGTTTCTTTTGCTCTGAAGGAGTGTTCTGGGACCCACCACCCTTGTTGGAGTTTTGGGGCCCTTGGGAAGTCTTCTCTGTGGATTTATCCCCACCCTTCTCTTGAGGCTTGGTTGATTCCTTTTTCTGGTCACCACCCTGGTTTTTAGGCCTAACCCTGGTTCTGACCCATTTGTCTGCCCTCTTACCCAATTCCTGTGGAGAGGTCAACTCAGAGTCTACCAGGTGCTGATGTAATAGCTGGTTCTGACAATTACTTAAGATTTGCTCCCTCATAATTAGATTATACAATCCTTTAAAATCAGTAACCTTACTACCCAGTAGCCAGCCTTCAAAAGCCTTAGTGGCACAATCAACAAAGTCAGTCCAATCTTGAGACTGAGTTTTCTGGGTGTCTCTGAACAGCATCCTGTATTGTTCAGTGGTTAAACCAAACCCATCAACCAGTACATTCTTCAAGACTTGGTAATTGTTAGCATCCTCCACCCTTGTGGTGAGGAGCTTATCTCTACCTTTACCATCAAAGGAGAGCCACAGGATAGCTGCCCACTGACTTTGGGGAACACCCTGCACAGTGCAGGCTCTCTCCAAAGCAGTAATCCATTTGTGGATGTCATCCCCTTCCCTAAAGGGGGGCACTATCTTATTCAGGTGCTTTTTATCAAAACTCCTTTCCCTATTGCTAGGTTTATTGCTGCCACCAGTGGGAACTAGCCCACATAATTCTTGCTCTCTAGCAAGGGCAAGTCTCTCTTTGGCCAGGGCAAGTTCTTCCCTTTCAATCCTCAGTTTGACTGCCCTTTCTTCAGCTTCATACACTCTCCTCTTAGGGGAAGACATTCCTCTGTGAGAAGAGTTGAGAGAGCCATTGGTTCGAAAGGATCTGCTAGAGCTTCTTGATAGAGACCTAACTCGTCCATTCCCAATGTTAAGCTGACCTGAGAGTGGGCCCAGGGGTCCCCCAGCACCAAGCTCATGTCTGCTTAAGTTGGACCTGCTTAGTCTACTGACTTCTAGCTGTCCCTTATCTGCCTCATCCCCAGACAACTCATCCTCCTCCTCAGCATCATCTGCCTCATGGAGGGGATGGATATCAAAGGGACCCTGTAAGGAGGGCATACTTCCTTCTGGATTAGAAGGGTCTGGGTTACCAGCCCTACTGGCATCATAAGCCTCTAGGAGACCAATCAGAAAGGAAGTGGTGGGGTTAGACCCCTGTTTTAGTTTCCTGAGAGTACACACTTGTCTCATCTCATGGAAGCTAAGAGCAGTATATTTTGAAGGGATGACCTGTGGAGGGTCAACTGACACAAGGGGAGACTCAGTGTTTCCTCCTGTGACCGACATACTGCTTCTAGTGTGGTGTAAGTGATGCACCTACCTACACTATGTGTTACCTACTGGTCCCTTGCTAGAGTTGTAGCCAAGGTGTGCTAAGCCTTGAGGAGCTACAACAGCTGGTTCAGTAGAACTCAGAGTATTCTAAGCTTTAGTTATATGTACCTAACAGTACTTATGTGATCTTTCAACAAGATATTCTTAGGATACGTGTGGTAAAACAACAGCAAGCTCAAATCCCAACCGCTGCTCACCAATGTGAGAAGGTGGCCTGATATGCAGTGCTCACTATTCTAGTGAACACTATGTATCAGTCCAGCAACCCTTATTGATGATTGGTTGTAAGTCAACCTTATAGACCAGCTATCCTAGTAGCGTGGATACGAGCAGTCTAAGGCTAAAGACTCGAGAGGGCGTGTTAAGCCAGCTGTTTACCACACATATACCCCTTGAATACCAAGTGAAAGGACACCACACAAGTGTTATGAAAATAAACAGTTATTTATTTAAAGATCACAACAGCCCTGTACTCTTTATGAGGACAGGGTACTAAGCACAAACCAAAACTCTTACAAAAATACTTAAGTTAGCACAGTATATACAAATGCCCGAGGGGCACGGAAAACCATATACTCTGAAAGTGGAATGCGAAATTCCTAGCAGGTAAGTACAGTACTAATAGCTTTTGGAATCGCTAGGACTTGACTAGGGAATCGTTAGATTACTTCTAGGAGGCCTAGGGGACTCGGGTGCAGTGTGTGCACTCTCACGCGAGATGCGGGACAAAAGTCTATGGTAGCTAGGAAATAGAAAGTTAGTGTTCTCGGGCGAACCCGACCTGGTAGGGAGAAAACGAAAGTAGATTCTGACCCTTGGATAGTGAGGCTATGCTGGGGCACCGAAATGCCGAAGTTACCTAGCCCAGGGGCTGCAGCTGCATAGGTCTGAAAAGACGTCGGGAATCCTCGTAGACGGACCAGGAGCCGGAAGAAAAGATGCTGGCCGGTGACCAGTGAAGAAAGTTCAGTTGGATCCAAGCCTGGATCTCGAAGATAGATGACACCTGAAAGCAGAGGGGACCAAGTTCGAGACTACTAGCCAGTAGTCAGTGGGCACCAGGAGGGCACCGGATGGTAGCCACCTCGACTAGGTGAGTGGGTGACGCTTGACTCGAAGATCTCACGGACCAGGAGGCGTTGTCGGCGACCAGGATGGAGGATCGAGCTGTCCCACGAAGGTAGGAGCTGTCGGCGTCGCTGGACCCAGGATTGGGCAACAAAGCCTTGGCAAATTCAAGCCCACGCGGTGGACCTAAAATGGCGTCTGGAGTGGACCAGGAGGGTCCGGGGTGCCTCTCTTGAACAAGGAAGCAAGGGCCAGCCTGGAGCAACCAGACCAGCAGAAGAGTTGTCGTCGGGCGTCGTTCAGAAGGCCACAAGCCAGCCGGCTAGTAGCCAAACAACGCGGTGCACAGCAAACAGCAGAAGGGCCCCACGCCGATCGTGGAGATGCAGGGAGGCTGATCTTGGGTGCTGGAGCTGCGCAGGGTTGGGGCTTCTCGGACCCCAAAGCACTCACCAGTGGAAGACTCGGTGGGCTTGCAATAAAGATGTCGTGCAGTCTTGGCGATCGTCGGTCCCTTGAGGTCTCGTCGCACTCACGGTTCTCAGCTTTGCTGTAGAGGTGAGTAGAGGTCAGAGGTGCCAGGGAAGCCGGGTCTCGTCGTGCTGGGTCGTCGGATTCGTGATGAAGGACTTGCAGCAGACCGCAGTGTTCTTTAGGATGGTGCCTGCGGATGCAGGGTGACTACTCCTTAGCCACAAGGGAGAATCTTGAAGAAGAAATCGTGAAGTCCTTTCGAAGAAAGTGGTATCTTGATTCCAAAGATGATCTAATTTGAACAGGGGGCCCGCTCCTATCTTTATACTAAAAAAGGGGGCTGACCCGGTGACTAGGTCCTGCCTATGGGTGGGACTAGGTGGGGGGTGGTTACACCCCTCAGCCATGCCGGACTTCCCCAGGCCAGGGGCTGGTGTGCCCCTGGAACTGGTTCAGACCGGCCTATGCGTAGTGAGCACCGGGGTGCCACTCAGCAGTCACCTTCCTGTAAAGCCCTGCCTACCCAGGATACACAAAACCATGTCTGGGACGGTGCTAGCACCGCCCCTGACAGGAAACCCTTTGTCCAGGCTCCCCTCGCTGGAAGGACTCCCAGCTGCAGGGGGTCAGACTCGTGTCTGTGGTGGCAGCATCCATTTTGTGGAGCTGAGGCTTCAGTTAACTTTAACCGGGGTTCACAGTTACATACATGTCGTGTCCCTCTAGAAGGGTGGAATGCTAACCCCGTCGCCAGAATTGGCGAGGGGTTAGTATTCCAATTCGTATGACACCTTACTCGACATGTTTTGATAAAGCAATACCAAAGATAGCATTTAACCGCGAGGATTATAATGCACTTAAGAGTATATGGTATGCGATATCATGGAACAGCTATTAGGACTTGATTCCGCAAGCTGCAGACAGGCTCAGCTCATGCCAGAGCACCATCTCACACGATTCCAAGCACTCTGCCTTCAGGATTGTCAAGGCCTGCCATAGGAGTGACTGATAGGAATCGGTGTGTCCATTTTAGGGTTAGGTATAGGTATACTACACCTACAGCAAAGGGTGATTACACGACTTTGCCCCAGCTGTCATGCAGCCAGTTGTGTCAAATTTAGGAGGCCAGCCAGGGGTGGCATAATACATGCTGCAGCCCCTGGCAGCCCTGGGTACACCCATGCCCTGAGTTACAGGGTCTGATAGGGTGGCCCAGTACCAATTGGAAATGTACCTAGGGTACATGGAATCCATTCTAAAGAGAGAGCAGTAGGCCTGGGGTCCTGATTGGCAGGGTCCCAGGTCGACTATGTTCAAAACCAGCTAAAACACAGGGCAAAAAGTTGGGGGCAACCATAGTCAGGATGTACCTTCCTACATAGAGGAAAGGTCTATAGAGAAATAAATCAGGAATTTAGAACGAGAACTAGATAGCTTGGATAGGAGGTGTGGTACCTCAGGGGAATCCTCGGTTGAGCAAGAAGAGAGGGCTAAGGTGAAATCAGAGCTGGACAAAGTATTACGGGAAAGAGTAGAGAGGAGGTGGGCGGCAAGTAAGATCTCGAATTTTGAATATGGGGAGGCAGCTGGTAAGGTCTTAGCCTGGAAGATCAAAACAGACAAATCTAAAAAGTTTATAAGTGGAATTCGAAAAGAGGGGGACTCTACTGTCAGGTCTACTAACACGGAGATTGGTTGCGCTTTTCAGGAGTTCTTTCAAAAAATTTACACAGAGGATATCGAAGATGACCCCCCGGCAAGAAACTCATGGCTAAGCAGGATCCAACTGCACACCCTAACGGGTGATCAGACAGAACGCCTAGATAGAGATATATCGGAGGCTGAAGTAAGTAAGGTCAATTGAAGCAAGGGAAGGGGGCAGGGCCAGATGGCCTTCCCGGGGAACTATACCGGGATGTGTCCGGTCCTAGTAACAACATTGACAGCGCTATTTAACGACATTTTCACAAATGGGTTAGTGCCTCCGCACTCGTGGAGTGAAGCAACCATAGTTCTTATACCGAAACCGGGTAAGGATTAAACTGATTGCGGGTCCTATCAGCCGATCTCGCTATTAAATAATGATTATAAGATCTTCACCGCAGTACTATCAGCACGGCTGGCAAGCGAGATCGGCTCGATAATTCATGAAGACCAAAAGGGATTCATAAGGGGGCGCCAGTTGGCAGATTTAACCCGGGACCTGGTCGCAGCTATAGATATCGCCACAACCTTTTCCTTACCCTTGGCTATATTAACCCTAGACGCCACTAAGGCCTTTGATAGGCCAACTGGCCCTATTTCGATGCAGTATTAAGGAAGTTTCAGCTAGGTGAGAACTTCTGTCGAACCATCCAGCTTCTGTACAGAGCCTCCACCGCCAAATTTTTAGTCAATGACACACTCACAGCCTTTTGCGCAGACACTGAGAGAGGAACATAATATTATCCCTTTTGAGTATAGCGGATGGGTGAAATGTCTGGGCTTGTATGCGGATGATATCCTTATCTATACGTCAGACCCTGTTCAGGCCTTCCCGACAGTAATTAGGAGAGCGGTAGAATTCGGGCAGATCTCGGGGTACGAAATAAACGCAGGGAAAACGGAAATAATGGCATGGAATATCAACAACACACAATTGGACTTAACTTACTCAATGCGCTATTTAGGAATTAAGATCATCCAGGAGGTCGGGAATATACCCCAGGTCAATCTGGATCGGGTTTCCCGAGAATGTCGGATGCTTTTAAAGGCATGGACCTTTCTCCCGCTGACTATCTATGGGAGAGTGAGTCTTATAAAAATGTCAATCTTACCTAAGCTCACATTTATTTTTATCTGTATTCCTCTAGCATTTGAGCCAAAGTAACTTATGAAGTGCCAACAGGAGATTAACTCATTCATATGGAACTACAAGTCCACCAGGATAGCCTGGAAGAAGCTGAGGAGGAGGAGGGAAAAGAGCGGGCTCTCTCTTCCAGACATACAATACTACGCTTGGGCCTTTCAGCTGTCATTTTCCAGAATGCTACTGAAAACCCCAACAGATTCATCAGCAGGGAGAATGTTTAAGGCCATGCTAACTGGAACGGGCCTGCCAATGGACGGATTTTTATTTAAATTTGGGAACAGAAGTTCTTCAAAAAGGTGAGGTTGAAGGTCTTGCAATCGCTGGCCAGAGCCTGGACAAGGATTAGGAGGATTGCAGGGCTGGTCTATTATTGAAATCTCGCACCAATCTGGGGGTCTCCGGGGCTCCCCCCGTGCTTGGGAGATAACCTATCGATACCCCTAAGAGAGGGGGGGATACTGAGATGGGGCGACTTGTTGGCAGGCGGGACATTAATAAAGTGGGATAAATTGTACGAAGGGGTCGGCCAAAGACTATCAAGGTTTAAATACACACAACTTGTAAGCTGGTCTATAGAGCTCCTTCAGAAGAATACCCTAGTGGGGAGGTGTAGTGTGCTAGAACAACAGCTTGTGGAGAAACCTCCAGGGGGCAAGGAGGTAGCACACTGGTATTGGGCTATATTGGAGGAGATAGATGGAGACTTTGAACTCCCGGATGAACAGTGGGACATGGACATGGACCTTCGAGGGGGAGAATGGTGGATAAGATCATTCACTCTTCTTTATAAAACTGTCAAGCCTGCTTGGTTGAGGTGGAATCACTTGTTCTCGAAGCATCGTGCTTGTTGGTCACCACAACGGCTTGCAAAGTTTCAACCTGGAATATGTTGTAACAAGTGTAATCTCCAGGGCGCATCAGATGTTCACATGTTTATGGATTGTCCCCCAATTAAGGCGTTCTGGGCAGAAGTTCTGTTTACACTGGGCTCGATACTTAAAGTAACTTTACCCTGCACACTAACATTGGTATTCTCTGGGATGGATGACATGTTACTGGCCCAGCAAGGCAATTGTTGTTCTATGCAATCTTACTCGCGCGGCGACAGATATGTAAACATTGGATCGACTCCAAGGCACCAACACACGCCAGTTGGCTATCATCCCTTTTTGAAACATCAAAGGTCGATCTGGCCAGATCTTGCGGCAGTAACAACCTCACCTTTTGGAATCTTTTGATTTCTTGGAGTTAGTGGTATTATGCTTAATACCATTTTTTTTTCCCCCCGGGTCCTATGATTAGGCCTCCAACTCCAGGGTCCATTGTGGTGGTTCCGTTAGACATGAGCTGGGCCTGGTTGTAACCTCTTACTTGACGGAGTCTGGGATGGGGTTGGCAGTCTGTCACTCGCCATCAATACCTCAGTAAACCCAGATTAAGTCTCCCGCCAGGATGGTACACAAGGTTATGGTGGTGGAACGTGCACTTCAATCTGGGGCGCATGGATAGGTGGTTGACTACATAATTTCTGGTTATGAGGTACAGGCAAATGAGGACTTAAAAAAAAAAAACACAGACGTTAAGGTAGTGTGCAGAAGGAACAATCAGTGGACACTTTTCTGTTGTTCATTTGAGAAGAGAATTTGTCCTCCCATGGAAGTTGATTTAACAAAATTCCAGAGTGCTGAGTGTTGCTCTTGTTCGAGACTATCTGGATGTACCTGGTGGTTCCCAATAGGAAAAAGTATGTCAGAATTTCAGCCTTGAATAGGGTGGATGGTCTGAGAAACTTTGGCCGACAGCCCAATATCAGACAGGGCATCAGTCACATATTGCCACCTGTAGGGCCAGCAGAGGTTCAGCTGGTGAAGACATAGCAGTGCCCCTGATCTAAATAAAGAGGGTAAACATAAGTTTGGTGGGTAGGGTGCTTGCAGCAGAGAGTCTTCATATTGTACTTCTCCCTGCATACCAATAACATAGAAACACTTTAGATTTCAATATCTATACCATTTGGAAATGGAGAAAATGTGGATTTTGAAATTTGCAAAATGTGTAATGATGCAGTCTAGATATTCAAACAAAATTTGCACTTGACAATTATGGAGCACTTGTTTTTTTTATAATTGTTGCGGATTTTGCAGTAAGAGATATATTAATTTAATTGCATTTCAAATCTGATCTAATTTCCAACAATAGAAAGTGGGGAAACAAATAGTAGGCTTTATCCACTATATTAAGCTTCTTGTATTACTGTGATTCTTTCTGGGGCCCCAAAGTGCGGCGCCCTGAAACAAATGTGTGCTTAAGGTAGAATCTGCAGGTGACACATGTAAGACGTTCATGAACACAGTATTATGGAAAGCAGAAGCAAAAATAAGGAGAAAACAAAACACAAGGAGATGGAGGAAAGGAATCGAGGGATATGGAGACAGCAGAATTTCTCAAATTGGGTTGGGCGTTCCCTATCTTTTTTAATGCATTATCCATGTGTACATTTTGAGTCACTTTTGTATCATTATATATATAAGGAATTGTATTTTAATGTTCGCTTGTATGATTTGTACTTTCAAATCGAATAAAAGCTTATGACTTGACTTGACTTGGGTTGGGTGTGAGTTTAATGCCATGAGGTACTCATTGGGTATGAGTCATGCTTCCGGAAACAGTCTCACTCATTGTGTATGAGCGACACACATCTTAAAGAACAGGTTTATGCATAGGGCATCACTCACTTTGGCTGCCTGGAGCTTAGCTCCCGACATTAGATGCTACTTTCAGGCCAACATGACTCATTGGGTGTAAGTTGCCCTTTTTACACCATACATGAATGGCACTGTAACCAAAGCGCCACCAGTACGCCAGTTTGCAGGCCATCATAAGCACTGGAATCAGGCTCGCCATGTAGTAAAGGGTGGTCCCAAAAGCTGGTATCAGCTTGCTCTGTGCAAGGAAAGCTGCCCTCAGCTTCCAGCATCCTATAATTGCAACAAGAGTACTAATTCACTTTGCTCTACTTTTACCCAGTCCAAACGTTTCTCAGATTATTAATGGGTGGAGAAACAAGTGAGGTCAACTCCTAAGGGAGCTAAATGGATTCAAAGCATTTTGCACCCAGAGTAAAACTAGGTAAGATGATCACAGAGTCCTGAGTCCTGATACTGTGTCTTTGTTTCTCCGTACCAGTCAATCCATGACCACATACCATGTGCTTCACAAGAGAAAAAGAAAAGCAGTGACCTTCCCTTCACCTATGAAGCAGCACAGATTGTATCCTACCGAAGCCACTTCAACCAGACTGACAACACAATTAATGTCTTGGATAACAATGCTCTGACAGCGTCTGTCCTCCTTCTACAATGATGAAATGTTGTCAATGCATTGCCTTAAATATTTCACCCTCTTCTCACAAATGTGATGCTGCTTATTGTCAATATGCCTGTGCAACAACCGTCCTAACAAATAACAAAAAGTGTTGTACTTTACTTTTAAAGGGCAAAAGATAACAATAGCTATACTTTATTTGTATTGCCCAAGAAACTGGAAATGTTACAGGTAAATTAACAATAAGATAGGGTTATGATTTTTTTTTATTCCAGCACAAAGAGACGCACTAAAACAGACGCGCAGTAAAAGACAGACGTGCTAAACCTCATTAGACAGTGCTAAAGTCTGCTGCTTTTAACTCATATTATGCTGTTTTAAACTTGAATTTGGTGTGTTACCTTCTACGCTCATAGGGCTCAGATCGACCACTTAGCTCATATCCTACCTCTGCCTTACTTTTTTGCATGTTTGCACCCATAGCTGTGCTGTCCTCTGCACTCGAGTTTCTACCCAGGTCGCCAGAACTTGCACTTCCGCAACAGTGATGGGGTCTAGTGCTCAAGGGGGTTATCAGCTGCTGCACAGCAGGGCTGATTGGTGGGGTGGGCGAAGGGAACGGTTTAATTGCTGCGCTGGAGCAGACGCGTGCAGCATGCGGGCCGCTGGCGTGCCAAAGGCAAGCCCGTCCGCGCCCAACCGGGTCCAGGGTCTCGGACCCCTGGTCAAATTCAGACCTACTCAGCAGAGGACCTACGGGCTCCGGCGCCTTGGGATCACCCACTGGACTAACGGGTGGAAGACATACTAAGATTGGAGGACATACTGAGGAAACAAGGGGAAGGATGGGGTATGGCCACACTGCCACTTCCCCATAAAGACGTAGGGTTAGGCAATCCCCTGGGACCAAGGGTAACGGTTTTAAATACCCACTCCCTGCAGAAACACATCCTAGAGATTGTCTCACTCCTCCAGTATGGCACGACGGACATCCTGGCAGTAACAGAAACCTGGCTAGAGGACACCACAGCCATGGACGCTGTGGCTGCCCTTCCCTTGGAATATGATGACCTATGGCATAACAGGCAGGAAAAGGTAAGAGGAGGGGGCGTAGCTATATTCTACAACAAACGGCTAGCTATGGATAAGCTAGTTGCAGAGAGCCTCGAAAGTGCGGACATGTTGGAGGTAAAACCCTGCTCCAAATCCCCATGCCTGGTACTTCTGGTGGTGTACCGTCCTCCTCAATCGACTCTCCATTTCAATGAGCTACTAACGGAACTAATCAATGATTTACGCTCACGTTACCAACGACTCCTGCTGGTAGGGGACTTTAACTACCACTGGGACCAGGCGCCCAGAGAGTTAAATGACGCCACGACCACTATGGGGCTTCAACAACTGGTTGGCTCCACTACCCATAAAAGGGACATACCCTCGAGCTCATCTGGACCACCCAGCCACCGGCTAGCCTGAACCACATCAATCCTCGCACCTGGTCGGACCACTCTCTGATCAGGTGCTGTGTCCCGTTGGCCAGTTGACCGGCGCAGCACCCCAGCCCCCCCCCCCTCGGAGTGGAGAGTGGTGCGAGGTTGGAATAAAATAGAGGAAGGCAACCTAGTGGGTACTTTGCACAGTATCTCCCCAAAAAGACACCGGACGGGGAACCTTGATCAGGAGAGTGAGGTCCTCACCTGCAAACTGAAAGAGGCCATAGATAAGGTGGCACCTGCCCGGAGGGAAAGAGTTAGGAACAAGGGCAAAGGGGCCCCCTGGTTTAACAAGGACCTGAGGGAAAGGAAGCAAATTCTACACCAACATGAGAGTCAATGGCGCAAATCATACGACCCAGTGGCACTTGCAGGCTACAAAGCCATGTTGACCACATACAAAAAAGCCATCATGACCAGGAAGGTCGAATATTACGAGGCAAGAATCACGGACGCTAATAACAAGCAGAAAGAAACCTTCTGAATCTTAAAAGAACTTAGCCAGAAACTAGAGCAGAACTCCACTGCCAGTCCGGTAGACTGCAATAAGTTCCTGTCCTCCTTCCTCCACAAAGTCAGGGATATCTTAACTGACATTCACAATACACCCACTAAGCAGTGCCCACTGGCAGTGGGCCCAGCCCCTCGCGCCCTCTGTAAGAATCTCACCTCCCTCCCACATTTGGACCAAGACTCCCTGTCCCTTTTGATGGACCGTGTCAAGTCAAGTTCACCAGCGGACCCCTGCCCACCAAGGGTTTTCTGAATGGCCCTACCTGGAGCAGAGAGGGAGGTCCTTGACCTGCTTAACCGATCTCTGGAGATGTGTCGTGTCCCCGCTGAGCTCAAGAAAACCAGGGTTATCCCCCTACTGAAAAAACCAGGGGCAGATGTAGCCAATCTTAAGAAGTATAGGCCCTCATCGCCTGACTCCCTTTCCTGTCGAAAGTAGTGGAACAACATGCCATCAAGACTCTTTCACTCTTCATTGAGGAACAACAGCTACTCCAGGTACGGCAGACATGCTGCAGGGCCCACCACAGCACAGAGCTAGGATTGCTGTCAGTGCTGGACGAACTTAGGCTCACAGCCGACAACAGGAAGCCAAGCGCCCTGGTTCTACGAGACCTATCTGCGGTGTTCGACACGGTCAATCATGAACAACTACTGGCCTGGATCTCAGAATTGGGTATCCATGGGCTGGCACATCAATGGATTGCGTCCTTCCTGTCAGGTCGGTCTCAAACGGTCCAACTGGGTGATCGTGTGTCTAATATCGACGCACTAACTTGCGGAGTCCCCCAGGGCTCAGCGCTGTCCCCCCTGCTCTTTATCATCTACCTCCAGCCACTTGTATACCACTCTGGCCCGCATGGACTGCCAAGTGTTTATTTACGTGTACGAATCACAAATAATCCTCCAGATTGACAATTCCTCCTAGGCCCACGACACGTGCCAAACATACTTAGGTACACAGTTAACTAGATGACAGCCAACTCGCTTAAAATCAATCCCGACAAAACCGAGGTCCTTGCCATCACTACCAAAAACAACCCCAGGAATGACCTCTTCTGGCCACGAGAGCTGGGTACCACCCCTACGCCAGTCCCAGTAGTAAAAAGCCTAGGCATCAAAATAGATGCCAAGCTCACCAGGTCGAACCAAGTGTCCACTGTGGTCTGGACCTGCGTGGGCTTAATGAGACAACTGCAGCAACTAGCTCCCCTCGTTTCATTCGCAACACTTCAGCTGGTCGTGTGGGCAATGAATGTGTCACGGTTGGACTACGGCAACGCCTTATACATTGGCCTACCAGAGATACTGATAACTAAACTACAAGTGTACTAGAACAGAGCCACCCAATAGTCCCACCAGGACTGGGTAACTACAAGTGGCCATGAACGATGCAGCTAAGCTGATCTTCAGGCTCCCAAGATGGGCACATGTTATTCCTTTACTGCAGCAGGTTCACTGGCTCCTCATTAAACAGAGAGCGAGGTTCAAAGGCCTCTGCATCGCCCACAAAGTCATCCAAGGCCAGGCCCTAGGATACATCAAGGAGCACCTAGGGAACTGTGTGCCTGGACGCACCCTTCGGTCGTCCGAGGCAGGCCTGCTGGCCTGCCCACGTTTCAAGACAACCTCTAAAGGCAGCAGAGCCTTCTCTTTATTGATCCCTCAACTATGGAATAGGCTTTCAGAGAGCCTACGTAAGGAATCCGCCCTTCTCCCCTTCAGGAAAAGACTAAAAACTCTTCTGTTCATAGGGGCTCTGGGCACAGAATAAGCCTCGACCGGGTGTATGTACATCTGACCGTTGGCGGGGTTTAGTTACTCTCTCGCAGCACTAAGAGACCTGCCGGTGATTATGTTGCTCTATAAATCCCAGTTAATATAACATAACATGACTGTACAAAGTGTCCCATTGTTACAATTCGTGAAGTTTCCAAAGTTTCTCAGTTTAATTTTACCATCGCCCATGCAATGTTTTTCAGTGTATTTTGAGATAATGTTTACAACATTACAAAATAATTTTTACCTACCTATTCCTGTCAAGATTGAAAATATATATATGACTCTTCGCTGAAAGTGTATCTTTTAGGAAAGTAAATGAAAAAAAAATACCAATTAGCAAGCAAATCGTGGGAAGTGTAAACCTATGCAGTGTTGTTGACTTGCAAAGTTTTGCATAGAACTTGATGAAGATTTCAAGAAAAGAAAGTTTGCAACTTTTCACAGCCCTGCTATTTTCTTGACATTCTGTACAGGAAGGTGCAGAGACTGAATAAACGTGGCATCACTTACAGAACATCATAATTAGACTCTTGCTAACAGCACCCCACTGTAAATTGGACCTTGGGTAAATACTTTTACAAGGCTGCCAAAAGATGATCCAGATTCTCAATAGACTCAGCTTGAAGTAGGAGAGAGTCTGCGTAGACTCTGGGTTGAAGTACTCTAAGATGGGTCAAAATCGGTTTACACCTCTTGAGGCACCTAGGATCTAAGGAGGACTCACCTTAAGCTAAGCAATAATTCTAGTCACACAGACTTGGGTCAAACTGTAGTCAGCATCCAACTGAGATGGTCTCCACCCTGAGATCATGTAACACTCCTGCATGGAGAGAGATGAAGGTACTATGCAAGGTGTATGAAAGTTGTGGGAGGAGCAGAGATGGCCAGAATAGCTTTATCATTCTCTTCCCCTTTTCATCCCTTATTCCTTCACCTTCAGACTACTGTTCTACTTTTATGCCAATAATTCTAGGATTTTTTTTAATTATTTACCTTTAATAACTTCTCCAACTGGGGATGCTCCCTCATCTTAACCACTCCTGCGGGCTGGTTGGCCAACACTCTCACTGTCCTGAAAACAAATGATTCACTCTGTTACAAGGAAATATAAATCAGCATTCTCCACCTGTAAGAAGCAGATATAGTCCAGCTTTAGACTTCAGGAACATCTGTGATATCCCACCTGTTAGACATCAAGATTTGTGACACATTGCCATTGTGATATGTCAGGGTAGAAGATGGTTTCCAAAATTCACAAAGAAATATGCTTTGTATTAAAACAACATTACCTAACCCTGCGAGAACTTGCCAGACTTTTAGGCCTCCTGTCCTCTTCCATCCATGCCATATTTCTGGGCCCCATTCACTACCGGGCTCTTCAGAGAATAAAAGCAAGAGCTCTTTGAGAAGGTTTGTAGTATGGGGACAAAGTTTCCCTGGATCAGAAGGCCAGATCAGAGCTATGTTTGTGATTGGACAACCCGGATGCCTGGAATGGATGTGAAATCTTTGGAGCATCTCCGAATTACATTCTTGAATCTGATGTGATCCTCCTTGTATGGGGCGCTCCTCTGGGAACTGAGAATACCAGGGGGCTGCAGTCCCACACATAGAGGGCTCACCATATAAACTTTCTGAGTTAACCACACAGCTTTCTGCACAGATGAGTTTCAAGCATTCCTTACAGGGCCGAGCAGTACTGCTAAAAATTGACAATTTTACGGCAGTAGCTTATATAAACCGTCTAGGTGGCATGAAATCCACAGATCTATTGGTCGTAGCCAAGAAAGTTTGGATGTTCTGTCTGGCACACAAGATCACCTTCAAAGCAGAATACTTTCTCAGGGAAGCCAATGTTTCAGCCAATTGGAATCCCCGGTTACTGAGGGACTATAGCGACGGGAAGCTGGATGTATCAGTCTTCATAAAACTGTGCCTCCTGTGGGGGCCATTGAATTTGGATTTGTTTGCAAGCAGACTCACCTTTCAGCTGAAGAGATATTTCAGCTGGATGCCAGACCCGGGTGCTCTAGCTGTGAACGCCTTCCTGCAGCCCTGAAAAGGAACTCAGGCTTACTCCATCCCCCCTTTGCGATGATCCAGCAAGTTTTCAGACAGTCAAACAGGAGGTATGGTCTCTAGTTTTGATACCTCCCTTTTGGCTGTATCAAGCATGGTTTGCAACGATTTTGGAACTTGCCTGCGACATACCTTTTCTTCTTCCCCCAAAGAAAGGACTCTTAAGAAAAATAGATAGGGAGGAACACAGCTAGTTACTTACCTGTAAGAATAGTTTTGCAGCTTAGACTCTTCTAGATTCACATACTGTGCATAGATTCACATACTGTGCATATTCCGCCATCTAGTGATTGGAGTCGGAAAGTGTTTTCTTTTCTTTCTGTTGGGTGGTATAAAACCGGATCCCCTGGTCAGGCTACAACCCCCTTTGTGTCTGTGCAAGGTCTCAGATAATTGTTTCCGCCATGGAGATCAGAGGTGCACTGAAGACATCTGAGAAACTACAGCTGCAGACGCAGGCAAGTAATGAAGCCCACCATAAACTTCGATGAGAGAGGTGGTACCAAGGAAGGTTGCATGAGTGGGAAATCTTTGAGCAAAGCAGTTTGTTTACCGCTGCTCACTTTCTTCATCATACACCAGGACAAGTACATTTTTCGCTGGCTGAATACAGTCTCCAGGTATTTGTGGGGAAGTTTCTGCAGGGAGCTGATGCTTCATCCTGAAACAAGGCAAGAAGTTGCTCTTTAATATATAATAAAGGAGCAAAAGCCTGGGTGCATTGCTCCATGTACTAGCTAAAAAATGTTTTTTAACACAGCACAGCCTTTTATTTTACCAAGTTGGAAAATGCAAGCACGTCTACCATGCTGCGCTTACAGCAAGTGTGTCAATTTGCTGTTTACACACTTCGCATTCAGTGTTTAAATTAATTTGAATTGTACTTTCATAGGTTTAGTAATATGTTGGCAATGCACAACAGTGCCTCTTCCATATACCATGGGGCTTCTGGAGAACAAAATATTCCCCAGTCTTCATCTTTGTTTCTAACAAAGCTAAAGGATCAGATATGTGCACTATACTTACAAAGGTTTACCAAAAAAGGGGGGCTTTTGGGTTAAAGAGGAGATTTTAAGGATCTCTTAAACAATATGCAGACCTACAAACCTTCTTGCTTGGAAGGTATCAGGAGATCTCAAGAAATGTCAGGACTTTTGGGAAGAGCTGGGGAGCTCTTCGAGGAATATTGGGTTTCTGGTACCTGTAGTAGACACAACGGAATATGAGAGAAATGTGTATGTTGGTGTCTGGCGAAGGATCTGGTCCGATGGAGGCACCTATAGTTCAAGTAGTTAACTTTCTAGTGGAACAGTTTGACAAGGGTCTTTCCCACTGAATGCTTAACTGCTAAAGGTCTGCAGTCTCAGCTGGTCACGCCTTAGTAAGTGGAAAAAGTGTTGGAAAAAATGTGTTGGTCTGGAGAATCCTTAAAAGTATCAGATTGAGAAGACCACCAAAGCCTAATTACAAGACACTCTGGAATATAAATCTACTTTTAAATGTATTCAATACTTGGCCAAGTAATACATTTCTGAGTGAAAAGATGCTTTCTATAAATCTAGCCTTCATACTGTCACTGATTTCCTGTTGTCATGTCTTGGATGTGAAAGCTTTAGAGGTAACCAAATGAGTTTATGATACCTTTGGAGTGACTTTTGAGCTCATTGTAAAAACTAAAACCATGTCTGACTCGATTTTTTTATCCCAATTTTGACTTGTGCAACAGATTGTGTGTAGTAGATTGTATAAAAGGGACAGAGAATTACCACACAAACCTTAGGGTTTTCCTAAAAAAGGAAAGTCTCCCCTTTCTAAAACAGCCCATATTTCTTTCCACTGGAACCACAGAACATTCCTCAGTGTGTTGGTTATCAACAAACTAGATATGCTCATTGGCTAAGTAGCAACTGTGCAGCACCATCCTAAAAGTATCTGTCAATTCCCACAGAACTATATCTAAATTAATACAAAGGCACTACAGCTAAGGCAGATGATTACAATATATTTAGGTTTTAGGTTTTTTAGGTTTTAAAGTCTTTATTTTGATAATAAAATCATAAAATATTTTTTTTTTAAGCGTGAAGTTTTGGACATACAGATTATTATAAAGAGTTGGTATTACAGCAAACACAATTATAGTTTCAATTACTGTATACAGATTCGAATTTCATGAAATTCATACATATAGAATATAACATTATTTTAAAATTACAATTAAACAGCCTGACAATACAAAGACAAACCTGACCTAAAAATTAAAAAAGATTTCTCTGGCACTCGTCCCTGCCTTGCCGAGCAGCTGATTATTAGCTGTTTGACACAAAACGCTCGCTTTCTTTCGCGCCATTAGACGCCGAGGGAGACTACGGTCACGCCCATCTCTTGCTGGCCACACCCCCCAGCTGCCACTACATATTATGTGTCAATACCGGAAGCGCAGCGGACGAGTGCAGCGGGCACGCCGATTGCGCGCCGAAGGCGCGCTTAAGGCAAGCTCGTCTGCGCTCGTCCGCGACGAGGACGCGACCAGCGCCGCCAACTATGCCCAAATCTGCCCGCAGTCCTCACGCACTGCTCAATCTACGAAGGTCCGCTCACGAAGGTAAGCTCACCTTTGAAGACACAGCGTTTCCTCTACCTGACTTCACTCACAAGGGCATGATCTTGGGAGGCCTGTTGAACGTCAGATCACTACCTAAGCATACTACTGAAATCAATCTCCTTATAGAATCCCACCATCTAGATGCACTTTTCCAAACTGAGACTTGGACTCATGCCGACTGCGATATTGATTTAGCATCAGCCTGCCCTCTAAACTTCAATATTCTGCATCTCCCCAGACCCAAAGGCCGCGGTGGCAGAGTTGGCATTATCTTCCGCGCCGCCTGGCAAATAAACACCATCGACATTGACCCAGTGCCCGGGATTGAGCTCTTTGGTCTGGCCATAAACTGCCACCTAGGAGATATCTTTACGGTGATCATTTGCTACCGACCTCCAGGGGCATTTTCCGTTCCGCAACAGCAGGCACTTCTCACGATTTTTACAAACATGGCAACCTCCCACAACAAACTAGTCATTTTAGGGGATTTTAACCTCTGGCCAAACGGCAGCCTAGATACAGGACTGGACAACCTCCTGCTGTCCTGTGACAGCGTGGGGCTTCACCAATTGGTTAAACAACCCACCCATTCTGCAGGCAATCGACTCGACCTTATTTTTTCAAGTCCTGATCTAACACATGTAGGCGACATTTTGCCTATGAGCTGGACGGACCACTCACTTATCAAATTCTACATCACCAGCACCACAACAAGAAAGCCCCACAAAAGCTCTCTACCAGAATTTACGTACCGTAACTGGAAAGCCCTAGAAAAACTTAGCGCCACCACCAAAGTCTTCGATGTGGAAGAAAGTTTCTCTCCTACCAGCTCGGTTGAAAATAATTACAGAGCTTTCAGCACGAGGATAACATCCATTACGGACTCTATTGCCCCATTAAAACTCTGTAAACCTAAAGGCAGATCACCTGCTCCTTGGTACAATGACTCCCTGAAAACTCTCAAAACAGCTTGCAAACAGGCTGAGAGGAAGTGGAGACATGGATACTGCGAAAATAATAAGAACATCTGGAAAAACAAGCTCCGTGATTACAAATCTGCTATTGCAGAGAGCAAATCGTCCTACTACTGCACCACTATAGGTAACGCAGCTAACAGTTCAAAAAGCATTTTCCAGATCCTGGATAACCTCATACACCCTGACTGCGCCAAGAAAACTATCCCCCCATCTCAGACTCTCTGTGACAATCTCGCACAGTTCTTCACGGAAAAAATCGAGACTATCATTAACAACCTGGCTACCCCCCCATCGCAAAACACTCCAACACCCCCCGGAGCTGTTTCCGCCAACCTTGATCCCCCAAGTCCAGTATGCCCTCCTAGGGAATGTCTCCTGGCCTTTCCCCAGATCCCCGAAGCAGAATTTGAGAGACTGGCACTGGGCATCACCTCCGGGTCCCCCCTTGACCCACTGCCCCCTAAAACCTGGAAAGCATGCGGGAACGAGCTATTCCACACCCTTCGGAAGATTTGTAATCAATCTCTCTGCTGTGGACTCGTTCCCAACCCCTGGAAGCAAGCTCTCATCACCCCGCTACTGAAAAAACCATCTCTGAACCCAGAGTGCCTCTCCAACTTTCGACCCATATCGCTTCTGCCCTTTCCAGCGAAAGTGGTGGAACGATGGGTCAGCACCTGCCTGTCAACACACCTTGAGCAGAATCTCGTTCTGGACGACTTCCAATTCGGTTTTCGTCCAGCCCATGGCACCGAAACAGCAGTGCTTACTGCCATGGAAGAACTTCGAGTGCGGGCAGACAGGGGCCAAGCCGTGGCCCTGATCCTATTGGACCTGTCTGCCGCATTCGATACTGTCAATCACGTGATCCTGCTAGAGAGGTTGAGAGAGGCTGGTGTTGACGGCACTGCCCTGCTCTGGTTCCATTCTTATCTCAGAGATAGGAAACAGGCTGTATCCCTCCCACCTTTCCAATCTGCCTTCTCCCCAGTCCCCCACGGTGTACCCCAGGGTTCTTCTATCAGTCCGATCCTTTTCAATATTTACTTAAAGCCACTGGTCACTTTAATCAAAACCCATAATATGACTACAGTAAACTACGCGGACGACACCCAGCTCATTTTCTCTTGGGAGGGGGAAGATTCCATCCCCACGGAAGCCTTCCACGACTGCCTAAGAGACACTGCAGGCTGGTTACACCGAAACTCCCTCCAATTCAACTCCTCTAAAACCGAGGTTCTGTTCTGTCCTGCGAGCCGAATCCCTCGCCTTCTGCCTGTGGAGTTCTGGCCTCCGGAAAACCCAGATAATCCGCTACCTGTCGCCAGTGTTCGCAACCTGGGCGTAATGCTTAATAACAAACTTAGCATGGAAACGCAGGTAACCAAAACAGTGGCGACCTGCTCGGCCCTTATGCGCTTCTTAAGTAAAATCCTACCATTACTACCACCACAGGCTCGAGCATTGATAGTCAGGTGCACTATTCTTAGTCGCCTTGACTATTGTAATGCCCTTCTGCATACGGTACTTTTGGACAGGCTCCAACGAGTCCAGTCGGCCGCAGCCAAACTGGCCCTTGGATGGTCCAGGAGATCCTCGGCCACCGCTGCATTAGCTGAGCTACATTGGCTTCCACTGAAGCAACGAATAGCCTTCAAGGCTCTCTGCTTGGTCTTCAAGGCATTACACGGATCAGGACCAAGACCCCTTCAACAGATGTTTTCTTGGTACATCCGAACCAGAACTCTACGATCAGCGACCGCCTGCCTTGTGACAGTACCCAGATTTAAGAAGGCCAGGATCGGGGGATGATCTTTCAGAGTAGCTGCTGCCAAGCTCTGGAACAGTCTGCCCACCGACATTCGCCAAATTCCTCAGCTTCTGCCTTTCAGGAAACGAATAAAAACATGGCTCTTCCCCTAGTTCTCCCCCTCCGTTCTCACCCCCCATTATCAATTCCCATCGCTTCCAACCCAGGAGTAAGCTTTTCAGCGCCAGGATACCTGCCAGGTGACAGCTGCGCTCTATAAGTGTTTTAAATAAATATAAAATAAATAATTTAAAAGGTTGGAATTAAAAACGTTGGAATTAAGAGACAGGATCTTAATCATTTCTGCTTACTTCTCGTTCTGATCACCCTTGCCCACCCCAAGAATTTGGCTACGCTCACAACAATCACATCAGAGGTGTTAGTTCTAAGTGCCCAAATAGCCTCAGCACAGCCTTTGTATTTAAGTCGCTGGCAAAGGGGTTTTATCCATTTACTTCGAGGGGCTTGATAAATCGAACAGGCAAATAGAAGATGACCCACACTCTCCTTGTGTCCCGGGCACCAAGGGCAATATTCACTCACTCCATTAGACCAGTTTTTAGTGAACGAATTCAAGGGCAAGGATCCCACACGAAACTGGTGGTAAAGTTTCTTGTCAAGTGGCCTAGTGATAATGTCCCAATAGTTCTCTAGGAAGGGATCCAACTTGTGAGTCAGGAACCTTCCTGTTAAACTAGCGGAGCCAGAAGCAGTGACCAAAGCTTGACGAACAGAGGCCCAATAAAGTGCCTTGTACTCCTGTTTTGATGGAAAAATATTAGATCCCGGGGAAACCGACAACTGTTCAAGGCCCATTTCAACCAGGATCGATTTTACTGCACGCAGCCATGGAATACCACCGGACCCCCAAATTGATCTTACTCTGCAAGCTCATTAGCAAAAAGACTAAGGTCAAGAGAGGTCCAAATACGTCTCCAAAAAGCCACCAGTCTGTACCTTGCCATTTCGTTTATTGGGTTACAACCCATATCCAGACAAAGTGGTTTAGATGGAGAGGATTGGGGTAGACCTACAAGTTTCCGCATGAACTTGCACTGCGTTTTCACCAGGGTAGAGAGGTCCATATGTCCCCAAAGATCTGCCCCATACAAAATTGCAGCGTTAACCTTGGTGGTATAGATCCGAAGTGCAGGTTTAACTCGTTTAGTAAGGGACCTTTTTTGCTCTTGTAGGAGACAACCCGTGAGACGCGCAAATTTTAAATGTAATGTGTACACCTGCGCTTTCCAACGGAGACAATAGTCCAAGGTTACTCCAAAATAGGTCATAACCTCGACTTGTTCCAAACTCTCTCCACTCATAGTCACTGCACTCCTTAGGGGATGACTCTTAGTGAGCACCATAAATTTCGTTTTGCTCACATTAATCTTAAGATCATTGATGCGACAGAACTCCTCAAAGCGGTCCAGTGCTGACTGTAAACGGCTACGGGTCTTAGAGAGGAGTAATGTGTCATCAGCGAACATGAGCATAGGAAACCTGGTCCCCCCCCCAGAGTGGGTGCATCAGTGGGGGTACTAGCAAAAAACTTAACCACTTGATCGATGAACAATAGAAAGAGCGTGGGCGCCAGTACGCACCCCTGACGGACGCCCCGTGTTACGGGGAAGCAGTCCGTCACCTGTCCTTGGCCTCTCCACCTAACCCTTGCAAAATTGCCCTCGTGTAATCTGACAATCAGATCTAATAATTCTATTGGCAATCCCAGGTCTCTAAGAACGGACCAAAGTTTGGCCCTTGGCACCAAGTCGAAGGCCGACTTCAGATCGATAAACGCGGCATAGATAGTTCCACCGCCCAGCAGCACCACCTTCCAGTAGATCAGACAAAATCTGAAAACCTGATCGATGGTACTTGTACCGGATCTGAAGCCGGCCTGCATTGGGGACAAAATACCCTCTAGCTCCATCCAGCCCTGAACTCTTGCAAGGACCATCCTGCTATGACCTTTTGGAATGAGTCTATAAGGCTAATTGGACGGTAATTCCCTGGGTTCGAGCGATCACCTTTTTTAAAAATTGGGAGAATCTCAGCCCCCTTCCATGACACAGGGATCTTGGCCCCCTTAGCAATAGTATTTGCGATCCTGGTTATGTAGGGAACCCAAAGTTGGGGATTGTTTTTATATAGATCAGCTCGGATTAGATCCATCCCCGGTGCTTTCCCCCGCTGGGTCAGGCCAAGTGCAATCTCGGTCTCCTATTCTGTAAAAGTCAGCTCTTCTATATGGACAAACATAGTTTGTAACCTGGGTAAGCCTGTAGTGGATTTTAAATTCAAATCCTTGAATTGACCGGAGTAGAACTCCACCCAGGCTTCCGCGGATACATGGTTAGTAGGTGTTTGGGAGTCGGGGTTTCTGCCCCACTTTACAATTTCCCAGAACTTAATCTGGTTATTGGAAGTGCAGGCGTCCAGAAGGTCAGACCAATAATTATCTTCTCACTCTCTTTTTGCTTCCCACTGGATTTTTTTTATACTGTGCCCTGGTTTCCTTTATGTCACTCAAAATCCTGGACTTAACTGCTTTCACTAATCTGCTGTGGGCCTCCCTACATTGCTTGTTATACCATTTCTGCCGGGAGACATGCACCTTTGGGGTGCCTTTGGTTGGCGGCAGCGTTAGAAGGACCTTGAGCTGGGCAAAGCATTGTTCATGAAGTTCACAAATATTATCAATATCACCCCTAGTGGTGACAAGGTCGAAATGTCGTTAGCAGTCTTGGAAACCACTATCGTAATGCTATCCAGAATAGTCTCATCCCCCACAATCCTTGTCCATTTAAGCCTTCTTCTATCGTGGGTCAGGATAGTGTCCCCTGTCGAGTGAACAACTGGTGGAATCCTTCCACATGCACCCGGAAGTCTCAGGCTAAGTGACAGAGGATTATGATCGCTTTCAGGGCGGGGTACTACCTCCATGTCTATCAGAAGTGGCCAATATTCCATCTTCAACAAGATATAATCTATACGGCTTTTCCTTAGCCCATTATCAAAGGTGGAATTGCCTCCCTGATCAGAGGCAGTACGGCCATTTGTAGCTCTTAGCCCCCAATTCAGGCACAAGCCCATCCAATGTAGAGCTGCCTCAGTCCCTTTTGTGATTTTATCAACGGACAGTTCTGGGATCTTCCAAACCACATCCTCTGCTAACCCCCTACAGCATAAAGGGGCTCAAAGGTACAGTTGAGATCCCCAGCTAGAACAAGTATCTTGTCTCTCCCTATCCCTTCAAGATATGTGTCCACAAAGTCTACAATGCTAGGGCAGCGGCCACCCGGTTGGCCTCGTGCATAGATATTAATGGCTATGAGATCCTGGTAGCCGTCCTTGCTTAATTTAATACCCAAGAGGTCTGGGTGATCCGCAAGTATTTCAGTTGGATGGTATCCTATTGCCTGCTTAACCCATGTCACTAGCCCTCCTGATGCCCGGCCCTTGCTGCCCCTTATAGCTGGTTTGTAAAAATTTAAAAACCCGGCCCTATGAATTGGATCCGGTGCCCAGGTTTCTTGAACTAATAAAACATCAAATGTATCAATGTATTCTAACCAATCCTCAGAATCCATCCGCCCCTTAATCCCTGCCACATTCCAAGAGGCTAATTTGAGTGTTTCCTGTATTGTTGTTATGCTACGTGGCCCACTCCGGTCCACTGCCATGGGTGCAGGTAAGCTCACTTGATGACTCTCCACCCTAGTCACATCTCGAGCCATTACCACCTTGCTAGTGTCCCCCTGCTCGAACTCCACCCCACCAGCACCTTCTATCACACCCCCCGTGGGTATTTCAGAACTCTCCCCTGAATCCAGCACCTCCATTCTCTCTTTCCCAACAACCCCCTGAGGCATCTCCAAACCAGCTCCGCCTGCCTCGCTCACCCGATTCCTCATAACCTTTTCATTCCCTGCAACCGGGTAGAGTCAATCAATGGCCTTCAGGCCAGAGAGGGGCTCAAAGTGGTTAAACAATAATGGGTACTGCCGGAGGTAGGGTGTTCTATCAACTTGGTGCCTCCTGACTGGCAATCTTGAGGGTAGATGTCTCGGGGGAAACTCACAGAATCGTCTTGGATAAAAATAGCCAAGACCTAAGGTCTGCACATCCCCCAATCTTGCAAACCTTGCTTCCCTACGTAAGAAATCTACCACCCAGGGATCTTTAAAGAATATAATAATACAATCCCCCTCTAAGTCCTTTCTGCCGTGACCCACCCATTCAACTCTCCTCACAAACAGAATTTCAGTCGAGGATGATGGGGGAAGGGGGCGATTTTTGTTTAACCAGAATACCACTTTGTTACGAAGGTCCCCATAAGATTCGTTGGCACCCTCCCTAAGTTGTGCTACACCAGTTAAAACTATTGTGTGCCGGGTTGCTTCAGGGGGTAGGTCTGTGCGAGGGTGAGCCCGCTTGTTAGGTTTCCCTAAGGGGGTGGTAGAGTTCATGCTCACTTTAGCTGCCTGCCCTGGGGTAGACTGAGACGATGTACTAGGAGCACCCTTTGCACGGTCTTGCGGCCGTAACGCCGGTGTTCCTTGGGGATTAGATTTGGAGGTGGCCTTCTTTGGCACCTGCAACAAAGAGTCTACAACCGGAGTACAATCCTTAACCCTAGAGGATCCCCCCGCCACTGAATCTTTATTTGTTTTAGGGTCAGGATAATTTAATGCTAAACCAGTGGTCACGGAGGTTACTGTTTTACCAGTTAATGCAATTTTCTGGCCCTTTGTGTTGATCGTAGAGGAACAAGGATTCCCCACGACATTTTTGGGGCTAGTAAACTTATGTAGTTAACCAGTATTAGTATTTACAATGGACTCAAGTACATCCAATTTAGAGGTCATCAGCCTTGTTCTCTCAAGTACAGGAAGTAAAAGAGTTTTAATCATGGCCTCCATTTTTACCAATAAGCTTTCATCGCTACTAAAACAGGTTGGGCATGGGTCAGAGGAACCAAAGGGGATATGGGAGGGGCGTAATGGATCTATTGGTACCAGGGCAGGACAAAGGGTAGGAAGGGCCTCGGGGTTTGGGGCACTAGTGTGGGCCAGATCAATAGTCTTTGGTATCTTGTAAGCCCCCCCCCCCTGGTGGCCCAAGCGCCTTTTCCTTTTGCGAGGTGCAATTCTCAACGGGTCCTCATCACCTGGTGAGTCCGACTCAGAATTGCTGGCCAAGAGCACACTTTCATTTTCATTTTCATTTCCCCTGCTATCTTGGGTATCACCCAGATACGAATCAGTTTCCCCCACGGAGGGTGGGATGCCCTCCCCTTCCCCCTCGCGGTGCACAACCACCTCTGCTGTAACCAAATGTAGACTGCTACTCGGGGCTTGTGCAACGGGGCTGGGTATTATTTCCAACCTACCCAGAGAGGAACGCTTCCCACTAACTAGGTCAATAGAGAGCCTTTTCTCGGCCATCGCTATCTATTTTTCTAAGGTCCCAGTAGCTTGAGTAATGAATGCGTCTAATGGACCGGAGACCACCCCCTTAGCAGTCAGCAATTGTACTGTATGTTCCTTGCCGGAGCGTAGAGGCATTGCAGTTTTAATTAGTACTATAACAATAACAAAATTATACTAACACCAACAATAATGTATACAAAATTACCAGGGGGAATGGCCCAACCCAACCTCGCCCGACCACGGACGGCCACAGACGGTCCCGCCTTTGTCCCGGGCTTCTCCCGGGACGCTCCCGCGCAGCGGAAGTAGACACCACTATTATAGGTTGGGTGTGACGCACAGGGGCGGGGCTAACAGGGAGAGCGAGCCAGGTGATCTAAATTAGCCAGGCAGGGACTCCTGGGAGATGTAGTCCCTGTAGAACGCTCGCAGCCCTGAGCAGATGCCCCAACACTCCTCTGTCAACACAGCAGCTCCACAGATTCCCCGGCGGCTTCCCCTGCGAAGCGAGCAGTGGTGTAGAAGCAGGTCAGCAGCCCAGAACCAGGAGTCCAAGAGCAAAGGTCCTATCCAGCAAAGGGTACAATATATTTATTATGCTTAGTGCTAGAGTCGAGAATAGAAAACAATGGAAACTCAAGTTTTACAAGGCCGCACAAAACATTTAAGAGCTGTGGCCAAGCAAGTAAGCTTTGACAAGACAAGAGGTCTGTATCGCTGCAGGGAATGAAAACTGCATTGAAGAGTGAGAAAAGTTACATACATTGCAGCAAACCAGGAGGACTCCTGCTCCTCAGACTGTAGAAGCCGACAAAGCGTATCGATGACCCGGCTGTAGGCTGGACTCTTCAGGATGTGATCGTGGCTGTCTCTGTCTGCTGCGAGGCAGCTAAGCGCAAAGCAGGCGTTCCGACTCCCTCCAGCATCCCCTTTAGCCATCATTAACTCCAGAGCAACAATCTTAACAACAAAAGAGGCGATGCACAGTTAAAAAGAGGACTTCTCTCAAAGGAAGCTGTAGCTCAAAACAATTACAAAATCAACAATCACCTGCGCGTGCCCCGGTCTGTACCGCATGAGAGGCAAGTCGCTGACAATAGGTCTCGCTGGCTAAAGCGCTTCGCGCTGCGTCACCAGGTGCGAGACCTAAAAGAGCAAAACTGCAGGAGAGTGCTATTGCCGATAAATAGCGCTCTCGCTATCCCTGTTAGACAGATCTACACTACTTACACATCATAGATATCCTTAAAGGTTATTGTATGGTTTTTATACAGAAATGGGGCTTGTTGGCTACTCATGTGGCATGACAGAAGTTCACAAACCACATAATATCAATTGAAGATATGTAGCATTGTCAAGGGTTTGATCCAAGAAGTTTACAAATATTTACATCTAATCCTAATATGTGGCAATCCAAGGTAGCATTTGTAACATGTACAAGTGAATTCAGATATTCGAGATTTGGGTACGAATAAAGCTGACCTTAACCTAATTGCTTATGTAGATGACATTGCATTCTTTACCAATAACCCATCTACTGCTCTCCCCACCAGTGAATATCAGGCAAGACGATTTGGAAAAGTATAATTTAAACAAAAATAAAACCCACATTTTGTTTAACCGCAATTTGTTGAGCCTGGACCTTTGGTACACCTCTAATGCTACCTACTTATGTGTAAAAAAATAATTCCAAAATAGATATGTTTAAGATAAAACTTGATCTTTTGTTTCTTTCAACTCTAAGGTCCTTGCAAAAATCGAATAGTCTTCTGTGAGAAAGGTTTGGAAGATTTAATGTCCTTAAAATGTTACATTTATTTATTTATTTATTTTTAAGTCAACTCACATCTCTTGTTCCATATATTAATATAAAAAATCCCTTCAGAGCTATTAGCTTTCTCCAACTTCAGCTCCTTGTTTTAAATGTTATTATTGCTATACATTCTTCTATAGACTCACGCAATTATTGGCCCTTAATACAACTAAATGGCTGTTAGGGCTCACTATAATGATCTATCTCCTTTTACAGTCTTTTTTCCTTCCTTAATATTTTTAAAGCACATGTTTTAAACCTATCGCCATTTACGCTCATCTTCAATCACACAATGCCTCGAGATTCCGAAACTCACCAAATATGCTGCGTTATGAGTTAATACCTCACTTTCATATTTTTCACATGATACTTTTATTCATTAATGGTCTGGATCAGACCTTCAATATATAGGCCACCACAATGACAGCCCTAACTTTCATTCCGTTGCTTCCCACGCTACTAAATATTCAATGGCAGATTTACAAGCCCCTTGCGCCGCTTTTGCGTCACTTTTCCCATGTTAACAGTGACCCAAAAGTGGCGGAAGGGCATTGTAAATCTGCCCCTTAGTTCCAATAACATGATGCTTTAAACATTTACAGATGAGTGAGTCCTATAGAAATACTCTGCGTTTAAATTTAAACCTTGAGACATTTAGGTACTGGAATCTTCTCAGTACAATAACTAGCAAAGGTGTTATTGGCAGATCCTACCATATTCCTGGAGAAACTGCCAGATACTATGCATTATATGTAAAATAGATGGTCTGAAAATGCCTAAGAAGGTGTCACAAAGTATGAAATTCTTTAAAGCATCACATTAAGACAATAATCTCGTAATGTCTTACTCCTTAAGCCTCATCACTATAAATTCACATAAGATGTCTATAATATATCTTAAAGGCTTCATTATTCGAGCCTTAGTCGAAGTTCATAATGTTTTTGCTGTTCTTCTCCAGATGCCAATACAATTCATATTTTCATTCAATATGTTGAAATTCAAAACAATATGGCTCTGATTTCCTGAAAAATGAGCAAGCTTATCAACATTCCGCTCCAGGAATCTATTAAGTTAATATTATTTGGTTTTTCTACAGATATTTCATTTAAATGCAAGGGCGTCGTATTTGCAGCAGCGGTATCAGCTAAATCATAACAGCAATCTATACTGCTAGATTGCGGGTCAACAGCAATTCGCCTAGCGCTCGTGAATGGTGGTCTTGATTTTTAGGTGTGTGCGGGCTAGAAATGGCCATTATACAGAAAAACTCTAATCGAGATTTGGGGGCTTATTATTTAATGGATGCAAACACTTATATCGGGGAATTTGTGACAGATCAATATGAATTTTTAGGCTACTTCAGTTAAAGGTGGTCAACACATCTTTTTAATTTAAGAATGAATTATGCATTGTTGCTAAGATGAACAACATGTATATATACTAATTGTTCTGTATTATATTTTCATAATACGCAATCCTAAGCAACATTACTTCCTCTTCCTCTGCCTCCATCCAGTTTTCACTCTCAAGGAGGTCAGTCTGCACCTCCTGAAGCAGCCATCACACCGGCTAATATTATTACAGGTCCTTTGCCTCTGCAGCAAGGCACGTAAAGCCCATCCTCTCCCATTGTACCTCCTGTCCTCTGTTGACTGTCTTCTAGCTTTTTTATTTTTCATTAATATTAGTCCCTTTAAAAGGGCTCCCTGATTGGAGAGAGGCAATAGGAATGGCAGAAAAGACCTTTCTCACCTGCCCTTAATGGTTGTTTGTCAGGATAATAAGATGGTATGCACCAACAAGATCAGCACCAGATAAATCCACTTTTCAGGTCAGGTAAGAGACAGGGGTAGAGGGAACACTGCTCGTCTTTGCAGGGCTTCGTCAAGGGCATCATAATATGGCATGCCAAGTCACAGGAACTATCAATAGTGCAGCAGGTGTGGCCCCAGGGCCCGGTGGTGCGAGGGGCCCACTTCACTCCAATTAGTGTCTGTTTCTTAACTACAAACCTAAGGGCGAGGCTGAATTTCCTTGCTTGATTTAGGGCCCATGGTGCACTGGCTACACCACTGCTGCCAAATCACCTTCCATGCAGAGTTTATGGCAGTCTGGAGCAATGCATCCTAGTGGCGTAGACTGGTGGGAGTTACCCTGCATATTAGTAGATATACTCACATGCTACAATGTAGCCATCTTTGATTGACCCCTTTATATCCAAGCAACAGTCAACCGCAATCACTAGGAACATGTCAAATTCAGCAAATGTTTATCACACAAACGAGCTAATATTCTTCGAAGGAGACCACAAGAATAGTCAACATCTACAATAAAAGTTTCTCAGAAATGGTCACTGTGTTATAGGAAGCACACTGAGTAGAAATAACTTCCCTGGAACATTTGGCACAAAAGGGTGCCAACCTTTTGACTTTGTGCACTGCAAATGAACAGGATGTTAAAAAAGAGAAAACAAGCATTGAATACTTCACACCCGCTCCTGACTTATCTCACCATATTTTCAGCTTCAGGGAGGGACAGTACTTTCTTGAGGCCAGAATCTGTCCCACAAAGACGTCCAATGGCGAAAGCAGCATTCATCCCACAACCTGCAGATAAAGGACAATCATTGCATAACCGGGTGATCTCCATCACATCAGGGGCATCATCCCTTCATTCCAACCACATGCTTCTCATTGGGAGTTCTCACAAGATGCCTTATGCTGGACAGCAATGTACCACAAACTCATTCTTCACTGACAGACACCATTAATAAAACAAGCATTTGCAATGCAATAGGTCTCGCATTATTAAAGTTTGAGCTTTTGGCATTGCTAAATAACAATGCCTTTTATTTTGTTTTCTTTTTAAAAAACATTAATAAAAGGCATTGTAATTTACAATGTCAATTGCATAAACTTGCGTCACTGTGAAACCTATTGCATTGAAGGGCTGTGGTGAAAAGTGTAGGAAGGTGGGGTCTATATTCAACAGAGCCATTTTATGTTTAAATAAATGTGCAAATGACTTAGCTGCAGCTTCCTCTTTGGTCTACAAAAATATTTGTGGATGAATATAAATAAAATAGATACCATGAGCAGACTGGATTATTTAATGCACTACTATTGGAATCTCCAAAATATTTAATTGGGAGATTACAAAGAATCCAGAATGTGGCAGCTAAGCTGGACTTGATGAGACCTCGCCAGTCTTCTGCCTCCAAGGCCCTAACGGAGCACCACTGGCTCCCTGTTTTGCAGAGGATTCATTTTAAGTCCCTCTGTGTCGTGTTTAAGGCATTGCATGGATTGGGGCCCTTACCGTTGCAGAAAAAATTCAGCTGGTATGCTCCTACCTGTTGTGTCCGGTCATCTTTGGCCAACTGGTTGAAGGTACCCCCGATTAAAAGAGCTAAACTGGGGGGACAAGTCTTCAGTGTTGCTGCAGCAAGGCTTTGGAACAACATACCCTCGGAGTTGCAGCGAATTAATGATCTGTTGCAGTTTAGAAGGAAAATAAAGACCTGGCTCTATCCCAGATTATCAGGCTAACTTACTTCCTTGTCAAAGGCCTCCCGTCTCACACCGCCAGTATACCTGCTATGTCGCAGTGCGCTATACAGGAAGTGCTTACATTACACAACGATAATAAAGAAAAAAAGATAATATATATCAATCAAAATGCAGCGTGCATAGTGTAAATATGATAAACCCCTCAACTTGCATAGTGTAACATCGGACCCCCACGATATATCTATAATGTGCACAGTACACATTTATATCTATATTGTGTCTTTCATAGTCTATCAGAACCCCTGCCAAAATAATCCCATATGAATATGAAATGGCGCAAACATGTATAACAAAACACTTCAAAATCTTGGGTATACTGCGTGAGAGTGATAAATGAAAGATATGTGTCTTTAAGCAGCTACCTCATGGATTGAACATAGAGACCAAAAGAGGCCATGCCGGTAATTATCACTTATGATGGAGAGGGATAGCGTGATTATTAAATGCTGTGTTAATTACCTCTCAGCACTGGGCAACAAAGAGCTCACACCCAGTCAAGCGTATGCCTGACTGTGAAACTCTGCCTCATAGTGTGTATTTCAAAGAGCTCTAAGGCTGCCCCTTCATGCAGCAACCAACAGGACTACATATCCCATAAGCCCCCGCTCCCTCACATCCAAACTCCTGAACTGGCCCAAACGGCAGTCAATAGGCTTTGAAAATGTACATTGTAAGTTCAAATAGACATCTAAACCATAGCATGCACGATGAAACCGGCAGTCGGAAAGTTCAATGCCTTACGAGAAAATAGTCAAACAAACAAGGTTTTACCATTGTACTTTAGGCCCCCGAGATTGATTTTCATTGTATAAACAAATGTGAGCTGAAACACATCCTTATGCTGCAGGTATCACATAGTCTCCATTATGAATGCACCATGAAGTCTATGAAAGTTAATCACTGTGCAGGGTCAGGAAGAACATTGCCTAAAAAATCCACATGCGAAGCAGACCTCACCATATCAGCGTTGGCTATGATGGTGTCCAGTCACCAGGTATCCACCGGATAAAAGCACAAGGCATTACGGGTTAGGGGAAAGCAAAGACCATGCGCTGAATGCCACAGAGACCTCCTTGCGTCGAGATCTCCACCCCCCACTCCGCAGTCATCCATTGTTCCTCTTACCTGCGGAATCCCTGGGGGCTAATCAGAAATGCACTACCATGCCACATACTCCAAGCTGCGGTCAGCTGAGAAGCCCAAGAACGACTGGTGGTGCGTGAACAGTGCCAACCGCCGGCCTTGATGAAATATCCAAACACATCCCTGCTCCATACGAAGAGGGCACGCACACAGAGTTGAAATAGCATGATATGAATCCTGCGCCATTGTGGTTCGTTTGAAAATGTAATCTGAGAGCCATGGGATCCTTGTTCTTATCGCACAACCATGCGAATATTGATGCGCAATATTGTAATGCACTCACCTCTATATACAGTTAATTTCTTTGGATTTTCGAGTGCTCATAGAACTATTAACCAGGTCCAAAATTCCCATACCATTTCGAATTCACTAATCGCACCATCTGTATATAGTAAAATAAATACAATAAAAAAATATCCTTGTTAGACAATTATTGCCTATTCAGCCAGACCGCTATAGTCTATCTTCTGTACGTTGCACCCCATTCTCACCTGTTTATGGGTAAAAAAACATATATAACAAACTGTTTCCTATCCTGGTTCAACCAACCACCGTCTTATTAGCCAAAGATACCCGTTCCATAAGCGTTATGCCCGCCAAAAACTGGAAATTACAGCAAGCATTTCCGGTTGGCTACACTATAACCAATCATCTCTCCCTTTCAGTATTGCGTGCACCCTGCTCCCTCTCCAGTCTACTATCCATGTAGAATAATCCTGCAATTTAGCACGGGGAACCCTGTCTTCACGCAATTATAGTGTCAACCGTATTGAAAAAACAGACGCCCTAAATGTATGAGCCACACGAAATCCGAGTGTGCTATCCATATCACTGACTCTTGCATACTAATTTTTACGATACACACATTTCATAAATACTATGCCCGCCCGAAACCGAAAGTTACAGCAAGTATGTCCAGTTGCTGTATTTCGACCAATCATCTTTCCCTTTCATTGATGAATGTACCGGGCTTCCTGTTCTGTCCGCTACCCATCAGAATGATCTTTCAACTTGAACTCGGAAGCCCTTCATTACGACAATACAATACCAACCCCATGGAATATACCAAAGCCTCCATTGTACGAAACACTCGAAATCCGAGTGCGCTATCCTTTTACTGGCAAATTTACCTTCTACAACTTTTGTTTTGCGAGGCACTCTGCTCGTATAAAATAAAAAAATGCAAATTCATTACCCAGCAACTGTTCACACTTCAACCTCTCTAAGATCCTGTGTCCTTAAAGCTATCCCAACATCTCTCGAACTATATTAAAGTAAATCATTATTCTGCTAAACTGACGACCACAAGTCTATAAAGGCACTTTCTTTAAGCCACCTACATGTTTGAACAAGAATGCCACCTTGAATATATCCATGTTAGTATTATTAATTCAAATGAATCCCATTCTCATGGAGACTTTTGCTATCTGCTTCGGATAAAAACCCTCCGACCATTCGTATTTGAGCAGAGTACTGTATGTTAACTAAAGTGGCTGATAGAAAGATCCCTATCCAAACTCAACGCTCCATGTAAAAATAACAATGTCCTACTACCAGCCGTTATATAGTAGTATTCAACATTCGTATATTCCTTCATTCCTGCGAATAATATTCCCGCGGCGACCCGGAAGCTCTTGGCCGGCCGGCGAATCAGGTCGCGGCCGACCGGAAGTCCCGCCTCCCGAGGTCCGCGAGCCCGATTGAGAAGAGGAGACGAGCCGCGCCGCGCCGTGAGGAGCCCGCCGGAAGAGCGCAGTCGGTGAGTGGGGCCCAGGGCTGAAGTGAAGTGAAGTGCGTGCGTGCCTGTGTGTATGCCTGGGAGGGAAGGGGGGGGGGAGTGTGTGTGTGCGCGCGTGCGTGACTGTGTGTGCGCATAGGTGACTGTGTGTGATTGAGCCTGTATGTGTGTCGTATGCCTGCGTGTGCATGCGCGCGCCTGTGTGTGTGTGTGTGTGTGCGCGCACGCGCGCCTGTGTATGCGTGCATGCAGAGGGGTGGGGCTGGCTGTGTGCGAGCAGGGGCTGTGAGTTGATCTGCGCAAGCGCGGGTCAGACGCGCGCTCCCGCGGGGAAAAATGCGAGCTCGTAACAGATTGGTGTCCTCATTCCCCAGCATTCTCACTAACGGGCCACAATAGGTCTGAAGCAGACACCCTTCAATGCTCACGCATTGAGGGTAGGTCTGCTCGACCTAAAAAAGTACCCTCAAGCTACACCGCATAAACATATATACAGGAAGGAAAATGCTACTTACCAGTATGCATCTGTTCTTGGCATATAGAGCTGCAGAGTACTACACTGTGCATTAGATCGCCACCTGGTGTTGGGCTCGGATGATTGCAGGTTGTTGTCTTCTTGGAAGAAGTCTTTGCTAGTCCCGATAGGTGACTCCTCCCTTGGACAATACTGCGCATGGGCATCGGCTCCATCCTCAGATTGTTTTTCGCCATGATGGGAAATGATGGAGTCAGTAGAAGTAAAGAAAAGAAGGATGTCCATGCGTATGCATCTAAGTAAGATGAGAACTGGAACGGATACAAATCCCGGGGAGGCGGGAGGGCATGTACTACTCTGCAGCTCTACATGCCAAGAACAGATGCATACTGGTAAGTAGCATTTTCCGTTCGAGGCATGGGAGCTGCAGATAGTACACTGTGCATCGATTGTGCAGCAGTATACCCTTTAGCGGTGGTCACCTGTATCCGTTGCAGTAGTTTGAAAGCGAGTTCCAAGGACAGCTTGGACTACCGCAGCTTGCTGCTTTGCTTGCACATCCAACACAATAGTGTTTCGTGAAGGTGTGTGGTGTAGACCATGTTGCTGCCTTGCATATGTCCTCTAGTGGTATATTTCCTAAGAAAGCCATAGAGGCTCCTATTTTACGAGTGGAGTGCGCTCTAGGAGGAACTGTTAGTGTACGTTTAGCTTTTATATAGCATATTTGTATACACTTTCGAATCCACTGTGCAATCCCGCCTTTGGAAATGGGGTTGCCTATGTGCGGAGGAGAGAAAGCGACAAACAGTTGTTTAGTTTTTTGAAACGATTTAGTTTCTGCTACTGAGTCTGGGTTTTGGAAAAACACAGGTAGCTCGACAGACTGATTGAGGTGAAAAGGAGTGACGACTTTTGGGAGAAATGTTGGATTAGGCCTAAGAACCACTTTGTTGGGATGTATCTGAAAAAATGGTTCTTGTATAGTGAAAGCTTGTATTTCACTTAATCTTCTGAGAGAGGTGATAGCAACAAGGAAAGCAGTTTTCCATGTTAGGAATTGCAGCTCGCATCTATGTAGGGGCTCGAAAGGGGGTCCCATAAGTCTGGTAAGGACAATATTTAGGTCCCACGCAGGAGAAGGAGGCAACCTGGGTGGGATTATCCTTTTTAAGCCTTCCATGAACGCTTTAATCGCGGGAACGCTGAAGAGAGACAGATGTTGTCCGTTCTGCAAATAAGCTGCAATTGCTGCAAGGTGCAGGCGTATGGAAGAATATGCCAAATTAGATCTTTGAAGATGTAGAAAGTAACAAATGATATTCTGGATGGAAGCATCCAGGGGCAGTGCTTAATTTGTAAAATATGAAGTGCAGGTGCTCAAATGTTTGTCGGAGGCCACACCTACTTTTGTCTGACTCCACCCACTTTCTCTGCTGGCTCCACCCACGTACTATATTAGCTCCACCCACATCTTCAATGGGTCAGAGCCAGGGCAGTAATAATAACTCTTTTTCATAACCCGGCTGCACCCTTCCATGTGAACACACTGTTAACTGTGGTGCACAGCCCCTCATATTAGGCTTCCAGGCCTCCCACATCATACCAGGCGAGGCAAGAGAGTGTTTGTTGAGGATCAACTAATCCTGGAGTTCCTGAGCCAGTCCCTGTGTGAAACACTGGTCTGTGAGGTGCCACGCGTTGACTCTCCACACTGGGCTAGGTCCCACACTCTGAGAGCCAAAGTGTAGCATGACTGGGGTGTGGTCAGAGATACACCTGGGCACAATGAGGGAACCAGACAATTGAGTCAGATCAGTAGCAGGGAGTAACAGTAGGCCAATTTGGGATCGTATCTTGTGTGTTGCCAACAGGTGAGTGTACAAACGGTCATGGTGATTCCCTAGGGTTATTTTAGTATCACATCTCACACTTGGTTGTGGCTGGAGGGGGGTGAATATACGCTCTAAGGGGATGGATTGGGCAACCTTCAAAACGGTACCCTCTACCACCACATATCTACCCAGAGAATCTTTCGTCACTTGGGATACCACCAGGGGTAGGTTATGTACGCATCCTGTGGAGGTGCAATACAGTGGGCTGAAACATGTCCACCTGACCAAAGGGTTGAATCATTCCTCTGCATTTTTAATTAAGCCCATCAGGGGACAGGAGTAGAGTTTATTAGGGCACCATAGAGGTCTTTTTAGTTGTTCTGCGTCTCTGTACATAGCACTGCAATGTTATTTTATCCACTTTTTCCAAATATTTCCCCCACGCCACAAGGCCTTGTTTGATATAGGACTCCACCACACCACACATGGACACTTCTGGAGCCCCCATGCCTAGCAGGGCTGTAGCCCACCCCCAAGAGGCGGGAGCAGGCTCCTATGATGAAGCCTGCCACCAGGCTGGTGGGTGGGGCTACCATCTTTAAAGGAAGACCGTTTTTAGCTCACAATGTCCACTTATCTATTCAGTAATTTACAACCCACCCTGTGCAGAGGGTACCCGCTGTCCCCTCACATCTGGGAGCGTAACCCTAGGTGTACCCCAATAAACCCCTAGCAGTAGTTTAGTAATGCGAGACGGTCAGACCACAACTGATGGACACACCTTTCAGTAGATAACAGGTCTCACTCACTTCTTTCGGTAACACACCATCACTTAGACATGACGTCATTGACTTACAATGTCACACCTGTCTTCAGTTAACATACTTCAAGGTGTCATTATGAAAACCTGCACATAGACAGAGGCTTCTAAAGCTCCCCTAAAACATTCTAGAAGCTTCCTTCTTTAGCATCAATAAATGGACATTTTACAATCTGCTGATGATGCCAGTTGCACGAAAGACTGCACGAAAGGGTGTTCATGAGCAGACGGCTATGGTGGTGTGAGGGCTTAGGGTGCGTGAGGGTCATGGAAAGAAGCGGGCTTGTGAGAGAAGCGTGTTTGTTTCCTGCTGGGAGATGTTCGCCTCGCAGTAGAAATTTGATGAGTTTTATGCACAAGAGCGTCCACAACTAAAGGAGCGTGTAGGTTGAACCCCTCTCTAGAAGTGTCCTAGCCCAAGAGGCCACTGATTGGATGGGCAACGAAAATGTTACTCGCTTGTCTACTGCCATGTGCCTCATAGAGAGATCCCTAGTTGGCATCACTCTCACCCCTTGGAGGAGAAGACCAGCCTCTGCCACGAGCATCCACCAGAGGGCTTATACACAGACAGGTTACACAACTGCTGCAGGATATCACAAAGCAACCAGAATTCACACCAACCCGTGTTAAGCCTCACTTCTCCGTATCTTTTGAGTGGTTTGTGGAGCTACTCATCAACTAGAGGAGTCCTGCACCCCCAGGGGGAGGACGGTTCTTCAGCCCTCCTAGCCTGTCGGGGTTCACACTGGTCAAGTGGTGAGAGTATTCCATAGTCTTCAATAAAAGCACAGTCAGTACTTAGGTTTTGTCGTTGTTTTATGGTCCCAATGGGCCTGTTTTGTTGCTCATTATGGCAGAGTGTGATTCCCTTTTGAGCCCACTCTCTGCTGTGGCTCTTCTCTGCCCTTGTATATAAAATGTATGTTTTCCAACTGGTTTGCTTAGTACCCTAGAGCTAGATGTTCAGTCTGGTAGTATAAACATCTAATGCAAAAATGAAGGTAACATTGCAATAGAAAGTAAGCATCCAAAAAATCAAAACAAATCTGTATATTAATCTCAGGTGAAGAGAGCTGCTTTCACTGATAAAGCCCACTATCATTATTATGTGCATTTGTTAGAAATGGTGGAAGTTAAATAGTAGGTGCCCCGTGGGTTAATATTTCATGTTCCTATTTGTGATTTTGGTTCTGGGGTTAAAACCCTGAACAGAGGGGGGGGCGTGGCTTGCGCGCCGCTGTAGCATGGCGTGTCGCGCTTGAGCTCCGGGGAGAGTTGGTCCCGTAGAGCGTTTCTTTCCGCTTCTTCGTGCCCTTTCGACCTGCAACCTCACTCACCAGCGGCGGAACATGCAGTGACCTTCACGACACTGTTTTTACCGCGTTCGCAGCCACCGAAGAGATGTTTCCTGCATTATCCCTCACAGGCGCTCGCATTCCTGAAGTGCGACCGCCATTTTGTCGCGCATGACGTTCCTGTCATCGGACTTCTGAGGCGCCGCCGCGGATACAAACTTGCGGTATTCAGCGCTCGGCTGAGGGTTTCTACACGCGACGGCTGAAATGGTAACATTTATGCTTTTCCTTTAATGTTACTTTCTTGCTTCTTGGCTGGTTTTTTGAGCTGCTCGCTTCTATTTTTTCTCTCGCATTCTTCATGGAGGTGTCCGCTTTATTTTATTGAGGAGATTTCCTGCGCAACTTTGCCCATACTTTACAGCTACTCTTCCTTTGCGTGTTTTGAACGTAAACTGCCACTGTTTGACACTGAGTCTACATATTTTGCGCACCTGTGGTGTTCCAGCCTATTCCAGTGTTTTCTCTTAGGCTCTTACTACGTCACCTGTCAGTATGAATCGCTCATTGAACAGCAAAGACTCCAAGGACCTGGGCGCATCCTTAAAAAGACTTAAGTCAGTCTCTCCGACGCCTGAATCTCCTCAGGCAGACAATGCTTCCACATTGGACACCATTTTGGCGCGCCTGAATGAAGTTCATGACATTGCGCAGTCAACAAAAACTAACACTGACTTATTGCAAGTTGAAGTATCTGCTATCCGAAATGACTTTAAAGCCCTTTCTCTTCGTGTGTCAGCGACAGAAACACGAATAAGTTCTGCAGAGGATGGGATGCAAAAGCAATCTAGGTCCCTCTCTCAACTGGAGCGTTCTATGGTGGCGTTGCGCAGAGACCTCACGGAGCAGGAAGACCGTAACAGGAGATCCAATCTTCGTATTTTTGGCCTGCCGGAGGATTCAGAGAAATCTTCCTCCTCTATGATTGAGTTCCTGTCTCATTGGATTCCGGATACACTCCAGCTATCTTTTCACAGAGATTTTGAGATTGAAAGAGCACACCGTGTTCCAACGTTTCGTTCCAAGGCAGCCACCCAGCCAAGAGCAATCATTTTTAAGCCCTTACGACATCAACACACTGAGCTGATTCTGTCTCATATGCGCAAGATTAAACAACTCATCTGGGAGGGTCATCGCATTTCCATTTCTCAGGACTTTGCCAGAGACACAGTCATAAGACGGAAAGGCTTCTTGAACCTTCGGAAACGTCTCACCGAGTTGGGCATTCCTTTTTCCTTTTCAGGTCCATCCAAGTTTCGCATCACTTATAAAGGACGTCCCAGGATCTTCGATGAACCGGCAGACTTGACAACGTTCTTAGACAACCAAGAGGAGATAGAGATGGAGATTCAAAGAGCAACGACACAGGCTCCGGGGGCCTCAGGGACCTGATTTGTTTATCTCTCTACTTGTGGTTGTGCTGTTTTTCAAGATGAATTCCTCTTCTTTCTTTCTAGTGGTGTTTACACGCTAATTTACTCCTCTGCTATTGTATGTTCTTTCTTTTCTTTCTCTTCTTCATACTACTCTTGATTCTCTTCTTACTTCTCAATTTCGTCCTCTGAGCCTCTTTTTCTGGTCTATCCTTTACATGGTACTTGCCTTGTTGTAGTTCTTGGGTACAGATTTCTTGGTTGTAATTAATATACTATTTCTTTTTTCGCTGGCACTTTTCTTTTTCTCATCTTCACCTTATGCTTGATATCGTTCTAGTTTGGCGGTGTGGAATTCTCCTTACGGGTTCTGCTCCTTTTCCTCTTCCATCTCTGTCTCTGCCTTGTCTCTACATGCTCCTCTCTGACACTTATCTTTTTTCCTTCTACGATTCCACTTTATAGTATAGTTATGTAATTGTTGTTATTATTGATATGTGATTTCGCTGCATATTCGTTACTATATTTAGAAATGTTACATATTGTTTAGGCTCTTTATTGCATAATTAAGTTTCTTTTTGCATTTTTTATTCAATTGTTCTTCATTATATGATCTTGTTTATGTTATGATATTGCTAATCTACCCTGAAGTGTATTATTCCTCTTATAGCGTCTCAGCTCCTCATTTTCAAATGATATGTGTACTGAGTTCTGCTGTTTCTCATATTGTATTATTTATTTTCATGAGATTTTTTCTTTTCTAATATTGGGCTGTTTCTCCTTCCCAATTTTTGCTCTAATACGGGCCCCCTACTCGCCCTTTCCACGTTCTCCCTTGCATGATATGGGTCTCTTTTAGACCTCCCCCTCTGCCTCCTCTCTTTCTCTCTTCTTGTCTTTCTTCTCTTCTGCCCTTTCTTCTTTCCTGGTTTTCCCACATGGTCGCTCCCGTAACATCGATTTTGCTTAATAACTGGTCCACTGTTTGTGTGTACTCCGTTCTTTCTCTGTCTTCAATGCTGTCTCCGTTTGTATCCCCCTTTGTTCCATGCCAGGTTTAAATGTATTATCCCTTAATGTTAAGGGATTAAATCATCCAGTGAAACGATCTAAAATCCTGGATTACTGTAAGTCGCTCTCGGCAGACTTAGTCCTCTTTCAAGAATCTAAAATTACCAGTAGAGAAGCCTTATTTTTAAAGAAAGACTGGGTGTCGGATGTGTCTTGTTCTGATGCTTCTGGTAAACGCAATGGTGTGCTTATGTTAGTTTCGAGGAATTCAGGATTATCAATCATTTCTTCTGAGCATGATTCTGAGGGTCGCTGGCTTCTATCTAAATTGTCAGATGGACAACATGACTTGTTTGTTATGAATATATATGCCCCGAATGTTGATAATCCAGCCTTTTGGAAATCCATTTCCAAAAAATTGCATGACACCCCTCATGCTGGCAATCTCATTGTTGGTGGAGATTTTAACTTACCAATGGATCCTTTATTGGATAGGAACTCTGCATTCCAGTTTCGTCCGCCTAAAGCACATAAACAGATGATTAACATGTGTTCCACTGCTCAATTGCATGATATTTGGCGTCTCCATAATCCCACTGGCAGTGACTTTTCTTTCTTTTCTTCCCCTCATTCCTCATTCTCTCGTATTGATTATCTCCTGGTTCACTCCTCTCTTGTCTCTGCTTCTGCCTCTCCGCTGATTCATCCCATTGTCATTTCTGATCATGCCGCGGTCACTTTTACGCTTACGTCCTTTGCGCCGAAACCGCGTGGTCGTTCCTGGAGACTCAATACGGAAGTGTTACATGACTCTGCCCAGGTAGATAAATTCTCCACGGAAATAAACACTTTTTTCCGTGAAAATGAGGACTCTGTATCTTCTCCAATAACTTTATGGGACTCTTTTAAGTGTACTTTTCGGGGCCAAGCTATAGCGTGCATGTCCAAACGTAACTTGGCGATTAAGGGGGAACTTACTGACTTATCCTCTACCATCAAAACTCTGGAGGCCTCCTTTAGACATACCAAAGATCCGACTATTCTACAACAAATTAAGCTCCTAAAATACAAATATAACACTATTGTCACTAAAAGAGCTCATATTGGTTTCCAGGCGCAAAAGTCCAAGAAGTTACTTTTAAAGAATCGCGCTGGGAAACTCTTGGCTGCCACATTAAAATTCCAAGATTCTTCCTATAAGTCCTCCCAGATCTCTTCTATCAAAGATCACACTGGTTCTACTAAATTCCAAACTGAGGAAATTCTTGAAGTCTTTCGCGATTTCTATAACAAATTATACACCCCCTCTAACCAGGCTTCTTTTGACAAGTGCCAAGACTTTTTAAAATCAATTCCGATTCAATCAATCTCAGAAGGAGATCGATCTACTTTGAATGCTCCTATCTCACCGGAGGAAATAGCGGCTGCTATCAAGGCCACCCGCTCGGGGAAAGCTCCTGGTCCAGACGGATACCCGATCTTATTTTATAAAACCTTTCTTCCGCTACTTGTTCCTAAGCTACAAGCTGTCTTTGACACCTTTGTTCGGAATGGTTCTGTTTCTGGTACAGCTGCCGATGCCACGATAGTAGTGATCCCGAAAGAAGGTAAGGATCATTCAGATCCTAAGAACTTCCGCCCTATTTCGCTTCTTAATATGGAAGCGAAGATCTTTGCTAAAATCTTGGCTAAACGTCTAGAATCTTTTATTCCTAATTTAGTCCATCCCTCCCAAACTGGATTTGTTAAGGGTAGACTGGCAAGAGACAATATCCGCGCTTTCTGTCATATTATTGGAGCGGCTAAGCGATCCCAACTACCTGCCGCGGCCTTGGCCCTCGATGCGGAAAAGGCCTTCGATAAGGTCTCTTGGCCTTTCCTTCGAGCTGTCTTATGTGCACATAACCTCGGAGACTCTTTTATTAACATGGTAATGTCTTTATACTCCCAACCTAAAGCTAATATTAGGGTTAATGGTGCTACATCCTCTTCCTTTAATCTCTGCCAGGGTACGAGGCAAGGATGTCCCTTATCCCCTCTCTTGTTTTTGTTATCTATTGATCCTCTCCTTCGGCTGATTGATTTGCATCCTGATATCAAAGGATTTTCTTTTGGTACTCATTGTCTTAAAACCGCTGCCTACGCTGACGATGTTCTCATCTTCTCTGACGATATAGCGTTGGCCATCCCTGCTATCTCTGATACCATTTCTTTGTTCTCTAAAGTATCCGGATACACTCTAAACAGAGATAAGACAGAAATGTTCCCTTTAAATGCCTACTGTTTTCCTGCTCATATGGGTTCGGCTGGCTTTAAGTGGCAATCTACCCATCTCAAATATCTAGGCATCTATTTCTGTTCCACGCTACATACCACGGTTGCCTACAATGAATCTCAAACTCTTACTAAGGTTCGTCGTCTTCTGGATACATGGTCTCCGAAACATATTTCGTGGTGGGGTCGACTACAAACCTTAAAAATGATGATCACGCCGATTATTAATTTTGTCTCATCTATGATTCCGATGAAATTATCCGACTCTTTTTTTCGGGAAATCGATGGTATCACCGCCAAATTTCTTTGGAATGGCAAACGCGCTCGATTAGCATATAAATATTTACGTAGACCCTGTGATATGGGAGGTTGTAATTTCCCAGACTGGGAAAAATACCAGACGGCTTTCTTGGCCTCTCAGGGGGCCTTATGGTTTTCTCCCCCATCCCATCATATTCCTTTATGGCTACTCATAGAACAGGACTTAGTTGCACCTCTACCACTTGCCTCTCTCTGTACTACTTCCACTTTGCACATTCTGTTTTCCCGCTCTATAATTATTGATACAATTACCGCAATTAAGAAAGTGGACAGGAAACTAGCATTTCCTCTGCACAAAACTAGATGGTCTTCCATTTGGCGTAATTCCAAAATCAAAATTAATATCACTCCCACCCTCATGTCATATTGGGCTACGAAAGGTGTCTCTCTTGTACAACATCTGTATAGTGACTCTGGGGAACCCCTACCTTTTTCTACCCTAGCGCTCAAACACTCTCTAACTAATCTAGACTTCTATACCTTTCTTAAAATCAAGGTTGCCATCTCAAAAACTCGTCTTCACCCCTCCTCCCCTACCATTTCGCTATTTTGTATTTGGCTCAAAGCTGGTCATGTTGCCTCCCACATATATAAGTTTCTATCTTCTACTTCGCTTCCTGACCAGACAGTTGCACAACAAAAATGGATGCGTCATTTCGATCACAATATCACGGATCATTTATCATCTGAAGCTTGGCAATCCATCAGCAAATTTGCGCTTCGTAACAAAATAGCTCCTTCCCTAATACAGTCCAAGTTTTTCTCGATTAACTTACTCCACTGGACACCTGTACGTCTTCATTCTCTCAACCTTAAAGAAGATGATCTCTGTTGGAGTTGTGGCATGGAGGCGGGGGATTTCCCTCATATGTTCTATAATTGTTCCTTACTTAAACCTTTCTGGGCCCTTATTCAGCAACATTTATCTCTTATTTTTGACATTCAGCTCCAGCTCTCTTTCCCTCTAGTCCTATTAGGTCCCTGGGCTGCCCCTACGCCCCTTCCCCTTGATTTGTTACAATTACAGCTGTTAGATCTTCTTTTATCTATTGCGGTCAAGGTTATCCTTATGGATTGGAAATCTTTCTCGTCAGTCTCTTACCATACGTGGTGGGCATGGGTTTCCTTCTTACGTAGTGCTCACACCTCAGTAGATCTAGCACACCTATCGCCCTCCATTTCGAGTGGGGTTTGGGAATCCCTGGATAAATACATGGAACTCTCCTCGCAAGGTGTAGTCCCTCGTTTTCCTGTTGGTTTGTCTACGTAATGTTTGGTCTGCGAATTACGTTGCATTGGGCTATTCATGTGGGATTCCTTCTCTCTTTCTCCCTCTTTCCTGTCCTCTCGTCCCGCCTCTTTCTTTCTACTGCTATTTTTTCCTTTCTTTACTTCCTTCCTCCTTTTGCTCTTGTTTCTTCCCCTGCCCCTACCCTCATCTCAGTGGCTGATATGTTCCATGTTCTACACGATATACCCATTATTGACTTATATTGGTAACTCCGCATTGATTCCCCTCTTTCTAATTTTATTTACATATAATTGAGTTGCTGATCGAATGATATCCATGTTTGTTTTTTCACGTTCTACTCATATTGGAATGTATCACCTCTTTGTATTTTGACTGCTATTATTTGGATCCTTATTTCTTTTAATAAAATCTTGTTGAACTAAAAAAAAAAAAAACCCTGAACAGAGGGGTCTGGTGCATTTCTCATCGCGAACAGTGACTTATTTATAATTAAAAATTAGCACAGAATTTTTATAACTCCGCCTAACAGTGAATTAGTTGGTAAACAAAAAGTGTTTACCAATACAGTGGAACGAGGAATACATTAGTAGTTGTTTGCTGGACTGTGATAGGAAACACGATAAATGTTCTCATTTGAATCACAAAAGAAACACATTTGTATTTGCTTACTGAACTGTGAATAATAATAAAAATAATGCCGTTTTATGAGAATGTCAAAAGAAACAAATATTTAGTAGTTACTCACGTACCTTTATATAACAATAAATTAATAATGCACTTGTTGGAACGAGAAATTACTTGCTAATTGTGTCTTACTCATAGTTTCAAAACGGAACATTCTTCGTGGGTTTCATCCACACCATATAAGTTGTACTTTTCTCTTTTTCTGGTCACTCCGAGCAAAGCTGACGATTCTCATCCCTTTAAAAAGAGATGTTCCACACATTTACAGACATGATGTCATTTTCGTCTTTCGTTGCAGAGCACCTTCGGAGCACACGCTGCCCTTACACTTTCTCCAGAGGAATTATTCAGCCATCAAACTTTATTTAGAATTCCTGCAGGGACAGCTGTGTTGTTAAAAACCGGGTGGATTTTTACTAAACGAAGGCCGGGGTTTAAGCTGTACCGGAATCCAATGCTCTACAGAGTTATGCCATACAGTAGTTACAAAGATATACAAAATAAACTGATGGACTTTGTAAGAATAAGATTCATGGGCCCAATAAACTATTAAACATTTACTCCACCCGAGGCAGCCAGGCCTGTGACACCTGCCAGTATCTATTTATTCTGAAGTTATTTGCAGGAGTGTTTATGTGCTTGGAACCATTTAACAACGGTGCACTTGGTGCACTTAATGAGCGTGACTGTAGACCCGGCCCTGATAATTAGGTGCCGGTGCTAAGCACCGGCAAGCTCCGGCTCAAATTAAGCCCTGTCCAGGGGGTCAATTTGATTATTCGTGCAATAAATTGCGAATCTCTTCCATTTAGCAGCGTAACACGCTCTGGTAGTGGGTTTCCTGGCTTCTTTAATAATGGCCATACAGTCTAGTGGTAGGTTTAAGTAATCAAACTCTAGGACTTCAGGAGCCAGATCGCTAGATTCAGTTGGTGCGGGTCTGGGTGCCTGATTTCGCCATGGTTCTGTGTTAACAGAGATGGAGTGAGCCGCAGCTTTTGGTGTGGAACTAGAGATAGTTTCAACAGCGTGGTGAACCACGGTTGGCGTGCCCACGTGGGAGCTACAAGGATTAGTTTGAGAGACTGTTGTCTGAGCTTGCGCACCACTAATGGAATTAGTGGGAGAGGTGGAAAAGCATACGCAAATCTGCCTGACCAGTTCATCCATATTGCATTGCCTTCGGACAGTGGGTGTGGAAACCTGGCGGCGAAGGCTGGGGGATTTTGTGTTTTCGTGGGTGGCAAACAGGTCTATGTGTCTATGACCCCACTGTTGGAAGAATGGCTAAAGAACTTGTGGATGCAATTCCCATTCGTGAATCTGTTGTGACTGTCGACTCAACAGATCTGCTATCTGATTGTGAACTCCTGGAAGGTGTTCTGCTAACAGATGTATGTTTTGAGGAATGGCCCATCTCCAAATGTTTTGTGCAAGCTGGGACAGTTGCAGAGAGTGTGTCCCCCCCTGTTTTTGAATGTAGTACATGGCTGTCATATTGTCCGTCCGGATGAGGACAGCCTTGCTTTGCACGTGAAGTTGGAAGGACTTGAGTGCTAGGAATATTGCTAGCAGCTCGAGATGGTTGATATGGAGTAGCCACTGTTGAGCGGTCCATTGACCCTGAGTGGTATGCCGTAGGAGATGGGCTCCCTATCCTGTGAGGGATGCGTCTGTTGTGAGCACTACTTGTGGAACTGGCTCTAGAAACGGCTGCCCCTTTGTCAGGTTTTTGGTGTTCCACCGCTGCAGAGAGCGATGTGTGCGGCTGTCCACCAACACCAGGTCTGTTAATTGACTGTGAGCTTGGTTCCACTGTTGTGCTAGACACTCTTGTAGCGGACGCATTTGCAATCTTGCGTGTGGAACTATGAAGATGCAAGATGCTATCATGCCTATGAGTTTCATGAACACTCTGGCTGGGAGAGATTGTTGGTGTTGAAAAACAGCAACTAAGTTTTAAATGCTCTGTATCCTGGCTGGACTCGGATAAGCTAGAGCTGTAGACGTGTCTACTATAGCCCCTAGATACTGGTGTACGTGCGAAGGCTCTAGGTGCGACTTGGTGTAGTTTATTGTAAACCCTAGGTTGTGCAGCATCTGGATCGTTTGGTGTGTTTGTGCAACGCACTGGCTGGCCGATGTGGCTTTTATGAGCCAATCGTCTAGATAAGGGAAGACATGGATCTGTTGTCTTTTCAGATGTGCTGCTACGACTGCTAGGCACTTCGTGAATACTCTTGGTGCCGTTGTCACTCCAATTGGAAGGACTGTGAACTGATAGTGTTGTCCTTCCTGTGCAAACCGTAGGTATTTCCTGTGAGCAGGATGTACAGGGATGTGAAAGTAGGCGTCTTTCAGATCTAGTGTAGCAAGGAAATTTCCCTGTTGCAGCAGTGGAAGCACTTGTTGCAGAGTGATCATATGAAAATGATCTGATTGTATGTAATGTTTGAGGGGCCTGAGGTCTAGAATCGGTCTCAAGGTCCCGTCTTTTTTGGGAATTAGAAAGTACAACGAGTAAACCCCCATAGTTTGTTCCTGTAAATGAACTATCTGAATCGCACCCTTCTGCAGAAGGTATAGAACCTCCTGCCGGAGCAGATCTAGATGATCGGTAGACATTTGACGCTGACTGGGAGGGATGTGTGGAGGGGTTGCTGTAAGTTCTAGGCAGTAGCCATGTTGGATAATCTGTATTACCCACTTGTCTGTCGTAATGGAGTTCCAGACAGGCAGGAACTCTGTTAGTCTGCCCCCTACAGGAGTGGAATGCTGCGGGGGGAGCGCAGGGAAGTCATTGCTTAGGGGCGGAAGAGGCTTGAGTGTTGTTATTACCTCTGCCTCTGCCCTTGGTATTATTGCCTCTGTATCCTCCTCTGTAGTAACTCTTGTTAGAGGAGGTTTGTGTCTTGAAAGACGTGTTAGTGTCTGTTCCAGTTTGTTTGGAGCTGCCTCTGTAAAAGGAGCGAGGAAAGAAGCCTCGAGCTGGGGTGGACTGTAAGGCCCCCATAGACTTGGCAGTGTCTGCGTCTTTTTTATATTTTCGAGGGTCGTGTCTACCTCCGGACCAAATAACTGGTTTTGGTTAAAAGGCTGGTTCAAAATGGTGGTTTGTACTTCCTGTTTGAACCCCGAAATGCATAGCCATGCATGTCTCCTAATGACGACACTGGTATTAATAGCTCTAGATGCTGTGTCTGCGGCATCTAGTGCGCATTTGATGGAAGCGTTAGATATTAATTTGCCTTCCTGTATGAGGTCAGTAGCTTGATCTTTATACTGATCTGGGAGGTGTTCAAGCAATTTCTCCAATTGGTCGTAGTGAGCCCTATCATAACGGGAGAGGAGGGCTTGCGTATTAGCTATGCGCCATATATTGGAAGCCTGCGCAGCTATTCTTTTGCCTGATGCATCAATAATCTTGGATTCTTTGTCAGACGGAGGTGCTTCACCAGAAGTCTGAGAATTGGCCCTTTTACGTGCGTTGGACACCACTAATGGGTCTAGTGGTAGGTGTCCTTTAATATAGACTGGGTCTGAGGGTGCAGGTCTATATTTCTTTTCAATTCTGGGGTTTAAAATTCTGGTACGCACAGGATCTTTAAAGATCTCAGTAGCATGCTTAAACACCCCTTTGATCATGGGAAGAATTTGAGCGGATCTCTGAGACTGCTCAAGAGTATCTAAGAGAAAATCTCCCACAATGGCCTCAGAATGCATGGGGACACCATGATATGTAGCAGCTCTGTTGATCAGCTGGCCAAACCCAATAGTATCCTCAGGAGGAGAAGGTTTAGATGGGTATGAGGGTGCCTCAGGGACATCAGGGTCATCTGTAGGGTATGGAAACTCCCACCTAGGCACAGGTTTTGTGTATGGAAATGTCCATGTGCCCTCACCTTCAGGGTATGTATTGTCTCCCTCCCCGTCCCCTCCACCTAAATCGTATTCATTATCATTCTGTGGTGAATGTGATGATAATGGAGATTGTATAGCAGAGTTCTGAGGTGAAACATGGGGAGGAGAGGGAGAAGGAGGAGAGACAGGAAAGGAAAAGTGCAGAGGAGAGGTTGCACAGTCCTTCTTCTTGGCAGGAACCACAGGTGTAGGTGGTGTAGCTGCAGGTCTCTTCTTGAGTGGTGTGGTACCAACATAACCAGTTTTCGGGTCGATGAAGATCTTTTTCTGTTGAGGATCTGGCCGAAAAAGGTCCTCTTGAGGCGCAACCTTCTTCGGCGCTGGTTTTTTCGGTGCCGGCATAGGTTGTTGAGTGTCTTTAGCCTTAGGAGGTATTAGAGGGTCCTGTGGCTTAGGTTTCGGCGTCGAAGGCGTCGATTTTGGATTGGAAGGCCTGTTCGCGGGCTCAGAGGCCTCGGAATCAGGCTTTGTTGTTTTCGGCACCGTGTGCGGCTTCGGAGCTGGTGCGTCTTTTGGTTTCGGTTTTGGAGCCGAAGGGTATTTTGGCTTCGGTGTCGACGGAGTCTTGTTCGGTGACGAGGCACCGGAAGGCGGCAGACCTTGTTTCGGAGCCGTAGGAAGACTCTTGTTCGGTGTCGAGGCACTGGAAGGAGTGGAAGATTTCTTCGGAGTCGAGCCGGAAGGTGGGACTTTCGAAGTAGATGATCGATCTCGACTGGGCCCAGTGGGCGGAGTACTGACCTTTGCCTTCTGCTTGGGTGTATGTGGTGCAGGGGCACATTCCTGCTGCATCGGCACTTCCATCCAGTTGGTAACTTCGGCCCTGATTCTGGCCCCCCACAACTGTTTCTTTCTCCCTTTGCATTTATACAGATTAATTTCCATATTGTAAACTGCTAACTATCTTGATCTCTACATTGAAAATGTGGGGTTTCGGGGGGGTGTCAGAATTGAACCATTCTGATGCAATGCACAAGCAGACGACCATCATAGCAATAAATAATAAATATGTTTCTCTTAATACCTCATTGTCTTCCGAGATGTCAATCACACCCAAGATCATCAATACAGGGTAATACGAACCTGCCCATCAATAATTGAGCCCCACAAACCTCCCAATGTCTTGTATCAATGATTCTAATTTGGGGCTTGCGAACAATATGTGAATAATTTTGTCCTGCTCCGAACCACACCTATTGCACTTGCCACAAAATCTACTACCCCACTTAGCCACCTTGGCCGGGGTGTGGTATAGATTGAATACTGCCTTAAAGTGTAGGCTTCTTAAGTCTGCCGTTAATAACACCTTATTGCCTAATCCAATGACTCCTGGAGACAGAACTCCTTTGTGCCAAACCTAGTCTCCCACATAGAGTTTTGCATTTCCAAATCGTCTTGTAGTCCTTGTACCAGCAAATCATAGGCTCAGCGAAGGAGCGAAGTTTGACCATCACAGTATAGATCTCCTAATATTGTGAATCCCTTCTGCACTCATGTGTCTATAATTGATCCTGAAAAACAGGTGGAGAAATTGATGATGCTGACATAAGTGTATAAAAATGTAGCTTAAGAATACCTAATCGCCGCTCAATCTGGCTCCAGACTTTATATGCTGCTCTTATAGCCTTAAACCTGATTTTCTTATAATAGCTTGGTTCTACTTTTTTAACAAGATATCCCCTAGCTTTGGTTCCCAAGATCATCTCATAGATTGTTGGAGCTTCTGCTAAATTTATTCCACCTAAACCCCCTGTAATTACAATTCCCAAATGTTGCAACATACAAGCCCAATAATAAAAAGTAAAATTAGGGACTAACCATTCGCCTCGCAGCCGCTGCAAAATTTTGGATTTAGGCGCCCTCCTTGGTCTCCGATACCCCCACAAAAAGCTAGAATAAGCACTCTCTAAGTTAGACAGCCAATATTTGCTGACTTCCACAGGGATAGTTCTAAAAATATATAGTACCTTTGGTAGAATAGTCATTTTCAATGCATTACTTCTTCCAAATAACGAGAGATGTGGGTGAATAATTCTATCAAGATCTGGTTTAATATTGTATAGTAAAGGTGCTATTTTCAGTTCTACCAATCTATCCAGAGCTGCTGTAATTCTAACTCCTAGGTACACTTCTTCATCCAACACTCGTTGGTCTCTGAATCCTGTTCCCTCAGTGTATAACACCTGGGTTTTACCCTCATTCAGTCTATATCCAGTGCGTCCCTAAAATTGTCTAGCTTGATCTTCAATTTCAGGGAGCACCGCAGAGGGATCTGTAGAAACCACAGCGATATCGTCTGCGTAAGTGAGCAATTTTCACTCTACTTGATTAACAATAGCGAGTTAAATATGTGAGTTATTCTCAAGCTTTGCTATGAAGGTATCTATATATAATGCGAATAATAGAGGTGAGCATGGGCAGCCCTTCATACTGCTTGATATCTGTGTACAGTCCGACTCCAACCCCCTTATTTGTAATGTAGCCCTCACGGCCTTATACAGGGCATTAATGGCCTTGATAAAGCTTCTGCCAAACCTTTCCACAAAAGTTCCCATGACACACAGTCAATAGCCGTGTCTAATGTGGTCAACTGTACCATGCCTCGGAATAAAACTGTGCTGCCCGAGGGACAGTAATGGCGAGATAACCATCTCCAGCCGCTTTGCCAATATTTTGGCATACATTTTCCCATCACAATGTACTAAAAAAATCGGCCTATATGATCCGGGGAGCAAAGATGATTTACTTTTTTTCTTACAAACATTATTTTAGTTGTTTCCCATGAAGGTGGGATTGATCCTGCTTGTGCCTGCAGGAAAGTCTGCACAATATCAGAGTTCTCCAAAAAAAGCTTTAAAGAATTCTAACAGAAGATTATCAGACCCAGTGGCTTTCCCAGTGGCTAACAAATTGGTCACCTCAGAAATCTTGTTTAATGTTATTTCAGCATCCAGGGTATCCTGGTCCTCCTCATTTAATCTGACCCTGTCCAAGCCCATAAAAAAATCCTCATACCCATCCGTTGGGATTTCAAGTTCTTCCATACATAGGGCTTCATAAAAGTCGATGAAACCCCTTACAATATCAGATGCGGATTCAAACATCCTCCCTTCCTGATCTATGATACCAGGTATCCCATTCTCCACTTCCTTCTGCCTAATCCACTTTGGTAATAGTCTCCCCGTGGTCTCCCCATATTCATAGCATTCCGATCTAAATTGGCGAAATTTAACAGCCACCTCCCTGCTAAAATGCTGGGTGATCTTTGGTTTTAATTTCTCTTAGGTTAGGGGTAGCTTATTATAACGACCCAGGATCTTGGTCTGCTATAACTTCTGTTGATACAGACTAAAGCTAAGCGTGTCCCCCCTAATTACTGTTGTTAGGGCATCCCACATCAGACCAGTCAGGCCAATCACTCTATTAATTTACAGAATATATCTAATCCATTCATACAAATGATCCAAATAGGTTGTATCTGACAGAAGCTCCCTGTCGAAGGTCCAGGAACCTGAGGCAATAAAGTGGAGTGGCATAGAGTAAAGTGGAGTGGTGTAGAGTAGAGTGGCATAGAGTAGAGTGGTGTAGAGTGGAGTGGCTTAGAGTAGAGTGGCATAGAGTGGGTTGGTGTAGAGTGGTGGACAGTGGAGTGGAGGGACATAGAGTGGAGTAGTGTAGAGTGCCATAAATAACTAATGCATCAAAAGAGACAGCAGATAGGGAGAAAACATCAGAAATAAGAAGCTGAATACCTGTGTTAAAAGTAGGGAAGCCGCATTGCATGCCAGGAATAATACCGAAATGCACATACAATTAAACAAATAATGCATTTCAAATGGATGAGGAAGAACACACGTACTTGGTCCTTGCTCCAGGGAGGAGCTAAGACAAAGAAGGAAGGGAAGTCTACGGGAGAAGCAATCGAAAGATTGCAAGTGACAGTGTGAACGAAAACAACTAATGGTATCCTGTGGGCGTGTTGTAAGCCAGTGAATTGTAAACAAACATCTCGCAACACAGCGCATGAGCTGTGTAGCTGTGACCTAAAAAAGGAGTCAAAGCACAAATGATGGTGGACAAGCATCAGTGCACTCCAATGACGTCTTCAGACAGTCAACGGTCTTCCATCTTATGCTTATAAATTAAGGCAAACTCAGGCCAGAGAGTCAAACCCTGATTATTCTAGAATGCTGATTAATGTAAAAAAAACAGCAAAGTTCTGCTTTAGAAGTTACAACGGAGCAGTCTTGCAGGTAACTTTCATATTGTACTTACACAGCAGAGCCAGATGCTGAATAGAGTCACCTAGGATGAAAACTGTCTGCGCTTAGTTGTAATTACGAGACTATTTACACATTCTTGTGTTTCACGTACAGTGAAGTCTCCCGCCAGTATTCGCTATGTAATAATCAGAACAATATACTTCTTTTGCACTTAACCTTGAGCTGTGTTTTCTCTATTTCGTTTCCAAGGACCTATTGCTAGCTCAGTGTCATTCCAGAGGTTTTTTGTGCAATAACTCACTCTTATCACCCTACACATGCTCTACCTTTATTTTTATCACTACTTAGTATGCCATACTCCTACATATTTGCCTGGACCCCTTCTGCAACATTCTCATCTGTCTCTCACTAGATTTGAGTGCTACATCCACTAATCCCCTACCCATTTGCTCTTCTATTGCAACACTCTTTACGACATTCTGTTTCTACCTGCTTCACGCTTGATCTGTCTTAATTTTTTTTGTGTGTAAAGCTTTATGGCAGACACTGGGATTCAAGTTACAAAATACACTTTTCAGAAGTGACTCATCGATGCAAACCACTCTGTCCTTTGAATTCTCTTGACCACAGCGTTTTATGGTTAACTTACTCACCGGCTTCATCCACCTGCAAACTCATAATCAGCTTTCTCAATGTCAGCTCAGAGGTGGTGTGTTCCAAGAGCTTTTCGCACCCCTCTTGGCACATTGAGAGTCGTGCCAGCACCAAGGCCGCATTGCTGGCTGTCCATTCATTGGAAGAGTCAAGCAAGAGCGTGATGTTCTCAATGATCTCGTCTCCTTGGGGATCTTTCAGAAGCAACTGCTGGCCTATGTTCGTCTCCGCCTAGGAAGGAATGAGTGGACTATACTTTGAAATGCTCTTAAATCACAAAGTAAATTGTTCTCATTACAGACATCATTTCATCTTACTCATTGCCAAGGGCAACACATCACTAGGTAAAGGTAAAGCATAGCCATTCACTCCCAGGAGCATTTTATGATCATCCAACAATGGGAAAGCTAATGTCCACCCCAACAATCAACTAAGAGCTATGTCTTAGGAGGAAGAAACTCAATGCCCATCCTTAATACACATCATCTCTAGGAACATGCAAAAGTGATATGCATTTGATCGCTAGGACCATTTAAGGGAGAGTCATCATCATTCAATATTATCACATAAAAGACTCAAAATACGGAAACCCTAGATCCATTTACCTGCACATCTTTGACGGCTCAATAAGTTTTTCATGAGACCACATAGGGTCTCATTACGATGCCGGTCAAGGAAGCATCCGACCGGCATCGTGTTGGAAAGAGGACCGCCCGACAAGGAGTCAGCGGTCCTGCTTCCCAACTTACAATGTGACCGCCTTCACGGTGGTCGGAAAGTTTATTTTTCCTATTGCATGCCACACGGTGCATGGATGTTTACAGGGACACCACAGGTGCCCCCCCCCCCCCCTCAGGGCCATAGCTGAGGCCCACGGGGCATAAGGGCCCTGCTAGGGTACACGACGCACCCTTTCCTCCAGCCTTTCCATGGCGGAAGAACCGACATGAAAAGGCTGTTGGAACTTTGCATCGTAATTTACAGGGTGGTGCCTGAGCAGGCACTGCCTCCATTTTGGGAATTACAATCTGCCTGCTGCCCCGACGACCTCCTTGAGCCTGTCGGAGGCAGAGCGGATTCCCCGCGCAGGCATAGGTTGGACCGCCTTTATCATAATACGGTGGTCGGACTGAAGCCTCAGAAGTCGGGCAGACTGCCTCGGACAAGCTGTTGGATGGTCTTCCGCCTGACATCGGAATAAGGCCAATAGTGTTAGATTATTCTAGCTTGTTTAACCATCCATGAGCAGTGGGTAGAGAGCTGTCGATAAAAATGTAATTTAAAGTGGTAAGTCAAAAATAATTAATGTAGCTATGTAAGGTTGCAAGAATGGTTTATGCTGCAAATGCCTGGGAGTCCATGAAAATAAATTTTCAACAGATTTACAAAGAGATGCTTGTTCAATGGGACACTTACAACACCCTAAATAGCACTCAAATAAATGCTGTTTAAAAGGAGTAAATACCCATACAGTAGGAAACTTTTGTAGACTACAATATTGATTGCATTGCACAGAAAAATAAAAACTAACAAAAGCTTACAAATACTAATGAATTTCAAACTGAGTGGTGCCAAAGTCAAAAAGTACGATATTGTACAGTGCTACTGCTACAGAAGTGATGTGCTTTCAGAGCACCATCTCAACTGTTTGTCCATGATAATGCAATGCAGCCCAACATGATATGATCTGCTCATCGAGTTTGAAACCTCTTCTTTTATAGGGTTTAACCTTTACCTTCTAAGGGGGTTATGGCTACAGACGCCAATATGGCCATCATTGTTTAATCAAGCTCCATCATGGCGCTTGATAATCTACAGTGATCACATGCGGCCCGGCACTCAAAAATACAAAAGGTGAGGGCGCGTGAGGTTCTGCTTCTAGAGGTAACTAGTAAGACTGATATGTTGCCGACTTGAGCATGGTGCCATTCCGGCATACTACAGGCAAACTCATTGACCTGAGTTGTGTCAGAGCCATAGCCCGTACAGCGGAGAGCCAGACAGGCTCGCCCTCTGTTCCTACTACTATTTACCTTGGCCATAGGAAACTCCCAGCCAGCACGTGTTTCGTCTTTGGAATGTGTAATGCCACAACTTCTCAGGTCAAGAAAAATATAAGGAAAAACATGCATAAATACTAATGTTAACAAGAAATATACCCCTAATGATTACTGCACCCTTGAAAAGAACAAATCCACCATGTCCGGGCATAAGCCATAATACATTGCCTTATGTTGAAATAGATGTGTAAATAGAGAAGCGTATGGGTCAGTCAGGAGGAAATCACTCTAAGGCTTTGTAGCGAACCAGCACGAGGACCCCTACGTTCTTAGGCTCATAAGGCACCGAAAATGACTTAAAGAAGTCTGCTAAATAGCGATAAATAATCAACTTTGTAGGTACATTATAACCTGCACCATATCTCACTTTTGTAAATAAACATATTTTAAGTAGAGAAATGTGAGTAAGGTGGGGATTTGTGTACCCCGTCCTGAAGAAGGAGTTCCACTCCGAAACATGTTGATACACACACAGGAGGTGATGCACATTGTCCTGCTTACCACACCTCCACTTTTTCACCTTTTAATAGTTCCAGCCCGGGGGCCCATTAAAGATTTTTTAGTTTACCCCACGAGCCAGGTCCTTTTTTAGCATCACTCACCGATAACCTCACCACTCACGCACATAAAAACAAAACCCTCACACGCACCACACATAGCCATCTAAGTAAGTGCTCCAGCGTAGTCGTAGGTCGCAGGACGCCGCATCCCGTAGAGGGGTGCGAAGACCCCAATGATGAAGCATGACACCGAGGGTCCTTTTGGTGTGTGATGGGTATTTTACCAACACTGGGTGCTCCCCACCATTGTAGGGAAACCCTTCCATTGTAAAGTAGATTCTTATTGTTTAAACATAATCTATTAGGGAGAACGAATCCATTAAATGACACTCTCTCTCCCCTTCTTGTTGTTTACGTTATAGATGATTACAGACAAGACATTATTCCAGTGGCCTGTGTTCAAATGAGTAACACCACTTTTACTCCAAAACAAAATGACTTAAAGAAGACAACAGATATTTCTATTGGTACATCAGTGCTCAAAGGAGCAGTTAAAGTTTGATTAGCTCTTGAGAATTATTCATTGTCTGCTTTCAGTCCACAATGTTTTACAGAGCCCAAGATGATCTGATTTGTCTTTCTCTAGTGGGCACACATACTCTACTGATCAAATGTGAGATATACATTTCTCTTTCCAAATGTTTTTCACAATTGCTCCTCATTATTCCCTGCAAGAGGCTTAGGGCCTGATGTAAAAAGAAACGTTATATTCGTAAAGTTCAAATTTCGCCCTATGTTACCGCAAAATGGCTTTTTTAAATGACCAAAACCGAAATTGTGATTGGGTAACACGTTACCGAATCACAATTTGGGTTTCAGGCTGAATACAGAATCGTTATTTGGAAGGGGCGTGTAAAGAGTGTACATTCCATATACCGATTCCTTTACTTATATATTACTGTTTAATACCCGAAATCCAGTCGCAAACTTTCAAATTTTACCGCCAAATTCAAATTGCTGGTAGCCATTGACAAACTTGGTGACTCCTTCCACTTTCTGAAAGTAGACAAACATTTCTTGGAGCAGGCAGTGAGCCATAGGACCACTGCCTGCTCCTAGAAAAGGTTTGTAATATTATTAATTTTCCTGTTTGAATGCATCTCACCTTGTAGGAAAACGGGATGCATTGACAAAAAAAGATTGCTCTATTTAAAAACAATCACAGACATGCTGGTCTGCTGATGCCAGCAGAGCACCATACCTGTGACTCTAACCAATCATAGTGGGTCTCAATTTGCAACCTGCCTCATGCATATTGATGAGGTTGGTAAAATTGTGACCTCTACGAATCGGGACTCTGTGAACCAACCTGGTAATAAATAGGTTGGTGCCCAAAATACCAATGCATTTAGTGGAAGTCAGTGTGAAAACTGTACCCCTTCTACCAAAATAATTTTAGTAGATTCCTAATAAGGAGATGCAAATTGTTATTTGATACAGTTTACAATTTCTTTTTAGGAATCTTTATACATCAGGTCCATATTCCCTATGAGGAATGACAGACTGGGATTACACTAAGTCAAATGGACTACAGACGAATTTAGACGAATTTAGAGAGAGAGTTATTGAAAAAAATTCTTTGACTTCAATGGAGTCATCAATAGTGAAGAGGAGCTGCATATTGTCTGCATATTTGTTTACAGCCCAACATGATCTGATCTGCTCATGGAGTTTGGACTTTCATCTTTTATGGGGTTTAACCTTTTCTTTCTAAGGGATGGGTGGGGGGGGGGGGTATGGCTACGGAAGCCAAAATGGCTATCATTGTCGAATCATGCTCCCACATGGTGCTTGATTATCTTTAGTGATGGCCTACAAAAATACAAACAGAGGTGGTGAGGGGGCGTGAGGTTCTGCTGCTAGAGGCTACTAGTAAGACTGACAGCTGCTGACTTGAGCATGGAGACGTCTGGCATACTACATGCAAACTCATTGACCTGAGCTGTGTCAAAGCCATAGCCAATACAGCGGAGAGCCAGACAGGCTCGCCCTCTGTTCCTACTAGTATTTACTTTGGCCATAGGAAACTCACAGCTAGCACACATTTCGTCTTTGGGCTGTGTAATACCACTTCATCAGAGCAGGAAAAATTATATATATCTTTAAGAGAGTGCGTTAGGGGACGAATATACAGATTAAAGAGATGAGGGGACAGGAAAGACCCCTGAGGAACTCCACAGAATAACTGGACTTTGGGAGATTTAAAAGGAAATAACTGTACAAATTGCAACAAATCCTTTAAAAATGGATATATTCCTTACCCGCGCCGAGTCCCGGAGGCCCACCACCTCATCCCGGCCGGCAAGGAGCTCATGGTCGACTGTGTTGAAGGAGAGTTCTAAAAAGACCAGCACCTGGCTGTACCTCTGTCGGCCTCCTCCCACATGTCATCCACAACTGAGACTGAGACAATGACAGCTTCAGTTGAATGGGCAGGCCGTATTACTACCTGATAGGGGTTGTGTAACTTAGATTCTTCTATGAATGAACAGATGTGGCTTGCAAATATGTGCTTCAAGCACCTTTGCTAGGTATGGCAGCAAGGAAATTGGTCGATAGTTTTTCAAGATAAATTTTTATTTATTTATTTATTTAATGACATTTATAGAGCGCGTACAATTACCCGTGGGCGTCTCGGCGCTAATATGCCATGAAGTCTCTCCCTGATCAGTTTGTTCGAAGCTAGGTTTACTGATTAAATAACCATGTTTTCAGTTTTTTCCTGAACTGAAGGAGTGAAGGGCTTGTTTTTATGTGGTGTGGTAAAGTATTCCAGAGTTTAGGGGCCGCAATTAAAAAACGACGGTCGCCCCAAGAAACTGTTCTGCTGCGTTGAACCACTAGTTGGTTAAGTGAGGTAGATCGAAGTGTTCTGGGCGGATTATAGGGAATTAGTTGCTCTTTGAGGAAACGTGGTCCTTGGTCCTGCAGAGTTTTATAGACTGTGCACAATGATTTGAATTTTACCCTGTTTTGGATGGTTAACCAGTGGTAGCTTTTCAGAGTGTCCGAGATGGGTGCAAATTTAGGCTTTTTGGACAGCACGCGTGCCGCTGCGTTCTGCACGGTCTGTAGTTTTTTAGTAACTCTGTTTTGTGCATTGAGCAAAAGACCGTTACTGTAATCTAACGATGTCAGAACCAGGGAGGTGACTAACGTCTTGGCTGCTGAGTCTGGTAGATAAGGTATGATTTTTCTTATCATTCTGAGCTTGAAGTGGGCGTTAGCTGCCACCTTATGCGTGGGCCATGAAGTTAAGCTGGTCATCGAATGTTACTCCTAGGTTTCTGACCTTAACAGTGGGGCAAGGAGGAGTACCTAAAGCCGATGGCCACAAGGCTACAGACCAGACTGGCAAAAGGTTACCAAAGATAACCACCTCCGTTTTTTCGGAGTTGAGCTTCAGGCAATTTTTTGCCATCCACTCACCGATAGCGATCATCCCACTTTGGAATCTCTCTGCTACCTCCTGTCCATCACCCTTTATGGCCAGCACCAGCTGAGTGTCGTCGGCATATGAGGTTAGGCTCATCCCATATAAGCATGGGCGGAAAATCCGTTTCGCTCGCGGATTTTGCGGATTTTCGGTAAATTCGCAATCCGCGAGATTCGCGAATCTCCCGCAAAATCCGCAAATCCGCGAGCAGCGGATTTTGCTCGCACTGCTCGCACTGTTCGCGTGAGTTCGCGGCTTCCCAGTACAACTTCGCGCCCCGCGAATAAGTGCAAAATTGCAGAAATACGATCTTAGCAAAACTGAAACTACTTACCAGGTTCAAAAGTTCAGGCTCATCATTAGTAGCCATTTCCTGTAGTGCTTCCTGAGGGGCCCCTCCAGAGTTCAGTTGCCAGTTGCAACTATTATGTGACCCTGCTCTGAACCTCAGAATAGTTACACATATGCCACAAAGGTCCTGAATTACAGCTAAGGGAGACAAGCAGGAGCCAGGCTGGAGGTTCAAATCCATTAATCAGCCCCTAATTCATTATTGTCAGTTGGGGCAAGGCAGGTGTTGTAACTAATTTTGCAACAATGAAAGCACTTAGCAAGTGCAAAAGATCACTAATCAGGAAGCACTAAGGAAGCAGGTGCCAGCTAAAAAAATATTGTGACACATTAATCAGCCCCAAATTAATTCAGGTCACTTGAGGCAGGGAAGGTGTGCTTGCGTTGCCACAATAATGTACACTGACTGGACAACCAGAGGGTGCTGTGATGAAACAGAGGGTGGCATGGGTGGGCCAGAGGGTGGCATGAGTAGTCAGAGAGTGGCAGTGGTGACAGAGAGTGGCAGTGATGAAGAAGAGTGTCCCAAACAGGCTGGACACGTAGAAACAACAAGTTCGCGAAACTTGCGACCCAACAGGTAAGTTCGCAATTTGCGACATTGTACAAAACCCTCGCAAACTGGCAGAAACCCGCGCAAACACAAAAAAAATCCGCAAATTCGCGAGAATTCGCGGATTTTGCGGATTGCGAGTTCGCAAATCCGCAAAATTCGCGAACGCGAGATTCGCAAAATTCGCCCATGCTTAATCCCATATGCTTTGATGACATTAGCAAGGTCCGACACATATATATTGAATAGTGTCGGACTTAGGGATGAGCCTTGGGGAACACCACACGGTAACAACAGATCAGCTGATTGAAAAGTGCCCAGTGTAACCGCCTGGGTTCTGTTGGCTAGGAATGAAGCAAGTAGGTCTATAGCAGTGAGCTGAATACCCATCCTTTCGACACGGTCGACCAAGATCTTATGGTCAACCGTGTCGAAGGCTGCTGAGAGATCAAGAAAGACAAGCAAAGCTGTTCCTCCTTGATCGCGGATGACTCTTATATCATCAGCTGCTTTGATGAGAGCGGTTTCCGTACCATGGTGTTTACGGAAACCGAACTGGGTGTCATCCAGCAAGTTGTGGCTTTCTATGTATTCCGACAACTGCTGATTCATAGCCTTTTCGGTAACTTTAGCTAGAAAAGGGAGGCTCGCTATGGGGCGGTAGTTTTTTAGTTCACCTTTATCTAGACCGGGCTTTTTGAGCAGGGGTTTGATCAGCGTATTTTTTAATGAGTCAGGATAAGTTCCAGATGTCAGTATTGTGTTACAGACCTGAGTGATGATAGGGATAACTGTGTCTGGCACAGTTGCAATCACAGAAGTTGGGCATGGATCCAGAGCTGACCCTGCTTTAATCGATTTTACTATGCTCTTAATTTGGTCAATGGTGAGGGGTTTAAAACTGGTCATGGTAGTTTTTGAGGTGATCATGGGGGTGGTAACACTACTGCTGCCCAGGTCTGAATTAAAAGCTTGGTAAATGTCATTTACCTTCGCGAAAAAGAACTCAGATAGGGCATCACATAGTGCTTGTGATGGGGTGGGTTCAGATCCGGAGTATTTCCAGAAAGAGTTTTGGCGATGTTATATAGCTGTTTACTAGAGTTTTTCGCAGTCTCTATATGGAGTGTGAAGAAATGTTTTTTTGCTGCTGTTATCATTGCTTTATAAGAAGCGAGAGCTTTTTTATATTTTTCCTTATTTTCGCTGTCGTAGGTTCTTCGCCAGTGTCTTTCCCTGTTCCTAGTTAATTGTTTTTGAATTTTTAGTTCTTTTGTATACCACTGAGCTCTAGGCAAATTTCTATTTCTTGAGAGGGATTTGGTGGGTGCCAGCTGGGTCGTGGCATCACCCAGCCATTTCTGGAATTGGTTGGTTGCAATATTGGGATCGGGGGATAGTTCCGGGCTGGTGTTATTTAGAAGCGTCTTTCCTGTCCAGCCCAAATGTGTCCTCACCAAATTTCGTTTGTAGTGGGGCCACTATCGCCTCCTTGAAGATGTCTGGGACTGTGCCAGGAATGGTTGAGAAGAGTAATGGATGAGTCAAGAAAGTGTGAAAAGACTGTTTTCAAGATTTATGGGGTGCAAACATAATTTGGGATCTTGATTTTTGACAGCAGTTCTGTGAAAGAATCCTTGTAGAGGACAGGAAAAAATATATATTTATATATGTGTGTATGTATATATATATATCCACTGAAAAAACCATAGGTTATAGACCATATATAGTTAGGAATTAGCATTTACAAAACCTTATTTTACTCACACAAAACCATTGAAATTCGCATATATAGTTAGTTGCACTAACTATATATCGCGCACCCGCAATCCACTGCTGATCATGTCACATATTACATCATTCATGACATGGTCAGTGACATCACTGATGACATCTTAAATGACATCACTGATGACATCACTGATGACATCTCATTTGACATTACTGATCACATCACTTAAGGTCATCATTCATGTGATAATACAATGAACCTCTTCAGACTCTAATATAACCTTAGATACACTCAGTGTAAACAGACACTCACAGACTGTCACTCATCCATGGAGTTACTCACACACCTAGTCAGTCATGCAAAGAATCAATCACACCTCCATTTCCTCAACTATACAGTTATACACACCTTACTTATTCAAACATATGCTAACACGTATTTACTCTCTTATACAATCCCTGATACAAGTTCACAATGATCCATAAAGCCACTCACACATTCACTGGCTCTTATGCACAGTTATTTATATAGGTCAACTCTCACATGTACTGTGTTTTACATATGTACTTACTTTGACATGTAGCACTGAGATATCCATTCACTCACCAATACACTCATGCACACAGTCAACTGCCCATACAGCTGTTTCCACATGCACTTTTGAACCCATACATCTAGTGAATCAACTGCTCACACATCTATGCACAGAGTCATACACCTCCCAGCCACCCACACACACACTCAGTCTCCCATACAAATACTTGGGCAACCAATCAATAACCCATATAGTTACTCATATAGCTACTGATCAACACATGCAGCAGTTTACAGAACAACAGACATAATGATGCACAAATTAAGACAGTTTAGTCACTAACCCATGCACTCAGTGAGACACATTTAATCACTCACTCATACAGTCAGTCATGCACCTACTAAATCCTTCATCCAGACACTTATAGATCCACTCATTCTTCAATATGTAAGACATATTTTAACTTTACAGAAAAATACAGTCACTGGATGTTATCATCAGTGATGTCATCAGTTATGTCATTTGAAATGTCATCAGTGATGTCATCAGTGATGTCACTGACCATGTCATGAATGATGTAATATGTGACATGATCAGCAGTGGATTGCGGGTGCGCGATATATGGTTAGTGCAACTAACTATATATGCGAATTTTAATGGTTTTGTTTGAGTAAAATAAGGTTTTGTAAATGCTAATTCCTAACTATATATGGTCTATAACCTATGGTTTTTTCAGTGAATTTTCAAGGTTTTGTAAATGCTAACTCCTAACTATATATGGTCTATAACCTATGGTTTTTTCAGTGAATTTCAAAGGTTTTTTAATAGCAAATATCAAATGCTGTAAAATGTATTCTTCTTTTAAAGGAAAGATATATTGTATAAGTATTTAATATAATTTTTTTATGTATATACATTTTTTGAGGGAACGAATTTATCAACTATCATGCTGAAGAAGAGCGTGGGGAAAAAAAAACAAAGAGGAGGACTAAGAGGAAAGAACAATCAGTTCAAAAATACAATTGCTTTAAAGCATGAAGTGCTTTTCCACACATTTACATTTAAATAACTCATATTAGAACATACAAAATATCTACAGAGGAGACGGTGTACATTGAATTTTAGACTCTTCATTGGTACCTACATGTAGGTACTTACATCACCCACACAACATAACAGCTCTATTCAGAGCTACCCTACCTCAAAGCACTCTAAAATATTATTTTACTATTTCCCTTGGTTTTCCCCTTGTTACGCTTTCCGTAACGCTACCCGGTGCGCGGACCGGGCGCTAACCGTGCGAAAATTTGAAAAAAAAAGTTTTTTTTTTTTTTACATATATGGGCCTCCTCAGCCACCCTCAGAAAACCTAGGGGGTCAGGATATGTCTCCCGTGCCCCCTTATACCCATTCCCAACATTGTTTCTCCTCCATCTTGTGACTAAATTCGTCTGAAACACATGATGGCGGACTCCCGTTACGCTACCGGTGAGCTACCCGGTTCGCGTACCGGGTAGCGCTTCCACCGCGAAAAATCGAAAAAAAATGTATTTTATTTTTGCCCCGCGGGGCCCTTTAATAGCCCCCACATCAATCCTAGGGGGTCAGGAGGGGTCTACCTTGCCCCTTTCATTTATTTCCCCCTTCGTTTATTTCCACCTCTTGTCTCTCGATCCTACCGAGAGACAAGATGGCGGCCGCTCAGGACTGTTTAGAATGTTGAGAGTCACCGGAGAGCCAATCCGCTTCTCCTCGCAAAGTTCCGTTACGCGCCTGGTATGCGAACCGGGGCGCTAACCGGGACGATGTCACAGATATATATATTTTTTTGAAAGTTAATTTCTCAAAATCCACTGGAGCACATATCTTGAGACCTAGCAAAGGCACATCGGGCAAACAGTCTCTACAATTTTGCCAAGTTACATAGAAATCCATTCAGCCGTTCGAGCTAAAAGTGAGTCTAACCGCCCTATGGAAAACTCAATGTTAAAAACACCTTTTGGGACCCCCCTTTTTTCTCTGCCCCCGCTTGACGAAACCCCCCCCCAAACTTTCAGGGGACGCTCAGAAACAAAATGTGCCATTTTCCTGAAAATTTCAGCCAATTCCGCCCATCAACGCCAAAGTTATTCAACATAGAATTTTCAGGAATCCCTATTCAAAACAATCCTAACTATATATACCTACTGGCGACCGCCAGTAGGTAATACATATATATATATATATATATATATATATCTATATATATATATATATATATATATATATATATATATATATATAACATTTCTATGGCAAAATGAAACCCCTCATTTTGTTCCTTTGCAAATTAAATGTTTTAAGTGTTAACACTTTATTCCAATCAAGATGACTTCAGGTGTGCCATACTTTTGTCATAAGTAAGACTGTTAGCGCTCTAGTTGGTCTTTAGAACACTCTGGGATATTCTGTCACTGGGCTATAGTTGGGCTACATCTGGCTGATATTTGGGCTACATTTGTTTTTTTTGTCTCTGGTGGCCATCTTTGGGCTACATTGGGCTACATTTGGACTCTAACATATATATAGCCCAATGTAGCCCAATATATATTTTTCAAAGTTAATTTTCGTAAAAAACCACTGGAGCATATATCTTGAGACATAGCAAAGGCACATCGGGCTACCAGTCCCTACAATTTTGCCAAGTTTTGTGGAAATCCATTCAGCCGTTCGAGCTAAAAGTGAGTCCAACCGCCCTATGGAAAATTCAATGTTAAAAACACGTTTTGGGACCCCCCTTTTTTCTCGGCCCCCGCTTGACGAAACCCCCCCAAACTTTCAGGGGATGCTCAGAAACAAAATGTGCCATTTTCCATTTGAGATGTCATCAGTGATGTCATCAGGGATGTCACTGACCATGTCATGAATGATGTAATATGTGACATGATCAGCAGTGGATTGCGGGTGCGCGATATATAGTTAGTGCAACTAACTATATATGCGAATTTCAATGGTTTTGTGTGAGTAAAATAAGGTTTTGCAAATGCTAATTCCTAACTATATATGGTCTATAACCTATGGTTTTTTCAGTGAATATATATATATATATATATATATATATATATATATATATATATATATATATATATATATATATATATATATATATATATATATATATATATATATGTGTGTGTGTGTGTGTGTGTGTGTGTATGTGTCTATATTGCCTACTGGCGGTTGCCAGTAGGTAGTTATAGTTAGAACCTTGTTTCCATAGGAAAAGCATTTTTTGATTTGCTAATAACTTTTGCGTTGTTTAACGAATCTTCGCAAAATGTTCCCCCCAAAAAGTTTATCTAGGTCAGCTCCTATCTTGAAAGTTTGGGGGTGATTCGTCAAGAGGGGGCTGAGAAAAAAGGGGGGGTCCCAAAACACATTTTCCCCATGTTACTTTCCATAGGAACAGGCTACATCCTGAACTGCTGAACGGAATTACCCCAAATTTGGCAAAAAGGTAGTGCTTGGTTCAGAAAGAGACCTTTGTTTTAAATGGTGTAAATCCGTTCAGTAGTTGCTGAGAAATTCAAAACATAAAAGTTTCGATATCTTTGGCCGCAGTGGAGTCCCGACCCCTCCCGCCCACGAGCTTTATTCTAATTGGCTGTCAACACTCCAATATAATAAACAGAAAAAAACGGGGGTCTAAAAAGCCACTAATGTAGCTGGCTCATATTTGAGTATAAGGGGATGTGAACCTGGGCAGGTCTTTAAATATCTCTCTCTCCCTGTGGTCTTTATGTCAAAACTCCAAACCAGGAAGTGATGGCAGCCATCTTGTGACTCGGTAGAACCGAGTCACAAGATGTCACAAGAAATCAGTAAAACAAAGGAGAAAAAAAAGAAAAGGGGGCAGGGTAGAAACACCCTGACCCCTAGGCCTGCTCAGGTGGCCCCACAAGGACCTCCAGGGCCAAATAAAGCATTTTTCTCAAAGGATTCGGCGAAATTCGCGCTGGGTCGCGAACCTCGCAGAATTTGTTTTTAAAAATTAAGTTCAGGCTCCCGCGCTTCATTTAAATGAGACCTCCGGGTGGGCCAGGTCCAGAGGCATTGCCAACAAATATATGCGCGGGCCCACTTGGCCCTCCCGCAGCCCCAGGGACTGCCACCCCCGGGTCTTGCTTTAAATAATGTGCGGGAAGGCACTCAGCCCTCCTGCAGTCCCAGGAACTGCCACCCCCTTTTAATGTGTGGGGGGGGGGCTTCCAAGGCCCCCCCAAGCCCCGGGGACCGCCACCCCTGGGGCTTTTTGTAATTATTGGCAGGGGGGACAAGGTCCCCCACCCCCGGGGCTTTTAAAAAAATAAAATATAACCTGCGTGGGGGGCTCGAGCCCCCCACACACCCCGGGGACCACCACCTCCCCGGGGCAAAACTACTAGAAATGCGGGGGTCCGTTACGGACCCCGAGCCCCGGGGACCACCACCACTGGTGGTCCAAGGCCACGACTGCTTCAATCACATAGGGAGGGGGCCACCCAGCCCTCCTCCTGGAGCCCTTAATGGCCCTGGGAAACACCACTCCCCAGGGCGGGATCCTGCAGTGTCACAGGGTGCCAACCCCCGGGCCACTGCTGTTTGCTATGACAGTCATAGCAAACTTGCTATGGATTTTGGAAGCGAGAGCAGGGAAACCTGCTCTCTCTTCCAAAATCCAAAGCAGATTGTTTTTCCACAAGGGGAGCTGCATGTCCGCAGCTCCCCATGAGGAAAAGCAATGCTTGCTCCCGCAGGAAGCGGGGAGCCGGCGGGACTGTGGGGGCATTGGGGCTCCCCCCACGGTCCCCAACAGATAGGGCTGGCCCGGGGGATGGGACCCCTAGGCTAGAAGTGGCCACCCCCAAAAGAAAATAAAAAATAAAGGCCGGCCCCGGTGGATGAGGTCCCCGGTGCCAATAGAGGCCTCAAGAGGGGGCCTTGCAGCCCCCTCTTTAAATTAATACATATATGTGGCCATGCCCCGGGGGATCAGGGGTCAGGCTCTGGGGGATCGGGTCCCCAGGGCCCCAAAAAAGAAAAAAGAAGGGGGCCACCCAGACCCCTTCTAAAAAAAAAAGACCGGCATTGTGCCGGAGGCCCCGCCCCCTCCTAGCAACACTCTGCAAACGCGCCCTGTGGCGTGTTATAAGATGGGGAATTAATTCCCCTTCAATACTGGGGCTCCCTGGTGACCAACTAGCCCACCAGTTACCTCCAGTATACGCCACAGGCTTGCCTTTCAGAGAGGTAGTCCGAGGCCACGCCCCTTTTTACACGTCTCTGCAACGCAGCTCTGTGGTGCTTACTGGAGGTACCGGGTGGGCTAGTTGGACCCCAGGGACCCTCAGGACTCAAGAGGATTTAATCCCCCAATTTACAAAGCACCAGGGGGCAGGTTTGCACAGTGGTGCTGGGAGGGGGCATGGCCTGATTTGACAAGTGTACAAACGCGCCCTGTGGAGCGTTTGGAGTTGGAGGATTAAGTCCCCTTCAATCCTAAGGGTCCTTGGGGGCCAACTAGCCCACCAGGTACCTCCAGTAAGTGCCAGGGAGCTGCGTTGCAGAGTAGTGGTCCAAGGCCACGCCCCCTTTTTCCACCACTCTGCTCTGTGGCGCTTACTGGAGGTAGCTGGTGGGCTAGTTGGCCCTCAGGGACCCTCAGGATTCAAGGAGACTTAATCACCCAACTTAAAACGCGCCACAGGGCATGTTTGCACACTTGTCACATCAGGCCCCACCCCCCTCCCTGCACCACAGTGCAAATGAGCCTTATGGCGCATTTTAAGTTGGGGGATTAATTCCCCTTCAATCCTGAGGGTCCTTGGGGACCAACTAGTCCACCAGGTACCTCTTGTAAATGTGCAGGGCTGCGTGGCAGAGAGGTGCTCTGAGGTCACGCCCCTTTTTACACCACTCTGCAAACGTAGCTTCTTGTGCACTGCTGGTCTGTCAATGAGGGCCTCTTGTGTCCTGAGGACCTCAAGACACAAGTGGACTTCATCCCCCGAGTAGCAGTGCGTCAGAAGCCACGTTTGCAGTGTGATGTAAAAAGGGGCGTGGCCTCAGAACACCTTCCTGAAATGCAGGTCTGTGGCGCTTACTGGATGTTCTTGGTGGGCTACTTTGCCACCAAGGACCTTCAGGATTCAAGGAGACTTGTCATAGTTAGAAATTAGCATTTAAAAAACCATTGAAATTCACTGAAAAAAACATAGGTTTCATGTTCGTTATAGTTAGAAATTAGCATTTAAAAAACCTTAGAAATTCACTGAAAAAACCATAGGTTTCAGGGATGTTATAGTTATCTGGACATTTCACTCTTACAAAACCATAGAAATTCCACCGATATAGTTAGTTCAGCTAACTATAACTTGCGCACCCGCAATGCACTGCTCACGCCGTTACATATTACATCATTCATGACATGGTCAGTGACATCACTGATGACATTTCAAATGGCATCACTGATGACATCATCCACGTGAAAATCTGATGCCACTCCTCACACTCCAATATAACCTTTGAAACACCCACTGTAAAATACAGGCTACCATTTTCTAAATCATTGACACACCAATACCAGTTACTACATACGCACTCACTGATTCCTAGGTCTACACACATATCCACTCATTCATCCATACAATCATGCATACATGCATTCACTCATCAGTACAACACTATCATATGCACTCATACATCTGTACAGACACTCACACACCGTCACTCATCCATGCACTTACTCACACACCTAGTCAGTCATGCTAAGAATCAATAACACTCCCATTTACTCACCTATACAGTTATACACACACCACCTCCCCTTTTCATACAGATACTTACTCTCTTATATAATCAGTGATACAAGTACACACTCATCCATACAGCCAGTCTCACAATCACTGACTATCATGTACAGTCATTTATATACTTCAAGTCTCACATACACTGCCTTTTACAAATGTAGTTACTTGGACATAAACCACTGAGACATCCATTCACTCACCAACACACCCATACACACACTCACGCACCCATACAGCTGTTTCCACATGCACTCTTGAACCCATACACCCAGTGAATTAACCACTCACACAGCAATGCACAGTCACACACCTCCCACCCACAAACACACACAGTCTCCCAAAGAAATACTCATTAGACAACCAATAAATAACCTACATAGACACTCATGTAGCTACTGACCAACCCAGGCGCCACCTTGAACAACAACAGACAGACTGATACAGACATTCACACAGTTTAGTCACTAACCCATGCATTCAGTAAGACACATTTAATCATTCACTTATACAGTCAGTCACGCACCTACTAAATCTTCCATCCAGACACTTATACACCCACTCATTCTTCAATACACCTTGGAATATATATAAAACATATTTAAATTTTACAGAAACACACAGTCACTGGATGATGTCATCAGTGATGTCATTTGAGATGTCATCAGTGATATAATCAGTGATATCACGGACCATGTCATGAATGATGTAATATGTGACGTTATGAGCAGTGCATTGCGGGTGTAAAAGTTATAGTTAGCTGAACTAACTATAACGGTGGAATTTCAATGGTTTTGTAAGAGTGAAATGTCCAGCTAACTATAACGTCCCTGAAACCTATGGTTTTTTCAGTGATTATATATATATATATATATATATATATATATATATATATATATATATATATATATATATATATATATATATATACATATACACTGAAAAAACCATAGGTTTTAGGCCTTATATAGTTAGGAATTAACATATAAAAAACCATTGAAATTCACTGAAAAAACCATAGGTTTCAGGCCTTATATAGTTAGGAATTAACATATAAAAACCATTGAAATTCCTCCTACATAGTTAGCTAGACATTTCATTGATATAAAACCAATGAAATTCCACATATAGTTAGTTGCACTAACTATATATTTCGCGCATCCGCAATCCAATGCTGATGATGTCACATATTACATCATTCATGACATGGTCAGTGACATCACTGATGACATCACTGATGACATCTCAAATGACATCAGTGATGTCATCAGTGATGTCACTGACCATGTCATAAATGATGTAATATGTGACATCATCAGCATTGGATTGCGGATGCGCGAAATATATAGTCAAAGTTTTTTTTAATGCTAATTCCTACCTCAATAAGGCCAGAAACCTATTGTTTTTTCAGTGAATTTGCAAGGTTTTGAAAGTGCTAATTCTATTAGCGGATAACGTTTAAATATGTTAATATCCTTGTGGGACCACCTGAGCAGCCGTAGGGATCCGATTTTTGGACCGGAGCAAGATGCTCTCTGATTGTGCCATATTTCTTCGCTTCTGGCCCCCTGATTGTGCCGTATTTGTTGCACATTTAGAGGTGTAAGGAAGGAAAACACATGATGCCTAAAAACATTCAGACTCTACCATTTTGACAAGTTTGGTGTAATTCAGTTCAGCCGTTCAAGCTGTAGCCGTGTCTAAAGGTCCTATGCAAATTAACATGGGGAAAACATGTTTTGGGACCCCCCTTTTTTCTCAGCCCCCACTTGACTAATCCCCCCAAAACTTTCAGGGAAGGAGAGGAGCGGAGCGGGCCATCTTCTTTGAGAAATTTTCAAAGATTCATCAACCAGCGCCAAAGTTATTCCCAATAGAATGTTGGGGATTTCCTATGGAAACTAGGTCCTAACTATATATACCTACTGGCTACCGCCAGTAGGTAATATATTTATATGTATATATATGCATTACACTTTTAAAGTCAGCAGTGCAGAAAGTAAAACGCCAGTCTTCCAAGATGAAGTGCATGGTCTTGACCATGGTATCTCAACGGAGCGTAGCCCGATTACCAGCAGTACCAGAATTCATACATATGATAGGAAAGGAAACACCCGTTACAAGGAATGGATCTCATCGCGATGACATCGCAACGCAACTATTACATCGCGCCGGGATCCACAACGCATGCTATCTGTACGCATGCTACTACATCACATGCACAGATACATCGCTAGCTATGCCAATGTGTGACCGACTTTACTTTGATGTGAAATAAACAAGCAAATACGACTTAATTTGGTGCTGGGAAACAAGGAAAAAAAAAGGTGTGTAAAAGTTTTATGGCAATAAAAGCGACTTAATTTGGTGCTGGGAAACAAGGTTCGAGGCACGGTTCGAGCCTATTATACGTATCATCAAAACTGCAGGGCCACACCACAGGGGAGAGGATGTGGTCTGACGGCTAGCGCGGCCGACTTTGGTGCTGGGAAACCAGGTTCGAGCCTGTTATCCAGCACTGACAAGCTGAGTGAAAGTTTCATGCCCGTGAAAATTACAAACAATTAATGTGAATCATGTATCTTTGGTGCTGGGAAACAATGTTCAAGCCTTGTATTGAACACAGACAAGCTGTGTGCAAGTTATATGGCCATAAAAATACATGAATGATGGATGGATGCATGGATGCATGCATGATGGGTGGATGCATGATTGATGGGTGGATGCATGAACGATGGTTGGATGCATGATGGATGAATGATTGTTGGGTGGATGCATGGATGGATGCATGCATGATAGATGGGTGAATGGATGCATGAATGATGGATGGATGCAGGATGGATGGATGGGTGGGTGGATGGATGGGGTGCATGAATGGTGGGTGGGAGGGTGGCTGGGTGTTGGATGGATGCATGATTGTTGGCTGGAAGATGGATGGATGACTGGTGGATGCATGATGGATGAATGATTGTTGGGTGGATGCATGATGGGTGAATGCATGATGGGTGGGTGGGTGGATGAATGAATGCTGGGTGGATGCATGATGGTTGGATGCAGGGTGGATGGATGGATGCATGGGTGGATGCATGTTGGGTGGATAGCTGGATGGATGGGTGGATGCATGCATGCATGAATGAATGAATAATGGATAGACGTATGATGGCTGGATGGGTGGCTGGATGGATGGTGGATGGATGGATGGGTGGCTGGATGGTGGACTGTTTGAGTGGTGGGTGAGCAGTATCAGACTGCCTGCACAATGTCAGGGTGAATGTGCGTAGTAAATGGTGGGTGAGTGTGCAGGGTGAGCAGTGTTTGAGGATAGGTGAAAGGTATGCAAGTAATATGTAGCAGAATACATTGAATAAAAATAGGTGGATCGATAGGTGAACGGTTGTGTGGATGGATGGTAGGGTGCGGAGGTATGAAGGATGGGTCAATGGATGGATGAATGGATGGATGGGTTGACAGGTGGATGGCCCAGTGGGGTGTCGCAGGTAATTAGTATTGGGCCGATGTTCCCAAAATTACAAATATTATTTGAACTCTAGTGGGCCTCTGAATGTCAATGCCAGTTTTTATAATTATCTGCTGCCATCTACTGCACCAAAGAGAGGCTCGGAAAGTTCCATCCCCCTACAGCTCCTCACAAAGTAATTGGATGGTGCTGACTTCACAGCAGGACGGCCGCATTAATATATTCAAAACACAATGCCCAAAGCATTCAAGATGCACTCCACAGCAGATTATGTTGAAGCCTTGCTTCATTCTCCGCCGATGTTCCCAAAATTACAATTATTAATATTTGCACTCAGCGAGCCTCTGATTCTCAACGCCAGTGTTTACAATTATTTACTGCCCATCCGCTCGGAAAGTTCCATGCCCCTGCCGCTCCTCACGCAGTAATGGGATGGTGCTATCTTCACGGCAGGACAGACTCGTTAATATAATCAAATCCAAAACTTCCAAAAGGATTAAATATGCACTCCGCAGCAGAATATTTTTATTGGCACCCCTGAATAGTCAAACAGTTTCATTCCTCGTGCCTTACGCGTGTCAGACTTCCTGTTCTTTGGTCACAGGCTGAGAACCACCTACGCAGAGCATTACCCTCCCACGGGGCCTCGCAGGTGAGTGCAATAAGTATTGTATTTTGGGACATATAGTGTTCCCATTTATGTTGAAACCTTGTTTTGTTCTGCACCGATGTTCCCAAATATACAAATGCTGTTAATTTGCACTCCGGTGAGCATCTGAATCAGAAAGCCAGTTTTTACAATTATTTATTGCCCATCCGATGCCCTGAAGAGAGGCTCGTAAAGCTCCATGCCCCTGCTGCTCCTCACATAGGTAAAATACGGTTCATGTGGCCGCCCTTGTTCCAACTGAGCTGAGGAGCTCTCTGCAGAGGCGCCGCACTCACCGGCTTCTGTTGATCGGAGAGCGGCTCCTTCTCCAGCTGTAAGCTCCTCGGGTACCGCGGGCGGGGCTCCTCCTCTCCGGGGCCTCGCCGGTCAGCCGCGCCTCGGCTGCCTCACCCCGGGGCTCTAGCCATGGACACAGCAGTGATGGTTTGGTCGGCAACATCACCCGGTCTCCCCTCGGCATGGGAGACCGGACGGGCACAGCAAAGGCTTCCCCCAGGCAGGGGGAAGCGGAAACCACGTCCTCCCGGCCCCGCCCACAACCAGGCGGCGGCCATCTTAAGGCAGCTCAGGCGGCGGCGGTGATCTCGGGGGCAAAACGAGGGGTGGGCACCCTCGAAATTAAATTAAAAACATTAAAATGAAAGAGAGAAGCCCCCCAAGCCCCCCCCCCAAAAATCACAAAAAATCGCGGGGTGCGCGCACTGTGCGCGCTTATAGATATATAATTGATTTCTCTTCTAATTTTCTCAGGAACCACTGGAGGGATTTACACTATTTTACCAAAAGCGTGATCTGCGTAACAGACACTACCGTTTTGACAAGTTTGGTGTAATTCCCTTCAGCGGTTCAAGCTGTAGCCGAGTCTAAAGGTCTTATGGAAATTAACATGGGGAAAACACGTTTTGGGACCCCCCTTTTTTCTCAGCCCCCACTTGATGAATCCCCCCCAAACTTTCAGGGAAGGAGCGGAGCGGAGTGAGCCATCTTCTTTGAGAAATTTGCGAAGATCCGTCAACCAGCGCCAAAGTTACTCCCAATAGAATGTTGGGGATTTCCTATGGAAACTAGGTCCTTACTATATATACCTACTGGGTACCGCCAGTAGGTAATATATATACTACGTAGGTAGTTATAGTTAGGATCTACTTTCCATAGGAAATCCGCAACATTCTATTGGGAATAACTTTGGCGCCAGTGGACAAATCTTCGCGAATTTCTCAAAGTAGGTGGCCCACTCCGCTCCGGTCTTTCCCTGAAAGTTTGGGGGGGATTCGTCAAGCGGGGGCCGAGATAAAAGGGGGGTCCCAAAACGTGTTTTCCCCATGTTAATTTCCATAGGGCGGTCGAACTCACTTTTAGCCCGAACGGCTGAATGGATTTGCACCAAACTTGGCAAAATTGTAGGGACTGGTAGCCTGATGTTCCTTTGCTATGTCTCAAGATATGTGCTCCGGTGGTTTTCACGAAAATTAACTTTGAAAAAATATATATTAGTCTACATTGGGCTATATATATGTTAGAGCCCAAATGTAGCCCAATGTAGCCCAATGTAGCCCAAAGATGGCCACCAGAGACAAAAGAGCCCAAATGTAGCCCAAATATCAGCCAGATGTAGCCCAACTACAGCCCAATGACAGAATGTCCCAGAGTGTTCTAAAGAACAACTAGAACGCTAACAGTCTTACTTATGACAAAAGTATGGCACACCTGAAGTCATCTTGATTGGAATAAAGTGGTAACACTTAATACATTTAATTTGAAAAGGAACAAAATGAGGGGTTTCATTTTGCCATAAGAAAAAAACCATAGTTTTCACACCAGTTATAGTTAGGAATTAGCATTTAAAAAAACCTATGAAATTCACTGAAAAAACCATAGGTTTCACACCAGTTATAGTTAGGAATTAGCATTTTAAAAACCTATTAAATTCACTGAAAAAACCATAGGTTTCACACCAGTTTTAGTTAGCTGGAAATTTTACTGACATACAACCATTGAAATTCTACATTATAGTTAGTTGGACTCACTATAACTTGCGCGCCTGCAATGCACTGCTGATGACGTCACATATTACATAACTCATGACATGGTCAGTGACATCACTCATGACATCACTGATGACACCATCCTTGTGACAGAGTGACAGACCTCCGTTCACTGTAAAGTAACCCTTGAAACACATATTCAAAAATAGTAACTAACATTTTCAAAAAGGTGGAGATACCCATACCAGTTACAACAACCAATTCAGTAATACCACCATCTAATACACATCCACTCATTCACCAACAGTTCAATATAGTCACTTATACATATATTCACTCATCATATGTAGTGATAGACCTATACATCCTGTTACACACCAACAGTCATCCAAAAGTTACTCACACACATATTCACACATGCAAATAAACTATTGAACATCCATTTATTTGCATATACAGCTATACACACACTACCACTTTACTTCTAAGGAAACTTACACATACTTACTCTCTTAAACAATCACTTATAGAAACACATACTTAGTTAAACAGGAACTCTTACAATCTCTCACTCTCACATATACTCACTTATATACATCAATACTCACATATACTAGATTAAAACATATGTCGTTACTGATAAAGACAATAGTGAGACAGTCGTTTACTCACTAACACACACATATACACACTCATCCATCCATACAGTCCTGTACATATGCTGTCTTCAAAACACATACAAACAGTGAGCAAGTCACCAACCCATACAGCCACTTATACACAAAGTGAAAACTGATACATACATTTCAATATTTAAAAGTTACTCGCTAATATATGTATTCACTAAGATACACTTAATAAGCCAGTTAACCAATCAATTAAAAAAAAACATTCATTAAAACACTTATTTAAACATTTATTCGTCCATCGACCTTTACAAATACATATATAAAATATATTGATATTTCAGAAAGACACACATTCACTGGATGGTGTCATCAGTGATGTCATGAGTGATGTCACTGACCATGTCATGAGTGATGTAATATGTGACGTCATCAGCAGTGCATTGCAGGCGCGCAAGTTATAGTGAGTCCAACTAACTATAACGTGGAATTTCAATGGTTTTATGTCAGTAAAATTTCCAGCTAACTAAAACTGGTGTGAAATATATGTTTTTTTCAGTGAATATATATATATATATGTATATATACATATATGCATATCGTTGTTACTGTTTCAAGGTGAGATTCAAAGTGCCCTTCAGTTCCGAAGTAATCAAATATTTTCCATCTTAATGATATCATTTGTCATATTACAGTTTGGGAGTTTTTATCGCTGTCTCCATAGATGTCCTTTCATGTGCCCACAACAGGCTGATTTATTGGATTTGTTGCTATGTCACTCCTTTGTGTTGTTGCTGTTTCTAACTGCCTGTTTGATTTGTCCTGCTTCAGTGGTTCAGTTTTCAATGATTTGTTTATCTAAGCTTTCTTTTGTAGATGCAGGTCTGCTGGAGCTTCTAAGCCCCACTTCGGCTGAAGAAAGGGATGCTGTTGAAAGCGTCTGGGAAAGGTTAGGTTATAGGCCTATAGCCAGCTGCTGAGGGCTATACTGTTGGTTAGAGGCCTTGAACCCAAGTTATAGGCCGGAGCCGCAGGCAAGGGCTTATAACGATGGAGAGCCCTAGGCATAAGGGCCTTAAGGCTATTAGAACAGCCATTAGAAGCACAGAGCTACTCAATTGTCTGCAATGGAGCTCTCAACATTCCAATGCCATACCGGGCTATACCAGCTATTAAAGGCCCACTCCAGCGTTCGGCGAGGGCCTTTAACAAAGGAGCTGGACTTTAATAGCTGGTATAGCCAAGCTACGAATGGCTATAAGGCTATTAGAACATTCTGCCACTAGAGGGCAACATGATCTAACAAATAAAACAAAGGCCTCTCGGAGCCAGAGGGGTTTATATCCCCTCGGGTTCCAGAGGCCTTTGTGAAAACAACATTGGAATGTTGTTTTGGTGGCCTTTACCGCCCGTAGAAGAATGGAGCACTCCATTGTCTTCAATGGAGTGTTCCACATTCCAACGTTCTAATAATTCTTAAGCCTCATCCTTCTTTCCACACTAGCAGTTATATAGGGTATTGGAGAATCCTTACCAAGGTGCCCAGTGTGCCTGCTGCATTCATCACTGCTTCAGAATCATCCCACTTCAGCATGGCTGCCAGCATGCCCAGAAGGCTGAAATCCTTTGTGATAGGCCTCTCAGCGAGCAGCACCAGGTGTGATGCTCCAATCTCATCTTCAGCAATGGTGCCAAGGATGTAGGCAACATTACTGCACAGCCTGCCAGGAAAAAGCAGACTTTTAGGTTAACCTGGTGTTTCCCTCTAAAATAAAAGCTGCAGATCATTGACAACTGAATTCTGTGCAATAATTAGCAAAATATAGAACCCTAACAAAGGAAAAGAGAATTGTGCAGTACTAAATCCACAGCACCACCTTAACAATACCGTTGCACATTAAGTCAGATCTGCAGCAATTCCGACCTATATAAATATTAAATGTAGATTAGCAGGACATGGTACATTGCAAATGTCAATAGAAGAATGTAAGTAATACTGCACCATAGCAAACCAGACCCAGGGGATTCACAAAGGAATATACCATCAGCACATTAACATAAAGATAAAGCACCATAGTAGCTCATGTGGAACGCAATTGGAAAGATGGATAAATCTACAGAATTTGGATAGGGTACCAGCACTATCATGAGCCAAGTGAAATAAAGAAACACAAATATGTAAAATAGGTGTACTGTACACTAGCAGTCCAGTGATGATATAGGGAGCGTGGCAAAATGCTGACAGGCAAATTTACAACTTAAAAGTTTCCAAACTGATGAATAAACAGAATGATGTCAAAAAAGCACCTGGCAAGGTATTGTATGCCATGTCTGTGATTGATAATGCATTGAAATGTTCTTATGATCCCTAAGAGAGTAGAAATGTTAAGATGAATTATGTTTAAAACACGGAACAGGAATGCACTAGGTTACCTCAAAATTAAAAACTGGTAGATGTCGAGGTGTCTATATTTGTTGTAACAACAACAGGAAAATGCACAGAGGGAAAACAAGAAAATAGGAACATTAAGGAGGGTCGAGGAAAGGGGGCTTGGGGTGAGGTGCACATTTGGAATCGTTGGGATTAGGCATTAGAAAAAAAATAATATGGGAGTGGAACAAAATGGAAAAACAAAAAAGCAGGAGGAAGGGAGAAGTCATCGAAGGGTAAAAGGAAGCCATGAGGTAGGTATACCTGTATATGCTTACTACGGAAGCAACTAAGAGGCTCTATAGGAGGGTCAACAAAATCTATGTTGGCCTAACGACAAAAGGACTTATAGAAACATTTTTGAAAAGAAAAACGTTGCCAATTTTGAACTTGACAAATTTAATAATTTGGAATATTCCCCACAACAGGATCACCCTTATAGGTTTTTCATTTTCATCATATATAACCGGAGTTGTACATGTCAATTTGGAAGGAGAACTATTCATGGAGATCGTCAATTTCAAAGGTGGGTGCTGGAAAATAAACACAAATCGATAGGAGGCATCTATGGAGTTTCATTGCTGCTAGAATCTCAGAGTCTTACATCACAAGGGTGAGACTGCAACGTTGAGGAAACACTGTAATACACAATATCAAAGCCAGACGATAAGGAACTCTCGCAGATTAGGAAGCAACAGAAACAAATGTTCAGCAATCATCATTTAATTGAATTTAGTATTTAAAATGTATTTCACGTTAGTTGTAGTTGCAACCAAGGTATTTGACTGCAATAAGGTCCAATCTTAGAACGTCCTTGGTAAATCTATGGAAAATGTGCTTGGGGCTAATGATATTTGAAAAAGCATACCCCTTTTATCTACAACGGCACTATACTTTATTTAAAGTTAATAGTTCTATTTATGCTTCTGATGAACTGTGAGCCATCTAAATTATAAGCCTATGGGCCAGACATACAACCATGTCATTTTGCGAGTCCCAAATTGCGCTCAATTGAGAATAGCAATTTGCGACTCGCAAAATGACATGTACAACAGTGTCAGAGACACTGTTAGTGATTCTCAATAGGGTCGCAAATTGCATGCCTCATCAATATTCATGAGGCACTCGAAATTTGCAACCCCATTGAGAATGGCTGGTCCTCCCAGGTATGGTGGCCTGCTGGGCTCAGCAGACCTCCAAGTCTGGGACTGCTTTTAAATAAAGCAGTTTTTTTTTAAAATGCAGTCCGTTTTCCTCAAACAGAAGTATGGAGTACGGGTGAGTTGTAACCTTAACCACATTCTTTTTAAGTCATATTAATAATCTCCAAAGTCAGCTCGAGAGCTCCCACACACCAGGTATCGCTGCACGACAGAAGTAAAGTGCCGGCTACACGTAAATCTGAAAGGAGTTCAGATGAACATGGACATGTTACAGATCTACTGACGACACAACCCTGTAGGCGAACATTGGGGTATATGTACAAGCTCCTATCGCCACAAGAGCATCCCTTTTTAGGATGTTCCTGTGGTGATAGGGTCTTTGACCTTATTTACAAGGCAGGGTTAAGCCACTTAACATGGCTTAACGCTGCCTTAATGCAGCCTTGTGAATAAGGCACCCTTTTATGCTACACTTAGCGTGAAAGGGGAGGGCAATGGGTGTTGCAGGGGGCGTTCCACCGCAACACCCATTGATTTCGAAGATGCATCACATTTTCCAAGGGTGGCGTAAATAGGACGCAGCGCCAAGATTAAGCCCAGAAAAAACCTGGTCTTAACTTGCCGAAACGAGGAGAAATGCTTTATTTCTCCTCATTTTTGCTTTTTCCATGTGTGCTGCCTTATGCAGCACAGAAGGAAAAAGCAAACCGCCTTGGATTGTTTATGTGTAGGAGGGTATCCCTTCCTGCACAAAAACAATCTTTAAAAAAAATGACATTTTGTAATTTCCATAAAAGTGACAAAACGGTATTTAAAGATTGGTTATGTGCAGGAAGGGACACCTTCCTACACATAAACAATCTTCCTCTGCACGCAGACACCCTTGCACTATGGTGCAAGGGTCTCTGCGTTGGCGCTACACTGCTAAGTATAGTGCAACGCAGGGGAAAACGCAAGGCTGCACCACATTCTTGCAAATATGGTGCAGCCTTGCGTTTCTGAAGTGGCCGAGTAAGGCATTACGCCATGACAGTTAATGCCTCACTAAACCACTTCTTTGTACATATGCCCCACTTGTCTTCTAAAATAAAGCCCAAAAATAAAGTTTCTTTTATCAATGATACACCAATATTCTAGATGCCTCTGCTTCATACGCTGAGTGAAAGTGGAAGGACTGGCCCTGGGAGGGCACCTCCAGATTGGGCTCTGGCCACCGTGCTTGCCAGTCCTCCCCCCATTTCTTTTCTTACGAGTCCTGGCTGCCTCGTGCTCCCGCTATACACCCGTCACTGTACATCACTTTCTTAGGCATAGGATATCGGATGAACATCCTGCACCCATGGCTACCTGGGCCCATGGCACCAAGGGCTCCCATGCCACGGGGTGACTCTGAACCGCCGCAGTCCCTCACCAGCCTTTAGGTCGTAATTGCATGAGAATGTCTGTTTGTTCCCCGCCACTGACCACTGCTGTGCTAATCCAGACACCATGGAGGCCTTGGAGTCTGAGGTGGTCGTGGAAGCAACATTGATGTCTTTTAGGAGTACATTTCTCCATAGGTGTTTTTGCTTAAGACGTCTCTTTTTAATCGCAGGACCTCTCTGATACAGAGCTGCCACTCTGAGTGCGCTGCCTTGTAAAAGCTGTCTCACTAGACTGGAATTGTTTACCAATGTATTATACACAGAACCCCACAGAAAATGTCATTAACCTACTGCTCCGTCTCCTTGTGATCCAAATATGTACATGCATGATACTCAAATCTCTGTAACCTACTGAGATTTCTCAATGGGATAACTATCTATGACCTGCAGGTATCTGCAGTATGCAGACAACATAAAAGCATGTGAGCCTGTACATTAAATAACCGTTGAGAACCATTGTCCTGCAAATGACACATAAGTCAGCAATATGTGCATTGATCCCATGTGGTATCTGGCTCACATTATGATCTCCAACTAAAAGAATCTACCCATATCCTTCTGCTTTCTTTCGATGTTCATTATATTCCATTTTCTCTCTTTCTCACACTTCTTTTCAAGCTTGGTGTCCATTTTGTCTGCAGTCTCTCTTTTCATATCTCTCCCTCTTGTGTTTTATATTTTTGAAAATGACTCTCTTCTGCACAGCTCTATGATTTTTTGCTCTGTTCTTTTACCTCTGCTCTTTTTCGTGCTGCTGTCTCCACTCACCTCTCAACGTTGATGTGTATTTCTATCAATTTTATTTGCTTTGAATTATTCTTAACGTGCTCTCATTTTCTTGTTCCTCTTTTCTGGGTCGGTTCTTTTCCTGCAGCTTCTTATAATACTGTTTCCTCCTCTCTTCATTGTTCTGCCTTTGGCATTGTTTCATTTGACTCGCTATTTGTTCATTTGTTCCTTGGTCTGTTCCCATCGACCATCTTTTACTTTCTATCCCTTCCCTCTTTTTACGCTTCTTTATGTGCTTAGCTGCTGATGAAGCCACAAGCATTGCAGAAAGGCACAGGCGCTAGGAGTTACCAGCGACGTAGCCATAGTAATGCACCACTACAATGTTGTAGTATCTACAGCAAATTATAATCTGAAGCAACAAAAAAAAATCTTACTGAAGAAAAAAAGACAGTACAACCATAGCCAGAATAGAGGTTGGCTATCAGTTGGATTACAGTAACTCTGTTATGACAGGGCCAACTAAAAATGATACAAGGAATCTGCTGGTGGTTCTGAATTCCACCACTAGTACACTAGCCAACATTCAGAAGAATGCACGTTTACAGTCAAAGCCAGAGTAAAACCTAAACCCATGAGCATCATTCATTAATTTGTCTTTGACAACTCATTAGAATGTAGGTGGACCAAAATCCTATTTTACCAGCTGGAAAGATCACTCAAATCATGTGATAAAACCGTTTTGGTTGCACCAAGGAAAGTGAGCAGGGGCGCAGCGGTGCTCCCTTATACCCCTAGCACCGTCCCTGTGGAGTGGTCTGCCCACCGGCACACAAATGACTCAACAACATTTGCCACTTAAGAAACAGGTGAAAACATTGTTCTCGAACCACTGATCACTCAAGGGATTTACCCACCCTCCTTAGTACGTGAATACCCTGTTGGTTTAAGCAGGTATACACAATAAAAGATTACGCGGATTAACAGAGGGGAGGTCTGAAGCAACAAGAGGCTTCTGAGCAAAGCCCTTGTAACCGAGGTCTCTTGTTCTAATCTGGGTTGGCAAGTACTGGATCTCAGTAGCTAGTTCCTGGTGCTCATTTTGTACTCGGAGTCGAAGATATGCAGCACCAGCTCAAAGAATGGCGTGACAACACCAGAAACCTCAATGTAGGTTCTCCTCAAGGCTTAGACGAGGCCTGGCTACAGACCGCAAGGTGAAGCAGCTGTCCTAGTATGGAGAACAAAACCTTTGACTGCCTCCGTGGAGTAAAATTGATTTAGCTAAAAAGGAGACTAAGCAAGGCTTAGCTAATTTAGACCAGTTTGGAGGACTAATTTTAAGATGGAGCCTGCCTATGACCACGAGGATTTGCATCCAAGCTTTATCTATATTTGGTATTTGTGCAGCCCAACCCTAGCTGAAAGGCTGCAGGACGCTGTAGAAGGCCAACGTTACAGTAAATGAGCAGGGGCGTAACACAGGCCCACGCAGCCCACGCATTGCGGGGGGGCCCCCACGCTCCAGGGGCCCCATCAGCCGAGCCAGCAAGGACCACATATCTGTCAGGTATATTTGGTGATTACTGATTAATGGTTATAGCATCGCCTTCGTTTATTGCACCAGCACCTCGCCGTGGCCTCTGCATCATAGTGCAAGGTGCGGAGAAGGCTGCATGTTACTCTCAGGATGGGGCTGGTCTGGGATCAGGGACCATTGTAATGCTTAATTGAAAGTGCGCGCGCGTTAGGCAGGCCTCACAGAGGCCAGAGATGACTGAGAGGGACCGTGAGGCCGCAGGCCATATTGTAATTATTTCTAGCTCCTGGGTGGCTTTGCACTGCAGTGTTGCCCTGTCGGGACGATTGCCCTGACGTCATACACAAATTACGTCGTTGCCCAGTACTTTCGTTTACCTTTAGTCCCTCGCACAAGGAGACTCCTGAACCCGACTACCAATGGCAGTAAATCGCTACAGCACCCCCCAGCAACTAGCTGCGTCCCATAGCATTGTACACCCTCCTCCTGCAACAGCATTTGACTTTTAAAGATCCCCCGTCTAGAGTGGGCAGGTAGGACCCGAGTTCAGCAACAACACGTAAGTATCCAAGGCAGGCTTTGCATAATGGTGCGCAGCGCTGCCGGCCTCGGGCCCCTGCTGTATTTGAGATGGTGCGGGCGGGGCCCCGGCCGCCCCCCCCCCCTGGGAGGCTGGCTGGGACTGGAGTCTTGTAAATGGTGCGGCTGGGGCCACCCTGAGACAGTCTAGTGTTCGAAATCATGGTGCGTGCGGGGCCCCGGCCGGGCCCGAGTCTTCGATGGCCTGGTGAGCCGGGGCCCTGATCAGGGCCCTGAGAGCAAGTCCGAAATGGGGGGGGGGGGGGGCAGTGGCGTAACGATACTTGAGGGGGCCCCCCTGCAAGGTACATGGAGAGGGCCCCCCCTCACTCCGGACCCCAAGCCCCGCCCTGACCCTCACTGGACTCAGATCCCTCAGCCAGACCCCAGGGCCTAGCCCCGCCTTGATCCTCACTGGACTCAGACCCTCATCTCTCAGCCAGACCCCGACCCCTGCTCTGACCCTCACTGGACTCAGACCTTCATCCCTCAGACCCCATGCCTAGCCCCGCCCTGACCCTCACTGGACTCAGACCCCTCATCCATCAGCCAGACCCCACGCCCCGCCCTGACCCTCACTGGACTCAGACCCTTATCTCTCAGCCAGACCCCGACCCCCGCCCTGACCCTCACTGGACTCGGACCCTCATACCTAAGACCCCAGGCCTAGTCCCGCCCTGACCCTCACTGGACTCAGACCCCTTATCCATCAGCCAGACCCCACGCCCCGCCCTGACCCTCACTGGACTCAGACCCTCATCCCTCAGCCAGACCCACGGCCTAGCCCCACCCTGACCCTCACTGGACTCAGACCCTCATCCCTCAGCCAGACCCACGGCCTAGCCCCACCCTGACCCTCACTGGACTCAAAACCTCTCATCCCTCAGACCCCAGGCCTAGCCCTGCCCCTCACTGGACTCAGACCCTCATCCCTCAGCCTGACCCCAAGCCCCGCCCTGACCCTCACTGGACTCAGACCTCTCATCCCTCTGCCAGACCCCCGGCCTAGCCCCACCCTGGACTCAGACCTCTCATCCCTCAGACCCCAGGCCTAGCCCCACCCTGACCCTCACTGGACTCAGACCGCTCATCCCTCAGACCCCAGGCCTAGCCCCACCCTGACCCTCCCTGTACTTAGACCTCTCATCCCTCAGACCCCAGGCCTAGCCCCACCCTGACCCTCACTGGACTCAAAACACCTCATCCCTCAGACCCCAGGCCTAGCCCCGCCTTGACCCTCACTGGACTCAGACCTCTCATCCCTCAGACCCCAGGCCCCGCACTGACCCTCACTGGACTCAGACCTCTCATCCCTCAGACCCCAGGCCCCACCCTGACCCTCACTGGACTCAGACCTCTCATCCCTCAGACCCCAGGACTAGCCCCACCCTGACCCTCACTGGACTTAGACCTCTCTTCCCTCAGACCCCAGGCCTAGCCCTGCCCTGACCCTCACTGGACTCAGACCCTCATCCCTCAGACCCCAGGCCCCGCACTGACCCTCACTGGACTCAGACCTCTCATCCCTCAAACCCCAGGCCCCACCCTTCTGTAGTTCACTTTAAATTATGGCTATGCGCGCCGCCGCGCCCGGGCGCCCCTGATGCCACGCACACCCCCCACACGGACACGCACCTGAGTGCTGCTGCTTATTGGCCCGGCTGATGGCGCATGATGTTTGTGCGTGCCCTGGGGCTGCCCACTCAGCAGCAGCAAGCCCTAGTGCCCACGCCCCCCACGCGCATATGCGGCGGCATAAGTGCGGAACAGAAAGTGAAAGAATTAAAGGCCTGTCCCGATGCCCGCCGCCATTTCATAGAATCAGGCGGCAGTGCTTAGACTAAGATATTAACAGTTATCTCAGTCTAAGCACTGCCGCCTGATTCTCTTAGTCTAATCTGGCACTTCGTGCCGCCTGATTCTGTGAAATGGCGGCGGGCCGCGGGACAGGCCTTTCATTCTTTCACTTTCCGTCCATTGCGCTATATAACACTAACAATAAATACATCACTTTTGTTTGCGACCAGTTTCACTAGCTTCCAAGTTGATTTTGCTTGTTTACATTTCTAAAAGTTTGCATGAATTCAAGGGCAAATGCTTAACCTTCTTCACCACTTAAGGTTCCTCATCCCACTGAATTTTAGCCTGTACAGTGAGGTCCTGTTTACACTGGTTTGATGTGGTTAGTTTTCACTCCCGTCCATCCACTGCCAAGGAAAGAAAAGTGGAGTTTGAAAATATTGTCTGTAGTGATGAAGAAAGTTCTTCACCGAGGGGCGACGGGGAAAAGGCGCAAAACAAGGAAGTTGCAGGAGTAATCTAAACACAGGCTCAATAGTCAACTCAGGGCTACATAACATTCCCCCGCCCCACATACCCAAACCCGCAAAGGAAACACAGACAAATAGAGTTTGGGTACAAAAATTGCTGCAGGATTTATTTACATACAACATATGTAAAGATGGTGGGTTAGCTTACGGGCGATCCAGGACAGGCCGCATTCTCGCCACCTGTCCGCCTGTTTGAGCCAAACAGCACAGTGGCGAACCACCCAACTGCTGTAGAATATAATTAAATACTGACACACCCATTTGCTGGGCGTGACTAGGCAAACCCCCGGCTGCACAGGCCCACAACCGCCCGAAGGACTACTGGGGTGCCGACACGGATTCCTGCACCTCCCATGAGGTTACAGGTTAGGCTCTGGCACCCCTATGTGCCCGCTGAAGTACATCATTTGCACCTCTCTTCTTCCGGATCGCCCCGTAACTCCGCCTGCAACGAAAAACAAGACACATTAAAACACCCCCCCAGCCCCTACTCATGACACTCTGGGTAAGAGGACGGGAGGGAAAAGAGTGTCCCGCAAGATCGTACGGCGTCCGGGCGGCAAAGAGGCTTAGGATAGGGGCACCACAGCATAAGTACCCCTGAAGCCCCTCCCCGCCGCCCGGACGAGATTCTCGGCAAGCCGCCTCCTCCAACCGGTGAGGCGGATGTGCCGGACAGGCAAGTGGGGGCGGGACCGCCCTCCTTGACTAGGTACCCGCCCTCTTGATGGCCACTGCGTGGCCTCGGGCAGGCGCATAGTCAACTCAGGGCTACATAACATTCCCCCGCCCCACATACCCAAACCCGCAAAGGAAACACAGACAAATAGAGTTTGGGTACAAAAATTGCTGCAGGATTTATTTACATACAACATATGTAAAGATGGTGGGTTAGCTTACGGGCGATCCAGGACAGGCCGCATTCTCGCCACCTGTCCGCCTGTTTGAGCCAAACAGCACAGTGGCGAACCACCCAACTGCTGTAGAATATAATTAAATACTGACACACCCATTTGCTGGGCGTGACTAGGCAAACCCCCGGCTGCACAGGCCCACAACCGCCCGAAGGACTACTGGGGTGCCGACACGGATTCCTGCACCTCCCATGAGGTTACAGGTTAGGCTCTGGCACCCCTATGTGCCCGCTGAAGTACATCATTTGCACCTCTCTTCTTCCGGATCGCCCCGTAACTCCGCCACAGCCTGTGCGGTGGTCACCGCTGCCGCACAGGCCCCCCACCATTGTTACTTATTCTACCTGCAACCTCTGCTCATGAGTTCTTATTTCAAGTCCAGCAGAAAGAGGTCGAAGCCAACAGGCGAGAGGAGAACACCATCTTCCTCAAATGTACCCCATGACCTATCCCTGAATCACGTCATGGTGAATGGAAAACAGCCCACTGTGCTGCGTAACTTTGTCATGGCCGCATATATGCGCCTTCCTGCTCTCACGATAGCCTTGCTGGACTTAGCGCCCCGCCAGTGTCTTCTAGGCTCTATTTCAGACCACCAGACCTTGCATTCGCGCAACAAGCTGCCAATGATACCCAGGTCTGTTTACAAGCAGCCGGTATCCCCTGCCCCCCTTGTGTTTAAGGCTGGGAGCGGCTACCGACAAAGATACCGTTTAAGTTAGCTTGGACTGGAGGCCAACTACGAACACCTCCCGGGGGCCGCAGCGCCTGCAGCAGGGGGCCCCCTAGGCTGACCTGCGCAAGGGCATGTATGGGAAGCACCAGCCACCCCGACACCAATGTGCCTAACCACCCGGGAACAGCCCCACTGCCCCATGAGGGAAGACTAGCCCAGGCAAGAGACCGGTGATGGGAAGGGCCCCCCCTGCAGAGACCCTCTCCCGGAAAACAAGCGCTGTCACAGGAATTAATCAACTGCAAGATTACGCATAAGCGACTAATCCTCCCCAGGATACATAGTCTATTGCAGTGCGCAAAAGCATATATTGGAATGACTAGCGAATTGGTCTTACAAGAGGCAAACTGGAAGCCACGGGGGCAGCCGAGAACACTTGCACCCCCTGGATAATGCCTGAATTCCTAAAAGACTTCTCGGGCCCACCCCAAACCATTATTGGCAGTCCGTACTCTGGCTGTGGGAGCCACAGCTGTACTCTGTATAACTGAATAGAGTGTTACACTGAAGGCTGCAGACTGCGGGTGAGCTGCCAGCAGGCCCCCGAGCCTCGGAAAAGAAGGCAGGAGAGCCAAGAAGGGGGGGGGGGGCGGGGGGAGACTAAAACGAATGACCCTCCCAAGCATAGCAGACCAACACATGTGCCGTAATCGAGGGTACCAAGTACTATTTCTCAGTTACAAGTTGTTGCCAATCATGCAGTGCTCCCCATAAACCTGTGATTGGTACTCATTGTTGCATGCCGGGCCACATCTTAACACACTTCTTATGACCCTAGTCAATGATACAACACCCGGAAAAATTCCATCCGTGTTCAGCTCCGAAGTAGCCTGAGATATCCACCCCACTAAAATCGTCTGGCCTAAAAGAACATGTCTACAGACGCTTAGGAGGAAAGAGGAGTATGTCGCAAGAGGTGCCATGGGGGGGGGAGTCTTAATGTAGATCCATTCAGATTTCACAGGTGACACTAAATCTCAGCCTGTGCTATCAACAGTTAAACCCCAAGGCATTCAAATAATGGCAATCCTCCCGCTTAACTTACTGCAGTAAATACGAGGACCCATACATGGCAGACATCGTCTGCGAATATGAAAGTGGCATAACCAGTCTATATCGTTTGTGACATGACATGAGAATATTAGTCTCCCGCACTACGCCGCATGTTAGCAGTGGACTAACAAAGACCGGCCGTTGTGCCTACCCATTAGGCTGAAGACCTCTTCGTGGAGAATGGGGGCAAGGTACGTAAGTGCTTTGAAAATCATAATACATAAAAGGATACTGGTTTTTCTTAGAAGCATATCTGCGTGTCAGTTACATGTCAAACTATCAAAATAAAGTAGTCGTGCCATGCTCAGACGTCCGGTTACTATGTAACGGGGCCCGAAAAGCAGCACTATCAAACGCTGCGTTTTCCCTTTGTTACTTTGGGCTGGACTCGCAAGTATTGGGTGCGTGTTGTCTGAGAATAGGGCAATGGGAGTGTCATAGGCAGCGTTAAAGGGGAAGAATATGGGCCCCCAGGAAGGAGATAGGATGATAAAATTGCAGCCATGATCACTTCAGCAATGAAGAGGGATCAAGTGTCCTAGGAACCACTGCACCTGCTGCAACTACGCTCTCGATTATGCCTGTCTCAGGGAGGGAGCGTCTTCGACAAAGAACAGGTGTAGGGTCTTATTCTTAATACCTGTCCAGCATCCTGCTATAATATTCTTGGACCAGTTCTATCACATGCTATGCCGATGACTAACTGCCACCCACAACGTAGAGATCACTACCTGCAATGCTGATCTATAGCTTGATCAGGGAGTGCCAATGCTAACATCGAGACCAGTGTCAGCAGCACTTCCCGAATTTACAAGGGGCAAAAACAGTCATTGAACAAGCCCATGCCCTGGGTGAAGACCCAAGGTACAAGGGCTAAAGCACCCCATGACCCATGCCAGTGCGGCAAAAGAACCTCCGTACCACACACGCCTACGAAACATGCCACCTCGTACCTACCCTTCCAGCTAAAGGGGGGATGCCCACAAGACACGCACGAGAAACCGAAGGAGGAAAAGCAAGCACCTACTAGACTTTCACATAATACCATACAGCGGCTAGGTCCACCTGGGGCACCTGAAGACGCTGGCTGCAACACCAAACTTCCAAATACCCTCTTAGCTATCAGGAATGTAAAGCTTACGTGTGCGCCGCTCGATGCATGCGGTAGCAAGCTCATCCCCTGCTGACTACGAGTCTATCCCAACAACTTCTCGAGTTAGCGAATACAGACGTGCTCGAGCATCTACTTCAAAGACTCGAGTACTCTGACACTGGGGGGTAACCAAATATACAGGGTACAGGATAGGCCATAACGACCTACAATATAAGCTTATAGGACTAGAAGCCAAGATCGATGAAAAGGATATTTTCCAATGTACAAGTCCATAATGATCCACAAGCACCCTCCCACGCAGACAGAAATGTTCTGCTGAATAATCTGTGGTGCAGGACAACCTACGATATTTATCCGGGATATTTGATCGTAAGCAGGTCGTAAGTTACCCGAGAGGTAGTAGAAACAACGTTGTCTGGAAGGAATACATTAGGCCTAGTTTCCCCCGGGCCTCTGTTCGAATAAGACGCGGGAGGCCAGCCACATTGGCAGCTTCTACTTTGCATAAATACATTTACATAAACCTCGCTGCTAATACCAACGACGGGTGCAATCGTGCTTATGATACCTTGCGACATGCTCAAAAGGAAAGGCCGTGCTTAGGCAAAAGCTTGAAATGGGGACAAAGATGCATTTAAGCACATTGAGATCTAAAAGCCTGTTCTGAATGCTGGTCGGGACTGGACGATGTTGCCGCCTACCAACCAAGACAGGGCAAACAATTATGTTCTGCTTGGATCTCTACAGAGGCATAAAGCTGCGATTAATGTTCAAAACCGGGCTGACGCAAGAGAATTAACAAGACAAGAAAACGGGAACAGGGAGGACGTAGGCCATATACGAGCACTAACGAAGCCAGTAGCACCGATGTGCTGCTAAAGTCAGCGCCAAGTTTGCCTACCCTGTTCCCAAGACATATGGGATAGATCCCGTGAACCCGTTCGGTAAAACCTAGGTGTTCAAACTGCTGTGATCGGAAGGATCCCTGTTTCCAGCAGACCTGCCATACCCTGTGGCCCACTCGTGAATTGCAGAAATTTTCTGATGAGGCGACAAATCCCTCTGCCCAGAGAGCAAGATCAGACCCAGGGGGGGGGGGGGGCACTGACAGCGACCGAGCAGACATGAAGCCTTCCTAACCCGTGCACTATCAGAGGGCGCGCAGCCGGAGCTTAGCGCACCGGCATCCCTTACCCGCGCAAAACAGGGCCAAACCTCGCTGCAACCTGGTCTCTGACACATACCTTACCAGATGCTTGAATCTCCTCCCAATGTATACTGGCTATCCTTGTTAAACTAAGCCGAATCCAGATGGGAATCTGCCTACTAAGTACACCCGCCCAAAAGAACACTCATAACATATATGCTACTAACAGGGCCACCTGGGGAGGGAGGTGAGAAGGTATGCGAACATTTGAGTGACACAAACTACATATTTCAACATGCAGCGCAGAGAGTTCTGCGCACCATGCATGAGAGCACACCAGTACTTCCGTTCTACTAAACACACAACCTGGGTGAACTCGCCTTTATCAGTTTTGCCCAGGGTGATAACCCAAAGGGAGGCGGATGGCAGGAACACAATACCATGATTCAGTGGATATTACAAAGAGACATGGCCAGCTCTAGTGTACTACCCCAACCAGCATAACTGATTGCGTCCTAAAGATATAACCACAAAGCGAATTGCTGCGCTACCACGCCCTTTATTGATTTCAGGAACCCCTGCCAAAGCCCCAGGAGCGCCCGTACAACGTGCCAAGACTTCACTGTGCGCGCCCTGGGGGCTTTGTGAATATATAATGCTACGAAATTCAAGCCAAAGTGTACAAGGAAAGTGAAACGAGTAACCCCCCCATCAAAAACCTTTCTGCAAACCTTGTTGACATTAAATCATTAGAAGCAGAGGCCGGTTCACGGAGAGAGAAATCTATATGGGTATTAGGGATGGGGGACTTACACTTAGTTAAAATTAACGTTTCTGAATAGCAACGCTACTTCAAACTGGCATACATTCCTGTGAAATTCATGTATAACATGAGTCCCATGAGTACCTATATGGTATATACGTACATGGCACGACTATTGCACGTGTTTAGGAAATGTCATTATGTTCCATAACTGTTTCACTAATGCATTGGTAGCTTTACTAAGTTACAGTGCAACCTCAAAACTGCATCACATCTCCAGGAATATGTCAACCATTCTCATGAATAACCCCCACCCCTCGCCGATCCGCGCTCTGAAAAACCAGCCCATGCCACAATAGCCCGGCATGTCAGACAGGAAGCGGACCAAGCCGAGCCAAGCCCTCGATGAAAACTGTCCACAAGAGTTGCATGCTCGCCGCAGGAAAGATCCCCGTGCCCCGACGAACACAAGGTGCACATCATAGAGCACCACACCCCCAACGCGCCACCCGCGAAACACTAATAAACCTGACTCACCCAAATGGTGTCCACGGGCGAAAACCCCTACCGCCGTCAGAAGTAAGCAAGTCGCCGCAACAGTGCCCAAACATCTCTCTGACCATGTAGCATGGGAAAGGGAGGGAAAGAGCATACACAAGCAGGTGGCACCCGCTCTGGGATAACCCCGGCATGCCGATTCTGAAGGCCCCCCGCCCGAAAGGAATCGAAACACAACCACACATTACAAAATTGGCCGGTGATGTGCAATGCGCCGAGGAAAGTCGCGGGGGGGGGGGTAAAGATCCTAGCCCCAAAGTGTGCCCTGGATTTGCCCAGCGCCGCGGGAAAAGGGACGGCCAACGAGGCTCGCCCCATAGGAGAATACCCGCACCAGACGGGGAAAAGTGGCGCTCAGTGTTGAGCCAATAGTATCCGAACCAAATGGCAATAACGTAGCATGGTGAGCCAACGCTGAAGGAACGCATTATGAGCATTGAGGACATATTCTTGAACGATCACGTCAGCAGTGGACCAGCCTTAACTAACAAGTTCTGCTTACGGGCGAGGCACATCACGAGTATTTAAGGGGAGGTGAAGCCATACAAGTAACGGACAAACAAAACTCACCACTCGCCGACAACATCAAAATAATGCCAGAATGTGGGCCCCAAAATACCAGGAAAGCGCCATAGTAAGCCTGCACTCGCACGATGCAAACATTCACGGCATACAGGGGCCTGAGACGGGCGTCATGACGATGATACATCGATACAGCTTACATGCGCGCGTGATTGTCTTCCGCTCCCCCCTGTAGCCTCCCTGAACGCGCTACACAAAACAAGGAATGAATCAGCCCCGAAGCCTTGCAAAGTGTTGTTTTATATTCAGTCCTCATCATGCTCTTAACATAACTTCTACCCCGGACGAACGAAATATATCCTCATAGCACGGCCATGTTGGCGCGAAACCGGACACGGAGGAGAACCATCAGCTGCTTCAGCTAGGCACAAACTCACAACCAAAACTCAAGGCAAGCACAGCGTGCAAGTCCCTGGCACCTGACCTATAGTGCCACTAGAGGTTACCCGGCGAGTGGGGGGGGGGGGGTAAGACGGACGAGGAGGAGGGAGCCGTACCAGTGACCCCACATACCCCCGAACAAATAAATGGCCAACCGTGCCTCTCCGTGGGAATGCGACCCACCTAACCGTCCCCACTCACCACAAGCACCGCAAACAGTCGAACGACGCAAGACCGAAAGCATGCAATTGCCGCCACAATACCACGCAAACATGGCCACTCCACACACACGAAATTACAAACATTAATAATTCAACGGACCCGGAATAGTACTATAAATAAACATTGCGCGGCAACATAGCATGAGCGACAGAGCGGGCAATTGGTAAACACGCGCGCAAACAGAACATTTTAACGTAACCACCACGTGCAGCCCACATGAGCAAGAACAGCACGCCGCCCACACACAAAATGGCCACCCAGACGAGAGTAAGACGGGCCTAGGAAGGAGAACGGAGGTAACGTGCCCCCGGGGATACCGGCCCCATCTTGCGGCTACTGCGCCCCCACCCCTCCTGCTAGGCCAACAGGCACGAAACAGTGAAAAACGGGGCTAGCCGACCCGGAATCGCAGCGGGGCCCGACAAGTACAGGCCGGACCCGCACTGCGCATGGGGACAAAAGACCGAAACGGCCCGGTCGTCCCCCCCCCAGCAGCCCGCCCTAACGGGCCGCCTCGCCAGGCTCGACCTACCTAGAGGGAGCAGGCGGCAACGCAGGAAGAAAGGGGGGCGGGGTGGAGTAGGCCCCGGCCACGCTCACCTCGAGAGAAACGAAAAGAGTGTCCCGCAAGATCGTACGGCGTCCGGGCGGCAAAGAGGCTTAGGATAGGGGCACCACAGCATAAGTACCCCTGAAGCCCCTCCCCGCCGCCCGGACGAGATTCTCGGCAAGCCGCCTCCTCCAACCGGTGAGGCGGATGTGCCGGACAGGCAAGTGGGGGCGGGACCACCCTCCTTGACTAGGTACCCGCCCTCTTGATGGCCACTGCGTGGCCTCGGGCAGGCGCATAGTCAATACATGAAAAATAAAGATATTTCATTCACAGTTAAATCGATGCATAGCAGGGTAAATAAACGCCCGAGGAAACTAGATGGCTGCCAGTTAAAAGGAGTTGCTAGGGCAATGTAAAAGCACAGCCGATGAGGACCATCTTTCAACTTACTAACTGCTCTCCTCAACTAAACAGGTCGCACGTCAGCAAAATAAATACAGTGCTTTTCGTTGCTTCTGTTAATACACAACTTGAAAGCCATGAGCAACACCCACCCACTTCTACATGTTTATTTCCCACTCTGCTGTCCTGCTGCCTTTGCTTTCATTAGGTGCGAGCAGTCTCCATTCCATTCTAGTCCGACACCCTCTCACAGGGTGATGACGGGCCTAACGGGGGCCACGGCCGGGCACCCTCCCCCCCCCATTTCGGACTTGCTCTCAGGGCCCTGATCAGGGCCCCGGCTCACCAGGCCATCGAAGACTCGGGCCCGGCCGGGGCCCCGCACGCACCATGATTTCGAACACTAGACTGTCTCAGGGTGGCCCCAGCCGCACCATTTACAAGACTCCAGTCCCAGCCAGCCTCCCAGGGGGGGGGGCGGCCGGGGCCCCGCCCGCACCATCTCAAATACAGCAGGGGCCCGAGGCCGGCAGCGCTGCGCACCATTATGCAAAGCCTGCCTTGGATACTTACGTGTTGTTGCTGAACTCGGGTCCTACCTGCCCACTCTAGACGGGGGATCTTTAAAAGTCAAATGCTGTTGCAGGAGGAGGGTGTACAATGCTATGGCACGCAGCTAGTTGCTGGGGGGTGCTGTAGCGATTTACTGCCATTGGTAGTCGGGTTCAGGAGTCTCCTTGTGCGAGGGACTAAAGGTAAACGAAAGTACTGGGCAACGACGTAATTTGTGTATGACGTCAGGGCAATCGTCCCGACAGGGCAACACTGCAGTGCAAAGCCACCCAGGAGCTAGAAATAATTACAATATGGCCTGCGGCCTCACGGTCCCTCTCAGTCATCTCTGGCCTCTGTGAGGCCTGCCTAACGCGCGCGCACTTTCAATTAAGCATTACAATGGTCCCTGATCCCAGACCAGCCCCATCCTGAGAGTAACATGCAGCCTTCTCCGCACCTTGCACTATGATGCAGAGGCCACGGCGAGGTGCTGGTGCAATAAACGAAGGCGATGCTATAACCATTAATCAGTAATCACCAAATATACCTGACAGATATGTGGTCCTTGCTGGCTCGGCTGATGGGGCCCCTGGAGCGTGGGGGCCCCCCCGCAATGCGTGGGCTGCGTGGGCCTGTGTTACGCCCCTGGGGGGAGGGTGCCCGGCCGTGGCCCCCGTTAGGCCCGTCATCACCCTGTGAGAGGGTGTCGGACTAGAATGGAATGGAGACTGCTCGCACCTAATGAAAGCAAAGGCAGCAGGACAGCAGAGTGGGAAATAAACATGTAGAAGTGGGTGGGTGTTGCTCATGGCTTTCAAGTTGTGTATTAACAGAAGCAACGAAAAGCACTGTATTTATTTTGCTGACGTGCGACCTGTTTAGTTGAGGAGAGCAGTTAGTAAGTTGAAAGATGGTCCTCATCGGCTGTGCTTTTACATTGCCCTAGCAACTCCTTTTAACTGGCAGCCATCTAGTTTCCTCGGGCGTTTATTTACCCTGCTATGCATCGATTTAACTGTGAATGAAATATCTTTATTTTTCATGTATTGACTATTGAGCCTGTGTTTAGATTACTCCTACAACTTCCTTGTTTTGCCATTTTCCCCGTCGCCCCTCGGTGAAGAACTTTCTTCATCACTACAGACAATATTTTCAAACTCCACTTTTCTTTCCTTGGCAGTGGATGGACGGGAGTGAAAACTAACCACATCAAACCAGTGTAAACAGGACCTCACTGTACAGGCTAAAATTCAGTGGGATGAGGAACCTTAAGTGGTGAAGAAGGTTAAGCATTTGCCCTTGAATTCATGCAAACTTTTAGAAATGTAAACAAGCAAAATCAACTTGGAAGCTAGTGAAACTGGTCGCAAACAAAAGTGATGTATTTATTGTTAGTGTTATATAGCGCAATGGACGGAAAGTGAAAGAATGAAAGGCCTGTCCCGCGGCCCGCCGCCATATCACAGAATCAGGCGGCACGAAGTGCCAGATTAGACTAAGAGAATCAGGCGGCAGTGCTTAGACTGAGATAACTGTTAATATCTTAGTCTAAGCACTGCCGCCTGATTCTATGAAATGGCGGCGGGCATCGGGACAGGCCTTTAATTCTTTCACTTTCTGTTCCGCACTTATGCCGCCGCATATGCGCGTGGGGGACGTGGGCACTAGGGCTTGCTGCTGCTGAGTGGGCAGCCCCAGGGCACGCACAAACATCATGCGCCATCAGCCGGGCCAATAAGCAGCAGCACTCAGGTGCGTGTCCGTGTGGGGGGTGTGCGTGGCATCAGGGGCGCCCGGGCGCGGCGGCGCGCATAGCCATAATTTAAAGTGAACTACAGAAGGGTGGGGCCTGGGGTTTGAGGGATGAGAGGTCTGAGTCCAGTGAGGGTCAGTGCGGGGCCTGGGGTCTGAGGGATGAGGGTCTGAGTCCAGTGAGGGTCAGGGCAGGGCTAGGCCTGGGGTCTGAGGGAAGAGAGGTCTAAGTCCAGTGAGGGTCAGGGTGGGGCTAGTCCTGGGGTCTGAGGGATGAGAGGTCTGAGTCCAGTGAGGGTCAGGGTGGGGCCTGGGGTCTGAGGGATGAGAGGTCTGAGTCCAGTGAGGGTCAGTGCGGGGCCTGGGGTCTGAGGGATGAGAGGTCTGAGTCCAGTGAGGGTCAAGGCGGGGCTAGGCCTGGGGTCTGAGGGATGAGGTGTTTTGAGTCCAGTGAGGGTCAGGGTGGGGCTAGGCCTGGGGTCTGAGGGATGAGAGGTCTAAGTACAGGGAGGGTCAGGGTGGGGCTAGGCCTGGGGTCTGAGGGATGAGCGGTCTGAGTCCAGTGAGGGTCAGGGTGGGGCTAGGCCTGGGGTCTGAGGGATGAGAGGTCTGAGTCCAGGGTGGGGCTAGGCCGGGGGTCTGGCAGAGGGATGAGAGGTCTGAGTCCAGTGAGGGTCAGGGCGGGGCTTGGGGTCAGGCTGAGGGATGAGGGTCTGAGTCCAGTGAGGGGCAGGGCTAGGCCTGGGGTCTGAGGGATGAGAGGTTTTGAGTCCAGTGAGGGTCAGGGTGGGGCTAGGCCGTGGGTCTGGCTGAGGGATGAGGGTCTGAGTCCAGTGAGGGTCAGGGTGGGGCTAGGCCGTGGGTCTGGCTGAGGGATGAGGGTCTGAGTCCAGTGAGGGTCAGGGCGGGGCGTGGGGTCTGGCTGATGGATAAGGGGTCTGAGTCCAGTGAGGGTCAGGGCGGGACTAGGCCTGGGGTCTTAGGTATGAGGGTCCGAGTCCAGTGAGGGTCAGGGCGGGGGTCGGGGTCTGGCTGAGAGATAAGGGTCTGAGTCCAGTGAGGGTCAGGGCGGGGCGTGGGGTCTGGCTGATGGATGAGGGGTCTGAGTCCAGTGAGGGTCAGGGCGGGGCTAGGCATGGGGTCTGAGGGATGAAGGTCTGAGTCCAGTGAGGGTCAGAGCAGGGGTCGGGGTCTGGCTGAGAGATGAGGGTCTGAGTCCAGTGAGGATCAAGGCGGGGCTAGGCCCTGGGGTCTGGCTGAGGGATCTGAGTCCAGTGAGGGTCAGGGCGGGGCTTGGGGTCCGGAGTGAGGGGGGCCCTCTCCATGTACCTTGCAGGGGGGCCCCCTCAAGTATCGTTACGCCACTGTAAATGAGTGATGAGAGAGGTAGCTGCTGTAATGATGTGCAGTCAGCACACCAGCGTTTCTGTGAGTGTCCAACACTGCGCATCCACCCACCACTGACGTCACTGGTCAAGTGACGCAGGAATAATAAAAGTGGCCGAGCGCACGTGCTCTGGGCCAGTTGCACCCAGTACCTCACAGTGTACGTGTCACGAGTTCTTTACTAGCATGGGGGCCTAGAGTCCGACATTACAGCCGGGTTGGACAGCAAAAGTTTTCTGGGAAGATGATGTGATGTAATGTTCTTTAAAGAAACGCGCCTTCAGAGTTTTCCTAAATTGGAGCAAGGTTGGGGCAGTGTTAATGGATACTGGGTTGTCGCTCCAGAATCTGGGGTGCATAGATGTAGAACGTCTGTTGCCTTGTTTTTTTCATTCCTTTACCTCCAGTGTGATGGTGATTCGATGGGGTAACTGAATCTGCTGTTTCAGGATAAGAAGAACACAATGGTTGTGCATTTTCCGGGTGCTCTTCATTGTGTCGGCCGATGGCATCGACCCAAGAAACACCGGAACATTTTTCTATGACTTAGCGTTCTTGAGGTAACATGATTTCACATTTTGGTTTAACCTGACGCTAATCAAGGCATCTTTTGCTCATGATGATTCCAACTTTTTCAGAGTGCCCCCCAGATTACTGGGCCGCACCCCCAACAGCGAAAATCCTGAATGCGACTAGCTGGTACTAAAATAAAGACCTCCAAAGATTGTGAACTCCCTTGAATATCTTGTCTGATAACAGTCTTGGTACTCAGACATGCATGGGGCCCTGTTGTGAGGATTTTGTGAATGAATGCAATGAAGGGAACTCAAAGACCCTGGTACAGACATCCATTTACCAAACACTTCGTCCTGTTTCTTGTGCCTACCAGAGGCTGCCATATTAGTGGTTTTCGGATCCTTTTTACACTTTTGGGTAGAGGGCTTTTTGATTTGGTGCAGGAGCAGCAGTTTGGCTTGGACACACTAAGTTATCTACCTAAAGAATCTGAGGCTGTGGGAAAACTAGGAAAGTATGACAGATTTACAAAAGACGTGGAGATACTTTGTAGCTCCCTGTTCGAAACTTAGATTCCAAAGACTATATGGTTGGAACTAAAACCTAAAAGTAAACAAAAAGCAAAAAGACCCCAGAGAGTTTGCAAGTATCGACGGGTTTGGGCTCTGTACTCCTACGACCCACACACTGAAACAAAGACTCTTGCCTCGTGACTCAAGGGAGCTGGCAATGGTCCAGGGGTATAAAGCCAACATGCGTGCATCAGGACCACAAACAGCTACAAGCATCCCCAACAGGACATCAGAGAGCTGGGAAGTGCCCAGAGGGCAGGCCATACACTCAAAGAACTCGTAAAATGGAACCTGCCCTCTTTTCCATGACCCCAGGGAGCGGGCAAGGGCCCAGGCATAGGGGTACTTCGCTCGGAGGTACCGCAGACTGAAGACATCCCTTTGTGTCAGGATCTAGTGAGCTAGCAACTCTCCAAGGACCTAAAGTCAATCCCCTTGTATCAAGACCCCAAACAACTGCAAGCATTGAGGGGTCTGAAACCAGCCAGCTTCAGTCAGAGCCCCAGAGAGCTGGGAACCGTCCAAAGGTCTGAAACCAACCCTCCTCAGAGAGGACTCTACAGTGCTGGCGGGCGACCAGGGGTTGGGGCACATCCTTCAGAGAAGCAACAGACTGAGGGCACCCTCCTGCGTCATGACGTCAGAGCGCTGGCCAACGTCCAGAAGTCTTAAACTAACCCTCCTGTGAGAGGGCTGGCAAGTGCTATGGGGTCGGGCACTTCACTCAGAGGAGGCAGAGAATGAAGTCCACCTTCTTGTAACAATATCCCCGAAAACTGTCAAGCGCCGAGGGCTCGAGTCAATGCGCTCAAGTACCCACATACTGAAGGCCACCCTTATCCTTGGCTGGTATTGTCAGAATCCCTATCTCTACATCTCTGCTGTAAAGCCCCACCCCCCGCCCTTGGACCCTCCTTCTAACTAAGAGCTCGCAAGAAACTCGTTTTAGGTCTGGTGAAGTAACTCAGATTGTCTGTTTCTGTCTGTGATTAGAACCTAACAGAAGCAACAGAGGAGGAGTAGGACAGGAAGAGTCTTAGGTTGCTTATTTTGGAAAGTGTTTAAATGCCCAATTCAGTGAGCTGATTGCCTACAAATAGGCAAAATGCCAGAACCAATGTCAGTTGTAGCAGACAGGGAACTAAGGTTTCACTGCAGTCTCTCAATGTAGCCCTCTTCTTTCCCTTAAAGTTCTCTGCAGGGGCCTTGGATGGCATAAGAAGTATAAAAGCCAAGAAAACAACACTTTTAATTCGGTACTGGGCGCAGCCTACTGCTACAATCGCCAGGTAGGAAACAAACACGACCCGCACAGGGTCAATGATTGCTTAAACCCAGTAATATAAGAGACATACTGCCATATTCATGAAGTGAAATTGCGCCCGCAATCGCTGCGAAAATGCAATTGCGGGCGCAATTGACGTAATCGGCATTCAACATCAAAATAGCGAATTCGCTAACACATAATAGCGAATTCGCAATATAAATCGCAGAATCCCGGTAGCCGATCATTAGCGAATCGGAAAATGCGACAAACCACGGATTCTGCGAAATAAATTGCGAATTAGCTAAATAATCGCAATCGGCATTCATAAAAAATCGCTAATAGTGAAAAATCGCTGTTTGCGCGGCGCAAATTAAGGAGAACTCAAAGCAGGTGGTAACCATAAAAGCCATGAAAAAATTACATTTGAAAAACCGTTGGCCAATCAGCAACATGTTCAGGCCTGACCAATCACACATAAGGACTTTCAGCAACAGCATTTGGAGTGCCACAATGCCAGGAATGTACATGGTGGTGAGGCGTCGAAGGCTACAGCGAGCAGCACAGAGGAGACGCAGGATCCAGGACAGAATTTTCCTCCAGCGGGTCACCTTGCTGGGCCAAACCAGAGAGCAGATAAATGCAAAATATAGGCTGAATGGGGAAATGATAATGCAGCTGATACAGGACCTTGACCCCCTGATGCAGCACCCAACAAGCCGTACCAATGCGGTGCCTACACATGTGCAGGTATTGTGTAGCCAGCACCTCCTGGCCTCCGGGAGTTTCCAGGGGATAGTAGCGGCTGCTTGGGGGATATCCCAGCCCACCATGTCACGCTGCCTCCACACTTTCGTTGACGCCATGCTCACCCAGCTACAGCGTCACATCATATTTCCCACAAGCCAACAGGAATCGGACTTGACCAAGATACAATTCTACAATGTAGCCCATTTTCCCCATGTACTTGGATGCATAGACTGTACCCACGTCGCCATCTGCCCACCAGCTGCCACAGAGTATATGTTCCGCAATAGAAAGTCTTACCACTCCCTGAACATACAGATGGTCTGCAATGCTAAGTCATACATCACTGACATTGTGGCCCAGTACCCAGGGAGTACCCATGACTCCTTCATATTCCGGCACAGTGGCCTCCACTCACGACTGGTCAGGGGAGAGTTCGGTGAAGGACACCTACTTGGTAAGTGCACTTTGTCAACAATGTCACATTGCTATGAAGTAACTGCGCAGCACAGCCAATCACCATCTGCTCCTCTCATTCAGGTGACAGTGGCTACGCCCTCCGTGAATACCTCCTGACCCCTTACTTCAACCCTGCCACACCCCAGCAACGGCGTTACAATGCTGCACACATACGGACAAGGAATTGCATAGAAAGGACATTTGGCCTGCTCAAGAGCAGGTTCCGCATACTGCACAAGACAGGTGGGGCCATGTATTACAGTCCAGCCGTGTGCTGCCGCATTGTGGCTGTCTGCGCAATACTACATAACATGGCAACCAAGCGTCGGATACCTGTCGACATCTCTGGCAGTGAATCTGAAGGGGACGACCGGCCACCTCCACATGTACGTCATGCCCGCAGAGAAGATCCTGCGGAAGGACACAGGCGCCGCAACCACATCACTACAAACTGTTTCTAGTGCACACATACCACTATCACAACACTGCACCCATGCATGACGAATGAAATAATGACATGAGTGTGTATGAAGTTTGACCTTTCTTCTTTAATGTTACATCACAATAAATAGGCCTTCAAAAAACAAATTGTCTGATGGGGAGTGTATTCCTCCACACCTCCCCATGCTGGGGTAGGGGGTTTGCAGGACTCGACTGCATGGCCTCCCTCATATTTTTACAGTCCTCAGCGATGTTGACGATGAGACGCCCCAAGTCGTCTCTCCGCATTCTCAGGGACGGTGTTGGCCCTACTCCCTGATGTTGGCCGGCTGCTGCGGCGAGGTGGAGGCAACGGTGGTAAGGAGGCACTGCTATTGGTCGACGCAGCCTCACTTGCGTCGTCACCACCCTCTGCTTCTTCCTGGCCAGTGGCCTGTCTGCCAAGCACAGCTGCAGTGAGTAGGTCGAGTGACCTGGCCACATCCTGGCAACACTGCACCATTTGTGCCTGCATAGCAAGTGACCGTCGTGCCAGCTGAGATGTGGCGTGGCCAACAACATGATTAGACCTAGTGTAGGCCGATAGGCGGGCCAGTAGTTGGCGGTGGCGTCGACGGGTCATGTCCTGCTGTGAGACAAGCAGCTGGTTGTTCTGTCTCACAGCTGCTGTCATCTGGGCAATATGTAGTCCATTTGCCTGCATCTGTGCAAGCATTGCTGCCAGTTGGTGTGCCTGCGTGCGATGCACCGCCAGCATGCGGCGTTCAATGACCAGGCCTGGGTCTGGTGTTTCTAGTGCCCTGCCGGTGCCTGCTGGGCCCTGGCGCTGCTGGCGCCTCTGTGCGATGGTCTGTGACCTGCCAGCTGGTGTGTGCCTCGCCTGCCTCCGAGGCGCTGGTGGTGGAGCCTGTCCCACTGCTGTGGCGGCACGGGGTGTTGGTGCTGTAGCTGGTGCTGGCTGCACTGCAGTGGATGCAGGGGTGGCCCTGTCGGCACGGGGTGTTGGTGCTGTAGCTGGTGCTGGCTGCACTGCTGGTTGCTGTGATGTGCCAGGTTGTTGGGAGGACTGTCCCTCACCCTCAGTGTCCTCCGGGCTCTCAACGATGTGTAGCGCATCACTATCGGTGCTGGCTTGATCACCTGCACCTGTAATGTGAAAGGGTGCATGATTAATGTGATGTGTCTTGCACAGGAAAATTTAACACAAGCACGCAGCCTTGCTTTCCCTGACTGGGTTTTGTTTAGACTTAGCAATGAGTGCTCTGGCACTGTTGGGCTGACTGCGGGCTCATGATTACACTACAAGTACCACAATGCAATGGGGCTTTTTTGGTGAGCTTGGTCTGCATATTTGGGGATGTCATGGTGCTAGTTCAGGACGTATGGGCATTGTTAGGGGACTGGGTCGCAGTCGCATAGCACTTACCTTGACTTTGTTGTTGGCCGGGTCGAGGGGAGTCCAGCTGAATGACCCCCACGCAGGCTGCTGGCGCTATGGTCTCCTCAATCATGTTCTCCAATGGGGTGTTAGGTGTGGCTAATGCATCCCCTCCACCGGTGCCCAGTTGGTCCCCAAGCCACAAAGCAATCCACTCCTTGGAACGTCCTCGCAGGTCATACCAGCGCTTTTTGATGTCGTCGATGGAGCGCTGGGTGACACCGACAGAATTGACCTTGGCGCGGATGCGCTGCCAGATCCTGCGCTTCTCGGGCTCTGGCACCCCCCGAGAGTCTTTACCAAACAGCTTCCCATAGTCATTGCGCACCCCCTCAATTACATACTCCAATTCAGCTTCGGAAAATTTCATTTTCCTCTTCCTCTCCTGCCCACTGCTCCCTGCTGCATCCTGGGACATCTTTCTGAACTTTCCTTCAGGCTGGGGTGCTGCAGGGTCTTGCTTTTGGAGCTCCAAACTTTCCTGCTGCCACTCCCTGGCTCTGTGTTCGGTTTGTGGGTGTGGTGAGCCTACTTCCTGGTTGTGATGTCATCAGTGGGCTCGAAATGCGCCTTCCCGTTTTTGCGAACTCGCAGTTATCGAGATCGCTAATTGCGATATCTCTATTTGCGATATCGCAATTTCGGCATGGGAAATTGCTGAAACTGCGATTATTTAGCGATTGGGGCTAGATGGCAATCGCCAATTGCGATCGATTGCGAATCGCAATTTTTCCGCGCTTTTTATCATGAATGCCATTTTGCGAGTCTCAAATAGCGATACGCTATTTTTCGCTATTTGCTAATCGCAAAATGGTAGCTTCATGAATCTGGCTGTATCTGTCACATGCCTCAAACTGAGCAATTGCGATTCCTTAATAGAGATTATTAAGGAATCGCTATTAAGGAAATGCAGTTGCCTATGCATGTAGGTTTCGCTAAAAAATTGTAATTTCTACACATTTCCTAATAGCGAATCGCAAGTTACGATTCGCTATTAGGGAATGCTTTTCCATTCTGGCCCATAGGAAAGAAAGGGAAACTAGTCACAATTTGCTATTACCAAATAGGCAATCGCAAATTGCGAATGCAATTTCAAGGCTGCCAGGGGGCCAAAAGGCCACCCTGATGCACCCTCAAAATTGGCAGGTGTGCACATGTGGCGCATGTTATGGTTTTAATTATCTAAACAAACTTTACTTACTTACAAAACATTTTTAATTCAATTAACTCAGGAGAGTTCGCCCTTCCGTGGTTTCTGCTCGCTGCATGATTCTAGAGTGATCTTTCTTCATTTAGAGAGATTGGGGCAGGGATGTGGTTTTCGGATAACCAAAGGAGAACATGTTTCATAATGCCTGGGTTACCAAGAGATGGCAACAAATCACCTGCCATAATACTCAGAAATAAATAAAAATGTAAGAGACATTGGAACTGCTTGCCTAGTACATAAATAACCTACTGAAATGCATTATGGGATTTTTTTTCTAAAGACAATGTCGCACACCATGAATGCCTGGCTAGAAGAGGAGGGGGGCAGACACGATGGTGGTGAGCTAACTCGATGTTTATTAGAGACGTTGCTGCCTGGAAGTCATGAATACTGCTGTTCCTGCCCTCTCTCTCATTAGTCACACACGTCACCACGGGATAATGCACCGAGGCTTTCTATTGATCGGTGAAGGATGGTGAAAGGTTTTAATAGGACCATAAAATGCCATCATGCCGCCTCTGTTGACCTTGGCCTGATCGGTGCAGTCAATGATAAAACCCTGTTATTATGGAAGCCTCTGCTTTAATGCGATAGGTCTGCAAATTGCAGCAAAAATGCAGACCCAATTTCCATCGCCTTTCAGTTTCAAGCTGAACATCACCAAAAATGTGATTGCAAACCAACTTTTGTCCTTCCCTATATGTGATCCACCCCTTGGACCTACCGACCCCAACTTCCAGGACCCACTGAACCTTCCAGCTGTGCATCAAATATAACCTACCTGCCAGACCTATAATCCGTCCTTATCTGATCACCCACTTCCGGTACCCATTGGTTCTCCACCATTCCCAATATCTACCTATCCATTATTTGTATTTATTTATTGCACTTATCTGACCTACCTGCCACATCCTTGTGACCTCCTGCTCACACCTTGCCATCGCCTCCTCCAGGAGAAACCAGCCGAGTGCCCCAACCCCCTCAGCCCGCCAATCCATCCTCACATTGGTCAGGAGGACAACCCTCGGTGTTCCCAACCTGATAACCAAGTCCTAACATCTTCAAACGACCATCCTCGCCTGATGAACTCAAACAGCCACATCCATTTATTTATTTATTTTAAAAGTTTTATATAGCGCAAACATCCACCTGAGCGACTAAAACTGGTTGACAGGAGTGGAATATGGATGCCACCCTCTCAAATCCACCTGGCCTATCCCTCACCGATAAAAAAAATGTATATGACAAACACTCTATAAAACTGACAAGACTAAAAAAGATTGAAAGAGAGGGACCGTGGAAATAAAGGGAGACCTAAAAAGGGAGAACTAAAATGCTGTGAGCAATGGTGCTGGGCAGGGATGCACCATCCTCCTGATAATGCCGGGGTGGAACTCTGTATCCTAAACAGCGTCGGATTGGTAACTCGGGCATTCGGGCAATGTCCGAGGGGCCGGTGTCCGAGGGCTGCTGTAGGCTGTTTTTTTTTAGCAGTCTGTGGGGCTATTTGAGCGCTGTCTCTGTTCTTCTGATGCAGTCAGCGGCCCAGTGGGAGTCTGAGTGGCCTTTCTAGAGGCTGATGGGCCCTCATTACCTCCGTTTAGCACAGGAATAGCTCCCTTTGTTTCTCGGGCCGGCCCATTAATGTCTGCACATACTGAGCGGGGGCAGGCGGCCTCACTTATTTCACCAGTGTAATGCAACGCGTGCATTTTAAGTTTTTTTTATAAGATTACACCAACGCAGTGATATGAGGAGTGTTTGCAAATGTGGGCCGGTTTTTTTGTGTGTGTACGGGCCGATTTTCCTTCCCAATCCAACCCTGATCCAAACTCCCCCTTGGAACTTCTTTAATAGGGGTCGATGACGCGAACTCAACTTAAACAAGAACATGCACCCTATGTATTCTCAGCGCACAGGTTCTCTCCCACTGAAGTTGCTCTTATTCATTTATATTTGTACTAGCAGCCCGCCCCAGCGTTGCCTGTGTCAGAAAGGGGCTAGGGGCAGCATTTGAGGCTTGCGTGCACTTCTGCCCCCGGCCCCCTCCCGCCCCGGCCCGGCCCCCTCCCATCTCGGCCCCCTCCCGCCCGTGTATTGGAGAGCCTGATCCTTACCTCAGCCGCCGGTCCTGCTCCAGGCGCCCCACCCGCACAGGCCGCCACTCTCCAGACGCCCCGCCCGCACAGGCCGCCAGTCTCCAGGCGCCCCACCGGCACAGGCCGCCAATTCGCCCAGCAGCAAGCAGGGCCGCGGCAGTCCTCCCAGCAGGTCGCGATCTTCGGCGCCATTTCCGTAAGTGTTGCCAGGGAGCGCAAACGCAAATGATGTCATCACGCAGACATCGCGGCCGGCGCTACTTGCAAGGGACTACTTTATTTTTATTTCGACATTTTTTAAACAACGTATATTTTTTCTTTTTATTAGCCTATGTCCCTCTGCTTGCCCTGCGGTTTTTAAAAATGTCTTGGGTGTTTTGATTGGTGGTGTACTTTTCGAGTTTACCTGGCTCAAAGGTTTGTATTCTCTCTTTATAATAGTAGTATAGATAGATAACGTAAACACATTTTAGGAGGGCCTGGTGTCAGTGAACTGCAATCTATTAAAGACAATGGGTCCGATTCACAAAGGTCAAGTTAGACGAAACTCTAACTTTAAGACTTTCGGTATTCACAAAGAACATTTGCTACACGTGAATGCCCTTCGTGAATACCGAAAGCCGAGCTGTACGATTTTTAGTATTCACAAAGTGCATTTACAAGTAGTAAATGCCCTTTGTGAATACCGTCGTAGAGTTATACTTTGGTCTAACTTTACCTTTGTTAATCAGGCCCGTAGTTTGTTATTTGCAGTTTTACATAGCGCAATCCCGTCCCAAAGTCATCGGAGTGCTTTACACAAGGTCAGTTACTCAAATCCATGTTTTCTTTAAGTCATGGGGGGGATGAAGGGATTTGCCCACTCTAGCCTGATCCCAAAGTTTCAAAGGCAGCAGCTGCGGCCGTAACGCCACAGCTCTCCGAATATGTAAAATTACCACCTTTGCACCAATTCGGAAACTGTCTCATTTTATTTGGGCCGTTTATTAGGGGAAGTTTCACGTGTGTAAGCAGCGGAGCGCCGTAAGAGGGACAGATATAGCAGGTAATGATGTGGTGTCATGGCCAGAGCTGACGACGTCAGTATGGGTAAATAAAATTCTAGTCCCGGCGCCAGCTCGGCATATTGTGACTCTGGGCAAATATCTTAATGTCCCCGTGCCTAAAAACATAATCCTGTGGAATGTAACCGAAGCACACGTAAAGCGCCCCAAAGCCATTGGGCTGATTTCGCGCTATATAAAACTGCAAAGAAATCAGAAACACTGGCTCGGCCTGCACAAAGTTCAGCACCACGACCTCCGGTGCCAGGACAACCACGTAAACAAACGTTGCCGCCGGCCGCGGCCCTGGTGAGGTTCAGCCTCCCCCGCACAGCGTGGGATTGGGAAAGCCACTCCTCAGAGGCGCAGCTATGTGGGCATGTGCAATGTCTATTTCAGATACCACCTTTGCTAAGCTGCAGATAAGATATGTCAGTGAACATTAATTACTCCTTTCTCTTTGTATTAAATGAAAAATTGTGAGTTTGTGATGTGTCCATTTTAAGAGTATGCAGTGCCGCAAAACACGTAACTGTACTGGGAACCTACATTTTTTTAAAGTTTTATTCAAAAACATAATTCTTCATGTATTCACAATAATGAAACATAGCAACAACTTGCTTAAACATGTTTTAAAAAATGACAATATGCCAGTGCCAGAATTGTGCCATTAGTGTTCTACATATACTAGGATTGATGCTTATGTTCAAAATTACCTCTTATGTCAGGGCCAGCATTTCAGTTGTCTTTTCCCAATATACCATGATTGTCCTGCTGTATGCCAAGAAGTACCGCTGACAGGCCAGTCCTAGTATTTTGCCATGTGTGCTCTCTAGAATGGCAATACCATTATTTTATCACAAGTGCCTGCCATGCTAACATAGGCACTTGTGCCTGCGCTAATTTGCCATGGGTGCCTCTATAAGCCAAGAATTGCATTCAGTATGCCACAGTCAACGGCAGACTACCAAGCAGAGCATCACATTCTCTCTCAAGTTCACTTACTTTCACTAATTCATTCATTCTCACTCAAACTCATTCATTCTCTCTCACTTGCACTAACTGTACCTCACCCACTCTTGCTGTCACTCACTCATTTGCCCTCACTCATTCAGACTCTCAAATTCCCGCTCACTCTCTTCCACTCATTCTTACTTTCACTCACAAATTCTTTCTCACTCAGTCTCACTTAATCTTATTCAGTCTGACCCATTCATTCATGTGCACTCACTCACTTACACTCTCTCTTACTCAGTCCTACATTATTGTAATTGTAATTATTTAGCGCTTACTACCCCTGATGAGGCGCTGAAGCATGCTTCGGTGAGTAGCACGCTACTCCAGAGCCCAAAAGGATTAGTGGTGGATTAGCATAGAGAAACATCAGTAAATTTGAGCGGTGGACATGTGAACCTGTTAGTTGGATTGAATAATATAATGGAGGGATAGAAGAGAGAAGAGTCTAGAAAGTGTTATTTGGGAGATCATAGTAGTAAGATGAGGTTTGGGATGAGTAAAAAGGAGAGACCGTTTTTACTCATTCACTTATTTTCACTTATTCTCACTCGCTCTGAAACATTCATTCTCACTCAGTTACGTTCACTCACTGTCACTCTTTCTTACATTCAGTCTTATTCACACTCTATTCTCTCTTACATGCTTCACACTCATTCTTATTCATTCTCACTCATACTCACTTTCACACACACATGCTCACTAATGAAACCAGCCCCACTTTCACACTTGTACAGGCTTTCTTTTTCACACACAAACACACTTTCACTGGCACGTACAGACACAACATGCATTAAAAAGTATTTTATTTTTAACTCACCTCAGCAGTCAGCACATATCATGTTATAGCTCTGGGCTCTATTGTTATTACACACATAGTGAGTAACAGACTTGTATTCAATATTGGTAAAATAAAAATGGGCAGAAAACAGAAAGGGAGGAGACCTTACGCCCACAAGTGCGGCTGCCACAGTGTTCTTGGCTCTGATTTTGTCACATGCAAAAAGAACAGATGATGGACGGTATGCTGACCACTGTCAAACATTCACCTCCAGTACAGAGATAAGGGCCTACATCGGTTGATTTTTTGCTCACGTGCCTTTCTAGTTGAGACCCAGCCATATGCAAATCAGGCTTGATCCTGCTCTTCATGGGGACAGCCCAGCCCGAACTGCCAAGCCAGGTCCTCCCTGGACCGGAAACAAGCATCCTGGTACCGCTTTCAGGGTATCACCTATCGTCAGCCAGGCTAGCTTGCATCCAGTGGAGCAGTAAGCACAGGATTCACGTCTGGGTATACCCTTCCCACTTAGAGCGACAAAAGCAAAAGGAACAAATGATGAACGGAATGCAGAACAATCTAAATGTTCACCCCTAGTCACAAGGATGTGGGTTTAATCAATCGTTCTTTTGATCACCACGCCACCCCAGTCCGGACCTAGCCATATGCAAATCATTCTTGGCCCTGTTCCTTATGTAATGTAAATTGATACTTGTATAGCACACTACTCACCCGCAAGGGTCTCAAGGCGCTTGTACGAATACCGCTGTGGAACCCATCCTGGCTTTCCCTGTGAGGCGTCCACTCCTGGGCACCCCCAAGGTGGAGGCCAGGCATCCTTAGCATTGTGGGGGCCGTTGTGGAGATTAAGCAAGCTATTGCCCAGAGTTGCAGAGTGGGACTCCATGATTGGAATAGGCACTGAGGCGAGAATTGTCAGGTCCGTGGAATTTTGAGCCCAAGACCCGCCGAGGCCTGGAATTGAACCATGGTCCCGGGCTAGACCTCTGCATCAGGGTCTGCCGCTCTAATCATTGAGCCACACTTCTCCACTCATGTAAACAGTCCAGCCCGAATTGCCAAGCCAGGTCCTCCCTGGACCGGAAACAAGCATCCTGGCACCGGTTTCAGGATATCACCCCTCATCAGCCAGACTAGCTTGAATTCAGTGGTGCACTGAGCAGGGGACCCACGTCTGGGCATAGCCTTCCCACTTAGGGCGACTAATGCGAAAAGAACAGTTGATGGGCAGAATGCTGATTTTGCCACTTCAGATGTCATTGGATAGCAAAAGCACTGCAAGGGGTTCCAGAGGACAATCCAGGAATTGCAACTGCGACCCACTGCAACCCCTAATCGATGACCATTTGCCCATTTCCGCATCTCTCAGTAATTCTTTCTATTGTGCCTGTATCATTAGTCCTTTCTCTCTTTCATGAGTATCCCTCTTTCTCTCTGTCTATCTCTTTCGCTATGTACCTTTCAGCTGTCTCGTTCTCACCTGTGTCTCCTTTCTCTCAGATGTCTCTTTTTTACACTATCCGCTGTCTCTTCTAGACTGTCTCTTTATCATATTTGGGAATGAAACAAATTCAACTATACAAAGTCTGTGTTGTGTGATTAACTACAACACTGGTATATAATCCCCTTACAAGTTTTTTACAGAACACACAGAAGAAGGAAAAACGCCCAATTCTACTCAAAATAACACAATTTATTTCAAATTAGTCATAGTTTAATCACAGTTAGTATAGGTTGCGCGCAAAGGGACAGAAGGTAGTGGGGTGGTGGTGGTGGTGGAGGGTAGTGAAAAGTGCGAATCATAGATTGAAAGAATGACAGTTAGATATCCTGGTAAGCAAAGACCAGGCAGAGTTGACCTGTCCAGAATAAGGATTTCATTTACATGTACTCTGTAAATAGAAATGTGCATTCAATGCATTTTCAAGGTGTGACAGATAAAACGCTGGTACAGGTCTTGTTGAGAAGAGCGTCAACGTTTCGACTCGGCAGACGCAATGAGGGGGGGGGGGGGTTTGGATCCTCAGCTGCGAGTCTTCATCAGGACTGTATGTAGCAACCTCAACCTGGTGCCAGGCCTGGCTACACAGGTATGTATTCCATCAGTGAAAGTACTGGCCCATGTTCGCCAGCGGTGAGAATATTCTTAAGGGTGTGTATGACAACCCGTCTTCTAGTCACAATGACTAGTGTGCAAAAGCCCACTTCCTTACTCGCGGGGAATCTACAATCTCCGTGCTGTTTGGCTGTGGTGCTGTCAGGGACATCTTTGTCAGACCTGCCTCATCCTCTATTTTTGTCTCTCTAAGCAGTGTCTTTCTTTGTTGTCTACCTGCAACATCTATCTTCCCTACTCTACAGACTCTTTTTCACTAGTATTTGTCACCACTTCTCATCTGTCTCTCCCTCTCTCAAGCCAGTCTATATTTATCCCACCAACATCTCCACAGACACACAGATGCCTTTTTCTCTCTATGTCTCACCTGTCTGTCTAGTCTGTCTTCTTCCTCTCTTCTGGACTTTCTATCCGCCCTGGTCTTTAACTCTTCCCTTTCTCTCTCTCCTGCTGGGTCTTTGCTCAATTTTTATTTTCCCTTTGAGCATACCACCATCACAACACACTGTAAAGGCAGCTCAGGCTGGAGCCCGTACTTCAGGAATAGTGGCAGCATTGTGTTTTATTGCAGTGTTCAGAGTTTCGCAGCTGAATGTGTTTATTAGGTCAACTAAACGTCCATGTTTGTTGCGGGATAAAGAGTGTTTGAAAAGGCTCAGGAGAACACTATTTAACTTGATTCCCAGCACTCATTTAGAGACCTCTTAAACAAGTGGTCGCAGGGGTAGTGCTAGAGGTCAGAAGTGGGAAGCCAGGAGTTGCAGTTGTGACCTCTGGCGACCTCTAAATGACCTCCATGTTTTCCAGATCCATGCGTGATGTGCTGGTCCAGTCGAGGTTTTTAATTTGGATTCTGGGACTTATAGTCTCATTATTCCATTATGAAATAGGAGTACAAATCCCAGAATTTAAATAAAGAACCCTGGCCTGGAACAGCACATAATGCATGGACTTGGGAAACAGGGCAGCTATGCTCTGTATTGTAGGATTTGTATAGCACTTACTACCTCTATGTAGAGTGCTGAGGTGCTTACCCACACAGGCTGCAACCTACAGCATATGGGGGGGAGGTTGGACAGATGTTTTTGTTTGAACCTATCACGGAAGAGTTCATATCAGGCATGAAGACCACTGAGGTGCAGTTATCCTGTTATGGGACACAGCACTTCGTAGGGTAATGGGTGCATGAAGGTGAGACATAGACATGCAAATTGTAATTAAAATAAAAACTAAACCATATAGAGAGCTACATAGCACCAGCCTAGCAACAAGGGCAGATAGATGCTTGTGGTATGTATGCGAAAAAATCGGGGCAATCAGAGAAGGTCCAGTAATCCATATGGCAATGAGAGCCAGGCTGAGATGCTGTCGACGGAGTAAAAGGATGCCAAAGGGAAAAGAATGGGAATTGGTGACATGTGCAGTATGCTTGCTTTTTCTCCATTTTTAGGTCTCGCTCAAGACCTATTGCAGCCGAGTTGCCGGTGAAGGGAGATAGAGCGGCGCACGAGCCGACAGGGTCTTGTGGACGCGCTTACCAGGCCGGCCGAAGGCATGCACACACATACACACGCGCAGACACACACACACACGCGTAGACACACACACGCACAGACACACACACACACTCACACACACACGTGCCAAGCCCCCCAAGCCCCACTTACCACATCAGCGGCCTCAGCCTCCACTCCTGACTTCTGCTGCCTCCGGTCCTCTGGGCCATCCACTCCGTGGGCGCGGGCTTCTCGCAAAGACGGAAGTCCCGCCCCACGACAGCCGTGAGCGTGCACATCCCGAAACCGGAAGTTCGGGAGTGTGAACGCTCACGGCTTGTTACCTTTTCATGGGTGAGTGCTCAGCAACTTTTCTGACTTGCGATGCTTCTAATTTGAAATGTAGTAGACCTGGCTTGTGTTTTGCCCATTCTCGTTATTTACTTAATCCATCTCAAATCAGTCATAGCTTTCCCTCTGCCTGCCGCTGCTGGTTATTCTTCTGACATACTTGCTGAGACAGTCGTTTTGCTAAGCGGAGCACTCCGCAGCCACCCTGCATAGCAGAGTATAGGGAAAATATTGTGCCAATTCATAACTCTGTGAGATATTCATTGTAGTTAATTCCTCATTACTGCTACCGCCACAATCTTCTTGTGTATAATTGCATTGTGTCGCAAAGTCTTTTGTGTAAGAGCATGTGTGATGTGTTGTGTGCTTTGACTGATGGTGTTCATACACGTCACAAACATTGGCACCGCTAATCTGCCTTTAATGTGGTAAAAACATGCATACCGTGTTAGGCGACGCCATTGTGTTCATACGAGTTACCACGTTAAAGTCGGACCTGTTAACTTTGCCATGATGATTGCGATTGAGACCATATATGCTGCTGCGTGTGATTTAAGGACACTTCCATAGTAGAAAAAACACCAATATCAGTTTTTTTTATCTACTTCAATTTTTGGATGTCTTTAAAGATAGAGGATATATAGTGGAGCTGGATGTAAATCCTAATCCTGTGCACTAAACAGAACTGAGCTGTTGAACGCTCTCTTAATGCATTGTAATCACTATTTTTGATGCAGAGCGATGTGGTAGTGGCCTGATGTGCTGATTTCTTGGAGCTAATTACTAGCCATGTGTTCTAGCGATTGCCTTTTCGCTTACTATGTGGTTAAACGTTTACTTTGGCTATGCTTCATCATGCAGCTGCAAGAAGTGCTATGCAAAACTCCTTATGGGGGTCTCACTGGTTAGTCGCTTTTTTAGGAACAGGTGCACGATCGTAGTTTTGTTTACTATTACCATTCTCATAAGGTCAAATAAGCATTCAAATTCCCAAGTTCAGTAGTATGACGTTTCGTACTTTATAATGGGGGGCACTCGAATGATGCCATTTTGTGGGCGAGTATAATTCAGCATAATTAAGGATTTGATACATAATCCATCATCTGCTGCATACTCTGCAAATTTAAACAACAAATTGTTTCTAGAGGATCAGAGGTAGCTAAAAATATAGCAACTTGTAATGCGCTCATTGGAAGGCTGTTCGCAAAGGTTGACTGATCACCTTTTTGTTGGCTATTGCTGCATTGCTCTGTCAAACTGGTAGTAATGAGGTGAAAGATTTGTCCACAAATTCGGTGTTTTAAAAATAAAAAGTTTACCAGGTAATGCTCTGACACAATTTTCCTCATATCGTCCCATAACTTGGTCCTAATCTACTACGCAATTCCAGTGGCCTCGTTTTTATTATGCTGGAGTTTTTTTGTCTCTTGCCACGCAGAATCTGGCACCGAGTAGATTAGGCCCCACGCATAATATTGCAACTATTGACTGTTATGCCCAAACATTGTTTTGTTCACATATTCTCCTGTATGCCATCTTGTCAAACGAGGAGTTGCTGTTTTAAAAAGATGACGTGCATAACTGTTCCTGTTTACTTTGAATTTTACTCATTACATTATTCCCCGCAGCCTCTAAAATGTTTTATAGTTAGGTTATCTCCTAAGTGGATTGAGTTGGCGGCTTGGGATCTCTCCGTTGCCCAAAGGTCCTGAAAATAAGTTACTGCCATGCCTTCAGTGACTCCAGAGAAACACTGATTTTCTTAATTGAGAGGCATACAGCAGGTGCGTTTTCTGGGCTTTCTCTTGAGTGGGTGAACACTGACTTTGCACCTGGCATCTCGTATTTGCTTAGTTAGAGCACACATTCTTTATTTTTTTTGTATTTCTTTTTTTTACTGTTCAAACGTTTACACTTGTTCTTTGCCTTTGTATTCTGGAAAATAGATAGTATGAAATTCACGTTGACTCATTCGCTTGTGTGCACAATTTTCAGCCCCTGCACAGTACCTATGGAGTAAACTATGGAGTTGTGCAGATTTTGCGCTTTCACAAGTGAGCTCACATTACAAATCAGTTTTGATGGGAAGCTTTTGTGAATTTGTGCATTCTGGTACATACAAAGTGTAATCTCGATTATGTTAATTGTATTTACCCCAGGCCCTCTGCCCTTTTTTCTGCACTTTTTGAGGGTGTTTCAAACTCATTATTGGGCTGTGATGTGACAAATTGTTTTTTATATATATAGTTCTTGAGAGCCCAAAAAGGCTGACTTAAAGTTCCGAGAAGGGACCTGGCTGAACAAAGGACTCAAGAAAGAGAAGGCATTAGGCACTGTCCTGCCAAGAAATAGCGATACAGTTGACAGAGCAAGTATATGGTATAATGCTGCACATTTTGTGGTGGTATTACTTCATTATTTTCTTTTTTATGCATTTACATTCACCTCAGTAGTACCAGTTTAACACGCAAATACAGCGATAAGCAACAGTAAAGTGACCAGTCAACATTTTCAAGAGACCTTCTGAAGTAAGACGTGTTGTTGCATTTTTAGTAATGTTTGGGCTTGAATCGTCTTTTTTATTAGCCCATCAGCTGCTGCATATTATGCAGATCTTACCTGATAAATCCATTATTATGTATGAAACAAGGCGGCTGCAGAATCGCATAATTCCAGTGCCTGCTAATATGGTTCTATGTTGCCATCTCTGGGTTCTAGTGGCCATTTCAAATCGCTTTGCCTTCAATATTAGACCATATTACATGATTGCACATTATGTATGCGTCTGTGTGTATTTACCAATTTAAGCACTGCCTAAAGGTGTCCTACCACCAGGGAAGCTTTGTGTGGGGGAGGGGTAGGGATGGTTGAGTTAGAAATCATTCTATATAGGGTGAGGCCCATTGCAGACCAGAGAGTTCATGGAAGTGCATGTCTGCCTTTTTTCGGTCTCGCTGAACCAACACGCATGCGTTGTTCTGCGAGAGTATAGTAGGCAAAATAAACTCTTGAAACCAGCGAGGATTGCATGTGAGGTACTCAAGCGCGACGCTTCCCCAGCGTTTGCTTGGCCTCACTTCTCAATTACACCCCATATGGTGTTCCCTCCCACTCGCTCGCACATCAAAGGCTGCTGCTCCCCCGTCAATGCGCTCCCGCCCAACCCCCCCACAGCAATGCCAAGAGCTTGTTAACCTTGTCGTGCTTCTCTTAGGTGCAGGTAAGTTACCAAAATTGCTAATACTGCTCTGATCGCATATCCGATATTCAGCAGTTCATTTTTTTCCTTTTGGTGAGGGCTTGTTTATTTTATTTTGCGGCCGCCAATGTTTGTTTTTCTGCCCTTCGGGTGTAGTGATTTAGCAGTTCAATCTAAACTCCTTCCGCCCGACTGGTAACCTTTCCCTGTCGGAGCTTAACAGCGATGAATGTTCCCCCCGCTCCCCAATCATTGGCATGCCTGACTCCGCACGGCTCAATCCGCTGCTGCCTGCTGCCGATTTCACACGTCAGTCAGTTTAGAGGTGACCAAACTTGACTCTCATTAACATATGCTCCAGGTGCAGGCAAGCCCAGGTTTGCGTCCCATAAGTTTACTTTCCTCCAAATTATTGTTGGCACGTCTATAAATCATTGTCTCAGTCTGTGTATGGACAGTTTAAATATGGAGGGAACAGGCGCGAACCACTGTGGAGGAGAAGCACGCCAGGTCTAGCCCTGACATGGCCTTAAATGATCAATTTCCAGGCACCCTGTAGTTGTACTGACGTAATCCGCAGCCCTGCCCTTCCTGGTGGATTTCTCTGCCACTATCTTAAGCTCGCAAATGGTATTCAATGGAGCTGAAACTAATAACTCTGCAAAAGATATCTGAGGATGAGGCGCGATCTGTTCACTCGGTCTTGCGCCCATTACCTGCGTCCCTATGAAAACTGACTGGCTTACTTACGCGTGTTCACCCGCCTGGCCCAACAGCTGTATGGCGGTATTAAGTGCACGTAGCTTAGACATCAGGCCCAAACAAACCAACCCATTTTGCTGGTTGTAGTCTTACTATTCACACCTGTACGTGGGGCTTTAAGTGGGATGAAAAAACTGGGGGGGGGGGGTCGTCACTCAAGGGAGCGTGGCTAATGTAATTGGTGGCGTGGCTTATAATACAATAAGTAGAATCATACCTACAGCAAGCCAAGACCAATGCCTTTGTCAATCGCTGTTAGTTACATGAGGTAAATAAGCAGCAACTATGGCTTGTTTTGAGGGGGTAGGGGTCTTTTGAAATTTTTTTTTTAGGAGTGCCGGCTGCTACATAGTGTCTACGGGCCTCTCACCTCCCTTTTTGCGCTACCGCACACTGTCTCTTTTATTTTTAGTTTACTTATGACTGGGGTTACACAGTGCTACATAGCTACTTCACAGCGCTTTGTCAAGATGGTGGCCGCCTTTCTTTTGTTTGTCGCGGTTGGCACACAATGCAATGTTCTCAAAAGGATGTGAAAACCAGAACTGAGGGCAGCTGTGTTGATAAGCTATCTCTGCTCAAGGATCGGCTTGACATGCTCTCTCCAACCATGAGTGTCTGCATGAATTGCACAATCCTCTCTACCACCGTACTTCCCGGCACCTCCCTCATGTTGCTGCTCCCAGTCTTCTAAGCCTCTCGTGTTTTCACTCTTTTTTTGGGGGAGGCACGGGGAAGGGGGTTGGTAGATTTATTTTTTTTAACAGAAGTACCGGCTGCTTTAAAGTGCCTACGAGCCACTCGTGTCCCTTTTTGCACTACTGCAAACGGTGTCTTTTATTTTTAATGTACTGGCGGGGGTCTACATAGCTCCCTGCAGCTCCTTCACAACGCTTTCTCAAGATGGAAAATCACTAAAAAGCTAGGATCAAGGCATAGTCCAGCTAAGTGTGAGGAGGGTCCCAACACAACATTTGTCATGTACTATTACCCAGAAAAGCAATATAAAATTAGAACCTAGAGTGATGCGCTATGAAGCACCGTTTAGAAGAGAGAGAATTATAAGTGTCAATAATTTTATGCTATTTTTCATGAGCATTTGTTGACAGGATAGGAGCACGAACTTCTCCCTTCTGCCATTCTAATAAACAAAAATAGTACAAATCCATGCTTCAAAGCTCCGTACAAAGGTGAGTTACGACCTCGGTCTGTGTTGGTTGGAGACCATGTTCCAGCCCCTTTTATTTGACGACCTATTTGCCTTGTAGGAGTTGAAGTCTGTGTGCTCCCATTGAAGCAATTGCACTGAGTTGCCTTTTTCCAGCAAACTGTAACAGAAAATGCAAGAAGTAACAGGTTCATAACTTCTGTTGTATATCTAATTTTAAGTTGGTGAAGAGGGATCCACCTGGAAATGTAATTCTTAGGCCCAGGATAAGCAAACATTTATGCTGGCATATGGATTCACAATAGTAAGTCATGTTTCAAATTACTTAGTTTAGAGAGGTCCGGCACACGGGTGCGGGAGGAGCAGCCGAGAGACGATTGGATGCTGACGATAGATATGATGTAAGTAGCCTTTCTTCTGAACTTTTATTTTTGTGGCTTGGGCTCTGACAAGGCAAGAGGGAGAGAAGTATGGTTGTTGTAGAAGTGACCTGTACAAGTCACAATGGTTTGATTTTCTCCTTTACCTGCACTTCTTTATTTGTTAATTAGCAATATTAAATTTAATTCGCTCCTGCCATTGCTGCTCCATCGCTTGTGTTGGTTCCCTTCCTCCTAGCTGTTTCTGTTTGCTTTTTTCACACCCACTGCCACACCATCCCATCCTCTGTCCTGCATTCCTCCCTTGACCCTCGCGTTCCTAGTTGTATACACGTATGTACAATTTATGTATTATGTTTTCCTATATATGAGGATAAAAAGAGAGGTAAAGCTGTCTCTAGGCCAGATCTTAAAAACAGTGTCAATTGTTTTGCTTGTCAAGTACCCAGATAATGGGCACAATAAATCAGATTCAAAATAACCTCTTCCACTAAGTAACTTCGGGTAAAGTACAGCCACCATATTATCACTCAGCACCACCACATTATCAATCAGCACCACCACAGCATCACTCAGCACCACCACAGCATCACGCAGCACCACCACAGCATCACTAAGCACCACCACAGCACCACTCAGCGCCACCCCAGCATCACTCAGCACCACCACATTATCATTCAGCACCACCACATTATCACTCAGCACCACCACAGTATCACTCAGCACCACCACAGTATCACTCAGCACAACCACATTATCACTCAGCACCACCACATTATCACTCAGCACCACCACATTATCACTCAGCACCACCACATTATCACTCAGCAGCATCACTCAGCACCACCACAGCACCACTCAGCACCACCACAGCACCACTCAGCACCACCACAGCATCACTCAGCACCACCACAGCATCACTCAGCACCACCACAGCATCACTCAGCACCACCACTCAGCATCACCACAGCACCACTCAGCACCACCCCAGCACCACCACAGCACCACTCAGCACCACCACAGCACCACTCAGCACGACCACAGCATCACTCAGCACCACCAAAGCATCACTCAGCGCAACCCCAGCATCACTCAGCACCACCACAGCATCACTCAGCACCACCACAGCATCACTCAGCACCACCACAGCATCACTCAGCACCACCCCAGCATCACTCAGCGCCACCCCAACATCACTCAGCGCCACCTCAGCATCACTCAGCGCCACCTCAGCATCACTCAGTGCCACCCCAGCATCACTCAGCACCACCACAGCATCACTCAGCGCCACCACAACATCACTCAGCACCACCACAGCATCACTCAGCGCCACCACAACATATCTCAGCACCACCACAGCATCACTCCGTGCCATCACAGCACCAATCTGTGCAACCATTCAATAACTGGTTCAAATATGTTCTTCTCAATGTTTCAAGCTTTATTACAAATGTCACAAAAAGATGTTAATATTCCACTTCTGTTCTTGGATTTTCATCACAATAAAATACACTGAACATAATCTTCACAAAAGTTATTTACAAAAGTTTAAGCTATTGCCATTATAAATTACAACCACTTTTATTTAAGTATTAATTATTTAAAAAAATTAAAAGCCATTGTTATTTGTAATATCAGTATATCTAAGTCACGTAAATACAAAACATGTTGCATTACAAATGCTATAGGTGTCACATTTGCCAAAGTTATAACTATTGGCATTGTAAATGACAGAGCTATTAATTTAGCTATTTTCAAAACCAACACATAAATAAAAAAATTGTCATTTACAATACCAGTAGCTCAAACTTTCATAATGCGAGACCTATTGCATTGCAAATGCTTGTTAAAAGACAGAGATACTGCCTGCCTTATTGTTGAACAAATATGAATGAGGAAGGTAGTGCAAAAGCAATAAAGGCTGGCAAACTGAGCAGAAACTGCACAATCTTTAAAAGTTCCAGATTCCACCTAGTCCTTCTAGGCTAAGGGAAGCCAAACTTTTGAGCAGGGGTTCATGCCATAATCTCCCTGCAAGCACCTGAATGCTCACAAAGGCAGACGAGAATCAGTCATGCGCGCCCTACTCTGGTTGTGGTTCAGACCCTAGCCAGAGTCACACTCTGAACATGCAAGAGAAAAAGCACTTGGTAGGTTGCTGCTCTGGCAGCAGGAGAGGGAACTGGCCTGCTTTGTGTTACTTATATATATATACATATATATAGATATATATACCTACATTTACATATATTCATAGTAAGATATTTTAAATAATATATATAAATGTAAAATAAATATTTTTATTCATTATCTTACACTATATTTATATCTATATCTATCTATAGTACATAAACAGTGAAAAAATAAAAAACACAAACAATTTATAATGGAAAAAATATATTATTTATGTGGAGAACAGATAAAATATAAAAGATTCAAAACCACCCAAAAAACATTTACTAAAAAATACTATGAACATTAAAATAAATGCAAAAATGAAAACAAATATTATAAAATAAATTAAAAAAAACAATTAATGCTATAAAATCAAATCAACCAATATAATGAAAACTATTGTAGTCTAAGAATATTACATGTACTGTTCACACTCTAGTTTATGCAACAAGATGAAAAGTGCTGGACTTCAGAGGGGTTATATTTACTATTCACACTCCAGTCGCTGCAATAGTAGGGAAAGTGTTGGAATTTGGAGGAGCTTTATTTACTATTCCTACTCTAGTCAGTGCTATATTCAGGTAAGCGTTGAACTTCAGAGGGGTTACATTTCCTATTTGCACTCAAGTCTAAGCAGCAGTAGGAAAAAGTTGGACTTTGGAGAGGTGAAATTTACTATTCCCACTTCAGTCTCAAGAACAGCAGGGAAAGTGTTGAACATTAGAGGGGTTACATTTTCTATTACCACTCCAAACAGTGAAACAGTATGGAAGGCGCTGGATTTCGGAGGGGTAAAATTGAGCTATTTTCTCTACAAACAGTGTAACAGTATGGAAAGTGTTGGACTTCGGAGGGGTAAAATTTACTGTTGCCACTCAAATCTGTGCAACAGTAGAGAAAGAGTTGGTCTTTGGGGAGGTAAAGTTTACTATTGCCAACAAATACTATCTATATATCTGATTGATATAGTATATAGTAATATAGTACCTAATTGTTCCTTTTAGTTTCCTACATAAGTTTATATGTCCTTGTTATATTTCTCTTCTCACATGTTGCTTTACTTCCTTATGTTATTGTACCTGCGGTACTGTTCTCTTTATTCAATAACAATTATTTTTGAAAAAGTTTACTATTCCTACTCCAGTCTGTGCAACAGTAGAGAAAGCGTTGGGTTTTTGGTTGGGTAAAATGTACTATTCCCACAACAAACAGTAGGGAAAGTCCTGAACTGCGAAGAGGTTAATTTTACGATTTCTACTGCAGTCTAAGCAAGAGTAGGGAAAGTACTTCACTTCAAACACATTACATATATGTGTACCTTCATTACCCTCATATATAAAGAAAAATATTAAACTTGTAATATAAAAATGCTGAAAAATATATATGTATTAAAAAACTCAAACCAAATAAACAATTTACATTATTAATATTCAATAAAATAATTATGTATCAATTCATAAATAATTGTTATTCAATTATTAATTAACTTCCCACACTATATGCCTACAAACCTAGCAGCCTGCACCTAAAATATGGATTAAAATGTGGTATTTTAAAACTTACATATTCAAAATCAATTAAATAATTATTTCACAGTTAATAATTAATTGTTAATTATTACTAAATTAACTTCACACCCTAGACCTGTACAAACCTAGCATCCCGCAATAAAATATAATTAAAATAATTAAGTATTCCATAATTTACATATTTAAAATTTAAATAATTAATTAATTAAAAATAATTATTAATAGTTAATTATCACTTAATTAACTTCCCACCCTATACCTCTACAAACCAAGCATCCCATAACTAAAATATAGGTAAAATGAATCAGTGTTACATATTTTACATAATTAAAAATCAATCAAATAATTATTTACCAGTTTATAGTAAGTTGTTAATTACTTACTACTTAACTTCCCACCTTACACGCCAACAAACGTAGCAGCCCATGATTAAAATCCAAGTAAAATAAATAAGTATTAAAGAAAATATAATGAAAAATTAATTAACTATTTAACAATTAATAACAAATTGTTAATTATTACTCAATTAACTTCCCGTCCTATACAAACCTTACAGCCCACAAATAACATATAATGAAAATAATTCAGTAATACATAACTTACATAATAAATAATAATCATATAATTAAATAAAATGTATTAAATAATTTATAATCAATCATTATCTCCTTAACTCCCCATCCTACCCACGTACAAACCCAAAATCCCGCCATGACAATATAAATTACAATTAAAAATTACATTAAAAATATTAAATCACTTAAAATTACAAGCTTTATATTTTTTAATTAATACAATTTATATCAGAATTGTAACATAAAATATATTAACTCAAACACATTAACATAATTAAAAAACAATAATTTAACCACTATATTACTGAAAACGGTATTAAAGACATTGATAATATTTATAACAATATTACCTCAAAAAACGATATTCTCGAAGATGGCGGACGGGACGGACGTGTGAGCTCCCGGCTCCGCAAGCCGTCTGCCTTCGCATCGATATCCTGAAATACATCCTCGACTACGCTGTGCTGGAACGGAGACATGAACGCGCTGATGCCCATTGCGTTCTTTTTGAGGTCTCCGCCCGCTGTTTTGGTGACGAATTTGCAGCGTTTGCCGTCCTCCGAGGCTGCCCATGTAACCTGTGCTGATCGCCGCCGCTGGACACTACGAGAAGGAGCCGGTAGGGCGAGCTGGGGAGGTGCCGGTGGCTGAGGGAGCGTGGCCGATTACGGGAGTGGACGGAGTAGACTTTTTTCAGTGTAGTGTGACTCCCTTTGGCTCAGTAGTGTGAACTTGTGAGACTGGAGCCCTTCACACGGCGCTTCCCCCTGCTACGCTATTTGCAAGCTGGACGGACTCCATCTTGTGGCGCCTTCTCAACCATGGATCGTCCGCACTAACAAAAGGCGAGGAGACTCTCATTCTGCGCGGCCCCCTGACTGTGGGCCGCGTTTCCTCCGGTGGTTCGACCGATTGTTTTTCTTGGCAACGAAGTCGCCCCCCTCCCTCTATTGTGGACTCACTGAAGGGGTGATAATGGTGCCTGCCTTACATGGCGGGGAGATGGCTGCTCCCCTATCCCTAGTAGGTGCTGCCCTGCCTGTCCCCGAGATGGTGGCTGCTTCGAGGGCATCGCTGCGTAGTGCGGACCGGCTACTATCACAGAGCGACCTGACTGTTGGAGACATCCTGGTTGCCCTTGCCCTGGCAACGTGGCGGCGAAACGTCCGAGAGCTGGCGTGGAAGATTGAGGGAGCTTCATCTGGCATAACGCTACCGGGGCTGGCTGGCCCCCTGCCGCCTCTGACTACTCCTAAAATGGATACAATGTTGCAACACGAGAGGCTGGAGGAGCGATGTGTCCCTGGCAACAATGTTGTGAGCTTACTTATCGATGAGGCTACAGATACAAAGTTTCCCCCCACTTCGAGAACTGTGACTCTGCCTGCGCAATTGCTACCGAGGCTCCGCTTATCGTCTTTCCAGCTGCTGACCCCCCTTGATGTGTTTGCCTCCGGAGCCTCTTCTCTACAATGGTGGAGTGTGTGTCACCTTGCGATGGAAGGGGAATTCATCGGTTTGGACACTGAACTTGTTGATGACTGGGGACGATTATTTCCTCCTCCTCTGATTCTTTTTGGTCGAGAGCGGCCATCTTGCTCCTTTGTTCTGCCTGAGGTGTGCTCGCAGCGATGGCCATGCCTGGAGGGATTCCGACGTTCGGGCCAGGGCTGAAGGTGTTTTTCTCGTTGGTTTTGCTTGATCGGCTGGCGGAGACCCGGACTGAACCGCATTTTGCTATGTTGATTGCGTTGTATGTGCTGAATTTCCCCACTCAAAATTGCAGTTGCTATGCCCTGTTGTTTATTTTTACTGATGGGGTGGTGGTTCATGTGCTGGCTCGGGGACCTGGGTGTGACTGATTCTGTTCCTCTTTTGGTTTTATGCCTTCCGACTTTATTGCTTCACACGGCGTAGGAGTTGTATATGGCTGGAGAGTCCGGGAGATCTGATATTGTGTGGGCTCCTCCCCGCCTTCCCTTTTTCTGGGAGTAGTAGATTAGTTTATTCTTTTCTTACTCCCTATATTTCAAGTGTTAAAATTCTTTCTTCTTTTTCTTTCCATCTTCCTTTTCTCTTTCCTTCTTTTCTTGGTCTATATTTCGGGTTCTTTAATGGGCGACAGACACACTGCCGGGGGGGGGGGGGGGGGGTAGGCCGTAGCCTCCGCATTGGTGTAGGGTGGGGGGAGAGATTTAGTTTTCTTCATTTAGTTTCTATGGGCCTTATTTTTTCTAATTCTCTGCGCTTTCTTGACTTGTTTCTGTTCTGGGTCCGCGATAGGGGTTAGTAGGGAGTGGGTGGCGCTGTGGGTGGTGCGTAAATGCTGACTGATGCTCTTGTTGTTATACTCTGTACCGCCATACTGCCCGGGGTGTTAACTTCCATTGTTGTTTCCATTGATGACGCTGCCTGCTCATGTCGTGAAGCTAATGTACGGACTCAGTTCTCCTTCGTTCTTATTCTTCACTGATTTATATTTAGACCGAAAAAACTTTAAAAATTAACCTTAAATGCTCCTTCTCCTCGGCGACATGATTCCATTCAGTGTAACGTCCATCGATTGTTGCTATGTCACCTGATGCCGCTGGGGAACCGCATTGCTTGCACTTGTGCTTCAAAAGTATCGTGGCCGGCCTGACGGTTGTGGGCCCGTATTTGTTCTATTATTCATGCACGATAAAGGTTTAAAAAAAAAACGATATTCTCGTCAATAATATTTATGCGTCACAGTATTTGCGTGTCACAATATTAATATCCGATATTTCTGTCTCCCAATATTTTCAACTCAATATTTTGACCAAACCTAATGCCTGTTTTGCTGACTGCATTAAAGTTCTTGGACTGCCGCTCCCCAGCTTGTTTTGGGCTGTGTTTCATTGAATGTGATCACAGTCTGTAATAGCCTCTATCTGAACATACAAAGGAGACTCTTGAACAAACTCCAAGTAGTGCAGAACGCAGCAGCCAGGCTACTGACGGGCACACCAAGGTTTGTCTCAGTTAAGAGGGAACTAAGACAGCTTCACTGGCAACCTGTCAAACAGCGTGCCCAGTTTAAAGCCCTCTGTACAGTTTTCAATGCATTAAATGGTAATGGCCCTCTTTGTCCAGCCCATAAAAACCATGTGACTACTTGATCCAATTTCTTAAACCAGACTTTGTCTATCCCAACCATGATTGCACAAAAACAATATAATATTTTGGGGAGAAATATCATTTTTTTTTTTATCTGTTTATTACCAGCATAAAAGTACATTGACATTTGGCACTTTACATTCAAGAATCTGTACAGTGATATGCTCATATATTTACGGTGCCCTGATGAAGTATTATACATTTTCAATTTTCTTTTCATTTTATGTAACCAACACACTATAAAAAAAAAAAAACATCCCACCTCCCATCCCTCCCGCCCCCGGCACTCCTAAGCTAAGGCGTTTCAAATTCTCGGTACTTGGCGTTGCCCATTGCAGTCTACATCATTATCAGGTTCCATCACAATCATATAGGGCCACACAAACAATAAGTGTATAGGGTGTGCAGTTGCTGCACCTAGAATCGTGATGCGCCATGGTGGTATGGGGTAGCGACAGTTATATAATCCTCACCTCAACCGGTAGTTGATGAGTGGTCAGACCCGCCAGTCCCTTCTGCTTCGAATGTCCCCAAGAGAGCATACCAATCTATGGAAATCGGTGTTTTCCTGAGACCCCTGCGCTCTTCGCGTTGTAATGCCTCGCCTTCTGCCTTACCCCAGCGTAACACCTCCGCCCTCCATAACTCTGGGTCAGTTGGTTTGGCCGACTTCCACCGCATTGTGATTGTGCGTTTTGCAAGCAACAAGGCCATATCAATGAAACGGGCTGCCAAGCTTCTTTTGCGCTCCACTGGACCTAGTCCCAGTATAGCATATTCTATGGTATCTGTCGGCCTGGAGGTAGCTGTGCCAGTGAGCACTTCATGTATCGTGTTCCAGTAATAGCCTAGTTTCGTGCAGTCCCATAGCATATGCAACAGCTGTGCGTCATCCGTTCTGCAACGGGGACAAGTGTCAGCCGTGTTGGGAAACATAGCATGTATGCGGGGAGGTGTAAGATACGCCCTATGTAAAACCATCAGTTGTATGAACTTGAACTTTGGGTTCCTAGCCACTTTCCTTGGAAATTTAAGGATGCGTTCCCACTCCTTATCCCGAAGCGGTCTACCAATGTCACCCTCCCATTTCGCTCTTAGAGGTTGTAGCGCTGTCGCTTTTCCTGTTCTAATACCAGAGGTAATCCATTTAGTTTGGGGAGAAATATCATTTTAATGATATTGCACCTACCCATTAATGTTAGATGTAAATTGTTAATCCTTCAAGCTTCTAAATTGATATTATGTAAAAGTGGCTTTAAATTAATCTCAAATAACTCCTCTACTTTTCAAATAATTTCTATGCCTAAATATCTGGCACTAGGAGTAATCCAATGATCAACAAACCCTACATTCTCATTACAGATAATTTGCGCATTTCTCCCATTTAAATGATATCCTGAGATCTTGCCATATTGCTGAGTTAAGACCTTAATCTGACATAAAGCCGGTTGAGGAGTACTTGTCACAATGGCCAAGTCATCTGCATATCCCAGGATTTTGACATCGGCCCCTCTGTTTTGAATAGGATAGATGATTTCATTAGCTTGGATCTTTCTAATTAGGGGGTCTATGTAGATGGCGAATAATAAGGGAGAGCACGGGCACCCCTGTCTCGTACCGCGTGTGATGTTAATTACTCCTGTCTGTGCTCCCATTGCTGTGACATATGCCATAGGATTCTTGTACATACTTTGAAATGCGCCAATAAATCCCTCCCCCATACCATAAATCCTCAGCGATTCCCATAAAAAAGGCCAGGAGACCCTATCAAAGGCTTTCTCCGCATCTAGCAGTATTAAAGCCATAGGGTCTCCTGTAACCTTGGTGTAGTCAAACAACGTAATAGCACACCGAATATGATCAATAGTTTCATGCCCAGGAACAAAGCCATGTTGTTGAGGCAATACCATTTTCTTAATCACTGATGACAATCTATTAGAAAAGATTTTGGAACAGATTTTAATATCGGTGTTGATCAATGTGATGGGACGGTATGAGCCAGGCTCCGACTGCGGCTTCCCTTTTTTAAGGAATGTAACTATCTTCGCTATACGCCAAGAATCTGGGGGTCTATTTCCCTTCTGGGCTAGACTAAATAACTGAAACATAATTGGGATAAGCTGCTGCTGAAATGTCTTAAAAAACTCCCCAGGTATAAGAACTGGCCCCGCCGCCTTTCCTGTTGGTTGTGAGACTATAACACTAATTAATTCACCTAATTTTAAAGGGGCATCTAACATATCCGAATCTTCAGGGGATAACGGAGTTATTGATAGCTCGTTCAGATAATTATATATTTCGGTTTGTATCTCACAGCTATCACTAATGTCCTCCAAGTATACATTTTGATAACATTTCTGAAAAGCCAGGAGAATTGCCTCTTCATCCGTAACCAAGTCTATATCTGGATCTCTCATGCTGACAATCCATAATAATGTCGCTTTTTCCTTTGCCCAAATTGTCAACATATGGCCTACCCTTTCGTTACATTCATATACTTTCGAGCGCCAGATTAAATATTTGCTGGCAGACTTAGCTAGGGATATTTCAATTATAGCTGATTTTGCTATTGAGACCTGATTTTGTGCCGCTTCGACCTCCCCTCCCTGTGAAATTACTTGAACGAGATTGGTTTCGGCATCTCCAAGTATTTTAAACAAACTCAAAACCTTTTGTTTTTCTTTTTCCTGAGTCCGCCACCCATATTGTATGGTCTCACCCCTAATGCCCGCTTTTAAAGTATCCCACGCATTTTCAATACCAGTGCTACCCACACTCCCCTGTAAAAACCTTGTGATCCATTTAGCCATATGTTCTATATATTTATTATCCCTTAATAGCCCCCTATTAAACGTGCATGTATTTTAACTTCCAGAACCAGTGGGTTATGGTCTGAAATTACCTTAGGAGATTTCATTATTGTTGCGGTTTGTATCAGACCTTGAATGCCTCCCATGTGGGGCCGAAAAATAAGTAAACCCCGGGTCATTATCTATTGTTTGTGCCCACATGTCTGCCTATCCATGTAACCCCGTTAAATGCATCAAAGACTTGTAAACTTTCAGTTTACGCCCTTGGTATCCCAATTCCGGATGATTTGTAATTGTACAATCTAAATTAATATTAAAATCCCCACATGGTATAATAGGCGATGGCCAGCCCACCAGCTCTACAGCTAACCAATTATAAAGCTCGGGATCGTCCAGAACCGGTCCATAGATAGAACACAATGAAAACAAATTATTTTGAATGGAGCATTGAATAATCGCCCACCTACCATACTTATCCACTGATGAACGAACAATATTGGCAAGACCCCTGCGTATAAAAATGGATACACCTTTCGTTTCAGCTTCCTGCCCTGTCCAGGCAATTAATTGAAACCCATCTAACTCCAATACCTTGTTTTGACTAGCTTCTATGTGAGTTTCCTGGAGACAGATGATATCTGGATTCAGGATACGTACATCCTCCCTTACCATACGTCGTTTCCCTGGGTCATTCAACCCACAAATATTAATCGAGGCTATTCTAATACTAGCCATTGAGGAATTCCCAACATTTCCCTAAAAAATAACATCTGCATCAAATGAAAAAAAACAATTTCAAACCAGCTTTCAAATATAGGAAAAAATCTTATTGATACCACACCGCCCTTTACCACAACGGATCTATCACCCTCCCCCACCAACCCCTCCCCCTTATCCCTTACTCCAGCAAAAAAGGTCATCAGACCCTTGTGATGCCTCCCGGTTTCCTGAGTGATCCCCTAGTCAGCCCCTGACTTTCCGGCAAGCATATATCATACCCAAAACATAACCAGGGAAAAATACCCCCCCAAAACGACCATCTCAGAAGAGGAGATCCTTCAATTATCAAACACCCTCCTTTATACCAATTCCTACTTCCTCTTCTGGGAGTCGATACCCCGAGCATACGAAAGCAAAAACCCTTTCCAACCTTCCACCCTTCCCTGATTTGCAAAAAAATGCTGTCAATAATACAGTCCTTGATTTCTTCAGCCACTCCCCAGCTCCTTTAAATAGCACTCAGCTTGGATCTCTGAAGTGAATACCCGAACCTTTCCTTGATGGATAACCTTAAGGCGTGCCAGATTCATTAAATATACTTCACAGCCTATTTTTTGGAAAGGAGAGATCATTTGACGAAGGCGCCATCTTCTCTCTACTGTCACATGCCAAAAATCCGGCCGTACAAAAAACGTGTGTCTCTCGGCTGATCTCTTTGCATCTGGTCTTGCTTTTTCAAATATGGCCTGACGTAACAGAAAAGTTCCAAAGAATAGCAGGAAAGCCCGCGGTTTGGTATTCATGGCTGGTTGATTTTTCACAATTAGCGGAAAATCTTTGCACACGCTGAATCTCAGCTTCCCAGTTCCAAGTTCACAACTCCGGAAAAACCGCCTTGAATAATTTCAACACAAACCCACGAATGTCATCTCCTTCGGCTTTCTCCTCAATGCCTAACAAGCGTAGATTATTCCTCCGTTGTTGATTTTCTGGCTCTTCTAGTTTCCACATAATGTCCGCTAACCTTGCATCATTCTCAGAGGTTTTGACTTCAGAACTTTCAAGGCCAGCCTCTAGGCCCACCACACGTTCCCCTAATGATGTTGTTCTAGCTACCACCTCTGAGCATGCTTTTGTTGTTTTCCGTATGGCCCCGTGTAATTTTTTGGTCGCCAACTGAACTCTTTTATGTTCTAGCCAGGCTTCAGCCTGCATGGTTTTTAATGTGGCATATATCAAACTCATCGAAGGAGCCGGCTCTGACTTGGCAATGCAGGCTATTAGATCTTCCTCTTGAAAACCTGGATCTTTCTCTCCCGGACCACTAGGATTGGTCAGTGCATAGTCCCATTGTAGGTGATCATTTGTCTCTGATAAAAAAACATTCTTGTCGTGTATCACAAATGTTCTTCTTTCTGGAGTTTACGGAACGAAGAGAAGCCCTTTTTAAGGTATCAGCTGTTGTTGGGGGGCTATCTGTGTCCTCTCCTGACGCCTCATCAGAATTGACCGTCTCCAAGGAGTCATCAACCTCCACATCGGACTCCTCTGCCAGCGAGAAAAACTTATCTCCATCCGGAGTATCTGGTATTACTGATGTTTCTACCAGTATTTGTGACTCCTTAATAAGATCATCCTATTGGAGAGCCTTATCTGTAGCTATAATTTGTTTCTGTATCGAACTGTCCGCTCCTTCACCCACCGCTCCTGCAACCTTACAGATCTCCAAGGAGCCAGATTGTTCCTGAAACACAGTTTCTACTTGTACTGCATCATTGTTGCTAGTATTGCCCATATTGCCAGAAACACTGCTGTTACCATCCATAACTTTAACCAGTTCTGTGGGAGTAACAGTTCCAAGCACTAGAGCTCTCCCCGGTGGTGGATTTTTCTGCTTAGTATTCAGTGGTTTACCAGAAATTATGCCAGGGATTTTGGGTGTCCGCCCTTTAGTAGACCCATCTGATTGCTTAGTACCCCCTCGTCAAGTCACAAAAACATTGCCCTTGGCGTTTTTACCTACATTTCCCTGGGGGGAGGCTTACTATTGTGGCATATTTTAGCGCAGTTATAGTCTTGGAATTGGAATTAGTATTATTATTTAACAATAACGCTGCTTTTCGCGTTCGCCCCAGTTTCTTTAATCCCTACAGGCTTGCGGGGTGCCATATTGCCCTTACCGCTCTGTTGCGTCCGCTCCTTCTGCCTCCTGTCTGAACTTCTCAGACCAGCGAACACAACCTGCCGGAAAACCCGACTCCAGGGGGCCAACACACCCGGTTTTGCCTCTAGCCACAGTCCAGCCCAAAGAAGCAACCAAATCATCCGGCCACTCCCTTTCCCACAGCGGTAATGGAGGTTACTCGCACTGCGGTTTCCGAGTCTGCCAGAGCCTCGCAGCAGCAGCTGAAAATGGCTTCTCAGCCCCGGATGAATTCGCCGTTTTCCCGAGGTAGGTACAGCTTTTCTCCAGCAGTTTCTCGATAGTACAAAATCGCCGCCGTCGACTTTCATACGCTGCTTCATGCGTATTTCCTGCAAAATATGGGTTTCCTTATGCTCGGTTAAAAACCTGCATTCCTGGCTTTCATCCCTGTAACTTCTTTTAGAACGCCAGCAGTCAGAGAAAGACTCTCACTCAGCCCAAACGGCCGCCATCAATGCATCCTCGTACGCCTTCTTAATGGGGACTAACAAGGTGCATTAAGGTTTTTAACTCTATCAATCTGCATTTTAAAACGCAATAGCATAATTTAAATATTGGTGATACCAAAGAATATTACCTCAGACATATAGGGTACATTTATAGGAACTATGATACTACTTATATATTTTTCTCGCTTATAATTCCAGATACTACAGATCTGAATTCACTGTGCTGGTGGTAAGTTAACCACTATGATTAGGGGCTACAACAAGCTTCCTAAACACTTTGGTCCTGAAGAAAGCCTTTAGAATTTACAAGAAGGCTTAAACATGTCAACCCAATAGTGCTGTAGACTGGTAACTGGATCTACAAACGCACCTGTTTTGTTTTTATTTTCTCACATCACCTTTCTCAAGAATAAAATTTTCCCGCAACACTGTCATGTAGAGAATTTTAATTCACAGCAACTGAGCACTTGCACTTTTTGCACTGTTCGTATATTTCTGGACACTAGTGGAAAACCAGTTGGTCTACCTCCAGGTGGAGGACAGCATACAGACTATCTAAGAACCCTATGATGATGCTGTAACGTTACACCCAGGCGGAGAATCAAGATATACCGCCACTGGCCTGTGTTCGTTTTATGAGGGTTTTTTATATGGTTCAAATCCGACAAAGACCCTGATTTCACAGGACAAGTGATCCATTCTCCCCCTGAGAAAGGAAAGTGAACACATGCTAACAAATAAGAAGCAAGCAAATAAGAGTGACAATGGAGCCAACCAATGGTAAGCAGTGGGCTGGCTACAAGCCCAATGTAAACTGACAATAAATCTCATAACGGACAATGCATGCGCTGTGTAGTAGGCGAAACCTAAAAACATTACTTGGAACAGCTACTTTTGACCCGAATTGGAAAGAGGAATACCTCAATAAAAAAAGAGATTTCGCCATGTCCCAAGTCAGTTATGTCAATATTTAAAACCCTGCCTTTGCATGGAAAAGAAACACCACTACAAATACCAGAATGAAGAGCAATCGACTTACTTTGGAATGGATATACACCAGAGGAGAAAACTAAAACACCCTGAATTTGACTCCGCAGGGATTCCAAACCTGTGAGCAAGGACACCACATAAACCCATGTGACCAAGGATGTATAGCGCTAGCCCCCCGATTTGTGTATTAATGTAGTACATTCTGGGAGTTATAGTCCTGATTAATTTAGTTGATCCAACTAAACTAAATACTTCTAAAAGCACTGATCTCCAAAACAAATAGCCAAGGATATAAACATGTGGCCCTCTCTCTCTGCAACAGGTACATTAACCTGCAGATCTATCTTGACTTTCATGAAAATTGTATACTGCTTTTCCCTTTTCTTTTCCAATGTATAAAACCTGTTACAAATGCAACTGCCAATCCCAGTCACCCACGCCAAACACATGTTATCCTTAGCCTGCATTAGAGAAATGTATTCCAAGCCCTAATCTCTCTCGCTCTGCACATGGACCTGGCTCACTAGAAGCATATCAAGACTTGCTTGTGCATAAGGGCATGACATTTACTATACGTAGCCCCAGAGGAAAGTGTTCAGCCCTGCCCTCCCCACAACTGGTTTCCATGTCCACCCTCATCCTTCCAGCCACGAGGGAAGCTCTTGCCAAGCTGCAGACTGACAAATTAGGCTGCATCTGGATTCACGTCATACAGTTGAAACAGAGTGAAAACATCAGTGCACCCGTGTGCTCCTATTTAATAAGAAGGCTATGGCAAAGTATTAGAAAAATACATTAAAAATGAATATAGTTGATGAGTGTGAAAACAAAGCAAACAAAGGCATAATAATAAATGTAAAAACAACAGCACGAACCACAGAGCACAGACCGCGCGCATGGAATTTGATAATGGGGAAGCACATAAAGGAGAGATGGAAAATACATGCATTCTCATGGTCTGCTGAAATAAAAAGAAACAAAACTTCCCTAAAAGTGATCAGACAAAGCACAGAAGTCAGTCAGTCAATGAGGTGGGTAAAGAGGCAATACTCCATGGGAGAGACAAACGCAAGAGTGACAAACTGGCAAACGAATAAGAAGCAGGCAAATGAGAGTGACAAGAAACCCAACCAATGGGAAGCAATGATGCTACTGGAGTGTACACTGTATTATCATTTAAGGGAAACAGTATTGTACGTTTGCGCAAAAATATTGCTAGTTCTCTTGAGCAGGGTTGTGACCGGCCTATTAATGTATGCTAATTGAGCAGGGCAGGGGGGGGGGGGGCTGAGCAGAGGTGGTCTCACTTGCATTCATGTGTGGCTCAGCAGTCTAAACTAATCTGTGCATCTAAGTGAAGTTAATAAAACATGCCCCCCTTTCTTTCAAAAAACTTTGCTGAAGCAGTGTTTTGCGGAAGGCAATACACAAATGTTATGTGGGCCACTTTTTGTTGGTGTTCCTGGGTCGAATTTTTCTCCTAATCCAACCCTGCTATCCATCCATCCCCGCCACACCCACCCATCTTCCCACCCACCCTTCCTTCTGCCGAGGCCTGCAAAGGAGCCGTCACTCACCTGACATCGGGGGCGCCCAGGATGCGGCCCAGCGCCTCCAGGTAAAGCTGGCACTTGGGGTCTCCCAGCAGGGTCTGGCACAGCCGGCCCCTCTCCTCCTGCAGAGCGCAGAGCAGGCCCTCCACCGCTTGGAGGCCATCGCCGGGGTCCGAAGACAGCAGCAGGGGCAGGAGGGCGCCCACCTCCACCGATGGGGTCTTCTGCACCATCCTCCCCTCTCCCATGCCCCCTTTTCCTGCCCAAGCCTTCATGGCCTCAGCCTGGCACCTGCCACCCGTCCCCCAGCCTCGCGCTACCTACGAAGGGTCTCTTCATGCTGGGGGGGGGGGGGGGGGGGGGGATCGTGTTCAGAAGGCGCTGTCCTCAGTCACTTCTTTTACACCGGATGGACCAGGCTGGGGTGACTAAAAGCACGCCACTGCTTGGACTAGTTTCAGTGCTCGCTTTTAAAGCCAACACTGGCAGACAATTGGGGGCTTCTCCTGTAAGGACACAGCATGCCGCAAAATGTTTGCTTCGAATCAGTGAACTCATGAAGGCGCGCGTGAAACAATGAAGTGTGTCTAGAGTGGAAAAGAGTGCCCGTGGTCTGCATCGAGCACCAGCAGTGCCTGGGGCATGGGCGCTGCAGCGCCTAGAAGCTCTTCCTGTCTGCCCTCTCCCCAAGTGCTCTCAGGACATCATACGCTCCTTCTGCGCCCTCGTGACCCCAGGGGTAGGTGACAGGAAACTCTGCGAAGTCTGCGGCTGCACCGCCCTTCTCCACCCACTCCCCCCACCTTGCAGATTTAGCCCCTTCTCCCCCAACCGTGCTCCCTTCTTCCAAACTCAGTGGATCCTCTTGCTCAACGATGCCACCCTACGGCTTCAACCACCCACCCTCTTCACCGCCACCCCGCAGAAGCAGCTGCCTTCTAAACGCTGCCTTTGCAGCCCCTCCTCTTTAACTTTGAGGTGAGTAAACCCACGCCTCCCCCCTCTCGCCATCTCTCCTCTCTCGTCCTCCTCTAGCTTTGTTTGGAAGTGAACTGAACTCACATGAACGCATCTCTGCCTCGCCTCTCGGACGGGCGGGCAGGCCCCTCTCTCCGGGGGCTGTCCCGGCTCCCGCTCACATAAGATTAATGCCCTCCGTCCCCTCCAATCAGGGCAGCGCTGCCCTTGGAGATCTGGGAGCGAGCCAGTTCAATTAGCAACAGCGCTCTGTGGCCCGTGTTGTCGCCGTAGAGTTTTCTTTTAATCAGAACAGTCTACAACTTGTGAAAGTAAACAACTCTCACGGGCGTACTTACTACTTCCACATAACAGGAGCTGCCAGAAAAGTTCTTTGCACCAGGCCAAGAACATTTTCTTTAAAGGACGCGATATTGCACAGTGGCACCGAGTTTCCTCACTGTGCAAACATTCAAACGGGCTCTTAAAAAATTAAGACTTTGATTAGGGGTATCTCATAGATGTGCGCTCCTTGCATACAATGTCGAGTTATGAATAATCTGTGCTCGTAAATAATGTCTGAGTCCTGCGCTGTATTGGCTGTGTGTCACCCAGGTGCATTTCCCCTTTCTCACCTTCCCTTTTGCCTCAAATGTTCTTACCAGAGTTGCTTACTAGGGCCCCAGAGCTGCCTGTAATTCCAGTGCACGCCCCACATGTTGCAAAGGGCCTCCTTTAACTCAGCACTTTTACCTTGAGCATAATGGGACATATGTGGAGTGCAGTTTGCTCCTTACCCATCCGGGAGCCACTGCCACTGCAACAAAAGCAGTTACATTTATAAAGCCACGGTCTCACCTTGATTATACCCCAACAGCCGCCGCTGGGTTTTTTTTAACCACAAACCTACTCCCTCATTTCCTTCCACAAAACGATTTCAAGCAGGTGGTGAAAGCGCTTGTCCTGCCTAGGCTGGACTACCGCAGCGCAACCCTCTGTGGCCTTCCCAAATACTCCCTGGCTCCACTAAGAGTATCACTGAATAAAGCAGCTAGACTGGTTACAGGCACAAAGCGAAACGAGCACATACCCCCTGTCCTAAAATCTCTCAAATGGTTGCCTTATGAAGCACGTATTCAGGTAAAGATCATCGTTCTGGCGCACAATGCCCTTCACTTCAATACTCCCAGGTACCTGGAGCAAACATTGGAGCTTTCTTGTGGTGTAAGAGCCTCAAGAAGTGCCAAGACCTTCCTCTTGCAACCACTCATCTGTAGGAAAAAGAGAACTTGTCACAGAGCCTTTTCCGGCGCTGCCCCAAAGCTATGGAACTCTCTTCCACCGGAAGTAGGCAAATCTCTTCAACGACTGCTTTCAAATTGGAAGCCAAAAAATTATTTATGAATAAATTCTTACCCAAATTGGGCTAGGCGCACCTGCTCGAAGACATTGTTCTTACTTCCATTGGACTATCTTTTGTTATGGTTCTTTTTTTGTGCAAATGTTCCTGAATATGTGATTATTCCTGTCTTCTACTCCTACTTGATGTCAATTTTGCATCTATGTCCTTCCTCCTATCCTATTTTAAAGCGTTCTGATATCCCTCGGGATCTTGTTCGCGCTATATAAAACGTTATAAATAAATAAATACTGCAAGTGAGCACAAAACTATAGCAGTCCAGTGGCTGTAGTGTTGGTTGCTTTTTTTGTTGCAATGTTATATAGTACGAACCTGTCCCCTTTTTCTTGCTATTGCAGTTTTCTGCACGATACTTGAGCCCAATCTACATTGCACAAGGTCACATTAATTTTTAAGGCAAGTGGAAATTAAGTGTCTTATTATGAGTTTGGCAGTCCAAGGACCACCAAACCCGTGGTGGCGGTGCTGCAGCCCGTACCGGTGGCTGGACTGTCCTATTACAAGAAGGGGGTTCAGACCTCTATGGTGCCACTGCTGCCACCAGGGATACGTGATCCCCCACGGATCCCTGGTGGTCTTTGCAGTAGTCTGAGGCCACTAATATGCTGGTGGTGTCGCTGTGGCGCCACCAAGCATATTAGGAGTTTCCTCACCACCAGTTTTCATGGCAGTGAGCCCACCATGAAAAGTGTGGTGCTGAGGAAACAAAGTTGCCTCTGCACCAGGGGATGCATGCGGGGAGGTACATGGTGTGCCCCCCTGTATGTACGCATTCCAAGTTCTTGCAGGAACTGCCTTTGACACTCCCATTGCGGTGCCTTTTTCAAAGACACCACAGTGGGATCGCCAAGAACCACCCATCAGAGACAAAACAAGTTGTATTCTGGATGGCTGTTTCCTATGGCTTTTGCGGTCTTGGAGCAGGATGGCGCCCGCTCCAAGACCGCCAAAGTCATAATAAGGCCCCATGTGATTTGCCCAGAATCACTGGATGTTAAACAATGCTGGGACTCACTTGACGCAAGCTCCCCAGTGCCAAAGTTGGTACCTCCAGCCATAACGCCACATCCTGCCCCATCATCAGCTTTTGTACTCCATCGAATCCCAGCTTTGCCACTCACTAGCAATGGTTTGATGTTGATTTGCCTGCACCTCCCATTGCCTCAGTTCCCTTGTCTATCAAGCATGCACACCAGTGATGGGTAGCCAGGGTAGCAGCTGCTGCCATTAGCTTCTCTGTAGTATAACTGGAATTGCTGTAGCTGCCTCTGCTTTCAGGGTATAGCAATTCTTTCATTAGAAAAATAAAATAAATGCAGGTGCCTGATTATTTTTCTCCAGAATGCCATGGTTATCGAATACTAAGTTTGCACTGTCTACATTCCACCTCATGCCTCATCTTCCACCACCCAACACTTCATGTCTCCTTATCTTACTCTTGCAGGTTCTTTTTATTCGCTTCAATCTGCTCTTGTTACAGATTCTTATCTCTCTCTTCCTTCTTCTTTTCCCTTTTCTGCTTTTTTAGCTCGAGCCTAGAGCAGCTCTATGGGGAGGCCTCTTGGAATCACTCCAGACTTCCCCAGAACTTTTCCATGTGGTTTTTCAACTTCCACACATTCTATAGGCCTTTGCGTGTGGCTTTCAAAAATGAAAGTACGTAATTGGCCGCAGGCGGGTGTATGTCCCACCTTTTTTAGGTCGAGCAGACCTACTCTCAATGCGTGAGCATTGAGAGTGTCTGCTTCAGACCTTTTGTGGCCCGTATTTAGGAATGTGGACAGCTACCAGACGCGCGCTTTGACGAGGTCAGATTTCACCTCGGGAGCGAGCGTCTGGTAGCTGCGCATGCGCGAATCAAATCCCTTGCTCACACACAGACACAGGCAGCCCCCACCCCTCTGCATGCACGCACACACACACACACAGGCGCGCGCATGCACACGCAGGCATACGACACACATACAGGCACACATACAGGCACACTATCCCCTACCTCGCATTCTCTCTCAATCACACAGTCACGCATGCGCACACACATTCCCTCGCGCACACACGCACACACGCGCGCACACACTCCCCCTCCCCCTCCCCCACCCCTCCCAGGCATACACACAGGCACGCACGCACTTCACTTCAGCCCTGGGCCCCACTCACCGACTGCGCTCTTCCGGCGGGCTCCTCTCGCGCTCCGCTCCTCACGGCGCGGCGCGTCTCGTCTCCTCTTCACAATCGGGGCTCCCTCAGGTCCGAGGAGCCCCGCAACAGGCGCCACACTCCTCCTTCTCCCCGGCCCCCTCCTGGGGACCCGGGCTGATTCGGACCGGCAGGGCGCTCCATGCGCCGGCAGCTCGCGGACCTCGGGAGGCGGGACTTCCGGTCGGCCGCGACCGGATTGGCCGGCCGGCCAAGAGCTTCCGGGTCGCCGCGGGACTTGTTTATAATGGAAGGTCGGTTGAAATATCACTCATAATTACACAAAGCAATCTGAAACTTTGGCAGTTATGACACAGGACTTACTACCCCTGACGAGGCATTTACAAAAAAATACAAAATGAGTGATTTGCACAATAGCCTGCTGATGTCTTTTAACAAACCATACACGTGTGGGATGGAGCCTCAGACCCTGGAATTAGCATTATGCTGTTTACACATTGACGTGTTGTCCAAAAGGCTCACGTGCCAGGGCTACCCTGACATTCTTTGTGCGCGTTGTGCTAGGCACCCATACATGGTTCGAGGAAACCTTGGCAGCCTGTGACCGGGGTGAGCCAGTGAGTGGCTCATTCCAACCGCTCACGTCACAAGATGGCGGCTGTGCCCGGCTCGGTTCCACCTCTCACCTCTCCCTCGCGGTGCGGCAGGTCTGTGCACATTCCTGCCGCAGGTCCCGCCAGTGGCGGCACGATGGCACGCAGCGGTGAGCCATGGTGGTGGCGGTGAGGCGGAGGTGGGCGCCGCACTCAAAGTGGGGGCTGGCGCTGCTTTTCCAGCAGCCGCGCTCCGGAGGCTGCGTCTCGTCAAGCACAGGAAGTGTCAGCTGGTGGAGCCGCAGGACTCGGAGACGGTGCCCCTGGCAGCAGACCGGGCTTGGAGCTGCCATGGCCGGGAAGCACAAGGAGATGTCGGACCTCAGGTAAGGTTCACGTCACAGACAACAGCCGGACCTTCCCTGAGGGTCCTGACGGCGGCCGGGGCCTCTACAGGTGGGACAGGTCATGGCCGCTATTGAAAGCCTGCAGTAAGCATTACTGGATGTCACTTGAATCCGGTTGCGACGGGTCTTAACACCCAGCTCTGATGTAGTCGCCAGCTGCACGCTGCATTCTGGTTCATGTAGTTCCGTTGTACTGTTGGCAGTGTATACACGCATACAAACTGCTGTTGACTGAAAAGGTCAGGACTGATTCATGGTAGCTCACAAGACGGGCCCACCTGTCCGTTGTGAGTGCCGCCCATGTACACAAAGCGTTGTCCACCACAGAGGTTCCATGTGACTGGGGATACTTCCAGAATACGTTGTCTGGATTGGCAGTGGTAGCTGTTAATATTTCACTTCTGTTCTTGGATTTTCGTCACAATAAAATACACCTAACAAAATCTTCATAAAAGTTATTTACAAAAGTTTAAGCTATTGCAATTATAAATTACAATAACTTTTATTTAAGTATTAATTAAACATTTTTTTTTAAAGCAATTGTTATTTGTAATATCAATACATCTAAGATACGTAAATACAACACCTATTGCATTACAGATGCTATAGGTGTCACATTTGCGAAAGTTAATAGTACTGGCATTGTAAATGACAAAGCTATTCATTTCGCTATTTTCAAAACCAACACATAAATAAAAAATGTGTCATTTACAATAACAATAGCTCAAACTTTCCTAATGCGAGACCTATTGCATTGCAAATGCTTGTTCTAAATGTTCACTCCCACGGCCTCTAGCTGTAGGGAGCGGGCAGTGGCGCACAGGCTGCCAGCTGCATTCCTCCCTTGTCGCGGATCATGTTACAAATTAAACATAGCGCGGTCGCTTTCACATTCGCGGCCGTGCGCGCTTGTCCTCCACACCTGTCTGTGTTTTTTTTCATGTGCACTCCTTTATTTGTTTCTCGTACTTTTTAATTTGTTACGCTATCTCCCATTGGTTTATTTGATTGCAAGCACGTTATTTAATTAAAAGGCATCATCTAAAAAGGCAGCACACGCCTGCAAGGCAGGCATAGTCATGTCAGCTTAGCAGACCGCCGCATTTCTGGAGCACTATAGTGTGTATACCGTGGACACTATGCTTCCAATTCCGGAGCATTACCAGTGTGTATACCATGGCACGCTGCGCTTCCATTTCCGGAGCATTACTGGTGCATGTACCATGGCACACTAGGCTTTTATTGCCGGAGGATTACCCATGCGTATACCATGAACACAACGCTTCCACTTCCGGAGCATTACCAGTGTGTATACCATGGCACACTATGCTTCCACTTCCGCAGCATTACCATTGTGTATACCATGGCACACTAAGGTTCTAATTTTGGAGAATTACTGGTGTGTTTACCATGGCACACTACGCTTCCACTTCCGGAGCATTACCCGCGTGTATAGCATGGCACACTAGGCTTCCACTTCCAGAGCATTACCGGTGCGTATACCATGGCGCACTCGGCTTTTACTGCTGGAGCATTGCCAGTGTGTATACCATTATACAGGACAGTGGTCCCTAGGCAAGAGGAATATTAATAGATAAATATAGACTAAATAGGCACTATATTCTTTGTCCAGCCAGACAGTTTTATTTTCTGATAAACAATTTTTACAAAAATCTAGTGTGATAACAGCAGGACACCAGCCGATGTCCAACTAACACACTTAGGAAAAGGACAAACAAAGAATGTTGGAGGCAATTTAAACAGTCTGTGTAGTACAATTCACAGTCAGACCATATTAATTGCACACTATTGCTAGCATCAAATAGCACAATTCATACACATATAGTGTGACAAGGTCGACGACGTTTCGAACCTATAACTTATTCTAGGTTCATCTTCAGGACATCAAATGTATGCCTTCTTTTTTTAAAAGTCACAATTAACTTTTTGGCCCGTACTGCAAGGCTGGTATGAAGGCCGAATGCCTGGGTATTATGGAATTGGTCCGCCGAATTTACAGCAAGACTACCGCAACTGATAGGGAGGAATGCGTAAAGTTGCTTAGAACGGGCCGTCAATGCAATCCGCGTCCAAGGGCCACGGACGCGGATCGCATTGACGGCCCGTTCTAAGCAACTTTACGTATTCCTCCTTATCAGTTGCGGTAGTCTTGCTGTAAATTCGGCGGATCAATTCCATAATACCCAGGCATTCAGCCAGAGTATTACCAGTGTGTATACCATGGTCACTACGCTTCTACTTCCGGAGCATTACCTGTGTATACAATGGTACACTAGGCTTTTACTTCCGGAGAATTACCAGTGTGTATACCATGGAAACTATGCTTCCACTTCTGGAGCATTACCAGTGTGTATACCATGGCACACTATGCTTCAACTTTTGGAGCATTACCGGTGTGTTTACCATGCACACTAAAGCTTCCACTTCCGGAGCATTACCGGTTTATACCATGGCACACTAGGCTTTTATTTCCGGAGTATTACCAGTGTGTTTTCCATGGCAAACTATGCATTCCATTCCAGGGCATTACCGGTGTATACCATGGTACACTAGGCTTTTACTTCCAGATTATTACCGGAGTGTTTACCATGGCACAATACGCTCCACTTCTGGAGCATTACTGGTGTGTATACCATGGCACACTACGCTTCCACTTCCAGAGTATTACCAGTGTGTATACCATGGTCACTACGCTTCTACTTCCGGAGCATTACCTGTGTATACCATGGTACACTAGGCTTTTACTTCGGAGAATTACCAGTGTGTATACCATGGCACACTATGCTTCCACTACTGGAGCATTACTGGTGTGTATACCATGGCACACTACGCTTCTACTGTTGGAGCATTACTGGTGTGTATACCAGGGACACTATGCTTCCAGTTCCGGAGCATTACCAGTGTGTATACCATGACGTACTACGCTTCCACTTCCGGAGCATTAACAGTGTGTATACCATGGACACTATGCTTCCAATCCTGGAGCATTACAGGTGTATAACATGGTACAATAGACTTTTACTTCCTTAGTATTACCGGTGTGTATACCATTGCACACTACGCTTCCACTTCCAGAGCATTACTGGTGTGTATACCATGGCACACTAGGCATTTACATCTGGAGCATTACCCTTGTGTATACCATAACACAACATCCTTCCACTTCTGGAGAATTACCAGTGTGTATACCATGGACTTATAATCAGTTGTGGAGGGAGAAGGAAAGTGTGATCCATTCAGCTTCCTTGTTCATAGTATTTATAATCAAATGAGAAGGGATCACTTGTCCTGCTTTAACCTGGGTTTGCAGGTAGCGTACTTCTGTCCCAATTAAAAAACCCTCATGCATGCGTCTGATGTTAAGCGAGAGCGGTATATCTTGATTCTCCGCTTTTTAGACTTGTGTATGTATAATCATGGGGTTAGTGGTTTATGTACCCTCCACCAGGAGGAAAACCCTTGGTTACAGCAGTAGTGATTAGTGATAGGGAAGTGTTGTGCCGTGAAAGAATAAAAAGGCTTGTATACCCTGTATCTCCAATTTTAATAAAGCAGGGTGCAAGACTATTAAAATTGTGGGTGGGTGTATTGAGACAATTGAGGTATCTCACACACTGGTACTCATTGTTCTAAAAAGGTCGACATGTTTCAGCCCTGATTCGCCAGCAAGGGTTGATTGGGCTTTCTTCAGGACCAAGTGAAGATAGAGACCAAGGGCGTCTCTGTGATGGTGATAACACTAGAACAGGATTGTATGTTCAGATGTAGTGAATGGTGAAGGGCATATTAGTCCTTCTCTATTGGTGGTCCCGTAGGTACCTGTAATGAGTAAACAAAAATGAAAAAAACAAGGGTATTGGTGGTTCTCTGTGTAGATTTTTTATATTCGTAAAGGGAGGGAAGAGGAAAAATGAGTCCATTCAGTTCCCCTACGTGAGTAACTAGTAATCAAAAGGAGAATGGACACTGGTATCTGCAAAAAACCAAATAGTTTTTTATCGAGAACCCTCATAGACTTCCTGGAATCGTGTCGTAGCGGTATATCTTTTATCCGCCCCCTCAGGAGTCATGGCATAGTCATTGGGTTAACGATTAACGTGCAGGGTGCCTGCCTCACCAGAGGCTACTTCTGGTATTTACAGAAGTGTCCAGAAATAAAAAGTGGGAAGAAAAAACTGTTAAAAATAGTGAGTAGATCAAGAGAATGAATTTTATTTACAGAGTCTAATCACTAAGCTAAAAAACGTTGTGATATTAAGTAGTTGAGTTAATGAACTACTATATCGTATTCAAAAAGGTGTCGACATGTTTCAGCTCTCGGGGCCCTACAGGGTCAGGGGAGCTTTCGTCAGGACAAGGACAAGAGACAAAATTACAAGGAAATACACACACTATTTGCGTGGTATTGGATGTTGATGGCATGGAATTTCCAAGCTGTATTCAAAGACAAAAAGAAGAACACCAACAAATAGTGAATTCGGTAGTGTGTGAGTTGCGGCACTGTCTGGCACACATTATGTACAAAGCATCATTAATGCTATTAACAGATTATTCTGGTTGTAGCAATAATCTCAGAAAAGGTTAAAAAATGGAGAAAGTTACAGGTACACGTGAAATAAGGGGAGTGGGAACAGCCAATTCGCCGTCTAGTTTATCAATGTCTTAGAGACGGGTCTCATGTAGGAGTCTTTACACGGTGACAGGGTGGGAGTAGAGCATGGATTAGTGCAACATAATCATGTCTCTGCTATTGAGGACCCTAGCACACATCCAGCAGTCAGTGTTCGTCATACATGTATCCGAAGGATACCCAATCATTCAGTTAAGTTTACCTTTATGATTGAGTTTTTAGGCATCAACAGGGACTCGGAGTCACGCCAGGAGTTTCACTCTGGGGGAGACAACAGCGGGTCTCAGGTTATTAGTAGAGGCGTTCTTACCTTGGTAGCTTGTGGAAAATCACGAAACGCCATTCTTACCCATGCGGCCCGGATTTCGTGCCTAGTGCTGACTCTGCCCCTGGTTCATGGTAGGTCAGAGCTCATGGCACTTATATGTTGGTTGTAGACACTAAAAAAGGGCTACTAATCGGACATGTAATTGACATACCAAGATGGTGGACTCACTGGTGGGGTATCCAGGTGTAATTAGCTGAACTGATGCCAGGGGATATGGTCATTCATACCTATTACATCAGTTCTCAAGCGGTCAACCCATCTCTGTTCCTTGTTAAACAAGACTTGTTCAGCATTGTGATCTTTGAAGTCGAGCATTTCCAAAACTGTCCATTTCAGGTCATCACACGTGTGACCGGCTTCTACAAAATGGGCACATAGTTTGGTCGTGTTCTTTTTCAGCCTCACATTGCTTCGGTGTTCTCCTATACGGAGTTTGACTTTACGGCAGGTCATGCCAATGTATTGTTTTCGGCAGGGACATGTGATCATGTAAATCACATGTGAGGAGTTACAGTTCGTGTGACTCCTTTGGGTCCAGAGCAGATCATTCTTTAGTTGGAGGGTTTTAGTACAGGTGGTGAATTTGCAGACCCCGCATGTACCACAAGGGTAATGTCCGGTCACTGGAGTCATGTTGATGTCTCTAATGTTGGACCTTGGCATAGGTTTTCTCGGTCTTGTATGGACCAGAACATCTTTTATATTTTTTGTTCTTCTGTTGGCAAACCTCGGTTTGGGCCAGTTTAGGTTGCCAGAGGTGAGTATTTGCCATTTCTTCTTGATGAGTTTTTGGACTTCATGGGTGGCTGGGCAGTAGGTGGTTACGCAGGTTACAAGGTCTTTCACTGGCTCTTTGATCGTGCTCTGTAGTAGACAGTCTCTCGGCTGATATTTCGCACGTTTTGCGCACTTCTGTATTATTGCCGGAGTGTAATCCCTTTTCTTCAGTTTTCGGCTTAGTTCTGCTGCTTGTAGTTTATAATCAGTTATTTTGCTGCAGTTACGTTTATGTCTCAAGAATTGGCTGTACGGGAGGTTGTCTCGTAACGGCCGCGGGTGGTAACTGTGGTAAGATAGTAAGCAGTTTTTGGCCGTGGGCTTGGTGTAGGTTTTGGTCTCAAGTTTGCCATTTTCAGAAAAAATGGTTAGATCCAGGAAGTCAATAGTATTTCTGCTGGATGTGAAGGTGAACTTCAGCCAAGGATCTCTGCCATTAAGCCAGTCCATGAAGTTGGTTAGATCTGATTGAGTGTCCCATAGAAGTATGACGTCGTCAATGTAACGTTTCCAATATTTGATATTGGAAAAGTAGGGATTGGTGTTGTTTAGGATGCAGTCCTCTTCCAAACGGCTCACATAGAGTCCTGCTACTGAGGGCGCAAAGGCACTCCCCATGGAGGTCCCATGACATTGGAGGAATAATTGCCCATTATACTCAAAATAGTTCTCTTGTAATGCGAGTCTGCAACATTCAAGAATGAAGTGACGTGGGGTCTTGTAGTTCCAATCTTCTTTGAAAAGGAGGTCCTCCAACATTTTGAGCGTGTTTTCTTGCGGTAGACTGGTGTAGAGGGATTCTACATCTAGTCCCACTAGTAGCATGTTATTTTGGTCATATTCCACATTTGATATTTGGCCCAGTAGGTCTCGTGTATCCTTGAGATATGTGGGTGTTTTCTGGACCAAGGGTTTTAAGTACTCATCTGCGAACTTTGACAATGGCTCCAAAAGGGCTTGATAAAGACTCCACAAACCCAGGGATAAACGGAGACACAAACTTGAGGAGAAAATCCAAGTTCAGCCCACCAACTACAGCAATACCCATTGAGATCCAGGCTTTCGAACAAGCCGTGATGAAAGGGATAGACGAAATGAACTACAAGGAAAACATCTATCAAAATATGACAAAGAAAGAGAAAAAGGCGCTCTCTGAGCTCAGAGACAACGAAGAGATCATCATCAAGCCCGCAGACAAGGGGGGTGGGGTAGTTATCCTCACTAAAGAAGGCTATGACGAACAGTGCCAAACACTCTTGAGGAATGAGACTTTCTACAAACGCCTTGACACCGATCCCACAGAAAGATTGACCAACACCATAGCCATAATGGTCCATGAGGCTGAGACTAATGCCTGGATATCAAAAAAAGAGGCAGAATACCTCACACCAAAGAACCCCAAAACTCCGTTCTTTTACTCCCTGCCAAAAACCCACAAAAACAGACTTCCTCCTCCTGGACGCCCGATAGTCTCGGGAATAGGGTCCCTTTTGGAGCCATTGTCAAAGTTCGCAGATGAGTACTTAAAACCCTTGGTCCAGAAAACACCCACATATCTCAAGGATACACGAGACCTACTGGGCCAAATATCAAATGTGGAATATGACCAAAATAACATGCTACTAGTGGGACTAGATGTAGAATCCCTCTACACCAGTCTACCGCAAGAAAACACGCTCAAAATGTTGGAGGACCTCCTTTTCAAAGAAGATTGGAACTACAAGACCCCACGTCACTTCATTCTTGAATGTTGCAGACTCGCATTACAAGAGAACTATTTTGAGTATAATGGGCAATTATTCCTCCAATGTCATGGGACCTCCATGGGGAGTGCCTTTGCGCCCTCAGTAGCAGGACTCTATGTGAGCCGTTTGGAAGAGGACTGCATCCTAAACAACACCAATCCCTACTTTTCCAATATCAAATATTGGAAACGTTACATTGACGACGTCATACTTCTATGGGACACTCAATCAGATCTAACCAACTTCATGGACTGGCTTAATGGCAGAGATCCTTGGCTGAAGTTCACCTTCACATCCAGCAGAAATACTATTGACTTCCTGGATCTAACCATTTTTTCTGAAAATGGCAAACTTGAGACCAAAACCTACACCAAGCCCACGGCCAAAAACTGCTTACTATCTTACCACAGTTACCACCCGCGGCCGTTACGAGACAACCTCCCGTACAGCCAATTCTTGAGACATAAACGTAACTGCAGCAAAATAACTGATTATAAACTACAAGCAGCAGAACTAAGCCGAAAACTGAAGAAAAGGGATTACACTCCGGCAATAATACAGAAGTGCGCAAAACGTGCGAAATATCAGCCGAGAGACTGTCTACTACAGAGCACGATCAAAGAGCCAGTGAAAGACCTTGTAACCTGCGTAACCACCTACTGCCCAGCCACCCATGAAGTCCAAAAACTCATCAAGAAGAAATGGCAAATACTCACCTCTGGCAACCTAAACTGGCCCAAACCGAGGTTTGCCAACAGAAGAACAAAAAATATAAAAGATGTTCTGGTCCATACAAGACCGAGAAAACCTATGCCAAGGTCCAACATTAGAGACATCAACATGACTCCAGTGACCGGACATTACCCTTGTGGTACATGCGGGGTCTGCAAATTCACCACCTGTACTAAAACCCTCCAACTAAAGAATGATCTGCTCTGGACCCAAAGGAGTCACACGAACTGTAACTCCTCACATGTGATTTACATGATCACATGTCCCTGCCGAAAACAATACATTGGCATGACCTGCCGTAAAGTCAAACTCCGTATAGGAGAACACCGAAGCAATGTGAGGCTGAAAAAGAACACAACCAAACTATGTGCCCATTTTGTAGAAGCCGGTCACACGTGTGATGACCTGAAATGGACAGTTTTGGAAATGCTCGACTTCAAAGATCACAATGCTGAACAAGTCTTGTTTAACAAGGAACAGAGATGGGTTGACCGCTTGAGAACTGATGTAATAGGTATGAATGACCATATCCCCTGGCATCAGTTCAGCTAATTACACCTGGATACCCCACCAGTGAGTCCACCATCTTGGTATGTCAATTACATGTCCGATTAGTAGTCCTTTTTTAGTGTCTACAACCAACATATAAGTGCCATGAGCTCTGACCTACCATGAACCAGGGGCAGAGTCAGCACTAGGCACGAAATCCGGGCCGCATGGGTAAGAATGGCGTTTCGTGATTTTCCACAAGCTACCAAGGTAAGAACGCCTCTACTAATAACCTGAGACCCGCTGTTGTCTCCCCCAGAGTGAAACTCCTGGCGTGACTCCGAGTCCCTGTTGATGCCTAAAAACTCAATCATAAAGGTAAACTTAACTGAATGATTGGGTATCCTTCGGATACATGTATGACGAACACTGACTGCTGGATGTGTGCTAGGGTCCTCAATAGCAGAGACATGATTATGTTGCACTAATCCATGCTCTACTCCCACCCTGTCACCGTGTAAAGACTCCTACATGAGACCCGTCTCTAAGACATTGATAAACTAGACGGCGAATTGGCTGTTCCCACTCCCCTTATTTCACGTGTACCTGTAACTTTCTCCATTTTTTAACCTTTTCTGAGATTATTGCTACAACCAGAATAATCTGTTAATAGCATTAATGATGCTTTGTACATAATGTGTGCCAGACAGTGCCGCAACTCACACACTACCGAATTCACTATTTGTTGGTGTTCTTCTTTTTGTCTTTGAATACAGCTTGGAAATTCCATGCCATCAACATCCAATACCACGCAAATAGTGTGTGTATTTCCTTGTAATTTTGTCTCTTGTCCTTGTCCTGACGAAAGCTCCCCTGACCCTGTAGGGCCCCGAGAGCTGAAACATGTCGACACCTTTTTGAATACGATATAGTAGTTCATTAACTCAACTACTTAATATCACAACGTTTTTTAGCTTAGTGATTAGACTCTGTAAATAAAATTCATTCTCTTGATCTACTCACTATTTTTAACAGTTTTTTCTTCCCACTTTTTATTTCTGGACACTTCTGTAAATACCAGAAGTAGCCTCTGGTGAGGCAGGCACCCTGCACGTTAATCGTTAACCCAATGACTATGCCATGACTCCTGAGGGGGCGGATAAAAGATATACCGCTACGACACGATTCCAGGAAGTCTATGAGGGTTCTCGATAAAAAACTATTTGGTTTTTTGCAGATACCAGTGTCCATTCTCCTTTTGATTACTAGGTTCTCTGTGTAGGACAAACACAAACATAAAGCTAATTTTGCTACAAATTGCTGTACTTCTTTGTATAGCAACTAGAAAATGGCAATACTTTTCGTTCCACACACCACTGTCTTTTTAGGTCAACTCGCTCATACCTTTCGCAAAAACACAGGTGTGTTGGTCTGCTTGGCAAAATTCACACTTATTCTGTGACCGTTATTCATTGTAAAAATTAATAATCAGTATCATCTGTATTTATTCATTTGTACCATTTCACTTCCTAGTTGACATGGATCCAGATGTGGTTTTTTTTAACACAGACCTAGCTCCACGACAGGTCCATACCAGATGTGATTGCGGCACTACTACAGAATTTTGCTCTATTAGGTATAAATAGACCTCTGAAAACTGGTGGAGGAATTACAATTATTTAAAAAAGAATCTATAGCTGCAAAATTGAGGCACTCACGATTCCCAACTGTGAAGCCCTACTTTTCTGTATACCATTCTCTTCAAATCTTACCTTTTCTGGTGCCCTCATTTACCATCCCCCTGGCCCATCTAAAAAGTGGGGTTCCCTGTGGACCGAATAACCTTTCCCTCTTGTTTTTGGTGTGACAAATTTTCTGTGGGGACTTGAATTTTCATTTTGATAATCCTAGTAATAAATCTGCTCAAACTCTTTTGGACAATCTGTTGACTCTGAATCTTTCACTCATCAATTCCTCACCTTCCCATGTAGCAGGCCATCTTTTGGACCCTATTTTGTTTAATTTTCCTGTTGTGTCCACAGCTCCTCCCATTCAGCTCGGCTGGTCTGATCACCTTGCCATTTCTTTCTTTATTGATTTCTTCTTGGCTTATTCGCTTCGCCCTCCCGCCTTGCCAAAGAAAACTCGGAACTGGTCTCTACTTGATATGAAGGTAGTAAATGAGCTGCTTTGGCAGACTGTTTCTTCCATTTCATCTCAACTGGACTAGGACAAGCTACTCGTTGATCACTGGTTGTCTGAGGCTATCGATTCCATTCTTCCTCTTTCTCCTAAATACTAATCTAGAGTGCTTCCCCTAAAGTTTAGGAGAGGCTGTGGAGGAAGCATTATGCTCCAGAGACCAAAGCCACTTATCTGGAGGCACACAAAAAAATATCATGCTCTTTGCAGATCTGCTCGTGCATCCTTTTTTTCTAATATTCTTTTTATTGTAATTTTGTTAAAACAACATACAATCGTCTTCTATATGTTGTATCTCACAATGCAATATCCTATTGGTCCAAATGTCCAGCACAATAGTTCTCAATACAATACGAACATGGTACATGTGCAGTTTAACCATCATATCACATCAGTGGGGTAACCGCATATGGGCTTCAGCCCCCCCTCATCCACCCCTACATCTTCTCAAATATACAATTGCTCAGGAGGGAGAAAAAACAAGGCCGTCAGAGTTGACATCCACCCCTCTCACAGCACCAAACCCGAACACCAACAACCTGTCAGTGGCAACAAACCAGGAGGCCGCAAAGTCTGTAGATTTAAAAACCACACCCCCTACCCCTCATGCGCAAGCAACATCAAATCCTCATTACCCCACGTCTGTGGCGATCGAATCTCCGTTACCCAATTCAGCAGTCTCTCTAGCAATGAGATAACATGTGAGGGGGGCCCAGATGTCATTCGGCCTGGAAGCCACCGGTAACAATTCCGCATATGTGGCAAGTCGTTCTTGACAGGTAATTAAATCATCAAGCCATGTTTTAATTTTAGGCGCCCGGCCCCTCCCCCATCTGCAGGCCACCCTTCATTTTGCCATGAGAAGTGCCATATCTACAAACCGCCTGTGTTCTGCCTTTACCGGAGTAACAAACCCCAACAATTCCATTAAGGGGCCCGGCATCAGTGTCTCATCTGTCATGTGCTGGAATGCCTCAAAAACCTCATTCCAATATTCCCAAATGTTCGGACAGTCCCATGCCAGATGCAAAAAATCCGCCCCAGGGGCGCGACATCTGTCACAGCGATCGTCCTCCCTCAGCTTAAATCTGTGCATCTTAGCAGGTGTATAATATAATCTATGGAGGAATTTATAATGTATGATGCGGAGTCTGCTGCTCGCTGAAACTCTCTAAGTGTGCAGGCAGCAGGTCTCCCATTGTGAGTCTGTCAAGTGTCTCCCTAATTCTGCGTCCCATTTCAGCCGCGCCTGAGCTGCAGATCTCTCTGTTTGCACATGTACTATGTTGTAAATCATTGAAACTAGGCTCATGGGTTTGGGCCTTTCCAGCACCGCATGCAATGGCGTCAGTCGTGCTGGCTAGTCCGGAAACGTTAGGGTGATAGCTTTCACCCCCTGCCTTAATCTAATATACAGAAACACATCTAACGGCGTCTGCATCTCTTCCGGACACATATCTGCTAGAGCACGGAACTCACTGTCATGGTACATATCCCCCCAATTAACCAGTCGATTACTTGCCCCTGAATTTCCTAAATACCTCCTCTTGCAGTAGCGGGATATCCGGGTGATAGGTGAGGGGCATCAGTGGTGAATATGCCAATGGCACTCCCAACATCTCCGTGATCTTGTGCCACGCCTTAAGTGAATTATAAAGTGCATTCGGTTGCCTTTCTCTGGGACGATTTTGCTGTATATTGCCCGATCTAGCGGGACAGGGTGGGCCAGCCAATGTTCCGTCGCTACTTGTGGCATGTAGCGAGGTTGTTTAATCCAAAACCACACGAAGTGTGCCTGTGCCGCTATAAAGTATAATTCCAAATCAGGTATCCCGAAGCCCCCATGGGAATAAGGTCTAGTTAACACTTCTCATTGTAGTCAAGGCTGTTTACCTCCCCACACTAGGCGTATTAATTCAGATTTCAGGGTTTTGAAGAAGTAGGAGCCCGGGTAGTAGGGTATATTCAGAAATAAATATAGCACTTGCGGGAATATCACCATTTTAATTAATGAAGCGTGTCCTGCCATAGACAAGGAAAGCGTCACACAGTCTCCAATCTTGGACATAATAGTCCCATAATTTTCCCTCATCAATTCCTCCCTATTCCTTGTAACTTTGACTCCTACGTATTAAAGCTCATCAGCACACCATTCCAAGGGGTAGTCCATTTCAAAACGTTCCACCGCCGTCGTGAGTGGGAAAAAACTAGATTTGGTCCCGTTAATCTGTATACCGGACATGCTTCCAAAGACTATGAATTCCCAGGGTTCCGGGTTCAAATTCTGACGTGGGTCACGGATATATAAGGTAATAACATCCACATATAGTGAGATGAGTATCTGGCGCTGAAAGCACTGCAAAGCCTTATCATTGTGACTCTGCCTCAATTTTGCCGCAAGAGGTTCCACCGCCAGTGCGAATAGCAGCGGCGATAGGGGACACCCCTGTCTGGTCCTCCTTGTTATCTCAAACGTTTGGGAAGTGTGTCCATTGATCAAAACCTTGGCCATTGGTTTGGTATAAAGTAGTTCAATCCAAGCTAGAAACAAGGGTGGGAAGCCCATCCGCTTCATCACCCCAAATAGGTATCCCCATTCAAGCGAATCAAACGCCTTAGTAGCGTCCCAAAAAATAGCAACCATAGGGAGGTCAGGGGAGGTGGTGTGCAGGACCGCAAATAGCATCCTTAAGTTATGAGAGGTTGCCCTGCCTGGCACAAACCCTGACTGGTCTGGGAGGATCAAATGTTCCATCAGCAGACTCAATCTTGTTGCTATCAGCTTAGCTAACATGTTCGCATCACAGTTGAGCATCGGAAGTGGCCTATAGGAGTCACAAAGGCCAATGGGTTTGCCGGGCTTTGGCAAAGACATTATCAGCGCCTCCCTCATCGACCGCTGCAAGAGCCCCACCTCTAACGCGTCCTCATAAACTTCCCACAGCACCGGAGCCATGATGTCTATATATGTTTTATAGAATTCCACTGGAATTCCATCGGTGCCTGTGGCCTTGCCCGACTGCATGCTCATGATGGCTTCCCGTACCTCATCCAGCTCGAAGGGCTCACATAAGAAAGTCCTCTGCGTGTCGCTCAGCCATCCCAATGCCACATCCCCTAGGAAGTCATCCAGCTGCTCAACCGAGGCGCCTGTTGTGGTATACAGAGTGCTATAATGTTTCAAGAACGTTTTAAGTATATTGTGCGTGTCTCGATGAGTGACGCCCCCGAATCCTGTATTTCCATGACAGCGTTGGCACAACGTGATTTTTTTCACCTTTTGCGCCAGCATTTTTCCAGGCCTGTCTCCTTCTCTATAATTTCTGGCCACCCAGTACTTACTTTTGAATTTCGCCTCCCTCTGCACTTCTTCCATGTACAGGGACATTTTTTCCCGAAAGGCTATTTGTGCTTCTACAGTGGAGGCTACCGCGAGTTCCGCTTCTAGCCGTTTAAGCTCCCTATCAAGAGCCCCGATCGTGGCCTGAATATCTTTAAGCACCCGCACATTTTCCTATACAGTATCCCCGTATTGTTACTTTAAAGGCCTCCCAAATCAATTCTACGCTTTTCACTGAGTCCTTGTTCCGTGCAAAAAAGTCAAGTATTTCCTCTCTAAGTTCTTCTTGAAAGACTGTGTCTAATAAACTGGAGGGATTCAATCTCCACGAGCTCCGCAGCACATAAAAGTCCGAGGATGAGAGTGCCAGTAACACCGGCGCATGAGTATGTTCTAGCAAGATGCCTTGTGTCTATTATTGATGGTGCATACTAAAAAATAGTCCAGTCTGGCCCATCAGTGTGCCTGCACTGTGAAGTGTGTACCCTCCCGTTCCAGTGGGTGTCTATGCCTCCAACCATCTATCAAACAATAAGCCTCCTTGATGTCCTTGACCGCAGCCTTCACTCTAGTGTAGTGATGTGGCGCCGAGTGGGATTTATCTGCACTGGGATTGTACGTGACATTAAAATCACTTCCCCAGACTATGTGTGTGACCTCTATTTCAAAAATCTTGGCCCATAGGCCATCAAAAAACCTGGGGTCATCCACATTTGGACCATAGCAACACACTAGTAGGACAGATAGTGTCCCCAGTCTACCCCATGCCATACAATATCTTCCATCTTCATCGCATAAGGAGCCTGCCATTTGGAATGGTACACCCCACGGGCGAGTCTCCTGTAGCATGGCAATGTGTATGTGGTGACGATCCAAGTATGATAAAACCTGTCTCTTCTTACGGGGATCCCCCAGGCCTCTCACATTCCAAGATAGTATATTAGGTCAGTGTTACCCGCCCCAGACATCATTTCTACCAATCCACATCTTAAGCAATGGGGAACAAGGTCGGGCCACCACCCTGCCAGCCTCCAACCTGTCAGTCTCATAATACCATAGTTCTCTTGGTTCCACTTGTACCTCTGGACCTCTATTCGTTGGACCACACAATTCGAAGACGATAAACTCTCAAACTATCCCCCGTGACCCCCCCTCCATCCTCCCCCCTCCCATGGAAGCAACCCATTCTTGCCACCACCCTTCGTCCACCCCCCCCCTTCCTTACCCAATAGGAACATACAAAATTTAGTTCCACAAAACCCAGAACACTACCAAACATTAGTGGGTGATACCTTCCGGGGACCTACTCTAGAGGGCCTCACAAGTTCTCCTCTCCCATGAAGGACCCCCACGAAGAACACCAGGGATCCTCCACTGCGGGAGAGGTGGTCCGGAGTCCAATAATGGCCAACAACTGGTGCACATCCGAACTTACGTCCCAGTGTCATTAGGCTTTGTCATTCCCATACTTGCCACCTGTTCTTTGATTCTCGCGGTGCGGCCCTCGTCCACTCAGTGCGGATGTTCGTCTTCTCTGGCCGGTGATGACCTCTACGACCCATTGCGGCTCTCTCGATCTCGGTTTTGCCGTTTCATTGATCGTAGGTATTCCTCCACATGGGCAGGATTGGTGAAGAATTTCTCTTTGCCCTGATGCGTCACACGCAGACGAGCTGGATATAGCAGGGCATAGTCTATCTGCGCCTCTAAAAGTATTTTCTAGACGTCTATGAACTTTCTGCATTCTTCTTGTACCATGGGGGTAAAATCAGGATAAATTGAAAATGCATTTCCCTCGTAGGTCAATGTTTGTATATTTCTGGCTGCCCATAGGGCCACATCCCTATCACGATAGTTAAGTAGCCGTGCAATGATGGGTCGGGGTGCTGCTCCCGGGACAGGTCGCGGGCCCAACGACCTATGTGCCCGCTCAACATTGAATTGTGGGGAGAAGGCATCTTGCCCCACAGCCGAAAGTAGCATCATCTCTACATAGTCCTCCATTTTGTCAGTGTTTGTGGATTCCGGAATCCCCTCCACGCGTATGTTAGTGCGCCGACTGCGCGCTTCTAAATCCTCATTCTTGGCTGCTATAATCCTCAAGATGTTATCCATGCGAGCCAATTGAGTCGAGTGTCCAGCTGTAATGTCATCATTGTCCGAGATACGCCTTTCTACTTCCACTATTCGTTCCTCGTGTGCGTCCAATTTGTGCGCAATTGCATCCATCCTAGACGACATGCGGTCCACCTTGTCTACAACGGTCGCGAACCCCTGTCGCATTTCTTGCAATATGTGCTCCATGTCCGCACCTTGCGATCCAGTAGCTTGTTCTCCCCCTGTTTCTCCCGTGTCAGGCTGCCTGCTTCTGGAGCTGGATTTAGTGAGTTTCAGCTGCCTGGCGTCTGGCTTGCCCATAGTGTCCTCAGGTGTTTCACTACGTGCGAAACAGGGAGTTCTACGCAGCTTTTACGTTGTGTGTGTACACTCACTCAAGACGTGTCACCGCCTTGCGTGGCCAATTCTACGAACGCCGTCAACCAGCAAGCGAGCTTCCGGGACACCACTGCCACCCACTGTTCCTGAGGGGAGGAGGCCCAACCACCTAGCCACTTCAACTTGGTGATCCTGTGCCCGGCTCGTAGGGGCGCCACCCTGGCGTCTCTTCTAGCGTTCTTCCCTGGCAGGCGGCCAGGCTGTGTGTTGCGACGTCGGTCTATAGGGTAATACCAGGGGCGCAGTGGCACCACTGCAGTGTTCCCAAATGAAAAATTAGTGTAACCTTCAGCACCCTGCCTGCACCGCCCGGAAGGCTCTGCTTCCTATGGTGGTCACCGGGGCGGCAGGCACGGGGGGAGGGGGAGGACTCCCCCACAATGGCCCAGTCCTCAGTGGCTGTCCTCAGGCAGCATCAGTGTCTCTCGCCAATCGTGGCGCAATGGTGGCCCAGTCTTGCCGCCCTCACCTCGACCGGAGGGGACCGCCGGGCATCAAGTGCACAGACCGAGGGCAGATCGTTCCTGGCCCGCTTGTTGCTCTCCGCTGCTTTCCCTCACCCGGCTGGATCCTGGCTATATTTCCGATCAGGCGGGAGTCCCCGGCCTTCAATGTTAGGCACTCCCACAGCAGTGTTGGGTACTGGGGAGCCGGACCAAATCTGGCAGAGTCAGGAGGCCTCCGCCGCCGCCCAATGCAGCCTCACATTCGCCCTCCTTCGCTGCAGGCTACTCAGCAAGTCTTGCGGCCCCCGACTGCACACAAGGATGAGCCTCCGTTACTTGGTCCCCGCCCCTCACCAATATGTACGTTGCCACGTAGTGGCAGCCGCGTTTTGTGCCGTGACCACCCTCAGCACCGCCGCCGCCTCCCAGTCTGTAGGGTCGTCCGCTGATGTTCTGGCTCGCCGCACCATTAAAAAAATTGCCCCCCACGGTGTGCTGCACCCAGGACGCCGTCCCGCGTCAGCACCGGCCAAACAGGGCACAACTCCACCCAGGATCGCGGGCTCCTCCGCTCCTCTCGCACATCCATGGGGCCCAGCTTCAGCTTTTCAAACCACGGGCTATCCCAGCCTCTCCTGCTGCCGTGCACTTCTGCCAGTCTGTCCCTCTGCAGCCGGTCAGATTACAGTCGGCTCCTGCCTGCGTATGCCGCAGCCGTTCCACTCCAAAGTTGTACTGAGTGTCCTTCAGGCACCAAGGTACGGATCACTCGCTTTTCGGACGCACACCTAAAGTCGTTAGGAGGATAATTGCAGGATAATTATTCCGGACCTCTGGAGCCTCACGCGAGTGCGGCCATACAGATGTGCGCCCTCTAGCGCCCCTCCTGCTCGTGCATCCTTCTATATGGATAACATTACTTCCGCCCAAAAACACGATTTAAAGTTGGGTCCGAACTTTCTGCATCCAATATGTTCTTGTCATCCCCCTCCCTTCCACTACACCATTGCAATGACCTCGCACAGTTTTTTCATAATAAAGTTGTGACTATTCATTGTGAGCTTAAGTTGGATTCCTATTCTCATGACAACTTCATCTTTCATCTTTCCCACTACTACTCAACTTTCTGACCATGCTGTGAATGTTCCCCCTGATTTTGCATCTGATGAATCTTGTCAAGTTAAGGCTTGGTTCCCAATTGATTGAATTCCTTTGATAAATCTAATTGGAAACATCAAGTCTGGCTCCTCACTTGATCCTCTCCCTCCTTCCAAGCTCAGATGCCTGGATGAGCCTTCCCTTGAGTGATTGCTCAGCTCCTCAATTCCTCCCTAAATCTGGGCCAGTTGCCTTGCAACTGGAAGCACACTCTCGTGCTTCCACTGTTGAAAAAGACTGGTTTAGATCCCCTCTGCTGGTCTAACTTCAGGCCTATATCTCTTCTGTCCACTTTTTCTAAATATTGGAAAACACATTAACTCTCAACTTTCTGCTTATTTGGCGAAACATAAGCTATTTCATCCATCTCAGTCTGGCTTTCGTCCTGGTCACAGTACTGAATAAGCTCTGTTGGGGGTCATGGAGGACCTTAGGCAGCAGCTTGATTGTGGTGGCTAAGCAGCGCTCATCCTTTTGGATTTCAGCGCTGCTTTTGATACGGTATCCCATTCCATTCTGGTGTAGCGCCGCGTAAGCTCTGGTATTGTAGGTGTAGACTTGCAGTGACTGATTTCTTTTTTGGAGGATCACTCCTTTCAAGTCTTTTCTCACACCCTGAAATCTAACTCTGTTGCCTTGCATTCTTGAGTTCCACAGGGTTCGATCCTGAGTCCTCCACTTTTTAAACTTTACGTTCGCCCTTTGGCAGACATTGCGGAAACATCTAGGTTGACCATCTTTTTATACGTTGACGATACACAGATTATCTTTTCTTTATAATCTGCTCAATATCAAGATCCTTCTTCACTTAAACATGGTCTGTGTAACATCTCCTTGTGGATGTCCAGCAAAGCTTTCAGGCTAAATGGTTCTACAATGGGGGTGCTCATCCTGGGGAACAATCCTGAGCTTTGGGGAGACAACCACTGGCCTGTATCTTTGGGACCTCTACCCACCCCGGTTCCTAAGGTTAAGAACCTGGGATTTTCCATCAATAGCAAGCTCTCTCTCACTGCTCAGGTCTCGGGAGTTACCTCGGCCTGCTTTGTGGTCCTCAAGAGGTTAAATAAAATTCTCTGGCTAATACCACCTGCTGCTCTGAGGACTGTACTGCAGTCTTTGGTGATCTCCAGGCTCGATTAGGGTAATGTATTGCATCATGGTGGGGACAAGACCTCTGTACGCCATCTCCAGCTCATTCAGAATGTAGCTGCCCGCCTACTTTATAGGTTGCCTTGCCAAGCCTCTGTCTCCCCTTTGCTCTATCAACTTCACTGGCTCAGGGTTGGCAAGCGTATAGAATTTAAGGCTCTCTGCTACATGTTTAGAGCTCAGCACGGCCTGGCCCCCGCATACATACCATATCTTGTCAAGCCCTAATGACCATCTCGCAATCTAAGATCTGCTAATCCTTTCCTTTTTTCAGTCCCTAGAGTAACGCTGGCCCGTATGGGTGGCCGTTCGTTTTCTTTCCTATGACCAAAATTGTGGAACTCTCTTCTGCTAGAACTCAGGAATTGTCAATCCCTCTTTGCCTTCTGTAAAAAGCTCAAGGCTTTTCTTTTTAGCCAGGCCTAATGCCAACTGAGCTTCGATCTCACTTGTTCCGCTGTCGGCGCCGGGAAACCCTGTTGGGTAGCTGCGCGCTTTATAAATCTTTAAATTAAAAAAACTGCATTATCTTTTCTATTTCAAGTATTAGGGTAATTCATTGATAGGCCTTCCTCTATGCCATGTGACACCCCTGTTTAGCTTCAGTTATTTTGTGAGGTTGTTTTCGAATATATTGCCATACAATGGAATAATCTACCACATCAACTAACACTTTTACCTGCTTAAGCAGTGAAAGTTCCACCTTTCATATGCCAGTTGTGTCACTCATTCTGGAGAATTGCTGACAGAAACAGGATTCTCGCTCAAAACAAAAGAAAGGGGGACCAGGAGCTAAATATCGTCTAGTGTCCATGCACCCACTGATAATCCAAAATCAATGAGGACACTGTTCCTAAAACCGGGGTGCAAATAGGTCACCCTCACGGTGTCAAGAGGAAAATGGAAAAGAGAGCAGGAAGAAGCAAGAGAGGAGAGAAGAAAGAAAGAGGCAGTGGTTTCTGGATTCTGACATAGCCACTCCACATTGTGCCATTAAGACAAAGTAAGCCTAAAGCATGTGCCTGGATCAAGGTCTGTGGGGCCTTAAGATCACTGTCCAAAACCTTCCAAATCACCATGTAGTTACTGTGTAATATGTCAATGTCCTAAATGTTATCCTATCAAAGACACTTTGTCAAACGAACACTGAAATATGCTCATTGGTGCTTATTGTAAGTCTGTACTTAATAAACAACAAAAACGCCAAATTCTGGAATATAAATTCTACGACCAAAAATTCCGGAACACGCTGCTTTGATTAAAGCAAAAACAACTCGTTTGCCATTAACACCATGAAGGTTTTATTCCTATTTATAACATGATCATTTTTTATATATATTAGCACATTATTTGTCGTGCTTGGGAAATACAACATACAAAATGCAAAACAGTTTCAATGTACAATATTTACAAGAGATATACAATTTCAAGCATACTTAACCATTCATTCATACACAATCCATACAAAACAGTGAAAGCAAGAACAAGAACAAAGAAAAAAGGAAAAGGTTCGTCCAAACATCGGTTGATAAGTCAGTCCTAAATATTATTTTTCATATTTTGACGATTTGTTATAGATTGTACTTTTGACGAGCATTCTCATAGGGCCAAAACAAATGCAAAACAGAATTAGGGGTAACCAGACGTTGGACCAAAAGGTGGTCGACGCGTTTCAAACCCCTATCATTAGGGTGGGGTTCTCCTCAGGACCGGAATGGTTCTGATTGAAAAATCACAGCGCATTCAAATGGCAGGCCGTAAGATGTCCCAAACGGAATATATTCCCCAACAGGCGTGATTTCAGCCGCCGCTGGAGTTCAGCTGGCTGTTAGGTGCTCGCAGATTGTTTTGATTTAGCGTCCGCTCCTATTCGATGAGCTGAAGGTGTGATTCCTTCTCCTAAGCCGGTTTGACTGATGGAAACCTTGACTTTGGCGGTTTCCATCAGTCAAACCGGCTTAGGAGAAGGAATCACACCTTCAGCTCATCGAATAGGAGCGGACGCTAAATCAAAACAATCTGCGAGCACCTAACAGCCAGCTGAACTCCAGCGGCGGCTGAAATCACGCCTGTTGGGGAATATATTCCGTTTGGGACATCTTACGGCCTGCCATTGAATGCGCTGTGATTTTTCAATCAGAACCATTCCGGTCCTGAGGAGAACCCCACCCTAAATGATAGGGGTTTGAAACGCGTCGACCACCTTTTGGTCCAACGTCTGGTTACCCCTAATTCTGTTTTGCATTTGTTTTGGCCCTATGAGAATGCTCGTCAAAAGTACAATCTATAACAAATCGTCAAAATATGAAAAATAATATTTAGGACTGACTTATCAACCGATGTTTGGACGAACCTTTTCCTTTTTTCTTTGTTCTTGTTCTTGCTTTCACTGTTTTGTATGGATTGTGTATGAATGAATGGTTAAGTATGCTTGAAATTGTATATCTCTTGTAAATATTGTACATTGAAACTGTTTTGCATTTTGTATGTTGTATTTCCCAAGCACGACAAATAATGTGCTAATATATATAAAAAATGATCATGTTATAAATAGGAATAAAACCTTCATGGTGTTAATGGCAAACGAGTTGTTTTTGCTTTAATCAAAGCAGCGTGTTCCGGAATTTTTGGTCGTAGAATTTATATTCCAGAATTTGGCGTTTTTGTTGTTTATTAAGTCTAGTTGGACTCAGCCTTTCTGAGGAAGGAGTCAAGGCCCATTTTGATTCTTATTGTAAGTCTGTGGCACGAGGTGGTGCATAAAGCGACTCTCTTTTTGGTGAAAGGAAAAATATATTTAATTGGGTTTTGGCCCAAAGAGAAAGGTCAAAACCCAAGGAAGGAAGAGAAAGACAGAAGAGAGAAAGCAGATATGAAATGGAACCTGCAAGAGTGAAATAAAGACGCATGAAGCGTATGTTGGTAGATGAAACAGACATGACTTACAGTTGGCAAAACCACTTTAGGATGAAGAAAAGCTTTGGTTTGCTAATTGCTTAGCAAGTATACAGACATAAACGTACACATATGATAAGACATGGGTGCGCAGTTAGAGTAATTAAGCATGACTACCGAACACAATTGGTGTTTACTTCAGCTGCATGATGATGATACATGGTGATGCACAGAAAAGACTAAGGAGAGCACTAGTAGCAGCGCATAATTCGTAAAATACTAGTGCTGGTACCTGCAACTTTTATGAGAAGCCCGTGGGCCGTGCAATTAAAAGTTGGTGCGTGAAATTCCAAAGCTGGTTGTCTCAAAACTCATGATGCACCTTGACTCCACTGACACACATATACCTGCCCATTTATTTCACTCTTGCCTATCCTGCTTCCTCCCTTTGTGACATTCTAATTTTTCTCTTTCTCTATCTTTCCACTTTTTTCCCTCTTTTGCCATCTTGAAGCAACAGATGCGAAACAAAATAAGTGCTGGTCCTCAAAAATAAGTGCTACTGCCCCACACGGGTAACCACTGGCTCTATTTAAGCACTGACTGGTGGAAGGATAATCTAACTTTGGGTATTATACAACTATCATGGGGCAATAAACGATTGAGCACAAGCAGCTCTCAAAAAGCAAGTGTTCTGTAGTATACTGCCCATACATAGAACTTTATAGTATCTTATAGTGTTATGACAGACAACAGCAGTTAGGCACGCGTGTTCCCAAAAAGTAGGTCACAGGCGTAGGAGACATATATCCCAGCTCAATGGCCAGGTGTGGCATAAAGTGGGGGCGGATGGAGCCAATATATTATGTAGTGGGCTTGAGCAGCCTGAAAATATAGCTCCATAACTGGGGCCTCAAAACCCCCATTGAGGCATGGTTGCGTCATGGTCCACCATCCCACTCTGGGTTGCTTCTCGCTCCATGCTAGTCTGATGAGTAATGATCGGAGGGTATCGAAGAAGGGGCGTCCCGGGTCAAAGGGTAAATTATTGAATATACAATACAATAATTAGGTAATACTATAATTTAGGTATTAGGACCATTTTCATCTAGGCCAATCTGCCAGCCAATGAGAATGGCATTGCGATCCATCGAGACACCCAGTTAGTGATGGTTCCAAGCGCAGTGCTACAGTTAGCGCAAAGCATTTGTTATTTATTTCTTGTTATTATCACACCTAGATATGTTATTTCCATTTTGCACAATTTGAATGAGAACTGAACAGTACTGGGCGTGAGCTGGAAAATCTGGAATTCACTCCAGTTGATCCCTACCCCGGAGAGGAAACCAAATCTGATAAACGCTCTTAGGATCGGTTTGAGGCTAATCTGTGGGTCATTGTCCGCATATAATGATATTAGTATCTGATGTGAGGGGTCTGGTATAGCATGCTCTCCATGATGTTGCCGTACCTTGGCGGCGATGGGTTCGATAGCGATAGCAAAAAGCAAAGGGACAGAGTGTAGCCTTGGCGTGTGACTTGCATAATGAGGGTTAGATTGGAGTATATACCGTGAATCTGTGTAATGGCCTTAGGCCAGACATACAGCAGCTTTTTCCATGCCAGGAATGGCTGGGGAATGCCCATTCTACCCAATATTATGAACATGTAATCCCATTTCTCCTGCGCTGATCTCCGGGTCAATGTTGTGTAGTAATGCGAATGTTGTGGTCCCAGGGCCTTGACGGAATGCAGGCCCATTATTGCGGCCCGGATTTCGTCCTCCGCTGTAGCGGCAGACAGAAACTCTCTGCGAGAGTTGTTGGTCCACCCAAGAGCATTGTCCTTTAAGTAGGACGCTATGTCAAGAGGTACTTTTCTATGCTGCGAGTTTTGCATAGTCGGCAGTCAAAATATTAAGGATCTCCTACAATTCGATATGCCTAGTGCTTTCCTCGTCCATTATTTACAAAATCTGATTAGCGAGTCTAGGGGGTCTGGTTTCCTCGGACAGAGTTCTGCCGGGCTGCCTGCCTTCGCCGAATGATCTGGCCACATGATATTTAGATTGGAATTTAGATTCACGTTCCGCCTTATTGGAATATTCAATTAGTAGATCTTTAAGCTGAACCCTTCTCTTTGGGCTAGGGGCAGAAGTTAGGAGCTCCTCTGTTTGTTTGATGTCTCTTTATAGTCTATTTAGTGTTCCCCTGATGGAACGTAGGATCCCTCTGCTTTTGGCTATACATAGCCCCCGAATGGTGACTTGAAGCTTTCCCATACACATGCAAGTGTTGAGACACTGTTTTTATTGCGAGGGAAGAATTGAAGAATTTCCTGCTGTATTTCTTCACAGAAGGCTCTATCTTGCAAGGTTGTGGGCTGGAGTCGCCAGGAAAGATATGGAGATTCATTGTCCGGCGGCTTTAGTCTCATGAGCAGGGGGGAATGGTCTAGGGAGGTTTGCGCCAAGTACGTCACAGCCTGGATCCAAGTGTTAAGTCCCTTCGACCGTAACCATAGGTCTATTCAGGACCAGCTGGAGTGCACGCTAGAATAGAAGGTGCCCTTCCCTCATGATGGATGGAGGGACCTCCAGGGGTCAAATAGCTGGTGATCTGTCATGATGCCCGTGAGGTGTTTGGTTGCCTGCGGATGTGAGGATGAGGTGCCATGTGAGCAATCGGAAAGAGAGTCTAGTGCTAAGTTGAAATCAGCTCCCCATATAATGAAAGTGGAACCTATTGCTAATATGCGACCCCATACCATGTCAAAGTAGCTGGCATCATCAATGTTGGGGGTGTAGCAACTAACAAGGGTTACTGTGTGTCCCTCTAATCTGCCCCACATCACAATGAATCTGCCCTGTGTATCTTGTAGTGTCCCTAGAGGGCAGTATCTTATGCTATCGTTGATGAGGATTGCTGTGCCTCTAGCATATGTCGAGTAGGAGGAGAAGCAGCTGTGTGCTGCTCATTTCTTTCCAAAGGTGGGTGTTGCTTTACGGTCCAAGTGTGTTTATTGCAACATAGCCACCTGCACTTGGTGTCTTTCTAAGTATCCTAGGATCTGTCTGCATTTGCGAGGGCCTCGGAATCCTCAAATGTTCCATCTCAGGAAGTGTACACGCGGGTCTTGTCTGCTCTAGGTTCTGCTATATCTGTCTTGTCCTCTTTGGGACCGGAGGGGTCAATGTGTTCTGCCATGGTGAGTTTGTATGGATCGTTCTCTATGCTTTTGTAATTGTATGTGCTCAGTATTAATCTGTGCAGCACTGCTGTGTGTATCAAAAGTCAGACTTCCCCCACCCATACCTGCATCCCAAACCTGTAGGTAAATAGTATCCCTCCCAAACCCCCCATTATGTGTTCTGCCTGAAGTGTTGTGCAAGGATAGATGTTGGCACCTCCAGGAGAATAGACTCATTAATGACAATTTAGTAACATGCAAGAGGTGTAAGAGCTAAGACTGGTAAAAGCAGTATACTAACATATGAGTCAATTAGTGGCATAACTTCAACATACTACATCATTCAGGGAATTCCCACTGGGGGAAAGCACCAGTGAGTCTGTCAGCGCACCTCGCAGGAGCGAGGATGCCCGGGAAGTCTTTATTGCTTGGCGATTTCATTAGTCCCGGCAGTACCACCCATGCAGGCTCTATCAGGGTCCGTGCTTAGCCATTCCCCCAGGGTCGTCGCATATTTTCAAACCGATTAGCAATGAAACAAGGAATGCATAGTCCTACCAGTGATGCAGGTGACCAATTCCATACAATGACCTGGCCTTAGTCTTCTTCAGGAGCAGTTGGCGTCCGTCGGGAGCCAGGATCACCATCCCGAGTTATGGGTGACCGTCTCTTAACAGTTTTTAAGAAATCTTACACTTGTTGCAGGGTGTTAAAGATGTGTGTCATCCCATGGTAGGGGATTCGTAGTCTGGTGGGGTAGAGCATCAAGTACTGTATGTTGGTTTGCTGGAGTTTCTACTTGACTGGTAGGAACTTCCTGTACACTTCTTGAACTGTCGTGCTGAAGTCTGGGTAGATCGAGTGCTTGTTCACTTCGTAAACCAGTTCTTGCTTTTCCCTTCCTAGTCTCAGCACCGTCTTGTGGTCTTTGTAATTGAGTAACCGCACCAGTATGGGCCACAGAGGTGCGCCCCATGGCGGTCTGGCTGCAAGTGAGTGATAGGCTCTCTCCACCACTAGAACTCTGAAGATTGCCTCCGCGCCAAAGATCCCAAGCAACAGTCATTCTACACAGTCCACCATGCAGCCAGTTGTGGTAGACTCCTGGATCACCACTATAAGCACGTTGTTCCTGAGTGAACGCCCCTCCAAGTCTTCAGTCTTTGCAGCAATCATTTTTAACAGTTTATCCATCTCTTGGAGATGTTCACAGCAGTCAGAGGAAGAGTCTTTGAGGGTGGACATCAGCTGTTCCGTTTTGGTAATGGGGCCATCATGCTTCTCCAACGTTTGTGTGATGTAGTCCATGTGCATATTCATGGTGTCCATTTTGGACTCAATAGAAGTGAGGCTTTGGCACATCATGAGGAGAAGTTCTTTTATATCTGTATCTTGTGGGGGTAGTAGTGCTTTTCCAGGCCGGGAGTTGGAGTTTGGCCTGTTTGCCATCCGTTGGATCCATGATTTTCCCCTCTACGTGGTATGGGCGGGCACGGTATGCCTCACAGGAAGACCAGGATGCAGCGGCTAGCTCTGCTTGTCCCTCAGGGTGTGCAGATCTCACTCAGGTCAACAGGCTCCAGTTTGTGCCTTGGGGCGGTTATACAGGCCAATTTGTGCCTTTGTGCAGTTATTTATGTGAGCCCTGGCTCTGCCACGGCCCAACTCTTCACCCTCCGCCCTGATTCTTGTGTTGCTGAAGAGGGCCTGGCCCACAAAAAGCAGCGAGTCTTGCTTGAGATTTTGCAGGTAATGTCCACTTCAGCCTGTCTTACCGAGTATTACAAGGCAGCAAGGCTGCTCTGCGCCCCAGGATCAAGGCCTCACCTTTCCATGCGCCACCTCCCGGTGCTGTACAGGTCGCATAGGTCTAGCAGCATCCTTCTAGCAGCGCGTCTGAACAGGGTTCTCCTCTTGCCCCCTTCAGGCCCCAGGTGAGTGTGCAAATCAGGATCGGGGAGCCAGCCGCATTAGCAATCTCGCAACTCATATTAAAGTGTCCCTTCACCTCAGCTGAGGCCCAAGGTAGCTCAGGGGAAGCAGCGTGGGCTCAGCCTGGCTCAGCCTTAGCGTCGGAGCAAGCCTACCTCAGCTGGTCCTGATCTCACTCAGCGGGCGACCCTCTCCCCGTAGTGTAGCTCTGCGTTGGGCAGCTCCTGGTTCCTGGCGGTGGTACAGCCGGGGTCTCTCCGCAGCAATTCCATACAGCAGGGCAAGACGATGCAGACCCGGTTAGCTCAATCACGTAGCCGCCATCATGAACAGCCGTAGGCTGCAAAACAGGGATGCACTGCGAGTGATCACTTAGACGTGTCAGGGAGTCCGCACTCTTCTCATCAGCTCCCTGGTGAGCCACGTTCGGCATAACGTGTTTAAAGGCAGTTTTCGCCACTTTAGGAAGGAGGATTCTGGCGGTTTATGGTCCTGGGCTATCAGAGCCTCACTGCAGTATGGTGATCTTGTCCGTTGGCTCTCAAGTAATGCCAATCCATGTAAAAAATGTGTGACATGCTGTGGCACATGGGAAGAAGGAAAAGAGTGGTGTGAAAACGATTGTGTGTAGTATAATTAATGATGGTTATATATATATATATACAAAACTTTGTGAACTTCGCCAGCAGAACTGAACTTTACCCACCCCAATTCATTACACATACACGCAAAATCACACGTACACATGCTCTCTCATAAAAACATACTCTCACCTGCATGCATGCACACAACATACATTTAAAAGCCTTTTCTCCCTACATCTGCTGCCAGATAATTGTACTCCATTTTTTTATTACACTAATTACAAATAATATATTATTATTCACTACTAGTGTAATAAACAAAGTTGACAAAAAACAAGGAAATGGAGCCCCAACTGATGTCGAAAAGCGCAAGCTGTCCCTCTGTTCCTGGCAATGATTTTGCTACCTCTGTGGCCAGGGGTCAAAAATGCAGTGCCCGGGGATGCACAGGGCGAAACCAGGGGTTGAAGCTGTGGCCACGAAAGGATGTCCATATTTATATGGGCCCTGCGACTAGATGATGGGCCTAGTGGCAGCAATATAGGATTGTTTTACAAACGCGTATGCAGCAATGTTCATGGTTCACCTCCTTCCTTTAAAGGGAAGGGGCGAACCAGACAAGTACGGTCCCCCATAACATAGAATTAGAGAGTCTATCAACCTCTACATTGGGCTTCATTACTCTGCCGGAAGTTGCACCCCAACAAAGTGTGAGGTATGTGAGATGTTATTGCTCTTTTTGGATCTATATTGGAGTATAGTGACATCATAAATAGGGGGAATAGCAACACATGTATACGCATTCCAATTACAGGTGGCAACTGGAATGTGCCTATCTAAAGTGTTCATTAATAGACTCACACAGAAACTATAAGGCGGAAAGTGCAATCATACCTACATGAACTATTAAATGTACCTCAATGTGAGGTATGTTTTGAGCTGTTTAGCCAAAAATGTGAGTATTAAGAGGAATTAACTTATTTCTCAGTCTGGAAATTGTATTTACTACCTTTATTTATTTACCTACTGCAGGTGTTTAGATCGATTTTTTCGACCTGTGATATATTTTTTGATGGTGTGTTTGCATCCTTTCTAAAGTCTAGCCATGTAGAATGCCTATTTTTACTGGTGAGTTTAAATAATAAATGGCCACCATTGGGGTTCTGATTAAGTTATACCCGTAATGAAACAAGCATTTGCAATGCAATAGGTCTCGCATTAGAAAAGTTTGAGCTATTGGTCTTGTAAATGACAATTTTTTTATTTATGTGTTGGTTTTGAAAATAGCTAAATTAATAGCTTTGTCATTTACAATGCCAATAGTTATAACTTTCGCAAATGGGACACCTATAACATTTGTAATGCAACATGTTTTGTATTTACGTGACTTAGATGTATTGATATTACAAATAACAATGGCTTTTAATTTGTTTAAATAATTAATACTTAAATAAAAGTGATTGTAATTTATAATGGCAATAGCTTAAACTTTTGTAAATAACTTTTGTGAAGATTATGTTCAGTGTATTTTATTGTGACGAAAATCTAAGAACACAAGATGATGACACCTTCTGCATGTATTCTGTTTACGTTGCCTTGGGGTTCTCTCACATGGACCAATCACAGCAGAACGCTGTTGCATATAGTGCACAATTTACAAGACACTTGCGCTGCCAGTTGGTCACTTTTAACATGGGAAAAAGTGACGCACCGGTGACGCAAGAGGCTTGTAAATAAGCCCTATGGTATTGGGAAGTTGTTAGCTGCTACTTTACATATAGGTCATTTGAGCGCGTTTTTACACCCAGATCGGATGAAACTATAGGAGGATGCGGAGTCCGTCGATGGGGTATCCGTGTTTTCTGGGAGATGTTTTCAATATTTTTGATATGAAGAGGCCCACTCATCTGAACTGTCGCTAAAGGGTCCCCCAGATAAGAATAAACTACAATGACAATTCAGACTGAGGAAGGGATCAGTAAGTACACGCAGGGACATGCCCACCCGAGCAGATTGCGCGGAGCTGGGGGCTGATAGAGAGGGCGGGGCCAGGATTCCTTCTGTTCTCAGGGGACAGCCATAGATTAGGGAGTCTCCGTTTCACTTCTCGGGGGATAGGAAGTGCTGTCGCTGGCTTAGCCTGTAGGATCAAATCACCTGTGTGACTCCGGGACAGCTCCGTTTAGAGAGGATTAATACACAGCATTGTGTAGAGTGAGGTACGGCGGAGCTGCGTGCCCCTCTGCTGTGAACACACTGCCTTAGGGAACTTGCACGGGCAACTCGTAGCCCGGACCTGGCACTGTGGGCACAGCATCCCCCAGCAAAGCTGAGAAAGGTGTGCAATGTCCTGTTCTGATGATGAAAAAAGATGTTTTTGCCTGCTGGTCCAGAAAAGCAGTGTATGTGTATATATTACAATTCATGCATGTGGTACCATAGGGGGGCAGGACGTCGGTGGGGTGTGTGGGCGGTACCATAGGGGGGCAAGACGCCGTTTGGCAGGTATCAGGTCAGTAAAATAGGCTGGAAGATGAGCATATGATAGTCTTTTAGTGAAGGAGATGGGTTTGGACACGTGCTCGTTCAAAAGTTCACCCTTTGTAAAGCAGCGAGCCAGTTGCAGCAATGTTTTGAAATCAGTCACGTCATACATTAATTATATTCATCTCATTTCTGCAGTGCTGTAACTGAGTGGTGTAATGCAAAGTGATGCCCCCCCTTGCAGAATGTGTTGAGAGGGGCCTTAGTCACCCATATCTCACTAAGCTTGGGCTGCCGGGGGCCTGCTTGAAGAGCTGGGGGCCCTCTGATGGTTGGGCCCCCCCTGCGATGCAGGGCCTGCGTTATCCCCTGTTAACAGATAATGCAATAGTGCGGAAATTACTGACATTGGAATGGTGGAAGCTGAGTTGGCCATGGGGGGGTATGAACTGGTGACCTGCTGCTCGTTCACAGCCTTTGACGGGGACAGCATTTACTCACTCAGCTGCAATCAACTCATGAGTACCTTTTCGCTAAATGAGAAACTAGCTGGCATGTATTAGGCTGCAGGGTAAACTCTGAGTGTGTCCAGTGTCGGACTTCGACGAGAAATAGGCCTGGGCACTAAAATGAAAGTGGCCCGATTATTGATCCAGGTAGCTTAGAAAATAAAAAATAAACAAGCCAAGCAGAATTCCAACATCTAGGAGAGGGCACTCACTCTAAACAAGAACATCGGCAAAAGAAAAAAATGTAATTAAAAGCGGCCGGGAAATGCTCTCGGCATTGCGGGGGCGGGCTGCGCATTCCTTTGATTTGTGAAGCAGGGGGCGGGGGAGCGGATCCCTTTGAAGTGAAGCTCTCGGCAGAGCACGGCCTCGCGGCTGTGAAAGTGAAACAGCAGGGATGTAATTAGGGGGGAGGAGAAGTGAGGCCGAGCGCGTGCTGGGGTGAATGCCTGAGGCCGAGCGCACGCTGGGGAAGCTTCAGATGCCTGTGGGAGGGAGGCTGATGGGTTTGATGTGGACGCGCGTTCCGCACGAGTGCACCACATGAACTGGACGCAATCCGAGATGGTTTCAGAGCTTGGTTTGGCTCCTATACTCTCGTCTATTTATCCCTTACGGGATAGAATAGTCGAGACATAAAAATGAGTCACCTAGGTGAATGAGGTGTAAGGACGACATTGGGTGTGAGATGAGTTTAACCACATACCCCTAATTATGTTTGGAGTGAGATGTTGGCTATTTATTAAGAAAAAATAACAAAATGGCACTAAATTATGTTCTGGCGGTGCGTCCATTGGGGGCGCTGGGGCGTTGCCCCACCAGCCACATCGCCCTAAATTCGTGCAAGCAAATGAAGCAATTCTTAACTTGAGAATTGCTTATTTTGCTTGCACAAATAAAATCTCAACCCCTCCACTAATCTCGCACTGCTGCTGAAAAAAGACACGCTACTGAGTTCGGTTGGGTGGGGGCGGGGCTGCAGCAGCACTCAATGTGGTTTTGAGTGACAGTCAAGAGACTGACAGAGGCGCCGTAGTGCGCATGTTCGGGTTTGGGCTTGTCATTTTTATGACTAGCCCGAACATGCGTACTGTCAGCCACTACTATACATTCAGTCGGAGAGCGAGGGAGGGGGGACCCGAGAGGCCATTGCAACCACCTGGACTCCTAGTGAGCGGGCCATATCCATGCCCTAGCCAATCCTGGCGCTGCTAATGCAGCGTCTGGATGCGTCACTTTTCATTGCGTCCTCCTTGCGACACCAATGATGCGTCATATTAACAGTATGACGCATCATGGGGCAAGGAATTACAGATACGTCAGTATTTCTGACGTATCTGTATGGCGCAAAAGTGACGCATTGCTGGAGTGTGTCACAAAAGTGACGCAACTCCAGCAATGTATCCTTTCACAAGGGGCAAGCACCATATGAAAGGGCCTGCGTCAGTCTTACGCCTGCAGTGAGGCAGGCGTAAGAAATTGATGCATTTGTGTCCTAGAAGTGGCGCAGTGAAATCTTAGATTTCACTGCGTCACTTCCATGACCCTTTCTTGAGTCAGAACGCCCCCCTGCATACATTATACCTGGCGCAGGTATAATGTAGCGCAGGGGTTTACAAAGTGACGCATCTACCTAGATGTGTCACTTTGTAAATATGGTGCAACAAGGCACATTTTTTACGCTGCTGGTGCGTCACAAAAAGTGATGCACCAGTGGCGTAAAAGTGACGCATGGCCTCATAAATGAGGCCCCAGGTTCGAGTATCAGCATCGTCGCCTCAACATTCTGCGATTATGGGCAAATCACTTAATAAAATTAAAATCCTAAACTTCCCCGTAGTGCCTAACGAAAAAGTATTTTTTGTTAGCCATGGCTGGGAAGATTACGATTTTAATTTTATTGTGATTAAAGTATTTGCGATTGTGCGTACTCTCTACTAATTTGATCATGGGCTTTGTGAAGTGCAGACACGCTCATCATGTAAACCAGCCGCCACTGCCCGTAGCTCTTAACAGCTTTGGTTCGGGTCGCGTTCGCGCTATATAAACATTAACACTCTTTGAAGTGCAGAGTGACTCTGCTGACTCTGCACTTTAAATAGTTTTCATGTTTATATAGCGGGAACACGACACACTGGTGCAGTGCCACTCAAAAATGTTTCTGAAAGAGAGCTAGGTCCTGCCATGCACTTCCTCAGAGAAGCATATACTCTGTGTGCCAGTAGGGCCTAGCTCCAGAAACAATTCTATCTTCAAGAAATGTTATGTTTCTGAAGCTAAGCCCTGCTGGCACGCAGCGTTTTTTTTTTCAGAGGTGCATGCCACTGCTAGCAGGGCCTAGCTTCGGGAACATAACAAGTCTTGTAGATAGAAATGTTTCTGGAGGTAGGCCATGCTCCCACGCACACTTCCATGAATGATTGAGAGGCAAGGCGCATTTGTTTAATTGAAGAACCAACCATGTGTGGGGTGACATGCATGTGGTAAAGCAGGCCACTTATCAAGCATGCAACAGAGGAGGATTTCTGAATAATAGGCGTGCCTCTACCATAAGTACACAGTCACTCAGGAGAGTGTCTATGTAATTCATCGTCCATGTCTCAGGTTCTGTTTCCCTGTCTGTGTATCCATGCATCGTGGTCCCTGTCGGTGTTCATGCCACATTGAGTGTCCATGCACCCTGGTCTGTGTCCATGCCTCATTGTCCATGTGTCAGGGTCTGTGTCTCTGTCTGTGTGTCCATGCGCCCTGGTCTGTGTCCATGTCTATTTGTCCATGTGTCAGGGTCTGTGTCTCTGTCTGTGTGTCCATGCGCCCTGGTCTTTGTCTAAGTCTCATTGTCCATGTGTCAGGGTCTGTGTCTCTGTCTGTGTGTCCATGCGCCCTGGTCTGTGTCCATGTCTATTTGTCCATGTGTCAGGGTCTGTGTCTCTGTCTGTGTGTCCATGCGCCCTGGTCTTTGTCTAAGTCTCATTGTCCATGTGTCAGGGTCTGTGTCTCTGTCTGTGTGTCCATGCGCCCTGGTCTGTGTCCATGTCTATTTGTCCATGTGTCAGGGTCTGCGTCTCTGTCTGTGTGTCCATGCACCCTGGTCTTTGTCTAAGTCTCATTGTACATGTGTCAGGGTCTGTGTCTCTGTCTGTGTGTCCATGCACCCTGGTCTTTGTCTAAGTCTAATTGTCCATGTGTTAGGGTCTGTGTCTCTGTCTGTGTGTCCATGCGCCCTGGTCTTTGTCTATGTCTATTTGTCCATGTGTCAGGGTCTGTGTCTCTGTCTGTGTGTCCATGCGCCCTGGTCTTTGTCTAAGTCTAATTGTCCATGTGTCAGGGTCTGTGTCTCTGTCTGTGTGTCCATGCGCCCTGGTCTTTGTCTAAGTCTAATTGTCCATGTGTCAGGGTCTGTGTCTCTGTCTGTGTGTCCATGCGCCCTGGTCTTTGTCTAAGTCTCATTGTCCATGTGTTAGGGTCTGTGTCTCTGTCTGTGTGTCCATGCGCCCTGGTCTTTGTCTAAGTCTCATTGTCCATGTGTTAGGGTCTGTGTCTCTGTCTGTGTGTCCATGCGCCCTGGTCTGTGTCCATGTCTATTTGTCCATGTGTCAGGGTCTGTGTCTCTGTCTGTGTGTCCATGCGCCCTGGTCTTTGTCTAAGTCTCATTGTCCATGTGTCAGGGCCTGTGTCTCTGTCTGTGTGTCCATGCGCCCTGGTCTTTGTCTAAGTCTCATTGTCCATGTGTTAGGGTCTGTGTCTCTGTCTGTGTGTCCATGTGCCCTGGTCTTTGTCTAAGTCTCATTGTCCATGTGTTAGGGTCTGTGTCTCTGTCTGTGTGTCCATGCGCCCTGGTCTTTGTCTAAGTCTCATTGTCCATGTGTCAGGGTCTGTGTCTCTGTCTGTGTTTCCATGCACCCTGGTCTTTGTCTATGTCTCATTATCCATGTGTCAGGTTCTGTGTCTCTGTCTGTGTGTCCATGCACCCTAGTCTGTGTCGATGTCTCATTGTCCATGTGTCAGACAGGTTCTGTGTCCCTCTGTTCATGTATCCATGCATGCACCCTGGTCCATTTTCATGCCTCATTGTCGCTTTGTCAGTACCTCTCTTCCTCAGGTGCTGTACTATCCTGCTCCACTGTCCATGTTTTTGTGTACGTGTATGACGGGAAAGAGGTGGAAAGGCAGCAGGGGCTATGTACTGTACTGCTAAAGAGAAATGATAGCAATGTTGTAAATCTATATCAATGAGAGCTCCATGGGTGAGGTGGGAGTGTGATACTTCTTCAAAATGAAATAGATGTTGCATGCATTATAACAAGAAAAAAAACATGAATTTTCAAACAAGATATTCAGTAAAATGTTTTTTTCAAATAAATGAACCTAGAAACGCTGCCAAAACAGTCCACAAGGTGTTGCTGCTGGAAAATTGTGATATGATTTGCACAGGGACTTGTGGAGCAAGGTCTGGGATATGGGTGGCTTGGGTTATACTCTTAGGTTGTCTTTTTCAGGCAGTAAATAATTATGCCTTTCATTTACCTTTGCCATTTGTCACAGGTATAACTTTTTCCCAGATGAAGTGGAACATTGGAATTTGGCTTGAAAATGCACCATTTGCCCACTCTTTTTTTAAAATTTTCTCGTGGGGAGCACCCAGCCGAACTCCCCTTAGGTTGCACTCCACCACTCATTTTACGCTACACCACTTTCAAATGTCACCAGCCGCCACTATCCGCTGGTATAATGTAATCATGTGTAGGGGTCCTAATTTCTATATTAGATGTTACAATGTGATTTTAGGGAAGGGATCCTGCTTGAATATTTATGTTTTTTTATATGTTTTCTTTTACAGGAACTCACACAAATTAATGTATATTTTTGGGAGAGAAATGTATTTATGTCCTGAAGAAGGTGATAGTAATTATTATTTCCACCCAAACACGTCAACGCATCTAGTGTGCCAAGTTTGAGGAACAGCGGAACATAATAGGGAAGAAATTGATTGTTATCATGTGGTTTTACTGATTCTTTCAAGCTGGTCTAAATCAATGACATATGTGACTGTCTTGTTTGTCTTTCTCGCTCCCTTATTGAATCTAATTGATGTGATGTATTTTGTAATATATTTGTATTGAGGCTTATTTCATTAACATTTTGTTTTAACATCCTGATTGTAATGATAATTGATAATGAGACTTTTTATTACATTTGTAATATAATTTTTCTTACTAAGGTGTTTGGCAGCTGGTTCAATCAGGATTGTGGGGATCGTATAATGACTGTGAGAGCATGTATGTATGCAACCTGTGAATAAACAAGTGACACAAAGAAAATCCTTTTTTACCTGACAGTCTTTGATGGAGCCCTGTCCCTTTGGTTCGGGGGCCCCTTTCACTTCATTGACTTGCACTGTACAACCTTGAGTTTGAGAGTTTCTTTCTGACCGCTGCTGCAAAATATTTATTGGCCATTGGCTATTGTCTTCTTGGACTTTATAATAATAGGATAGATCCATTCAAAACCTTTAGATTCACAGAAGATCAATTTAATAAAATCATCAATATGAGCACAAAGAGTGGCACTAAACTAACAGTTATCGCCAATAATAGTGACAAATGGGGTAAGATTTTGAATCTGGAAAAAAGTTGACTAGGACTGAACAACATGCAGATTGATTTGATTGAATATGTAAAATTGGAGGTAATCTCCTGATGGCTGTGTCTTGGGACTGTGCTTGATTAGTCAGGGCCTTGTGAAGGTTCTCCCTATTATCAGCAGCTGAATTCAGGAAATGTTTCATGGCCTTTTCCAATGTCTGTAGACTTTCCACCATTTTGTTAACCGCAGCCTCCATATCACCAGATCCCACTTCTGACGCCCGGTGTAGGCGGCTAGTGCGGATAAACAGACGAGGACACTGCGTAGGTTTCTGAATGTTGCAATTTTTTAAGGTTCACAGAGGTATGTAGGTACTACTCTGGGGCTTTAGTAATTATTCTTGAATGGTACGTCTCCTTCTTCCTCCCAATATGACTGATGATGATCTTCTTTTTTCGTCTACTAGGAATCTCTCCATGTAGGATGGCGCCACCAGGATCTTTGAAAAGGAAAAGAGCAGTAAGTAAGAGGTTTGTACTTTATCTCCTAGTGCATCCTACACCATCTATGGTGAGACAAAGGGTGTACCAACCTGTACACCTAATTGTGACAAAGTTATTAATATGTGATCAATTTATATACTTATGCCTCTACTTGCTGCTGTGAGCTTAAGGCCCTGCCTATGGGACCTGCGACCACAACTGTTCAGAAAAAAGAAGCAGAGGGACTCTTGTCACAGAGCATCCTACACCATCGCCTCACCTGTGTCAGTGAATAATGTAGTATCATAAATATTCTCTGGCATTAAATGTGAGTGCAATGTATCAAATGTGATGAAATATATCAATTTAAACACAAGTAAAAAAAGTTTTCCTGTTATCCTCCCAGAATTTTAGAAATATGCTGATAAGGTCCTGATGAAGACACTCTGTGTCGAAACGCGTTGACACCAACTCGAGCTATCAGCAGTGGGAACCATCACAGTTTCTACCTCCCCTTTTGAGATAAAGAGACTAATTTATCCGTTTTCTCTTATTGTCATTTTATATTTGATGTTAATAATTTAACATTTTTTATCAATTTGTATCAATGATATTAAATTTTGTATGTGATTATGATTAATGGTTATCTTGCGTTCTTTTACTTGTGTTTATATATATTATTGTACTACATTTCATTTTGCCAGTTATTCCTATTGTTATTGCCTGGATACTATTGCTCTCTATCACTTGAATAATGTAGGGACAACTATGTATGACCCTCCCTGGGTCTAAAAAGACCCATCTTGCTTTCCTCCCAGCAGACAGTGGTTTTTCCTAGAGTCCCCGTGAAAGTCAGGTCCCTTTTCTCTTCAGGGTAGACTCCCACCCTCCGAGAGGTTGCCAAATCTTTCCCTTCTGTTTCGCTGACAGCTTTCTATCGTTGCACCCACAATACCATTCTACGTAAGTGATATCCACTACCATACAATAGTGCTCATGTTTCAGAATTCACCTGTGACAAACAAGTGTGACTAAAAAAAAAGAAACTCAAGTGCTTGTTACTTTCCTAGTGCTGAGCTTCTTGGTGTGTTTCCAATCATATGGCCAAACAACACTTGGTGCAGGCGGAGAGGGAGGGAATAATGTGCATGCAACACAAGCAACTCCCCCCTCACGTAAAACTTCCTGTTCCATCCCTTGAATCACTCACCCATTACGCTGCAACTCTCCTCAGTTGCGGCGGGCCATCCAGCATCCTCCAGCGGCATCCACCACTCTGTGGTCCACGTCTCCAGTCCAGGGACTCATTGAGGCTGATGACGTTGTCTCCCTCAGCTCTGGTCATGTTCTTCCTGTCTTCGACTGTCTCTTGGGCCAATTCCGTCTCTCCTTGGACTTGTTCGCCATTTCTCTCTCTCCGCATTTTTGGCCCATTCCTCATTCCTTCCTGATTGGTTCCTAGCTATGGGAAAACTGTCCACCTGTTCCAAAATACAGTGGACCTGTATTAGTGTCGGTGACCCTCCCCATGTCACACCCAATCTCACACAGCGTCGTTCTCTCTCACTGCTGTCACATTGGCGGGGAGGCAAGTATGAAGAGAGGTGTCCAGGTATGTACAGGGGCTCACAGGGATCTTCCTCACACTTGCATTACCTTAGATTCACTAAACAACGCAGAGCCACACAAGGTGGCTGCGTGTGGCTTATTAAATCCCACTTAAGCGCTTGCATTGCCTTGCATCGCCTTGCATGACAAAAGGGCAACACAAGCCCTTAATAAATCTGGCCCCTGAGTGTTCAGAGTGGGAGAACAGAACATGCTCGTCTGGACAGTGACTCCTGTTCATGAGTATTCCCAAGGCACAGGTTGTTGACCTTTGTTCAGGGGCAGTCAAAGCTGGCACAGGTGCAGATCAAGGAGGGTTATGAAAAGCATGGAAATGTTTGTATGTAGCTTTGTAGGGTTTCCTGCTCTTTCCGAGTTAACACTAATTCCCCCATTTCGCTAAATAACGTATTCTTTGCCCCATCACTGCCCAATCAATTCGTTCTTCTACTGTTGTGTTCTTTGAGTATCTAAACACCATTAATGAGTTTACTTCCTTATCTCCTCATGTTTGTATTGTCCTTACTCAATCCCAGATCAACAAACAAACACACAAGCAGGTGACCTGGCTGGCCAAGTCACACAAACTGTGGCGTCCCAAGGGAACAAGCAGGCGATGCTTCCATCAGCGGTAAGTACTGTTGGCATGCTGTAAGGGCTCCTTGTATACAGAGGCAAGCCACAGAACGAGTATCCCTCGCAGGTTGCATGGGAACTTTCCATCAAGCCATTCAAATAATATTTACTCAGAGAATTAGAGGTTTCTAAAGTAAAGGCATCCTCTGTAGATGAAAAACACGCCAGCAGCGCCAACAGATCCATTGGACGGAGGAGAATAACACCCTTATTAGCTCACAGCTCAAGCCATCGATTGTATTCCACTGAGTGGCCATAGAAAAGGATTAGCTGCATCGCAACCAATGGTAGGAACCCCTCGAAGAGGAAGTGTCAGAGGTGTGCTGCAACTGGCCCAGTGGGGCAGGACAAAGGCATGCTGACATTAACAAACAGAAAATGAGATGTTGTACCAAGCAATTTATGTATGTCTAAGTATTTGTGAAAGGCAAACCGAGCTATGGAAGAATGGAGCGCTCAGCAAGGGTGCAAGCCCGGAGGATCAATACAGCCGTTTGCAGTGAAGCAGGAGGATCAGAAGTGGCAGTCAACCAGGATTCTGATAGAGCACGACTACTCACCCGGGAGGGTCTCAAGGTGCTGAGTGGGGTGGGCAGGGAGGGATCTGCAGTACAAATGTAGGGAGATCTAGGGGCTAATGTACAAAAGCATGTATTGGTACAGGAGGTGCTACTAGCAGAGTATTATTTCATGTACTCGCCCCAGAAACAACAAACTCTTTATTAGTAAACCTGTATTGAGGGCAGAGCCCTTTCTACTTGTACTACCTATGTGTGAGCCTTGCCTTAATATTCCCATGTTCTTTGCTTTGGAGCCAATTCACATGGCACGTAAGGCTACGTAAAAGAGTATAAGTACTCATGAATACTTTTATGAATCGGTTCCCTAGTGTTCTATAAAAAAAACTCCAGTTGCTTTCTGAATTGGTTCCAGGTTGGGGGTGAATCTGCTTTTGATGGGGATGCTATTTCAGATTCTGGGAGGGGAGATGGAGCACGCCTGTATTCTGGTTTTCTGGTCATCTTTCATCTACTCAATATTAACATTAAGTCGGATTTCAGGCACACCCTCAAAGACTAAGCTTGAAAAATGCTTACTTATGATAAACGAAGCCACCTTCTGCATCGAATTTTCAGATACTTTAGACCCTTTTCAGTATTAGCTCCAAAGATATGCCCCAGGCCCTGTGTGACAAAGGCACAAAGGAGTTTGTGATGGGCGACTCTGTCAGTGAGGGAGCAGGGAAGCCTCTTGGATGGATAGAAAAAAGGCAAAGGCATTCTGAACCCCACATCAAACGAAAGATGATGCAAGAGCAATAACAACAGCTTTAGCTACTAGGCAGGCATCTGATGCTGGCCATCCCTGCCTCAGGACACTTAGGCATCGAGCAGTTAATAACATAACATAGCATAGCATAGCATAACATAATATAACATAATGTGTATTTCTAAAGCACATGTTCACCCAAGAGTATCTTGGCGCTGAATAACATATGTTATTGATATGGAACCTCTCAAATATGGGTCATGGATGGATGCAACTACATGACACATCTGGCATAGCTTTTAGCAAAGAAAACACGCGGCCGGAGGCACTCACATCAGATCTGAGATTCTGTGGACTTTGTATGTATGTTCTTCACCTGTCTAGATTGCTGCTGGGCAGCGCTGCTAATTTCTTGCTCATCACTCATTGTATTACTATGTGTAGGTGGGTCTTTCCCGCCAGACCACCTGCTCCTGTATCAAAGCTATTAATGTAACAATGTTTCCTGTGAGGAACCACCTGCTGCGAAGTACAAACCATGAGAGCAGAGTTGAAACAGAATTTAGTTTAGGGAATTGAGAACCACTGCTCACAGCCACAGACACACCCATATACATACAAAAGACCAGAGAGATGTCTGCCACCACCCTCTAAACAAGATTGAGGCATTGTACGGCACTGGGGCCTGACATTTACCAGTGGCCCTTAGTTAAACAGCAGCTCTGAGCTTCTGTTTACTTGACTTAACACAAATATTCAGAAAGGCGCTAAATAAACGGCAAGGATTCATTTTAAGCATGGGCGGAAAATCCGTTTCGCTCGCGGATTTTGCGGATTTTCGGTAAATTCGCAATCCGCGAGATTCGCGAATCTCCCGCAAAATCCGCAAATCCGCGAGCAGCGGATTTTATGGCTTGCTCGCACTGTTCGCGTGAGTTCGCGGCTTCCCAGTACAACTTCGCGCCCGCGAATAAGCGCTAAATTGCAGAAATACGATCTTAGCAAAACTGAAACTACTTACCAGGTTCAAAAGTTCAGGCTCATCATTAGTAGCCATTTCCTGTAGTGCTTCCTGAGGGGCCCCTCCAGAGTTCAGTTGCCTACTTGCAACTATTATGTGACCCTGCTCTGAACCTCAGAATAGTTACACATATGCCACAAAGGTCCTGAATTACAGCTAAGGGAGACAAGCAGGAGCCAGGCTGGAAGTTCAAATCCATTAATCAGCCCCTAATTCATTATTGTCAGTTGGGGCAGGGCAGGTGTTGTAACTAATTTTGCAACAATGAAAGCACTTAGCAAGTGCAAAAGATCACTAATCAGGAAGCACTAAGGAAGCAGGTGCCAGCTAAAAAAATATTCTGTGACACATTAATCAGCCCCAAATTAATTCAGGTCACTTGAGGCAGGGAAGGTGTGCTTTGCTTTGCCACAATAATGTACACTGACTGGACAACCAGAGGGTGCTGTGATGAAACAGAGGGTGGCATGGGTGGGCCAGAGGGTGGCATGAGTAGTCAGAGAGTGGCAGTGGTGACAGAGAGTGGCAGTGATGAAGAAGAGTGTCCCAAACAGGCTGGACACGTAGAAACAACAAGTTAGCAAAACTGGCGACCCGACAGGTAAGTTCGCGTTTGCGAAATTGTACAAAACCCTCGCGAACTGGCAGAAACCCGCGCGAACACACAAAAAAAAATTCGCGGATTTAGCGAATTGCGAGTTCGCAAATCCGCAAAATTCGCGAACGCGAGATTTGCAAAATTCGCCCATGCTTAATTCATTTACAAGTTACCTTAAGCAACTGAAAAGAAGCTCAGGGTGCGTCCTGTGCTACTGTTCTGTAGGAGCACCATGTTTAAAGTGCAGTAAACATGTACACACATTCTCTTCAAAATTCAAAAAAGTGAATTTCTCTAATATGTGAAGGTGTTTCATCTTAGTGCAAAATATTATATCAATTTATTGAGTGGCATTTATTAAAACTGACGGTTTTCAAACATGAGCTTAGAAAAATCATGCCCCCCACCTCCCCGATCACAAGGACATGAGTGAATCACTAGGAAGTCACCTGTGTTGTGACCCTCTCTGTGGCCTTGGTTGTTATTGTACATGGAATACAATTATAGTCCAATATATTAACCCCTCCCCTGTTGATGATGGAACCGCTCCGTCATCAGCCGCAGTGGCGCTGTGCGGATGGCGGAGCTGTTCCGTCATGGCCCGCCCCACGCTCCTGCGCGGCGTGGATTCCCCACCTGCGCCGAGCGTTCTATTGAGCGGGCGGGACCATGACAGAACCGCTCCGTCATAAGCACAGCGCAACCGACGCTGGTGACGGAGCGGTTCCGTCACCAGCATGCGCCCGCCGCATTTCCGCCCCGCCCCCTTAGCACTGCGGCGGAATAGCCGCCGCAGTGAAGGGGTTAAAGAGAAGGTGTTGTACATCGCACATCCTGAATTTCGTAGATTTCAATATGCTCTTCTGTGTGATAATAAAGAACAAGCATTTACAATGCAACGGTTACGCCTTTGGAGAAGTTAGAGCTATTGGCATTGTAAATGACAACATTTTTATTTATGTGTTGGTTTTGAAAACAGATAAATAAATGGCATTGTCATTTACATTGCCAATAGCTTAATCTCTCGCAAATGTGAGAACTATTGTACCCTGCGGACGAGCTCAGCATACAGCAATTACTACCACACACACACACACACCCAGAGCTACACACACACACCCAGAGCCAGCCACACACACCCAGAGCCAGCCACACCCAGAGCCACACACACACACCCAGAGCCCCCCCCCCACACACACACACACTGGAGCAGTCACACACACACACCCACTGGAGCAGTCACACACACACACACACTGGAGCAGTCACACACACACACACACACACACACACACACTGGAGCAGTCACACACACACACACTGGAGCAGTCACATACACACACACACACACACTGGAGAAGTCACATACACACACACACACTGGAGCAGTCACATACACAAACACAGACACTCTGGAGCAGTCACACACACACACACTGGAGCAGTCACATACACACACACACACTCTGGAGCAGTCACATACACACACACAGACACTCTGGAGCAGTCACATACACACACACACACTCTGAAGCAGTCACATACACACACACCCTGGAGCAGTCACACACACACACACACACCCAGGAGCAGTCACACACACACACACATACACCCAGGAGCAGTCACACGCACACACACACACTCTGGAGCAGTCACATGCACGCACACACTGGAGCAGTCACACACGCATACACTGGAGCAGTCACACACGCACACATTCTGGAACAGTCACATACACACACACATACACACACTGGAGCAGTCACACACACACACACACACACACACACACACACACTGGAGCAGTCACACACACACACACACACTCTGGAGCAGTCACACACACACACACTCTGGAGCAGTCACACACACACTCTGGAGCAGTCACACACACACTCTGGAGCAGTCACATACACACACTGGAGCAGTCACATACACACACTGGAGCAGTCACACACACACACACACAGTCGGGATCAGTCACATACACACACACACTGGAGCAGTCACACACGCACACATTCTGGAGCAGTCACATACACACACACGTACACACACACATACACACACACACACACAAACACACACACACACACACACTGGAGCAGTCACACACACACACACTCTGGAGCAGTCACACACACACACACACTCTGGAGCAGTCACACACAAACACACTCTGGAGCAGTCACACACACACACACTCTGGAGCAGTCACATACACACACACACACACACACTGGAGCAGACAGAAACAGGGGGCTTGGAGAAGGTTCATGATGGATGGACTGAGGCATCAGGCAGTAGTTGGGGGGAATCTGTTAGTGAAGGTTGAAAGTGATCATCTCCCCATGTCTTGTGCCCGCCAGGTCGTCCACCAGCCTCTACAGTGTGCATGTTGACGTGCATACATCTAGGAGCCTATATCGCTGCCGGACTGTGCAGTCTCCTCGGCACGCCGGTGGTAATGCTCCAGGGTTGGCCTTTTCTGCTCAGTAAACAGGCTCCACGGGAGGGGGCCGGGGAGGTGTGTGGCTCGCTGCCGGCGTGTGCTTGTAATTGCCGAGCCTCCTGCCTGCCTGCTCTGAGAGCCCAGCCAATCCAAACCAAGAGAGCCAATTCGTTGGCTTGCCCACCTGGTTAATGGTTCAGTGTATCCACCTCAATCGGCACTACGTTCAACTCTGGAGATAAGCAAGAGCCAGTCTGTCGTTCCACTTCCATACAACACGGCTCTTCTTTAGCGGATGAGATGGCGAAATTAATGAATAGCTTGCCACTCCTTTCTGCGGTGGTCGGTGGCTTCTGTATGCGCTTTGGCAAAGACACCGCAGCATTCGGTCACCTCAGATTGAGTCAGGGTACCACTAAATAAATGGAGTGGTAAAACATAGCTTGCTTAAAATAATGATATATATGTATAATGTTTTGTAAAGTGTAGTACTAAATCTGTGAACACATTTTTTTAAAAATCTGATTAGTATTAAATGTTGGTTGCTAGGGACTGGAAGTATTCCACAAGCAATTACCAACAGTCTGATTCACATAGAGAAAACAAAGACTTTGCTGGTTCATCGGGACGCCATTGAAGAACTCAGTCAGCAGAAGGGATCATTCACTCAGAGCCAAGACGATGAGCCCACCACGGTGAGGGAACTGGGATTCATCGGACACACAGACTCAGTACAGAATATCTGCTTTTTCAGAACGGATATTTTACGGAACATAAAACTACTCAAACGATTCCAGTCTGCATCAATTCGTTTAGGAAAAAACATGTTGTGCCTGCAGCCACTGTATAGTTGCTTCGCAAGCTGGACATCACCTCCGTTGGCGGTCGGGGGGGGGGCGGGAACGGACAGCGGGAGGGAGGTCGGGAAGGCTTCCTCCGTTGGCGGTCGGGGGGGCGGGAACGGACAGCGGGAGGGGGGTCGGGAAGGCATCCTCCGTTGGCGGTCGGGGGGGGCGGGAACCGACAGCGGGAGGGGGGTCGGGAAGGCTTCCTCCGTTGGCGGTGGGGGGGGCGGAAACGGGATAAAAACAAAAGCAAACAGAAAAAAGACATTAAGAGCGAAAACGTCAAAATACGTAAACTTACAAAGTGAAAACACAGTTATAAACAAAATGCTCCTTACCTGATTGCCTCGTGGGAACTCGAATCTTGCAGCCAACTCCAACAACAAACACTTGTAAAAAGACGAAAACATGCTGACTCAAAAAAAAAATAACATCCACCCACCGCCGCGATGACGATCAGAAGTGGGTGGAGAGGGAAAAATTCGCGGGAATGCCCCCGAATCTGGTCCGGCCTTGACGGACAGATCCGGCTCCCAATGGCTAGCCTCCATTTATGGAGCTAGCCAATGGGAGCCGGGGGACGTTCCTGAAGCCAATATATGTAAACAATAGATTTCGCCTGCGCGAACTGCTTGCGCAGATCGCCAGGTCGAAACCTAAAAAGGAGGCAGAGTGAACTAAAATAATTGCCTAGGATCACACAGTTTGGTCAAGTGGGGAAGCCAGGATTGATCCCAGGTTTTCTGATGTAACAATGTGCAATCCAGCCACTATATGAGTATATCTTTCTATCTCATGTTTTACATTTAAAATGAATGCTTTATTTTTAATGCTTGGCCTTTGATGGAACGGCGTGGGTGGCGGACAGAAGGCAGTATGGGTTGTTTGATCCAATAGAACCTCTAGCAGAGACAAAGCCAGGCCTCTCACTGAACAACAATTTAGGGGACGCATGCTTTGGAGGGACATGATTTGACGATGATCAAATGAATTGGAGAAGCAGGAGTACCCCGTAATACTGCAGGACGTCTTGTTTCAAGGTTCATATGCTTCCCAGTGCATCACATTTGAGTGAGTGTAATATGAGACGGGTTGTTCTTCGCTCCACGGGTAAAACCAAATGATTGTTGGTATAAAGTCATGTTTTCTCATAACATTTTTACTACAAGTGTTTATTTTGATTTAAATTCCTTCAAAGGCAGCAAAAAAAAAGAAAGCTGAAAAATACATTCATAGAGTGACTGCCCAAAAGTCCACAATTAGTCACAAGATGGGAACCGGGATTAATAGAAATCCGATTCAATTCGGTTCCGATTTTGGATTCGGGGCCTACCCTCAACAAAGAAATGTCACTGCACTGTGGAACCTGCCAAGACTTTTTATGCAAAGTTCACAACCAGCCAAGTGGTAAACTCAGGTTTAAACATCAAGTCTCCCTGTGCCATGGCTAAAACTTTCCAGTGATACCTGACTCGCCAAAGGAAGCAATAGCAAGCAGAGAAGTCTTACTCCAGGGCGGGTACACAGATAGCAACTCGGATACAGATTAACACAGTATATTCAAATCGATGTCTGCGTAATTAAACCCCTCCCCTGCTGATGACAGAACCGCTCCGTCATCAGCCGCAGTGGCGCTGTGCTGATGACGGAGCAGTTCCGTCATGGCCCGCCCGACGCTCCTGCGCGGCGCGAATTCCACGCCTGCGCTGAGCGGGCGGGGCCATGATGGAACCGCTCCGTCATAAGCACAGCGCAACCGACGCTGGTGACGGAGAGGTTCCGTCACCAGCATGCGCCCGCCGCATTTCCGCCCCGCCCCCTTAGCACTGCGGCGGAATAGCCACCGCAGTGAAGGGGTTAAAGGGCAGTATAGAATGAAACTCACAAAATAACTCTGCAACTCACAGTCCACACCATATGCATGCTGTGCTCTCCTTACACCCCTCATTACACACGCCTTCTCCAATTCCAACCCAGCTGGCATCAACGCATCCCTTAGTCCACCAAAGACCGTACTTTTTGGCCCCTGGAAAAATGTTTGTGGGTACCCAGGCTCTAAACTAAGAAACACGTCATACCCAATTGAGAGTTACATTTTGCTTTCTTGTTTAGGATGGCAATTCACAATTATTTTACAAGGATTAATTTGATCTGTGATTTACTGAAATGAACAAATGGAAAGTGAATAAACATCAGTAAACTTTATTTCGATCACCATCGATCAAAAAAGTACAACATAGAACAAAACACTAACTAACACAAATAACAACATAGGACATTTAAAACGCTGATTTGTCAGTCCATTGCAATAGCAGCACAATGAAGAGATAAAATTTAATTTAAAAAGGCCACAGAAATTTAACATAAAAATGCTTTTCTTTTAAAAACAAAGGATAAAATAAAATAAAAGGAATAGCTTCTATAAATATTAAAAAACATAGGTCCGGAGGAACTCTTCCAAGTGGCACGATACAGTATGAAGGGACCCTTCAATGAGTGGCAGCCTGTAGATTACCAAGAGAACAATTGGCATGCTTATCCACATTGGCATTAGGAACTTGGCTCTACAGAATACAACAATACGAGATGTATCTGACTGCAGTATTCTGTTCGACTCCTTGTACTTTCTTACTCCCATGTTTCTGCAAAGTGGAACTATCCATTTAGCTCGAGACTGACTTTACAAAGGACAAAAAAAATAGAACATGCTCAAGTGACTCTGGTCCGCCTTGGCAACAGGTGCAATTTTCATCCACCATGTCCACTACTTTACACCATTTCCTTTTTAAAGTTTTTACAGGTAGGCACCCATACCTGAGCTGTAAGTATAGCTTCCTTGCTAATGGAGGGACAATTCTATCTGTAGTGATCTCAAATAACGGAGTTGGTTTAAAGTCAATAAAAACAGCAGAGAGCAATTCTTTGCAAGTTAGTATGTTGTCAGTCTCAGCAATACTCCAGTAAACAGCTTTGAGACTAGTTTTATGGATCTGACACGGTGTTTCTGGTGGGTCCCAGTATATGCCGAGGCTTAACCTCTGTAAATCAATGCATCGCTCTTCTTGCGACAGTTTTTCCAGTGCAACACCGAGGTGCAAGAAGAATCTCCAAGCTTTGCCTCACCACTGCTGAAACTAATGCAGCGCCTGTCGCGCTGCAAGAATCGACGCATCATGGCTGAAGAAATCGACGCTGTTCGACGCATGCGCATCGTTCCCCGATGCATTCCAGATTTCCACGCATCGTCCCTGTGCGGCAAGTTTTCCCTGACGCAACATCCGTGGATTGGAGTCGTCTCAGAATCAACGCATCGCTTCACCCTACAGACCGGACCCGATGCACCGCTCTCCTGTGCCCAGCAGAACTGTTGCATCACATCCACGAAGGTCTCAGGAAACAACGCATTTCTTTGTTTTTCGACTCTTCCCATCGCTGCAGCTGTTTGGCTTGGTGAATTTTGTCGCAACGACATGTACTTTGCAAGAAATTACGCATCCATAATTTTCTATGGGCTCAGGTGCTGAAACCTTTTGAAAGTCATTTTTCTTAATACTTGTATGCTGGATTGTTGTTGTTTTGGTCTTGTTTAGATTAGATAAAGACACTTTGGTTTTCTAAACTATTGTAGTGTCCATTTGTGGTGTTTTCACTATATTACTGTGAGTGTTGGTACAAATGCTTTACACTTTGCCTTTGGGATAAGCCTGTCTGCTCTTGCCAAACTACCAAGGGGGTGAGCAGAGGTTATCTAAAGTGTGTATACCCCTTTCCCCGACTAGAAGCAAGGGTCCCTATTTGGACAAAGGTACCTACCTCTGCCAGCTAGAGACCCCCATTTCTAACATGGGCCACATCTAAATAGAGTGGAGTCTACGGGGTACCCACCAAAAGATTTAACAGAGATCTAAAAAATTTGTGTTCAATTACTGACAAATTACTGAATTTTGAGCAACCCCATAGCTCCGCACCGTATAAAACTGCTCCTAGAGCCTTGACATTGTAAATCTCTAACACGGGTGCCACCCTTCTGGATATGGTGTTCCTGTGGATTTTTGCTAAGTTTACCGTTTGTTGTGTCAGGAAGAGCTGCGCCCTTTCTGTATGTGGAACCCAACATAAATTCTTTGTAAGTTTCATGCCAAGATAATCAAACTCAGCCATTACTTCTAAAGAGACATCACCCCCATGCAACTGCTTCTTGCACTTGGTTGTTAATCTGGAGGAAAAGATCATGCATTTGGTTTTGGAGCTGTTAACTTCCAAGCCCCACTTCAGGCAACATGCCTAAAAGTCACTCCGAAATTATTGGAGCCCCTGAGGCAACTTAGAGATAAGCAGTGTATCATTTGCAAAGAGGAGTGCAGGGACCCTCTGCCCTTCTACATTTGGTGTGTCACACCCATCCCTGCTCAAAGACTTTATATCATCATTTATATACAGAGTGAACAGTGTGGGTGCAAATACTCACCTGTCTCTCCCCTTTGTCATATGAATTACGTCCGTTAGCGCCCCGTCTTCCCCCCACCTCACTTGGGTGAGGGTGTCAGCATGCAGCCATTTTAAGATGTTCAGAAGCGGAGCAAGAGCTCCCATTCCTTCTAGGACTCCCCACAGCTTGTCTCTGGGGACCATATCAAAGGCTGCTCGAAGATCCACGGAGGCAACATATAAGTTGCTCCTGTTGATAGTCACTTCCCTCCACTAAGTACAAATGAAATGAAAAATCTGGGCTATGGTACTCACATTTGATCTAAAACCTGCCTGCCACTCTAAGATGATATTCCCCTCTCAAATCCAGACCTGGAGATGGTCGAGCACCTGTTTGAAAAATAATTCGGAAGGGAGTCTGAGACTAATAGGTCTGTAGTTCGCTGGGAGTGCTCGATCCCCCTTCTTAAAGAGGGTAATTATTTCAGCTTGCTTCCAAGAATAGGGGATGTCCATGCCTGAAAGGATACTGTTAGAGAGCAGACTGATGTATGGACCCCAGATTTCTAGGTTTTCTCTATATCGGTTATTGGGTATCCTATCAGGCCCTGGGGCATGACCTGAAACACAGGAATTGATTGCCTTTACGGTCTCACTTAGCGAAAATTGCAAGTTATTGGGCTCAAACGAGACACCACTATCTGGTGAGAAACTACAAACATTCACCATCCTAAGCTTGTTTGAGAACAGTTGACAGAAATGTGCTACCCACTCGTCTGGTTGAATGTAGAAATCAAGCATTGATTGTTTCCACTGAATGCCACAGCTGCTGCTTTCAAAAATACTTTGGTGTTCTTATTTACCAAAGCCTCATGCTGGTTCAGCCATAGCGACCTCACGGGTCTCAAGGCGCTGGCACGCTTACAATTCCCTGATTGATTGATTGATTGATTGATTGATTGATTGATGGTGGTGGGAGTAGGGATGTGAGGTGACATTGAGGGCGGGGTCTTGAGCCAATACTGAGGGAGGCGACACGGACAACAGAGGGTGGGGGCGAGGAGCTAGGAGAAAGCACGCACATTTTTCTAAGAGCATAATTTTTTTTTTAAACCATGATTTTTTAAATGTTTTTATCAAAAAAGCCACTATAAGTGTATAAATCAAACATTGCGGTCAGGTGAGATGCACGACAAAGTGCAAAACTGTATAAACTGTACATGATCACGGTTAGCTTTACCAGTTATCTAACAACAAAGAGCGTGTCATTTAAACATCAGAGATATGGGGGGCGTGGCTAGCAGCCGATCATGGCGGCAGCATAAGGGACGAGCTCCGCGGCTGAAGCGGCCTCTTCGTCGATCCGACACAAAATCCGTTACAACTTCAAGCCCCAAAGGCAGGCACCGGATCCCAGGACCGGGCGGAGTGAGCAGCGACAAGCAGCGAGAAAATCCGACGTCCGTAGCCAAAGATACGTCGAAGCCTCCGACCGGCCTGCCAACACCTCCAGAGCCGGGACCTTCCTTGGCTTTTCACCCTGCCGGAAGTGCATCCTGACCGGAGAACTTGGACCGGAAGTGCCCGCGCGGCGGTGGCCTCAACAATTCGACCACACCTCAGGAGGTCGGAGACGGCGGCTCAGGCAAATCAAGGAAGCAGTGCCCAAGGGAGGGACCGCTGGAATCCTGACAGCATCGGAGGTCATCTCCTAAAGTGCCGGGAGCCTGGGCATCGACAACGGAGTGAGTACCCGCCATCTTGTGACCTGATCGTCGCTACGCACTTAGCGACCTACGGAGCAACTCCCGCCCCGGAGAAGCTCGCCCGACCTGTTCGCTGCTGTATCGGACTGGTCTGGGGGCCTGCACTGATCCCTACATCCTGGCGCGTAGGGGCACGAGGAGCACAACCTTCGGCGGCATGGCGGGGAAAGGCCCTAAGGGCGGCGTCACACAGACTCGCATAGATCGCTTCACCTCCGACAAGCCCACCGGATCCCCGGCAGGGAAGGAACAGACCGGTAAAACAGCCGACTCCCCTGGGGGAAAAAAGGCCACGCTGGACGACGTCATGGTAGCATTGGCACAACTGCAAACAACTGTTGGCGGAATCTCCACGGACGTCACCCTACTTAGAGCAGACCTCCACAAAATGTCGGAGAAGGTCAAGAGTATGGAGGTGATCACAAAATCACTGGTGGAAGACGTCGCGGAACTCCAGCGAGAAATGGGGAAGATGGCGCAGGACAATAGAATGCTCAGGGAGAAGCTGGATGAGCAGGAAGGGCGTTCCAGGCGCAACAATATCCGCATTATAGGGGTACCGGAATCGGAAGGCGTGAAGGCGATGGATCTCTTTGTAGAGGACCTGATCACCAACGAACTAAAGCCAAAGGGACTGTCCAACTTCTTTTCGGTGGAGAGGGCCCATCGAGTCCCGGGTGGCCAACCGAAGCCAGGGGCTAACCCGCGACCCATAGTGGCACGTCTGTTTAACTTCCGTGACCGGGACACAATCCTACAGGCAGCCAGGTCCTCCCCTCCCCTCAAGATCCAGAACGCCACCATTGCCATCTTCCCCGACTACACCGCGGAAGTCGCCCGTCGGCGACGCACGTTTTTCGACGTGAAAAAGGAACTGAGGTCCAGGGAATTGCCGTATTCCATGTTATTCCCCGCAAGACTGCGGGTGGTAGCGGAGAACAAAACCTGGTTCTTCGACTGCCCCGAAAACGTGCAAGAATGGCTCGAGGGATGGCGACCGGGTCAGAGCCACAGACGGACGAATCGCTCCAGAAAGGATCGGGCCGACGGCCATCGCAGAGACTCGCAGGCCTCCGGCGGGAGGCCGGACAACAGTGACTCTTTGGGAGCTGAGGGCGGCGTGGACGAAACTGAGGAACAATGAAAGCTTGGGGACAATTCATTCATACTTCAGCATTGAGACTATTAAGCTGTGAAGCGCTTCCCGCCATTGGACACTGGGTGAAGGGCCTCCGGGGGTGTGAATGAGAGACTGCCGGCTGCGGAGAGTCCCTCACCCCAACGCGCAAGTACACTGGTTTGGGGATGGGATATGCACTCTGCTAAGTTGGGGGGGGCGGGCAGTTTTGAGTCCGTGTAGCAGGGGGGCAGGGAGGGGGGAAGAGTTGAAAAAGTTTTTTCTATGGGACTGTTTGGTCCTACAAGTTTATGTTCTATGCACACTTAAGTATCTAGGCATGTTCTATGTAACCAAGAACTACTGGCACACTCGGGGCGCAGGGAGGTCTGATTGGGAGTCTAGCAATGGCTGCAACAGATAGCCCAACCACAAAGAACTCACTGATTGTCATGTCCTGGAACGTGAGGGGCCTGGGGGATAAGATCAAGCGAGGGCTAGTGCTACAGGGGATAAGGAGACGGGGCCCGGCTCTCATTCTCCTGCAGGAGACACATTTGTCGGGAGCGGCCACGAAGGCCCTGGATAGGAGAGGCTATCATATGGTAGTGCATGCGGAGTTCACCTCGGGGTCCCGTGGTACTGGCATCCTGCAGAAAAAATCTTCCAAGTTCATCGTCAAGTCTACAGCAACGGATGACCATGGCAGATTCGCGGCAGTGCATGGCCAGTGGGAGGGGAAGCTCTTTAATATAGTCTCTGTCTATATCCCACCAGCTCTACACTCTGAGGCCTTGCCGGATCTGGGCAAATTCCTGCTAACACTCCCTGATGGGGAACTACTACTAGGTGGGGATTTCAACATGGCACTCACAAACTCAGAAGACCGCTTTCCCCCACGTGCGCACGCAGGTGGGCCCAACAGGCTCCAGACATTCTTGACTGCACAGGGGTTGGTGGATGTATGGCGCGCTCTGCACCCTACTCAGCAACAATACACATACTACTCGGCCACACACAATAGCCTGTCCAGGATAGACTACATCTTCACTTTGATTAATGGACACCTTACGATAGCCGAAGCCGAGATACTACCACGGGGGGTCTCCGATCACTCGCCACTCACATTGACACTCACCACTTCGACCATGGCGCGGCGCAGAATATTCCCGATTTTCCCGGGCTACCTCAAAGTGCCCCGAATTAATAAGGATCTTAAGAAGGTAACCCAACAGTACTTCGAAGACAACCAATCCTCGGTAGCCTCCCCCTCCATACTGTGGGAGGCGTATAAAACGGTGTTCCGGGGTCAGGCCATAGCAGTGATAGCGAATCACAAAAAGACGCACAGGCGGGAGGCCCTCGAGATAGAACTAGGCCTAGAACGGGCCAACACGGCCCATATGGCGAACCCCTCTGACGACACGCTTCACGAACTCCAGATCCACCAGCACCGCCTCACAGATCACATGCGCAGGGTCACGATGTCGGACATTGCGGCTACACAGCACAGGGTATACGATATTGGAGACAAGGCCAGTAAATTGCTGGCATGGTTAGACAAAAGACAGGGGGGGGGAAGAATATCTTGCAGATTGTGGACCCACAGGGCAACAACCACACCCGCCCCGATGAGATAGTAAACGTCCTCGCCGATTATTTCGCCTCAGTCTACACCCCAGAGATAGTGGTAGAGGAGGGGGAGGTGCAGACTGCCCTTGACCATGTTCCCTTGCCAGAGCTGACTCCTGAGATGTCCGAGGACATAGACGCACCTCTCACGGTGGAGGAGATCCAGATGGCCATAGGCGCCCTTCATCCAGGCAAAGCGATGGGCCCCAGCGGGATACCCATTGAGTGGTTGAAAGTCATGGCCGAATCCTTAAGCACACCCCTACTCAATATGTACGAGGATTCTAGAACACAGGGAACGCTGCCGCTCGATCAGCGGATGGCTACTATTGTGGCGATACCGAAGCCAGGTAAGCCCCCCAACGAATGCACCTCATATAGGCCGATCTCCCTTTTGAACCCGGAGGCCAAAATTATTGCCAAAGTGTTGGCGAACAGGATCTTGCCAACTCTGTCACACCTGATCCACCCGGACCAGTCCGGATTCATGCCACACCGCAGCACTGCTTTAAATCTCCGCAGGGTGCATGGCGTGTTGGCGCGAGTTCCACTACTGCAAGAACCGGCTGCCATCCTCTCCTTGGACGCCAAGATGGCGTTTGATATGGTGGAATGGAGCTACCTCTTTGCAGTACTCACGCGTATGGGTTTTGGCCCGGTGTTCCTTTCCTGGATACGAATGCTGTACAAGGACCCGGTGGCGCAGGTGACGGCCAACGGCCATATTTCGAACACCTTCCCCCTAGGCAGAGGCACTCGACAGGGCTGCCCGCTTTCACCCCTGCTCTTCGCCTTAGTTTTAGAACCACTGGCGGTTACGATTCGTACCACCCAGCTCCTGAAAGGGATACAATGGACCCCGTTATGGGAGGACAGAGTGTCCCTCTACGCAGACGACATGCTGATCTATCTCACAGATCTGGAAGAGAGTCTCCCTAACCTCCTGGCTCTTTGTACGGCTCATGGGCGAATCTCGGGTTACACCATCAACTGGGCTAAGTCCACCATTTTTGAACTGCGAGGCCCACTCCCGCCTCTCCCGGATTCCTGCCCACTGGAACTGGCCCACACGTCATTTAAATACCTGGGGATTCATATCACCCGTAACGAGGCAGATTTCTCGCGCCTCAACCTACTACCCCCCTTAGCTCGTCTCCGAGGAGACGTGCGACATTGGAAGGATCTCCCCCTAACACTCCTTGGCCGTGCAGCACTATTTAAAATGATGGCTCTGCCGCGCTTCCTATATGTGCTGGAGAACGCCCCGTATCTGGTGCCGGATGGCTACCTCCAGAAAATAACGGCGCAAATCTCGGGCCTGTTATGGGGCAACCAGCCAGCCCGCATTTCCCACACTAAACTGAACAGGGGGTGGTACGACGGGGGCATCGCCCTCCCGAATGTACAGTTGTACTACTGGGCGGCCCAACTCAAAATCCTTAACCAATGGATACATGCCCCGCAGGAAGACCCAGCGTACAAGGCCGACAGGGCACAACTGGGTGCCAACACCTTATTGGCCCCACTGTATCACCGTGGAGTGGCGGCAAAACTCACGGGGCCTACGAAACACACGGTCCGTATATGGTACAAGGCGCAGGCAAAGTTGAGGTGGGATGGCGTCATAACGAAACTTACACCCCTGTGGGACACAAAGGCGTTGGGCCATTTGCAGCGCTCCAAGGGCTTCGCACAATGGGACAGCATCGGCATCTCCACGGTGGGGGACATGTGGACGAGGGAAGGAGTGATCTCATTTGCCACTTTGCAGGACCAATATGAGTTGGGGAACACAGAGCTCTACAGATACATCCAGGTCCGACACGCACTACAGGCAGCGATCTCACCAGACGCACCCCTGCCCGAATCCTCCCCTCTGGAGGATCGGCTACTTACTGACTTCATGCAAGAAGGGGCGACATCGCTGACATACCGCAAGCTGCTTAACAATATGCCTGATCCACTGGGGAAGCTGAAGGACAAATGGATGGCGGAAGTGGGTGACCTGGATGACAATGACTGGAACGCAGCCATGGCATCCCCCCGTGAAGCAGGCATATCATCTAAATTTCGCCTAGTGCAGCTAAAATTTCTTCACAGAATCTACTACACCCGTACATTACTTCATAAACTGCACAGGGCGGATCATCCATATTGCCTTAGGGGCTGCGGGGCAGAAGGGACCTTCATACACACGGTGTGGGAATGTCCATTGTTGGTCGGCTGCTGGCAACGGGTAATACGCACGATGGCCCAAGCTCTTCATACCACCCTCACCCTAGACTCACGGCTCTGTCTGCTAAACATCTGGGAGCCGACCGACCTCACCTTTCATGCAAGAACCTGGGTCACAGTGGGGATGGTAACAGCGAAACGGGACATAGCACAGAAGTGGGGGTCGGCTGATCTCCCCACGCTACCCCAATGGCTCCGCAACATGGACATGCTCATGTTGACTGAAAGGGCGGTGTACAAATTGAGGGGTAACCCACGTAAATGGAACGGGGTGTGGCAATCCTGGAACGCATACAGGGGGGATATTTGCGAACCATTGGAGGAAGATGATGACGGAGGGTCAGAGAGTGACGAGGAGCGTTGATTGGGTTGTAACTAGGTGAATAGGGCGAGCGCAACGGAGGTGGGTGGGTGCAGCCGTGGGAGGTGGCATGGGAGGGAGTGGCAACTAGGGGGCTATGCAACAATACACTGCTCTCTTTACAGATGGACTGTGCTGCAAGTGCCGAAAGCTACTACTTTAAGTACGTGCCGGACTAAAGTGTGCTGTTTTTACTGTTTTATGTTTATTGCAAGGTGCGAACGGCAAGACTCAGACGGATAGTAGCCAACAAAACACAAAATTGCAAACTGTATTTTTTCGACACAAGTATATTCCTATTCATCACATCGTCGACGACACTCGCAATGCTATACACTACTGTGGATGTTATAAGTTTTGCCTTTGTGAATACTGTCTCACCTCATTCACCTAGTAACTTATGTATGGAAATGCGATGGATGACAATGTACCTACTATCTTTGTTTTGCACCAAAAATAAAAATTTAAAAAAAAAAAAACATCAGAGATATCAACTCACATCCTCTTCAGTTGAATGTTCTCTCGCATCCGAACCATGCTGATCACTTAGGTCACATTAGGGTTTAAGAACATGTGACATAACTCCAAAAAGTGCATGATGGAGTATAAACTCTTGCAACTCCTCCTGGTTCAAGCAAAGAACAGGGTAGCAATAATTTGGATGGGGAAGTGTACCCCCACTCTAGTGGAATGGATAAGTGATGTGCGAGAGTGGTCTCTGATGGAGGAGGCCCACATGAAGACTAGCAGGAGGGATGAGAAGTTAGAAGAGGATCTTAGTGTCCTCTTCTAACTTCTCATCCCGTCCCACGCCTCCCAGGCCCTGGGTGGATGACCTGACGAGTCTGCCCTCGTGGCACTATATGGGAGAGAAATAAGCCGACAACCGGAGCCACTGGTAAGCATTATGTCCAGCGTTTGTGTCATTGGCGGGACATTTGGATATGTGACCCACGTTGCCCTAGCCAGGTCCAGGAGTCCGGCATACTGAAGAAATGGGCCCTGACTCCTGAAACGGCTCCAACGCATCCAGAACGCCTCTGCACGCCTGATCCTCGAGACCCCCCGCCACAGCCATATCACACCCCACTTGAGAGACCTGCACTGGCTCCCCATCAACAAGAGGATAACCTTCAAACTCCTCACCCACGCACACAAGGCACTCCACAACACCCTACCAGCGTACCTCAACAGCCGTCTCAGCCTCTACACCCCCATCCGCCAGCTACGCTCCGCAGACCTCGCCCTCGCATCCGAAGAGTGACTTCTCAAGACCTGGCTCTTTGAACAGTAGCAGCGCCCCCACCCTTCCACCCCCCCACCCAGGGCCTTGAGACCCTCAAGGGTATGTAGTTCGCTTTATAATTGCTATGATTGATTGATTGATTGACCCAGCCCAAAACAGTCACAGGGCCGTTCGTAGGAGATGAAGGTTTCATTTGGGAACAAATCCGCTAAGACCTGACCACCCCCTCCATCCATGCATGGAATGACATCATGTTCATCAATTTCTGCACTGGGGTGAGAATCCATATAGAGAGTTTCCCGTGAAACAGCGCATGTTTTAGTATTCGTTCTACGAGCGACTGCCATATTCTCGCAGTCTGCTTGACCACGTAGGGCATGTCACCTGTGATGCCCGCACCCTCATCTATGCCGTTTGGAGCCTATCCGGCTTGACTTGCCCCCTCAGAAGTCTTTTTTCACAGTTGTCTCCCTCATCCAACCACCGGGTTGCATGCTGTACTAAGAACATCATTGATTATTTCTTTTAAACATATGTTCTGATTATAATTATTTAAAATGTTTACCTTAATATGCCAGTACAATGATTGATTGAACGACCATTCAATAGAGAAAAAACATAAAAACATCTGTCTCAACAAACGGAAATTGATGAAATGTGTTGTGAGCTGCTTACCCCCACAGCCTACAGACCTATTCACTTTGCTAATATAATGTGGAAAACTCGAAAGTGCAGCAGAAATAAAGTCATAAATATCCATGAAATCCTTCAATTATTTTATATGTGTTTTGATTCAGTTTTAAATCAGAGGTGGTTGTGCTCACCTGCTCCATCGCAGATGTAGTGCGGCTTCCTTCTGCTGCTGATTTGCAGCTGTCGAAGGGACATTCTTTCGAGATCAGGTTAACTGGTTGAAATCTGATACTGGCAGAGAGGACAAGGACCCTGCAAAGGTGTCGACCATCAACATATGAAAGGCTCATCAGAGCTTCAGAGAGAGCGTGGTGCTGGAAGGCGAGTATAACTCCCAGTCTGCTGCCTCCTGGCGGTGTGGTAGGAGAGAGGGGGTTGAGATAAGAGAGGCAGGTGATCACAATCAGCATCAGCTTCCTCCAAAAACCTCACATTCAACACCAGCTTTCGCCAAAAACCTTGGCAGCTGCAAAATAAGTGTGTTACGCCTGGTGTTTATCGCCCTCTGCCTAGTTGGTAGGTTTACCAGGTTCATGTGTGATGTATTGCTCCAATCTAGGCTTTTTCCTTTGAATTCTGGGACTTGTAGTCTTGTTTATAATGAAACTAGCAGCCCGCCCCGACGTTGTCCGGGAGCAAAAGGCTTGGGAGCAATCAGTGTTCATGGCCCCCGCCCGCCCCGACGTTTGCCAATGACTGTTTTTACTAAATCCCACTTGACATTCTGTCTCTAAAGCCTTTTTTTATCAACTTTGCTGACTGTGTCAATCAATCGCATTACTTAATGCAGAGTGTTGCGCTGCTCGGGCCTCCCGTTTTAACCTTACATCACGTTAGCATAGAGATGGGTCTTGCATCAGCAGCCCAACACACAGCGATGATTTGATTCTGAGGAGACATATCAATATTACTCACCGCTTGTCCGCCTCACCGCTTGTCCGCCGTTCACAGATTCTCCCTTTTGATTCTGTCTCTCCGCTTATCCGCGTCACCCCTTGTCCGACGCACACCGCTCCTCCCTTTTGATTCTGTGGAGACATTTGGAGACATTTCAGCGGTCCTCCTCACTGCTTTTCCTACGCTCACCGCTCCTCCATTTTGATTCTGTGGAGACATTTCAGCGCCGCTCCGCCTCAACGCTTGTCCGACGCTCACCGCTCCTCGCTATTCTTTCTGACATTTCAGCGCCGCACCTCCCCGCGCTCATGTCCACCGCTGTTCCTCGTGCTCCTGTACGCCGCTCCTCCCCGCGCTGCTGATGTCAGCACGCACGTCACGGCCGGCCGGCACTACTTCCAAGGGACTACTTTTTTTTAATCGTAAATTTTTGTCACGTTTTAACATTTTTATTTAGATGTTATTACTGAATAAAAACGAGGGATGCTATATTTCTAGAATCTTAAAGGTAGTATTTTTTTCCGAAGATTTCCTCTGGGATTATTGGTTTCTGGGATTCTGAATTTTTTTTAAGTAGCTAGCACCGAGCTTGCAAGGCCCATTGCATGCAATGTTATCTTGGTGTAGGCTCGTTTATTTACGAATATTACAGCAAAAAGCTAGATGTTTGTGACATGCAGCTGTTAGGTTTGAATAATAGACAACAAAAGTAAGCATTCATTGCAGTACACAGAAAATACTAAGGTTTATATGTGTGCCCTGTGCGTTGCTGTTTGAAAACAACCCACCCTTGGAAATCCATGGGATTCTTGTACCACCTTCAGTGAACCCTCAGGTGCCCCATCACCCATCCTAGGAGGCAGCTGTGACTAATAATCATCTCAAACCCTGTAGCTAGGCAAGCTTGCTACCCCGTCGGCAAAAGCCGTGCCACTGTCTATCTGTCTATCTGAGGGACCAAATGTCTCCGACTACTCTGTTACTGGGGCTGCAACAGCGCAGGACCAAGAAGGTACGTACCTGTAACTGTACTTCAGTAGCTCAAGAGAGAGTAAACCCTTCCGCTCCAGCTACTGATCACTGGAGGGTTATTTCCCATCTTCTGCACAACTCCTCGCTGCCAAAAGCAATCCAGCTTTTCATTCTGATAGGCTCCACTCTTCAGGCGCAGGGGCTAAGGAAACACTGTGGATCCGTAGGACTTGAGGGGGGCTCATGTCCACCGCTGTTCCTCGGGCTCCTGTTCGCCGCTCCTCCCCGCGCTGCTGATGTCAGCACGCACGTCGTGGCCGGCCGGCGCTACTTCCAGGGGACTACTTTTTTTTTAATCGTAAATTTTTTAAATAAGGTATATATTTTTTTTATATATAGCCTATGTCCTTCTGCTTGTCCTGACGTTTTCAAACATGTATTGGGTGTTTGGATTGGTGGTGTAGTTTTCGAGTTTACCTGGCTCAAAGGTCACAGTTCTCTCTTTATAATAGTAGTATAGATAAAGAAGACTACAAGTCTGAGAATTCAGGAAAAAATCTGGACTGGTGCAGCACATTACGCATGGACCTGGGAAACTCAGCAGGGCTGCCTGTGTAGTGGAAACAGATCTCTCTGGTGCACACACTGGAGTTTTTGAGCCTCCACTGGAAACCATACAAGCTTTGTAGACAATGGTTGCACTTACAGCATAGACAATACGAACACTTGTGCTGCATCAGAAAAAGGAGTGTGAATGCAACACTGCAGAATTGGAGTTTAGGAAAATTGGTATAAGAACAAGACCAACGCGGAGCGTGGGGTGGGATGAGAGAAGCACATGGACAATCAAGAGCATAGCGGAGGTGGAGGGGAGAGAAATTCCAGAACTAGACAGAGCAACTGGAGAGAAGCACACAAGGGAGACAACTGAAAAATACATGCACTGTCCCAGAGTGCTTCAGAAAAAAGAAAAAAGAGTTTCTGAAAAGCAAGCGTTTGTGGAAGAAATGGAGAAGCGATTCAGAGAGGTGCCACAGAGGCTATGCTCCACAGGAGCAGTGGCGGCTGGCATCTACATGGGGGGGGGGGGGGGCAGCAGACACGTACAAGCGAGCACAAATAAAATAAAAAAATAAAAGGAAACACTTACTGAGACAAATGGGAGCTTCCTCTTCTTTCTGCATCTCCAGCCCGGCCACGAGGAAACTTCCTTGACCAATCCTGGCACTGCTCTTATACCATGGGAGCAGTGCCCTGATTGGAGGGAGCAGCCTCACTCGGCGGTCCACAGCGCTCTGGAGGCCTGAACTTGCTCTAACCCAGCTGTCTTTTGACATCTGGGTTATAGATATTTTAAGTGCGCATGTGTGGCTGGCCATTGCAAAACAGCTGGTTAAAAAGGCATGCACACTTTAAACAGTGCATAAACAGCCCACCCTCCTCCCTGCTGCTCATTCAGCAGTGGCCGCCCCCGTCCTAATGCTCTGTCCTATACAGGGTATGCAAAATAATATGGTAATGAATTACCATTTTATTTTTCATCTGTGGAGCTTGGGATTGATTTAAGTGGGGTGACGCTCTGCACTCCAAAGGAGGAGTCGCCCCTGCACAGGGGAGACAAAGACGTGCTGGAAGCCGAAAACATTAAAAGCTATGGGCGGAATACATTCCTATGTAAGTGTTGCTCAAGCATTAATTTACCTTGAAAAAACAAAAGACAAGAGGCATTTGGCAAAACAGGAACAGTTGGTTTATTTAAATGCTTCCGCCAGGAGTACAGTTGTAGAAGCGGGTCTGAGGACTGCCTCAAAGTACAATCAATCTGACCAAGGTTTTATACATTTCTTTGGGTATCATAAAGTGTATCTGTAGATCCTTTTTTTGTCAAATCACAAATATCTCCTCTGATCACTAGCCAACACGTGTTTCGTCTATTTACAGCAGTCTATGCAATTAGACTTCATCAGGGCAATTAAATCACTTGAGATATGGTGTTTATCATTGGCATTTTCGTCACAACGATAATATTTGTGTATTTAAAGACGTCGAAGAATGATCTCATCACACGAATTAACAGCACCTTAGTATATTCCAATGAACACGACCCGCGTCCGGGCTGGTCCAGTTTCCACGTCCGTTAAGTTTGGAGTATTCAAGTCCACGAAGAATCACAAGTGCGGCGTCTAGACGCGGGTCGTGTTCACTGGAATATACTAAGGTGCTGTTAATTCGTGTGATGAGATCATTCTTCGACGTCTTTAAATACACAAATATTATCGTTGTGACGAAAATGCCAATGATAAACACCATATCGCAAGTGATTTAATTGCCCTGATGAAGTCTAATTGCATAGACTGCTGTAAATAGACGAAACACGTGTTGGCTAGTGATCAGAGGAGATATTTGTGATTTGACAAGAACATTAAAGAAGAAGAATTTGATACAAAAGTTTGGAATACGTCATTTTATTGAACTACTGTTTTGTACACGATACAGACTTGCTCGGGATATATTGTGTAAAAATGTTTTGTGTGTAATGTATTACACCATTTATGACTCTAGATAGACGTCACTATTATCCCTGGTAGCAACGTTTGATAATTGTTCTTATACGTTTTGACATTTGGGCGCAAGGGAAAAACCTTCTATCTTTTGGTTCTGTTATAGATCCTTTTTTTGGTAAAGAATTTGGCCATGTCTGTGGAGTCATAAATAAGGCCCCTGATACCAAATGCGGGTGGGCTTTGGCCTTGTGTGGACACAGTGGGGGCCAGTAGGTAATATGTCCGGATGTCCGGCATGAGGAGTGCGTGTTTACTGTGTGCACTGTGTGTGCTGCATCCTGATTGGCTATGTGTTCCTGACTTCATGGGGCATCTGACTTTATGGTGTTTTTGGGATTGCGCCCGCCCCTCTGGCCATGTGTGATTTATTGGGGCCAATCTCCCTGGACCATTGTGGTGTCACTGCGCCTATCTGTGGGATTGAGCTGAGTTTCTTGTTCACACGTTTGTCTGTAAGCTACGTGCCACCTCACCTGTGATCTGTCAATCAGTAACTCAGACTTAGACCTCAGCGCCTGTCAGACCACATATTTATTTGACGGACAGTTCATGACGGGCAAATTCGATAATAGAGATGCAATTTCATTTTTACATATGACTCTATCGTTATTTAATATTGACATCAACTTTTTCCAATAATAAGATAAGCTTTCAGCAAGTCTCCACTGTGTCGTCGCAGCCAGACAGCAGTGCTGTCTCAGAGACTTTGACCTAAAAAGCTTTAAGAGCTTAGAAAGCCAGTTCCAAATGTCCTGCCTGAGTCAACACCATTTTGGGAAGAGTACCATGTTCAATGACCTCAAAGGTGGTGCATTACAATTTGGGACCACAGTTACTAAATGAAGAAAAACAAAATGGAACAATTATTGAGAAAATTGTTTTAGGAATGTAAATGGGTTGTTACCATTAGATCAAGCTACATAGTATATATGCCATATAGCCTCCCCGCCAACATACTTACCCCTCAGTGCTTTAGAGCATAAGACTGATGAGAAGTACTTGATTTACAGTGCTGAAGCATGATGGCCTTTACAGCAATACAAGATTTCATTATATTCGGCATTGTGCCTCGCACCTGATTTTGCTGCTAAAAGCTCATGCCAATTAGGATAGATGTTTTGCAGAAATAATATGGGTGACGACATACGTAATAATTAACAAGAATTTACAAATGCAATAGATTGATCGTGTCTGACCTTCTATCCAAAACCTGGGCTTCGCAAAGGACAAATCCATCATGGTTTGTCGAAAGAAGCTCAACTAAGTACATACACAACCATGCATCTTACTTCTGTCTACTTGGAAACCTTGTGCCTCTCTCTGAGTCTATTTACGCTTAGTGTATTCAGAATTATTTACATACGTGGATACGCATCATCATGCCATGGCTACCCACAATATTCCACAAATTAGTGTCATTAGGCACCATTAAGCTAGAGCCACCAATACGAGCAGGATGGGTACTACCAAGTCATGCATGCCCCCATTTTGTCAAGAATTACTAACATATAGCAAGATCCAGCATTATACTAAGTGTTGGTACAATTGTTGAATGCCCACAGCATGCAAGGAATTGCTACAGTAGCACTAAGTTTAACAGTAAGATAGGGGTGGGCCTCATTATTAAATTGAGGCCTAGGATATGCAGTAATTACCATGATACTGCCAGGAACGCTATTGTGTGATGGGTAGATACCATTGTGCCATGGGGAGCCAAATAATTACTGCTATTCTGTCAGGAAATGAATTGTGCCAGAAAAAGCCATCGTAATGCCAAGGATGAACACAAATTCCCACAATTATGTCAGGACAGAGGTTGACACCATTACACTATTGATGGTCAGAATTTGTCAAGAGTTACCAGCTTTAATCCAGGTCAGGATTATGCCACGGTGGACACTCCCATACTATAATGCCCAAACTATGCAAAGAATCACCACTATTTTTCAATGTATGCCCACAATATGGCAATAGTGAGCCCCAAACTGCCAAATTCACCATTGAGTCATGGAAGTCAACAGTGTGCCAATAATTAGTAGCATTCTGCAGGGTCACCATTATTCCAGAGGTGGCACAAGTGTGCATTGGCTGTCCAAAATATGCTAAGAATGATCACAATACTGCTAGACCCATCAACGCACTATTTCACTGGAGATGGATAGTCAGAGTATGTCAGGAATTAACCATGATTCTATTAGGATGAGCTTTATTCGAGAGTCAGGAACCATCATCTTAGATTTCTATAGTGTGACAGTAATTATTACTATTATTCCCGAGGTTTGACACCATCATCCTATTGATGCTTACAGTATTTTAAAAAAGTACCACCATTGTTCTAGGACCAGTATAAATGGCAACAGTATTCCAGGAATCATCACCATTACGCCATGATCAGCATTTTAGTGGGGTTCAGCATCATGCCATGGATGCCCACAAAGTGCCAAGAATTACAACAATTATGTCAAGAGAAGCATTTTACAAGTGGTGAGTATTTGGCAAAAATTAATAATAATAATAATAATAATAATAATAATTATAATAAGCATTTATTGAGCGCCTGGCTACACAAAGCTGTGTGTCCCCGCGCTGACTACAAAATGCAAACCCATCGAGAAGAGCTTGAACCATGAGATGACAAAAGTTAGTATTTAGGGAAGAGGTGAGTTTTAAGTTTAGCTCTGAAACTCATTTCGGAGGGCTCCATCCGCAAATGGATTGACAGAGCATTCCAGAATTTAGTGGCCAGATAGCGAAAGGATTTTCCTCCCATTTTAGCTTTTGTGATGCGGGGGACTTTAAATAGCATCATGCCCGACGATCTTAGATCTCTAATCGGCCGATGAATGGCGATGAGACTTTTCAGATAGCTTGGGCCTTTGTTTTGAGCAATGCGATGTGCATAGCAAAGAGTCTTAAATATGATTCTCTCTTTAATAGGGAGCCAGTGAAGTTTAGCAAGCGCATGTTTGGTTGATGTTTTCCGAGGGAGACCGAGCACCAGTCGTGCTGCTGAATTCTGTATGCATTGTAATTGGTGCAGTCCCTTCTGATTTAGATCAAGTAAGAGAACATTGCCATAGTCCAAGTGAGGGGATATTAAAGCATGGACTATGGTTTTTCTCGCTTCGGTCGGCAGAAGGTCAAGTACTTTACGAAGTACTTTTAAGGTGCCATAGCATTTGCTTGTCACCTTATTCACCTGGGCTTTGCCTGAGAGGTCGGCGTCCAGCATGACGCCAAGATTTTTCACTTTCTCCACAGGCATGGGTAATTCTCCTAGTTCCCTAGGCCACCATGCATGGGACCAAGCAGAAACAGCTTTACCTACTATCAATACCTCTGTTTTATCTCCGTTTAAACGGAGGCAGTTGGTAAATTTACCACACTTATGCCAGAGCTGGCATTCTACCAGGGGTGAACATTATGCCATGAACGCCCATGAGTTATCAATGATTACCCCAAAGTGTCAGGGCCAGCATTAACCAGAGGTAAGCACAAGGCATGGGCACAGCCCTCATCCACACTCATGTGGCTCAGGTTAGAGGCAGCAGACCCGTAAGTAGAGAATGGCCCGGGACTAGGGTTCATTTCCCGACGCGGCAGGGTCGTGGACCAGGGTCAAAACGGACTCGATAATTCTCGCCTCGGTGCCCACTCTAACCAGGGAACACACTCGGCAACTCTGGGCATTAAGCTTGCCTCATCTCCACAACGGCCCCCCACAGACGCCGGGGATGCCTGGTTTCACCTTGGAGATACCCAGGAGGGAACATCTCACAGGGAAAACCAGGACAGGTTCCCCAGCGGTCTTCAGCGCCAGGATACTCCATGGAGTCGCAGTGCGCTTTACAAGTACACCCACATGTGTGGATGCACACACAGACACACGCTAGTCCATGCTTCCAGACACACATGCCATTCAAGAATTTTAATCTACTTATTCTCCGCTGCTGCTGGCTTGTGACTCCTGTATCCTTTTTTTTAGTTTAAGAGGAAATGTATTGATGAAAGATAAAACGAAGTACAATATAATGAGAAAATGTTAACATAAGAACAGTTTGTATGCACATTTACAAAGCAATAGATAGGAAGGGGTGAAGGATAAAGGTAATTAGATATTAATATAACATAACTACTGTGTACATTTTATAAATTTCTTTTAATTTTTTTATTTTTTATTATTCACAGTATCAAAACATCAATAAATACATATACAAACAGATCTAATAGCTAGACACAAAAGCAATGAATGTAATTCAATTACACCTAAAATCACTACCTAAAATCATTACAATTTTTTTTTTAATTTGTTTTTATTGCAGAATTAGAAACCATTGCACATATAAATCGACCAGCACACTCATGATGTCCCCCGCATGGATCAAGTAACCACAAATCGTACACAGCCATTCAGCCCGTATCCCGGAGGCCGGGCGGCGCAGTAATCCCAACTGCCAGCAAGAACATCACAGTGGGCATCCCATAGGGACCATTGGTCAATATTCGTTCTGTGTATCCGCATTTTACCCCCTAAACACCCAACCCCCCCCTTCACCATCCAGCATGTACCAACTGTCCATTCACGCCGGCAATGATCCTAATACTATCTCCCAGTCTGATCGAGATGGACCCCTACCATATCTGTGCTACGTGTCCGAATCCCTACCTCACAGCCCCTCCAATCCGACCCGCCATTCCAGGGCAGTTCCCGCCCCGGAGGACATTACTGCTCCCCATCCAGGACCCGGTGCCTAAAATAGGAAAAGGGAAGAGGCCCCTCCCCAACGACCCCAACTCCACACACCCCCCTCCCCCTGCAACCGCCAATGATGCGGGCCACGATCCTAGCGCTACTCTGGGTCATGCTACAGCGCAATGTACATCTCGATACCACAAGCCACATGGAGCCCGCATACACGAGCACCTCAATCCTCGTCCCCCACCAAGTAGTCACGCAACGCCTGAACTATCAACTCCCACGACCTCGCCATGTCGAGGCTCTTCTCATTGTCGAGCTTAACTGCCTGCCTCATACGGAGCGCACTCTCACATTCAGCCCACCTCAGCAGTTCATTCACCCATCTCCTCACAGACGGTCCCTCCCTGGACTTCCAATGCCAAGTGATCTCCCTTTGCGCCAGCACCAGCCCCAGGTCAAGGAACAATGGATTATCTTCATATTCGCCTTCAACCATTCATGTGATCTATCATTGCCCCCCCTCATATATAAATACTTAGTTTGCGTTTCATTGATCCTTTGACAGCATAGAGACTATATTCTAAATTGTACATATTATAAATCCAGGCTCTCCACATTTTAAAAGATGGTACTTTGGGTTGGAGCCAAGAAGACGCTAAGCACAGCCCTGCTACAGCCGTGGCAACAAAGAGCAGGTACAGGAATTTATACATAGGTTTCCCTTGCTCGAGATCCTCACCGACCCCCAGCAGCATCATAGAGTCAGAGATCTTGACAAACATCCCTGAAATCTCAGGGAGAAACTTCTCTATATTTTCTATATAAGGGGCCACTTTAGGCCATACATCAAAAATATGGAGAATGTCAGCGTTATCCATACCATACCGAAAACATCTGCCATCGTTCTCCCTCCCCCATTTCATCATCTTCGCTGGAGTGTGATATAGATTGAATATGGTTTTCATAAAACTGGGCTTTAAGATTCGCTGACAAGCAGATTTTCCCAGCAATAGCAATCGCCTTTTCCAAAGAAACACTGGGGCCCGATGTAGGTAAGTTCATTTTACCACTTCTTAAATACCAAATCATACCGATTCGGTATTTAAGAAGTGGTAAAATGGAGGGGGGGGGGGATGTAGGTATTTCAGATTAGGTAAATACCGAATCGTTAAGATTCGGTATTTACCGATTCTGTAAATACCGAATCGGTAATGCCCATTGATTCCTATGGACATTGCAGCCCATGGGAATCAATGGTCATTACCGAATCGGTATTTACCGATTCGGTAAATACCGATTTTTGCAAGGGTGCAGGGGGTGTCACTTTGACACCCTCTAGCACCCTGAATTCAGGCACGTGTGCCATGTGGAACACAGACATGCCCTAAGGGCATTTCTATGTGTCACATGGCACTGGTGTGCATGCACACATGTGCATGCACACCTGGATTCCGTATTTTACCACCCAATTGGATTGGGTGGTAAAATACCGATTCTGTGAGGCCTGTGGAACTCAGAAGAGTCCCACCTATATTAGGAAGTTACCGAATCGGTATAAATACCGATTCGGTATTTTACCGATTCGGTAAATTTACCAATTCGGTAAATTTACCGAATCGGTAAAAGAGGACACCTTCATCAGGAACGACCATTTACCGGTCGGTAACGGCCGAAATCGTCCGTTAACGGTCGGTAAATGGACACCTACATCGGGCCCTAGGCTCTCCCACTTTTAATGGCCCATTTATAATTGTGTTTATTCAGATCATCCCTCCTTGAAGCTAGCAGAATATTATACAAAAGCCCTATTTTTCTCTGACTCCTAATAGCTTCAACTAGTTTAAGAGGTCCCGTCGTTATGGAGTATTTGCTCAAAAATCGCGAATTTGTAAACATTTAAAAAACTGTTTTTTATGAAGGAGAAAATTATTAGCTAAATCTGTAAACAATAAGTAGAGTCCCCCAGCCTCATAGAAATCCCCGATTTGGGTGATACCATTAAGTCCCCAACTATTGGCCACAGGGTCCTGGAAAATTGAAGGTAATATACCTACGGCCGTAGTAGGGGTATAGAAAGTTAATCCCTGAATTTGTAGATTCTTTCGAATCACACTGCAAACGTTAAAGACTTCCCCCAAGACTTTGAAGCACGTTCTTTTATAGTAACTCCTATCCAACCTCTTGAAGAGGCAGTTCTTGACCTCTTCACCTAACAACATCTGATAGATTGAGGGAGCCTCAGCAGCATTACTTATGCTTTCTCCAGTTAACATTATCCGCATATTTGATAGGAGGCACGAATAATAATACAGTGTAAAGTTGGGGACAGCTCAGCCCCCCCCCTCCCTAGAAAGCATCATGAAATGCATAGCCCTTCAAGGAGCCCATAAGAATTTAGAGCAAAGTGCGTGCAGGTGTTGTAACTGGCCGCGAGATACCTCTAAGAGTACAGATCTAAAAAAATATAAAACCTTAGGGAGTATGTTCATTTTAAGGATGATGGCTCTGCCTACCAAAGATAGATGTAAACACACCCATCTTTCTAGTGATTGCTTTACCTTGGTGGTTATATCCCCCCAGTTCAGGTCCACCAGATCTTTCAAGCTTTCTCAGATCTTAATTCCAAGATACGTGACCTCCTTGACCGCCCTAGGAACGCTAGCCATAATATCCTTCGTACAGAGGATCTGGGTCTTAGAAATATTTATCTTATAGCCTGAGACCGAGCCATACTCAGCTGCGAGTTGTTCTACTTCAGGTATAGCCGTGAGAGGATCCGATGTTGTTATGGGGATATCGTCAGCATATGTAAAAATTAGAAAATTATATTCCAGAAGGCGAAAGGTGTTTAATCTGGGTACTACTTTCAAGCATTCTTATAAGGGGATTAATATATAGGGCAAACAGCAGGGGGGAACACGTACACCCCTGCCGTGTGCCTCTTGAAAGTTTGATAGGGTCGGAGACGAGTACCATAGAGCAGATCCTAGCTGTAGGTGATCAGTAAAGTACTCTTATAGCCTGGATAAACCCCTGACCAAGCCCCATATGCTGCATGACCCCCCAGAGGAAATCCCAATCTACATGATCGAACAGCTTCTCAGCATCCAATAAAATCAATCCTAAGTTCCTGGATTCAGCCTGGGCGATGTCAAAGATCGTCACAATTCTATTAATATGGTTCACAGCCCCCCTACCGGGGATAAAACCATGTTGTTTTGGGGAGACTAGGGGAGGAATAACGTTTGCTAGTAGATTCACCAAAATTTTGGCATAGATCTTCCCATCGCAGTTGACAAGAGAGATTAGGTGATATGACCCTGGCTGATCCGGTGACTTATCTTTTTTCTTAAATATAACAATATTGGCATTGTCCCACGGTTGTCGTGCCTCCCCCCACTGGGCTGCTTGGAAAACGGCCAACAAGTCTATTTTGATGTCTTGAAAGAAAGCCCTATAGACCTCCGAGGGGAGTTTATCGGGGCCGCTGCCTTACCGATCATCATAGTATTTATGGCTAGCTCTAACTCTTCCATAGTAATAGGGCTCCCCAATATCTCTGCCTCCTCCTGACCAACCTGATCCACTAATTGCTGTATCCCAGCATCCACAATATGCAGCTCTGGCTCTTTTCCCGATAGAGATCTTCGTAGAATTTATAGAAAATCCCAAGAATTTCTTGAGGACCATAAACCGTATCACTGGACAGATTTTTCATACAAGCTATTCCATGTGCAGCTTCATTAGAGCGTAACCTGTTAGCCCATCAGCGTCCTACCGCTTCGCCGTACCCGTAACATTCCTTTTTGTGTGCCAGATATTTAGCTGCGATTTCCTTACTCCAGGATAAGTTGATATTAGCCTTGCATCTAGCAACATTGGTTTGGAGTTTGGCGACATTATTCTTGACCAATATCCCCTGTGCTAGATTTTCTTCCGCGGATTTAAGTTTGGTGTACAGTTCCTGCATTAAGGATTTGGCTTTCTTTTGCTGGTACAATCCATAGCTCAGAATCTCCCCTCTAAAACAGGCCTTAAAAGCATCCCACAGAACCCCAACGGATGTTGACTGCCGATTGTCTGGAAAGGACCCCTTAATCCAGCTCTTAATATAATCTAAAAAAGTATCATCAAGAAGGAGTTTCCTATTGAAAGTGAAAATGTGTGGGTTTATACAGAAGCCTAATGCAGGAATGTCCAGGACCACAGGAGCATGATCCGATGTAATTCTTGGGAAGACTCAAATTTTAACATCTGTAAATAACAAAGGTGAAGCAAAAAATAATCAAGGCGGACCAATTTTTGATGGGGGTGGGAATAGAATGTAAAACCAGGATCACCCATACAAAGGTGATCCCACACATCGACCAAGCCATGGTCCATCAATAAATGAAAAAGCGCCTTAAAGACCCTTCGTTTCCTACCCTTGTAATTTTGTGGGCCCAGTTGAAGTTCCTTATTAATCAAGTTAATGTTAAAATCACCACATAGGACCAGGGGGGTAGGCCAAAGTGCGAGCTCCACATTCAGATGTTCCAAACCCATAGCTTTATCGAGATTGGAACCATAGACAGTAAAAAATTTACATTTTTTCTCCCCTGTCATGCATTCCACGATAAGCCAACGCCCCAGTTTATCAGCTAATACCCGTCCCGAGGTTTGTATAGTAGGTTTGGCTAGCAGCACCACCCTGAGTTGTTGAAGAATGTAAAGACACCGCTAAGAGCACAAAGCCCATATCAGATAAAAATTTCCGCTTCCCCCAAGGTACATGAGTTTCTTGTAGACAGATCAAGTCTGGTTGAATCACACAAAGTTCAGCAGCTACCCTTTGTCTCTTATTATAGCTATTTAGGCCACATACATTTAGGGAGCATATTCGCAGTCCTGATCTAGCCATTAGAGAAATTGAAGGACAAGCCAATACTCATTACTCTAAAAGATAACATTAGATCTGTTAGCCTGTGGATTATTTTCCTTATTTTACCCCACCACAACCACCCTCCTCCGCCCTGACCTCCCCCAACCTCTAGCCCCTCACGCCCTCCCCCCTACCCTCCAACAAGGCTTAGGGACCAATAGTCCCTGTGATGACAAGCTCCCATCCCCAGGTGCTCACCCCCACAACACCCCCATCACCCTAAACAGCAATCATGAAATTATAAAAAGAAGGTAAGCATTGACAGCATTCTAAAAATCATATACATATTGCCAATATTGATTAACCTATCTGGTTTACCCAATCAATTATAGGGTGAGGTAATACAAGAGTTAGAGAAAGAAGGGAACAAAAAAAGAAAAAAGGGGTACAAAATCAATGAAATAATTAGAAAATAGGAATAGTCACACAACTACACCTTAAATCGGGCCCTGGCATTGATTTTAGCTTCCGTTACCAAGTCAGACATCTTTTATAAAGATTGCAAAAATTATTTCGCGAGTACCTAAGAGGAGAATAATCAGATTTGATCTTTAACAATAATTTTAAGCTTATCTGGGCTTAATAGAAAGACTGAGCCCCTTTGGCCTGAAATGGTGCAATAAGCTGGCGTAAATGCCAGCGCCTTTCCACAGTTAGATGCCAAAAGTCAGGTCTAACAAAGAACTCCAGCCCTTTCCCTGCCCGTTTTTTATCGGGACGTACCAGGGAATACACATCTTCCCGAGCCATAAAACTGTTGAGAGATATCAAGAATGCTCTAGGTCTATCTAAAGCTTGACCAGATCTAGGGCGCAGGTTAAATTGAAAGCGGTGTGCTCTTTCTACTTCTCTCGCCCAATCCCATTTATCCAACTCAGGAAAGGATTCCGTGAACAGATCAATAAGGAATTTGCTATGGCAAGCTGGCGTCCGTAGCTTCGGACGTGTAAACTGCTGCTCCAGGCTGCTCTAACCCACCACACTGGCTACAGTGAACTGACCGTTTGAGAGAGTGGAGACAAAGGAAAAATCTACTGGCTCAGCATGCAGATTGCCGCAGCTGCTGCAATTTTGGCCGGGTTACATCGCTAGCCCGGAGCCGGTGCTGGTCTTCTCTATCAACGCCTACACGTTATGGTGGCCACAGAAGGTCGGGCAGGATCGCGTCAGCAATGCTTCCCAAGGTGGGAAGAGGGAGGACTCGCCCTCATGTGGATATCGCTGGTACTAGGCTAAAGAACCGGGCAACCCCAGTGAGCGGTCCTAAAACGCTGAGTAAGGAGCCGGTTTCAAAGGGAGTGAAAGCGCTGATGAATACGGGTAAGCGCACCATACCGACCCTATTCTCTGCTGGTAAAATGAAAGATAAAGGCAAAAATCCCCAGACTCCCCAAACCTCCCAGGACTTATCTTCTGAAGTGGCGACGGGGGTCGCGAGAGCTATAGACTCTACTTCAGAACAGCTGGGGAGAGGGAAAGATCTTAACCCCAATGGCACTAGCAATTCCAACATGGGCACAACATCTATACATGGAGCCACCCTTGTCAGTGAATTGGGTGACGCTGTAAATGGTGAGGGGAGTCTCCCTAGTAATTCATGCGGTGTTTCCACTCTGGTTCCTCTGAGTGGTGGCTTTAACACCAGCCCAGACGGCACTAATGACTCTTGTTCAGCCTTAAAAGGAGATAAAATAGACGACACTGTGAGACTCAAATCTTCATCGTAGGATACAGCATCCGGGGACTATTTTTTTTCGCTATCAGACCAGTCAAATTCATCAAGCGCTGATCTTGAGTCTATATTCATGGCCTCAGACATGACTGGTGCTGACGGTGACGGTGGTAGTGATCATAGTAGTACGCACCTCGAGGATATCAGACAACACCTTAAGAACTGTGCGTAAAAAACAAGAGACGAAAGGCGGTGTCAAACAGACAAATTATGGCATAGGGAGTAATGCCTTACAATGGGACTATTCTTGCTCAACTGACTTAAACCTAGAGAATGGTCGTAGCCCGGGGACTGCTACTGATATACCAACCAACCATCTGAGGATATAACACTGGCTCTGATTTATCAGACTATGGTCACCCACAGAGAGAAGGCACGAGTAGAGAATCAGAGAGTTCGGGGGTCATGTCACAAATTGCAGAATTCTGTGCGCCAGATCGCTAAAGCTTGTACAGAATTCACAACGAGATTTAATGAGGCAGAAGCAAGAATCTCATGTCTGGAAGATGAACTAGTAGCACAGAAGGCTCTGACTGATTCTCTACGCTCTCTAAAAGACGATACTCAGTGGAAATTGGGCAACATATAAAACCGCTCCCGCAGGAACAATCTTAGAGTCTTGCAAATTCCAGAGGGGGTTGAAGGACAGGACCCTCACAAATTCATTATTGATCTGTTCACGGAAGCCTTTCCTGAATGACTCCTGTATCCTAGTGTTATCCCGACTCCTGCTCTAGACTTTCTAAACTGTCTTTCAGGAAATTCCCACAGGGCGAGTTACTGAGGGTCGGAGACTTAACTTGACATGGAAATGGTAAGAAAATCTCTCTTGGGCCTTTGCCATCTCCAGAGGCAATGGAACACTAGGCTCTGATAAGATCAAGAGGTCCCAGCAAGGAATTTGAAATGTTTAGGGTGAGATCTTCTGTTTGGTTAGCAGCACTGTTGTGAGACTTAAGCAAGTAATAGTTTGTGTGTTTATAAGAGGTCCATTAATGGAGGTGTTTATTACGTGGTCATTTGTTTCCTGAAAAACGTGTGTCATTGATTTTTCTTTGACTTGTAGCTTTATACTTCTCATCCCTAATGTAGTGACTTAGCCAAATCAGAACAGTGCAGGCTCCACTCAGGGCTAGATGTGAGATAGTAATGAGAAACTAATGTCTCTGGGGAGACATTAGCTTCTCAGCAGATGCCCATGTCTTCTCCATTCTACTCAGGAAGCAGAAGTGATCTCTTTGATGAAAGAGAGCTTAATGGGGCCAGAAATCGACATTGGAGACTTCTCACAAACTACTGTGAAAGCAGCCTAAATTGAAGCGGGTCTCAGAGGAATGCTTCTTAGCTGGGTAGTTTTGTCAAAAGTATGCAAAAATGGAGGCAGAGAACAATTGGCAGCTATCCTTGTGACATAGCTCTTAAAGCCATCACCAAATCAAAAATGTGAATTGTAGACGTATACCTTGAGTAAGGCAAGGGCCACAGAGCAAGTAAAAGAAGGTAATGGCTCAACTGAATACCTGAAAGGTCCTTAAAAATCAAGTAAGTAGAGGGTCGAAGCATCAAGCCATCTAGAAGAAAACCAGGATAAGATACAACACTCAAGATGGATTCCAACTACCCCAGGAGTTGAAGTCATTGCCACAAAGAAAATAGCTTTAACTGACTAGAATCAAAGGGTTACAAGGGAGTGCCCTTATGGTTTTATAAACTAGAGGTATATCTCAAGAAGGACGGGGCACCTACTTCTGGCCTGCCTTGCTCAATCTCCAGAGTGAGTAAAAAATGTCACAGTGTTTACAACAGAAGAATCAGAGACCAGGATCACACATTGAGTTGATAGCTTGTAGAAGTTCTCTTAGGCCGGAAACAGGACGTGAAAAACTCCTGCCTTGATTCAGGAAGTCGAGAACTCTTAACAGATTGCAAGCCAAAGGAGCAAAAGCCTTCCCAGTGCACCGACTAGAAAGAGATTTCAAGTGACTTGACATTGTAGGATGACTAAAGCGTTTGACGGCTAAGACCGCTTCCTCCCATAAAGTTTCTACAGTCCATGCCAATCAGTTTCAAAGCAGAAATCAGGGGACCGAGCAGGAAAAGGACCCCAAACGATGACCACAGTTGTGGGTCAAGGTTGATAGGAAGGATCTATGGTAAAATGCCCCTTTTTCCCATTTTTGCGTGGCCATCTTCACTTTTTACTAGAATTTACCAATGGTTTTCTTTGACTCTGTGCACTGAGACTCTGCTATCCAGGTCCCAGTGCTCGTGCTCAGCCCCATAAAACATGTATAAATTGATTATACTCTTAATTTACATATTAAACTTACCTATAAGTCCCTAGTATACGGTCAAAAGTCTACCCAGGGCCTGTATATTAAATGTCACTAGTGGACTACAGGGAAAATGGGGAAGGCTTGGGTCCTGTCCCTGACCGGCCTGGACCACTCTTATAGAATAAACAAAAAAAGGGAGCCGGGCAGTTAACGTTTTCTGAAAAGATGCACACCTAGTATAAAGAATTGCTAGGCTGGACAACCATTTGTGTTGAGTCACTTAGTATTTTATAAGAGATTATGAGCCAAGTTTTTCAGCATCAAAAGATACACCACAACATTTACAAAAGGTTCACAAATACATTGAATAAACCAAAGACAACAAATCAAATCAAATATTCAACACATAAACAATTGTGATAAAGATAAATATAGACAACTGTACAATGCCTCAACAAATTCCGTCATTGAGGCACCAATCCTGAATGCAAATTGAACAAGTGGACTGACAAGATGAAAAACTAGCCTACTTGTTTCACCCACCACAGAATACACAGTGAATTTGTCACACGGTGCAGAAAATAGGAAAAAACACAAAAACTATACAACAGTGTAGAAATGTGTAAATTCTATTCCTATTACGCCCTAGTTATTTTGTATTTTGGTGGAACTGGACGCCGACGCGTTTCGAACCCAACAACGATTAACGGGTTCTCCTCAGGACATGGACTGGGGGGTCGTTGTCACTGTGAATTAATTAAAAAATGGTATCAATGGTGAGCTAGCTGACATCTACTCCTCACTGAAACACAAACACTCTTAAAACATAAAGGTACCTTTTTTTGGGGGGGGTCAGGTTACTCCCTGTGAATGAGATAGTATAAAAACCTCAGTTACATGCGGTCCTTTAAAGTCCCTATGAGCAGCACTAATAGACGTTAACTGCCCGGCTCCCTTTTTTTGTTTATTCTATACTAGTGGACTACAGCACATATTGTCCCACCACGGTAGGGTGTTGAAATATCGATTACAAAAATATAGTTGACATAAATATAGTTGTAAAAATATCGTTTACAAAATATCGACACCCTATACTTAAACAGGTAAGTACATAAATATCTACTCAAAAATATCGTAATAAATATAGATGTAAAAAATATCGACTTTTTAAATTAATTAAAATTACATTAAAAAATAAATAAATATAAGTACTATTAACAAAATACATTACATTACTTTTATTTTTTAACTATTTAAAACAAATTAACTACACTTTTTCATTATAAACTTAATAAATGTGTACATATACATATATTTAACACATTACTTTATATAACAACAATAATACATACATATAATTAAAATATACAATATATTATTAGTTAAAACATTTGATAGCGTAGGTGTAAAAATTACTATTTCCACTCCAGAGGGTGCAACAGTAGGGAAAGCGTTGGATAGCGTAGGGGTAAAAATTACTATTCCCACTCCAGAGGGTGCAACAGTAGGGAAAGCGTTGGATAGCGTAGGGGCAAAAATTACTATTCCCACTCCAGAGGGTGCAACAGTAGGGAAAGCGTTGGATAGCGTAGGGGTAAAAATTACTATTCCCACTCCAGAAGGTGCAACAGTAGGGAAAGCGTTGGATAGCGTAGGGGTAAAAATTACTATTCCCACTCCAGAGGGTGCAACAGTAGGGAAAGCGTTGGATAACGTAGGAGTAAAAATTACTATTCCCACTCCAGAGGGTGCAACAGTAGGGAAAGCGTTGGATAGCGTAGGGGTAAAAATTACTATTCCCACTCCAGCGGGTGCAACAGCAGGGAAAGCGTTGGATAGCATAGGGGTAAAAATTACTATTCCCACTCCAGAGGGTGCAACAGTAGGGAAAGCGTTGGATAGCATAGGGGTAAAAATTACTATTCCCACTCCAGAGGGTGCAAAAGTAGGGAAAGCGTTGGATAGCGTAGGGGTAACAATTACTATTCCCACTCCAGAGCGTGCAACAGTAGGGAAAGTGTTGGATAGCGTAGGGGTAAAAATTACTATTCCCACTCCAGAGGGTGCAACAGTAGTGAAAGCATTGGATAGCGTAGGGGTAAAAATTACTATTCCCACTCCAGACGGTGCAACAGTAGATAAAGCGTTGGATAGTGTAGGTGTAAAAATTACTAAATGTATTTACTCATTTATAAAATAACAAATCTTTATTTTTATTTAATTAATCATTAATTAAATAATTATTCAATTAAAATGTAATTAATTCACTACATTTTCACTAAAAAATTCCAGAACACACACCTAAAATTAATTAAACAATTAACATAATTAATTTACATAATTATTAATCAATTAACTATTTGAAATTAATTAACTATTATTTATTACACTATTTATATTCATTGAAAACATCAATTAATCTATTATTTTATTATATTTAAATTACTTCCCACCCTTCTCCCCTATAAACCCACAACCCGCTACGGAACTATTAACACTAAATTCAACATAAAATACATTATTAACTAATAAAATACTACAACAAATACTACTTTGACAACCAATACTCATAAAAGCACGACATTACTTATAATTATTTAAAAAACGATATTTTTGTAAACTATGTTTTTGTAAACGATATTTATTACAACTATATTAATGTTATCGATATTACTTACCTGTCTGTCGATATTCTGGTCACACTATATTTTTGTCATCGATATTTCTTCCTGTAGATATTTCTGCGGCGATATTTAGGTTAGTCGATATTTTTACGACGATATTCCCGCGCTGTACCTCCCACCACTACAGTGACAATGGATAACATGACAGCAGGCATGCTACCAGTAACTTGGCTGTGCAGGTTTACATTTCAAATTCGACCTGTAAAAATAACCCCTTTTTACAGGCCTAACCCCTCCGTTTAAATATTAATGAATCGCCCCTAACTAAACCTTATTGCCCAATAAGGTATGAGGCATGGTATTTAAAAATAGGACATGTTTCATGTAAAACATGTCCTTACAGTGACAAGGCCCCAAAAGCTCTCCAACTGTAGCAGGGTCGGCTGTTTTGTAGGACAGGGTTGTGGGTTAATAAATAAATTAAATGATGTTATCTCCACTTTGGATCCTTCACAAAAGGAGCTACAGAGGGAAATAACGAAGGTTGCCCTCCACTCCCAACTCTTTCATCAAAAAAACGTGCTTATGTCTCGGGATAAACATCATGAGCATACCCCAAACCTGTTCATGGTTATACTACTTAGGTACTAGCTCAACAATGCTGTACACACTGGGTGCTCCTATCCCTGTTTTACATTTTCACAAGTGTCTATCTCCCCCAGGAATTAAATTGTTTGTGTTTCTCACTCCACAATTTCTCCCATCCAACAACAAAAAATGTGTGAAGGGTGTGGAGGCACATCATGGAAATACTAACCAGGGAGCTACTGATAGGTTTGCATCAGTGTGCTCCGCTTCTCATCATTGGCAGCCTCCACACCATATAAAATATGTGAAAAGATGTGCAAAACTAAATTGAAATGAAAGTGTGAAAAAAGGTAAAATAAGCACCCAGAAATGTATTTGTGTGCCTATCAACACTGACCCCTACTATAAGAGCAATAGAAAGACATTTTTCTACCTACTAGACTATAAAAACGAACTAAACAGTCACCGGCACTATTTCAATTTTAATCACTGCTGTGTGTTTGCTCACGTTAAAAATAAGACCTACTGTCGTGCTCCATCAATTTGATAAGAGAAGCCAACATGTTTCATTGCCTTTTGATGCTTTTCGGCAATTTCTTCAGGGCTAGGGGTCAATCCTCGCCACACTGTAAATTGCAATCAAATACCCACTTAGGAACCAGCAAAATTTCTTGGACTTTTTTTTTTAATGAATTACAAATCCAATTCATTGGTAAAGTCGGATTTCTACTAAATATTTTTCACAGGGTACTTTTAAAAAGTCCTCATTCACATTTGAAATGAGAGAGGAAAAAATGCCTAGGCCTTAGTCATATCAATTGAAACAACAAGACAACGAATGGGCAGCATCCGTTCCTTGGCGTACGTTTGACAATGGGGAGATGCTGCTTCATGATCACCGGGTTTGAGAGAAATTACCTGAATACCTGGATCAATGATCTCCTATAAATACAGTTGACAGATACAACCAGGACATTGTAAAAAGACTGTTTCTTCCAAAGGTTAGTGTGTGTGGGTTTGTTATTCAGTATTTGGTGACTGGCACCTACCACACAAGAACACTTAAAGGCAAGATTATTGCATGCAAATTGGATATTGTGCAATTTATTAGCCACATACTTTGATGTACTGACGAAGGTCACTGATCTGTTGGGCACTAGGAGGGACGGGCGAAACATGTTGACGTTTATGAGTATGACAGTGTGATAGGTAACCCTAACAGGACATCTGCTCATAAAATTATTTTTGGATAGCCCTATATAGTTTAACAGATTTTTTCACTCTGACAATCGACAATTCTTTAGAGGTACTATTTTCTTTTTTTCATGTTACCATGCATAGTGGTAGAGCCCACCTTGGACTCAATATAGCCCTACGTGCAGGAAGCCCAATGATGAAGCATGCTATATTCTATATGGGAAAGGGTCTTACATTTCCTAGATATTTCTCTGCTTGAGTAGGCACATCATTGGTTCCGAGGAGCCTAGATTTTCATTTGTGGTGTGTGACTTCTAAAAATTCACTTTTACCTACCTAAAGCCTCTAGAAGCTAATTTACAGGAGCTTCCAACTCTCACCCAGGTGCTGAATAGCTCCTTGATGAGGTGTGAACTTGCTTCCAAATCTGAGACAAATGTTATGAGTGTGGGAAGGTGTCCTGTTCCTCTGACAGGATGATGATCTGAACAGTGCCCTGGAACTTAAAATATCTTCAAAGGGGTCTCAAGTCACAAGTAGATGCAGCTAACACCTCTGCCCGCCCCCTCTTCTGTCTTTTTAGCAGCCACCAATCCCAGTGGGAGATGAGCCACCCCAGAACCAGTTTTAAGTGACCACAGAGGATGGTTACGCGTTTCTCTGGCAACACCTCTAGAGTGGGCACAGCAGCTTTGCACAAGGTAAGAAAGGTTATGCCATCTTGATTTTAGGTAGAGCGGGGCAATGTGGGATTATTTGCAGTAGGGCACACAGGAACTCCAGCCAGAGTAGGTCTGGGTTACCCCTGGGAACTTGTTCCCTATTGGTTTGGGAGGGGTCAGGAGTCCCCTCCATTCACAGTCTAACGCCAGGCATAAATGTGGCATTCCTGGGCACCCTCTACAAAACACTACTGGACCTGCGGAAGACAGAAGAAGGACTGCATCTGTTGTTGAGACCTGTAAGGGGAACCCTGCAAGAGGGCCAGCCTTGTAAGCCTACGTCTAATTCTCACTTACATTGATCAACGAGATGCAATCCACTCCTTCATCAAGAGACTTCAGGAGAGCTAGGACGTTTTCTGAGAGGGATTGGAAGTATAGGCAGCATAGACTGGGAACTTCAAAGGAGATCAAATGCTGTATGAAACTTCTTCAATGAGTATTTCACCGTCACATTCTCCTTGCTGGTCATCCTCTGAGGAAACTGTGGCCAATCATGGAAACCTCTGAAGCGGGTTGTAAGCATATCAAACTCTAAATGACATCTCTAGAGGTTGACTAATAAAGGCTCTCTCTTAGTGTGCAACAAAGGATCTCTCTTTCTTTTCTTGTGAATTCACCTTACAAATACTCTGGTACAGTGAGAGTCCAGTCATTAAGGAGAGGTGATACAATCAAATATATCAGGGCACTCTTGGTAATCATCTTAAGTGAAAGACTAGGTGGATTCTCGGAAGAGCATGTTTTCTTGAAGATGGTTTACCACTTCTTCCAGGACCTCACTCCTAATGTACTTGGCCCACTGCCTCGTCATACTCAGCCACAGATTCCTGGTTGGGTTAACCTTTGCATTCTCCTTGGTGCAAGGTGTTTGTGGGTAAAATGTGTACTAGATGTTTCTTTCGAAAATTGTGGATATAGACTTCACAATCACTGATCGAATTTGGACTGTGAAAGGGCCATAGATGGCCCTGTACCCCTTGCTCTTCTATTGGAAAATATGGGTACTCAGGTGTGCTGATAAGCATCACTGGCAGCACGGGAACCAGGGCAAGTGTGGCTCATGCCACTGTTTTTTTTTTCTCTTTTATTTTTTTATTGAAAGTTCATAGCAGCAAGGTATACATTAATATCATCACTATATATAAATATATCCACATAAAATATAGACACATATAAATACAATTGATAATATGATAAATACAATGATATAATACAATAGATACAGCAATAACCAGAGACAATATTTAACAGGAGAGACTGAGATTAAAACGAGGTAAAACCAATCATATATAGCATGAATCATGACACCCCACAATATGATCTAGAGGACCCCACACCTTGACTTCCTCCAACTAGCCACTGGTGCCCATACCCGTAGCCCCATTTCTCTAGATTTAATTCCTTTGAGGGCATACAGTTCTGATTCAATGTTATGAATCCCTAACAGCCTACACATCCACATTTGAAAAGTTGGAGGCTCCACATCCTTCCATGCAGCAGCAATTAATATCCTGGGAACAGCTGTTGATATAAAAACCAACGCCTCTATCTCTATGCTCAGACCTAACTTTGCATCACAACCGAATATTAAAAGAGTAGGGGATAGGTCTATTCTGACAGCTAGCAGCCCCTCTAAAAACTTTTCAATTTCATTTTTAATTGGTCCCAGGTTTACACAGCTACAGAACATATGCAATACATCTGCTGGCCCGTTACCACACCCAGGACAATTATGGTCTAATCTCTTGCCCCATTTAAACAATTTAGCTGGTGTGTAGTATAAATTAAAAAGGGTCTTAAAGTGCTGTGCTCTTAAATTTGATGATCTCAGAAACCTTTTGTCCATTACCAATGCTCTGTCAAGATCAAGGTCTGGATCCTGCAATTTGGAGGCCCAACTCTCCTCCACCTTGATCAAATCATCAGGGAGACTCTCCATGAATATCCTGTACAGTTCCTTGATTTTATGACCTCCTCCTTTCAAATAGCCTTTAGATATATTCAGACCCGGTCTTTTTGATTTGATGATGTTAACCAGCTGCATATACTTAAATTCTTGAACACCTTGCAGTGAAAACCGTGTCCTCAACAATTCAAGAGGCCTGCAAACATCCTTAATCATCACTTGACCTAATGTGGTAATCCCTTGTCTTCCCCAATATTTCCATGGGCCATCGTCACTTAGATGCGGGAATAGATCTGAGTTCCATAATAGGGTGTGCTGATTATATCTTGGGATGTTCTGATTTTTACATAGGGAAGACCATATCCCCCAAATATCTTTAAGTATCTTATAGCCAGATGTTTTAAAGAAACGTTTGTCATGTTTCCTCGACAATATCCTGTATACTTCCCCCCCAGTGCCAGGTGATATAAAGTGGGGATGTCTTTCTGACTGTATCTAGCATCCTCTGGGAAGAAGAGCACAGACATCTCTGTAAGGAGGCAGGCCCAATTATAAAACCTGAGGTTGGGTATTCCCAGCCCCCCCTTTTCTTGGGGAAGGGACATAAGCCTATTAGATCTCCTGACCTTGCCATACTGCCATACGAAGTTCATGAAGATAGACTCCATTTCCTTTATCATTACATCTTCTATTCTGAAAGGAATGGACCTAAATTTATATAAGATCTTAGGGAAGATAGACATTTTTATGACATTAACCCTGCCTATAACTGATAGATGAAGTTTGTCTATTCTCCTTAGATCCTGTTTGATCTTAACCAGTAGTGGCTCAAAATTATCTTTGATGATGTCCCTTGGCTGTGCATTGATTACGATTCCTAAGTAGACTACTGAATCCAGATATCTATTGTCCGTTTTAATTATATTACTGGTGCATAATACCTGTGTTTTGGCTACATTAAGACGGTATCCAGATAATCTACCAAATTCTGAAGTAATTCTGACTATTTCATTCAGAGCACTATCAGGATCCGTAGTTAGAATAGCCACATCGTCCGCGTAGGCGAGAACCTTAGTGTAGAATCCATTGGTAATAACTGGCTTAATTTTGCTATTCATTAGTAGAGTTATTAAGGGATCTATATAGAATGCAAAAAGAATGGGTGAGCACGGGCACCCTTGTCGCGTGCCCCTTGATATATGGATCTTCCCCGAATGCTCCCCCATAAGATGAATACTAGCCGTTGGGTTTACGTACATAGCCTGGATTGCCTGTAGGAATCTGGGACCAAAACCTCTGTCTCCCATCACCCTCCACAAAAAGCTCCACCTGACACGGTCGAAAGCTTTTTCCGCGTCAAGTAGGGTCATCGCGGCCCTCCCCCCATCGGCAGCATGTATATCAAATAATGTAATGGCTCTTCTTATATGGTCAGTCGTGCCTCTACCTGGAATAAAGCCGTGCTGCCAGGGGGAGACCAGGGTCCCGATGATCCCACCCAGCCGTGTCGCCATGATTTTAGCATACAATTTATTGTCGCTATTTATTAGCGATATTGGTCTATATGAACCTGGGCTCTCTTTCGGTTTCCCCTTCTTATGGAAGACCACAATGTTTGTTTCGGTCCAGGATTCCGGGATAACACCGGTATTAATAACCCCGTTGAATAGGTCCAATAGTAGGGGTGTTATTACTTCCCTTAAACTTTTATATACCTCCAAGGGTATAGCATCAGGGCCTGCCACCTTACCAGTTGCTAGATCCTGTAGCGCCTCGGATAATTAATCTATAGTTATACTCTGTTCCAATATTTCTCTCTGATTAAAGGTGAGTTTAGTACCCATTTCCGGCCAGTTTATACCCGGATCATCATTTTCCAACTCTTCCTTATATAGATCTTGATAGAATCTTCTAAAGACATCAAGAATCTCATCTGACTTTTTATAAATTTGATCTCCTTCCTTTATTTCAGTTATGATGTTCCTTGATGCAGCCTGCCTTATCCGTAGAGCTAAAACTTTACCAGCACTTTCCCCTGTTTCATACATTCCAGCCCTATGTGTTTGATATACAGCTGCAGCTTTTTTTGCCAATTGTACCTGGTGTTGCGCCTTGATACTATTCAATCGTTCGAGACTTAAATTACCCTGAATCCCCTGACATACATCTTTCCTATGCTGTTCCTCTGCATCTGCCAATTTACCCAATAGACGTTCCCTCTCTGTCTTAGTTCTCTTCCATATTTGACCCGTGTAGCTGATTGTCTCACCTCTCAAACCCGCTTTAAAACTATCCCACACAACGTTACGGGGAGCACTATATCTATTTGTATCAAAAAATGTCTGACACCATGTTTTCAAGTGTAAAATATAGTTATTATCCATTAGGAGCTTCCTGTCAAAAGTCCAGGGTCTGACTTTTTTCCCCTGTTTACTGATAACAATTGTTAGAACAAGGGGATTATGATCCGATATTATCTTGGGTAGCCTTACTATTTCTACATTAGAAAGATAATTAGCAGTTATCATGAAATAATCCAGTTTAGTATATTTATTAAAAGGATGTGAAAAATACGTAAACCCTGGATTGTCTCTCTTTAAGCTTCCCCAAACATCTATCAAACCATGGGATTGTATAACAGAGGATATCGCTTTATATACCCGTGGCTTCCGACCTGTATATACACTCCCATTTGTAAAATCTGCTGAAATGTTTAGATCTCCACAGATTATTATAGGTGCCGACCAGTTAGTTAGCTCCTGCTCTAAATAATCCACCACTGCTGGATCATCGAGGTTAGACCCGTATATTGAACATATAGCGATGCCTATGTTCATTTCACATATAGCCCACCTTCCAGAAGTATCAGCCTTACATCTCTTACCCCCCCCCCAGCCCTGTCCTTCCGATGATCGCTACCCCTTTTATCATAGATGTTTGTGAAGAGCAGGATAAAATTTCATACCCCCTTAGGTTCAACCAGTGTTTTTTTTTCCACGGTAGATGAGTTTCTTGTAGGCAGAGGATATCGGCCCCTATTATTTTGATATACTCCTCCAACCTACCTCTTTTTTTCCAATTATTCAGACCACCTATGTTAAGACTTACTATATTTAACTTAGACATAGCCCTGCAGAAGTCGTAACCATTGGTCTATCCAATCAATTATTCTCCTGAAAACTTCAGATGAATGGAGTGACATTAACATTAACAATCTTACATCTTCAACCATATGCACCTTAGCTGCATGAACTTTCTTTTTTTTTGCTTTCACCCCCCCATGTCCCACCCTCCCACCCCACGATGCGACCCCCCCAGAACCCGCCCCTGACCCTGACCCCCACCCTGAAGGAGCGCGCAGACTGAGTCTGTGCGTGTGATGGATACAGCGTGCAGAAGGCTCTATATCAAAACATAAATACTATTTTGGAAACCCCCTTTCCCTGAGATTTTCCCAAAACAAACGAAAAATAGAAGCCAATTGAATACATTATTTAGCATGTGAAAACAACCAAAAACTCAAGCCTTTAAGAGTTATACATTGCCCTTAGTGAACCCTACTAACACTATTCTACCACCCTAGGACTAATCTAATCTAGTTAAAGAAAACTGTTTGAGCATTGACCAGAGCTATACTGAATTTAGAAAATCCCGAGCTTTAATTTCTGAAGAGAAATAAATAGTCTTTCCCTGATGAATAACTTTGAGTTGAGCAGGATTAATGAGATACACCTGTATCTTTTTGTCCTGGAAGGGCTTGATTAACTGTCTTAATCTCCATCGCCGTTCCACTGTGGTATGGCAGAAGTCAGGCCTTACAAAGAAAAAGCCTCCCTCAAAGGCCCTCTTAGAATCTGGTCTTGCTTTTTCTGCAATGGATTGGCGCAGCAGGAAGTTCCCTATGTATATCAAGATTGCTCTGGGCTTATCATCTGCTCCAGCATTCTGCCTCAGCCTGACTGGTGTTCGATGTGCTCTCTGGATTTCGGTAGTCCAATTCCACCCTGCAACATCTGGAAAAGCCTTCTCAAAGATTTTCACAATAAAGGCCTTAACATCTTGCCCCTCACATCCTTCCGGAATCCCTAGGACTCTAAGGTTGTTTCTTCTTAGTCTATTTTCCAAGTCCTCCAGTTTCCACTGGACATCCTGTGCTTGTATATCTAGGGATTCCACTTTCCTTGTTGCAGTTGCCACCTCAGCCTCAGTAGTGACGATCCTCTCTTCCAGATTTAAAACCCTATCTCCCACGTTCTCACAGGCTTTTGAAAGTTTCCTGACGACCCCTTTCATTTTCCTCATAGCAGCCTGAGACTTGAGGCTATCAGATCTAGTTTCCTCCCGATGTGCTGTAATGCCTTGATGGATTGATTCCATCATTGACATCATTGAGATCATTGAGAATTGTGAAGTATCATGTGTTACTGGTAGGGTAGCCTGATCCTGCACGTAATGTGCTGCCTGGTTTAAATTGCCCTGTAGCGAAGTAGTAGGGGAGTGATCCCATGCTAAGTCATCTTGGCCTTTTTGACTTTTATGAGAATGCACTGTTTTGACAGTCGACGGTGGTTCCCCTTCTGGGTCGCTTTCTGTTTCAACATTACTACCGTCAATATCTGAGCTATGGAGCTCATCTTCCTCATCGTCAGCTGACCAGTCAGCCTCCTCAGTCACTGAGAAAAAACACTCACTGGGGGTTTTCTCTTTCTCCTTCTCCTTATCCTTCTGCATATTGGTTTCATCTCTCTGAGCTTGGTCTTGATCTAGGGTTTGACCTGAAGTATGACCTGAAGTATGATCCCCCGGGGGGTTAGCCACTACATTCTCCGCCAGTGCATCACCTGTTGCCAGAGGGGGATGCTCATCTAGACTCGCTCGGCACACATTTAGGCTGATATCTAAGGCTTGAGAAGGGACTGCAGGCTCAAGCTCGAACGGCTGCTCCACATCCCCAGCTGAAGCTATTATTGCCTTAGATGTATAGAGCACTTTACCTGCTGCCGCCCCAGTCGAGGAACTCTCTTCCCCTTGAGCCCTACTATCAACATCAACATCCGCTGCAACCAAGACAGCTGCGTCCTGACAAGATTCTTCCTCGACTCCCAAGTTCTCATCAATAGGTAGAGGTGCCGCGGATGCCATCTCCATAGTTTTGTTTTTTAGTTTTTTAACTTTCTCTTTCTCCTTGTGATTCATAAGTTCAACTACACTGACCGTTGCTGTAGCGGCTGTAGCAGCAGCCTGTCTTGTTCTAGCTGCTAGGGGCCTCATTCCCTTGGGAGTGCACACCCCCGACGCCAGTTGTTTATCCGGGGCTCTCAAGGAAGACTCCGCTATGTTTTTTTCAAAATTTTCAGTGTCTGTGATTCTTGCTGCAGCAGCAGCTACTCCAGCACTTTTAGTCTCTGTGGAGCTTGTGTTCGTACTGACATTAGCGTTTCTCCTCCTCTTGGACGCCGGCTTACCTCCTGAATTCTCTGTGGCCATATGCGTTAGAGACTGCTGCTCCGCTCGTGCCTGCTGACAGCTCTGAAAACTCCGAGAGCTCCGCAGACTCTGTAGACCTCGTAGGCTGTCACCGCACCGCCCGGCTTCCGCGCTGCCTTGCACACCTCTGCCGCTGCTGCCGCTACTGCTACGACTTACGTTGCTCACCTGGCCGACTTTGGTATTGGCACGCCCCCTGTGTCCGTGAGCTCTGCGGGCTCTAGCTGCCTCTCTGCCGACAAGCCCAATCCTTAGGAGCAGTGCCGCGGCAGCCCTCAGCGCTCTGGGAGATAGCGCCTTGCGGTAAGACGAGATCAGAGGCATCTGATTCTCCAGTGTTTTTGACTCTGAATGTAGCAGCGTAACACAGTGCAAGGGAAGCGGTGTAGAATCTCAATCCTCCTCCTTGACTCGTACGCCTTTTTTAGTTAACTGCTGGTACTCGTACTCTCATAGATAGCCTCCGCTCGAGCAACATCGCTTTTTCAAACTCGAGCGGGCTTGAGCTCCTTGATTTCATGGGGTGTTTCCTAAGACGATCCCCGGTAGAGCCATCACTGCAACGCGCTGTAGCTCAGCCGTAGGTCACGGCCGCCATCTTGCTCCGTGGCTCATGCCACTGTAGAAGTGTTTTTTTAAATAATTGGAACTGAATGTATAATTCAGTTAAGTTAGCATAACTAGGCCTCAGTCAAAGACAAGGTCGTAGCCAGCTTACATTGACATCCAATCAGAAAAGTATGTAGAGTCCTAATGCCAAGAAAAACAGGTTCAGCAAAGGAAGGCAAAATTCTAGGGTCACCCTTCAGAAAGGACCAGGTCCAACAGCATGTAATGTCAAAACAAAAACCGTAAACACAATGCACAATGTCAACAAGTCAAAACAAATAAACCTTCGTCTGCATCCTGGAATATGGGTAGGGAATCACATTCACCACTGAAAGGGAAATAGAACCTGGTGATACTAACAACAAACACTGTGAGCTAGGTTTCGCAACAGGCAATTCAACCCCAACCTGGAATCCATGTATTTTAACCTGGTGCACAAAATAAAATGGTTACAATTCCTAATTAGAACTCATTCATAACTAGTCTATTATGGATCTTATAAACATGAATTTATAACTAACCTGACAACTTTATGACTAACTCAAGTTCTCCATAAATGAAATACCTATTTATAAAATCATCAATAGCTTCAATAAATTATAAACTGACAATGCATTACAGCACTGCACAGTGCATTTCAGTATGTCACAATTTCAGTCATTGCGAGCAAATTAAACATAACACAATCACGATCACCAAATCACTATAACATATCACACGTCAAATTTGTGGATGCTCTAATTAACTAATGAAGAGGGTCGATGCACAAGCTCTGGACTGTCTGTGTCTTCTTAAGACCTTGTGAATATTCGTAGGACTTAGTCCAAGGCTAATAAACAAACCGGTGCAAGACAGGATTCCAGGTTAAAACTTCATGAGTTAATTAAAAAATATATTAATTACAGAAAACGTATTTATTTAGTCAATTAGGAATCTGCCCAATTAAATAGTTAAATTAATATTCTACAAGAGTGCTAATATAAGGTATGACTGAAGAAAACCCAATAAAGAGCGAATCAATAAATAGACTAGTGCAGAGTTTGCCTCCTAAATAAACTCAGAAAGAACTGACTCTTCTCCAAAAATTAAGCAGCTATTATAAGGTTTCATGGGGCAGAAGTCACACGCATTTCATGGGATGATATGATATGACATGACAGGGTAGGATTAGCCATGTTGAAAGCACCTAAACCAATCAGTATTCTGGTAAACAAGATACTTATAGGGACATCTACTCCCTAATACATTTCTTTAGTTAGACTGTGCATAACTAATTAAGGAAACAAGTTAACATTTTATGCAACACAGCAGTACAACGGTTTGTTCAGCTAATGGATGACATATACAGAACGTCGGTCGGAAACCCTGAAAAATGGCAAAATAAAGAAACATCCTGAACATAGCGCCACGAGTGACTACCCATATTACTTTACAGACAACACGGTTGTACCTCCTTTTGTGGGATATACAACCTTTACAACGCAACTTTTACAACGATCTACCATTACAACGCAACTTTTACCACGCAAACTATTACAACGCATTGCTCTGGGGGGCGCTCTAGGATAGGGAATAGGTTAATTTACTATCCAATAACCTTCCCTACTATCCACGGGGACTGGAGTTGGAATAGTAAATTAAACTATTCACTAAAAGAGATAAAAGGTCATACAAAAAAAATCATACATATAGTGCAACATGCGAGGTACTAATAGCCCCAGAATAAGACATATCTAAAGCCAGATATATCCCTGTTACAGGTCCTATTATAGTCACAAAGTGCCTTTTATAATACTCAGTTCATGCTATTGAAGGGGGATTATTATTTTTCATCCTAATGTTCCTGCTCCTAATAGCACTCCCTAGGAAACTAGCCACATAGAACATAATCCTAGGAGTCTGCAGAAGCTGTAAATAAATAAGAGCAGGTTTAACTTGAATAAATCCATCCTCTTTTAGGATGGGCACTAGAAACTTCCTCCTCGCCTCTACGTAATGCCCACAGAACATCACTAAGTGCATAGTATTTTGTTCGGAGAAATGGTCACAGGAACATGGTAACGCCTTTTCTGGGGTACTCCATACAGGATAAAAACCAAGATTAAAATGTATCAAGTTAAAATGAAAACGAGTTAAAATAAACCTGTGGTAAGGGTGGGTCACCATGTTCAAGTAGCTTTCTGGGCCGTCAGGTATAGACAATATTAAACTGACCCTAACACTTGGTTTTTTCAACTCACTCTCTTCTCTTTCCAGGGATAAAAGCTCTCTCATTGCACACTTTGTTAATACAATATCTTTGGGTGTTATAGACTCTGTTGCTGAGTATAACTCTGGTCTCCCCAGCTTGGTGAAATTTTCCTTAATGTAAGTCAGCCACTTAATGTTATTGACTTTATCCAAACACAGACAATCTTTCGTTATAATGTGATTTAGGGGAATTTCTTTGTTAAGCCACATCCTCAGCCAAGCTACAAGAGGTGCTGTTTTTATCAAGTCTGTGATGTAGCCTTCCCCAAGTTCCAAGTGTACAGTGTAGGACGGAGTCGATTGTGGGACACCAAGAACAGATCTGAAGAATTTATTTTCCATGATCTGTAGGGAGTCTAGACCCCTGTAACCCCAAATTGAGCTGCCATAAGATGCAACTGAAATACATTTAGCCTTATAAATTTTCATTATGGCTGCAATTGGCCTGGCCCCCAGTTTCTTAGAGAACCCCTGGAGAGCTGAAGATGTTCTTGCTAACGAGATTACTCTGTTCTTTAGCTGGGGTCCCCAGTTACCCTTTTCATCAAATGTAATCCCTAGGTAAGGGAAGGAAGCTACTCGAGCAAGCTTCTCCCGTCCACAAAAAAAGGTTTTATGACAGTTTTTCCTTGCTGCGCTGCCCATAAGCATAATTTGGGATTTCTTCGCATTTATTTTTAGGTCAAGTGAGCCCATAAAAGTTTCAAAGGCGTCCAAAAGACGTTGGAGCCCCACCCCGGTACGTGCAAGAAGTACTGCGTCATCCGCGTAAAGGAGAACAGGGATCCCCTGCTCCCCTACACGCGGAATGTCGAGGGTCACGTCCCTCAGGGCAGGTTCTAGAGCATTCACATATAATGTGAACAAAAGGGGTGCAAGAATGCACCCCTGTCTGACCCCCTTTTCTGAAGCAAAGTCCTCCGTACACCGTCCAACCGTGGTGACTCTAATTTTAGCTGTAAGGCCCGAGTGCAAGTCTGCCAATAAGTTAACTATTGTCCTGTACAAGCCCATTTCTAGCAATATGGACCAAAGCTTTGATCTGTTGACCAGATCAAAAGCAGAGGAGAGGTCCATGAAACCAAGGTACATGGACCCCGCCTTGGCCTTGGTTTATTTCTCTACCAGCATATGCAAATTGAGACATTGGTCCTGAGTGCTTCTTTTGGGTCTAAATCCATATTGAACATTGGTCAGAATACTTTTCTCAGTTGCCCACTCATTTAGTTTTGCTAATATGACTCTTCCTAAAATTTTAACTGATGAGTCAATCAATGAGATCGGTCTATAACATGCAGGATCCTGCCTATTTCCCTTTTTAAACACAGGGATAATTATTGATGTTTTCCATGACTCTGGAATGCTATCATGGCTTAAGGCATTGAAGACCCTACAGAGTAATCTAGACCAAAAATTAGGGAAACATTTAAAAGCGTCAGCAGGAACACCATCAGGTCCTGGCGCCTTTTTCTTCAGAGTACAATCTATTGCTTGTAAGACTTCTGCGACCTCAAAGTGCACTTGATTTCCATTGGCTATACGGCCAACCGGACCCCCAGGACCTCCACTACTATGGTCAGAATAAATGTCGCTAAAGTGTTTTATCCAACCTTCATCGGGTATGTTAGTTTCTAGAGGAGAATTCTCCTCTCCTGTAAATAAAGGTTGGTTAACAATTTTCCAAAATTCTCCACTATTTTTCAATATCGCTGGGTCTGATAGCTGGGACCAAGCTTCATCTTTGATCTCTTTTTTCCTATCAGCTATGGCTTTTTTATACCGTGCTCTACAGATTGTGATAAGAGCGGGGACTTTTGGGACAGCCTTCAAGGCACTTAACAGCGCACAATGTGCTTTTGAGCTTCTGTTATCAAACCATCTTTTGATGGGCAGTGTCTTCATTTTTGGACCAGCAAGCAGTCTTTGATTAATCTTGCTGCAGATGCTACCAAAGGCAAGTACCACTTCTCTATTTTGAGCCTCGCTAAATAAACACACACCAACCTCATCCTCAGAGAGTACCTCTTGTACCAGGGATTCCGGTATTATGCTATCCTATTTCAATCTGCGACCCTGGTCTTTAACTGTAAGTGCTAACCTGTTGTCGCGAGGACCATCTTTTCGCACTATAAGGTCAGTAATTGCTAGATCCATGGTGACAGGATTATGATCGCTAAAAACAGAAACCACAGTTTTATACATTAAAACTTTACCTAGTAAACATAATGGTATAAATATATCATCAATAATAGAGCCATTGTCTGTTCCCTTAAAAGTAGGGACCCTAACCCCCCCTCCCCACACCCAGACTCATATAAATTCCATCTTGCTAAAAAGTTTTCTAAACATTCCCCCTGTTTATTATGTTCAAGATGGATTGGCGAGCAATTAGGGGGGGATTCTTCTTCACCGCAAACACACATTAATGTACAAGGGTGGATATTAAAATCCCCCATAAAGATGATTTCAAAAGAATTTACATTTTCACTATAGGCTGACAAAAACTGATCCAATCTATCTAGGCTATGCAAAGTACAGTCAGATGCGTTGGCATTATAAAAATGTATAAATAAAATGTTAGGGTGTTCTGCTAAAGAAAGTTCAACAATTAGACAGTGATCAGAGCCCGAGTCACATTTCTTCAAGCGACCTTTTATGTTTAGTTTAAAAAGACTTAACAGTCCTCCCTTGGCTCTTCCTGCAACACTGGACACTGCTGGGATACAGAAGTGACTATACCCATCCAATGAAAAACTATTTTGTGTTTCCCAGGTTTCTTGTAGTGCGATAATGTCGAACTTACTAATAAAATCTGACCATGCCAGGTTTCCCACTTTTACCTTAATTCCTGCGATGTTCCAAGTAAGTATACTAAATACAGGTACATAATGCCCATCATGGCTGTTTTGTTTGGGCGAGAGTCAATCATTTTGGTCCAAAGAGGATAAAGGAGTATAACGATTAGACAACAAAAGAGGTTGTGCAAAAAGATTTTGCTGAACTGGATGAACTGGATGATTTGCTGTATTACAGCTTCGGTCTTGGCCCCATCTGTTATTCATATCCCAGTTGTTATCCCACCCTGGTGCAGGGGTCCTTGGGTAGGTAACGTTCTGTTGTTCTCCATAAAAATTTTTAATGTTAATGGGACGACAGTACCCTTTCTACGTTGGGGCGGGAGTAGATTAGTAAGGATATTTGGCAGAACGCCTGGATGTGAAAAGCTCACTGCCACACAATCCCCCTTGAATTTTTTGGGACGATTTCCTAACCAGGGAACCCTTTTTGCAGTCTTGATGTCCCGAACCAGTTGCTGCTTCCCCCCCGGAGCTAACTTCATATTGTTTGTTAGCCATTGTAATGCCTTATTTGACAAAGAAGTGGATGATTCAACTGTACCACCTTCTAGGGGGGGAACATTGGCTAATACTAATACAACTGGCGAGGCTTCAACTATAAATTGTAAAGGGTCCGTTACCTGGGCTTGTACTGGGGGGATATTGACTGTTAGTAAACCGTCACCTTTACCAGCTATCTGGTTAGCATTCATTATCGGTAACTGCACTGGGGGGTTATTATGCAACGGTTCATCTGTTCCCTCTCCAGCAACATTCCCCCCTGTATTGTTGCCCAAGTTAGCAACCAACGTGGTTATGTTTTCTACCCCCCCCCCACTACCTTATTGTGCAGTCCTCCCAGCTTTTTAACCTCAATTTGCAGTTTATCTATTTTAGCTACTAGAGGTTTGATGATGGCTTTAATTTTACATTCAATCAACTCGGCAATTTTTAAAAACAAATCATCATCAACAGTGTATTTTACTTTCCCCTCTCCATTATCCTTTAGTTTTGCCTTTGGGGTGATTGCCCTCTTCCTCCTTGACCCAGACCGCAACCCTCCCCGCTTTGGCTGATTCCTTACACATGAACGTACTGGCCGAGGGGGCGTGGTCTGTGGAAGACTGTTCTTCATCTGAAAGACACACCTGTACCTCCTGTTCAGAGTCAATATCCATGTCACTCTTAGGGTCCGCAATAAGTACCTCGGGGGCAGGCACTACATTCACAGGTAAATCACTCTTACCCTGATTAGTAAGGAGGCTAAGGTGGTCATCAGGATCAGTCTCCAGGGGTGGAATATCATCAGTAAGAGAAAGTATAGTAGGGCTCAGGCATCGTAGGTCTGGAGATCGGCTCAGCCCCAAAGATTCTCTCCTTTGTATGTTTATTTTTTTCACAGTTTGGACCAAATAATTATCCATAGTGTTAGGTGTGGTAACAACGGCTTTTTTCGGCATCCTGCCGCTATACCCACAGGTCTACCACTTCAGGATTAAATCTAGGGACTATATCAAGGGCAACTGTATCTTACTTGGGTGTTGGAGCTTTTTCGTCTCTCCGGCAGCAATCCTGGCCCTGTCCCTGTCGCTTCCTGCCGATGAGGGCCGTAGAGGGCCCGCCCTTTGCCCGGGCTTAGCCCCAGGCGCTCCCGCGTGCGACTCGCGGGGCGAGAGGGAGATCAGCGTTTTGAAGCGGCGCCTCCTGGCGCTCCAGGCGCGTCACGGGCGCGCCACCCCTGGTGCTGCTGGGGGCTGGAGTTCGGGAGGTGGGAGGTCTCGCTTCCCCTCTGCCTTCGCGTTCACTGCCGTTCACCTCACGACTGGCCCGATGGCGATACAGGTTCGTTTTCAATCACTATGGTGTTCCCCCACTGGGCTCACGGGAGGTCAGCGTTTTGAAGCGGCGCCTCCTGGCGCTCCAGGCGCGTCACGGGCGCGCCGCCCCTGGTGCTGCTGGGGGCTGGAGTTCGGGAGGTGGGAGGTCTCCCGGCACTTCCCCTCTGCCTTCGCGTTCACTGCCGTTCACCTCACGGCTGGCCCGATGGCGATACAGGTTCGTTTTCAATCACTATGGTGTTCCCCCCACACAGTCATATAGGGAGAGGAAAGGGCTTGCTTACATAAAATAAACCTGCACTTTATTCTGCAAATATGACTAGCTATCTGAAGCCTCATCATTAGCGTTGCACCTGCCCAGAGGAAAATCCTGACCATCTTTTCATGATTCAATATTCCAGTCCTGCCAAGTACCATGCATCTGGGGTTAGACTAAAACATTTTAGAGTGGTGGTCCACATCACTGCACTAAAATGTATAGTTGCAGATTAATAGCGTCTTAACACCACCTCAGCTGGGACTTAACAACGGGGCGAGTGCTGTGGTCTGTGATGTGTGCACTGCACAGTGTGCTGCAGGTGAGTCTCGTCGAGACCAACACACTTGGGGGGATAGTCTCAAGAATGTGCGATAATCATCGCCAAAATCGGTTAAAGCAATCTTTCATATCGCCGTCTACCACAGGAAAATAACTCAGTGTTAACGTCCTATTCACTACACAGCAGTAACGTGCGATAGTTTCCTGATAACGCATCGAATGTCCGCGATAAAGTCACCGGGACAGCGATAAAAATCTAAACACCAACGTGAAAAAAGTTGCGATGGGCCCAACCGCGATAAAAGAATCAGCGATAATCTTCCCCAGGCCTGCAATTCACACACATCAGGCAGGAAAAGTCACTATAAAAGTTGGAGAAAAAAAACACAAACAAAACCAAAACAACTGCGAAGCACAATGGAGGTAGCCAGAGCAAGTACAGAGGGCAACCAGAAACCCACAAGCCCCGCAGAGGAGCAGCCTGGGATCTCGGGGTCAGGGAAGGGCAAGTACAAGGAGAAGAGGAAGACGTGGTTCAGTCCGATGGAAAACAGGACCCTGATAAGGGAGATGATAGAACAACATCAACTACTGTTCGTCACCTCCACTGTGTCATTGGCAACAAAAAATGGAATATGGCAGTCCATCGTGGACAAGGTGAATGCAGTTGGAGTGCTGAGGAGGACAATGGAAGAGGTCAAGAGGCGTGGGAATGATGTGAAGCCCAAAACCTAGCAGAAACTCAGCAACAACTAGAAGGCAGCAATGCAGACTGGAGGTGGAAGTCCAGCGCCACAGGAGGAGCTAGATGAGATGGAGAAAATGGTGTCCACAATCATCATTTTGAAGACGGTGCCAGGAGTTGGGGGGAACGGACACTGCTCATAACGACCTGATACAACAGCAACAGGGTGAGTAACGACCAGGGACTGGGGGGACGGGGGAGATAGGCACAATGGCACACATGCACAATGCAGTATAGCACAGTGCACACCCACAATGACTCTGGACCATGCCCCTGACCCCCTTGGCACACTGCGGCACACCTAGAAACAGCAAGTAGGCCCCCATCAACTATGTGCCCAGAGGGGGCCCTTCCCACTCACCACCAATCTCACAACCAACCCATGCACTAGTGCTAAACTCAGCAAAGCGGCGTGTCTTTGAGCAACACTGACAATGCAAGTGACACTGCAGGACGTATAGCATTCCTGCAGTCAAAATATCATGAAATGTTGCACACCACGACACTGAGGTGGCTGAGTGTTGACCACATCTGTAAAGGAGTAGGTCACACTCTGACACATCCACGTGCACAAACAACCCCTGACGTCAACAACACATCTGCGGACAAACCATGCCTCAGACTCCCAACTCCCACCAAGAGCCCAATGTACCCAAGTCTGCAACATCTCAGCACTGTACAAGCACAGAAGTCAAAGGCACAATGCATGAAAGGGATAAGGGGCAGCAAAATTAGAACTGCAGGGGTGACTGTCCCAAAATGAGCACACACACATAACATGCAGAGCACATCAACATTGACAACAATGTGGTACAAACTGCACACGCTCACAACAGAACAGAGGACACAACTGGTGCAGCATGTGTGTAGAAACTAGCCGATCTCATTTGACATAGCAGGGAAATGTCAGTTAATAATGTACAAGTACAAACACACATCTGTGATATTGTCGAAATGTCCACTGTCCCGCATCAAATAGGCAGCTCCTCCCAAACAGTCACAATGTACACTGTCATGCAGTCTTATGTAAACATGTACAATGTGTCAACATACCTGTGAACACAATGTTAAACTGCATCTCCCCTTCACATTGCAGAGTTAGAATCAACATCTCCTGCAGAGCAGACCCAACAACTCTTCCCTGATGACAAAGAGGACCTCGCCACCTTCGACGGCGACGCCCCACAACAGCTCATGGACAGCCTCAGCTCCCCACCTCCAGGAGCAGGGCAGCCCAGCTGCATCGAGGAGACCCCACCCCCTGCACAGACCACCCAGCAGGAAACACCAACCACCACTGCTGTCTCCCAGGACCCACATGAACAACACATGGGCATCCAACTACGTGTGTTGGGGTGTCAGGAGAAGATGGCTGAACAGGTGCGGGTGGGGTTAGACCTCATGGCATCCAAACTAGATGCCATATGTGGGTGTCTAAGTCCCATCAGGTCCCACTCACAGTCCCTAACGGACACCCACAGTCCGCTCCATGCTCTCCAACGATCCATGGCTGACATTGCTGGATTCCTGACTCTGAGACAAGAACATCTGTCTAGTCAGAGTGGCTCCAGCGATGTCACCCGGGAGTTGGGACACACATGGAGGATCATGGAGAACATGGAGTGGACGCAGGCGGAAAAAGCGGCTGCCATGACTGCACACCAGTGAGAGGTAGCTGGGTTCTTCTATGCCCTGCAGACCCTCATCATGGCATTGCTGCCATAAGGCCTGGTGTGGATAAATGCTGCTGATACCACTCCATCCACATCTCCACCCCCTGCAGTGTCAGTGCCACACAGTGTGGCAGACATTCCACCTCCGGCCCTTTATGTGTCACTGCCACACAGTGCTGGAGCCAGAACACCACCACTCACATGTGAGGCACATGAAACATCAGAGGACGAAGATGCAGATGAATCTGCCTTACTGGTAAGAAGGAAACAGTAGTATTCATCTCCGACATATGGCCTGTTTCGGCTTGGTTCTGACCTCAGCATCATCACCTTCCAATGTTCCCCGATACACTCTGCGACACTCACCTTGGACCTCGACTGCCATATTCTGTTTGGTTACCAATGACAAAGCAATCAGACTACGGACTGAACTCTTCCTCTTCCGAAGAACTTGTCATTCCCTAAAGGACTCTGGCTGGCCCTCCACGGGGCAGTAATGTAAAGTGGGGTTTTCATGGCCCTCTACTGCTCCAGCTACACCACTCCACTGAATGTGCATTAAACATACATATTCACACAGATGTGTCATGTCTATGATCATTCAAGTGTGGAAGTGTGGATGAATGTAGGGTCAGTGATTCCCCCTTACGTCCATGTTGCTCATGTTGTGGGACTTGAGTCACAGGGTGCAACATTACCGATTGCGGTCCGGGTGGCGCCGACACAACAACAGAGACACACGTATTAGTTACTTCCTTGTCCAGCCCAGAATGAAACCACGCCCAGAGCCCTAGGGTCATTGTTCACACCCCTACGCTGGACTGGCAAACTCCAGGCCAGCCCACTCTACTTCCGCTTACAGGGGGGACGACAACACTACATGTCCCAGGTTTTCCCTGTAGTGATCTGCTGATCACAGGTCTAGTTGTCTGCATATCACACCCACTCCCTGAGGGCTGGTTTACACCCACGCCACACCCATCCAGCACAGGCGTCACAGGGCATGTGACCCTGCCAATTAAAAGGGCCGGGTGCACGTGCTCGAGGCCATTTCATTTTCGGAAGGTCCGCTGTCTTGCTCTGTGCTGCCTTGGTGGTAGTCTGGGGGTGGTGGTGGTCCTGGGGGTGGTGGCGGTGGGTATTGTAGCCCTCTTGGGTCTCCAGGCTGCATGATCATTGGCTCCATGGCATCTGTTCATCTTCAAATGTGGCTCTGGTCTGGGCTCCCTTTCATACTGCAGGTAGTCGTCCTGCTTAACACCAGTAAAATGTTACAGCAAATAAATGATGGACGGAATGCTGACAATGCAAACATTCTCCCCCAATTCAAAAAATCGGGGTTAAATCCATGTTTTCGCGTGTGTTTGCACGGGAACGCCTATTCTGCATATCATTAGCACTAGTTGTCGCTCTCATCCGTGGCAATGTTTTTTGCAGAAGCTATTGCTAGAAAACTGGTGATATCGGAAGATTGTACCAGCTTGAGAATGGGAAGATAATTCTTTCGCCACCTTTGCTGCGCTAAAGGGCTGATAACTGGGCGATAAGTCCTTGAGAATATGCCCCTTGGTGTCTCAAATGTAATAGTCTCTTACATACGGGCTGAGCTCAGCTAAATGGTGGTTCAAGCTGGGACCCCGTTGCTTCAGTGGCCTCAGAAGCCGAACCAAGTCATGTGGCCTGCCTACATGTTATCCTGAGTCTGCCACAGTTTGAGATTCGTCTCCGGCAGTGCCCACCTGAATCCAGGGGACGGGCCTTAATTTGCCTGTTGTTTTTGTTTTCCGTCACCTGGCGCTACCCCATCAGTAGTGTTACCATCAACCTTTTCTGCGGCGCCAATGAGCAGTTGATTCTGGGGCTAAATCTGTGGATTTCTTGTGCAGTACTCGTCACCAGAGTGGGGCTCTGGCATATCCAGGTCCATTTGGAGCATTTGTGGGCATGTAGCCAACTGTCTGCCACCTAGACTCAAGGGTCCGCTTGGCACCGGCACGATGTTTCTAATTAATTACTGCGGGCCCAGGCCCCAAAGATGGAATTGCTGCTGCCAGGCCGGCACATTGGAATGCCAATGGGCAACTCGATTTGTGTCTTCCTCAAAGCGTGCTGCCCTGATTGTGTGTGTGAGGACGGTCAGCTGTTTTTGTCTGGCAGTCAGTAAGAGCTTGCTGTGTCATTAAAAGGCACATGGCATGGGAATGCTCTGAACTTGTCAGCGTGCCAAGCAGTGGCGGCTCGCAAAGGTAATGCTGTGGGGAGATGCGGGGCTGGGTGGGGGTGGGGGGGGGGGGGGGGGTAGTGAAGTGTGACATACGACAGGAAAGTGGAGAGTAAGGAAATAAATAAATAAATAAAAGCACTAACTTTGTGCTTGTAGCATCGCCAACTCAACGATGCTACAAGCACAAAGTAAGTGCTTTTATTTATTTATTTCCTTACTCTCCAATTTCCTGTCGTATGTCACACTCCACTACCCCCACCCCCCGCCCCTGCCCCGCCCCACAGCCCCACAGTGCTACCTGTGCGAGCCGCCACTAGTGCCAAGACATGAGCTCTCATCCCAACTTCTACAGTACTGCAGACTGAGAAAGGAGCATCAGTAACTTTCCTATCTTCATCAGCAACTGGGCTGAGCAGCTGTGAGCGCGTGTGAGTCCACAGACTGCTGCAGCGGCTGCCCCTGACTGAGTGAGTTGGTAAGTGAAAGAAAACTCTCATGATTAATGTTCCCACTTTTGTCTTGTGGCAGTCGCCATAAAGTAGCACAGAGGTAAATGTGCCTACTGCAAAGAACGTGTACCATGCATATCATGTGGATAGCTCAGTGGGCTATTGCTTTTGTCCAGAAATTCTTTTGCTAACTGGGGTTTATTCCCACCAGGCACTGAGATGGTGTGGGGTGCTGTGCTTACAAATAATGAATTGGGTTTAAAAGCACCCGTTGCAGAGTTGCTTATGTGTCCATCAGTTTTCAGGCACCAATAAAAATGTAAAAGATAACGCTGATCTTTATTGTGCCTGCTGAAAAGAGATTGGAGTTTTGTCCAGTGGCAGTTTTAACTGCCCATAAAGCAGTGAAGATGGTTAATATGCCTGCTTCAAATAAAGTGTACCAGCTTATCAGAGAACTGTATTTAATGTGGATAGCTCTGTGAGTTACTGCTTTTATCACAAGGCACTAGGTTAGTGCTCTTCCATTTCAGGTGCTTTGCAACAGTTTCAGAATCTTCCTAGAATTTCTCATTGCTCAAATGGGTGTAATTTCTAATATGTATTTGTTTCCATTGACTTGATTGCTTGATTTTGCTCACGAGAAATTGCCACTCTAAGTGTCACACATTTGTCCTTTAAATGTCACTCATACGTACACTGAAACCATGAAAATGTCATACATAAGCAACCTGAAACCTTGGCAGCTATGATATACTGCAAAGGACAAGGCATGATTCTTAAGTAGAACTTTATCTACCTGTAGCAAATACATATGGTGTTTTAGAGGATGTAGATGCACAAATACTAAAACATAACCCTGACCAGGTGATCACCTACCAAGGGGCTCCTATGGAGTTGGGTATATCAATCAGAGGTCAGTGTAGTCTGAGTACCACACACTGTGAAGGTGTGGAAGTAGCAAAGACACACCCTGAATTAAAACAAAAAGGTAGGGACAAGGGAGGCACATTGGAAGGGCCTTTGGTAGAGACTCTGAACCTAAGTAATAATCTAATGGGCCCACGTACAAGTTACCCCAAAACCTACCACAGGCAGAAGTATTAGGAACATCAGAAGCCCCACATCCTCTAGTTAATACTGTACAGCAGAGGGGTGTTCAAACAAGGTCGTTGGAGAAGTGCTTCAGTGACTGCTTGAGTGACGAAATGCCCCCCAATATTGATATCCAGGCAGCTAACCCAGTAAAATATAATGAACCAACTACGCTGAAGATGTTATCCTGGAATGTCGCTGGCCTTAAAAGTAAATTGAACAGCCCTGAGTGGGAGACGTTTGTGGACCAATACGATGTACGTATGTTTCAGGAAACATGGGTAATGGAGGAGGAATTGTGGACGGGGTTTGCGGCATTTAGAATAACTGCCACCACAAGGGGAAAGCTGGCCATCTGGGGGCCTTTGTATATGGGTAGGCACTCACCTGGGCTGTATGGCCAAGCAGTTGGAGTCTTTCTCTAATGGTATTCAAGGCATCCTACTTACCTTTGCACCAAACACTAAAACAGCACTGGTTAATGTCTATTCCAGGCCTGCAAGGCTGAGCTAAGAATCTCTGACCATCGATCAACTGGCCCGTTTTATTCCTACTATCACCAAAAATGTGTTTAGGGGCGACTTTAATTGATAATTTGAGCCACTGATTGATTCCAATGAAACATCATCCTGTGAAGAAGATTTGCTATGGGTAATCCCTGAGCCCAACATCCCGCCAATTTGGGCATGGACATCGCTGGCTCTTCAGATCAAATCCTTTACCCTAAACTATTCCCTAAGAGCCTGCAATGGTCGCACAAAATCTGACTCTCCAGGTAAGCATACTTTTAACAGAGTTGGTCAATTCTCCATTTTAGATTACATCCTGGTAGAAACCAGGATGTGGCACAGAGTTGTTGACTTTGCAGTCCTGCCTCGGCGTGACAGCAATCATAACGCTCCGACTGTGAAGTTGGAGCTGTCGGTCCCTAGGAAAGATTTCGACCATAAAATTCCAGCAGACGTGTAATCGGCTGGACAGGGATAGGTAGGAGTCGAGTCTTGGTAGGTTTCAAACTAGGCTTTATTGAGCAATATAGACGGTCAGTACAAGTGGGGCGGGTGGTAGCTCGCCGCGGAGATCGACTTCTTTCTCTCCGGCTCTTCCCGATCACTCCTTCTTCCCGCCTTAGATTGATCCCTCTTCGTCCACTTCTGTCGGTCTCCGTCGTCCAAGCCTCCACCGAAGGAGAGAATCAAGACAGAGGAAAGTATCAGGACAGGGTTGTGCGGTAGTACATAACAGGGTAGGGGGGGTGAGGAATCACACGGTGCAACTTTTACCAAACGTGACAGTGAGTGAAGTGCACAGGGGATTTACTCAAAGGTACCGGGGCTCCCACGGCGTCTGTTCCACACCCACCCCGCAACTCTGTTACGCACCTCTGTAAGCCATGCCCCTCCGGGGGAGTGGCTGGGCGATGCGTGGGGTCGTTGGCCTCCTGGCTCTGTTGATCCCGCCTGTCGCCTTAGGAACCACCGGCGTCTCGTTCCGTCCGTCGCCTGCTCTCTCGCTAGTGGAATCCCTGTCGCTGAGACCTCGGGTCCGGACTCGGCTCCCGGCTCTTGAGCTCCTCCCGCGTAGTCTCCGTCTCCGTCCTCGGGTGCTGTGGAGTTCTGGACTTTTTGGTTCCGTCCAGAGGTGTCAGGGAGCAACACCCAAAGACCCCGGAGTTCCACCTGCCTTGGTGCGCAAATGAACAGAAACACGGGCTTCTCGATGGTGGCGTCAAAGACCAAAGGTTTATTACTGCAGGGACACAGAAATCACAGAATCTACACACGGGCAGAATCTAGGAGACTGTTCGATTTGTACATTGAGGGTTGCTCCTTATATACCAAAAATTGTGCTTCAGGCAAATATTTCACATGTCAGTACATTCCCAAACCTTTGTGTCTTAAACAATAAATATTTGGCGTTACACAGGAACTGTCGATAATATCTGATGCCAAACATCACGAACCGGGGTTCCCACTAGTCCATCACAATCCCTTGTCAATATTGCATTCAAGAGCCGGACCGCCTCATCGTAAAGTTCGTTACCTCCCCCTAATAAAGGCCCAGAAGGAAAGGAGCAGAGCCAGGTGCAGAAGATAGGAAAGCGGGATAAGAGATGTTTGTGGGTTGTAAATGGGCAAGGCTACCGGCTTCGGCCGCCTAATCATGATCGGGACAATGGACACGAGAACCAGTTCAGGTGGGCTGGCCTCGGGCAGAGGAGGCAGCCTTTGTCGAGTCATGCAGCTTCAGCGTGATCTGGTTTAAGGTGTACGTGTCATGTAAGAGGTGAATCTCCGGCTAAGGCTACGTGTCCTTAATCAAAATGGAGTGATCAGAGGCTATTGCATATGTGAGGGCAAGGAAACACAAAATGGCGGCCATGATCTAAGATGGATGCCATGGGTAGATCACAAATGTGTTCATAACAGGAGTGCTCTTACTCGTATCGTAGCGAAAACACCAGGATATGCTAAATGGATCATTTGCGGTTCGCTGATACTAATATTATGTATTTCCGACAAACTTGAAAACACGGGTTCAAATTGTCACGGAACCTCAGACCCTCCTTTTGCCCTTACATAGGCAATTACTCAGTCTATATCAGAGTCTAGTTCTATACTCATCAGGTCAGTGACATGTTGTTGTATCATCATCCTTTCTCGTGCCTTTTCTCCAAACGCAGGTGGTTTCCTACCTTGATCATGTCAATAATTCCCTGGACTAAAGCTTTGTTGGCAGAGTTATATTTAGTGGAACGTGGTGGACGTGGAGGATAGGTCTCAAGGGCATAAGCAAAAGATGGTTTGAAGGGCCTGAAATGATCCATTGTAGCTGAAAGGCAAAACCAGATAGGGAATACCTTTATCCAAAGTGTGGGGTATCAAGCCACACACCCAGCAGTCTGTAGTGTTAACTACCATTTGGTGTTGGTGCAAGAGCTGTACAAAAGTGTTGTTAATGAACTCTGTACGTCGTGCTTGCTCATGTTCAGGAAACGAGTGAAAAGAGTGTACAGAAGAAACAGTAGAAGTAACAGGATCAAGGGGAGGTACTGTAGTAACTGGCACAAAAATCAGATTTATACTAAAGACTATTCCACCCACCAATGTTGCTAAAATAATCAAAAATGTAACGGCACATTGCATCAAAAAGCATTTGCTACGAAGAATTTTGTACAGTCTGTTTCTGCGAACATAAATCACATTTTCTTGTTGCAGCGCAGGAAGCTCCATCTTCTACAATCCGCTCGCGACCACTGATGATGTGTACGTAGATGAAAATGCCTCTGTCAGCCCTGGGAGTTCCCAGAACCAACAGAAAGATCGACCTTGTGTCAGACCCCCGCAAATTCAAACTAGGCACACAGCCACGACCCTACGGCTACCCAGACGGCAAGGCAATTTAAAAACAATAAACAATAGCAAACTTCCTGGCTGAAAAGCAAAAGTTCAATATATATGCATATATATCAAAATCACAATATGCAGTTGCCTGCTTTATTAGTCCTTTTTATGGCTTCTAAGGTTGTATCTCTTCTTCGCTGGTACTGTTTGATCGGAAAATAGTGTATCACTAGCAGCTGTTGCAGAGTTTAAGTTCGCAGATAACAAAGTTTCTTCTGATGCTGGAGACAAATGTTCAATGTTCGAAGGAGTTTTCTCAGGAGGAGAGTCAGGTTTCAAAGTGTCAGTAATCAAATCGGCATCACTGAAAGGGATAAATTTCGGGGTGATTTCAGATTCGGAGGCACCAATTCCCTTCTTCACCCAGTCGTCGTAAGGCAGTGGCAACGGAACACGCTTTACGTGAGAAGCGTGAATCCAGTGCTTGCGGCCAGCAACACGTACGGCTGTCCTCGTTGCCAGCAGGACCTGGAAGGGACCGATGTAGCGAGGCTGAAGATTCTTTGTCCTCGCGAAGTTTCTGACCACCACGTGGTCGCCGGGTTTCAGTTGATGCCCTGGACTCTCCGGAGGCTTTGGTAGTGCATCGAAAACCTGTTGATGAATAAGACTTAATTTAGCAGTCAAGTCGTAAAGGTAGTCTATCAACATAGGATATTCAATGGAGCAAAATTGTTTAGGCCTTGGCACACCCCAGATATTTGCCGGGCGGCCAAACACAATCTCGTATGGAGAAAGCCCTATTCTAGAATGCACTGTTGCTCTCGTTGATAACAAGGCCAAAGGAAGTGCGTCTGGCCAAGCCAAACCTGTGGATGCTTGTATTTTGGCTATCTTCAGCTTGAGGGTGCCATTATAACCCTCCACTAGACCAGCTGACTGGGGATGGTTCGCACTATGAAATTTTTGTTTCAAACCTAGGCCTGCACATACACTCTGCATAACTTTCCCTATAAACTCACTTCCGTTATCTGACCATACAATCCGTGGCATACCGAATCTAGGGAAATATTCTTTGAGAAGAATTTTGGCAGTTGATAAGGCGGTATTGTCCTTCAGTGGGTATGCTTCTATCCATCTGGAAAAAGCACAAACCACCACCAGGACGTATTTCAAATTATTACAGCGTTCCATGTGAATGAAATCTAACTGAATCACTTCAAAGGGACAGGAAGGAGGAGCGAAATGACCAGCTGGAGTTGGAGTTCCCTTGCCAGGGTTATGCATCAAGCACACCATACAATTTTTCACCACTCTCTCTGCACACTTACTGATCCCATCATTCTTCCAGACCGGAGCCAACATCTTACAGATACCTTTAGAACTTATATGCGCTACTCCGTGCGCCATTGTCACTACTGCAAGCACATACGCATCCGGCAACATCCAACGTTGCTGCTCTGTCAAATCAATCCAACATCCATTCGAGTCCAACTTGCCCGTACTCTCTCTCCATACACGTTTCTCTTCCTCAGTCGCTTCTCTCTGAATCTCCTTCACACTTTCCATTGTATCTTCACACATCCCAGACTCAGCGATCCATCTTGCAGACGTTGCAACATACATTCTACTCATCACATCTCTAGCTGTCTGTTTAGCAATTTCATCAGCAAAAGCATTCCCACGTCCAATATCATCCGTGATTGCTTTATGAGCACTGCACTTTACAATTGCAACTTCAGTTGGCAAGGTTAGAGATTCCAACAAGTCGTTAACTAGCTGACCATGCTGGATCTTAGTCCCATGGGACGTAATGAAACCTCTTTCTCTCCACAACCGGCCAAAACTATGGGCCACGCCAAATGCGTACTGACTATCTGTGAACACATTCACTCTCTTTCCCTCAGCTAAAACACATGCTCTCGTTAGAGCTATTAATTCTGCAGCTTGGGCAGAATTCTGACTCACTCTTGCAGTCTCCACAATCGTCTTCAAAGTCGTCACCGCGTAAGCAGCAGTCATATCACCATTCTCCAATTTAAAACATGACCCGTCCACATATAGCGTACCATCCGGATCAGATAACGGAGTATCCTTCAGGTCAATGCGTCCTTTTGTCTCTTCCTCCGTTTTAAAATAGCAGTCATGTGGCTCAGAATCACTCGACTCTTGATCAGTCGGCAACAGTGTTGCTGGATTCAATACATTACATCTTTTGATCTGAATATGACTCGCTAGTAGTGTCAGTTCGTAACCAGATAATCTCGCACTGGTAAGGTGTTGTGTCTTCGTTCGGTTCATGAGTGTATCCACTGCATGAGGAACCATGACCACTAGCATGTTGTTCATCACCAAACCAGCAGATTGCCGAATGGAAGCCGCAGCTGCCGCTGTAGCTCTCAAACAACTAGGCAACGCTCTAGCTACCGGATCTAATGTTGATGAGAAATACGCACAAGGGCGTTGTTTATCACCAAACTTCTGTGTCAGGACACTCAACGCGCAACCTTCTCTCTCGTGAACGTAGAGCGTGAATGGTTTACTGTAATCAGGTGTACCCAATACAGGAGCTGAACACAAGGCTTTTCGTAATTCGGTAAAGCTCTCTTGACATTCATCAGACCATGGCACCGGACTCGGAACATTTTTCCCAGTCAAAGCTACCAATGGTTTCGCTAAAAGAGAAAAATTTGGAATCCACTGCCTACAGTAGGAGGTAATACCTAAAAAGGCACGTACTTCTCTCTGTGTGCGTGGAACACTCATTTGCGTAATTGCTTTTATTCTTTCTGGGGTCAACTTCCTTCCCTCCTTTGACAAGAGATGACCTAGGTAGGTCACTTCTTGGCAGCAGTATTGCATCTTGGAAGGTGATACTTTGTGATTCAAATCAGACAAATGATGTAATAACGAAACTGTAGCTGCTTTGCAAGTTTCCTTGTCATCGGCAGCCACTAAAAGATCATCTACGTACTGTACTAGGGCAGAACCTGGAGGAAGGACAAAAGAATCTAGCTGACTTTTTAATACTTGACTGTAAATAGATGGACTCTCACAGTAGCCTTGTGGAGCGCGTTTAAATCTGAAGCTTCGACCTCCTAGACAGAAGCCAAAAATATCCCTGCTTTCCTCGGCTATCGGAATGCTGAAAAAGGCATTCTTCAAGTCGATGACTGAGAACCAATTGGCTGTAGCAGGAATCAATGTTAACAAGGCAGTAATGTCTGGAACCACAGGAAACTGCGGAACCACAATCTTATTAACTTCTCTAAGATCTATGACAAACCTATATACTGGAGGCTTCGTAGGATCAGTTCGTTTCAGAATTGGCAATACAGGACTATTACAAACATTTCCTCGAGTTTCTTCAACCACACCTTTCTTAATCAAATCTTGCACAATCAATAAAAGTGCACGTTCTCCTTCACTTGATATTTTATATTGGGGAATTCTAGGAAATTTTACATTTGCTTTCAAAGTTACTACATACGGTGGTATTTCTAAAAGGCCTACATCATTAGGACCAGTCGCCCAAAGAGAATCAGGGAGTGAGCGCAGCTCTGGCGGGAGTGCGTCCATTGACAAGTACATCGGAGAAGTGAGTCTTTTACCCAAAGTAAGCTGTACTCCTTCCGGAGAACAGTACAATGTCGCATATAGTCGTTTTAACAAATCTAAACCAAGCAGATTTTCATTACAACCTGTCGTCAAAATCAAGGGTGCTTTCAATTGGCATGGTCCAACAGAAATAGACAAAGGATTAGATATCGGGTTGTAAACAGGGGCGCCTGAAAAACCTACGGAAACATTCGTTGAGCCAGACAAAGGTGCGCCAGGGAGTTTCGCATGAATTATAGAACTTTTTGCGGCACCAGTATCCAACAGAAACGGTTCGACTACACCTGATGTTGCTACTGCGACATAAGGCCCACTCTGATCCACTGGAACTGATACTACTCCCTCTCTCTGTCCATGGCTGTCCTAGTACCCATTTTGCTGTAATCCCTCATCAACTTCACAATAATCCTCAACAAGATATTGCTGAGATTTATTCTGTTGAGCTGACTGTACGTTTCGTTGATCAAAGTGATTGGAGGGACGATCATTCGTTTGCGGAGGCATAGCACCTCGCCCTCGACCTCTAGTATTCTGCGCAAAACCACCACGACCTCTCTGGGCTGCTGCTGCATTATTTTGCGCTAAAATCGGACATTCATTTTTATAGTGACCCTCTTTCTTACAGTACGCACACTGATTCCACTGATATTGAGGCCTGGTTGAACTATAATCTGTCCTTTGATACGAATTCTGTTGCATATTAGTCTGATTCGTGCGAGGCGGATACGCCTGCTGTAAAAGAACTTTAGTCTTTAAATCTTTCGTTTTCTTCTCTGATTTCTCCTTTTTCTCCTTATCCCTATTTTCGTAGTACTGCGCAGTCGCAAGTATTTGCGCAGTCGTAGATACAGCCCACGCACTCTCTGAATCCTTTAATTTATTGCATAATTCAGGTAACAAATTATGCACAAATTTATCGACAAACAACCTCTGTCCTCCTTCAGTGCTCATATCCTGACCACTATGGTCTACAAAAGTCTCTTCGAACCTCGTGAAGAAGTCGGAGACACTTTCATCTTTCTTTTGCTTGCATGCGGATAATTTATCCCAATTAACACGCAACGCAGGCATCAGAGTCTTCATTAAGTCAATTATTCTACCTGGAAGATTAGCAATTAGGGGTTCCGGTTTTGCACCACCCGTTTGCTGACCATCTGCTGCAGTGATAGCTGCCCAATCACCACCTAAGGCGGCTTGATGATCCTCTCTACGAATTTTAGCCCACACTGGTTGTGGAACTACATTGCCAAATAGCATGTCAATGTCTGCCAAATTCATTATACAAGCTTCAACTGTCTGTGTCAATTCCTTGTAATATCCGGCCGGATTCTTACGCGGATCTGGTAAGGCCTGTTTCACTGCTAGTACTTCAGCTCGCTTCCATGGAATGTGTATCCACACTCGTTGGAACTGTGCTGGAGCAGCTGCAATACCCGCAACCGCATCAGCTTGAATAGCTTCGCGCCAAATCGGAGGAACCTCTCTCATAGGATATTGGCGACTTAGCTTCATTTTCCCTTTCTCTAAATCTCTCGGCGAACGAAGAGATGGATCATTCCTAAAACTCAAAATAAGTTCCATCGCTTCTTTTATATTATCACCCACTATCATTCCTGCAGCAAACTCTTTTTGCACCTTAATTAAATCCTCCAAGTCTGATTCAACATCATCTTCCTCTATTTCCTCACGTAACAACGAGCACATCTCATCAAAGACGTATCGTTGCGTTGGTTCCTTCCACTGCATAAACGTATCTAATACATCTCTCGTATTATATCTTCTAACTTTCGTAATCCATCTGAGAGCCGTGGAATCTAAAACTCCCCGTTCTTCAGTACTTGGTAGCTGACTACGTCTCTGAACTGAATCAGAAGTAGGAGTCTTAATTAAGGATTTATATAAAGGAGACAGAATATTAGCAACAGAATCAGTTATTTTTCGACGTACAGAAAGTGGAGTTAACATACTTGCAGACGTAGAGAACACAGTAGAGGTAGGAACAGATTGCGAAGCAGTAGGAGTATCGATGAAAATAGTTTGTGAAGTAGTAGGTGTAAGCGAGACAGATACAGGTATAGAAGTCGGCAACCCAGGAAGAGGAGGAGCCGTAGGAACATTCACATTAACCACAGGAGGTACAGGAACTAGATTCTGAGGAACAAGAACACCAGGTTGTCCAGCAACCGGCAGTTGAACATTCGGTACAAGCTGGGCCGCAGCACCTTGTGCATACGGTGGAGGTGAACGTAACAGATAAGACAACAGAGGATCATTTTCGGGATCCTCCAGTATCTTAGCTGTTTTCGATGGCAAGGCAGGGTAGCACTTGTCAATCGCTAAATTATGCTCTCTAATTGCTACGTCTATAGCCTTTTCGCACTCATTATCTCGCAGTTGTTTAGTTGCTTGCTCTAGAGTTAACTCTTCTTGCTCTTTTTGTTCTTTCTTCAACCTTTTCATTTCTCTCTGTTTAGATTCCTTTCGCCAGTAACGGAAAGAATCAAACATTGCCGGCCGGGCTTTCTTACTAAACAGTTTCGCTTCTAAATTATCAAGGATCTCGGGTTCAAAACTACCATGTAGTGGCCAACTAAGGACACCATCTTTCTTACAATAACGGACCCACACCTCGTTATAGGATATAGGACCCACTCCAAATTTGCAATATAGGTCATAAAGGGGAGTCCCAATCGGAGGAACCAGACAAGAATCCTCCAATCGTGAGTCACTGTTGCAACTGAAACAAGACAACATTTTCCGACTTACCATTTTCAGTCTGGAACACAAAACAAACAAAACACGGAACAAATATGTGCACTTGAACCAAGAACTTAGGCCTACCAAAACCAAACTAATGTATCGATACCCAAACTGAACCAAATAGATTATCGTAACCAGAACAACTAGTGATAATCTTACGAAACCAAACCAAACCAAGAACCGATCAAGGATTTTTAACAATCCTCACAAAGTAACCAGCTAGCTATCACTAAATACTTAACTGAGGCACTGAAGACGTCACCAAGGAGAAACCCGTCACGTTTCGCTGTACTAAGGCTGCACCTCGGGTCCAAGACAGGGCGACGGTCAAGGCAACGGCCCACTGCAGCCGTCCTGAACGGGAACCCTCGTGGAAGAGAACTTCAGGGCCACTTTTGCGATATGCCGGGATCGATGAAGTGGGGCGCCTCCCTCAGGAATCTTCACACGAAGCTTCTCGAACTCTTCAGGCTTTTGGACCGGTACCGAATGACGTCGCCCCACGTTGGGCGCCAATTGGAGTTCTGGACTTTTTGGTTCCGTCCAGAGGTGTCAGGGAGCAACACCCAAAGACCCCGGAGTTCCACCTGCCTTGGTGCGCAAATGAACAGAAACACGGGCTTCTCGATGGTGGCGTCAAAGACCAAAGGTTTATTACTGCAGGGACACAGAAATCACAGAATCTACACACGGGCAGAATCTAGGAGACTGTTCGATTTGTACATTGAGGGTTGCTCCTTATATACCAAAAATTGTGCTTCAGGCAAATATTTCACATGTCAGTACATTCCCAAACCTTTGTGTCTTAAACAATAAATATTTGGCGTTACACAGGAACTGTCGATAATATCTGATGCCAAACATCACGAAGAGGGGTTCCCACTAGTCCATCACAATCCCTTGTCAATATTGCATTCAAGAGCCGGACCGCCTCATCGTAAAGTTCGTTACCTCCCCCTAATAAAGGCCCAGAAGGAAAGGAGCAGAGCCAGGTGCAGAAGATAGGAAAGCGGGATAAGAGATGTTTGTGGGTTGTAAATGGGCAAGGCTACCGGCTTCGGCCGCCTAATCATGATCGGGACAATGGACACGAGAACCAGTTCAGGTGGGCTGGCCTCGGGCAGAGGAGGCAGCCTTTGTCGAGTCATGCAGCTTCAGCGTGATCTGGTTTAAGGTGTACGTGTCATGTAAGAGGTGAATCTCCGGCTAAGGCTACGTGTCCTTAATCAAAATGGAGTGATCAGAGGCTATTGCATATGTGAGGGCAAGGAAACACAAAATGGCGGCCATGATCTAAGATGGATGCCATGGGTAGATCACAAATGTGTTCATAACAGGAGTGCTCTTACTCGTATCGTAGCGAAAACACCAGGATATGCTAAATGGATCATTTGCGGTTCGCTGATACTAATATTATGTATTTCCGACAAACTTGAAAACACGGGTTCAAATTGTCACGGAACCTCAGCTGCTTGACCTCGTCCTGGACCCGGCGCTGCAGCCGTCCTCGGCTCTTCTTCTCCGTGCTCTCCTTCGTCCTCACGATACCTCGCCTCCTCTGCTCTCTCACTCCTCGACTCTCCACTGCTCCACGCCTCACCGCCTCTCCAATCCACTCTGACCGCTCCTCCGGTGTATAGACACACCTGGTCCTGGGGAAGGGAGTCTTTTATGTCGGGTATAGGCTCCTCCTTCTCCTTCAGCATACCTGGCCAGTTAAAGGGACCATGTTCCCATTCCTCCTCGTCGCAGCTGTAGGTTTCCTCCACTCGGTGCCACGTAGGTTCGTCCGCTGCCTGGGGAGATAAGAGGGGGGGGTCACACGTTATGAGTTCACTCCCGCAGACCGGGGTCAAGGGCCCCGCGTCCTTGCTACACACCTCCCCCCCTGGACACTTCCGTTCGGGAAGGGGATTACGCGACAGGTAGTCAGCCCCAGTGTTGTCGACCCCCTTCTTGTGGCACACCCGAAAGGCAAAAGGTTGTAAGGACAAGAACCACCGCAAAACCCGTGGATTGTTGGCTCTGTTACGGGCCATCCACAGGAGGGGTGCATGGTCTGTGTACAGGGTGAAGGGGCGCCCCTCAAGGTAATAAGCCAATTTCTCCACGGCCCATCTTATTGCCAAGCATTCCTTCTCCACGGTAGGGTACTTGAGCTCTCGCGGAAACAGTTTGCGGCTCACATAAACCACTGGATGGTCCACTCCATCCTCCCCCGGTTGTGACAGAACCGCCCCAATGCCGTAGTCGGAGGCGTCCATATGTAGGGCAAAAGGACGATCGAAATCTGGGGACGTCAGTATAGGCGATGACGTGATCCTTCTTTTTAGGGTGTCAAAGGCACTCAGCATGTCCACCAAGGGGGAGGATAGCACAGCTTGCTTGACTTTAGATTGGAGGGTATCCGTTAGGGGGGAAGCCAGCTGTGCGAACTGCGGAATGAAGCGCCTGTAATAGCCGATCAGGCCAAGGAACGCACGCATCTCCTTCTTGGTTCTAGGAAAGGGAGTTTCCGATATGGCTCTGACCTTCTCGATTTGGGGTTCAATCATCCCGTGTCCCAGTACGTAGCCAAGATATTTCACCTTTTGGAAGGCCAACCGCGTCTTCTTGGCGTTAATCGTCAATCCTGCTTGGTGTAGCGTTGTGAACACTTGATCCAGATGAGTCATGTGGGTTGTCCAATCCGGACTGAACACCACTATGTCGTCTAGATAGGCAGACGTATACTCCTTGTGGGGTTTCAGTACATTATTCATGAGTCTTTGAAAAGTTGCTGGGGCCCCGTGCAGCCCGAAAGGCAGTACTGTAAACTCATAATGACCTGAGTCCGTTGAAAAAGCCGTTTTATGTCGATCCTCCTCCCTTAGGGGCACCTGCCAGTACCCTTTTGTTAGGTCTATGGTACTGATGTATCTGGCCTCCCCGAGTTTTTCAATTAGTTCATCTATCCGGGGTATGGGGTAGGCATCAAAGGTGGATATGTCGTTGAGTGCTCGAAAATCCATGCAGAACCGGCGGGTTCCATCCGGTTTGGGGATCATCACGATAGGGCTGGACTACTGACTGTTGGAGGGCCGGATCACCTTCAACTTCAACATGTCCTCCACTTCTTTTTGAATGCCTTTTCTTCGAGCTTCAGGAATGCGATACGGCTTGATCTTTACTACCTTGCCCGGGGCGGTCCGGATCTGATGTTCCGTCAGTGAGGTTCTTCCCGGTTGATCGGAGAATATCGGAGAATGCCTCCCCAGAGTCGTCTGTAGATCCTTTCTCTCGTGGTCCAACAGCTCATCGTTGATCACTAAGTTACATATGGTGTTGGTGTCTTCTCCGCTAGAGGATTCGGTGGTTAGCACTCCCGAAGGCGGTGGGCCTAACCACTTTTTGAGTAAGTTTATATGGTATACCTGAGTCTTCCGAGGAGTTATCTGAAGTTTGTAGCTTGTGTTTCCTATAGTCGAAACGACACGATAGGGTCCACCCCATTCGGCTTTGAATTTCTGTGTAGAGGAGGGGAGCAGTACTAGGGCCCAGTCTCCTGTTTGTAGTCTCCTCCATCTCTTTCCCTTATCGTACACGTTTTTTTGTCTTCTCTGGCTTCGTTCGAGGTTGGTGTAGGCCAGGTCTCTCATCTTTCCCAACTTAGACCGCAGGTTTCGCGCATACTCCAATGTGTGCAGGGTATCTTCAGGGTGTTCCTGCTCCCAGGCCTCCTTGGTCATGTCTAGGAGAGACCGGGGTTGTCTCCCATAAAGGAGTTCAAACGATGAAAATCCCGTGCTGCTCTGTTTTTGCCCTCTGATCACGTAAAGGGCTAAGGGTAGAACTTGGTCCCAGTCCTTACCGTTTACTTCAAGCATTTTCCTCAGAGTAGTCTTCAGTGTCCGGTTGTATCTCTCTACGAGACCGTCTGTCTGCGGATGATAAACAGCGGTTCTTATTTGGTGTATATTCAATAGTTGACATACTTCCTTCATCAATTTAGACACAAAGGGGGTCCCCTGATCTGTAAGGATCTCTTTGGGGAAACCCACCCGGGAAAACAGCTCTAGCATTTTATCGGCCACCTGTCTTGTCGTCGTAGATGATAAAGCGAAGGCCTCGGGGAATCGGGTGGCATAATCTACCATCACAAGTACGTACTGTTGACCTTTCCTGGTTGTTGGAAGTGGTCCGATCAGGTCCATGCCTACCCTTTCGAAGGGGACTCCTATGATGGGCAGGGGTAGGAGGGGCACCGCGGGAGGCCTGGTCATGTTCCTTTTTTGACAGGTTTCGCACGTTTTACAGTACTCCATGGTATCTTTATATATCCCTGGCCAGTAGAAATGGCGGAGGATGTTCTGGGTTGTTTTCTCAGCCCCGGTGTGGCCCGCCTCTAAGTGGGCGTGTGAATAAAACAAGACCTGTTCACGGAAGGCCACTGGGACTAGCAGTTGCTCTGGATCGTCCTTTGTCCCCTGTCTGTACAGTAGGTCGTTTTTAGCGAAGAACCGAGGATAGAGCACCGGGGTTTGTCCTTGGGTCCTTTGAGCGTTATCCCAGGCGTTGTACAAGGTCGCATCGTTAGCCTGGGAAAACCGGAAACTTCGGTCTAGTATCCAGGGCTCCTGGGACACCAACGCGGGCTTTACGGATGGTGCGGGTTTCCTCCCACCTCGGGGTCTCAGGCTTCTGTGAAACATTTCCAAAAAGGCTGGGTTGTCAGTCCCGATAATTAGGTCCTCCGGTAGGGTGGGCAATACTCCGACTTTTACTGACTGGGGTCTACCCACGACGGGACATATTGGAAGGAGGGCTACTGGGTAGGGCCTTACATCCCCGTGAACACACCTGATGTACACCTGATCCTGTGGTATTATTTGAGTCTGTTTCACATGTAAGGATTGTACCACCGACTGGCGGCAACCCGAATCCAACAATGCTTGTATGGGGGTACCATTCACCTTGACACTCACTCTGAATGCTGGTCCCATTTCCGCAGAGTATAACACTGTTCGGGGCAGGTATCCCACTTCCATGGACTCTTCTCCGGACTTCCTCCTTGGACACATCCGAGCAATGTGCCCCCATGTACCGCACTCAAAGCATTGGGGTCCGCTGTGTACCGGAGGCTCCGGTCTCCAGGGCTTAGTTCGTACGGGATCAGGGGGTCTCATGGGCTTCTCTTCTATTTTCATCGGTATTTTTGGTTTCTCAACTTCCCAAGAGGGAAGAGACCTGGGTTGAGCCCTTGTGAACGTGGTTGCCATTTCCACCGCTTGTGCCGTGGTTAGATTATGGTGTTGTTTCAACCACCTTTGTGTGGCAAAGGGTAGGGCCTCCAAGAATTGTTCCAAGTAGACTCGATCCATAATCTCCTCTTTTGTGCACACCGAGGGGGTCAGCCATTTGTCTGCCGCCATCTTGAACCGGACAAACAGGGTTTTTGGAGTTTCCCCCGGAACACCCCACTCCTTCCTGAATCGGATTCGATAAGCCTCTGTATCAAGCCCCAGATGATCCAGGATTATGAGTTTAATGTCCTTATATGATGTCTCTCCCTTGGGATTGGCGACCTGGTAGGCAGCCTGGGCTTCCCCCACCAGTAAGGGGGCCAGAAAGAAGGGCCATTTAGCCACGGGCCAGCCACAGGCCCGGGCGACTCTCTCAAAGTTGAGTAGGAAAGAGTCCGGGTCCTCTCCCGGAATGTATTTCTGGAGCGACACCCCGCCTATGCTGTGGGGCACGGATCTCGTCGAAGAGGACACCGTCGGTATCACGGGGTCCAATGCATGCGCCGTCACTGCAGCCTTCATGATCTCCCGGTCGGCATCCGCTGATTGGACCACCCATTCCAGCCGCTCTTGACCCTTCGCTAGTCTTTGCAGGATTTCATCCATCTTGGTTATACAGATGGTCGGGTTGCCCGCATTCTCCACCACTGTAATCGGCTGGACAGGGATAGGTAGGAGTCGAGTCTTGGTAGGTTTCAATCTAGGCTTTATTGAGCGATATAGACGGTCAGTACAAGTGGGGCGGGTGGTAGCTCGCCGCGGAGATCGACTTCTTTCTCTCCGGCTCTTCCCGATCACTCCTTCTTCCCGCCTTAGATTGATCCCTCTTCGTCCACTTCTGTCGGTCTCCGTCGTCCCAGCCTCCACCTGTAATGGCTGGATTTTCTGTTTAGATGGGATCAGCCCCCAGGGGCCCCTGTGACCCAGCCAAAACGTACTCACCTTCCGTCCTCAGGACTCCTCTATCCAGGCACCTGGTACCTACCTGAGGATAGGGAACTCGCAATATACAAGCTCATATTATCAAAAACACCACTAAATCTATAGGGATACTAAGAATACTCACTGATTACTAGGGATATCCATACCCTACACCACACTTATTTACATCAGTTGGCCTCGCGGTCACCCCGACCCAGACCGTTCTACCCTAGGGCAGATCTGACACACAATCTGGTGCGTCTACACACGGGCCTGCAGAACCCAATGCTCCCTTTTCCAAACCGTTCGCGATCCTGCGAAACCTACACACTAGTTCAACCACCTAGTGCTCTCATTTACTCAAGCCACAATCCTGTGGGTATCAACACTGGTTCGACCCCCCAGTGCTCTCATTAACGCCGCATATCAACGACGACCACATTCCTATGAACACCTATACATATATATACACATATATATTGGGATATTATCTCAGCTGTCTACTCGGAATGAAACTACAATAATGACTTTGAATATGGGTCCAGATTGTATAGTGTACTCTCTGCTCTTGGCATCAAAGGTTCACTCACTCCCTATTTATGTGATCACCACTTACCTGATTGGGATTACTCATCCATTCACGTGCCTGGCAAGCACCTAGAAGCGACATTTACCTTCAGTGAACAAGAATAGGGGCTACACACCAGTTTGTTATAAACTGGGGATCTTTTATTATAGTAATATAAACATTTATGCAAATCTAACAAAGGCTATAGGTAGAACACACCGCTTGAAAGAGAAGGATTACACATAACAGGAACACTCCGCTGAAAGGGAAAAGATTAGCAATGCAGAAGCCCAGGGGATAAAGATAAGATTAAGATGCAAGTGTAAAGTAAATTAATATAACAGGAACGCCTTCACCTTATTAGTGTGTAGTCTTGTTCTAGCTGTCATCTGGGTTCCTCTCTCGTCTGTGCCTTGGGTCATCTCAGACTCTCTCTCTCTCCTGCACTCTTGGGTACACCTCTGCGCTGATCACTCTGTCTCTGGACTCCTCTCCCCCACACGAACTGTCTCTCCACCTTCCGTCTTCAATCTTTAATGGTTCCTGCCGCTCTGATCACTGTTCATTCCACTATCTTATTCACTCTGTCTCTGCGCCAATGTCCAATTCCATCTGCTCCCATAGGTTAATCCACGAGCTCTCCTCTATCTCTTCTAAAAGGCATTACTTCAGACTCCAGCTATTCACACCTCCTCCTGATAAGCAACTGCTTCTGACTGCTTCCTTCAGTTCCAGCTCACTATTCAACTCAGCTCTTCTCCAGATTGAACCCTCTCTCTCTCTCTGCCAACTCCACTCCACTGCTCTCCACTCCTCCACCTTAACACGACTCTCTGGCACCGCCACCTTCACTCGACTCCCTCTCTCCTCGACTGCTTCCTGCTTGACTGACTGACTCCGCCTCTGCACTTCACAAATATAGAATGCTGTTTCCTCATGGAAAGTTCCATCCATCAGCCCGCCGCTTACCAGGTCTCTGCATCACCTCGCATCAAGGACACACACCCAGCCGGCCGGCCTTTTGTTGTGTCTTCTACACAGAGAATAATACAGCCTACCGATAAGGGCTGGCCCAGACCGGTTCTCTCCAAGTGAAAAACAGCCTTAACTATAAACTTCGCCTTTGCCCTAAAAAGCCTCCCTGCTTCCATCAAGATGGAGTCTCTCTAGCTTTAGACCTGTAGGCCTGAAAGGGGTGAAATGCTCCTTAGCTCTGTCAGAATACCTACATAAACCATACCAATGTGTCTAATATGTCAAAGCCAATAGGCAATAGACAGGTTAAAGTCAAGAATAAAGGCATATTAAGCAGCTATCCTCTTCTAGGTCTGGAAAAAGGGCTTAAAAGGGCCAACACAGGCTAAGAATACCTATACTAGATGCGAGCAAGAATAATGATCTATATCACTGCTAAATAGAGCCAAAAACTCTGCCATTACACCACCGAAGGAGAGAATCAAGACAGAGAAAAGTATCAGGACAGGGTTGTGCGGTAGTACATAACAGGGTAGGGGGGGTGAGGAATCACACGGTGCAACTTTTACCAAACGTGACAGTGAGTGAAGTGCACAGGGGATTTACTCAAAGGTACCGGGGCTCCCACGGCGTCTGTTCCACACCCACCCCGCAACTCTGTTACGCACCTCTGTGAGCCACGCCCCTCCGGGGGAGTGGCTGGGCGATGCGTGGGGTCGTTGGCCTCCTGGCTCTGCTGATCCCGCCTGTCGCCTTAGGAACCACCGGCGTCTCGTTCCGTCCGTCGCCTGCTCTCTCGCTAGTGGAATCCCTGTCGCTGAGACCTCGGGTCCGGACTCGGCTCCCGGCTCTTGAGCTCCTCCCGCGTAGTCTCCGTCTCCGTCCTCGGGTGCTGCTTGACCTCGTCCTGGACCCGGCGCCGCAGCCGTCCTCGGCTCTTCTTCTCCGTGCTCTCCTTCGTCCTCACGATACCTCGCCTCCTCTGCTCTCTCACTCCTCGACTCTCCACTGCTCCACGCCTCACCGCCTCTCCAATACACTCTGACCGCTCCTCCGGTGTATAGACACACCTGGTCCTGGGGCAGGGAGTCTTTTATGTCCGGTATAGGCTCCTCCTTCTCCTTCAGCATACCTGGCCAGTTAAAGGGACCATGTTCCCATTCCTCCTCGTCGCAGCTGTAGGTTTCCTCCACTCGGTGCCACGTAGGTTCGTCCGCTGCCTGGGGAGATAAGAGGGGGGGTCACACGTTATGAGTTCACTCCCGCAGACCGGGGTCAAGGGCCCCGCGTCCTTGCTCCAAGACGGTAGAATAATACGTACTAACAATAGGAGAAAAATAAGTTGGCCGGTAATCCAACAGTCTCCCAAAAGACTGGCTTCCTTGTACGAAACCATCATCCCAACTCTACTAGAAGTAGAAAAGTTTATAACCTTAGATGGTTCTTTCACCTCTCTAACTGGAGTTGCAGGACCCATGAAACATTGACATCTAACTTGGTCGATATCTTTTTTCCAATAGGTTCTTCTAGGGTGGTAAAAGTGGTCTTGGTTTGCTGATAGCTGTTGGGCGACCAAGTGGGCCCTGATAGATGCCTTCAAATCCAAGGACAGGATTAATATTTCAAAAATGAGGGTATCATACAGAGACAGCATTACCCTAGCCAAAAAACCTAGGAGATGGATAAATGGGCCTCTCTGAAAAGGGAACTGTCAATCAATGATATGAAAGCCTTCTAGAACATAATTAAAACAGGCTGTAGTGAGGGGAAGCAGACTATAGAGCCTAATCTAGCGGCAAACATCTGGAAGGGACACTTTCAGCCTCTATACACTATGCCGGAGGCTGAGGGGACCACCATTGCACAAGCAATTATCCCACTGCAGAACATCCATATAGAGGCCCCTGAGATAACTGACCGAAGTAGTCAGTGCCATATGCAAAATAGCCCCTTGCAAAGCACCGGTGCTGGATATGTTCCCATGGGACCTCTTTTGTGCAGAACCAAAAATCTGGGGACCATATTTGTGGGCTCTATTTAATGCCATATTGTAGGGAATTGCAATTCCTTCAAATGGGCTGGGGCTGAAATCCTCCGAGTATATAAAAAAGATTCACCACTTTTGCCTATTAACTATAAACCCGTCAGCTTAATCGATGTAACCCAGAAAATGTTTGCCTGGGTAATGATGGATCGTCTTCAGATCTGGATGGATGAACATAAAATCTTGAGCCCATTGCAAGCAGGTTTTAGGAAAAATATCTCCACCATTGATCAAATATTTAGTCTCCAACTTCTCTATTGGAAACTGGTGCGTATAGAGGGTGGCAGTCTCTATCTAATATTTGTGGATTTAAAAAACGCTTTTGATCTGATACCCAAGGAAAAACTTTGGGCTGTACTAAGTGATCTTGGGGTTCCTGTCAATCTTCGGCACATGCTCAGGAGGTTACATGAAGGCAACTTTGCCCAAATTAGATATGGGAAACATGGTGAACTTACTACACCACTAGCAGTTAACAGAGGAAACAGGCAAGGCTGTGGCTTGCACCTACCATGTTCTGCGTATATATCAATGCATTAGTTTATCTATTGAACGAGGTGAAGGACATTGATGCCCCGAAGGTAGCGCATAGAAAAGTGTCTGCAATGATGTTTGCCAACGATACTCTCTTGCTTTCCTAGTCACCAATGGGCATCCAGAGGATCCTCAATAGCGTTGGTGTTTTCTGTAAAAACAGGGGGCTGGAGAAAAATATAAAGCAATATAAAAAAAATGTACCTTGCCTCTGGATCCCAAGTCTCTTCTCCTGCTCTCCTCGTCTTGGAACGAGAAACACAGCCAGTCCCGACCGACCAATCACAAAGCTGAAATGCAGAGTTGTGATTGGTAGGCACCCAGGCTCCCCTGGCCAATCACAAAGTTGAAATGCAGCGTTACGATGGGTCTGACGGCGCTCAGCCAGCAGCTGGAGCGGTGGGCATGTTCTCCAAGCAGGCTGTAAAGCACCTGCATCGAGAACAGGGAAAGTGCGCATGACTGGTTTGAGCCACTCCTCCCCTGCCCTACTCCGAGAACAAAGCAGCACAAAGCATAAAATGATAATAACTCAAAGTTATTATCATTTTGTTTTGTACTTTATACTGCTTAAAAGCATTGGGGCGATGTTCCTCCACCATAGCCGAGGAGCCGCCACTGCCAATAGACCTGATTCAGGCGGGAGACTCGCGATTTTTTAAGCAAAAAAAGGCTTTATTTCAGCAGTTTTCCACCTGAATTTACTTCTGCTTCAATGGAACTCAATGGGGGAAATATATTCTCCTGATTATTTTGTCAAAATCTCCCACTTCCCTCTTCTAAAATGTTGGCATGTGTGTGGCAGGGGCATTAAAATACAGATCATGCCAGTTTAAAACGGCCAGGTGGCAACTTTTCTAATCATGATAACTAAACTTCATCTAAATTAATGTTGACAAAATCCACATTTCACAGGGAACCATGAAATATTTTCCATATTTCTCTGTTCTCTGTGTAATATGGGTTTTATGAAAATGCATTTTGTGCAATAAAAGCACCTGAGTTTATAAGCTTCAGTTATGGCTGGAAGATGAACACAAAGATGCCAGGACACACCTAAGTATGGCGGTACGATTTGATGAATATACAGAAAGCCTATAATGATAATGTGCTGTACCCCAGAAGATAATGAACGTTAACAGCACCATATTTTTCTCTCGCCTGGTACAGCCTTTTAAAAACAATGGCATTGGATGTACTTTCAAGATGGCCGCTTTTTTTGCCCACAGAGAAGAACAGAGCGCGCTTCACTCGCTCATGACCTATGACGTATACCCGAGCAGCTGCCCGCCCCTTGCCAGTTTCATTTGCGGTCTTCTGCCTGCTTCCACAGTCCTCCTGTCTCCACCTTCTGACTCCCAAAAGTCAACTTCATTTAAACCTCGTTGGGATGACTCAGTTGGCGTCCTTTGGACCCTTGTGCCCCCTGAGCCACGGGGGACAGCAGTACCTTTGTTACACCTGCCCGAAGGATGGTGCCTTGAAGATCTAGTGAGTATGAGGATCACGGAAGGTACTGGATGGGGGGGCATAGTTACTACAGCGGGACACTGAACTTGTTCCATTAGCAGTTGGTACTATGTGACTTGTAGTTTAATTTCTCCCATTTCCGCTTGGTGTTGGAGTGGGAAAGCCATGCAGGATAGCTATTAGCATCCCGCAGAGGGTGGGTCTTCCTGTAGAGTACAAGTCATAGAGTGTTTAGCACGAGGACAGGGACAGCATTGCAGCTCCAGCCGTGGGCATGCACGGCAAGCAAGGGTGCTGCAGAACAGCACACAAAGCTCGTCTCCTGCTTTATTGTCTTTCTTGTTCCAATCCTCACCATACGCCCAAGGATTGTTTTAGGAACCTTTTTGTTGTAAGTCCTCTTATTCCTAAAATTCGACCCTGGCCTCCTCTTTACAGTCTAACCCACACTGCCAAACCAGGAATTCAGACATCGTGGACATAACGATATCTTTCACCTGTTGGCTCCTATGGCAGGTCCAAGCGTCGTTTAGTTAAAGGTCTTTATATTAGGATCGTTTCCAGTAGGAGTCACTAGATGGCAGCCTTCCCTTGTTTACGAAGTAACGCCGTTTCTATGAACTGTAGAGAATTTACTGCAGCCAGAGAGAAATGTACACATCCTATTGTAGCTGTTACATAGCGCTTGGAGTGATCTATACAGTGCGTATTCATCATCGTTGACTAAGATGTGATCTATTTACACTGGTGAAATGTCCTGTAAAAAAGAGACAATACAAGACGCACAAACATTTAACAGAAAACACACACTACATGGAACACTCCATGGTTGACTCTGTAGGGTTTTGGAAAAGTATTGTAATCCGATTTTGGGATGCAAAAATGAGGAAACACAGGGTTACATACTTGTTGTATGGAAGGCAATGCCTCACGAGCCTTAGAAACATGGGAGGCACGGTGCCTTTTGCCCTCTGCAGGTGAAAAAATAGGAATTAGAATGGTCACGAGTCCATTGTGGATGTAGATGGGATTATTAAAATCTGATTAGTCATGGGTCCAAAGGGGGGCTGACTTCCCTGTACAGGCTATGCCGTACTTGCATGCACCAGAGTACCACCTTGTACAAACGTCTCCTCCTCGCGGCTCCGTAGATACAATGACGCGAGGGGCATCTAATATCTAAGCAGGTGTCCTTCTCTGAATGAATTGGGTCTGAATTAGTCATTTTTGCGTGGGTCACGGTATCAGAGTTGTAAGACATCAGAGCAGCAAGTGCATGAATACTTCGTCATGCTCCAGACAGTTACCCTGTGGTAAAGATGGTAACTGTTTCTGTGTAGAGTGTAGTGTAGAGAGGAAATGTAATAGTGAAACACCCTACCCGGGGTGGATACTCCATTAGTGTGCAATTATGGTGATTTAAATCATTGTTTACTGTTTGTTACACACATGTAATCAGTTTTTAGTATCTACTAAATTAGTTGAGTATCACTAACTATAACGTCCCTGTAACCTTTGTTTTTTTCTGTGACTTTCTAAGGTTTTTTAAAAATCTATTTCTTAACTAGAACACCCTTATAACCGTTGTTTTTTACAGTGAATATGTATGTATAATAGTATGCTACCAGTTTCATAATATACATAAAGATTCGTAGTATATGTCATCTAATGGGGTGTGTGCTCAGATCCACCGTCTACAAAGAGCTTAAAATTGTTGATTCCTATATGACACATGAGATAATCCTCTTATGTGGTGTAATTAGTTATGTGGTCATGGCTCAGCATTATACTTATTTTGTAAATTGAGTGCGACAGTCTTAGCAGCAGAAGCTCATAAACTGGGTTTAGAATGCAGTAAATGATTTAATTCAAGCCTCATATATATTTTTTTTTACTTACCTTTTCCCCTTTTTTGTGATTCTCCATCCCCCTTGCCTCTCCCCCCACACCCCCAGACCACACACACTGTCACACACACCGTCCGTCATTTGAGTCTGCCTCTAATTCTAGACAACTCGTGATCCTTATGTTGTGTTAAAGTTAAATGAGCGAGGAATATAGAAGTGGGTCCAGTTCAATATACTCCAGGTAGTTTCATTATTGATTCCTCGGTATGTGTAGATACTTTGCAAATCCATTTCTGTTTTCTCATTAATATCAGTCTTGTAGTCTGTGCTTTATTACCAACTGATTTCATCTGTCCAGTCAAAGTCCACTCCAATTGGTGTGCTGTATGTTTCTTAGAAATAGGACATACTAGCATTGCCGTGATTGTAAGGCATCTAATGGAGCTCTTATATTCTAAAATACTTGTCCTATTCTTTCGGGTTGTCATCCCAATGTCATGTCATTTACAGGGGCACGTTATTTTGTATATCATGACTTGAGTCTTTCAATGGTGTGCATTCTTTGTTGTTATGAGGTTCTGAGGCCTAGATCTAATTCTGTAGTAGTTTTGGTCTGTTTACAGATCCTATTTGAGCCACACGCAGTGTCCCTTTATGACAGACATTTTTCACAAAGTAAACGTTTTCTGATTATTTAGGGTTTGGGTTCTTGAATGGCTAAAATGATACTTTATGCTAAGTTTCCGTCAAAAGGCAAACATATTTTTAATTTAAGTCTCTGCATACTTACGAACATAATTTGTCAATGTCTGTTTATTATTTTTGTCACCACATTAGACAAGGTTGAAAACGTTGTGATGCTTGTCAACCTAGATTTTCTTTTTTCAAGGGTATCTAATAGAGCGTCTCTTTTGTTGTTCTTTGCTCTTTTTTTTTTTCTTCTTTTCAACCACATTCTTAGGCAGAGAAGGAAGGCCTAGCCTGGGCAAAGAACGAACACTGGAGGAAGTCTTTGATGCAATAAGACATCTGCAAAGTGAGAGAGTTCCTGACCCAAATGGTCTCTCAGCACAACTCTCCAAAAATTCTCATCATAATTAGGTGCACATTTGCTAAATATCTTCCTGGAGGTCTTAGACAGGAAGGAACTGCTAGAGACCGTAACTAAGGAATGATGATAGTATTAAATAAGGAAAGCAAACAGAGAAATAGATTTTCCTCTTATTGACCAATATCTTTGCCCAAGACTGAAACAAAAATACTGGCAAAAACATTGGCAACACGATTACTGGAATTGATGACCGCTTTGGTGAATAGGGATCTAACGGGTATTGTCCCAGACCAATCCTCCAGGCTGAATCTTAAATGACTGAATAGCTGGCTAGACAAAAAATAAAAGATCAGTTTGCAACAATACCACTCCATGCTGAGAAGGCATCAGACTCCATAGACTGGGATTATTTAGCACAGGTGCTGGCACGTCTAGGTTTTGGCCTGACCTTCTAAGATGGGTAGCTTTGCCATACAAAAAACTAACAGCCATGTTTAGGGTTAACTGAACAAACTCAGCCATGTAGAATTGGGAAGGAGCATCAGACAGGGCAGCCTTCCCTTCACACAGCTCTTCACCTCGTGTACGCAACACCTAGACACCTAGTATGCTGGATGGATCAGAGGTCAGAGCAGGTAACTAGATTCCTGCCAAGTGTGAAAGGTGAGGTGAAAAAAAATCTCTCTATATTCAGACGAAGTCCTTGCTTTACGTCTCTAGTCCCACAAAAATGATACCAATAATGCAGACTCTGTTTCAGGAGTGCGAATAGTACTCGTGATACAAAATGAATTGGAACTCAGAGGGCCTCGACACCTAAAACTCAGTGTACTGAAGGACTGGGTTCTTTGGACCCAGCGGTGCCAGGGCACAACACCTGAAACCTTCGTGGGTAACCTGCTCCGGCGTACAAATCACAGAGACACGGGACACTTCCTTCGGCGTCAAAGAGTCAAGGTTTATTTACTGCAGGGAACACAGAAGTCACAAGAAGTACAGCGAGTGTAGTTCGGGGAGACTGCTTCAAATTGTATTTGTGGATCGCTCCTTTTATACAGTTTCTACCCATAGGATAACATGATACACAATAGTTTACAACCTGGTTCCCACAAGTCGCTCTCAGAGGGGTCGCTTAGATCACTTTGAAACACACAAGATCCGGAACATAAGTGCGGAAACATTTGGCGGTTCCCAACTGTAAAAACCCATCTTCCCACCATTAGCAAATTCCAATCAGCAGTAAAGTAGATCGAAACAGGAACGAAGACAGGTGCAGAGGAAGACGGAGACAGTGGGGAGATCGGAAAGGGTGTAAAAGGGGAGTGTCGAGAAGCACGAGATACAGACATCAAAGGGACGTGCCTAATGAGATGCACAACTGAGACAATAAGCCCGTGCGGCAAGATGAGCCTCGAGCGGCGCCATCTGCCTTACAGTAGCATCCCCCTCGTCATAAAGACACTTTCAAAGAACATGTGTCTTCCGCAAATATCTTGGGAGTCCCAGGGTCGCGAAGCGGACAGCGTCTGTTCGCTGGCTACTTGAGGGCAAGAGACAAAATGGATGCCGTATCTAAGATGGAACCCGTGGGTACAGATGACAAACCCACATAACAAACGAACGGTTTAAGTTAGCACAGCGAAACTGCGCACACTTGCTAAACTCGTCATTTGCGGTTCATAGATACTAGACTCGACCATATTCGTGTGAGTCGAAAACACCACTTACAATTGTCACGGAACCTCAGACGCTCCTTTTGCCCTCATGTAGGCAAGCACTAGTCGGCATCATACTCGATATTCATCAGACCATCAAGATGTCGTTGTAGCATAGCTCTGTCCAACCGAGTCCCCTTGGTAACAGATGGTTGTCTCATACACGTTGTAGCACAGAGGCCACATAAGGCAGGACCACACTGCACACAAAGGCAACACGTGAACAGGAACACTACCACAACCCCGATGATCGTCAGAATCTTCCAACCCCAAGTCGATACCAGGCCCCAAAACCAACCAAGTAGCGTCCAATCCCCTACATCCACGTGTATGGATTCGGAGATCTTGTGCAACTTCGAGATGGCTTGATAGACAGTAGGAGCATTATCTGGAATGAAAATGCAACAGCTCGAATGGATCACTTTACATACCCCACCGCGATCTGCTAAGACAACATCTAAAACCATACGGTTTTGTAATGTCATAAGTCTCTCCGCCTGAAGTTCTGTGGTGATATTACCAAGGGCACTGGCAGTAATGTTAGCTGTCGATTCTACCACTCGAGTCAAATGTCTCAGGTTCCTACTATTAACCATAGGTCCCCAAAACGGGAGGAAACCCTTGAAAAAGTCTCCTGCCTCTTGACCGGCAGTATCCTCTTCACTAATTACGCCTCGTACAACTCTAGTCTTGTGGTAATCGGCATCTACAGTGAACGTCGGAGGCAACAGATTTGCAACAAAACATGAGCCCATGAAGTCTGCGGGCAACCATGTGTATGCACGATCATGACAGATGAAGTACGTACCCTTGGCAGCCAGAAACACAGGGATCGGGGACATTGACAGAACGTAACTTTCAGTGCAAGCACTTACTCCAAGTGAGGCTTGCGAGCCACGACCCACAAGACAAAGATTACCAGTGTGGGGTACGACCCATATTGGAGACGAGCTTTTAAGCTGCTTTTCATTAGTGAGAGGGGTGGAAACCTAGTGCGCTTCGAAGCATTGTTTGGTATGCTCGAGCTGACCCTTGGGAACTATACGGTAACACCAGATATGGAATTCCCTTACCCGTAGTATGTGGCATCAACCCACACACCCAACAATTAGTAGTGTTAACCACTAACTGATGCTGATGGAGGAGCTGGATAAAGGAATTGTTGCGGAATTCTACACGTCTAGCCTGTTCGTGTTCTGGTAACATATGAAAGGAATGAGGAGAAGCAGTAGAAGTAATGTTAGGGTAAGGAGTAGGAGTAGGGGTAGGTAGTAAGAAGTAAGACATAGTGTAATACACCCCACCCGCCAAAAATGCGGAAGCAGTTAAAAACAATACAAACAATTGGGATACAAAACATTTCGTACGACTAAGTTTCTGCAGCTTGACTCTATACGCCTGAGCTCCTTCCAAATCATTCAGCTTCAAAAATGCCATTTCCCTATGACCGTCCGCAACGTTTCTTGACGCACTTCGTTCTGTGCAGCAATAGTCAATTCCCAGGAGTTCCTAGGAACCGACGGCCTTTAACCTAGCGTCAAGACCTACTGTCCAGAAGGAAGTACGCGCGCGGCCCTACGGCCCTCAATACACAATATGTATTTATTTAGCACAATAATTCAGCTGTGGAAGGAAAAAGATACAAGGAAGAAGCTTGATATATATATATATACAAAACAATTTTCAATGATACGAATGTTCAAAGTTGATCATGGGAAACGAAGATATTGCAGTTATCAGTTTCAGCAAAGCAAGAAAAAAATTTATTTGTCCTTAGTATGAGAACGCAAAGAATATCGATGTTTCCCGGGACGTGTCTGCTCGTCGAACAAAGGATCTGTCGAAGAGACAGCGTCCTGCTGATCAGTTTGCTGATTTGGTCTTGAGTCTTTTGCTGACAATGTTCCAACAATGGCTTTCTGCTGCGCTGAGTGTTCACCAACAAGTTGTGCGTCACTGAAAGGTACAAACGCCGGCAATGTCGCTGCTTCTGTTGACGCAATGCCTTTCCTCACCCACGGGTCTGCCGGCAAAGGAATAGGGACTCGCTTACAATGGGTAGCATGTACCCAGTTCTTCCGTCCCTCAAGACGAACGGCAGTCCTCGTGGCCAAAAGCACCTGGTGAGGTCCAACAAAGCGGGGGTCCAGATTCTTCTTGCGCGAAAAATTTCGGGTGACAACCCAATCACCAGGCTGGAGCTGGTGGCCTGGACCCTCCGTCTGCGTCGGCAAGGCGTCGTAAACCTGTTGATGAATTAACCTCAGTTTAGCAGTCAAGTCATGTAAGTAGTCAATCAACATCGGGTACTCAAGATCAACAAATATACCTGGCCTAGGAACCCCCCACACATTCGCAGGACGGCCGAACACTATTTCATAGGGACTAAGCCCTATTCGGGAGTGTACAGTCGCCCTAGTTGACAGTAATGCTAGAGGCAAAGCGTCAGGCCACGAAAGTCCAGTCGTAGCCTGGATCTTCGCTAATTTCAGTTTAAGGGTGCCATTGTACCCTTCAACCAATCCAGCTGACTGGGGATGATTGGCGCTGTGGAATTTTTGACTAATTCCAAGGCCCTTACACACACTCTTCATCACACTTCCAACAAACTCACTTCCGTTATCTGACCACACGACTCTAGGCATTCCATACCGAGGAAAGTATTCCTTCAGTAGGATTTTCGCAGTAGACAAGGCAGTATTATCTTTGAGGGGATAGGCCTCGATCCATCGGGAGAATGCGCAAACCACAACCAAAACGTATTTCAGGTTATTGCATCGCTCCATATGGATGAAGTCCAATTGGATCACCTCAAAGGGATACGAAGGAGGAGCAAAACTGCCAGGGGGAGTTGGGGTTCCTTTGCCAGGATTGTACATTATACACACCATACAATTCTTCACCAAACGTTCAGCACACTTAGTAATTCCATCATTCTTCCACACATCAGCCAACAACTTGCAAATACCTTTCGCGCTAATATGTGCTAACCCATGTGCCATTTGCACAACGGCCAGTACATACGCATCAGGCAACATCCATCTTTTCTGATCTGACAAATCAATCCAGCAACCATTCACATCCAACCTTCCCGTACTTTCTTTCCACTTCATCTTTTCAGTGTCGGTGGCCTCATTCTGAATTGCTTTCACACTCTCTATAGTATTCTCACACATACTTGATTCTGTAGGCCACCTAACCGAATTCGTCACATACATTCGAGTGCTAAGGTTCCGGGCAGTCTCCTTAGCAATCTCATCTGCAAACGCATTACCACGACCAACATCATCCGTCACCTTACGATGCGCACTACATTTAACAATTGCAACTTGAGCAGGCAAAGTCAATGCATCCAAAAGATCGTTCACAAGCTGGCCATGCTGTATTTTCGTGCCATGTGACGTCAAGAAACCACGTTCTCGCCACAATCGTCCAAAACTATGCGCTACACCGAAAGCATACTGACTATCGGTGTACACATTCACACGTTTACCTTTTGCTAATACACATGCTCTAGTAAGAGCGATCAGCTCTGCAGCTTGGGCAGAATTCTGATTCAATCTCGCAGTCTCAACAACAGTATTCAATGTCACCACAGCATAAGCAGTAGTCACATCACCATTCGGCAATTTAAAACATGACCCATCCACATACAGGATGCCATCCGGGTCTTCCAATGGGGTGTTTTTAAGGTCCACACGACCTTTTGTTTCCTCCTCTGTCCGCAAGTAACAGTCATGTTCTGTTACTGCATCTGACTCTGCACTAATTGGTAACAAAGTTGCCGGATTTAGGACATTACAACGTTTTATCTGAATGTGGCTTGCCAAGAGCGTCAATTCGTACCCAGATAACCTCGCACTCGTCAAGTGCTGAGTTTTCGTACGGTTCAAAAGAGTATCGACTGCATGCGGAACCATCACCGTAAGCATATTATCCATGACCAATCCTGCTGATTGTCGGATGGAGACCGCAGCTGCCGCAGTTGCTCTCAAACAACTCGGCAATGCTCTAGCTACTGGGTCTAAGGTCGAGGAAAAATATGCACATGGACGTTGCTTACCACCAAAAGGTTGCGTTAAGACGCTTAAAGCACAACCTTCCCTCTCGTGAACATATAACGTGAACGGCTTGCTGTAATCAGGGGTACCTAACACAGGGGCCGAACACAATGAATCACGTAATTCAGAAAAACTTTTCTGACATTCTTCCGTCCATGGTAAAGGAGTCGAAACATCCTTGCACGTAAGAGCCACCAATGGTTTCGCTAGCAATGAAAAATTAGGAATCCACTGCCTGCAGTACGATGTGATACCTAGAAAGGCACGCACATCTCTTTGGGTTTGTGGCACAGCCATGCGCGCAATCGCTGCAATTCTCTCTGGGGTCAATCTCCTTCCCTCCTTTGACAATAAGTGACCTAGATAGGTTACTTCTTGACAACAATATTGGAGTTTAGAAGGTGACACCTTGTGATTTAACTCACAGAGATGTTGCAGCAACGACACTGTAGCAATTTTGCAAATGTCCTGAGTATCAGCAGCCACCAATAAGTCGTCGACGTATTGGATTAAAGCCGCACCAACCGGCAACCTAAACGCATCTAGTTGACCCTTCAAAGCTTGACTGTAAATCGATGGACTTTCACAGTAGCCCTGAGGAGCGCGTTTGAACCGGAAGCTACGTCCACCAAGAGAGAAACCGAAAAGGTCCCTGCTCTCTTCGGCAATCGGGATGCTGAAAAACGCATTTTTCAAATCAATCACCGAAAACCATGAAGCCGTAGCTGGAATCAGAGTCAGTAGCGCCGTAATGTCAGGCACAACAGGGAATTGAGGAACCACAATTTTATTCACCTCCCGTAAATCAATAACAAAACGATAAACAGGCGGTTTGGTAGGATCAGTACGTTTAAGAATGGGCAGTACAGGACTATTGCACACGTTTCCCCGAGTTTCTTCAATGACATCTTTCTCGATCAAATCATAGATGATCGCTAACAAAGCTCGTTCACCATCCAGGGAGATACGATATTGGGGAATACGTGGCAATCGCACATTCGATTTCAACTGAACAACATAAGGGGAGATATCAAGTAGGCCCACGTCGTTTGGACCCGTCGCCCACAAAGATGCAGGAAGAGAACTCAATTCCGGTGGAAGCTTATCGAGGGACAAGTACATGGGAGAGACTACCCTCTCTCCTAACGTAAGCTTTATACCCGCAGGAGAACAATACAAAGTCGCATACAAGCGTTTAAGCAAATCCAGACCCAAAAGATTTTCACCACAACCAGTGGTTAAAATCAACGGAGCTTCGAGCTCGCGAGGCCCAATTTTAAGGGGCAAAGGGCGCGAAACTGGATTGCTAACGGGGGCGCCAGAGAATCCAACGGATACATTTGTTAAGCCAGACAAAGGTGCGCCAGGGAGTTTCGAATGCATGATAGAACTTTTCGCTGCACCAGTGTCCAACAGAAAAGGCTCAACGACGCCCGATGTAGCAACTGCGACGTAAGGCCCTCTCTGATCAACCGGAACTGATACCACTCCCTCTCCTTGTCTTGGGCTGTCCTAGTAATTACTATCGTCAGTTCCCTGATCGACGTAATAATCGTCTACATTGTACTGCGCAGATCGTCCTTGCGATGATCCACGTTGGTCGAAACAATTATTAGAATTTGACGAGTTATCAGAACAGTCGTTCTGAGCACCACGACCTCTACCACGTGATGCGTTCTGTGAACCACCACGACCTCCTCTAGACGAATTACCACCACTACGGTCATTTAAAGCAGGACAATTGAATTTAATGTGTCCCTCCTGTCTACAATAAGCACATTGGTTGTACCCCAACGAAGATCTCTGAAAAGATGAATCATTACGCGGCTGCGATCGATTTGATTGCGACTGCGATCTATTCTGCTGAGGCGCATTCTGATTAGAACGCGGCGGATATGCTTGTTGTAACAACACTTTAGTTTTCAGCTCTTTCGCCTTTTTATCGGCACGGTCATTTTCCTCTTTTTCTCTATTTTCGTAATATTGTGCCGTAGCCAGAATCTGAGCTGAGGTAGAAACGGCCCACGCACTTTCTGAATTCTTCAATTTATTGCACAAGTCGGGCAATAAGTTCGATACAAATTTATCCACAAACAACCTTTGTCCACCCTCAGTACCCATATCCTGCCCACTATGATCGACGAATGTTTCCTCGAACCTCGTAAAGAAGTCTGAAACACTCTCATCTTTCTTCTGCTTACAGGCTGACAACTTGTCCCAATTTACCCTCATAGCTGGCATAAGCGTTTTCATTAACGTAATGATTCGCTGGGGAAGAAGTTCAATCAACTGATCGGGTTTAGTAGCAGCCACTTGTCCAGCATCTGCCGCTGTAATGGCAGCCCAATCACCACCTAATTCATTCGCGTGACCTTGGTGACGAATCTTGGCCCATACCGGTTGCGGTACGACATTGCCAAACAACATGTCGATATCGGCCAGATTCATTATCGTAGCGTCTACGAGCTGCGATAATTCTTTGTAATACCCCGCAGGATTTTTGCGAGGATCAGGCAAAGTTTGTTTCACCTGAAGCACTTCCGATCGTTTCCAAGGGAGGTGTATCCACACTCTCTGGAAATGTGCTGGTATTGGAGCATTAGCATTAGTATTATCAGCGGGTACCCAAACTGGCGGAACTTCTCGCATAGGATATTGGCCAGACCCATCTCGTTGTTCAATGTCCTCAACGAACAATGCATGAGGAATAGGAGCAGGACGAAGAGATAGCAACCGTTCAATAGCACGTCGGACATTAGTATCGACTATCAGTCCAGTTGCGAACTGACGCCGAAGATTAGACAGGGCGGTCAGCACCTCGTCAGGCGCAACAGCCGCTATCTGATCATGTAAGAACTTGCACATTTCATCAAACACATATCTCTGAGTAGGTATGTTGAATTGATCAAACGTTTCGAGGACAACACGAGGTGGATTTCTAACAGGGTTTATCATCCAACCCATCGCCATATTGTATAGCGCAACACGTTCTCTATTACCAGGAAGCTGGCTACGTCTCTGTGGACCATCAGAACCAGCAGACCCAAAAACAGGTCCGAGCGACTGAAAGAAGTTTGTCGCAAGAGGAGAATCACGATTACGAGTAGAGGGAGAAGAGTAAGACACAGGACTAACAAGAGAAGGAGTAGAGACGTTAGCAGCAACAGGGGTTAACAACACAGGAGCAGTAGCGTGAGCAGTAGCGGGAACAGGAGTATGTGGAAGCGGAGGAGCAGTAGGAATAGAAACAGGCACAGGAGCAGGAACAGTCGGAAGAGCGGGTGCAGGTTGAGGAATAGGCGGAGGAATAACAAGTGGGAGAGCAGGTACGGCAGGGACCACAGGAACTGCGGTACCCTGTACGTACGGAGGTGGCGACTTCATAAGATAGGACATTAAAGAATCCTCAACTGCCTCTTCCTTCTTATCCGACTCCGTAGACAAAACAGGATAGCATTTGTCTATGGACATACGCTGTAATCTCTCAAACACTTCCTTATCCTTATCCTCCTTATCACGCTGAAACTGCTCAGCTTTCTTCACTATAGTAGCAACAGTATCTCGCTGACTACGTTTATTTTGTCTGATCTCTTTCTGTCGGGCTTCTTTGCGCCAGAACCGAAAGGCATCAAACATGGCCGGCCTAGATTTACGTTCGAACAACTTTATTTCCAAATTATCTAAGATCGACGCTTCGAAGCTACCGTGAGGTGGCCAACGAAGATCGCCGTCTTTCTTTGTATATTTGATCCATTATCGTTAAAAGCAATCGGGCCTAGCCCATGTTTGCTATATAAGTCATAAGTAGGAGTTCCAACCGGAGGTATCGGACACGAGTCCTCCAGCAGGGAATCCGCACCACAAGGTCTAAAGCAACTGAACAAAGTACTGCGACCAGGCATCTTGCACACTAGCCGAGTTTCACAAACTTCAAGGGTTACGGGATTTCGGGATTTACCAAGTCCCAGCAAAGAACTAAACCCTCGGTCTTTGGCGGCTGCAGTCGTCAAACAAATACAACAACAACAAAGTACGCTAGCAAAGTGTCACCGACAAAAACACTCACACAGCGTGTACAACAAAGACACCCGCTAAAGTGTCTACAACAAAAACACTCGCTAAAGTGTTTACAACAAAGAACTCTGGGAGCGACCCACAAATACTTAACTCAAAGATCAATGGCGTCCTCAGGAAGGCCCGTCTAATCGTCTCGCTATACCAAGGTCTACGCCAGGCGCCAAAACAGGTCTACAGTCAGGGTAGCAGTCCGTCGCAGCCGTTAGGAGGCGGGAATCTTCGCGGGAAAAGTCTTCGGGCCACTTATTTCGACAACAGGATCGATGAAGCGGGGTGCACCTTCCCTCGGAGATTTCACACGAAGTTCCTCACGATCGTCAGGCTTGGACCGGTACCACTGATGCAGCCCCACGTTGGGCGCCAACTGAAGGACTGGGTTCTTTGGACCCAGCGGTGCCAGGGCACAACACCTGAAACCTTCGTGGGTAACCTGCTCCGGCGTACAAATCACAGAGACACGGGACACTTCCTTCGGCGTCAAAGAGTCAAGGTTTATTTACTGCAGGGAACACAGAAGTCACAAGAAGTACAGCGAGTGTAGTTCGGGGAGACTGCTTCAAATTGTATTTGTGGATCGCTCCTTTTATACAGTTTCTACCCATAGGATAACATGATACACAATAGTTTACAACCTGGTTCCCACAAGTCGCTCTCAGAGGGGTCGCTTAGATCACTTTGAAACACACAAGATCCGGAACATAAGTGCGGAAACATTTGGCGGTTCCCAACTGTAAAAACCCATCTTCCCACCATTAGCAAATTCCAATCAGCAGTAAAGTAGATCGAAACAGGAACGAAGACAGGTGCAGAGGAAGACGGAGACAGTGGGGAGATCGGAAAGGGTGTAAAAGGGGAGTGTCGAGAAGCACGAGATACAGACATCAAAGGGACGTGCCTAATGAGATGCACAACTGAGACAATAAGCCCGTGCGGCAAGATGAGCCTCGAGCGGCGCCATCTGCCTTACAGTAGCATCCCCCTCGTCATAAAGACACTTTCAAAGAACATGTGTCTTCCGCAAATATCTTGGGAGTCCCAGGGTCGCGAAGCGGACAGCGTCTGTTCGCTGGCTACTTGAGGGCAAGAGACAAAATGGATGCCGTATCTAAGATGGAACCCGTGGGTACAGATGACAAACCCACATAACAAACGAACGGTTTAAGTTAGCACAGCGAAACTGCGCACACTTGCTAAACTCGTCATTTGCGGTTCATAGATACTAGACTCGACCATATTCGTGTGAGTCGAAAACACCACTTACAATTGTCACGGAACCTCAGTACCACAGAAGGCTCCAAACACATGGATAACAACATAACCCAGAATAAAATCACTTTTCTAGGAAACAAAACCTAAAGGCACTCCTTTGGGAGTTCCGCACAGATGTGTAACAATGACACTTGGTAAGGCTGACATTACTGAGAAGAGTGTCAGTCTTCCAGGTGATCACTTTCCTGAAATTCTTATGCGTACTGCAAAAGCACCATTTTAGTCCTGAAGTGCTTCATCCTCACCACTGGAGAGGGAGGCACGGGTACTCCTGTGGGATGGACAAACCTTTAGATTCATTATACAGCTCTAAAACTATACGTCTATATATTTGCTCTGCGTAATAAAACGGTATCCTGCTGGCCTCTCCGCTACAGGTGCTACTTGATTACATATGTCCTGCGAGAGAGAACCCAGCTGTGAGGTTGGATAGGCTAGCAATGGACTGACTGACATACTTATATTACCTAAAACAAGCACGGGGAAGGGGATCTCTCCCAGCAGCGACTCAAGCAGTGATACTAGCTTGGGGAAAATCGCAAGGGGAACGCTGCTGTAGTCAAGAGATATGCTGAAGGAGGTAACCAAACTCAAGGGTTTCAAACAATGGAACCTGATGGGGAAAGCTAGACTGGGAACATCATGGATAAAAACAGTACCAAACATTCACACAATTACAGGAGGAAAGATGAGCTGACTCAAGCCCAGATATTTAGATATGCTCAAATAAAACACACCTTAATGACTGAGAACGCAGAATGGAAGGAAATACCAGGAGCGACACCATTAGAAAGAAGAGTACTACTGGCAGAAGTAAATAGGGGTGCAGTCTCCGCCATAAAGTGCTCATTAATAATAGCCCCAATTGTGTAAAAAAATATCTGTGGCCAATGGAAAATGTAAACTGGGAGGCTGCAATCATGCACCCGATGCAACATTGACACTCCTACGACTCAAAAACCTTCACAGAACCACTAGAATGCAAGTAGACTTTACAAGATGGGCAAGGCGCAAACAACTAGATGTGTAAATTGCAATATAGAGGAGGGAGCTTTCCTGCATACAGATTGGAGCTGGAGCAAATAACGTCTAAAAGCTACTGGGAGGGAATAAGAGAACTGTCTTTGATACTCAAGGATGAGATTCCAAAATACCCCCCAAGTAACTGAATGAAGTAGACCTCATATGAGCAAACTCCTGTTCTCCACACTAGGACTAGTAAAGAGGGATCTAGCCTGGGAGTGGGGTGATGAAGTAGCCCTAATTAATGCAAGGAGTAAGCCAGCATGGGCGTGTTCATGGAAGCAGAAGTTGCAATGTATAAGACTGGGGGGATGTCCCCAAAAAATAGATAAAGCGTGGGGAAAATGAAGGACATATGGCCTAGTTGAGCATGGACAGGAACAATTAGAATTAAGAGACCAAGAGGAACAAGAAAGAAACAAGTTTACAAAACTACACAGAGAGATTACCATGGACTGGGCATTAGGTAAAATGTACAAACTGTCTACCCATTGTACTGATGATATGTCTGAATGTAGTTTCACCAAGCTGTAAAGTGTTTACTTTTGTTCCATTAACTAAAAAATAAAAATACAGATATTAACACCGTGCGTGCGGTGCCGATTTACCCCCGGTGCTGGGCCCTAATGTAAGTGGGTGTGGCCATGGCGAGATGAGCTCGTCATGAGCACACAAGCACCGTGCCTCATGACGAGCTCAGCTCGTCATGAGCATCGAAGGGGTTAAACAAAGAGTAAATGTCTTCTGCCCTTTCTTCAATGCCTTACCATATGACAAGGATTTTCATAAAACAGGCTTAATTTAGAACTACTACTGCTTCGAAATAGTGTAAATGGAGGTTCACTACACTGGGAGCAGACGCACAAACCATGCTGGTGCCCCTGATTTTGAAGAAGAATTTTTATTTGAATTGGAAATCATCTTAGTGAGAACCATTTTAGCACACTTAGGAAGAATTTAATTTGAGTATGATACTAACAATTAGTAATTTTTAAGCCTGGACTGTGAACTCTGCTCTGTTCGCTGAGTTTTTCGCACCACCCCAGAGCTTGCGGATTTAAAAAAACTTGAGGATGGTAGCAACCGCTCGCATTGAGAAACCTTTCATTTGCGTAGAGGAAGCTGCCACTGTATTCAAACTTCTACCTCAGCGGCTGAAAGAAGCAGCGCCCTCTTGCACTGCTATTCACGCTGATTTTACAGCGTGGGACTAACACCGGCACAAAAAATCAGTGCAAATGTCACGGGATAACCCACTCTGCTACTCCGCGTAGCTTGGCCGAATTTTTTTGTCATTTCGCGAATGGCTGAGTAATTTTATTCCTTTTAGTGGTTTCCTGTGAGATGTTTGTAGAAAATAATTCTATATAAAATGTTAGAAGCATCTGCGTAATCTTAACAAGTCTATCTCTTCCTGTTTTGAATCCCACCCCCTCTTCTCGTCGTGCCATTTGACAAACACCTCTATCTCACTTTTAGTTTATTATGTGGGATAGTCCCAAAGCTATCTGTAATAAGAGTTGTCCTGCATAAGTCTCTTATGCTTACTCCTGTAGGCCTCTCAGCTTGTGTGACAATTGCACCCATGTATCTGCTTAATAATGATTTTATCGGACAAATCTGTAAGTGTTGCTCTTTCTTATCTCTGTAGGTTATTGTGGGTTCTCAGCTTTTTACTTTTTGCCTCTTTAAGAACGTTAAGTACGGCTTTCTCAAACTCTGACTACTAGAGGTATATTATTATTAGGATGCCGCAGAAAGCCATAGACATATGTATTGTGCTGAACACAATGGATAAAGAGGTTCAGTGATCCATTATTCTAAAAACAAACCAAAAAGAAACTAATGACATATACATTTTAATTTAGTATTAAATATTTAAAGCTTAATGTAAACTTTAAAAAAATGTACAATGTGTGATGATGGGATCGAAACAGATGGAGAGATTTGAGAAGAATAGGTGAGGAGGAGCATGTGAAGGAGGACAAATGCCCCTCAGAACAGGCATTAAGACCTATGGGTCTGGTTTGCATTTGAGTGTAAGCCGTCACCCAGATCTGTGCATGCAACATGGGGCACAGCAATCTGTTGATGTCTGGGGCATCTTTGAGCTAGGCCTGGGCGGTAAATACCGTTCTGCTCGCGGAATTTGGGTAATTTCGCGTTCGCGGAGAACGCGAAATTGGCCAAAATTCTACGTTCCGCGCCTTAGCGAAATTTTTTGCTTGTTTGTGTTCTCAAAATGCGTGTTAGCGAGATATTTCCCCCCAAGCACGCAAACAGCAATTGCGAACAGGAAAGAAGCATTGCTAACAAGCAATTCTGAGTGTTCAAAGAGATTTTCTACCGTTTCGCAGAGATTTGCATAACTCGATTACGCAAATTCCGCCCACCCCTACTTTGAGCCACCATAGCCCTGCCTAAAGTTGGAACAAATTCACCCAAAGTCACCTCTGCCTCAATTTGTAACAAAATATTGGATGTCAATAAAATAGTGTCTACATTTGAGGCCCAGATCATAAAACCCCCTTGAAACACCTCCTCTGCAGATTGGTACTGGTGGAGCTCAACACAAGACCCATATCTCTTTGTGCATGTCGTCACTTCCTCCTGTTAATTATAAGTGGAAATTACTTTTCAAGTAAGATGTATTGGTGCCTGATCCAGTTTCCAATGTATATGCGATTTAACATATGATAAAATATTTGTGTTTCCTCAGTGTAACAAATGCCATCGATCTGTGGAGTGCAGAAGTTACAAAGGAGGCCTTGGAAGAGCAGGTAGGCATCGAGAACTGTCTGAAAGATGCGTTCAGTTTATTGAGCCAGTGATGATTGACGAAGGGGTTATGTACCCAGAAACAATATTGTGCAACCATGTTGGTCACAAATGAGGGCATCCAGTGGTAGTTCGTTACTGGAAATAAAGTTCCCTTTGCTGAATGGCCTTACTGTGCCACAAGTTCTGGATTCACAATGTGCTACCCTGTATATGCTCTAGTGGTTTCAGAATATCAGAGGTTCTGCCTGTCCCGAGGTTGCTTTTCTGATCTTCATGTGTTTATGCCCTGTGTATTCAGCATCCAAATTTGCGAATTGGTTCCTGGCCTTAGCTGAGAAAAAACATTTGCTCATGGCAGGGTGTAGCAGACTGATGGTTGTATGGAAGCCTGTTGGTTGGGAAACTTGAATTGGCTGTGCTGCTTCTGCTCTGGGTAACCCTGTGCATCACTATCTTACTTGGTCTCCGTTGTCAACTAATAGTGGCAATGTGTTTGGTGTTTGCTCAGCAAGCGAGTGGGTGTTTGCTCAGCAAGCGAGTGTTGAGCAAGCACAGGAGTGTGAATTGGTGTTCAGGCGCCTGGTGTACCCCTGAGAAGGCGGAGTGCTGTTGGTGCGGGTGTGGTGAGTGTTTGGGAAAGGACCGTACATGACCATCTGCAGGAAGTGCTGATGAAGGCTCCTTCTGTGCGATGTGGCAGCAGCGCGTTGAATGGTGGTCAGGATGGAACTGTAGAGGGATACCATACCATGGAAAGTAACTTCAGCAAGGCACTGAAAACATGGATTTTTAAAGCAACGGACTCAGTGGTCTGGGCAGCAATCTAACTATCTCTAGCTTAGTTTCTCGTTGCACACCAGCGCCAGGATGCTCCTTTCGGAGGGACAGTACGCGCTTTATAAATACGACATTACATAGTGATGGGTAGGTGGAGGACCAGGGGTCCTAACACTGGGCACTGTCCGGGTGCAGGTGAGATTACCAGCAGCATGGCTGCATTAGTAGGCCCTGGTAGCGGGTCAGTGGGAGCAGGGTCGGCTCTAGTGCAGTGCGACCGGTGCCACCGCAACGGGTGCTGGCTTCCTGGGGCCGCCATGTTTGCAAGTTTATTCAGACCCTCCAAGATTTCGCGATTTGTGAAAAAATCGCAAAATCAGCAGTTTTGTAAAAATGCAGCGATTTATACAAAACTGCCCGGGAAATGTGCACGGTCGGTCAGCTCTTGGAAGGAGGGCCCTTTTAGATCTGTGTTGATAGTACAGCTCTGCTCTAGTGGCTGAGAAGTACATGCTTCTGTATCAGAGATGTCTTTCTAATGTTTCAGGAGCTAGGGGGAGGTCTCTTTTTAGCAGAACTCGAACTCGCCCAACCTGCTGGAATGTCGGCCCCCACGTGTCTATTCCTGCCCGTCGCCCTCGTGGGGAACAGGGGGGCGACTTCACTCCTAGAAGAAAAGCGAGATTTCGGACAGCCTGAGCATCCTGTGGGGGAGCAGGCAAAGGAGATGTAGGGGGGGGGGGCGCCTAGACATCCCATTATTTGTGGCAAAATGATGCAGCAACGTGTATTTGGGAACAAAAAGGTAATTCGGCCACTCTACAAGGTATAGCTGAAAAGGTGCTACATTTGAAAGAGTGTGTCATGACTCCATGATGTCTAAATTCAGTGATCTAAGATGTGCAAGATCAGACGTGCATCAGTTTCATAGTTTTTTGTCAATATGTGCACGCTCACATTCACACAATTCTCCTTTCAGCACTGATTGTGGTTTTAAAATCCAGGCTTGCCTCGTGCAGTGTCCAGTAAAAAGCGGCTGCTTTCACTAGCAGGCTTCTCCGAGAAATAAAGCAGCCATTTGACCCTATTCCTTTTTACCATGGAAACGATGCCGCTGTTTGCCTTATTATCGCACTAAGCAGTCAGGAATAATTTAGACGGCTCTGAAATACCAAATGGCCCGAGTACACCACCTCTATTTTATCTGAAGGTAGGCTTAGAGAGTTTCCCTTCATCTAGCGACTGCGCACGAGACAGGATCAGAGGTTTACCTGCTTCTACACCAGGAGGAGGCCACAGAGGGTCTTCAACCCCCACCAGCACCCACAGAACTGTTACTCAAGCCATGAAAATTGTTTTATTAAAACATGTGTAGAACTTTGTTTTTTAGTATCATAATTGTTTTTCTCTGCCCCCACGAAATTGCAGGGCAGACAATGGTCTCTACAACAGGTATCCTAACTCTGTTAGATATTTTAAAATGCAGCCTCTATGTAACCAATTGAGTAACCTAGAACAGATTTACTGTCACATTTGTCATCTGTTACCAATATCTTTGCAGCAAATTCAAAAAAAGAAATATTATGTTGCAGGGCATCAGTGGCACCCTCAATTGGCAAAAGAAGGTGCCCAAGGAAGACGTGTCCTGCCTCTCGGATCCCTAGGCAGCGGTGCCCCACAGTGGTGCATACATGGCACTAGAACATCCCAAGGATAAATACAGCTCCCTCCCACGAGGTTAGGACTGGAGCTGTGCTTCCGTAGAGCTGCAGACACTTTAAACATGCCTATTTCAAAGTGGAATACTCTGCTAAAAAAGCTTTCATTGATTTCAGAATGAAAATTAATGATTATGAGTAAAATAAAGTGCCGCAAAAATGGCGCTAAATTTCCATATTTGTTCAGCTAAATTTCCACATTTGTGCCGCTAAATCTTAGCAATGCCGCAATATCCTTGGGGGTCTGTTTATTATGTTTTTAAAGCACCTGCTGCCGCGTTCCTTTCATCCGGCAATTACCAGGCTTCACAAAAATGTGAAGTTAACTCCTATGATTAAAGTTTTGTATAGTTGATGTTTTGATTTATGTGAAGGTAGTGCAGAGGGTTAATATGCCTGTTGCAAAGAACATGTACCATGTAGAATACAGAGTGCATTTAATGTGAATAGATCAGCAGGTTACTGCCTTTAAAAGAGACATCCTTTTGTTACTTGCATTTTATAACTTAAAGTCCTAATATTGAACAGTGAGGTATTAACTTTAATCATAGAACTGCATATACACTGCAAAGTATACATTAGAGCGTAGATTAATGTAGAAAAAGGGTGAATTTGGGTAGAAAGTGATTCTTATTATTAAAGAGAACTTCCAACTATGCTGTTTCTGTTTTTCCCCCCACTCTGAAGCACTCCTAAACTATACGGCCTAACAGTATGGATGACATGTGACTCCTACACTTTTAGTCCTTTGGCTTATGTAACATTTCCTATAAGCTGATTTACACATGTATGTTTGATTGTCTCTTTGTAATGTGTGTGTGATTCAAAGTGCTCTGACATACTTTACTGGTGTGAGTGGTGCTATTTAACTAAATCAATGCATCTGAGAGAGAGTGGTTATGGAGACTTAGTCACTGTTATAGGGTGCCAGTGAGAAAATCTGTGGTCGAGGTGGTCATTGGTAGGTCGCCAACTAACATTGTCGCATTGGGCGCCACCAGTGCTAAAGCCGGCCCTGAGTGGGTGGGGCACAAAAGGTGGGAAGCCGGAGAATGGAAAACGAGCAGGGAGCAAGAGGAACTTGCGTAGGAACAAACAAAAGCAGCTGAGCGAGGAAGAAGAGGAGTGAGGCAGGGCCTCGAGGCGCAGGAGCTGGGTCCAAAGGGGCCTTGCTTGGATGGATGTCCGAGCACAGGTGTGTCCAGTGGCGTTAGGACAGTCACCTGCTTAATGGCTGGAGTGCGCTGTGACCACCATTAAGTAGGTCCTGAGAAGGGTGAAGGAGGCAGGAAACGAGAGAACGGGAAACGGGCGTGGAGCAGGAGCGGAATCTGGAGGAGGTAAGGAGCGGCAAGGGGTTAAGCAGGGAGTACGGGAAATGGCACGGGGTGAAAGAAAATAGCAGACAAAAGGTAAACAATGGTAGAAAGTTAACAAGCATTTACAATGCAACGGTTTCGCCTTTGTAAAAGTTAGAGCTATTGGCATTGTAAATGACGATTTTTTTATTTATGTGTTGGTTTTGCAAACAGATAAATAAATGGCATTGCCATTTACAATGCCAATAGCTTAATCTCTCGCAAACAGTAACAAGAATTCCCAAAACAAATACGCAACTCCACGCAAAGTACAAACACTTTGTCAATGACTGCAGTGGGTTGTAAACAGCAACGAAGTCACTGCCTTTCAAAAGTTGGATTTCATTTTGCATCTGCCATCAAGTAAGCAGGCCAGGCAGAGAGGTATGCAACATGTGATTTATACAGTATATCGGAAGCACGCCGGATCCTAGGCACTTGTGTAACTTTGAAGGATCAGGTGTTCCGGGTCCCGCATTGAAGTGAATGACACTTCAAATTTTCACTGAGGAGGGCTGTGACATTCACTGTTTCATCCAAACAATGTCGTGCCTAGCAGAAATAGCAATGCAAATTGGGGAGGGGGGGGTCTCTCATACAGTATCCGCTATGCATCACCTTCTCTGGACCTGTACCACCAAGACTAATATTCCCTTCCGCACCCCAATCTTGTGCCACACCAAGGTAAGTGTATGTCCCCCATCCTTGATTTGTCCTCCGGGGTGATGTCCAGCAACTCGCACTCCCTGTCACAGGATCCTCCATCCAGGGATTCCAGCCCACAGAGGTATTCACAAGGATGCTGCATCGAACACCCTTCCTTCCCTTGTGCCACTGACAGTGATATGACTAATATCCCCCTCACCACACACGTGTATTTCTAGATTAAAAAACCCTCCTCCAATCCAGACTTCCACGATGACGTGCCGTATAATACGGCCGCCTTCTCTTCATGGTGCACCGCCCCAGGCCCACGGTCCTGTGTTGAAGTCCACCCCTCTGTCTATGATGGCAGGGTAGTACTGTTCGCCACCTCCCCCTCCCCCCTTGTGGTGTCGATATGTACACTGGGGCCTCTGTTCAGGTATGCCTGATACCCTCTTCCCTCAAGGAAGGCGGGGCCTTCTCGCCCACAGGGAGTGGGAGCTGGTAACCCTCCCTCCCAGCACCGGGCTCCCCTTTAGCGTCCCGCGCTCTTTCGCACTCACCGTGGTGTGTCTGTGCGGCGGCGGTAGCACGGGCTCTCCCGGGCCTCTCTGCACGGGCTGTCGGGACCCCGGCGGCAGAGATAGGGCTGCCCACAGCTGCTCCTGATTCGAAGGAGCACAAAGGAGGGGTCACGGAAGGGGGGGGGGGATAAATCTAAATAAAAAAGAACCGGGGCCACGGTTATACACATAAAACGAAGGGGGAGGGATAAACAAATTAGGGATATTAACGGGATGGTGGTCCCAAGGGAGGTAGCAAGGGGGAGGAGTCGGAGGGTATGGGAGGAAATGTTGACTATAGAGTACATCGAAGCAACACTAGTGGAAGGGAGGAGCAAGTATGTAAGGGAGGAGTCTTTGGGAGCAATACTAAAAGGAAGGCAGAGAGAACAGAGCACACAGACTGAAGCCAAATAATCGGTCAACAAGCACTCACCTGGGCTTCCTCCGGCGGCCGTGGTCGGCAGGCATGGAATGACAAAAACAAACACAGAAAATAAAATACGAAACTTCGCCCACCGTCGCGATGACGACATCGCAGAGGCGGAGAGGGAAAAAATTGCGGGAACGCCCCCGAATCTGGTCCGGCCTTGATGGACAGATCCTGCTCCCAATGGCTAGCCTCCATTTATGGAGCTAGCCAATGGGAGCCGGGGAACGTTCCTATAGCCCATATAGTAAACATTAGATTTCGCCTGCGCGAACTGCTTGCGCAGTAACGCCAGGCGAAACCTAAAAGCAAAGGCATGACAAATAGGCAGAGAGAGGCACAAAAACAGATGGAGACATGACAAAGTAGACAATGGCAGAATGAACAGTGGCAAAAACAAATAGTGGCACAGACAGAATTAAGTGGCAGAAAAAAACAAAAAACAAACGGTGGCACAGACAAACTGGAAAATTGAAAAAACTGACAAACCTGGGCAGCAGAAGGGGCGACAGGAAGACGAGTGAGACAGGGCTTCGAGGCGTTGGAGCTGGAAACATAAGGGCCTTGTTTGGACAGAGGTCCAAGGGGGGAGTAGGGGGGTGGCAGTAGGGCAGTCACCTTCTGGCCTTACCTGTGTCTTTGCGTGGTATGGGAAACCTTTTTTACTATCGTACCCAGGTGTTTGTAGTAGTTGGGTTATTGCGTTTCAGTGGCTTACAGACAAATGCATCAATTCGATCATTTTTGATGGATGAAATTGGTCATTCACTTAGCCATCCATTGGTGGCAAATCCACTTTTGAAAAGCATTACAAACTAACACTAGATGCTGCCAAAGTCCTTGATGCCCACTGATGACCGTGCCCATTTTAACTTTTATTCTGTGTACAGGGGCAACTTGCCCAACCAAACCTAACATTGCTGGACATCCCTTTATTACAACTTCGCTTTTCTTGCAAATGCGCCTGTAGTTGTCATTCGCCTGACCCCAATTCTAATGCTTATTATGTAAAGACTTGTTGGACAAATGTGGTGCATTTCCTGTTTTTCTTGTAAGTTTCTCAACGTGTTTAGGGTGAAAAGCTACTGGTTTGATCTCCATGAACCATCCTGCTCCTCATTTCAGTGTTCTGTTCAGAGTAGTTTGTTTGTGCAGATGACCCGTGTCTATAGTCCCAGGGCACATGCTCTGTGACTTAATGGATGCTCCCCAGTAGCATGCTAGACTTTGCAGGACTTTTGTGGTCTGCACACCGTGGTACTCTTTACATTAGGGATCGCCATGGCCAGGCTAGGACATGACTGGCAGTGTTCAGTGTCTGTTTAGGTAGAAGTGGTTGGAGGCATGAGAGGTATGTGAGGTTTGGGAGGGATTGCCCTGCATGTTTACATTTCCAGTGTTGCAGGATGCTTCCTAGATTTTAGTGGAGGAAGTAGGGTCTCTCACACTTCCTGCATGTGCGGACCTGTGCTCCCCTACCACACACCCAGTAGCCAGTGTATGCCAGTTGTATGTGTTTGGAGTATAGTTCATGTTGCCTTCAATCGAGCTTGAGGCCTTCTTTGTGTCCAACCTCCTTAGATCCACCTTTAGTTTGATAGTTGAGACACCTGAACATGGAACTGCAGCCAAGGACATATGACCCCTCCAGGACACCTTAGCAATAGAGGTAGGTTCCCTTTTTTTGTCACCTGCGCTTTGGGCTTGGGTGTTAAAATGAATAAATCCATACATGCAAGCTTACGTCCTCGAATGGGTGCAGATGCTTCAAATTCACAATGTTTCCAGTAGTACTCAAGGAAACCCGTGTCAGTCGTAGGTTTCCAGGAGTACTTCTGGTAAAAACTATTCTGAATTTCATTTACTTCATTTAACGGGACATCCATCTACATAATTATACATAGTGTGACGTAGCGTAGCCACAAATGCTTTCTCGTTTGCACATTTAATGTCTTCACAGGGAAAACCTATTCCTAGGGTAGAAACCCTCACTGGTGTACCCTCATCATTTCTGTTCGCATACTGTTTGCATTTACACCCTTGGAAACACGTCTACTCCTTCACTTGATGGGAGGAAATCTCCAGCTGTTTCCAGATCCAGAATTGGTTATGGAAAAGTTTCCAAATATAAATCCTCACCTTTAGAAGAATTACTCAATATTGCTCTTATACTGGGATGCTAATACATATGATTAAATGTCATCATGTCTCTTCACACGTGCACATTTTCATTCTACAAATTGCAAAAGTTAATTTGCACTTGTAAGTCAAGCTAGCCGTTTCAGTGTGTCCAGTGAGCTTCTGCCAAGAAGGCAAAAGCATAGAAACGTCATATGATTGGCCTGTTCTATGTAACAGTCTGATAGTATGGATGCCTGACATCACCAATGCAAGCAGATTGACCTTGTGGTAACTACTGTAGAGCTTCTACTATAAGATGTTCTCAAAAGGGATTGCTTCGCTCCAGTAAGTAGGTGGCAGCTTCGAATATGAATGGCCTCTTTGCTTGGGTCATACTGCAATTGATTCTGCATATTAGCAGGCCCTTTGAGCCAAGGTAAGTATTCAACTTTGGACTCTAACTCTGCGTGCCACTAGAGAGAGAACTGCCAGAGAGAGGTAGCCTTAAAGGCCAGTGGAGCAAACAGCAGAGTAGAGGAAAATGTATATTTGAGACCTGATGGGAAAAGACAGACTGCCGAAACTTAGACTGTCTTAGGACCTTTTCCACCTCCCCAGAGCATTGTGGTGTCCCTTGAGAGCCGTCTCCCCTGTGGTGCCCAGTCTGGATGGCCCCTGATCCAAAGACAGCACCATCTACCTGTATTACGTCTAGCTCCTTTCTTATACTGCTGCTGGCATCCTGTTCACCACTGTTGCAGACTGGGCGAATTCAAGGACATTGGACCTCTGCAACCAGCTGTTGAAGCTCCCACTGAACAGGTGCCCCCTGACGGCGCGGATTCAGGGCCTGAGCAATCCTTTTAGCGCCATAAGCATTCCAGATTGAAATTTATGGCTTAGCATACTAATTTCAGCTCCAGTCCATAGCGTTTTGTCTGCTGCTACGGATGCAATCTGCCCGAATCAGTGTAAATGCCACAGTGGGACTGCTTATGTATACACAATGCCAGCCTTCCGTATCAAATAGGTTCTATTATATTAGGCTACTTTAAGGAGATCAGATAGAGGTATATGTGGTGTTTGTGCATTAAATATGTATTCACTGATGTCTTGTCAGCTCCCCCAGATTCTAGTTCTGGCTACTCCCCTTATTGCAGTTGAGCTCCCAAGTAATGTCATTAAAGTTTGGTTCTCCTTGCCACCTTCGTCCATGGGCAGGTATAATTTTTCTAATGCTTTGTGCTTTACCCAGTACCTCACATCCACTCTACCTGCAGTGATGGGAGCTCTTGTTAAGTCTCTTGAGCTGCAATGGGCGTTAGGAGAATAACACCATTTTAGAGAGACCTACGCGCCCCGTCTGTGACCGAGATAACCTATTCCAAAACAAAGTTGATGTTTTCACAGTAGTTACTGCCTTGCCCGGATTGCCCTGGACTACATCTGCAGGACTTCTGTATACTCTGACACCAAGATATTTAAGCATGTGTCTCCAATGCCAGGCCCAGTGGCCATCACCATGGCTATGACTCCTGCCTCCATCTCTGTAATCGGGAACAAGCATGACTTTGTTCTTTTTACCCTGAAATCAGATGCAGTGCCAAATCTGCCCAGTGCTATCAGCAGCACTGGTAGGCTAATTCAGACTGCCTCTATATACAATAGCACAAATTCCCCATTCTGCGAAATTGTATACATTTTGGCACTGATGCATATCCTTGTACCATCGCTTAGCCGCCTCACATGGCATGCCAGTGGCTCTATCGCCAGTGCAAACCAAGAAGACAGAGGATGCCCCTGCATTGTGACTTGACCTATGCACCAAGAGTTTAGTTTTCCTTTGCTGGTCTTAAAGTGAGCTTTAGAGTCCGTGTAGAGCAAACACAACTACCTAATCCAGTTCTTACAACTTCCCAGGTATTGGAGGACAGCTTGTAGATACTCCCAGTAAAGCGTATCAAAGGCCTTCTCCATGGCGATGGCCTTGGCTGCCCACCTCGCCTGTGTTTGGATGCCACCTAGGACCTGAAAAAGTCTATGCACATTTGGAGCCCGAATTCTAAATGGAACAAAGCTACTCCGGTCGTAGTGGACTATGACCGGCAAGCCTTCGGTTTTCTGTTAGCCAGTACCTTGCAGTTTGAATTTAGCATGGATAGTGAACTGAATGAATCTGTGTCTAATGGATCATAATCGGCCTTTGGTAGTACCACTACCATGGCTTCTGTAGTAGGAGGTGTAATGTGCCTTTCTCAAGTGCTCAGTGATAAGTTTCTAGCGAACATTCATGGGTCCCCTTGAATACCTTTTAGGCAGCCCATCACATCTGGGCCTTTTGCCCATTGCTACTTGCGATATTGTTAGCTCTAGATCTTCTGTAGGCATCTGTGCTTAGGGTTCCTCTGCCTGCTCAGGTGACCGTCATTGCAAGTTCGCTTTTCCTATGGAAGACGGTACTGTGGCGTTGACTACTGTTTCAAATTCTATGTAAAGATGCTCATGTTATTCTGTGTCGGTTTTGTTCTTCTCCAGCATTCATGGTTACTATATGTCTTTCAGTGTTTTTTATGGCAGTGATCTTCAAGTGGGGTGGCAGAGCCTTACTCAGGTTTCCCTATTTGAACATCACTTGCTAGTGTCCAACTATCAAAGGCAGGTTATGGGCCTCACATTCAGGGACTTGCAACTCGTTTTCGCCCCTACACAAGTGATCATTTAGGGTGGTTTTTTTCCCACCCCAAATACTGTCTTAATGTTTCGCAAACTGTTGGTGGGCTCTCTCCTGTGCCATTGTGTCATCGGAGGGAATGTAATATGTATTCTGCTAATTTATTTTGAAATCTGCGTCCTCTGGCATCACTGGCTGCAATCACCATGTTGGGAGTTTTACCAGTCTCCTGCCCCAATACAAGGACATAACGTGAAGGCTGTGGTCTGGCCACAGTTTCACGAGTTACCGCTCCCTGTGAATCTCCTCTCTTAGCTGTGTTACCAAGAATATATCAATTTGAGCTTGCAAAGTGTGCAGTCGAGAGTAATATGAAGTTTTTTCTTCTTAGTGTGTTAATTGCTCTCCTTGCACCCACAAAGTTCTATCCCCTTAGTCATTCCATCATTTTCTGGGACAAGTTTCTACCTGGGGCAGCAAGTAACGGTATATGGGTGCTTTCAATATCGACATTTATGAAGCTGTTTATGCCACCCTCAATTATATACGGGCCTAGGCCACCCTCAATCATATACAGGTCCTGAGGGTGTCTTGCTGTTTTGAGATTTGGTCTAGAAGTTCAGTTTGCTTGACGTTGGTGTATATAGACCCATTATATGCAGTGGCTTGCCAAGTACTTACACCATATATGCCCATGTGTCTTCCCTTGTCGACACATTGTTCACGTATGTTACACGAGATCCCTGGCTGTACCAAATGAGGACACCCTTCGCGTAAGCTGAATAAATTATATAGTAGAGCTGGCCCCTCCACACACGTTGCTGTTTCACTTCTCCTTCTTGGTCGGTTCTTGGAGGTTGTCTCATTTATACCCCTGCAAGTGTGTATTAGGTGTCTTTTTACCGGGTTTCCCAGGCCATTGACCTTGCATGTGATCAACTTGTGAGATTCATTTCCCATCGTAGGAGGATAGAGCTGTATGTGTGATAGGCTCTACACCCTACGGACTGGGTGCTCAACCTTCAGGTGCTATCCTGTACTCCTGAACCAATCTGCTACACCAAGCACTGCCGCTGCTTCTATCCCCAGACCAACATTATTGCAGACGCTACTGCTGTTGATTGCCCGCCCCCTCTGTCTTTCCTGTGGGCCGGGTTTCAAACTACCCTGCACCCACATAACACCCCTCACCATCCATATAACTAAGAAAAGTTGGTTATACGCAACATTGGGGGGGGGGGGGGAATAAAATGTACCGACTCCATTCCGTGCCACGGCTTTTATGGACATTTTTGGATACACTGCATACCTTAGAACTTAACGCAACGCCTAGCTGTCCATAAACATGTCTGTCAGATGTGCTCTTTATAGTGACTGTGTTTACGTGTAGCTTTGAACAGAGCTTGGTAGTTGGGTCTGCTCCTTTCTACCCTTTGATATCCAAGGTCCTCTGCTGTTCTTGGAGATCATGGTGCCTGTTGGCCCTGCCCGCTACTTGATGCTAGCTTCTTCTCTGCCCAATCCCATGCCTCGCTTGGTGCAACTAGGGATAGCGCCTTCAGCGTATCGGGGAAGAGGAGCATTTACCTTATGTTCATTTTGTCAGGCTTTGCTTTGACTGCTGGCTATCAATCCTCTTGTTGCTGGACAGCTGCTGTATAGTCCGAAAACGGAAGAGCTTTGCAATTGCAAAGGATCATATCCTGCAATCCCATTATTCCCTGAGACCCGTGATTGAGTGAGCGCTCATGTGCGCAGTAGACTTTATTTGACTACAAACTCACACATGTGGTGTAATGCTTTGTTTGCGAACCTTACTCGTCATTCACTTTGTTCATTTGTTACAGAAATATCAAACTGGAGTTGTTACAACGGAGGAGTACTGCAGCAAGTTCAGGTGAGTCTCGCATGGGGAGAGTCCCCTGCGATACTTGTGTTTTCCTTCCTTTTTCAAAAATTTGTATTCATCAACTAGTGCGACCGGCTTGTGCGTGAGAGCTCTTGACGCATTGGCATAACTATTTTTATTCTGTTCGACTCTTTACTTCTCATTCTTTTGAAATGGTTCTGTCAATTTCATTGATGTTTGTGACCAGTTGTTTGTTCTATATCTTGACTTTTGCATGACTTTGCAAACATAGATTTATGTAAAAGTTTTAAAGTATGGCAATTTTGTTAGAAGGCATTCACTTATTTAGTCTGTTAGACCAAATATTAAGAATCTGTGAAATTTAGGGTATTGTAGAGTGCTGCTGAATTATGGTGGCTGAATGCCTTTGCACTCACGACCTGCAGCAATGTTTGTGCTTATGAAAGTGTTTTACCACTGTCCGAAAGCATAAGATAATTGCTCCAAAGTGGCACATAGACCAGATTTAAGAGTGGATTGTGTTTCTGCTCTATGGTTATGAGTATTGAGAAGCCTTATTACAAGGCCTGTAATACAGTTGCATCCCTCTTGTACCCATGTTGCAGTCATTAATGATGGGCATCCCAGACCACTATCGTCCTGTTATGTTCTTGGGATTTCAGCGGCAGCGCATAGGGGCTCTAGGAAGACACAGGGAAATTCTGTGCAGGTGACGTTATCACGAAGCCTGCAAGTGGGGTTCACGTCTATTCCCGCAGCCGCTACAGTCGTAGCATGTGCATTTACCTGGAGACTTTTGGCGGCAGAAACAAGATGCAAGCTTCTCCCACAGATCTTTAATGCACAGAAAATGTACAGGATGGGCAGCAGTATCACAAACCTCTTTACACAGACAGAACAAGTACAGTACTGGGTCCTCCATCCACACAGAGCACGGTTACCTCCGATAAAGCTGATGCAGCATAGACAACAGCTGTTCATGCTCCACTGACTTGTCATAAGCATGCTATGTACAGCAAGGACAGTCTGCTTACCACATGGACATCAGGAGTCCAAACTTCCCTCTTCCATATAAGCGTACAGCAGAGAGATGGCAGTAGTGCAAAAAGAAGATGCAGTGAAGGAAAGTGCCATTTGCATGTAAGCAACAGGTCCAACTCTTGCGGTAACAGTACTGGAGCTTCACACTGACAGATATTCATGCACAAGAAGCAGTGTTATCTTCCCTTAAAGCATGTACAACACGTATGGACACAAGCACCACTAAGCCATCAGTGAAAGATGGCTTCAACACTAAAACCACCAAAGCTGCATAAAAAAAGAACAGTATCACGAAGAATCCTCCAAATACCTGTGTGAAAGCACTATAATATTGTTCAGGCATTCATTTTGGATCCAATAATTTGTTTTGACAATTTTTTTTTTAATATAGGGTTTTTAACACAAAAAATGTTTTGGCTGGTAACACCTGACCAATATTATAATTCCTTTACTTCTTACATCAAGTGTTCATTATGCAGAATTGTGGTGTTTTTGGTGGACGAAGCCTTATTTTCAAGATGTCTTACCGATTAAAGCAAAGAGTTCCTGCTGGCTCCTAAAGCTGCTCCTTAAAACAATACCTTTAGGCTTTGCAATTCGAGCACTCCTTGAGATGTGGAATATACACACAAGTCAATAGCTTAAACCTGAGCGCAATAAATATTCCTATGTGCTGATTTAAGATGCAATTCTCACTGTTAAAAGCAGTGGCTGAAGGGGGCTGACTTGAAGTTCAGTGTGTGTGTTTTATAAACAAATTCTGTATGTGCTGCATAGAAGGCTCATCTCTCAAGGGCGTACAAGTAGGTTTGTTTTCTGTTCAATGTAACTTATTGTTGGTACTTGGCACGGTTAGTAAGATGGAGTCTGTGAACTTCTATACAAGATGAAAAATTACTACTTGTTGATGTATGACTTTTGAATAGTATTTGCAGAGTATGTGTAGATCTTCGTCCGGAATCAAAGAATCGGCCTGTTTGTGAACCCAAAAAGCACTTTAGTATGTATGAATACCAAACTGCGATTTAGTAAGACATTCTGAATTGCAATTTGCAGTTGCGAATACTTACCGATTCAGTATTTGGAATAGGTGTGTTTAGGTCATCCCTTCCACATATCGAATCTGAATACGATGTATTAATGTTATGCGACCTGACTCGGAAAGTGTTGTGCAATGCGCGGTTTAAACTGATCCACTTTAATTTTGTACATGGCACTTACATGACCCCGGTTTCCCTGAACCGTATCTCTGCAGATAGGCGGGACAACTGCCCCAGGTGTGGGGCGGGGAGGGCCGGATTCTTACATTTGGCCTGGGAGTGCCCGTGGGTCTGTGGCTTCTGAAGGGAGGTGGTGGACCATATTGGCCATGTCACGGTCCTCCGGATTGCCCTGACTTCGCTTCATTGTCTCTTGGCCCTGGTCCCCAAGCCCAAAAAGAGGAATTTGTCCTATAAGTTACTGCAGCTGCTACTGGTGTTGGCGAGGCGGCACGTGGCTATCACTTGGATGGGGCAGAGGGCCCCCGAGTTATCCCTGTGGCTTAGGGATGTTAGGGAATGGTCCTTGGCTGAGGAAACACACATGCAGCGCACGCGCCGGGATGAGAGGCTTCAGGAGGACTTACTAGCATGGAGAATGATGTGTGCTAAGGGGTTGCCCAGCGACGACTCGGATGCTACCAGTGCCGAAATGTTTATCCCTGGGGAGTCTGGCTCCGAGGAGGATGTAGCGGGAGGCAGGGAGGAGGGACCTGTTTCGGGGTAGTGCCCTATTGGACTCGTGCAAATGTTCCATATTGTATTACTGTGTGATTTGCCTTGATGCCCAGAGGTTTGCTTAGGACTGTGATATCTGTACCCAAATGGGCCATAAGGAGGTGACTGAACTATTTACACGTACTTTATTAGCGATGCCAAGTATGGGGGGGGGATTTGTTTTGTTGTTACATGTTAGACTGTGGTTTTATTGAACAACGAACTGTAAAGGAAGATGAGAGATGGGATCAACGGATGACAAGGGAGGGGAAAAAACAAACCGGCGGATACTAGGGATACGCATGTGTTATGTGCAAAAGTTTGTTTTCATTTTTCGCACTTTCTGACTTTACGCCGCCTGGCCTCCGGGCTGTGGGCTACACGGCTGTGTAGTACTCTGTATGATTCTTTTGGTTATTTCTCGACTAGCAGTGCCTATGAGTAGACTTGCTTGCTTGTCTTTTCTGTACTTTCCGCAATAAAAATATTTTTCAAAAAAAAAAATGTTGTGCGACTGATTTTCGGTCAAATATTAGTATTTTACAGACACTTATGAGGAGGTGGTTATCCATTCACAAATGGGAAGATATATCAATGGGACCCCTACCCCTTTGAGAATGTTAAAATAAATATTATTTAACCACATTGCTGCTGGACATATTCCCCTCCGGTGCTGAGGGATAATAGTAATGGGTGTGGTCATGACGGAACGGTTCCGTCATCAGCACAGCTCCACTGTGCCTCATGACGGAACCGTTCCGTCATGAGCATCGAAGGGGTTAAGAGCTGGCAGAGATAAAACCTAAACGTTTAAGGGAGGAAAACTTCCTTCACATAAGCAGAGCAAAAACATTTCTATAGCTTTTACTACTCTTAACCATGATAGTTTCCTGTCAACAATAAGTGCAATACCAGCACCTAAAAAAATTGTCTTGAACACATACATTCACCATTATGTAAATTTTCTCCCAAGACCACATACGCACCATTAAGTTATTTCACATCTGAGAATTTGACAGTGTGCTCGCCAATCCTCTGCATGTTCCCCCTGCACTTTTACAACCAACCTATTGTTTCTGTGAAATCGCTATCACTAAGGAGCTCGGTCAGCCTACTGGTGCTATTGTAATTGCTTGAAGGTTGAGTATATCTCTCTCTTTTGTCTCTCCAGAGAAGCTTTTGACCACGGTACCACTAGTCTTCTACTGCAAGACAGCCGTGCCTCTCTGAGCATCAAGGAGGACACCTGGACAATAACCTTTGACCTATTCAAGCAGCCAATCTCTGACACGAAGGCCCAGATCCAATCTTTGCTCTTCAATCTTGTGGAGCGGGCCAACAGCCTGGAAAAACGCCTTCAAGGTAGGTGACAGCTATGTGGAAGCTGGAGTGCTTTAGCTCCTTGCCTTCTTCTTGCCAGTGTGATATCTGTTCTGCTATTGATTGGCTCCTCCTTTTTAATTTTTGATATCCTCTTCTTTCCAGGATGCACAGTGCATCTGGTTTTTGAATCTGCATGTGCAAATCAGAGCTACCATTGTCTGGTCTCAAGTCTATAGTTCTTCACGGGTCAAACTGCATAAACTGGAGCCTTAGCTTCTATGACCACCAGATGCTTATTAGGCAGATGTTAGGTGGAAACTCATACAGCTTTGCAGTGTTTTCAGGTCTCGCCTGTCAATGCGCATTGAGCTTGCGAGAATGTAGGGGCTTAACGAGAGCTTAACCATCGGGCGATTTCATGCTGTGCCCGTGAAAAGGAAGCTCAATGCGCAAGCGCATTGACCTGAAAAGCGCGTGCACATGAAAGCCAGCCATCTGCCGCCAGCAGCTTCACTTGACGGGGATCATTTCGCACTTTTCACGGCCGCCAGGCTGCGTCGCATTTCTCCTCCCCACAGCAATGCCCTCCGTCTCATTTTGTGCTGCCAAGAGCTTGTTTTTCATGCTTGCCCTCGCACTCTCCCCTCATTAGCCTCTTGTTACAGGCATTTCTCCTCCCCTAATTATTCACGGCCTGCCGGCCGTACTTTCACTTTCACGGCTGCCAGGCCGTGTCTCTCGTTTCTCTTCCCCACTTCCCCCCTCCCCACAGCAATGCCAAGAGCTGGCTTGTTTTCATCATGATTCCTTTTTGCCTCCGTGCATATTGAGTGTTATCACAAGTTCTTGATCTACCCTTCCTCCAAATACACATAAAGCCCTTCATAAGGCGCACCCCACGAGATTTCAGTGCAGCCCCCCTCCCCTGACCTGCTGTGGATCAATCACACCAGTGGTTCTGCTTGGGATCCTTACATTGTTCACTGTCGCAGACCTTCTTAGGACGTCTGAGAGTAATGTTCCGGCATGCCCAGAGGCCCTAAATGCATTGTTTACCATTGCATGCATCTTGGTTGCAGTTCTGTATACATTAGCTTCCCTCCCAACAGCCTGGAAAAACGCCTTCAAGGTAGGTGACAGCTATGTGGAAGCTGGAGTGCTTTAGCTCCTTGCCTTCTTCTTGCCAGTGTGATATCTGTTCTGCTATTGATTGGCTCCTCCTTTTTAATTTTTGATATCCTCTTCTTTCCAGGATGCACAGTGCATCTGGTTTTTGAATCTGCATGTGCAAATCAGAGCTACCATTGTCTGGTCTCAAGTCTATAGTTCTTCACGGGTCAAACTGCATAAACTGGAGCCTTAGCTTCTATGACCACCAGATGCTTATTAGGCAGATGTTAGGTGGAAACTCATACAGCTTTGCAGTGTTTTCAGGTCTCGCCTGTCAATGCGCATTGAGCTTGCGAGAATGTAGGGGCTTAACGAGAGCTTAACCATCGGGCGATTTCATGCTGTGCCCGTGAAAAGGAAGCTCAATGCGCAAGCGCATTGACCTGAAAAGCGCGTGCACATGAAAGCCAGCCATCTGCCGCCAGCAGCTTCACTTGACGGGGATCATTTCGCACTTTTCACGGCCGCCAGGCTGCGTCGCATTTCTCCTCCCCACAGCAATGCCCTCCGTCTCATTTTGTGCTGCCAAGAGCTTGTTTTTCATGCTTGCCCTCGCACTCTCCCCTCATTAGCCTCTTGTTACAGGCATTTCTCCTCCCCTAATTATTCACGGCCTGCCGGCCGTACTTTCACTTTCACGGCTGCCAGGCCGTGTCTCTCGTTTCTCTTCCCCACTTCCCCCCTCCCCACAGCAATGCCAAGAGCTGGCTTGTTTTCATCATGATTCCTTTTTGCCTTCGTGCATATTGAGTGTTATCACAAGTTCTTGATCTACCCTTCCTCCAAATACACATAAAGCCCTTCATAAGGCGCACCCCACGAGATTTCAGTGCAGCCCCCCTCCCCTGACCTGCTGTGGATCAATCACACCAGTGGTTCTGCTTGGGATCCTTACATTGTTCACTGTCGCAGACCTTCTTAGGACGTCTGAGAGTAATGTTCCGGCATGCCCAGAGGCCCTAAATGCATTGTTTACCATTGCATGCATCTTGGTTGCAGTTCTGTATACATTAGCTTCCCTCTCCTTAATATGTGTTTATATGTCCAGAGATTTTGAGGTTGCTGAGAGCGCTGTGCCCCATCCTCCGGCTCGAAGACATCTATACTCCCCGTTTTCTTATTGTGTACTCTTATCTAAGTTGGTGGCATTGCTGTCTTCATCCCTACAAATCCCCTGGTATTTGCGCCGGCTGCTGTTTTGTATTCTTTCTGTGAGCAGCGTATGCCCTCCCCTCCCCTCCTACGTGCCGCGCTGCCGTCCGTCTCTTGTTTTGAAAGCTCGCTCTCTTCCTTTGGGTCTGAGCTGTAGCATCAGTGTGCTTTCCCCTCTCCCTCCAAAAGCAGCCCTGCGTTTTCCATAGATGTTCTCTTACATTCGCCGACTTTCATTCCTGCAGTCCTTTCATGGCCTCAGTGCTACATGCCCTTGGTGGGAACTCTAACCTTTTATGGCCCAGAAACCCTAATTTGCAGCTTTTTTTTTTTTTTTTAAATGGGTGATCTTTGTGGTCTGTCAAACGAAGTGCTTGCCCTGTGTGCGCCCAGCGTGTGTTTTTCTTTACCTCCTGTTTCGTCCTACTTCCCCTCTTCCTGCGTAAACACCTTCTCTTCTCCACATCTGTTTTATTCTCTCCCTGCTCGTCATTTCTAGCATGTTTCCGTCCCCACCGCGGTGACTGCTGTTTTGTCCCAACATAATTAACAGTTGCTATGTGACAAAAACATCATGTGAGTCGTGGCCTCCCTGCGCCATGCCAGGCTTTAACTTTTACAATCCTGCTCCAAGCCCCCACCACCCTTCTGAGGTCACTGCTGTTTTGCTCCAACATCATTAACAGTTGCAATGCAGTGAAAACATCATGTGACCTGCGAGCTCCCCGCGTCATGCCAGGCTTTAACTTTTACAATGGCGGCTGCGTGCCTTTCTCTGGTTCTGGCCGGCTTGCACAAATCCACTTTCTCCACCATTAAGATTAGGATTTATCCCTTGGACGCTCTTTATAGCTGTTGCACGCACTTGATGGCCATTCTGGGTGCCTCTCCTCGCCTCACCTCCCCTCCCCCACCACCTTAGAGCGTGTGTCTACGGCAGGTAGGAGCAGAAACACTGCACACATACAGTACACCGAGATGTATCAACAGTCGCCGTGCAGCAAAAACATCATGTGAACGCGACCTCCCAGCGCCATGCCAGGTTTTAACTTTTACAATGGCACCCTTGTGCCTTTCTTTGGTTCTGCGGGGCTTGCCCATATCAACTTTCTCCACCACTCAGCCAGCCGCACCCGGCACAAGCATGGCGGCCCCTGCTTCATAGTCATTGCGGCAGCATACTAATTTGCCTCATCTTTTTAGGTCGAGCTTGCTCGACATTTTGTACAGGGGCTTTTCAAATTGCTACCCCTGTTTTCCCTGGCTGCAAGCTTGAACGCGCGCAGTGCCAGCTTGCTCCATGTCACCGTGTTGTGCCCCCTTCCCCCCACGCATTCCCAGCCCTTTGATGCTTCCGCCGCACTCCAATTGCTCCCCTCTCCCGTGGCGTTTGTAATCCTGCCCCCTCACCCTCACACTGTGCTTGCATTCTTGTTTGACTATTTTCAAGAACAACGCATAAAAAAAATTGTCGTTTACAAAACCAATAGCTCCAACTTTTCTAATGCGAGACCTATTGCATTTCCAATGCTTGTTTAAACTGGTCGATTGTTGGTTTGACAATGGGACCCTAAAGCCTATTCCAAATCGAAGAGGAAGTTGCTAAGTTTATAAAGTATAAAAAACTGGGTAAATGAGAGTTAGTGATGTGGTGGAGGACAATCCCCACTGACAAGTTAACTTCAAGCCAAACATGATCCAAGGAGTCTTCTTTTTTAAATGGGCCCACCACATGGGAAACAGCTTTTACAACAAGGTTTTTACAACGTTGTGCCTTTACCACTCATTTTTTTAGTGCCGTTTTTACCCCATGTATGTTTTTTACATGGCATGCCTTTACCATGCATTAAAGGTAAGTTGGTGAGTGTGGGGGTTTTTTTTATGTGTGGTAATGGCATATGTTGTAAAAGCATATGTGTTGTAAAAAAATGTGTGTTTATAAGGCATGCAATGTATTTCTCTGCGTTGTACAACCCCAACATATAAGGATTAGAATCCCAAACTGAATAACTGTGGCAACAGGTGACGCAAGATTCTGTGTGTAATTTAATACATTTGCTGAAAATGTTGATTACATGTGCACTTAGAGCTCAAGAAAAATTTAAAGTAGAGTTGGTTCCATTCGAACACTATATTTAACATTTATGTCCAGTTCACCAGTCGATTGAATAGTTTTAGAAAAGAAAAACTCAGTGTTCTATAAGATTCAAAGTGAATATGAGACTAAAGAGTAGATTAGAAAATAATGCAGACAAGAGAGGGACTTCTACAGAACCAATAATTCAGACAGTGTGAAATAGAGAAGGGAACCTGACATGGGCTTGTTACAAAAAAGGCAGGCCATGGTCTTACAACATGACACTAGAAAAAGACTCTTTTCAAGGCTTAAAACCAGAGCGCTGATAGCACTGGAAAAGGGACTTTTTACCACAAGCATTAATTATGTGCTGATTATCAGAGTAAACAAGTTAAACATTTTCGGGGAACTAAATCTTTAAAAATATTTTACTATGTTGGAAAAAAATACAAATTTGCATTAGATATTTCTGTTTCAATTCGAGAGTGAAATTGGGGACATAATGGTATTGGGATCTACAGCCCCTGATGTTGCGGGTCCTTCCTTGGTGCAGCTATACAACATCTTTGAATTCGCCACTGTGCTGTCAACTTGGAAACAGGCCGTAGTCGCCCCCTTCTTAAGAAACCCACTTTCAACCCGAGCATGGTAACTATTGTCCCATTTCACTTCTCCTCCCATACCGTGCCAAAGTATTAGAGAAACATGTTAGTTTCCAACTTGCACACAATCTGGGCACAAGACAGTTTGGGAGGCAGGCTTTCCTACATTTTGGGCTTAGTCTCCTGAGAGAATGACAACGAATCAGAAGATCCAATCCTGGCTCTTGTCATAGCCTCTCTTGGAAAGATGAGCAGGCCTCCACTCTGTCAAGTCTGCTAAGTTTAACAAAGTACTTACTGAGTAGTGAGGTACTATTTCTCTTCTGATTGCTCGGCCGGGCCACTGAAGGACCATGCGGGGCGAAGGGCTGTCCTTTTGAATGTCCATGCGACCCAAAAGTGGCAAAACCTCGCACAAATGACAGCCTAATGTCAGCAGTCCATTACTTAAGGGATGACTTCGTAGGCTGTCCAAGTATGTAGTAGATAGGTGGACACCCTAGGAGACAGTAGGGGGCACAAGCAAGTTCAGGAGTACCACCTGCTATTTCTTTTTGCGTTGGGTGGATTTTCACAGTGATGGTTGATAATTAAACCTTTATCAGTATAAGACTGCAGCTCATGAGAACCGCTGCTTCAAGACGAGTGGGGCTTTCGCCCCTTACTCGGGAACTTCTCAAAGTTACAGGCTCCTGATTTTGGCTACTTCTGAAGGTTCTAGACAGACAGTGAGGTCATGAAGAGACCTGGGGCTTTATTTCCAGTACGGTTGAAACAGTGATTTTTTCCCAGAGTTGACACTTAGGGGGTCATTAGGATGACGGGCGGACTTAGTCCGCCCGCTATCCCATCGGGGGGAAGGGAGCGCCCGCCATAAGGGCGGGGGTCCCGTGGGGGGGTATTAGGATGCGCCCGCCACAGTGGCGGGCGCATCATGCATGTTTAACATTGTGGCAGGCGGTGCTCTCAGCACCGCCCGCCACAATGTTAAAAATGCTTGTGATGCTTTTGCATACACAAAGCGGCAGGAACCGCGTGGTGCCTGCCACATTGTGTATGCAAATGCAGGGGGGTACCACAGGTACCCCCCATGTGCACCCCCCACCTCGCCTTCACCATGGGGGCTCACATGGGGCCCCCATAGCAAAGACCACATGCTTTTCCGTGGCGGCATTGCCGCCACGTAAAAGCATCGTCAAAGGCCCATCCTAATATGGCTGGCGGTCTCTGATAGACACTGCCACCATATGAACCCTTTTCCGCCCCAGTCGCAAGGCGACCAGGGCGGACATGCGGCGGACGGTCTTTCCGTCTGCCGCGGACCCCCCAGCCATACTAATATGGCGGGGGGTCATTCCGGAGCGGATGGCGGGCGGATTTCCCCCGCCAGGCCGGCGGTGACCACTGCTGGCCTGGCTGGGTCAATCCGCACGCCATCCTAATGGGCCCCTTACTCTTTTGTCCGACTAGGATCTTTGAGTGGATATGAGTGGAATATGGTGTATAATATTGTAACATCCCGGGCTGTGATTATTTACAAATATTATCACGTTGAGCACTTTTTGCACTCTGCACCATCTGCTCTAGATCATGTATTATGATGTTGAAAATAATACAGTAAAATAGAATGGATAACATCAACCCTTTTTTCATTGCGTGTGATACTATCACACCCCACTGTGATTTGGTTGGGTAGATCTGCTGTGGATTAAGTTTGGAGGGTGACCCAAGTTCCGACCTGGATATGGGGGGGTCGTGTGTGTGTGTGTGTGTGTGTGTGTGTTTTCGATCAAAACCTTTGGAAATCGCCATCCTGTGCACGCAAGCCCTAGTACACTAGTGTATTTGCACACCGCAAACTCACCAGCAATCCGAAATCCTCCATATTCTAGACATAATGAAGGCTAGGAGCCTCTTTTGAGAAACTGAATGAACAGAACTTTACAAGGTTAGCTGGTAGGTAGTCCCCTTGGCATGCCAAATGAAGAAAGTCCTCTAGTCTGTTTACAAAGTAAGCTTCCACCACTGTCTTTTGCCACAATGTCTCGTTGGAGATGCTCTCAAATGAGTCCCTTTGACTTCACCACTCGCTGTTGGTCGATCAGAATACCTCCAGTGGGTTTGCGTGGTTTCTAAACTCTCCGAGAGGGAAAATAAACCTGCTGTTCCATGTCAATTGAATAACCAGACTATCACTGCTTACCTTGTCCACTATAACTCTTGCTTGTGGGTAGGGCTACCGGTTTTATGGGATTTATTTATTTGACATTTCCGTCTGGATTTATCCATATTTTGTTTTGTCAACTTTATCTGTATCCATATTTATTATGGGTTTTGTAAATAATATAAAGCTGAAACTGGTATATTCCCACATTTATTTAACCAATAAATATGCAGTCATGCTTGAATGCCTGACAGGTTTCAGTGATATGAACACCTGCAGAAGATAAATCAATGTACTTATACGAAAATATGCACATTTCAGTATCAGCCGTGTCTATATCTACTTTTGTTAAAGTCTCTTAACTAAAATTCCTATTTTTAACCCCCCTACCTACCAGTCCACACAGTGATTGGCCTGGAAGTCATGGAAAAGTGTATATTTTCGAATCACTCAAAAAGCTCCCAATGTCCAGTTTTATTTAAAAATAAATACAGACAGGAGAATGCATGGTTTTCTGTCTGTATTTATCTGTAAAAACCAGTAAAAACGAAAAACGGGGAGCCTTACTTATGTGCCAGATAATAGTGTTCAATAAATACTTGTTGACGGCTGATTTTAGTTTCTTTTTGTCAAACATGACTACTTATGAATTTGTCTTGCACATGATTCCATTTACCATATATTATGGCAGACCCTCAGCTACTTCATGCCTCTACACTTCTTAGGCCACAACCCTTTCAGAAACCCTTCCCGCTTTTTCACTCCACTTAAAGCACTGGCAGGGAGGGTGGATGTGGGCCAGCATTCTTCTATATTTCTGACCATGTTGTTGTGAGTTGGGTGGGGTTTGAGGACAGAAGGATTTTGGCTGCTGTACTCCCATATTTAACATAGAGGTGATTGTCTTTACCAGGGTTTCACTACAGCCACTCTTTCTGCTCTTCAGGATGTCTGGGGCATTCCTGGGCAGGGAAGATCCCTCTTTGGTGTTGCACTGAATTCAAACTTGCAGTGATCTGACTAGGATTCTTAAGCAGGGTGTTGCTTCCCGCTTTTCCAAGAAGAACATTGCAACTTTTAAAATCAGTTTTCAGAATTGGTATGTTTTGAAATGTTCCTCAAAACAGGTTCAGAGACCTCAAATACTGGAAACATCAAAGGTGATGAGTGGAAGGAGAAAGTGAAATGAGTGGCATGGAAATCCACCTCAAAGTATGTCACAGTGAGGCTTGGATTGAAGTGCAAAATGCATGTCCACATTTGATCATGCTTATCAGGTAAGAAAGGGGGCCATAAAGTAATCCAAACAAACCTAAATGTCCAGCATTTACTTCTTGCTGAAGGGTGGTCTAATTAAAAAAAAGTGTCTTTTTGAGACCTGTGATGTGCCAGACAACCAGGACACTGCTCCTGGGCTCCCCCCATTCTCCGAGGTAATGTCATCAAAGTGGTGGACAAATCACTTTCCTATTGAAATTAACGTTAATCGACCAAGGTCTCTTAAAGAATGTTTTCTTGGTTTACATGTACATAGTTTACAGACTTTGTGATGCCTGTGTTTTTTCAATCTAGCTGCAGAGGGCGCTGCTGCTGCTGCTGCAGCTGCTTCCGGCAGTCCTGAAAAGTCGTTGTCAAAGACCCAAAGACAGCTGATGCCAGGTAATGCTCACTCTACCTGCCTTGATAGTTGCTTTCCAGGTTTTATTGTAAATGCTTTTCTTTTTCTGTTTTTGTTTTACTGTTCAACGAGCCAAACCAGAAAAACTGTTCAGGACCTTCCAAGTGCTTGCCAAATTACAATTACATTGTACCCCGTTACTCCCTGAATTACCAACCTTTTTCAGTGCAAGAATATTGAGAAGTTGCAAGTTTGTAGTCCATAATTTGAAATCTCTTACTTTTCTTACCTGGTTACTATCCAACCTTGGAACCTGCTTGTCATCCTCTTTCAAGAGTTCATCTCTTGTCTCCAACATTTTCACAGTACCAGTGCTTTGCTTCTTCAGAATTGAGTGGGGTAGCCTATGAAACAGGACTTTTATCCCCTCCCGAAAGACACAAACCAGAGACTGCCAACCACTCTAAAACAACCCATCTCTGAGTACCCGAACTGAAGTCTGCTCATATCCTCTGTAAATACTCCAGGTCCTCTTTATTGCACTAGACGGGGGACTCTATTTCAGCACTCATCTTCCGCTAGCATACCATCGCTTATGACTAGCATGATCGTGCTGTCTTGTTTACACCACTATGAGTTGATGGCAGGTCCTCCAATCTGACCAGAGGTGACCATTCCGCTGCAAAGTCTAAATATTGATTCCTAAATATTGACTTACAGAAATATTGAGTTGGAAATATGGAAGGTACAGAATTTCGAGGTCAAGTATATCGATGGACAGAATATCAACCTTAAGGTAAGTAATATCGATTTTAAAAAACAAAAAAAATATATTGATGTAAGTAATATCGATGTAAGTAATATCGATATCAAATATATCGATGTCACTAATCTCTGTTACTAATATTGATATTTGTATTATTGTTATGTATTTTATTATGTATTTAATATGTATGTTATGTTTTTTGTTAAGTATTTTACTTATTTTAAATTATATGTGTACTATTTTTATATATTAATAATGTTATTTTTAAGTCAATTTTATGTTTTAGTACCGGAGCGGGTTGTGGGTTTATAGGGGAATAGGGTGGGAGGTAATTTAATTATACATTTTTAGGAATTATAATTAATAGTAATTAATATTTGCATTTAAGTTCTGTAGCCGGTTGTGGGTTTATAGCGGTGGGAAATAATTTAATTGTAATTAAGTAATGCTTTATAGCGCCAAGACGCCTTTGGGCAATCGCGCGCTTTATAAGTTGATAAATCAAATCAAAATCAAATCTTTATTTTTATTTATTGGTATTGATAATTTTATTTTTAATTAATTGGCAATTAATTATTTTGATTTGCAATTCATTTTTTTAATTGGTAATTCATTTTTTTAATTGGCAATTAATATTTTTAATTGGTAAATCATTTTTATTGGAAATTGTTTATTTGGTAATTAATGTTTCATAAAGTATTTTTGGGTATAATCAATTTTTAATAATGTTTTGTATATGAAACATATTTTATTATTCAATATTTATTTGGTAACTAGTATTTATGAATTAATTATTGGTATTAATGTATTGTTCAATTGTAATTATGTTTTTAATAATTAATGGGTATTTGTAAATGATGTAGTTATTTAAAAATTAAATTATTAATTATTTTAAATAAAAAAATTATTTAGAAGTATGTTCTATTTAACTTTTACGCTACCCAACTCTTTCCCTACTGTTGCACTCTCTGGAGTAGAAATAGTAATTTTTACCCCTATGCTATCCAACACTTTCCCTACTCTTGCACTCACTGGAGTGGGAATAGTATTTTTTCCCCTTTGCTATCCAACGCTTTCCCTACTGTTGCACTCTCTGAAGTGGGAATAGTAATTTTTACCCCTACGCTATCCAACGTTTTCCCTACTGTCAGGGGTGTGGAATTTATTCAAATATCTACTTGTCCATGGGGCAGGTTGCTTCATAAATCTACTTGTCCAGTAACAAAATCCACTTGTCCCTTTGGTGCCATGTGTGCAGCGACACATTATGGCAGCAATCTCATTATATAGGAGCTCTTACATAGCCTCTCTGATTATGCCAGGGCTCATACCATAGTGGTGTTTGAATGCTAGCAATCCCTTTATTTTGCTACGTTTCCACAGATCTGCATACTGGGACTGATGGTAGTGGTAAACAATAGTTCCAGGGTTGGAGTGTCCTTTTGAGTCTGTGCAAACCTACTAACTTCCATGTTTTAAGAGTTTTCAACAGCTCTTCTCTAATCTTTTCCAATACTTATTAATGTTGGAAATTTACTCCTGACAATGGCAGAAGTAAACCTTCTCCCAGAGTTGGGAAAAAAAAGTGGTTGGAAGGAAAATAAACTTGCAAAGGTTTTCGAGTTGGCAAATCTACACATGCATATTTGCTCATGCTAAAATGCAGTTCACAAATATTTTCTAGGAGTACTATTTCTTCCCTTACCTCTGTACATTCTTGTGAATTCATGAAAGCCATATAGCTGCCCTTAATGCAAGGACATATACCAAGGGTGCACTTTTGAGACTTTCTTTAATAATTGGGCCCCTAATTTGGTCTGGCCTTGTCTTTAATAAACACAAAAGGACCATGACCTTTTGTGTTTATTAAAATTCTCTCTCTGTATCAGCTGGCTTCACTGTGAGTGACAGCACTCTGCTCTTTCACAAGGAGCATATCGGCACACAAAGTAGGTTTTGTTCAGTGCCAGTAACTAATGTGGCAGTGTGTCATTCATCTTGCTTTAAAGCTTCTGCAGATATTTGCATCTAATCAGAGAGCATTCTGGGAGCATTATGCATAGCCTCATATTGCTAAACTTTGAAACAGTGTGTCCACATCTTTATACTGGAACCACTGTCAGTAGTGCAGTCAGAACTTACATTTACTGAGCGCGCTCAGTCTAATACTAAAGGCTCTCAATTAATGAACCATAAATACAAGTTTGAACAGCATTAACATATGCACACAAATATTACCTTAACTGCAGGCAGTGCCCTTTCCTGATCCTTAATATGGTACTGCAAACTGGCAGCCAAAGGGTTCGTGCTGCAGGGGGTTGGGCCTGCTTGTCCCAAGGACAAAATACACATTAAAATTTGGTGCCCTTGACCCCAAACAATATGTCCTAGGCGTCCGGCTATAGGAATTCCACATCCCTGTACTGTTGCACTCTCTGGAGTTGGAATAGTAATTTTTACCCCTACGCTATCCAACACATTCCCTACTGTTGCGTTTTCTGGAGTGGGAATAGAAATTTTAAGTCCTACTCTATCCAACGTTTTCATTACTGTAGTTTTTTTTGGGACTTTGAATAGTAGTTTTATTTATTTAGCTAGTTAATATTTTTTGTATTTTAGATAATGTAGTGTAAAATTAATTAAAAAAAATATTGAAAGTATATGTAATTTATTTAATTTAATAAACATATTTACTTTTTATTTGTTTTATGTGTAGATGTATTTGTAACTTATATTTTTTAATGTATGTTAAAATAATTATTAATGTATTAAGTATGTATTATATATTGTTATATATATGTTTAATGTTTTATGATCATATATGTATTTATTATTTATTGATTTTAAACATGACATATTTTTCACTGTATATTTTAATTTTAAGTATTATTTACTTAATTTTACACATTTTTGTTCAACAGGAAAAAATATAATATTTTTAATTACGATATTTTTAACCTCGATATTTTTGTATTTACCATGTTGTAGATAGGATTTCGATATTCCTGCCTTTGATATTCCTGCGTCGCTATTTCTGTATGTCGATATTTTGTAGGTCGATATTCTGTCAGTGATTTGACCATTCCATCTTCTGAGACCTTTCCCAGCAGTCTAAACCTAGCATTGTCTTTGCTAAAAAGCGAAGAGTTCCTCAGTACTCCACCTATTCTCCCTTGCTTTTCAACATGTTCCTGTGCCTCTTGCACAGGTGGCGAAAATCCACACATCACAATTAAAGATTTAAACTGATGGCCCAGAAACAACTAGTGAGCAACAGATCACCTCTGACTGTATCAACCTTTGCAGAATTCCTGAATCCGATCCACATGCACTACTGGTTGAAGGAAGGCTGCCTCTGGTTGAATGGGCCTAAAAATGGAGGTTCTGTCTTTGAGTAACAGAAAAGACTCCTAATCGCCTTTGGCCCTCAGGAAAAGGTCTGACCTCTTACCTAAAGGAATCGTGGTAGACTTAGAAAACTCCTGTGTGTCCTATTGGACTATGGCCTGTTATGTTATTGTACTTCTTAGCCATGATGAGCTGTTAAATCGCTTTGCAGAGGAGTTTCATGTTATGATTCAACTCTCATCCATACACTCATCCTTGAGATAAAACATCAGCCGGCCATGCTTCTAAAGTTACTTAACCCAACTTTATCCCTACACCGTAAAGGCTATCTACCAGAGGAACTGAATAGATTACTAATTGAGGCACAACAAAGTGTGCAGTAATTCCTAAAATTTGAGATCTAAAGCTTAAATTATTTTGTTTCTCAATGTCCTAATAAAGAAGTAACGGTGGCCTGCCAGAAATGTAGTAAAATAATCTACAGCAACCTGCTCGTATTGTGGCAAAACAATCAACATAAACTTGCTCAAATTGTGGCAAAATATTCTACATCAACCTGCCTGGACTGTGGCTAAACAATCCACGCCAACCTGGCCGAACTGTGGCAGAACAATCCGCGCCAACTTGCCCAAAGTGTGGCAAAATGATATATCCCTTTCTATCTCAATAAATGTGTGTGTCTGTGTATATACACCACCGCAGGCAGCCACCCCTTCCTGCACATAGACTTTAGTTGTCCACGGCGTGAGATTGGCTGCAAGTGCTTGCTAAATTGGCCTCAATTGGCTCCTGGGGATCCCATCACCCTGGGTCAAGAAGGGAAATGGGGCGAGTGACCACCCTACACTGAGCCTTAAATGGCCGGGGACCCCATTAGGCGCCAGGGGGAGCCCCCGGGGGCCTTTGCGACCACAGCCAGCTCCCCGTATGGAGCAGGAGCCGGCATTGCTCTTGCCTGGAGAGAGAAGCTATCTATACATGCTCCCTCTAGGCTGGAGCAATATCTGTTCTGTTTCCTTTCACACAGGAGTGCTGGAAGGGAAACCGAGGTCTGCTACAGCCTACAGTACCATGTTTTAATCTCCCGCCTGGTGGGAGTAGACTTTGTCGACGTCATTGAAATCAGCCCGATCCGACCTATGACGACCTTGAGCAGCATGTGCAGGCATCGATGCATTGATCAGCCAGTAGTACAGTAATACTGTGACTGTCTGGTAGCAAGGAGCACCAGGCCGCCGTCAAATTTAACTAATTTGTTATTAAACTGAGGCTGAGCAAAGGCAGTGCAGCCAGTGTGTGTCCCCACCGGCCGGCCCACCACGATTAACAATAAGATGCTAAGCAGAAAACAACTGACTTACAGTACTAATAGCAAAGCTTACTATTCCAATATACCAATAAATATGCTGTGCCAAAACCAACGCTGTTTTATTTTTTGCTAGCGTGGCGGTCCGGTTGTAAGTAAGATCACCGGCATGGTGGGAGACAGCTCGCCTCCGGCGCCTCCATAAGAGTTACGATTAGCAGTACAATCTCGATATAGGGCCTGCCGGGTTTAAGACAAGTATGTAAAAGGTCAGGGCCCTACCCGACAAGGCCCCAGCCCCTGGCTTGCTGACTTGTCCTTGTCCAATGTCGCAGCTGGCGCGCAGCCGGGCACAAATTAGTTTCCAAGTCCACGAGGAAACACAGTTTGGTTTCACACTTTCACTTTCTCACGTGTGGGCACCGTCATACTCAACAAACGGCGCCTAGTAACCCCGGGCCTTCCCTAAAAGATAGGCAGGCACGCACTGGCATTCCGTCTTCCTTCCATCAGCATTACATTTATAATAAAAAAACAGGCAATTACAGCAGCCAGAGATCTTACAATACCACATCTGCCCCAGATCGTACATGAAATAATCGGTCTAAATCCATGTCAGTCTTAAAATAGCACTTGCCAAGCTGATGTTATTTGACCTGCACCCAGTCTGGTTTTAGGAGATGAAAAGAAGTACTCAAAGGTAAAAGAGCCTGGAGTTGGCCACTTTGAAAAAAGTTCAGACACTCCACAGCAAGTCTGTGAAACCCACTACAGTCTATGTAAGTGTATCACTCCCCCCTCCGAACATAAAGGGTTAGCTGAAGTCTCACCCTTTCCATTAATGACTGGTCTGTTATAAATAAGCCTTGCACGGTATATAGGATTCCTGGAGGAAAGGTTTGTGACCGTGAAAATATCACAGCCACGCTGGAACTACCATCCTCCCTGAAAGGGATTTCAGGAAATGAAGGCCTTACAGTTTTTATGACGCAGCAAACTACGAGAGCATGACAATTAGTAGACCTTCACCTTGGGGTAATAATTGAAAGGCAATTACCTAACCAGCTTTGTTTTCTTTCCACCAGCATAGCTATTTAGCTCAGTTTTCCTTTGTTAATATTTGTTATAATACAGCAACAGAACCAGTGAACATTTAAAACTTCCCTTTTGGTGGAATTAATTTGAGGGTACATTACACAGCTGTTTCTGTTCATTCGTAAACGTGCACAACACTCACTTTTCTGAGGTGCTCATTGAACAGTACTTAGTTACCGGTGCCCCGATGGCAGGGTACAAAATCAATTATGTATGCGTCTACAAGTTACTAAAATCATAAACTGATAATAGTCGGTCGGTCCTGTAAAATAACACTCTGTCTGTAACTTCCTCTTTAGGCGGTCCTGTAAAATAACACTCTGTCTGTAACTTCCTCTATAGGCACATCCTGCTGAACGCCAAGGCACCCAAGTTGCTCAACTGAATAGTGCTGTGAGACAGTAGTATATTGGGCGATGTGAGAAGTTGGCCTGGTATATGATGCTCACTAGTTCTAGTGATCACCTTGTACCATGCCAAGCAACCCTTATGATGATTGGTTGTAAGTCAACCTTATAGACCAGCTATCCTAGTGGTAGCGTGGACAAAGCAGTCTTAGGCTAAACTCTGAAAGGCATGTGAAGCCAGCTGTTTTACCATACACAATCCCCTGGAATACCAAATGAAAGGACACCACACAGATATATATTGAAAATATATATATATTTATTAACTACAAATATCCCCTATACTCTTTATGAGCACAGAAGCACAAGCGTTAAAACAAAACACAGTTTAAATACACAAAAGTTGTACAATATGGATGAGCCCTAGGGGCCACCTAAACCATATACTAAGAAAGTGGTATAAGAGATACCAATCGAAAAGGAAATAGGCCTAGGGCCTTGGGAATCGCTGGAGCTGATCGGGATTAGCAGTGACTAAGTCGGGAAAGGCCCGCGGGACTCGGTTGCAGTGCTTAAAGTGCACGCGTTCACCAATGCATTGTCTATGGTGCATAAAAGTTACAAAGTTAGTGTTTTAGGAACCTTCTGAGTGACCTATAAGGATGAAACTTTAGACAGACTCTAGAGGTGTATACCAGTGTGGGAACACCGGCTTTGCTGAGTTACCTCACCCACAGGAAGTGGGTGCGAAGTAGTGTCTGGTTTCGTCACGCAGGTCGATGGTGCTTGGAGCTGAAGATGCTGCAGGCGGCTCGATGTGAAGAGTTCCGGTGGATCCAAGGGTGGATCTGAAGTGGTGAAGACCTGAAAGCAGAGGGGACAATGTTCAAAGTCACTAGCCAGTGACTACCGTGGAACCAGATTGGAACCAGGCGATGTCGGGTGCAAACAGGCGTTGAAGTGTAGCTTCTCTCAGCAGCCATGTGGACACGAAGAGGTCGAGGACGTCCAGGAGTCGATCACGAGCTGTCCCACGACGGCTCTAGCTGATGGCGGTGTCGGCAATTTGATCGGAGCAAACAGGCCTTGGCTAATGCAAGCCACGCAGGAGGTAAAAAAGGCTTATCACTCGGACCAGCAAGGTCAGAGCGGATGCTCCTTTTTACAGGAGCGAGGGCAACTCTGGAGCAACCAGACCCGCAGTGTAGATTGTAAGTTTCGTCGCCAAGATGGCCGCTGACCACGTGGCAAGTGGCCGGGATGGCGCTTCGAGTGGCACGATGCAAAAGGGCCCCACGCAGATCGTGGAGATGCTGGGGGGCTGATCTTCGGTGCAAGGGCTGCTCGGTTGTGGGGCTTCTCAATCCCCAAAGCACAGCGTCGAGGGTGCCTCGGGTGCTGCGCAGTCAGCGTCTCGGGGGTCTTTCAAGAGGTCCGGTCCCACGTCTCTCGGTGCCTCCACGGGTCCCTTCTTTGCAGGGACTGTGGATCGGGCTGTGAGAAGTCTGGGAGTCTGGGTCTTGTCAGGCTCTGGGCTCGGGCTCCGGCGGGAGGCGGCGGTAAAGCAGACGTCGAGTTGCTGGATGGTGCCTGTGTTCACAGGGTGGCCACTCCTAGGCCACAAGGGAGATGCTCTTCAGTCTTCTGTGCAGCAGAATGTCGAAGTCCAGTCGTCTTCTTAGTTTCAAGTTGATTCAGGATGATCTGAGGTGCTATGGCACTGCTCACACTCTTATTCCCAATCTGAGGGGTGGATCACCTGCTAGGTCCCTCCTCTGGGTGGGACCAGGAAGGGGGGCTGTTACACCCCCTTTCCTTTGTCCAGCTCCTCGCCAGGCCTGGGTCTTGGAAGTCCCAGGACCGGTTTGGACTGGCTAATGCACGAGGACACCTTGTGTGCCCCGGGCATGTCTGATTCTATTCAGCCCTGTCCAACCCAATACACAAAATCCTGTCTGGGGTGGTGCTCGCACCTCCTAAGGCAGGAAACCCTTTGTCCAAGCCTCCCTCGCTGGAAGGACTCCCAGCAGCGGGAGGTCAGACTTGTGTCTGTGGTGGCAGCATCCATTTTGTGATGCTGAGGCTCTGGTTAACTTTAACCGGGGTTAAGGCTATGTACATGTCGTGTCCCTCTAGAAGGGTGGAATGCTATCCCCATCGACCGAACTGTTGAGGGGATAGTATTCCAAATCGTATGACACCTTACTCGACATGTTTTGATAAAGCCAAACCAAAGTTAGCATATAACCGCGAGGATTATAATGCACTTAAGAGTATATGGTATGGCAATATCCCGGAACAGCTAAGGGAGTTGTTCCCGACAGCTGCAGACAGGCTCAGCTCATGCTAGAGCACCATCTCACATGAAACCACGCACTCTGCCCCCAGGATTGCGGGGGCCATCCATAGGAATGGCTTATAGGTTAACATGTGTCCAGTTAAGGTTAGATATAGGGATACTATATCTAAGCAAGAGGTGATTACACCAACTTACCCCAGCTGAGTGATCAGCCAGTTGTGTCCAATATAGAGGCCAGGCCAGGGGTGGCACAATACATGCTGCAGCACCTGGTAGGCCTTGGATACACCTATGCCCTGGGTACCTATGGTACACTGTTACAGGGGCCTATAAGGTGACCCAGTATCCAATTCATAATGCACCTAGAGTGCATTGGCATTAATTTAGAGAGAGAACAGCAGGCTGTGGGTCTGATTAGCAGGCCCACAGCCACATTAAGTCATAAACCAGTGAAGCAAAAAGCAAAAATTTGGTGTGACCATAGGATAGCAGACCCTACTCTCCTACAGGCGAGAAGCAGATAATTACCAGAATCAATTAAATAACAAAAAGAGTAAAGACTGCCTTATTAGTAGAGCTCTGCTGTCTGCAATGTAACACAATAACTTCAATACAACAACAAAATAACCCACTTCACTTACACAAATTGTGCTCTTATTAATGCTCTTATTAACCACTGGCTTGTGGTGTTGCAAACCTTCCCCCCCAATTGTAACTTATACCATCTATCACCCCTAGTCCCTCTTCATCCATGTAGCCACCTATACTAGGCCACACACAGTTTTCATAACATTCAATCTCTTACCCCTGGACCTTCTGAGGTGTCTTATTTGTTTGCTCCCCTCACATCTGCTGGGCTGGTTAGACCGTCATAATGCTTAGACAACCAGGAAACCCCAATTGGGTGTTTTACTGCCCCACCACAACATAAAATCACCCAACATCACTGATCCTTCTAGCACCACAAATTCTTCCCCTAGATGCTTACCACCTTTTCTCTTAAATTCAGCAGATACGCTTATTTGCCTTGGAAGACAAATGCACACCATTCAAAGAGAATTCCTCTACCATAATGTTGCTGTGTGCAAGTACTGTCTGAGACCATGCTTTCCTCAAAAGACAATCTTCTTCTCTGTTTAATTTCTTTCTTGCTCTGCCTGCAGCCGCATACTTACTAGTTCCTTTCTACACTCATGCCTGACCACCAGTGTGTTTCATTTGTAACAAATTACCTTCCTCATTTTTAGCAGCGCCAGTTAGACAGCTGCACTGTCTAAATTGTAATCACTTAAGTGTATAACTAAGACTCCAAGCCAACCTCTCCCAAAAACATATCCATGAAGCACAGTGATAGATTATATTGCACGTAGCCATGTTCCCAGTAGGAAATTGTCTTCCGGCTGATATGTACTCCCGAGCGAACTTCGAAGACGGGTAGGGAGGAAAGGGTAGACAGCAGAGAGAGAGAGAGAGAGAGGTAAAGAGGGTTGAGCCGTGAGGTCTGATACCAAGAGAGAGATGATGGAGCAAGAGATGGGTGAGGATAGAAGGATAGATATATATTGAAAGACAAGATGTTGAGGGAGGGATAGCAGGTAGAGTGAAATTAAAGGCAATCAGAGTTAGAGGTAGACAGGGGGGGGTGGGGGTTAGAGAGAAAAGTAGAAGCGAGTAAGAGAGAGCAAGAATACTGAGGACTCTGCTATTATGCTCCCAAAGAGGGCGTTCCACGTCTGTGATTGTTCAACAACTTTGAGCGATGTTTATAATTTTTAGGACTGACGACAAGTTTGTGGTGAACATGTACTCTATTTTACTGCATAGAAAAAATATTTCTCTAGTGTGGCCTGCAACAAAACTCTAGTCCAAATTATCTATAATACTTTAGGCCTCGGATTCTGTTGTAATCAACTTGCATGTGCTAGATGTAGAATGTAGAATGCTATGACCTCATGAATTGTCTGGAGTCATTGGGACTTTGGATGTGCTGGGGTTGTGAGCTGGATCGGTTGGTGGTTGCTCTGAATAAAGCCTTCTGCTGGGCTTCTCATGTTTATGGCTTTTATTAGATTCCTACTCCAGAATGGCATTGCATTGAAGTTTATTTTTCAAATGTGTAAGTTTGATGTGTTAAATAAGTCTCCACAGGTGCTCACGCCCGAACATAGATGTAAAGTTATCTCTCACTACACCTAATAGTAGCTACAACACACAGCTGTTGCAGGAAGGTCAACAAAGAATCCCTGCCAGCACAGTATCTCTGGGGTAGGCTTGGGAATCAGGATAGCTTCCAGTTGTTTCACTCTTACCATTAAACACACAGTCCTGGCCTACATGCTGCCTACGTGCTGCCTGCAAGGTGCCATTGAGGCCTTGCTTAACCCAAGGCACGGGTCTGCTTTTCCTATCTGGGTAAGTGAGTTTCCCCATTTCAAGGGAGGCCAGCTCACCTCACCAGCCCATTCCTGAAATTGCCTGAAGGTAAAGTTCCAACCATACCGAATGTGACGGCAGTTGTAGGCTCCCTATTAGCAGTGCCAGTTGAAGATGTAGGTGGAGCTAATAGTACGCGGGTGGAGCTAGTGGAGGGAGTGGGTGGAGCCAGATAAAAGTAGGTGTGGCCTCCAACAAACATTTCAGCGCCTGCACTTCATATTTTACAAATTAAGCACTGATATACACCCACCCCTCATATGGCTGGCCACTGTTGGGTGTCATATGCACTCACCCCCATATAACTGGCCACTGCTGGTAGTGATGTACACCCACTCGCCCTTGGAGCTGGACACTGCTGGCCCGGACCTGCACACACCAATGTGAAGGTAATATGCAGGGCCAGATCGACGCGTACCTTTCCGTTTGGTGCGGTACGCAGGGGTTGCTGGACACGCTTCCCAGGTAACAGAACATTGGTGGTGATGTATGGCATACAGATTATGGTATGTTTACCGCCCCTTACCCCCCCCCAGCCCCTGGTGGTTGTTCTTGCACCAGGTCCTAGGTGTACAGGACTGGGATGACACGGACAATGGGGTTCATGGCATGTGTGCGCCTTGTATGGAATAGAGGCATGGTTGATTCTCTCAAGCAGTATTTTGTGGTCCAGGCCAGGGTGTTGCATTAAAGAGCTTGGGCAGTGCTAAAACTGGCCAGCCCTTCCAGATTCCACATTATCTTATTTTTTGGCACATTTGTCTCACCATTATTTTATCAACGCAAGGTCTAACGGCCAGATTCATGAAAGACCCGTTTTGCGAGTCTGAAATAGCGATTCATAAGGAATCGCTATTACAGACTCGCAAAACGGGATTCATGTAGGAACCGCAAAATTAAATGCGATTCCTACAGATTCCTTATTTGCGATTAGCAAATTGCTAATCGCAAATAAGGAATAACTCCCCATTCATTCCTATGGGCCAAAAGGCCCATAGGAATGAATGGGGAGTATTCCTTATTTGCGTTTAGCAATTTGCTAATCGCAAATAAGATAGCGATTTGAAGGGTGCCAGGGGTGTCCAAAGGACACCCTGTAGCACCCCTTAAATGCACATTTCAACAGGTGTTGCACACACACATGTCCTAAGGACATGTGTGTGTGTGTGTAACATGCAACTTAGAAAAATGCTTTTAAAAGCATTTTTCTAAGTTTTCGCTATTTACCATGAGGTTTGACCTCACGGTAAATAGCGGCCGAAATTTGCGAATTCGCAATTTTAAAATGTTTCAAGAATAGCATTTAAGGAGTCTCTAATAGAGATTCCTTAAATGCTATTCCTCGCAAATTTGCGAGTTTCTAAATAGCGATTTTTGCATTTGGGATGATGAATCCCAAATGCAAAAATTGCACTCGCAAAGGGCCAGATTCTGAGAATCTGGCCCTTTGCGAGCGCAAATATGATTGATGAATCAGGCTGTAAGTGAATACGTTTTATGTATTTTTTAACCGCTTCGCTTCTGATGACGAGCTCAGCTCGTCATCAGCCACGGTAGTCGTGTGCGGATGACGAGCTGAGCTCGTCACGTAACGCGGCTTTTCGTAAATTGCCGCACACAGCGGGAAAAGCCGCAGCAGCAATGCGGTTAAGAGCTGCTTCGTCCTACTGCTAAGGGCGTTACTTTCAGGTTGACACTGTATGGTGATGTCAGCACTTGTTCCTGTGCACCGGACATTATCGAATTTATTGTATATGAAGCCTATCATACCCTGCTGACCATTGAAAGTTTACCCTCAGAAATGTGCAATATCGAAAAATGGGGTGCAGAGGCGATCAGCTGAGATATAAGTTTGACGCAGCTCTGTTCAAGCCAGTGGTGAGTTGGAGGTTTGATAGTTCTGTTCAAGCCAGTTTGACTCCTCTTTATGCAAGCCAGATCTGGGGTAGATGATCAACGCAGCTCTATGTAGGCCAGAGCTGAGATAAAGGATCGACACAGCTCTATTCATGACAGAGCTGAGATACAGGATTCTTTTCGAAGGACGTACAGGACCAACCACTATATAACTAAAGGGACTATCTGTGCTGATACTAGAAGACAAGTGGACTCCGGCGTAAAAAGTTTGAAATTACGGACCCTGATGCTCCATGTTCCTGTCCTTGAGGCTTCAGGGTATGGTTCTAGAATTAAGGAATGGACCGTAGAGTATCTGGGTGCTTAAGTAACCTGTATATTTTAATTGTGTATGCACTATGGTGAAGGAATTGCAATAAAATATCAGTGTATAGTTCTTTGATCACTCTGTGTTTTTGAATAATGATAGAACCTTGCTAGCAAGGTGGATCAGAGAGTAAAATGCCTGCTATTAGGGTGTGCTGCGACGTTTTTTCCACAAATTTTAAACCCCGGAAGGCTAGCTTCCCTTTCCATCTTTATGTGGTCTGGGGACGAATACGAACACTTAACATGAAAACCGATACGAAGTGCTTTCTAAAATAGAAGTTTATTATATCTCTAAATCCATGCAGGGATTATGGTGAAGTATCGGAAAAATCAACATCTATGTATAGGTGTCATTCTGACCCTTGATTTTTAAAGATGATGGCATTACAGCACTGTTAATAATAATATATCAGCCCTATGTATTTCAAAGTCCATATAAAAGAGACCCCCACCATCCAGTCATTAGTGAAGAACATCAGCCAGATGTTGTCTGACCCCCAACAGGAGGGCAGGGAAGGAGCAGAAGACTCGAAGGCAGAGCAGTATTTGTCGACTCTGTCCTGGGCTGAAGTCCAGCTCCACCGAGCTCCGAAGTGACTGATTAGGGACAGTCTGACCAGGCTTGCCATGCCAGAGCTCCAAGACCAGTGAGTGGATCAAGTCTGAAGCAGGCCAGGGTCAGAACTAGGCATGTACTCTAGTGCACAGGAAGATGCTAGCTAGTGACTCCCTGGGTCAGTACCTTTTCAGTCTCAAAAGAAGCTAAGTACAATCTTTAAGCCAAGGAGTGGATCCCGAGGCAAAGCCAGGTATCTATACATGCTTTTCTGCTGCCTAAGGGACCTAACAATGCCCCATTGCAAGTGGGAAATGTAGTTCTCAGGCAATCAATCTTGCTTGTTTACATGACTGCCTGTGGACACTAGGGAACACCTGCTACAGTAGTGCCAGGCGTCAGGCCCCAGCTAAGTCGGAGTGCACACGTAGCCCAGTTTGCAGCCAGTAAGGTAAGTGTCTGTACCTTTTCTTGGTAGTAGTTTGTCTTTGCTTATTTGGTGACAGGTGCCGTGAGGAGGCAGTGATGAGTTTCTTCATAGGGGCTGATAGTGCTTAGCAAACATCTTATTTGACCGTAGCACAGCCTCCCCAGCTTTGGATCTCCTTCTTTGTGAAGACGTAGACTATGTCGCTGTCTGTTTTGGAGGGGAGTGTTGTCCAGGCGGTTATGCCATGGTAGCATGCACAGGAGTGGGCCTGGCCTGCATTTTGATTCTGTGACCATATCTAGGTCTAAATTGCCTGGGCTCCATTGTAGATACATGACCAGTGTCCTGTGATTTAACATGCAAAGTCTTCCCATATAAATGGCCTTTTCAATTCTGCTCTGCTTGTCTGACACTTACTTGCGGCTTGTTTTCTTGTGCCCTCTGTGCAGGTCTCGATTCTAGAAAAGGCGGAAGAGGAGGGTTATATACGGCTACCGTTAGGAGACTCCCAGGGGAGTCTCTCATTAACCCCGGCTTTAAGAGGTAATGTTCTCTTGTTGTCCCCCCTCCCCTCTCTGCTGGTCACTTCCATCCTTTGATATTCTCTGATGCTTCTGTATCCCGTCCTTCTACCTTTGTTCTCACACGGACTTCCTTTTGGCCTGCTCTGTGTTTCCTTCACCCCGTCAATCCTATTTACACTCTCTCCTGTCCCTTCCCTCTGGCCTTTGCCCCTTCTCCCTCCTTTCCTATTCCATCTCCCTCTCTTTCCTCACTATTTGTGACTATTTCTTCCTCTGTTGCATCCCCCACAGTACTCCTCGCTGTTTTTCCAGCTCAAACTTCCTAGATCTCTTTGCTCTCTAGCGTTCTCCGCCCTCTTCGCCTGCCCCTTTCCTCAGTGTTTTGTCTCTTCTGATTTTAGGGTTCCATGTTGTTCTTGATAGCACATTCTGCTCCTTTGCTTTCCATCTGCGCAGTTTTTTTGTTATTTTATTCAAACTCTTGGCCAGTCATGATATTGTGATGAACGGTTGCAAACGTGTGGGTGCCAGGCTGCACACATCCAGTCCCTCAGGTGGGTCATAGCACCTATACTTTCCCTGCACTCCTTATCATACTTAAATTCCGCCGGTTTGGTAGGACTGTGGCCTGTGCCAGGGTGGGTTGTTGTTGCATTCAGTAGGGAAAACTGCTCCTCATGTTTTCTGGCTTGCACATGCCTTGATAAGTATTTGCTCATCTGTGCCGCCTTTTACATGTTGGTAATAGCCACAAACGCAGAATTCAAGGGCTGCAGACCTCTGCTGGAGTCTTTCAGTGACTGAATCTCATATGTGAGACTGCTCTTTTTAGCACTAGAAGTCCTACTCACTCTACAATATTTTCTATTGTGCTGGTGCAGTGCAGAGTTGGTGGCATCACGGATAGGGCTGCCCACGCTGTGTAGTTTCTGCAAAGAGGTGAGCACCACTCAATGCCATGTTAAGCTTCACCCCATTGCTCTTTCCCCGCAAAAGATGGTATCTCTTCACACTGAGACCTTCACACCTTTTTAGCAATGCCTTGTGGAGTTAACCAGGCCGGCCAGTGACCTCTTGAGGAGGTCAGTACTTCAGGACTGTGAGAGGTTGGTAGAATTGCAGTCCCAAAATGATTTTAAATACTCCAAAATGTAGGTTTTGGAGAAAACCTGTTAACTCTTGAAACATTGTATGGTGATGTTGTTCAGGAAGATGAAACTGAATCTGTGGTGATGAAGCGAGTGGTTCGTAATCAAGACATCACATCTTCCCATCACTTTGACTAACCCCAGAACTCTTCTGTGTGTTGGCTCGAAACTGAATACTGGATTTTGCTTTGACCAAAGTGGGTAAGCCGAAAGATAATCATGGATGATCCATGCTTATCTCCTCTACTCTCCATTCTCTCACTTAGTGGCTATCGCCTGCTTCTAAATGCTCCACCACATGCCCCTCCATTTTGGAAACTAGTGCTATGACGCAATTAGGCATTCCCATTTGTGTACGCAACAGCACTTAGGTTTAGGACACATGTAAGGTCCACTTGTGCTATAATTTTGCTTTTCACACGTATATAATTTAAAGTGCAGTTGACCATATGGCTAAGATTAGCTGTAGGCGTCGCTTCTCTTGGAGTCACCATGCATTTCGACCTTTGTGTGCTGCGCATTTGCTGTTTATGGTGAATTAATATTTCATCATTGCTAAAGGGACACTTTGGTGGGTGCTTTACTGTTGCATGGTGAATCTTTAGTGTTTTTAAATTGAAGTTGAAGGCCTAGATTTCAGTGTCAAACTGCTCCAGGGCCATCATTTATCTAGATTAGAACTTGCTTTTGTTCTGGATGTCCACAGAACCACTAGACTGTTCTTTTCTGGAAACATTGTCCTGGTCAGCACAGTACAAGTGGGCTCGCACCTGTCGGAAGATCAGGTATCCATATCATAAGACTTTCCTCCTCCAAGGTCCAGATTCTCCTCCAGTTTTCTCTCTTGCCTCTTTTTAAACCACTCCTCGTTCATTCCCTATAAACCGCTTGCGAGTTATTACCACTTTGATACATTCCACCTCTTGTAGATTCAGTATTGTAATCAGTCGCAGCTAAAGGGTATGTGTCCTTGGAGTCCTCTTTGTTGCTGACTCCTTAATGTCTATGTGACTGGCCAAGCACAGTCCTTCAAGTAATTTCTAAATGTTTTCTTTTTTTGTGTGTTCACAGGAAGAAAGCTGCGACTGGTGTGGATTTTGAAGAAGCATGATTTCTTTTGGTTGTTGATGGACAGAGCGCATACATTTGGAATGCATCGTGTATGATTTTAAAGGACTTTTTTAGAAGAGGGTTTTAAAAATATTTGAAACTATTTTATGATGGAAAATTGACTGACGTGCATGCAAGATTTGTTTTCTTGCAAAGAAGTTTTAACTTTTGCCCTATGTTTGCACACACTGAATACTTGACATTAAGGTGCTCAAGACCACTTTTATTCAATGTTTTATGACTCCAGGAGGCCAACGCGCGATATTTAAATTTATTGGAGCCCAATAGTTGTATGTTTTAGCTTTACCATCCCGTGCCTCTCCTTTTTCCTTTTTTGATTTTTATTATATCTTCTCGACTATTTTAAGGAAACTTCCATTAATCATGGCTTGAACCAGATTTAGAATTTGGGTGTCCTGTCTTCCCTCTAACTCCTTTTTACATCTCCCTCCCTTTGCAGTACCAAGTAATTCAACCATCTTTCACATTCATGTAAGGAATTCTGTGGAGTGTTCGGATCCGCCTGTGTATGGGATTTAACGTATACAGTGAAGCCTGCAGCAATGCCACATCGCATAAAGCATGAATGACCATTAGCCAAGGAATGATCCACAAAGGCTGTCTGGTGTCATCGTTCTCGACAGACTGGAATAGCCAATCTTCAGTCTGAATTCTCTCCCCAGCTTCTTTAAAACATATGAAGTACTCATTTTAAAGCACTACGTAGCATGGAACTAGATGGTAATTAATATCATTTGGCCAGCGGTGATCTAAATCATCACCGTTTTAAAATGAAGGCTCCTTTTCAGTAGAGTGGCTCTTGAGTGACTAGTGGCATTTATAGGACATTTTTAAATGGCCAGCATGAAATACTTGTATTCCTCATTACTAGACCAAGTACCACGCAGGTTGAGGCACCACTGCACACCGCTTCCTTTGCGGTGAAATTGGCTGAGGGTCATTCTCGTGTGTTAAAGCCTGAATTAAATGTACCGTTGATCCTGGATACATTTGATGGTGACCTCAAATCTAGCTTTGGCATTTGCACTCTTCTGGGATATTGATGCAGGCTGATCCGTATCTTTGCCCCACAAGCCATTGTGAGCTCCTGACGCATGGGGAAGGGTGTTATTAACCTCCTGCCCCTTTCAGGATGGTTTCTTTTGCACTTATGTCCGTGCAGAAGTAAAGTAATAATTCCTCATTGTTGGTTCTGCATTGTCGGAATGAGAAGGGACCTGTTGCTTTGGTTTGGTGTGGCCTGGTTGATACTGGAGGACACAGACACACACGCTCCTGTGTCATGTAGTTCCTGTACACCACAAAAACTCCCAGTAGGATTAGCTGTGTGGAAACTCATGATGTCGGCTGGGAACGCAGCTGTGCTCAGGTCTTGAGCTCCCATCGGAATGGTAATGGAGAAAAAAATCAATGTAATTGCTTTGTTTTTGTCAGTCTTTAGAGCCCATTCCAGGGATTGAAGAGTAAACGGTTAACTGCAAACTCAGCCCCAACCTCCATCCAAAGTCTTCCAACTTCCTCCTTAGACCTGAGATCACACAGCCAGTTTATTTCCTCCAATTCATGCTTTTCCCCCCTTTTTTTAATAATTAAAGTTGCACCATTGAAAATGGTGACTCCTTAGCCGATTGGCAAGCAGCATGTTTTTCCAATTCAGAAATCTCGAATTTGAGAGAGATGGCACTTCGAGAGCTGTCCACTTCACGGAAACGGTGCGTTTAGGTTTTCTTTGGGTGAGCAGCGGCACGACCGTGAAGCAAGAAGAGGCTGAAACCGGGTGATTCCCACTTGCCAGTTAATTTTTGCAGCACTAGATCTTTGATGTTGTGAGGTTTTCTAGAACTTTCTGCAGTCCTTTCCTGTAGAATAAGCCTTTCAAGTGCTCTTTACAGCGTCTGCTCTTCTTCTGTGTGTTTAAAGCTTAAAAGAGTATTTTCCATTCTCACAGTAACAACATTCTCATGTCTGTGGGTTCCTGAAGTTGGTGTATATCAGTAGGGCTCTTCTCCACACCTGAAAGGCGGAATCTCGAACCAACATTTGAGCGGATAGAGAAACCAGACAGGAACTATTCATGTCTTCTGCAGGACCTCCTGGGAGTCCAGCATTTTGTGGCCTGCCTTTTCTGATGAGGTCACATAGGCAGCCTCTGCAGGTGGCTAATTAACAGTGCAGGAAGGAGAGCAGTCCAGGGATGTGATGTCATCCGCTAACGCAGGCACGCACCAAGAGCAGTCCCAGGGTGTGATGTCATCCGCTAAAGCAGCCACGCACCAATCAACCCCACCTACAGATGAGACGCTTAATGCGGAAGCCTGTCTTCTGCTGAGCCCAACCCGATCAGTGACGTATGAACGTTTTTTCAGCCTAAAGATACCTTGCTGCTCTGTTGGGCACAAAGATCTCGGATTAATATATATACCTTGCAGTTATGTATCATTTTATTCCTGCAGACTTGTAGTCAGCTCGGCTTTTTTGTGGCACATAGCTGCACCTCCTTGTGAAACAGGAGGTGTTGAAACTCGACATGGAATGGTGCCACAGAGGGAGTGTTCAAGCACCACCCAGTGCATCACACACTGTCCTGAGTCACAGACGCCTTTGTGCGCAACTGTCCACAGTCAACACTTTGTGGTTTGTTGCGTTGTCCCTTTTGTAACTAGGTGTCCGGCTCTTTCTGTGAGTTCTGACAAACTCCCCTCAAACCTCTTTTCTGTTTCCAAGGGGTCCCTCTCCAGCACCTATAAATGCATAATTTTTACGTTAGTATTAACCCCCCCCCTCCACCCCCCCCCCCTTGCTTCTTTGTCGAGTGATGTAGTTGAGGGCAGAAGTGAGTAAAAAAGGAATGTTCACTTTTTAAAATTGAAAGTTTAATTGTATTGCGTCCAGTTTCGCCTTCGAAGGGCATTTCTTCCTCAAATCGAGGCTTTGGCGGTAGAACACTTGCTTTCTGCTTGGCTAATGGCTGCCCATATTTTTTAAAGCACTCCCTTGCCATTCTTGATAAATAGATGTTCAGAAGAGTGCACATTGCAATCAAATGAACAGAGTTTAATTGTGAAGGATTATTTTTTATTTAACATGCGGGGTTGGGATGTTTTAATTCTTAGCGTGTACTGCACTGGCAAATATTCGGTCATGATAACGGAAGGATTGTTTTTTTTAGTTCCCCTTGGGCACTTAAGGACTCATTCCATTAGGTAATTTTGAAGGAACTGTTGAGAACTTATAAAATATTTTTTAAGGGTTTTTCTTATAATTTATTTATAAAGAATGCATATTCTAAATAAAAGAAGGTATTTCTTATCTTTATGTGTCTCTGTATGTTTTTTTCAGCATAAATCTGCTTCCCCATTACAGTTTGTGCAACTGATTGCGCCACTTTGATGGTTGGTTCCAAACCTTCTGTTCAGACCACGCCCCTTCCCATCTTTACAACTATATTGTAAGAGGTCCGGTAGACTGGATTGCAAAATGTGTGTCTGATGTGCCTTCTTACCGGTGCTGGTGCAGTGACATTGTGTATTTATTTTATTATTGTATTTATTTATTTATTTATTTAACTTATAAAGCGCACTGTCACCTTGCAGGCATCCTGTCGCTAACTGGCTCAACGGGCAAACACGTATCAGACAGGGCATGACCAAAACAAAAGGTTATTTAGGAAACAGCCAGATTTTGATCTTTCTCCTAAACGGGAGAAGTTCCGTGGTTTACCTAATCTCGAGCGGGAGCAGATTCCATAATTTGGCAGCGGCCACCTCGAAGGTTCTGCCCCCTGCTCTGGCCTTCCTGAATCTAGGTACCTTCACCAGCCTAGCCGCTGCAGAACGAAGCAGCCTGGTTGGTGTATACCAAGCGAATTTCGATTGCAGAGAACTAGGGCCTATTCCATGGAGAGCCTTGAAAACCAGACAAAGGGCCTTGAATTGTATCCTCTGTCGCAGAGGTAGCCAGTGCAGTTTCGCAAGGGCAGCCGGCCCATGTGCTTTTCTAGGAAGCCCCAGGGCCAACCTAGCAGCCGCTGATTGCATCCTTTGGAGCCTATCCAACAGAAACTCAGTGGACCCCAGCAGAAGGGCATTGCAATAGTCCAATCTACTGAGGATTGTGCACCTTGCCACTTGAGCATGTGCCTGGAATGGTAGAAGTGGCAGGACTTTCCTCAGGGATCGCACGATACCATGGAGTTTATGCCCCCAAATAAAGTTGTGCTGAGGTACCTGTCTTCTTTGTTTGAAGAAAGATTGATGCACCCCAGTACGGCTGTGGTCACCCTCCAGAGACCAGAGCACACTCCATTGTCAGAAGAACTCACTAGATGGGCAACAGCACTAGGGAAGGCCCTGGCTTTCTGGTGGAGCTAGGAATGGGTAGGCCTCATCTGGACTTTCAAATGGACAGAGGAAGAGGGCTCACTGCTTCCTTGTCATTGGCTTCTGAAGTCAGGTGAGTGGTGAATTCCTGCAGTCTCCTTGGCGAGAGGAAGTTATACGAGCCCCTTGCTGGGGGTTTCTCTCTTTTTTCGGTGCACCTGGAGTGGAAGATGAAAGGGCAGCTGCTTCATGCCAAGACCTAGGTAAGCGTCACCACTCACAGCAGCCCGCATTGCCTGAGCTGACACAACCTATCTGCCGGTGCAATTTTCCAAGCACCTGCAAGTCCACAGGGAGTTGCAGGAGGGGCACATCCGACACAAAAGTGGCGATCCTGGCACAAACGCCCAAGCAGGCCCTGTTTTTTGTGGACATGTTTTCACGACTCGACACACCTATCCCTTGCTTGGCAGAAGCTGTCGCCTGGAGGAGGGTGCGACAGATTCCCGTGTGCCCCTCAGCGGACAGAAGGCAGGACATCCTTATTGCACATTTTTATTTTTAAATCGTACAATGTTCTTTTTCCGACCAGGGTTCTGTATCTTCACGCTGCCAAGAAGAGCCTTAGACTTGACATATGTGATTTATTTACTGGAAGTAATGTGTTTTTCTGGTCAAAGAAATCTTTACTATTTGTCGGGCTTGGGACTTGGTGGGAGCACATTTTTTGTTGCTCTATGATGCAGCGCTGGTTATTGAGGGCAAACATCCCATAAAGCGCTGGTGACCTGTCAAAAATAAAACCAACTGTGCATAACAAATGCCTTAGAGAACATACTGATGTATTGGGCGAAAGAGTTTCCATAAAAGTAAGCATTATTCTCTAAAACAAGCACCCCATTGTTACTGAACACAGGACTTTTTTTCTACGAGGTGAAAAGCAGTTCAGAATGTTAAAATAACACAAACCTTGACATCTGTCATTAGAGCCCAAGTCAAAATGAGCCTTTAACACCTATTGCTTTGGCAATCTATATGGACGAAAGAAGAAACACATTTCACCAAGTCAATTCTATCTAAATGCATAGCTCTCGACCATGTTTTGAAAATACCTTGACTGCCTCATAAAAATGTTTTGTTTAATTGCTGTTCAGTTCGCCCATATTGACTAACCCCGCAAGTTGCTCCTCTTTAGAGAAAAGCGTCATTAAGATTACATTTTTGAATCCCAGAAGGGAGCTTAGAATGCTTGAAGAATCTAAGACACATACTGTTGTTTTTTTATGGATCAAATAATCTGTTGGAGGGTTGTCAACATTACCTAATTCATTTGGGTGATTCACATTCTGCATCGCTTTGTGTTAACTAGATAACGACTGGGTATTGTCCATCAACTTGTTGCTTTTCCTGAAATGAAAAAGCACCCACCAGCCACAATACTCTGTCCTTGTGACGGCGTGTCAGTTCAAAGCACACATCACTTTATTTTATTCTGCATTTTTATGAGGGTTTGAGGACATATTACTTTATACCACTTTTCCTTGAGGGCAATATTGGGGATTACAGAGATGCTTTAAATGTATATTTGCACCAGAGAATCCCTTGGTTTGCTTTAGAACTGCACTCTATACATGGGGTGCTATACATTTTAGGAAAAGTATTGTACTGTAATCTATTTTCATGGGGTAGTTTTAAGAAGTTTATTTCCCTATTTTTATCATTGTCTTTTAATACTGCTGTGTATTTATTTATGATTATTTTTTGTCAGGCACTTTTATAGCCTTCTATCTTTGTGCCGATTTAAAGTTTTAAAGGAATAATGCATTGAAAGGTTTATGTGTGCCTCCATCACAAAACAAGTGAATTTCAATGGTCTTTTAGTTGTGCAATGTGGATTAATAGATCTATTTCTATAGCACGTGTCTTGTCTGAGCATCACGGTTTCCTTTAAAAAAAAAAATACATTTCTTAGACTTGTTCCCTAAAAAACTAAAATCGAAATGGAGTTATGGTTGGTAAACAAGTTGTCAGTGGCTTTGCCATAAAAAATAAAAAGTATAAAAAATTACTACGTTTATGTGCTACCTTCACTTCACTTCCCAAACCCACCGTCCTTAATTCTCCCCCACAGCATACATTCTTCCGTTTAATAGTATAAGTGGCACACTATGCAGCCAATTTCCCTACATGTTCAGAAATCGCCACAATTAACTTTATATTTCAAGAAACACACCTTAAAATATAAAGACTCCGTATTATGGTAACACATCCATCTGTGAGTACACACCCACCCACCAACAACTCCATGGACACCCACAGTCATACAGCCATCAATATATGACCCAACCAGGAGGTGCGTTTGCAGAGTGTTGGACAAAGGGGGCGGGGCCTCTGATAAGCTGCGTCATGACTCGCGGTTCCACAGGGGATGTGGTCATGCTGAGCCCTGCTGGGGATCTGCGGGTTCATGAGCAGTCAGAAAAAAGCATAAGGCAATTTATTGGCCTTTATGTGTCCCTGTGGGACCCCACTAACACACCCTTGCGTTCAAGGTACCTCTACCCTGACCCCTTTATTCACTTAGCACCAACATTTTCAGCCCCTGAGGCCATTTCACAACAAACAAAATGGCAGCAGCAACTTCTCTGTGAAGATGCAGCCAGCCAATCCACACTTTGCTTTGGCACGGGGATCCATCTATACCCCGCTGGTGGATCCGTGGAGTTATCCGCTCCTTATATATACAAATTTAGTTTCAGTTAGTGTCTCAAGAACTACTGATTGGCTTTACACTAAATCACAAAAAGCACAAACTGTGGATAAAGATCTACCTTTCTGCCAAATTTGGTGTAATTCCGTCCAGTAGTTCGGGCTGTAGTAGTGCTCAAAACTCCTATTAGTACAAGAAGACAGCAGCGGACCCTACAGTGCGGCACCTAAAATCCAGTTCCAAATTAAGTCCTATTTTTTATATATGTTTTTTTGTGCTGCCAACCCCAACGCCAGCTGCTGTTTGGCGTTGCTGTGCTCTCCAGATCAGTTAGATGGTTTGTGTAGTGTTCATGGGGGCGCACCAAATAGAAGTCCAAAAAGATGGTAAGTAGAAAAGTTCTTTATTTATCTTTATCCATTATTAAAATACAGATCATCAAATAGTATGCACCAAATTCAGCCAACACGTTTCACTCCCTACCAAGGAGTTTCTTCAGGGCACTGCAATTTTTTCTGGTATCTTGTATTCAAGTACTTCCCCTGTTTCCAACCTAATTTCTTGGTCGTTCCTGTTCATTTAGTTATTCCTTTTATCAGTGCAGTTCGTGTCTTCCCTTATAATTTTCCACGTTCCCAATGTTTGTAGTTGTTGCACCCAAAACGATTCAGGAAATCCAACTTCTTCCCATCCCTATTCGTAATTGTAAAAGGTCGTTTTGATACTGTATTTTTTCGGCGTTGGTGTTACCGTACCGGCATGGCTGGTTCCAAGCTCAAAGCTCCTATGTGAATTAGCATGGGGAAAACTCCTTTTGGTACATCCCCTTTTTCTTGGCTCTTGCTTGACAGACCTCCCCATAACTTTCCAGACAGCATCTTAAGTGAGCGTCCAATTTTTGGGGAATATTTCATGAAGCTACGTCTACCAGCGCCAAAGATATAGGAAACTGAAAAAGGATTTTTAATAGAAATGAGGTCCAAGCTGGAAGGCCCAGATATCTTAGGATATGCATTCCAGCGCATATTTTTCTGCCTTGAACTGCTGTGCGAGGTGCTAAATACATGGCGGCCCGTTTGTCATTAGGTTTCTGACGGTGCTTCCACTCTGTCGGCAAAAACACTTTGACTTTATATTCTAAGCAGTGCAACCCAGAACTGTAATTATGACGTGTGTCAATGGCAGGGCCTCCACCAAAATAGCGGAATAGAAGCCGATTCCTAGATGGCAACATTAATAAGTTGAAAGGAAAGCATGGTCTGAAGTTACCACAGGGGTTAGCATTATAGCAACTGCAGAGACTACTATTTACCAGCTACAGGTTTAAACGTCTGTTTCCATTTCTGGAGCATTCATGTTGATTATTTCTTCAATATTATTAGAAAATCTGTAAATATTGTGGACCAGATTTACTAACGCTTTATGCTAGGTTTGCAGTACTTTTGCAATGCAAACTAGTTCTGGGCAGAATTATAATTCCTCCCGCGGAGTCCCCGGATATAGGTAACTCCACTCTATGCGTTTAACGCAGAGTTCCAGCTAAATTCCGCCTTCTGGCACATGGTGGAATTATAATTCCGTTGGCGCACACAAGAGTTTTAGCATGTGCTGTCAAGCGCAACGACATTTGCCAACCTCTACCAAGAGCGCACGGCTTCCGATCACCACAGAGCCTTCTGGCACCATTTTTGTGATGATTGTGAGCTCAAGTGGCTGCAGCTGTTTCTCCAGCAGATTCTCTACTCTACAAGCAGCTAATGTAACTCAAAAAGACATTTCCGAGTGAATATTCTACTCCAGCGAATCTTTACTGTTGTTTTTTAGTGCAAAAAGCATTTTAAAAATGTTGCTTTAAATTTTTTCAAACAAGAAGAAAGTGCCCCAGAGACTCCAACTTCCTCTTCCTGTCCAGCAGGCTTCTCTCAATGTTTTGTCCATCTCCTGGTCACATTTCATTTGGATTTTGAGGTGGAAGGATCACTCTGTGTTTGCAAATCCTGCTGAATATATATTACCTTTGGAGTTTAAGGAATTTTTTATGTGATATCACAAGTAAGTTCAAAAAACCTTGTATAAGGGTGTTGTTTTTTTGATGGAGGGTATGCAGTAGTATGTATATGTACTTTTATTTAATTTTTATATTTTATGGTGGGTGCCCTTCAGTTTCAGCAGGGCTCTTGTTTTTTTTGTATTTCATTTTTTATCTTTTGAAATGGGAAAAAGGTTGCACAGTTCAGTATATTTTCTCCATGTTAAATTTGTGCTATTCATGTATTTTACTATGTGGACTAGTCTGCCCATGGGCCATCAAGCCTAGTAACTGGGTACATGAACCAATTGGTTCTGTGGTATATGTTGTTTTAAAACCTAATTTAGGTCAGGGATGGCATTGGATTAAATAATAAAATGGGGATTTTCGGTTTTTATATTTTACATTTTCTTCTGCAAAAGTGTATTAAGGTGGGGTAATATTTGATGCCTTGGGGGGGTGTTTGTTGGAAACTTTTTATAGCTCACATAATTTAAATTTTTGACTTTGCTGAATTAATGGGAGTGCTTTCCTCATTGTTTACCATGCCTCCTTTGTTTGACTTGTGTGTGTTTGCTATAGGCGACTGTCCTTGTACTCCATTCCATGTGACCCGAGGCCATTTTGTGCAGTCAGGGTCCATAGACATACATGTGTTGTTTGGTGTCCATGCCTCCTAGCTTGTTGTGTAACCATGTGGCCGGCGGCCATGTTGTGTAGCCAGCAAGTGTGCTTTTGCCATAGGCCTGAATGTGTTCTTTGTTGTCCATGCCTTCTTGCTTCTTCTTGTTGTTTGAATATGTGGCCGGTGGCAATGTTGTGTAGCCTAGCCAGCCAGTGGCCTTTTGCCATAGGCCTTAATGTGTTCTTTTTTGTGTCCATACCTCAATCAATCAATCAGTCCATTTGTAATGCGCACTACTTACCCGTGAGCCTTTCAAGGCAGTGGGGGTGGGGAGTGCTGCTAGTGCTCGAAAAGCCAGGTCTTGAGGAGTCTTCTGAAGGTCAGCAAGTCTTGGGTCTGCCTAGGTAGGTGGGGGGGTGTTCCAGGTCTTGGCGGCGAGGTGGGGGAATGATCTGCCACTGGAGGTCACTCTGCGGATGCAGGGGACAGTGGCGAGGGTGAGGTTGGTGGAGCGGAGCTGGCGGGTAGGGGTGTGGAAGCTGAGTCGTCTGTTGAGGTATGCTGTTCCGATGTTGTGGAGTGCTTTGTGTGCATGGGTGAGGAGCTTGAAGGTTGTCCTCTTGTTGATGGGGAGCCGGTGCAGGTCTCTCAGATGTGGTGTGATGGGGCTGCGGTGAAGGATGTTGAGGATCAGGCGTGCAGAGGCGTTCTGGATGCGTTGCTGCTGTTTCAGGAGTTTGGCCGAGGCTCCAGCATAGAGGGTGTTTCAGTAGTCCAATCTGCTGCTGACGAGGGCCTGGGTGACCGTTTTTATCATTTTGGTTGGGATCCACTTGTAGACCCTGTGGAGCATTCAGAGGATGTTGAAGCAGGAGGAGGAGATGGCGTTGACCTGCTTAGTCATGGAAAGGGTGGTGCCGAGGATGACCCCTAGTTTGCATGCTTGGTCGTGGGTGTTGGGGCTGTTCCCAGTGCGGTCGCACACCAGGCGTCGTCCCAGGCCGAAGGGGTGGATCCGAGGATGAGGACCTCCGTCTTGTCCGAGTTCAGCTTCAGTCGGCTGTTCCTCATCCATTCGGCGACGGCCTTCATTCCTTCGTGGAGGGTGGTTTTGGCGGTGTGGGGGTCTTTGGTGAGGGAGAGGATAAGCTGGGTGTCATCAGCATAGGAGATGATGTTGAGGTCGTGCAGTCGGGCGACGTGGGCGATTGGTGCCATGTAGATGTTGAACATCGTTGGGCTGAGGGATGAGCCCTGGGGTTCGCCGCAGATGATCTCGGTGGCTTCGGAGTGGAAGGGGGGGAAGGCGGACGCTCTGTGTTCTGCCGGAGAGGAAGGAGGTGGTCCAGTCCAGGGCTTTCTTTTGGATCCCGGCGTCGTGGAGGCATGTGCGTAGTGTGTGGTGGCAGACCGTGTCGAAGGTGCTGACCGGTCCAGGAGGATGAGGGCAGCGGTTTCACCGTTGTTTAGCAGGATCCTGATGTTATCAGTGACGGCATTGAGGGCCATTTCGGTGCTGTGGTTGCTGCGGAACCCGGACTGGGAAGGGTCCTGGATGCTGTTCTCTTCGAGGTAGCGGGTCAGTTGTTTGTTGACGGTCTTCACGATGACCTTCGCCGGGAATGGGAGCAGGGAGATGGGCCAGAAGTTCTTGAGGTCCTTGGGGTCTGCCTTGGGTTTCTGGAGTAAGGCGTTGATCTCGGCGTGCTTCCAGCTTTCCGGGAAGGTTGCTGTCTCGAAGGAGATGTTGATGACTTTCTGGAGATAGGGTGGGATGGCTGTCCCAGTTTTGTTGAAGATGTGGTGTGGGCATGGGTCTGACGGAGATCCGAAGTGGATGGTGTTCATGATCTTGATGGTGTCGTCGTCGGTGATGTTGGTCCAGGAGAGCAGGCAGTTGGTGCGGATGGTGGTCGTGGGTGTGGAGGTCTCGGTTGTTGTCGGGTGGTCGTGGCGTTGAAGCTGTCGTGGATGTCTACGATCCTGTCGCACAGGTCTTGCGAAGGTGGGACGTCATTGGTGTTGGAGCTGGGGTTAGAGAGTTCCTTCACGATGTTGAAGAGCTCTTTGCTGTTATGTGCGTTGTTGTCTTGGCCTTTGAAGGAGGCCCTTTTGGTGGATCTGATGAGGTGATGGTGTCTGCAGGTGGGGTTCTTGTATGCCGGTGTTCGTTCACGGAGCCAGTTCTTCTCCAGTTTTCGGTAGGTTTGCTTGGAGGCCTGGAGGTCTTCAGTGAACCCGCTGGCTTTCCTGCTGGTGTGACTGTTGAGGGCTTCTTGAAAAGGGGCGAGGGTGTTGGCGCAGTTATCGATCTACTGATTGAGGTTGCGGGCAGCGGTGTCTGGGTCGGTGGGGTTGCCAGGTGGGCTCTGGGCGAGGGTGGTGTTAAGGTGGTCTTCGGTGACATTGCTCCAGCTGCGGCGAGGCATCTGTTGGGTGCGGTGCTGCATGGTGGGCTTCTTGAAGGTGAAGTGAATGCAGCAATGGTCGGTCCACTGGAGTTCGGTGGTTTGGTTGAAGGAGACGTGGAAGCTTGCGGAGAAGATTGGGACAAGCGTGTGGCCGGCAGATTGGGTTGATGTTGTGACGAGTTCTCTGAGTCTGAGGTTGGCTAGGTTGGCGATCAGGGTGGTGAAGTTAGTGTTGTTGTTGTCCTCGAGGTGGTAGTTCAGGTCACCGAGGAGGATGTAGTTTGTGGAGGCGAGGGCGTGTGTGCTGACTAAGTCGGCGATGGAGCCGCTGAACTGTGGTCTGGTTCGGGGAGGTCTGTGGATGAGGGGTCCTCTGAGGGTGGTTTTGGGGTCGGTGTGGATCTGGAAGTGCAGGTGTTCGGCGGTGCTGAGGGTGTCGTTGGTGTTGGTGGAGACTCTGAGCGTGTTCCTGTGGACGATGGCAATTCCTCCTCCTACTCCGTGGGTGCGGTCCCTGCGGGTGATCTTGTAGCCTTCCGGCATGGCTATGGCAATGTCGGGTGCTGAGGCGGGGTTCAGCCAGGTCTCTGTCAGGAAGGCGACGTCTGGGGAGGTTGAGTTGAGTAGGTCCCAGAGCTCAACGGCGTGTTTGCGGGCGGAATGGGTGTTGAGGAGAATGCATCTGAGGTAGTTGGGTTCCTACCTGGTCGGTGGCTTGGTGGGGCGGATGCTGGTGAAGCTGCAGTTCCGGCAGGTGAAAGGTCCGTGGGTGTGCTTCGGGCGGCCAGGGAGCAGAGGTGTGATTATCTGGTGTTGAGTGCGTGGAGGGTGCTGGCCTCGTCGCCGTGTTGGATGTCATTGCGGGGGCCAGGGGTTCTGGCGCTGGGCATGGACCAGGTGCGGACGGGCACAGACAGGCTTGCGTTAGGCGCGCCAGCGGCGTGGCCGCTACGCCGCCTCCATATAAGGGAAGTTGGGAGGGAGGAGCAGCTGGGAGGCAGGAGTGGGGTGACGAATGGGTAAGCAGGGGGTGGGGCCACAGGGACGCAGCGGCGGGAAGAGCAGGAAAAAGGTGACGGACGGCAGGGGAAACAGAAGGCAAGCAGGGCACAGAACTAGCAGGGGGAGAAAAAAAGTGAAATGAGCAAAAAAAAAGACAAGAACAGTCAAGCAGTGCAGCAGAAGAAAAGTACAACCGAGGCAGTACCGCGGCGTGGGGAGCGACCTACCTGCGACCTGCTTGTTATTGGTTTAAGTGGTCGGTGGCCATTTTTTGCAGCCAGCCACTGTGGTATTGCCATTGACTCGCATGTGTTCTTTGTTGTGTCCATGCCTACTTGCTTGTGTTGTTGGTTGACTGTCTGACCGGCTGCCATTTTGTGCATCCAGCCAGTGTAAGTCCTTCTTTTCCAGTTTTCAACACTATTTTCTAGTGAGATTGATAGGAAAGGGATATGCCTCGTTGTTTTTGTTCATTTTTTAAAACTTTTCCCTGATATCAGTTTAATGCGCTAGAGGATCATTGTAGCATATGTAAATATAAACAGTGTTTATTATTATTATTATATGCGCCTCCTTGCCTTCCATTGGCTATCTCATAGCACCCTAGTACACCAGCAATGAATTGTATTTATTTTTAATTTTAAAAAACATACATATTTTTTTCGGCCACATCTCTCCCCTTAGATGCACATAAAGCAAACAGGTACATCTAAATGTTGTTTTCCTGATTGAAATATGTTGTGGTGGTGGTGTTTGATTTTAGAATGGATTCACTATTGTGTTATTATTTAGGATAATAAATAACCTCACTAAATTATATTGTCTGTTCTATGAATAATTCAAGCTGCAAAAATGCCACGTTTCAGTAAATATTTTTCTTGCTTGTTTGCTTTTGGGTGCACAAGAGACATCACCCACATTACTGCCAGATGGCAACACAGAGTGACGTGACCACAGAATGCGAGTCCTCTTTTCTTCTGCAGCTAAGTGCCAACTGAAAGAGCTTCAATTTGGCACCAATGAAAGGTACTGCCAAGAAAGTGGCCAATGAGGAGAAGAAGCCGCAGCAGATTGCCACCACTGGCTTGTCACCCTCCTCCTTTTTCAGGAATCTTGTGTGCCTGCTGCCCCATCTTTTGGGCAGCAAGCTAGGAGCAGCATTCTGCATCAACGACGACATCACCCCAACCTAATCCCAAGTCCTTAACTGTCAGCGAGGCAGCTCCTGCAATCATGGCGGCGAGCAGCGAGTCTGAATTGGATTTGTCTCAGCCACAAACCAGTACCCAATTATTGCAGGAAACTGAGCAAAGTGGACAACAGGAGCCTCAGCCACTAATAGATCTTCCAGAAGTAGGAGCAGAACAGGAGGTTGAGCTTCCTGCTGAGCAAGATGTACATCTTCTTGAACCATTAGCATCCCGATCTTCAGCAAGAAACAGAAGGGGTACTCCACCATCTTATTGAAGCCATTCTTCTGATGATATGGATCGGATCCTCGCTAAGTCTGGGACCCGCCACAAGAGTCAATGGAAAAGGAAAGTTCCTCAAAGCCTTATAATTGTGTAAGGGGATGATGGGGAACGAGCCTGTCATTATCATGGTAGCTGGCTCAGAGGACACAGGCTTTACTCCTCCTATTCAACCTGCTCGTAGGGTTGTGGCACTGGTACCACCGCCAGCTTCCATATTTGTAATGCCCCCACTGAGACCTGTATATTCACCACTACCTCAGTTGAAGTAAGCACTGCAGTGAGGAAATCTACAACAAATCTTCCTAACTCCAGTTCTTCAGGCATTGGCACCAATGGCACACTAAAAAGGTTCTCCCCAGTTTGGGATTTCTTTACGATTTGCAAGCATGAGGATATCATTGCAATATGCTCCATTTGCCAGGTGTGTGTTCATTGAGGTAAGCCTGGTTCATACTATGGCACTGGAAGCCAAACTACCAATATGAAAAAAAATCACACAATCCGGTGGGAGGGGTACCTTAAAAAATTGCTGCAGGTGGTGGTGGTGGTGGTGATCAGAGCGGAATCAGCTCCAAACACGGTGGGAGGTGATGAGGAAGAAGAGAGCGACAACTTTATGCAAAGCAGCCCCCCCAGCAGTGAGCCAGCATCACCCACATCAGCAACCTCGAAATTGCACAAGAGTCAGAAGGAGACCCCTCCGCATACACTGACTGCCCCACGACGCTCATTGGTCTACCACATCCTAGTTCTTTCCGGAAGTATTCTGGCACTACAAAAAAAGATTGAGGCTACTATTACGGGCATGTGTAGGCAGGAAGGGCCCCACAAATGCAACCACCCAACTGCATGTTTGTACAATGGGAAGCTGGCTAAAATGTTAGCTCTTGGCCTTCTACTCATTGTGGAAGGAGTGGGAGATTTAGAATTTGTGGCAGTCAGCTGCCCGAAATGGAAGTTTCCCAGCCGAACCTCTTTTGCCATAGTTACTGTTCCAGTGCTCCATCATGATATGCTGTAATTAGTTGTACACACTATCGACCTGACGACAGACATGTGGACCAGTTGTCAAGCCACTGATTACATGTATATTTCTGCACACTGGATCTCTTTTGTAGGAGGGTTCTACGGTAAGGTGCCTACAGGGGGATTACTCATGCAAATATTTTATCACATAAAGGATCAGTCAAATGAAGGATACATCCAATGGGCCCCAGTACTTCAGGGAGAAGTTATTCATGCGTTAATCAATGGGACTCTTATATGAACTTTAAATCAATGCACAGGATTACTGTATGCTAGGTTTATCATTGTTGTAACCCCCCAAATAATGGATATATAGCATCAATATAAATGATTATTAAGCTGTGTATGCCTGTTTCTATTTTTTTGTTTTGATTGATATCTATTACTTGAATCTCCTTCATTTGAGCGATTATTCCTCCATTCATTTGTTATTCTTTCACTTTTTTACAAATCATTTTTTGTGATCATATAATTGCATAAGTAATCCCCCTGTTAGCACCTTACCTTATAGTTAGCGATACCCTGACCTCAGTGGGGGTCAGTGGTTTGCCCATCCTCTTTATATTTTGTGGGGGGTTATGCAACGGCTGTCAACAGGTCTCGGCCCTTCACTCACTTTTAAGGGCGTTCGATGGCATGCAACACGATCGATGTTTGCTGTGGAGAAATCCCATACAGCAGCAAACATCTTGGAAGACTTTAACAGCAAAGTATTTGAATGGCTACAACCTAGAGGTCTCAGAATTGGATTTGTTGCCACTAACAATGGTAGCAATATGTTCAAGGCCATGGCGAATGATGGCTGTTTCAGGGTCCGGTGTTTGGTGCATTGCATCAACCTAATTGTGCAGGACTTTACCAAAAAAGAAGACCTAGTCAGCAACATACTGACCGCCTGCAGAAGAATCTGCACTTATTTCAGTCATTATTTTAAATCCCATAAGCAGTTGAAGATCATTCAATGTGCTAATAGTGTACCAGTTAAAGCCCTTATACAGGAGGTGCCAACATGTTGGAACTCAGCCTATTACAAGTTGTAATGCCTGTTTGAGCAGTATAAACTGATCAATGACTGTCATTCAAAGAGGAGGGGATGCAAATGGGAAAAGCATGCCCATGGTGGTGGACAAATGGGGCCTAATCAAATGCCTGAGATAGATGTGACTTCCTTCTGAGGTTTTCATACGCAAAATCGGCAAAGAGGTCAGTACGATGTGCCAAGCTATCCTGTTGTGCATCTGCTACAGGACCAGTTAAAAATGGTTTTGCAAAGGTTCACCTGTGTGAAAGGAAATGGTTAAGCGCATGAGTTGATTGAGAGCTTAATCCTTCACTTGGCCGTTGATCCAAAGATGCTAAGAGAAATTGCGCCATCAAAAGAGCATACCTGTGCTACAATACTTGATCAACAGTACAAAAAATACTGACCACGTTTATTCCTTTTTCAAAATTGGATGTTTCACTGTACAAGATGTGGATTGTTGAGCAAGTCACAGACCTGAAAGATGAATGTCTGTCAGCGTCTCGGGCAGAAGTTCTGGCATGCAGCTTTTAACATACAGAGAGGGCAGTGCCTTTGCTTCACATCAGCCAACACCGGCAATATCAACAACAGCAATAGAATAATCTAAAACAACTTCTTCAATGGCTTGGTTACAAGTGGCAGGGCTTAAGTCAAGTGCAGAGGCAAAAGAGGTCAAAAAAAGTGACAGCACCAGTGACCATTCAGTGTTTGTTCCAGGACTATCTGGATGACCCAAAAAAGGTCTACATGGATCAAAACCCATTGGTATGAGAAGATGTGCCATTGGCCAGAGAGCTGCAGGTTGGCAATATAGTATCTAGCTTGTCTGCTAGCCAGTATGTCTGCTGAGCGTGTAGTCAGTGCAGCTGGCACAGCTCCCACAGTGAGAAGGACTAGTCTCTCGCCTCATAACATGAAGAGATTGACTATGATTAAAATTAAACTACATCAAAATTCAGGAGCTCTACTCGTACATGTGGGCTCATTTTCCCTTGGTACAAAAAGCAAAAAGCTTTTTATAATGTTAATCTAACCCACCAGGGTTACTCCTTGATGGCATGTGTCATCATGGTGGTCTTCCCATTCTGCTGTGGAACGGGCCATGCTTCAACCTGTGGGTTACATAGGAGCACTGTCGTATTTAATCTATCCAAATGATGGAGGATGGGATTTAGAGGGGTTTGTAAAGTTCAAAATAACTGTCTGGTTGGAAAAACTACTTTATTCAGTGCTCCATTCAGTATGATTAAAATTGGTGAGGAAAAAGTAGAAAGTAATCTTGAGTTTAATGACCCTCCTTTCTTTAAACTCGGTCTACATGTTTCTGCTGCCCTTCCCTGTGGCTTTCATCTCACTCTCTCAGACCACTCCTTGTTTTATAAGCACAAAGTGTTATTACATCACACACTCTGCATGCAAATATAAACCACACACCTACTTGGTGTTTTGTTCCACAATATCTGAAATAAGCTCTGCAACATTAGGGAAGCGCCGCTCACTTTAAAATGCACCCTAACATGGTATTTGCCCATGCACCTAAAAATAGTGAGTAAATGAGGAAAAACATGTGAGCGCATATAATTCACTCATTGGTCAAAACCCCTTTGATATAACATCTACATTGAACATGCACACTGGACAATACAAACAAATGTATAAAAGAACCCTACATACATATAAAAAGCACTAATAGTGCTTCATAGGTCCCACTGTGATGAGGCCAGTCTGTTGTCTCACTTTGCGTACAAAGAGGGTGGCAAAAATAATCACTAAGTATCAATATGCGTGATCCCGAGTAGAGGATTCACTCGGCTGTGCCATACTTACTATTCAAGCTCTCGCCTGGTTAAATAGCCTAGAATCACATTACCGGTACCTGCATGTTATATGTGCCAATCCGCTTGTCTGGCTTTTAAACGCTGTGTCTTGCAGTGTGTGTGTATCACATGCAAACTGTTAAGGATGCTGGGTGCCGATAAAACTAGACTGGGCGCCCAGCAGTAATGGTGGCTGAGTATGGAACTCCTTCCTGGTTCCACTTCAGGCTGTGTCTGGCAGCGTACGCATGCAATCTGCTAATGCTGCTGGGTGCCGGTAAAGTAGACCGTGCATTCAGCAGTGATGATGGCAGAGTATTGCAACCACTTCCCAGTTCCATTGAAGGCTTACCCAAGCAGCACTCAGAGGGAGTTTGTCGAGGAACATTTTTATAGAAGCATTGAAAAAGGTTGTTTGTTGCTAAAAGATGCACAATATGGTAAAAATGTTGCAGATCATTACAAAATGTATTTTTTGTATGTAACTTGTCACAAGGCAATATGGGCATAGGCATACCCTCCTAGTGGTCAATATAGATAAAGAGGATGAGTGTATAACTAATTTGTGTATACACTTTGATAAGAGGCTTGGTGCTGCAGATGTTAAATTCACAAGCAAGAATTAGACCTAGTGTGTGATGTTCCCACTCTATTAGTGGGGTATTGTAAGGGTATAAGTAAAGCAGGTAACTTAGCAAATAATTATGTGGTAAGGGAACTTCAGAATCCTCTAGGGGGAAAAGTTGAAGTTATGTGACTGTTCAGAGAGCAGCGTTTTGTCAATTAAGTGCGCTTAAAGCAGTGCAAAGACAAGACATGAATAAACAATTCCTATTTCTTTTTTTAACGAATAAAAACCCACCCTCTCAACCCACAGCAGACCCACTCCTCTCCCCAAATAAATATCACCCCAGCCAAAGTCCAAGGAGTCCAAAATTGCCCCAACTGCCCGTCCCAATCTCCACCCTCTCAAACCACAACAAAAGTCCCTCCCACCTAACAAAATATATTTAAAAAATGAGCCTAGAGGGCATTGATGCCAGTTTGGATGCTTGCCACCTCACTGCGAAGCAGCACCAATCTCGCAGGATGCCGTGAAGGAGGTGGTCACTGGATGATGATGAGGAGGGGTTGCAGCAGGGGTGGGTTCAGACTGCCAGCGGCGCGGTCAATGGTGTGGTCAGGATGGAGGTGCTGGAGGTACCGGGAGCAGTGGCACATGCCTCTGACTCCTCCTCCTTCAGAGCCACCAGCCGCCGATATTCGGCCTAGATGACCTCCATTCTGTGGCACGCCAACAGGGCTGCTATCTCATGCTGAGATGGGGGACCAAGAGGAGTAGCTATATCAAGAAAAGAAAAGACAAAGTGTAAATAATGCTCCGTGCAAACACTTGTATATATTGTGGCACAGTAGTAAAACATTGTTTGGCCCCCAGGGCCATTGAAGGTCTTGATGTGATTAGTCACAGGGCCAAGTATTCTCCACACATGCATCACATACAGCAGTGACTGCAAAGATGTAAGCCAGAATGCCACCAGAATAAAAGTGATTTTATTTTGTTTAAAGGCATTCATCGTAAAAAGTAAACAACAAAAATTAAAATTACCTCATTAATGAGTTCTGGCATATGTGCAGCACAATTAATAGAATTATATTCTTGTTGTTCAACATTAATAGAGCCATGCTAGTGTTGGGTCTGGTACTCTCTGCAGTCTGCAGCTGAAGCAGCTGTAATGGACAATTTATTATCCGTCATGGACAAATTATTATCTTATTTTAATTCCAATGGCCTTGCTCTTCTGTGACTGCCTTTCAGTTCTACCCTTACTCCAAAGAGGCAAATGAATAATAACTATAAATTTTCACAAACGTCATGTATATAAAGGCAGATAGCCTGTTTGCTGTAAGTAGACCGTGGAAATAACTGGGACTGCTGAAAAGGTAAAGGAAATGGATAGCTCATAGCCTTCTGTCTTCGCTGCCTGTTCTGACGTGTCTGGAGGAGAATTTTAAACTTTTCGAGGACCCGTGCCCTGAACTGCGAACTTTGCCTGGGATCGTCGGTCAGCGCTTCACGGGTGACTTGTGGGTGATTGCTGTTTGCTGTATATATCACTGGGGGACTGCGAGGACCAGCAGGCTACACTCCCTCACAGCTGGTGCCTCTTCCCCCGGTGGTCACGCCCACACCAGGAAGGTTGAAATTGACGTCATTTTTCCGCAACGCGGGACGCGTGCTGGCGGCGCTGGGCGAAGCCTGGGCCAAGGGCGGGCCCGTTTGAGACCATACCGGGCCCCCCCTCTAGGCTGTTGCTGGGACATTCATTCAGCTTTTACATAGGGGTAAGATTTGACTTTGACCCTGAACAGGGACTGTGACCACTTGAATATAACATGGCGGGCGAGAAACCAGGAGCAAAGCGGTAAATTCTGTTGCTCACACAGTTAGCGCTATGGACAACTTTATCATTAGAGCCAATTCGCTTCTGACACATGAAATTGCCACCCTGGAACGCAGACTTTCCCAGGGAATTGAGAACGCTAAGCGCTCCTCCCTAGGCCATATAGCCAAAGCCCTAACTCCCACTATACAGGAACTTCCTGTGGAGACAAATGTATTAATTAGTACTCCATTGAACCAGGGAAGTACCGCGGTTCAACCGAGAGATTCCCCATTGATTACTTCTGTTAATCCGGAGTCAGTCCCATCGCCAAGCACTGTAGTTCCACCACCTGTAATTGAGAATGATGGGTTACACAATCGACCCCATCAAGGGCATAGGGAAAGAGCAATCCCCAAAAGGAAGAGTGGACCACATACATCGGGGGGCAAAAAGGCGAAGGTCCCTAAACATCATAACCTCACAGATAATAAGAAGGGGAGGAAGGAAGGTGAGCCCATACCTCGGGATACCCATACCCAAGCTAATATACAGGTTCAAAATCAGCCAGTACTCACAGTTAGCCTAACATCAGCCAATGGTCTCCGAGGGGCGGGTGAAGACTCAGCAGAGTATAACAATCTGGGCAGTTTGCTTGAGTCTCTAATTCACCTGCTTGAAGTTAGACTCTCACAAATGGAGGCCAGGCTTACAAGAATAGAAGAAGCAACAGGGGCTACTGCAGATTATCTTAAGGCAGTTAATCACCAACAGGGGAAGTCTGAAAATAATCATGGGGCTGCAATCATAGCGGGGCCAGTCCTTTCTGTAGTGCCCCCTCCCCCGAGTATCCCACCTCCATCTTCCCAACCCCTTCCTCCTGCTATCCCTTCTATTAATCCATCCTTGGGCACAACCAGGACAATGGTGACAGAGGGGCAAATTGGCTCGGAGGGCAAAACCCACAGTAATAAGCAAACTTTTCACCTTCCCCCCTGAGGCATCTCCGTTTGTGGTCATCCTAAGAAGAGTCCCTGAGCTAGCTACTTCTGTTAATGAAACTTTTGCATCCCTGAAAAATAAAGTCCTAAGTTGGTTAAACAAATATAGACCTCTCCCCTCTGGGGTCACCAGTGAAATTATGTTAGTCAGGCGAGTACCGTGGGTGGGTTCGACAAGGAAAAATACCACTGGTGACTGTGTCCTGATAAATTTCAGGGACCCGAGGATGGTGGCCCATATCTGTAACTGGTCTGTGGCTTCACCAGACACCTCTATACAAACTATGCTACTGCCAGCCTTTTATCCTGATAAATTTGAGCGGTTTGGGGATGAGACGGATGAGGGCTGGTCATGGGTAACACCCAGACGACCACGCAGGGGTGACTGGTTAAGGCCGCTACCAAGAGTCCGTGGGAGAGGTGACTGGAACTCGCCCTACCATCACGGTCCATATAGTCAATTCTTGCACCCCTACAGATTTAGTTCCCAGGACATGGTTGACTGACATCGTATCAGGGATGGGGCTAAACAGCAGCGGTGCACTAGCTTAGCTGGGTCTAGTGGCATTGGAGACATAGGGGCGCTCACTATCGGCGATCAGAGCAAAGATGGGGCCCGAGATGTCAATAATGGACCACTTATGCTAGCCGGGGCATGCGAGAAACCTCCCCCCAGTCCCAATGACAGGATCACTACCCCTTGTGGCCGGAACAGTTTGCAGGTCCCTCTGGACTTACCTGATCTAGATGCAAACGGGCCAAACAACTGCACCAATAAAGATATGGGTGTTATGCGACCTATCTCTATTGTTTCCAGGAATTTGGCAGGACTAGTTAATAAACTTGACTCCCCTGATTGGGGGTCATTTATAGATAACAAGACGTCTGCCTCTTCCAGGAGACATGGGCTAGTGAGGACTATTGGCGTTCGGGGTTTGCCACATTCTCAATCCCGGCGAAATGGGGGGGAAGGGACGCCCGTCTGGCGGATTACTTATCTGGGTGGGCTCCCACTTAGGGTGTAAGGCGAGGTCCCTCGAAACCAACTCTGTCGACGTCCAATGCGTACTTCTGGAGTGGCCAAATGCCGTCAAACTGGCACTGGTCAATGTTTATTCAAGACCAGTGGGTATAGCAAATGTCTCTGGCACAATTGAGGAACTAGCCTTGTTTCTGAGTTCTATCCCGCACGGCACCTCGTATGTGGTAGGGGGAAATTTCAACTGCCAATTCGAGCCGCTGCCATCATTTCTGGATGGTGCAACCATGGAGGAGGATGACCAATGGGGAATTCCCCCCTTGGCGGGCCCTCCAGTGAAGCCTTGGACACCATTAGCCACCCAAATCATGTGCTTGACCCTAGTAAACTCTTTAAGGGCCTGCAATGGCCGGGTCAACTGAGACATTCCTCCTAAACTGACTTTTAATAAACCAGGGCACAACTCTCGCCTGGACTATATATTAGTGGGAACGTGTGATTGGGTCAGAGTTGTGAACTTCAAGGTAACCCCCGAGATGAAAGTGACCATAATGCGCTGATCTTAAAATTTGCGGTGTTACTATTGCCACCCAGGGGGGCGATGGTCTTATGGAGCCTACCATGATCCTGTCTAGCAATCGGCGTAGAGTTAGATGGCCCAAAATCATAGGAAACCCCAAAGATATCCAGAGGCTGTATGCCAAACCTGTCCCTGTCTTACAAAAAGTTGAAAATCTTATCCAACAACCCCGTCTGTGGAGAGCCATAGAGAACTGGGGGATATTTATTTGGAGTTATGTGGTACCCTAGCCGAGCTCCTGAACCCGGTACGGAGGGTAAAGAAAGACAAGGAGATGCGTGCTTCGTGGGATAACGCTGTCTGCAGGAAGGCCAAAGCTGACCTATTGGAGGCCATGAAGCACCATGATAATACTGTACTGATCAGGGCTAAGAGGAAGGCGTATAAACATCTTATCCAGAACGCCATGATCGAATGGGACAATGACAACTGGTCGGATATGCTGGGTGCTCTCAAATCTAGAGACGCCCGGAAATTCTGGCAGATTGTCAAAAGCGGCTCTGCTGATCCAACTCCAGCAGTTGAGGCTAATATTGCACCTAGTGTGTGGGAGGCCCATTTTCGATCTTTGTATGTGCAGGCTGATGTAGATCAGTCCGGGGACCAAGCAGACCTAGTGGCAGGTTCCACCCTCATCCCATTTCTGGAGGGGGATAAATTTACCACGGCAGAGGTTGGGGCAGCTATTTCTAGACTCTCTGTAGAAAAGCCCCCGGGTTGGACAAACTCCCAGGCGATTTATTTAAACACGAACCAATGGTTTGGGCCCCATATTTACAGGTGGTTTTTAATGCAATCCTTGGAGGGATGTCGGTCCCTACTACCTGGCTGGGGGCGGATATTGTCCCCATCTTTAAGAAGGGTGCCCCTCTGCTCCCAGCCAATTATAAGCCCATCAGCTTAATTGAAGTCCCACAAAAGATTTTTGCGAGGCTGATCTTGGATCGCCTTTTAGAATGGATGCTAGACCACTCTGTGCTGAGCCCTTACCAAGCTGGGTTCGGGAATAAAGTATCTACTATAGATCAAGTTTTCCGTCTCGCTCTCTTATTTTGGAAAATGGTACAGTTGGAGGGTGGCAGCCTCTATACTGTATTCGTTGACCTACGAGCGGCCTTTGATCTTGTACCCCGTATGAAACTTTGGTCCGTGCTTTCTAACCTGGGGGTTCCGCAACATCTTCTAAATATAGTTATCCGATTACATACAGATAACTTTGCGCGGGTCAGATGTGGCAGGGATGGAACTCTATCCAACAGATTCCCCGTTGACAGGGGGGTAAGACAGGGCTGTGTGTTAGCACCGACCCTGTTTTGTCTCTATGTCAACGGGGTAATTGCCCATCTGAATGGGGTTGAAAACAGCGATGCCCCCAAGCTCGCAGGCAGCAGGGTGTCGGCTATTATGTTTGCAGACGACACCCTACTGCTCTCCATATGGGGGTATGGGGATACAGCGAGTCCTCAATGGTTTCGAGACATTCTGTCAAGAACATGGCCTAGAAATCAATGCACTGAAAACCAAATATATGGTTTTCAACCCTCTATCTAAAACTCGCCCCAATCCACATATCGGTGCTAACAGGCTGGAAAGGGTTCAAATTTTTGAGTATCTGGGGTGCACCCTAAATGAAAAGATGTCGTGGGGGCACCACCAGGAGAAATCTCAATTAAAACTGGCCCAAACAGCAGGAGGAATCATTAGGCTGATAAGCAAAAATAAATCTTCAACTAAGCCGGTTGGCCCACCGTTAGAGATATATAGAGCACAGGCCAGGGGTGCGGTTATGTACGGAAGCGAACTCTGGGGCTACGCGTGTAAACGTGATTTAGTAGCAATAGAGAATAAATTTATTAGACAGCTTTTATCACTTCCTCTTAGCACCCCTCTGTTGCCAATGAGGCTCGATTTGGGTCTAAGACCCCTTGATGAAGATCTGGGCCTACGGCCCCTAAACATTTGGCGTAGGTTATGGTCTGTACCAGAGCTATTCAACTATAGGTCAGAGTTGCAGGAAATCCTTATTCTCCCAAATGCTGGGAAAATCCCCTGGTTGAATTACATCAAAAATGAACCAGGGCGAATAGGACTATCCACCTTATGGTCCGATCCACTGCCATCATGCTCTAGGGTCTCACGGAAGCGGCTTGCCACACTGAATCATGAAAGTAAACTTGCTGCACACTCACAAAGTACAGGCCTGTGCACCCTTACGGAAGCATTTCTAATGGCTAAGGACATCTACAGGTTCGAACCTGTTTTAGATGTTATATTTTCAATCACCATTAGGAAATTGTACCTACAATGGAGGTACGGCAGTTTGCTGATTCGAGCTTATACCAGTAAATGGTCTGAGTCCTCGCCGAGCCACTGTCCAGGGTGTAAACTAGAGCAGGAAACCGAGTTGCACATACTGTTCTTTTGCAATGCTTATGTGCAGGCTAGGAGGCAATGGATTATCCCGGTGTGTAAAAACCTGGCGTTCTCCCAATGTCTGCATGCATATAGGGTCTTCAAATCCGATTTATCTGGGTTTATTGTTTTTGCCATAGCCAAATATCTGGGAATAGTTTGGCACAAGAGAAGAAACTTATTAATTGGGGACGTATGACAACAGTTAAATTGCAAATCTATCACAGTAACAATGTCTATATGTGTGAGGCTGGCCCTTGTTTTATAATTGGTCTTATAATGTTTTTACCTTTCTATTTTTACCTGTTTTTCATATCATGTTTTTTTTGTATCTTTTATGGCAATATGTTGCCGAAATAAAGTAAGATGATGATGATGATGATATATATTTTATTTGTCACATTCATCAAAGAGTATCCCATCTGCTAAACTCTAAATCAAGCACTCATTCCCACTTTACTCCCTGCCCTCGCCCTCCACCAGAAATTATTTTCAACAAATACCATCACTTTCCAGTATAGAAAGTTACTCTACTTCAAGGTAAATTAAAAGGATTACGGTAGGTAGAGGTTTTGCTAGAGATTAGTGGGATGTCACTGGTCATCATGTGCTAAGCTTTTGCTTAGTCACTGTAGCTGACGAATGACAAAAAGAAAAACATTTGAACATGCGTAAATCCATCATGGAAGCCATGAAATATATATACATAAATCACTTGGCCAGAAAAATGTAGCACATGCCAAGAATGAATTTTTCAATTATTTTGGTAGGCTCGGACAGAACTTAGGAGAGTATAATTGGAGGTGACTGAGTGGGCACTGGGAAACACCTTTTTTTCGGTTTGTAATGCATTGAAAACTTCGTAATGCCGCATTAACTGAAGCAGATGCACATTGCACAGCCAACACTGCAGTGCCAAATTGAACCATGCTGCAGTTAAGTCACGGTTGGCGATATGCCATGGGCAGGGAGGTTATAAATGATGGTGGGTGGGATATCGGTCTTGCTTAACAAATACAGTATACTTGATTTGTCAATAAGAAAGCAATACACCATACTACCACCACCCATCTCTGCCACCACTGGGACTCTTTCCCCTTCAACTTTATCCTAGGCTACCTCTGTGCACACTGGTCCTTCCGCTGCTTGCCCTGGTGTTCTGTGCAGCTAAAAACCAAATTACACATTTTAAATGCCAGATTCACCTCCTAAGTTTTTTTTTTTTTTTTAATAAAGTACAACAACAATACCTCACTACAGTTTGGTTAGCATTCTTCGTTCTAAATTATCCCTTTGGGAGGTTTGTTGGTTGACATGTTTGAAAAGCCAGGTAGGCAAGCCAACCAAAAACTTTATGGAATGGAGGGACAGAGCTATGATGATTCTGAGTCATTGAAGCACAATGAAAGGGCGGAATGGTCTATGAAGGACATATGGTCTTGGATGGCAAATGCAATGGGATTTCAGAATTTCCTGCCATGCTGCACTGTCATGGAAATGGCTGGTATACTGTATAAATGAACAATAACATAACATTGGGGGAGGGGAGTGTCCATGACCATGGCAACTCTCTCATTTTGACTGTTTGTGCATGAGCAAGAAAGTATTCTCAACAAACAGTACCAAAAATCTGTTCTCTTAATCTTACAGTACCAGAAGACATATAATGGGAGAGGCAAAGCTTAAGAAAAAAGCTAGAGACAGGAGGAAGTCAGTGACAGAAACACAAAATATAGAAATAAGGATAATGCAGGGATATGATAGCAAAAATTTAGCAAACATTAGATAGAGGAGTTTAAAAATGGGGGAAAGTATAAAAAATAAACAAGGACACATCATTCTAATAGTGGAGAGAGATAAAAGTTAGGAAAATAATAGAATAATAGAAGGACTTACTGGGGCCAGCAGAACCATTGACTGTGTCGCTGGTGCTGGTCGACCCACCCACTGCAGCACTGGTGGTGGTAGCCTCTTCACCCTGCTGTGATGCCTTCTTACCCTTGGGTGCTGATGTAAGAAATGAAGACGATAAAAAAAATGGAGAAGAGGTACAGGTAATCTCCCCAAACATATTTTGACAGGCAGAAGCAGTAGCATTGTACTTTTTTAAATCAGATCACCTATTGACTTATTCCTAATTTCTTACATCAAAGGCCTGTTCCTAATTTCCTAAACTACATTTTAAACTACTAATGCATTGCAATGAATGATCTTTGCTTCTCCAACCCCTTTGATGGGCCAACTCAGCCTCCCTTTTCAATGCATACTATATATCACTGGGAGATTGGGACTGTATGAGCTACATAAAGAAAGGAACAGAGAACTCGAACTCCCTGATATACTACTATCTTAGTGACCGGACAGAGGAGTCTGCATCAATTCCTAAATCAGCCCAAGCGAGCACCTACGAGTAGGTAGGACCGAGCACCTGACTGGCTCAAGCTGGATCAGATATTATTCGTACCGTAAACTTTACTTATCTCTGAGCACAAGTATCATGTTATTTGAAAAAAAAAAGTACTCACTGAGCCCCGCAATCAAAACACTCAGATGGTTGAGCAGGTACGGTTCATGATCTATTAGGTCCGCGTAGTGGTGCATAAGCTGCTAAGGCGCATGCACTGGCTCACTTTCACCCACAGTGGCGATGCTCCCACAGGGCGTATCCTCGACCAGACCTGCCACCTGCTGGCAGCACGGAGGGGATTGTGGCGTTGCACAAAAAAAAACAAGCATGGCCTCCTCTGCCTCTGTAAAAACGGGGTGGAGCTGTACCCGTAAGCGGCACCACTGTGTGACTTACAGTTGCTGCCACACTGGTGGCACCACTTGCTGCCTGTTCTGCTATGGCGCTGGGTGAAAAAAAAAAGAATAAGGACAAAAGCAAGCAGCACAGCAAATAGGAAGAACTAAAGGAAGTAGAACACATTGAAGAAAGGAAAAACAATAAAAGTGCAAGTAAAAAAAATACTAAAATGTTAAATACGCGCAAAGAAAGACACACATACTGATTTAAAAAAGTAAATGAGAGGTGGATGAGTGGGATAGGAGGAGGATTGGCACAGATTAAGAGAAAGGCCCAGCGCAATGCACAGAACAGCAGAGAAAGCAGGTAAACAAAATGGATCCAAACCCATGCGGACCGCGTGTGCCATTTGTGCTGATGGAAAGCAAGATTTATGTTGGATAGTTTCCACAAGTAAAACAAAGTCACACTATCTGCTGCTTTGAGTTACTTTGCATCAAGGGGTGGTTCTATGGGTGGTACATGGGTGTTTCCATGCAGTCACCCATAGTTTTTTGCCCAAATTGCTACCTACAAACATTCGTAGACGAGGATTTGCACCAAAAAAGTATGCGTTCTCTCTGCAGGCATAACTCGGAGAAATGTTTTCACTGCCCTCATTTTTCCTACTTTGCATGCCTACTGTGTTGTACAGCACACATACAAAGCAAGAACATTGATAAAAGATAGTTTTTGGACTGGAAGGGCAGTCTTCCAGTTCAAAAACTATTCCTTACAGAGTGCCACACCCTTGCACTACAGTGCAAGAGTGTATGCTTTGGCGCAAGGCAACCTAGGGTATTCCAGCGCTGGGAGAGAGGACAACAGCACCAATATAGTAGTAGATGTCGCTGTTCTGCTCTCTCTCCGTTTCACACACTTTAGCTGCTGTGCTGAAATGCATGAATTTGAGTAAATCTAGGCCTGCATTATTCTCTATTATACTGCAAGCTGAAACTAATACGCATGAATGTATTGCATACATTATTCAAGGCATACTTTCTGTCTTCAAATTGTTTTATATCTGACCAAAAATCTCTGCAAGCCTCTCGGTCCCATTCATTACACGACCAAAAGATTTTTCAGAATGGTGTATTCTGATAGTGAGCAGGGTTGGCAGCGGGGCAGCACCACCACCCCTCGACTCTAAAGAAAAGATGCCAAAGACTTGCGATCACTTCTTGGGTTGTAACGCACTGAAAAGTTACTGGCTGACAACAACAGTTTGTGACTATCTGCACAGTGAAGCTGATGGAAGAACCAGCTTTGGGCATCAAAGGGAGAACGTAGTGGTCCAATATACTGCTGCGTTCTCCTTACAGTGGCCATTTCCCAGTCTGCCATACTTTTGCTATTGCCAGAACAGCATCTTGTGAATGCAGAGACGGGGTCTGCTGCCTCTCGCCAGCTCCCATATCTGCATTTGCCTTGCAGTGATCTGCAAGGATTCGCAGTTGAAATGCTGCTTCCTGAATATTAATGAGGTAGGAGTTCGTCAAATCCTTGCAAAGTGATAGATCAGTACACACAGCACACAAAGTTGGACACGTTGCATTGCAGGTGCTTTGCAAGCACAGTGTTCAGCTGCGCCCTGGGTAGTAGTACATCTGAGCACTTAATATGTAATACCAATTTACAATCTGCTGCCTCTAACTTTTCCAATGATGTGTCCTTACCTCTCCCTCAATCACATCATGGATTGGTAGTTTGTTTGCAACCACACCCTAAACCACACTGTTGTAGCACCTCGTGTATGAGTAGCCCTTGCTGCAATACAAATATAAGCAATCTGGTGCTAGGCTCAGCACTATCACCCTCTACAATAAAATGGCCACACAGTGGTCAAGGTTTGTAAGTTCAAGTCTATAGACCTACGAAGTAAATGCTCGCGTGTTATTGTTTTATCAATTGTCGTCTATAGGTGGTGATCTAAGTTGCACCATAGAGCTGGTATGAGTTGAGAGCCATAGCATTCTACTCATTGACGCTGGCGATAGATGAAATAAAGTATGGCCACCGTGAAGCATTGCACGCTTAGCATAAAGTCAAGGTCAGTGTTGGCTACTCATAACTCCAGTCCACATGTATGAAGAAACATACATTCAATGATCCAGTAAGAGTTCTTTGGTCTTTGTGCCTCTGAAATACGCTGATTGTGACATTAGCATGGCCTACAAAAAATAGACAGGTCAGGCTTAGAAGTTTCATGTTACCTATGTGTTGACATATGTGTGCCATTTCATGTGAGTGCATACTTTTGAAGTGTGAAGTCAGACGTGGATGATGGGTGACCAGGAGTGGTTGACAGAGGCAATGAGAGAATCACTATTCCTCCTCCATCAAGACTTAGTTTGGGTCATTTGGACTGGCTGTGGCACCATTAGTGTGGGTAACTAGTATCGCGTCTGAAAGAACTGTACTATTTTGTGTGATACCTTGATTGTCCCGCTAGGGAAATGTGACTATGGCTTGCGTTTGTGATGCCCAATAAGTCTAATTAGTTCCCGTCATAGGAACAGATGTGGTAGAGTGCATACATGGTACACTGACTTGTCATTATGTTTTTCTACGTAGTACAATTGAATCTCATATGTGTACTATTATATGATCTTCTCTTGTCTATGAAAAAGGCTGGTGACAATAGTTTTTATCTTTATATTAGACTTGGGGCTAACCTGCTGTCACCTGAGAATGACCCAACCCCCTATTTTTCTGACAGAGCTGCGTCAAACAAAGACAAGCCAGAGGGTTTGTGGCCAAGGGTGAGAGTGTATCGTACAGGCCTGTCTGATAAATAACGATATAGGGGGTATGTTATTTATTGGGCGCAATAAACACTTATATTGAGTTCTGTGGATGTGTGGAATAGCATGTAGATTTTGGTAACGCACCAAAATCTCATACTTTGGTAAATACTATATGCTTTTCCACTGTCAAATTATGACAAATTTCCGGCACGATGTCCAGGTGGTGTTTTTGCAGGAGACTCACTATGCCCCAAACTCTGTTAATCTGTTTGCATTGAATTGGGGTGACACTCATTTATTTGCAAACTATAGTTCCTATTCGGAGGGGTATGTATCCTCATTCATAGAGCAACACCTTTTCAAGCACTTAAATAGTTGCGGACAACGAGGGCCACTATCTATTAGTGGCTGGTCCCCTGGGAACGGAGGCTATACTCCTAGAAAACATTTATGCTCCCAAAAGAGATATGCCAGACTTTTTCCCTAGTACAGCTACGCACATTTCCCAATTGGACATTGACACCATTTTAATGGGTGGGGACTTTAACCTCACACGGAATCCGACTCAGGACAGAACAGGCACTCTACTGATCACCAACACCACTCTGTGCAGGCACTGACTTCTTTGCTGCGATCCTTTCTTCTAACGGATGTGTGGCGCACCTGCAAACCCCCAAGTAAAGATTTTTCCCTTTATTCGTCCCACATGGGACGTGGTTCCCTATAGATCATTGGTATCTCACCCCAACCTCATATTGGCTACCCTCTCTATTGATCATCTTCCCCATACTCTTTTGGATCATTCACTGGTACTTCTGACCCTCTCCATCCCCAAGGCCATGCAAACCTGTGTGCCTGGGTGCTGCCCGGCCGAAGCTTTGCATGACAGCGTATTTAGAAGTGAGATCAGGGATGCCATAGTGGAATTTTTTCAACTGAAAACTGGTTCAGTGTCCAGTTAGGCTGTGCTTTGAGAAGAGTTTGAAGTGTGTATTCAGGGGACTTGTATCGCCAAACAGTTTGGGGTCATCCGCTCCATCCGGCGGCACCTTGAGGCTGTGGAGAAGGCAATGTAGGATCTTGAAGAAGGGGCGTTGATGGGGAAATCCCCTGCCGCCATTACATCAAAGGGTGAAGCATGATACAGAGTTCCAGGAACTCTCCACTCCTGAGGCCAATTACCTTGGAAAATATGTACATGCTCGGGTATATGGAGAAGGTGAAAGGCCAGGCGTACACTGGCCAGGCTGTTGCGTCATAAATATTAGTCTTCCTTTATCACACAGGCCCAGATGGAAGACAGCACGCTGAGCACTAACAGTACTGACATAATCGCCACCTTTCTATCATATTACGTCCGACTCTATACCACCCGCTATCCTAGTTGCCGACTATCTATCTGAAGTGGCCATGGTCTGGCTTGAGGTCTGCCAACATCAATTCTCGGCATCGCCTATCACGGTTGAGGAGATCTCTCAGGCCATCAATGACCTCAGCAGAGCCAGTGCTCCCGGTACTGATGGGCTGTCTGGCGTCTTTTATAAGGCATTCAAGCCTTTGCTAAATCCCCACCTACTGGAGGTTTATGCAGAACCTCTGGATAAGGGGTCATTTCCCACTACAATGTGCAAGGTTTGCATAACTGATCCTCAAGCCGGGCAAACCTTCTTCAAGCTGTGATGCATTTAGGCTCCTCTCCCTGCTAAATCAGGACTATAAAATCTTAGCCAAGGTCCACGCAACTCGCATTTCCCTTTCGGTAGATAAAGTACTACCACCATTTTAAACTGGATTTATTTCAAATCGCTCCTGGTCTGTGAATCTCCGTACGGTCTTTGCGATAATGAATCAAATTACTCCCGAACGTCCGGCAGCAGTGATAATGCTTGTCGTTGACAGGGCGTTCAACTCCTTGTATTGGTCGTTCCTCTATGCTACATTGCGAAAACTTGGGATCCCCAAAAATGGTCTGTACTAACGATTTAGGTGCTACTCTCCTAAGCGACCTTTGCGCTCTGCCGCTCAACATCTGCTCCAGGTCCCGCTCTTCCGGCTTTCTCGGCTGGGAGGGCAATCAGTGGCGGTGAAGGCCGCTTTAGCTTGGAATGAGCTCCCTCTATCCTTGCGAGCTACGGTGAACTTTATTTCTTTTAAAAAAGGGTTGAAAACCCATTTGTTTCGACTAGCCTTTTAGTTTTGTTCTGTGTAGGGTAGGCTGTTTATTCGGTTTTTTTTCTTCTTCGCGCCAGGATACTCCGGCAGTAATGGAGCGCGTTATAAAACAGCATAATAATAATAATAATAATACTAATGTGCCTCCTATACATGAGTCCTGCTGCCGACTCTGAATAAATAGGCTTGCTTGAATCCAGTGGCAAAGTGAGCAAGGGACTCACGTCTGAGCATGGTATTGAATTAAACCCAGATCTGTTGACTGGGTGTGAGTGTTTGATTGGTTGATTCTCCGTCCATCACCACCCCCTTTTGTACCGCTTTGTTCGCCATAAGTTGGCAGGGTATGCTCAGACGTGAGTCCCTTGCTCACTTTGCCACTGGATTCAAGCAAGCCTGGCTGAAGACAGCTGTGATCCCAGAAACCGATCCTAGGAAGCTTGTTTCCGGTCCAGGGAAGGCATGGCTTGGCAGTTCGGGCTGGACTGTTCCCATGAGGCACAGGGTCAGGCTGATTTGCATATGGCCATGTCTGAACTGGGGTGGCAGAGTGGGCTAAAGAACGGTGATGGATTAAACCCAGATCTGTTGACTGGGTGTGAGTGTTTGATTGGTTCAGATGCTCCGTCCATCACCACCCCCTTTTGTACGGCTTTGTATAAATGCCGGATTTACGGATCAATTCCAACTATTACGGGGAACCAGACAGGGATGTCCTCTGTTGCTGCTACTGTTTATCATCGCAATCGACCCCCTTGTGTGTCACCTGCGGAAGTGTCAGATGCAGCGTAGCCTCTGATTTCACAGAGGCCCCTACTGTTCATCCAGGACCCTGAAACAATTGTCGTGCCCTCTCCCCTCTGCTCCATGAGGTAGTGCGGTTCAGTGTTTTTTCTGGGCTTGTCATTAATTGGGCCAACTCTGAAATTATTCCACTAACAGATACCACAGCCCCTTTCACTCTTGACTTTCCTCTGCACTTTTGCAATGAACCGCCCCACCCACCCCCCCAAATACCTTTGTGTGTACTTGCACTGCAATGCAGCGGAGGTGATTTGGCTTAATTTTGGACCTGCAATCAACCTTTTACCAAGCAAGTTGAGAGACGGATCACTCTCCCCCTATCTATCGCCACAAGAATTGCCATCATAAAAATGGTGGTACTGCCTCGCTTCCAATATAATTTTTCGTTTTATTCCCATTTAACTCACCTCTACGTTTTTTGGCACGCTAAGGGGTATGCTTACCAGACTGCTATGGGCTGGCGGGCTGCCGCGCATCAGTTGGCAGACATTGCCAATGCCTTATTAGTGAGGAGGGTTCGGTGACCCGGACTTTTATTTGTACTACTTGGTTGCACAGGCACATTTTGCGTACGCTTGGTTCCATCAGGATGCCAGACTGCAATATTTAAAACCAGAATGGACCCAGGCTCAGCCCCACTCCCTCCCAACTATTTTATCTCATGGTCTACCTAGATCGCCCAATGAAATACAGACCCTTCAGACAACATACTGGGATTGGACAAGATTATGTAGATATTTGCGTGCTGATCTCCTTTACTCCCCACACATACCGCTTTTGGACAACCCATGGCTCCCCCAGACTATGGAAACATTAACCAAAAGAACCCTGGCTCGATGCGAGTTGCACAGTCTTGGCCATCTTTTCCATACTGCCCAGCTGCGCTCCGTCACGGATCTTGCGGACAGGCATACTGTGTCCCATATGGACAGGTTCTTGCTGCATAGGACACGCGCCTCCATGGCGGCTGCACTCTGAGCGTCTGCTACGGAGCTGGCTGATTTCCCCCGCTTTCACTTGTTATTACATCTTCTACTAGCACCCACCTGGTACCCCGACTTGATCATCTAGCTCTTAAACTTCAACCGTAAGTAGGCATGGGGCGTGCGCATTTTGGGTGGAGGATCTTGGACATCCCTGGCCAGATAAGACCAGGACCTACTGATCTGATGTGAGCAAACCTGGCTTATCTCTTGCAATCATGATCATAAGCTGCTGCACTTCAAGTATATACAAAGAGAATACATTACACCTAAATTACAAGCGAAGATAGACCCCACAAAATCCCACAGCTGCCCTAGATGTGCAGCAGAGTCTGCTGACTTCTCCCATTTAGTGTGTAGCTGTGCACCAGTATAGGCATATTAGGGTGAAGTTTTTGCCATCTTGCTTTAATGATTGACTCTGAACTGACCCAATCCCCATTAATGGCTTTGCAAGGTTATGTGAAACTACTAGAGGCTGGAGTTCGCCACTTTTCTGCTTTGCATTGCACCTTGCTAAAAGGCAAGTTTCTAAACACTTGAGTAGCCCCATAACTCCAAGAGTTAAGGCCTGGGTAAGAGATTTAGGGCCTCATTTATGAGGCTGTGCGTCACTTTTACGCCGCTGATGTGTCACTTTTTGTGATGCGCCAGTGTCGTAAAAAATGCGCCTTGTTGCGCCATATTTACAAAGTGACGCATCTAGGTAGGTGCGTCACTTTTTAAACTCCTGTGCCACATTATACCTGCACCAGGTATAATGTATGCAAGGGGGCATATTGACGCAAGAAAGGGTCATGGAAGTGACGCAGTGAAATCTATGAGATTTCACTGCTCCACTTCTAGGACTCAAATGTGTCAAAATCTTACGCCTGCCTCACAACAGCATAAGACTGACGCAGGCCCTTTCACATGGGGCTTGCCCCATGTGAAAGGACACATTGCTGGAGTTGCGTCACTTTTGTGACACACTCCAGCAATGCGTCACTTTTGCATACTGTAAATATGACGCATCATTGGTGTCGCAAGAAGTGATGCGTCACTTTTCATAAATGAGGCCCTCAATATACTGCGACACCACTAGCGATATCTGTGTTTCCCTGCAATCCCTCACCTCCAGGCCCACAAACATCTGGCAGCCACTTCTCTCCTACTTACTCTTGCACCCTGAGGAGACGGAGTGAATATAAACCTGTGTGTTACTCGGTGGGGCCCTGTAGGGATATATGATGTTAGCACGCATACTTTTAGCACGCATACCATTACCACGCATTTTTTACAACGCAGGTCATTTTACAACAAATACCTTTACAACGCATTACACTACAACGCAGATACTATTACAACGCATACCATTACAACGTAAGTATAGGTAAGTATATATTATTAATATATAATGTAAATAATAATTTTTTTAATATTTTATTTAATTATTTATTATTTAATTATTAAATATTTGTATAAAAAATATTAATTTTAATTTTATTATTTGTAAATATATGTTAAAAATACCCCTGTACCCCAAAACCCAAAACCCAGCCCTGAACCCTAAAAATACCCCTGTACCCCAAAACCCAAACCCAGCCCTGAAAACAAAAAATACCCCTGTACCCCAAAACCCAAACCCAGCCCTGAACCCTAAAAATACCCCTGTATCCCAAAACCCAAACCCCACCCTGAAACCTAAAAATACCCCTGTACCTCATAACCCAATACCCCTAATAAATGTTATAAAAAAAAGATAAACTTACCTATACTTATACTTACGTTGTAATGGTATGCGTTGTAATAGTATGTGCGTTGTAGTGTAATGCGTTGTAAAGGTATTCGTTGTAAAATGACCTGCGTTTTAAAAGTATGCGTGGTAATGGTATGCGTGGTAAAAGATGCGTGGTAACAGTTACATACCGCCCTGTAGACATGCAGATGGATAATGCTAATAAGATGCCTTTGTGATCTGTTCTTGCTTGTCCAGTGTCGGTGATGCGTTATGTGGCATTCCTTGTTTAGGGATGCAATTTTCCTCTCAAGCCATGCTTTTTGTCATACCCTCATCCCCTGGACTATAATTGAATGGTGCCTATATTGATAATGCTCTAATCCTCATTGTAAAAGATACTTTTTCCTACTGATGTCTTGAAGTTACAATCGAAATATCCCTGTGTGTTTGTGTTTCTGATTTGATATGTTTTATTCTCGTCTTTCTCTGTATTATTGAAAAATGCAATAAATGAACTATATATAAAAAAATTACGAAAGATTTCACCTGCCGAATATTAACAAAGGTTGAGGTATTTAACACAACTCGCGAATCTGACCCATGCGAAAACAAGGCTTTACGCGTTTACGCACAGACCGGTATATCCTGCCCCATTCGTAATCAGGCACTATGACTTTTGAAGACATGCCTGGAACTCTGGCTTTAAAGACATAACAGAGGTATCCCCGCGGCAGATAACATAGTACTAAATAATGAAGACTGGAACAGCATCAAATTTCCTTGTTAGGAAGTTCCTGTGAAGGACAAAGGGCAAATAAATCTGTCCCTGAATTCCAGGTTCGAAGAGGATAGAAGACCAGACACTCATGAATATATGGAAAAGGGGAACAAATTCGAGAAGTTCTTGAGACACCCTGGGATTCATCGGAAAAGAGTAATAGATCTGCAGTTTGTGCTGGTGGCGACTGACGAAAACTGCATTGTCAAAGTTAAAAGTTGATGGATAATCTTGTGGATGAGGAGAATTTAGAAAACTCTCATGCAACATTATAAAGTGCATTGACACTTAAGGGCTTATTTACAAGCCCCTTGCGCTGCATCACTTTTTGCAACGCACCGGCGGCACAACCTGCTGCCCCATATTTACAAGGATATGTAAAGTCTTGTGTTGTTGTGAATTTTACCCCCTTACGTGCAATACTTTGTGTGAAAGGGGGTGCCACAGGTGTTCCTGTGGATGTTCCCATGCAACACCCATGGCATCTGCCACATTTCCAGATTTACGAGGAATCGTAAACATGGAAATGCATCAGAATGCTACGCCTCACCAGGGAAGGCATAGGGAGGAGCAACACATAGAAATGTTATCATTTATTGTCGTTTTCTTCCTCTTTCTATGCATGTTTCATTATGCAGCACACATAGACCGGGGGAATCACCTCTTGCTCTGGTGCAAGGGCACCAGCGCAAGGAAGAGCAAAGGGATCCGTCATATCATTGTAGATATGACACATCCCTATGCTTCGGAATTAATGCAGCGCAGCCAAATAGCTTGTGGCACCGCGCTGTGTTAATTCCTTGTAGGAAGTCATTACATGGGTGGAGGGTAGGCTTTGCCATGCACCCATCCATGTATTCTGAAGCATTACCAGATTTACCAACACTGGCAGTCCTGGGAATGCATCGGAATTGTAAACTTTCCCAATAGAGGCGCACCGTTGTTTTCTCTTTCTAAGTGTGATGCATTCTGTAGCACACTAAGGGCCTGTTTACAAGTGTGGTGGTTCGAGGACCTCCAGACCTACGGTGGCATGGCGGTGGCGGTCGCCCGACTACCTGATTATGACTCAGGTGGTGGGACCACCATGGAGCCACTGCCATTCCATGGAGGTGGCGCGGCTCCCTGAGTCTGCGATATGCTTGGTGGGACCGCCATTGTCCTGCCAAGCATATTACGAGTTTCCTCTCTACCAGGGTTTTCACGATGGTTACTGCTCCATGAAAATCCAGGCAGAGGGGAAACAAAGGGGGCCATACAGGCCCCCTTGTGACTCACCCCCCAAGTATGCACACAGGGTGGCACAACATGTGGCCCCCTGTGTGCTTGCACACCAGTTCCTGCACGGCATGGACTTTCGAGTCCATGCTGTGCAGGAACGGTTTTTGGTGTTCCCATTGCGGTGACTATTTTTAAAGGCACTGCCATGGGAAAGCTACAAAAAGCCAGCCAGACACAGGTTTAGCTTGTAATCTGGTGGGCGGCCCGACCACGGGTTTGGCAGTGCAGCAGCAGGGCTGATCTGCTGCCGCACAGTTGAATACATAATCTGGCCCTCAGAAAGAGGAAAATGCCTCTAAGGATTGTTTTTGTGCATGAAGGTGTCGCTTCCTGCACAAAAATAATGCTGCCTGTTACCAGGCATCCTTGCCCAACAGCGAAATGGTGCCTGCATTTGAAACAAAATGAAATGAAAAAGGCACTTGTAAAGCGCATGGCTACCTTAAGGCCTCCCAGCGCTAAGGACCTGATAAGTGAATGTCCACTTTAGCTGGATGGATATAACAAGCATTGGAAATGCAGTAGGTCTCGCAGCATTAGAGTTAGTGCTTTTAGAATTGTTTATGGGTTTTTTTTTGTAAATCTTTAGCATTTTTGTTTCCTGTAGCCAATGCTAAAAAATTACAAATAAAAAAAGCCATAAACATTTCTAAAAGCTCTAACTCAAATGCTCCGAGACCTATTGCACTGTGTGAGGGTGAGGGGTTGAGGGTGAGTGAGGGTGAGGGTGGGTGAGGGTGAGTGAGGGTGAGTGAGGGGTTGAGGGTGAGTGAGGGTGAGGGGTTGAGGGTGAGTGAGGGTGAGGGTGAGTGAGGGTGAGGGGTTGATGTTGAGGGTGAGGGGTTGAGGGTGAGTGAGGGTGAGTGAGGGGTTGAGGGTGAGTGAGGGTGAGGGTGAGTTAGGGTGAGGGGTTGAGGGTGAGTTAGGGTGAGGGGTTGAGGGTGAGTGAGGTGAGGGTGAGGGGTTGAGGGTGAGTGAGGATGAGTGAGAGTGAGGGTGAGTGAGGGGTTGAGGGTGAGGGGTTGAGGGTGAGTGAGGGTGAGTGAGGGTGAGGGTGAGTGAGGGTGAGTGAGGGTGAGTGATGGTGAGGGTGAGGGGTTGAGGGTGGGTGAGGGTGAGTGAGGGTGAGTGAGGGTGAGGGGTTGAGGGTGAGTGAGGGTGAGAGGGCGAGGGTGAGTGAGGGTGAGGGGTTGAGGGTGAGGGGTTGAGGGTGAGTGAGGGTGAGGGGTTGAGGGTGAGTGAGGGTGAGGGGTTGAGGGTGAGTGAGGGTGAGGGGTTGAGGGTGAGTGAGGGTGAGGGGGTGAGGGTGAGGGTGAGTGAGGAGTGAGAGTGAGGGTGAGTGAGGGGTTGAGGGTGAGGGGTTGAGGGTGAGTGAGGGTGAGGGTGAGGGGTTGAGGGTGAGTGAGGGGTTGAGGGTGAGTGAGGGTGAGTGAGGGTGAGGGTGAGTGAGGGTGAAGGAGGGTGAGGGGTTGAGGGTGAGTGAGGGTGAGTGAGGGTGAGTGAGGGTTCAAATCGGTTTTTGGGGGGTAGCTTTGAAATCAGTAGTCTTCGATCTGAACCGGGAGGGTTGGAATGTAAGGTGTCTGGCAGTGGATTAATGAGTCATGACCTGTATTTAAGACCATCCGCCTCGATATCAGGCGAGACGAGATTTACTCGTACAACCGTGGGCTTCTGAGCAGAGCTTCGGGCATAGACACTTTGTTTTTAAAATAAATTAAACACTGCTCTTAGTCCCAAGTCAGACACTCTATCACTGACGCTTTGGGAGCTTACGGGATTATTGCCCCAGCTACCATGTCAGCGAGGGAACGAGAGAAGCACCAGGAAGCCAGCAGCTCCCAGTGCACTACAGGAGGCCTCGCTGCGGTGAGTTAATCGACCTCTATACAAGAACGCCCAATGCCCTCCCGCATGCCAGAGTCCACAGGGCCATTCGTCAGGAAGTGGTGCGTGGCAGCGCAGACCTCAGCGTGCGCCGGCCCTGTGCGGCTGGGTCGTTCTTTCCTGATAATCAAGGGTCAGTTCCGGGGCAGCTAGAGAGAGACCTCTTCCGCTGCAGAAAGGTTGGCTGGCCCACCTTTTTTGGGGCGGGTTATGTGTTTTCTAACCAATGGCAGGGTAAACTGGAAAATACAGCCACAAAGACTCTCCAAGCTCCGCCTATCATCCTGTCAATCTGTTTAACACCAGTTTTCCGATAATCTTCTCTTGTTTTGGAAATTGAAGTTTAATAGAAATGGACTTAAAGTAGAGACGCCCGGATGTTTGTGATCTTCATTTGGAAGTTTTCAGGTAAGGCTTACATGCAGGAACATTCCGCCTGGATCCGGAAAGTTAATGCGTAGGATGTTATCGCTAACCGATTGAGTAAACGGAGGGTAAGTGAGGTACAGGAGAGCTAGGGATTTAGAAATACCGAAGACATACGTCGGATAGAAAAGTGTGCCAATTTGGAACAGGAGGCAGAGTTGCAGCAGAGCTTGGGGAGGCGTTGTAGAGAAGTCACGGCAGAGAGAGCAATACAGGGCACATGTATACTTAATGTGGCAGGGAGGAAAGAGGCACTGATTCAGGTCTGTGATTCGGAAAGAGTGACTGACTGCAACAAGATCATAAATGTTGATGTTAGGCAGGTGGCAAACATGGTAGCTTAGGGCAGGGGAGGGGGCGGAGCGGGGAGAGGGAACAGATGGAGCGAAGGCTGATAAGGCTGATAAGGGGAGGGGGGAGGAGAAATGCGACACGGCGGGCAGGGGAGGGGGCGGAGCGGGGAGAGGGAACAGACGGAGGGAAGGCAGATAAGGGGAGGGGGGAGAAGAAATGCGACACGGCGGGCAGGGGAGGGGGCGGAGCGGGGGCCTAGTGCGGCTGAGGGAACTGATGTGCACGCGCTTTTAAGCTCAATGCGCATGCGCATTGAGCTTAAAAGTCACGGGCACTGCAAGGAATCGCCACGATTCCTTGCAAGTTGGATAAAGAGTGGATAAGCCCCCATAGTCTCGCTTGCTCGATGCGCATGCGCACCGACAGGCGAGACCTAAAAATGTTTTCAGCTGTTTACGAAAAGCCAAATGGTTTTCTTCCAGGCGAATGTTGTCGGGGAGAGTGTTCCATCTTTTGGAGGCCACGTAGGAGAAGCGTTGGCCTTGGCCCCCACTTCTGGTCCTGTAGATTCTCGGAACAGTGGCTAGTGCATTTGCGCTAGGCTGCATTGAGTGCACCCGCACAAGGAGAGGACAGGAATGAACCATTTCTTAATAGACCTGGTGCATTCCTGCCCCTTTGCCTTTTACGCAGCGCAGAACGGTATCTTCCTGCCCTGCTTGGTGTGAGTAAATCTTAAATCTAGGCATCAGTATGAAGGCTCAGTAATAGTAGCCTTGTTCTGATGTCCTCATAGCCAAACGAGAACTGCAGATTTAGTGAAGTCAGCTTCTTACTTTAGGGAACATGTTGTATTTTTATCTCAAGGTCTTTTCCCATTCTTATCACGTAAAGAGCTAGGCCTCTGCTCATTTTTGGAGTTTTGGTTTGATCAAGTGTTGTTTCTTTTGTTTATTGTATTGAGAAAAAGTGTATGAAAGAAGCATCAAAATGCATTGAATTTAGCACTATGTGCTCAAAGTGATCAGACTACAAAGTGCTACTCTGTCAACATTGCACAAAGCACCTAGAATATGTTTCATGTTCTCTCGCTAATTTTGCAAAAAACATGTTAGTTTTCTATCAGCTTTCCCGAGTGTGTGTTTTCCTTCACACTTACTACAGGCTTTTGACTGAACAAATCCCCTTCCGCTCAATATGCACTCCACAGCATACAGCTGGCATGCCTGTCTCCACTGAACAGAGGCAATGCCCACGCCTTTGTTGCTCTTCTTTACTTCAATAAAAGGGAAAGCTGGATGAATGTCACTACAGTGAAAGTACAGCGCCTTGAGCTGGCCAGGCTGATTATCTGCCCGGACCAGGCAGCGCTGACCTGCACCATATATTTCCTAGACAGACACAGAGATAACATCTGAAATCATTGTTGGCGGAGTACCGGAAGCGCACGGCAGACCTGCGGCGACATGTTGAAACATGCCACACACATTAAGTAAATTATATGGAAGCGCCCAGGCTAAGAACTCCATTTCCTCCCTTTACTAGCTTGGCCTCAACGAGACAATCCCTTAGGGGAAAAGTCCATTCTAGGGAGACCGTGAAACCCATTCCAAAGAAAGGCGGGAACCCGTCCTCTAAATATTCTGGCTGCTGTGGATCATTGCAATTTGAAATAAAAAGTTCTTTGAGTTAGAACATTCTAGATGGGCTGTCAGGTGTGAGTGGCGGTTGAGTAGACAGGTCGGCAGGGCGGCATTCCGAAGGAAGCGGTAGAGCAGGCTCGACGGTACATACTACAAGGCCGTGTTAATTGAGTAGACATTTTACGCCATTGTTGCTGGTCGGTTGTTTGTAACATGCAAGCTTTATCGACAGTGTATCTAACCTCAGCCACAACTCAGTGCCACAGGTTCACGTGTTCTTGTTTATATGGCAGCGGAATGTGTCCAAAGATGGAATCTGGAGGCGCATCACGTGCTTTCTTCTGAGTTCACCCAAAATGGGACTTCTCTGGAGTGAGTGTGGCGTTAGGGCCAGAGCTGCCGACTTTGATACTGGTGGATTATGCCCTAGTCTCGGCACCAGTTCAACATTTTGTGATTCTGGGCAAATCACTTAATCTCCCCAAGTGCCTAAAAGAGGAATGCGACCTTATGTAAAGTTACTGGTGCTCATGTAAAGCTCCCCAAAACCTTTGGGCGAGTTGGCACTATATAAAACTGCAAACAAAAAAGTATAGGTGCGGCATCCCCACGTGTGATCGTTTTAACAGCTTTTTACTTGAATAATACAGCATTTCTTCACAGAATTTCCGTGAATGGTCTCCTATGGCAAAAGACCTGCGAAAAGCAAGCGCCAAGAAATAAGGGGGAAATGTGCGACCACACGACTTTCCCATGTTATTTCTTTAAAACGTAAACCTGAAGGCGATACTGAGTGGTACCTTTATCACCATTAAAGAGGAGCATCTGCATGAGCTGACTAATGGGCAGTATCTTATTTTATTTTTTTAAGCAGTATCTTATTATTATTTTTTTTAATGGCTGTTATATATTAACTACAGTACACATTTGTTTAGAAACATTAAAGGGCCCATAATTCAACATCTAACCAAGTTCTCATGAAGTTGATGTTTTTTAACCTCTGGAGGAGGGAAGGGTGCTCTGTTCTGGTTGGTCAAGGGATGAAAGCTTCCTCAAAGGCATTTTTCTGAATTCCTATAGTATCTTAATGACTGATGAGGCATGACAGTCGAATCACTGAATGCCAAGGATACAGATATAAAAGTAAGGTTACTCACCCTCTCACCCATGTGATATAACAGGACTCACTCCTTACCCCAGTAGTAGTCACTCAGCAGCTGTCCACATGCTACTGATGTCTACTGGAAGGGCAAGGAGTTAAAGCCGCAGGAGGTAAATATAGTTCCTAGTGCCTTCTCTACTTTCTATCCAGCCCCACTCTTCAGGACCCTTGATATCAGGAGTAAGAAGGGTAGTACCCAGGGTACCAAACAGCACCAATGGCTGCAGCCGATGCCCCTAAATGTCACCCATGGTCAGTGACAGGTTCCACCACCACAAAGACCTTGCTCTTATGTATCTGCATTCAAGGTTAATGTTCTTCTGTCTATGATCAATAGAAAACTAGACATTGCTTTTATTGAAAATTGGTTTTCATTTGGTGGGATTTGTTTCTTAGCCACTGCAGCAGAATTAGTTTTGCTTTGCTTTGTATTACTCAGCAACAAAACAGAGGTGCTCAAATTGGATTGCAATGGAAGTACAGCTGAAAAACTAATCATCTTTTCCTTAAAAATTCTGGGCTCTTGGATCACAACCTACATTACCCACGTGCTTTGATAATATATCAACAATGCCACTCTGCGAGTGCTGATGCATTGTAACTGTAAGGTCTTAGGGCTCATTTAGAATTTGGAGGGAACTGAAACTCCTCCAATTTCTGAAGGAATCTTTAAATATGGAGTAGAATCCACTGGTGGAATTTCCACCACACTCGGCAGAGGAAATTCATTTGATAGATTGTACTCCATATTTATAACTTCCACCAGAAATTGAAGGGATTCAATTAGGTGTGATTGAGAGTACAGTGGTAACTGAAAATTCCCCAATTTCTAGAGAAGTCTCTAAATGTGGGGTAGAACCCACATGGCGAATTTCATCCATCATAATGGTGGTAATGTAGAGCAAAAAATAAGCAGGCGACTTGTACTCCTACTTTTTTTGTGGTTTAATCCACTTGTAGCTTGTGGTGGGAACAGGTTTGAAACCCATAAATGAACCCGGAAACCTATACATTTCTGAAATGTGGACAACAATGCAAATTCAGAAATGAGTGATTTGTGTGGTTTGCTCCTGGTTTTCGCCCCCAAAATTGATATTTGAAATCGTAAATAATGTATAACATAGGAAAAATAAAAATAACAACACTTTAATCTGTAACTTTTTGCTCCAATGGCGGTGTTACAAAAGTAATATTCCATCAAGTTGTCAGACTCTTCTGGTCACTGGGATGTACAGTGTTTGTTAATTGCCCAAAAACAAGGGATACCCGAGTCCAACAACTGAGCTGTTATTTATATCTTTACTGACCATGCAGCAATTCACATAGTAAAATCTAATGAATAAAAATGGAACTAATGCATTTTGTAATTGTGCTCAAGATACTGAGTTTCGGCATAGTGTTTTTTGTACAACTCTTAATATGGGGTTACCCATACAATCACAAGGTTCAGAGTGCATTTTGTCAAATAAGCTGTCGGCCTTGGCTCTGCAACCACCCGGAGAAACCTACTAAGCACAGACATTTCTGAAAACTAGATATACAGGGGAGTCCTGGGTGGTGTGACTTGCATGGATCCCACCATGTTTATCTTAACAAGGGTGCTCTGTTAACCTCAAACTTTGGCTGAAATCCTGCATTTCTCTCATATTTCTGTGAGTATAAGGTCTGGAATTGTGTGGATCCACAAAATTCCGACTCTCCCAGTTTTTCAATATTCCTCTCAATAAAAACGGTACCCCACTGGCATGGCTGGATCTATCCCCAGAGATACAGCAGGGCCAAAACGCAACATGGGAAAATCAAGTTTTCTGTATGTAAAAAATTGACTATTTTTGACAGTGTGGGTAGCTGCATTATTTGGTCCCTGGTATGGCTGCCACCTACGGAAACATTTCTGAAACATAGACACTCAGAGTATTCCAGTGTGGTCTGACTTCTGTGGATCCCACTACATTTACTTTCCCAGAATGTCCTGCAGACTTCTAATTATGGCTAAAATCATGTTTCCCCCATATTTTTGTGAAGGAATGTTCAGGACTCTGTGCAGCTCCACCAAACTCCTGCCACCCAACGTCCCAACACTTCTCTCATCGAAAATGGGCCCCAGTTGTGTGGTTGGGCTTATTGTCTGTGACACACTAGCCACAAAACATGGATGCATTACGTTTTTGCCCTGAAAATTGGCCCATTTTGCCGATGTAGAAAGCTGAGGCATTTGTGCCCTGACTTGACCACCACCAATGGAAAACTACCAAAACCATACATTTCTGAAAACTGGACACCCAGGGGAGTCCAGGTTGCTGTGCCTTGTATGGATCCCGCTATGTTTTCTGGAATCTTTGTTCGTGCCGGAGAACCTTGTACGATGGCTTCTGCTGGTATCTTCTACTTTGGTTTGCTTGGACAGACTGAAGCTGCTCCTGCAAACAGTGCATCTTCTCCCAGAAGTGAGAGTTACTGAAGAGGCATGTTATCAGTTCCCCACCGGCTACGATTTTAACATGGAAACCTGCAGATGGTGAGACTTCAAAGGGGACTGTACTGATGTGTGGGCAGCTTATGATAAACAGGGATAATGTGCATCTGAGCCTTGACTCGTGCTGCAAAGACAGCCTTACTATAGGAGAGAGGCCTGGGTAATTGGTAGGGGGGTGGTATCTCTACGTGCAGTACCCCTAGCACCAGCACCTTTATTTGTTCTTGTTATTATTTTCTGTATAGTGTTCCATTTTAAGTGTGTGTAATACAGTACTTTTCTTTTCTAAAGTAAAGCACTGAGTTGGACATTCGGTTATTACACTGCTGGGTGATTAAGTTCTGAGATGGCAAAACCCCACAGTACCTCCGGTGACTGTTTGCCATTGCAACCACAGAGTCAAGTGCTGCAGGGGTTAAACTTGACCCAGTTTGCAGAGCTACAGTAGGGCAGACCTGAGCATCAGAGGCAAATAGCGCCCAGTCCATACAGCTGAGGCCCAGTAGTTCCTGCTTGCCCTGTTGGCCCTGACACATGGCTCACAAAATGAAGACCAGTGCTTTAGATTAATTCTAAGCTTCTGCGGTGGATTACGGTTCCGGGATGGATCATGATTGCAACAACTTTGGACTGCACACTGCCCATGAGCCAAGAATGGACATAAACTCAAGCCAAGAATAGATGCAGGGTCTATGAGTCATTGTTGTGTGCACCCCTTACAGGGCTCGGGCTCCAACAGTCTTTCTCAAGCAACATAGAAACATTGGGGCATATTATCAAGCCTGTGCGCTAAAATTATCGCCGCTTTATCGGCCGAAAACGGCCGATAAAGCGGCGATAATGGGCTTGATAATATGCTCTATGGAATTCCAATCGAAGCACATGTTAGATGTGAAGACGTCTAACATGGGCTTCGATTGGAATTCCACAGAGCATATTATCAAGCCCATAATCGCCGCTTTATCGGCCGTTTTCAGCCGATAAAGCGGCGATAATTTTAGCGCACAGGCTTGATAATATGCCCCTGTGTCCCTGGTGGAGTAATTTCCTTCATGCCTTGCTGATGAGACAGAATGGAGGACTTTGGACCCTACAAGGAATTGCTCAGTGTAACTTCTAGAAATGGGGCCTCATTGAGTGATGGTTGACAGCTGCCTGAATACCTATGAATCTCATGATACCAGGTTGGAGGTGTGAAGCTCCTCAGGCTGGGTATTAGCGTGCAAACCATATTCTCTTTGCTATTCTATTTGCTCTCCAGTATTATGTGTCCCAAAGTGAAGGGAGCAATAATGGCCACTAATGTCTAAAGAGCCACTGGGGAAGGGTAGGGGTCTAAGGGGCTATGTTTCTCCCCTTCCCTCCACCACAAACGTGCTGGTGAAATAAAATGAGCATGAGGGTTATGTGTGGAGTAGTGTCAGTAGGGTGTATGTGATAGTGGCATTGAAAGTCTGCCCGGGTGGATTGTGAAACACTTTATTAGCAGGGGATCCAGCGGGGGGGGGGGGGGCAATGCAAGCGTGGACTGCTAGTATTTATTTTAGGTGCTCCACATGTTTTGTTCACTGTGTGTTTTGAAAAACCTTTGTCCCATTTTGGGCCTGGCTTACACATTGAGGCAATCGGACATGTGTCCCACATGTTATTTCTCTGTTCCTCAGTGGGACTAAGCGTATTTAGGGCTAATTCTGCTGCACAGCTCCAGGCCGACAGAGAGGAAAACACTAACAGCACGTCCGATGGGCTGCCGATCCACATTTTGCCCATCATACATCAGCGGTGGCTGCCACAAACAAAAGGTGGTGGGGCGGGTGGAGGGAGCACGGGGGGGGGGGGGGGGGGAGAGTAGGAGGGGGATCGCATGAAGGGGGAGTTTAATAATAAAAAAAGAACACTTACCAGAGGCTGGCAGCCGCCTCCCACATAGCGGTGTTCTTCTTCCCTCTTCCTTATCCCAGCATGCACTGGGGGCAGCATCACAGACTCCCTGTGCCATCCCCGCACTGCTCTAATGCTACGAGAACAGTGTGGGATTGGCCTGAGCGGGCTGCTTTGACACTCTGCTCGGGACAGGGAGTCTGTGCTGTTTTTACAACTCAACTGTTCAATACAGGCCGGTTGGAGAAACCTAAGTGCGTATGTGTGTTTGGCCAGCCTAAGATGGCCGGCCAAACACACATGTGCACTTATGAGCTGGGGCGGCTCTAGCGTCATGGCGGTCCTGGGCAGAGAGCCTAGGTAGGGGGCCCCGGAAGAGGGGGTCCGGGCGGGGCAGAGCCCCCCGGAGCTCAGGAAGGTGTTTTAATAAAACTTCCAGAAAAGGCTTTAGATGACCAGTACCTGCGGCTTGCTCCTTCCTGTGACGCTACAAAAGCCTGTTGAGCCACCTTTGCTTTTTCGTTTCAAATAACCAGATTTGTGTACTCGAATTCTCTTCATTTTGCTTGCAATGGGTACGCGAATGTCATGTGCCCCTCCCACCGGATATTAACTATGACTATTGCGCCAACACCAGTACTTTATAAAAACTCTAGATGAGCTTGTAAGACGACTCGCACGCCGGTAGAGGAAACGTTTATAGTTGCTTTTGCGCAAGAGTAACAGGGAATGAAAGGATGGCGGTGGCCGTGGCTTATATACGACTGTACCAGCGGGCCAGCAGTGGGTAGAGAAAAAAGAAGCTAATCAGGAACCAGGAGGAATGCAGGCGTGGAGGCCAGTGAAGGGGTGGAGGTCAGGGTGTTTGGAAGTGGAACAGAGCCAGAGACCGCCAAATCCCTGCCAGGGGCCGCCACGCAAATATGTATCCATCCTCAGCGGATTATTATATTAAGGATATATATTGGCGTGGCGGCCCCTGGGGTTTTGTGGCCCTGTGCAAGTGCACAGCTCGCACATGCCTAAGGCCGACCCTGTTATCAGTGTACAAACCAGTCCTCCTCCCTCCTCCCATGGCACTCCCCGCTGGCTCAGAGCTGGTAAATGAAAAATAAAACAAATATAGTATTTATTTTTATTTTTCAGGTGCTGGCTCTGAGCCAGTGGGGTGACGCTCCTTCACTGTTGCGGAGTAGCTGCCCCTTTCATACACACACAGTTTGTATTGTTTAGAGAGCTGAAATCTGGCACAACTGTAGACAGATAATGTCTGAAATAGACAACTGCAGCTTTCCAGAGAGCGTTAAAAAACACGAACAATGTCTAACGTGTAGGTTGTCTGCACTTGGTCCATCATACATGTACAGTTTGTAATTGTTTCAGCATTGAAGCATGGCACTCTGGTGGAACCTGAAATCAAAGATGGCAACTTTCCAAAGAGGACTTGTATGTCTTACTTCTTTGGATTCACTCCAACCCACAGTAAGTGCCTTCAGGGAGGTTTCCAAATTAGTTACAAAAAGGCAGTCGGTATGGGGGTAGGGCCTGTGTAATCTTTGCAATAGCAGGCTGAGTCCAGAGGCTTTGCTTGGATCTCTACTGACTTTTAATATTTGTGGATGTCCATTCCAAGGGTTCCTTCGGATGTCTTTCTTTTTAAAATCCCGCTACTTGTGGACGTTCTTTTCAAAGACCTCCATATATGGGGTCAGCTAGAGATTTCCTGAATGTGTAGAGTCAACTGCCTCAAAATGAACTTCTTACAACGCCGTCTCTAGGTTGCCAGGGTTCTTCTACCTAAGATACCAAAGACGGGAGTTGCACTGATTAAGAGGATAGCTATGTCCTTTAAATGGCATGATAAACCTCCCACGGTGACCTAAGTAGTTTTGTACCGTTCTTCGTAGAAGAGCGGGTTTGGGGTCCCAAATGTTGCCCGTTATATCATGGCTGCCAAGCTTGTCCCGGCATTGGATTAGATCTCTGCTCCCGCAAAACCCTGGGTCTGACTAGAACAGCTTGCGAGTCAAGTTCCAATTAAACATTTGCTGTGGTTGCCGCTCCGCTGCCTCTCTTCTGCTGGCACACTGTTATCTTCCACCCTGTCCACTCTACACCACTGGAGACAAGCTGCCTGTATGCTTCAGTTCAAGCTGTACCCAGATTTCCCTCCTGGAATATTGGATGGACGGTTCCGCAAGTGGGAAAGGAGAGGCAACCTCACTCTTCAAGACCTACATGCTAAAAGGGTACCCAAGACTAGAGATCAGTGTGCACCTACTTTTTACCACATCATACCTATTTGTATAGAGTTACTCAGTTGAGCCATTGGGCTCACCAGACCGCCACCCGCCACGGAGGTACACTGGAGACACACTTGCTAGAGGATATTCTGAAAGGTGGAGACAAAAAGAAAGGGATTTCACATTTTTACAGAACACTAGAGCGCCCTGTAGATGTCACTAAGACAAGTTATATTATGCAATGGGCGACTGACCTGGGCATTGAGATCAGTGAGGGAGACTGGGGTGCCATCTGGCATAGGGCAGCTAAGTCCTCCATTTGCACCCAATACAGGGAGAGTGCTTACAAATTGCTCATGGGCTGTTATTTCACCCCGGCCTGCAGTGCTTAATTTGTGCTGCTGCTTTCCGGTGCTTAGCACCGGCACTTTTTCATCAGGGCTGGGTCTAGACCTGAGTGCCAAATTACATCAATGACTGCAGAACGTATGCCACAAAAATATAATGGGCTGTACATTCTGTCTCCACTCTCTCCGGTGAAGAGTGCTTAGCTAATGATAAATGCATGCCTGCCCTTCAGTTAGTACTGCCGGTGGGCGAGTCACCGATTGGGCTGGATTTGGTCCTGACTGTGGGTCTGTGCTGCGCAGCCATGTGCGTAACCTTCCACGCGACGGCCAGCCGTGCCGGCCTGTCTGCCCGCCACTCGGCCTGACTATCCCACATGATGGGGATGAGCAAAAGTTGTTGGTGGGGGTTCGAGACTCGAAGGCACATTTTTAGGGCCTCATTTAGGAGGCCCCTTGCACTGCCGGAACGTCACTTTTTGTGACATTCTGTGGCACAGGCGCCTGCTCCATATTTACGTGGCAGCACTAAGCCACTATTTTTTGGCTTAATGCTGCCTCGTAAATATGGCTCCCTTTAACACAGTTGTCTGAGTTAAAGGGGCGTGCAATGGGTGTTGCTGGGGGCGTTCCCAGTAACTTCCATGGCTTTTTCACACTACCCCAGATTTATGAGAAATCGTAATCTGAGGCAGCGCCAAAAAGTTACGCCTCCCCAGGGGAGGCGTAAGGGAGGCACAACGAGGAGAAATATCTTTATATCTTTATTTCTCCTTGTTTTTCCTTTTATTATGTTTGCTGCATTTTGAAGCACACATAGACAGAGGAGAACGCCTCTTCTGATTTTTGTGCAGGAAGAGAAACCTTCCTGCACAGAAATAATCATCCCGCAACGCAGGCACCCTTGCACCATGGTGCAAAGGTGCCTGTGTTGAAGCACAGCAGCCCATTGTGCGCCGGCACAGGGGAAAAGGACAGGAATGCGGCGTATCTGATAGATACAACACATACCGGCCCTTTTCTTTTACCGTAAGGCAGTGCAGAAGGAAGGCCTGCAGCGCTGCCCTATGGTAAAACCTCATAAATGAGGCCCTTAATGTCTAGTAATCACCAAATTTTGGAAAAATGTTTCATCAAATCTCTGAAATACTACAGATCACACTCACCCCCTGCCCCCCTTCCAGGCACTCTTGGGGTCGTCAGACGAAGAGGGACTCTACGCACTTAATCCCCCTTCACGTAAATCGATTACGCATGGTTTGGTGGCAGCACACCAGGTGATTGCCTTTCTTTGGAAGGGCCCAAACTCCATTCTATGCAATTGTGGTGGGCAAAGATCTGAGATATTTACGATACGGAGAATATGTGGGCAACTGTGAGAGGTACAAAGTTGCGTTCTGACAAAATATGGACCCCCTTTCTGACCATTGTTTAGGATAGTTGTACAGGTCAGATGCATGTGCACCCATGGGGTTTGGTAGCCATTGCAGGTCTTGTGGGTTGATACAGGGTGGAGCTGGTTTGAATCTGTGGAAGGTAGGGGTGCGGTACGGATGTGTCGGGTACACGTCAGCAGAGAATGTGTTTGTCGGGGTTCCCAGTTCCCCCTTTCTGAGCAGCGGTTTACCCAGGAATCACCACATGTACTCATTGTTATATTATTTTCTTTTTGCCTAGTTTATATGCCCTGTAATGTTCGCTCCTGATAGGAACAAATAATGTTTATGTTTGTGTAAATCCACTATAGTGTGCCATATAGCTGACAAAGGTGGCGCGTTAGTCATCATGGACGCCAAATTTTATCAAGAAGAAGTATTGGCCCATACCAGCGATACCAACACTTATGCCGCATTGAGGGCTGACCCCACAAATGAATTCTTGACAACACTACTGGAAATCATCAAAAATGCGTTCGACAAGGGAACCATTAATGATCGGACACAACGTTACCTCACACCAGAGAATCCCAAACCACCGACTTTGTATATGTTGCCTAAGATGCACAAGCATCCTACTAGACCACCGTTCAGACCGATAGTATCCACCAAAGGATCTATACATGAACACACTGGCAAGTTTTTGGACAGATACCTCCAACCTTTTGTGCTGAACACCAGATCACATATAAGAGACACTACAGATTTCCTTGTGAAATTGGAGGCAGTGATCAAAACGTCGAAGGATGAGGATTTACTAATGTGTACGGTGGACGTCTGTTCACTCTACACATCCATACCGCATGACATGGGCATAACGGCCATTGAACAAGAATTGGCAAATTCGGATCTGGACCCAGACATGAAAACACTATTGATGGAACTGATGATCTTTACACTTTTTCACAGTTATTTCACGGTGTTTAACCAATGGTTTCACCAATTAAATGGGACCGCCATGGGAAATTGTGCCGCGCCGTCCTACGCGAACATTGTGATGAAAGCGTTTGAAGAAACGCATATTCTCAATCAGAACACATGGCTAAGACATGGAAAAATCTTCTTGAGATTTATAGATGATATTTTCATCCTTTGGAAAGGAACAGAGTTGGAGTTGACAGAATTTCTAACTACATGGAATGGTATCAACGAGCGAATTCAATTTACTTGGAACATGGACAGAGCACGCATACACTTTTTGGATGTGGAAATACAATGTGACAATAGAAATTGGAACACAACGATCTTTCGGAAACCTACAGATAGGAACTCACTCTTGCACTACCAAAGTTTCCACAGACCTGGGTTGAAACGCAACTTACCTTTGTCCCAACTGATGCGAGTGAAACGAATAGTATCCTCGAAAAACACTTGTCAACAGGAAGTTATTAACATGGTGGAAAGGTTCAGAAATCGTGGGTATCCACAACAAACCTTAGACACAGCAGTCAGCCTAATCGGAGACATGAAACGAGAGGAACTGTTACAAACCACAGTCAAGCCAGTGAACACCAGAATGGTGGTGGTCTCCAAATACAGCATTCTGAGCAACAGCTACAAGAACATCATTCGCAAACACTGGTCATTACTGAGTTTTGAACCGGACTTCTGAGGTATTTTTGATCAACCACCCATGTTTGCGTACACCAGGGGTCGCAATCTGAAAGAGATGTTGAACAAACCTATCAAAGATAGTGAACCAACCACATTTAGAGGCTTACGTCCTTGTTACAATTGCAGCAATTGCAACAATTGCATTCCAGGAAACACCATCAGCCACCCCATGAAGGGTCATCCTGTGAAATTAAGAGTGAATGCCACCTGTAACTCAAGCAATTTAATCTACATGCTCAAGTGCCCATGTGGCAAGTGCTACATTGGACACACGGAAAGGAAGATCAGGATCCGCCTACTGGAACACAAGAGTAATATAAGAACTGGAAATATGAAATCCACGGTTGCTGCACACTTCGTTGAACAAAAACACTCTGTAGCTCAACTGAAATATGTGATACTAGAACAAATCACCCCCACTCATAACAACAAACAGACATTGCTCAAAAGAGAAAACTTTTGGATTCGCTATATGGCATCGATGCAGCCACACGGTCTGAATGATCGGATGGAGTTTTTGTGCTACTTGTAATTCATAATGTTTAGTTTTATATGCATTTCTTCATGTTGTGTGAACGTCCAGCTTATCTATGTGATGCCACTGTTTACAACCTCTCCTCACATTCTTAGTTTTCATTTTCACCTATGTTCCTCACTCAATATGGCCGCCGCGTTTTTGTTTGAGCTTGCTTTTCACTATGTAGTCCGTCTTCACTTTTGGCATGTAAACACGAGCCGGTAAAAACGCCATCGACTGAGAACACTCTTGGGGTTCCCGACACAGAGACGGCTATGCGTCCTTTCACCTTCACCACCATGTAAGTACTCCGTTCAGGAGACCGCGTTACGATAGGAGCCCACGAGCTATATGTTTAAATGGTGACACGCGCTGTTCTGTTATATTACAGTTACCGCGCCGCAGCTCTTTGATACAGTCCGTGAGTATTGGCCTCACGTTAGCGTTTTTTTAGAATGATGGGATCGGTTGAGTTGCACAACTCGGTGACCGGGGCATGTGGTTATTATTTGTACGCGTAGCACGTTTATTTCATTTTTTAACACAGTTTTAGAAGACACATTTTTTTACATAATTTCACCGGGTGACCCAGTGCATGACGAGAAATTCACCACACATGCTTGGTATCTTAGCGTTTGTTTGGATATCCTGGCTATTACTGAAGTTAACTTTATGAATTGGATGATGTTTAATGACAACTGTACAGAAACCTTCCATGACATCCGTAGTGATACGTTGATTTATTCCTTTTTTGTAGAGTTGTCCCCTGAGGAAGGGCTTTCCTATCAGCCCGAAATGCATTGGGGAAGGAATTATACTGGATTATGTTGTTGTTGGATATACAACTAGAACTTTAAGTTTTGTGGAAACCTCGATGAAACATTAAATATTTTTTGGAACCCCAATATGAGGTGCAATTAATTTTGATGATCAACTGAAAAGACTTACTCGTCTTCATTTTAAAGCTGTGCAACAGGGTGTCTCCTTCCTAATGGGAGGAGCTTTGTATTAGTTCAGACTTTCGCTGGGAGGCACGGACAGCGCTCAAACCTGTTTGCACGCTATAGAAGTTTACTGTCGATTAGAATTGGAATTATCGCTGTGCAAGTCCTCAACCTATTGTCTTGATAGTAATGACACTTTCCCATGGCGTCCACATAGCCAGTGCGGAGATGTATATGTACAAAGGAATGAGGCAGGTTCCTCTCAAAGGTGGGTAGGGATGCAACAGGGTCAAACAAGTGTCAATCTCACTTTGATGATTTGTGACTTGCAGATTTCAGGTACTTTGTGAAATCTCCACAATCCCCAATACGCGGTCTTAACCATTTAATTGACATGCAAAATTGCTACAACTTTGACCATCAGCAGTTACTAAAGGATAATTGGGAAATGCCAATTAAAGGTTTAAGAAACCTGCCCTAAACATAAATATACATTTACACTGTGCAAACTAGGCATGGCCTTTTGGGGATATTCGTAGCATAGCCATGCGTATTCAGCAGCAACATTCTTTTTAGCTATTTCAAGGCACATTTGCTATTCTAGTTACCATTATCAGACACAAAATCTTGAAACAGAAGTCTTCTTATACATTTTATTTATTTATTTACATTTCTCTAACATTCCCTCCCCCTACATATGATGGGTTACTATCTTCTGAATGCCACCGGGGAGGAAATAAAGCACCAGAGGAGAGAACATGGAATAAAAGCAAACAGTAGATGTGGAGGACAGCCTGGATAGAGGAAGCAGAAAACAAATGCATTATAGGAAACATCATAAAAGGAGCTTCATTTGTCTACAACAGAAAAGTAAACTTAAAATTCCAGGCAGATTTTGAAATAAAAAGACAGTAAGGTGGAATGCTGTTGGGTGACCCTCAGTTATGGTGGGTTCTTGCATTGGACACGTGTTCATATGGCAAAGCTGTGGTGTGATGATATCAAGTCAGATGGTCAGATGTTGTCAGTAGACCCTTCAACTGCAGACCACTCAACAGAAGTCGGCCACCTTTGTCTGGCATGTGAATCACTGCCCAGCAAGAGTGGGTACTGTCTCTCAGAATAGACTCTCCCTCTCTGGAGGTCTTGGCATCCCTTGGCCATCGGTCTAAAGCTTGGTCACAGACTGACAGGGGCGCTTCTGGTAGGATCCTTCTGGTGCCTTACTCCAGACATCAGGAAGATACTCCAGAAGCGACCTCCAAAACAATCCAGCCTGCTCGGCTTTAGGAAGCCCTCAGAAATAGCCTGTTCTCTCAACCCATAATGTGTGGGGAGTACATTGTGAAAGACCCCCTGATGGTTGTTCCATGAGGTCATACAAAGGCAAGGACACAATTCTGGCACAGGAACTATTTGTAACTGAAACTGCCCTAAGCTCAGCTATCATTTGATATCAAATTCTGTAGCAGGGATGTTTGGGCCTCAAAAATCTGTAAATCTGTTGTAAATCCAGGGTGTACTTATTCTACAGGGACAACAAATCGTATTGGTTTGGTCAGAAAGCTCTCTGCAACCTGACAGCTGTGAGCCGTGGCAATCATAGACCATCTGAGCCTATAAATGTGACCATTATACTTGCATTTCTGCCTTTCATAGACTAATGGTGATGGGACAAAGGCCTTACATTGTCTGTGCCCAGCACTACCAGCTTTTCAGAGGCCCTCGCTTGTCAGAAAATGCCCCTATACCCTTTCAGACCAGCCAGCTTTTGTAATAATGTGACTCTCAAAGACAACTGAGGTGATGTCTTGTCACGCCTCTCCCCCTAAAAGTGGCTGGTCCCATTTTATTATGGCTTGTTTATTGCAGCATCCATTTTAGGGGTACTTGACCTAAATGCTAGTAAGTTATGCCATATGACACATGGCCACTTCTTTGAGTTTACTTTCTGCCATCATAAAAAATAATAATAAAGTCAGAATTCTACAAGTGTTTTCGTTGGATGATATGGGTATTTGTGTAGCGCTTACTATCCCAAGCAAGACTCCGAAGCCGGCTTTTCAAGAAGTAAAACTGTGAAGGTTCTAAATGCTCTTTAAGTAATTGAAACACTGTTAACTACTGCTGATAATTATATAGATATATGTTATAAATAGAAATATTCTATATGTTCATAAATATGTCGTTGTGTGCTTAGCTCTATGATTTTAAACTACAAGATTCTCAAGGAGGAGGACACGGGAAAGTGCAGTGTTGGTAAAGTGAGCAAGTCAAATCTGGCCTCAGAGTTCCAGTGGGAATTTGCAAGGTGTCAGTAGGACATTAGATTGCACATATGTCCTCCTGAGTGACACTTAGCTCACATAAGCATAAGACAAATTTGCTCTGATGCATATCCTGACTTTTTGGATGTTAGGATTAACTGTGTTTTCTTACTCCCAACATGAATATATATTTATTAAACCATTTGTTTGCTGCTAGATTTCTGTAATAATGTTACCTGTCAATGGTATGGACACTACTCAGGTTCCCAGCTCAGATCTTCATTACAGGGGCTTCTTAGTGCTGGACTTACCTTGGGAACCCCAGAGAGCGTGCTGTGCATCATAGCTCAGATCTGTATTATGCGCCCTAAGTTTATTCGGTCGCAGTGGTGTAACATCTCCATTTTGTCTGTAAACCCTAACTATACAACCCCACCACCAGTTTTCTTCATTTGTATTTCAAATCTAGCCGGGGTATTACAACCTAGAACCTATTGCTGGGACATGCAGGTGCCAGAGACTGGCAATGCTGAGTATTTGACAGGATGACAACAAGCCGATAAGTAATGCGTCCATCAATATCAATTGCCACATAAGAGTAGATCCTGGATTCAAAAGTTAGAAGGATTCCCACCTTTAGGTCTAAATCTAAATCAGGAAATATATTCGTGGTTATGCATTTCGAGAATCACTGCATTCATTGATGGCTCGTTTAGGAATTTTTGTGAGCCAAGAAGTCCAATTACTAAACTGACCAATCGAAGGATATGATGACATCAGCATTGAGTGCAAGCCTTCCTCCTTTGTTGTCACTATTGGTAACCCTTTGTTGAGCACACACACGTTAAATTCTGGCAGGTCGACAGGGGTAGGTAAAGCACTTTGTCCAAAACAACGGAGTCCAGGGGTGAAAATTGGGGGGGCGATGATACGCTAAGTGTTTATGACATGGGCTTGACCACAGGCTGGTAGAACGCCAAGATCTCCTCCTTGTTTGGGCAGGTGTATTTAAACTCCTTTAACTCTGCAGCGTTGTTCATATAGCGAGTGACACCCACCAGGTCCTTTGGGATCTCAAACTTCCTGAAGAATTTGCACACCGTCTGTTACAAAGGAAACACAAATTTGTCTTGTAATGTTGTATGCAGTATATTAAACAATATCTTTGACAATTCTCAACAACAAATATCTGACATTTTTAAAAACACGAACGTGATAAAACAGAGGGAAAGAGTAACGTGGGTCCTGCTGCAAAAACGGCTACCTAGAGTGCTATCAAGGCATGACAAATTCAATGTTTTCCAGTTAAGTTTTGAAAAGTTGACAGATTTTGCACTTCCCAAAGAATGTAAAGTTTATCAACTTGGTAAAAGTTTACTTGCAGATAATAATTCTTAAAACAATTACGCGCAGAACATATTTTCACCAAACTTTTTAATGAGAAATGTTAAAAGTGGTGTTTTGCAGGATTTGTTTCCTCCACAAAACCTACTTTTGTAAGAATTATATCTCACCATTTTAATAATAAATTGCAAGCTGTGCAACTGTTCATGAAAGCTGTGCGTGTTTGTAAAATAACTTCCACAAGCTGGGATGTGTGCTTGACGTTTATATTCAGATTATTTTTTGTTTTTTTCTGTTGTGATAATAAGGGCGATTGTAGTTCTGGATTGTAGACCTAGTTAAAGAAATACAGGCAGTTAAAGCAACAATAGTGCAACAGGCAGAGGGCCAGCAAATAAGGATTAACAGGAATTCATGGAGGAGAACCTGGATCTAATGGCTGAATATCTACAATTTCAAGAGGTGCAGCAGAGTCAGATTCTAGTGAACAGATACTGTTGTTTCCAGTATCAGAACTAGAATAGAAGGCTATGCAGCAAGTAAAATATAAGGCCCAGATTAACAAACCCTTTAATGCAGGATTTGTGTCAACAAACTAATACCAACCAATGCAAAATGTTGTTTTTGTATTTACTTTCCAGCTTTACTTTCCAGAAAAGGAGCACTAAAGAAACAGAATGTATTGTTATGCACTACTTTGCATGTAGGTGGTGTTACATGGGTGGTACACGGGGGTTCCCATTCAATCCGCAATGTTTTTTTAAAGCAAATCCCATTATACTAAAAAGTAAGATTGGGATTTGCATAAAAAATATGCCTCCTTGAGGCACATGTAAAGACTGACAAAAATTTTCTTTCCTAAAAAAAAGTTGTACGTTTGCAAGGGGGCTGTGAAGTCAGTAAATATACAAAGTTTGAAAACGTTTTAACTTTGTTTAAGTATAGTATTTTATACTGAAAAGATACCATTCCACTACAAAACCTATACTCACATCATGCACACACCATTCCGCTATAATGCAATGCTGTGTGCATTTCTGCAAGGCAGTGTCAAGTGTGCCAGTGCTAGAGGACAGAGGAACAGAGTCATATCTTCATAAATATGCTCTCTCCATTTCACCTTTGTTTTCTGTGCTGTGTTGCAATAAAGCTTAGTAAATCTGCTCCTAAGTGTCTTATGTACATATAGGCAGGTTGTAGATGTAGGGACCGATTCACAGAACTAACTTAAGACAAATCCTAAACTTACTACCATTTTGATATTCACAGAAGGCACTTATTCATTTTGGCATTCACAGAATGCACTTATTCATTTTGGTATTCACAGAAGGCACTTTCTCATTTTGATATTCACAGAAGTTAGGAATCCTAACTTTAGGACTCCTAAATGCCTTCTGTGAATACCGAAAGTCTTAAAGTTAGGATTTTTCGCAGTTTATGAGTAGTAAAGTTAGGACTCCTAACTTTAGGACTCCTAAATGCCTTCTGTGAATACCGAAAGTCTTAAAGTTAGGATTTTTCTCGGTTTAGGGGTAGTAAAGTTAGGACTCCTAACTTTAGGACTCCTAAACTGAGAAAAATCCTAACTTTAAGACTTAAAGTTAGGATTTTTCTCTGTTTGGGAGTATTCAAGTCAGGACTCCCAATTTTAGGACTCCTAAACTGAGAAAAATCCTAACTTTAAGACTTTCGGTATTCACAGAAGGCATTTAGGAGTCCTAAAGTTAGGACTCCTAACTTTACTACTTCTAAACTGAGAAAAATCCTAACTTTAAGACTTTCGGTATTCACAGAAGGCATTTAGGAGGCCTAAAGTTAGGACTCCTAACTTCTGTGAGTACCGAAATGAGTAAGTGCCTTCTGTGAATACCAAAATGAGTAAGTGCCTTCTGTGAATACCAAACTGATATTAAGTTTAGGATTTTGTCTTAAGTTAGTTCTGTGAATCGGGCCCAGGGGGTGCAAATTTCGGACCAGCTTTTTGTGCAACCGATCTTGTTATTTTATAATGTACTAGTAGGCTGCGTCACAAAATGAACAGTTGAACATGTTTGCGAAACAACCTGCCTAATGAATATTAACCCCTTCGCAGCTAGGCAAATTCCCATGCTGTGCTGGGGGTCGGGGGTCGGGGGGCGCGCACAGCGCCCCTGTGCTCATGACGAGGTCAGCTCGTCATGAGCCACGGTGGTCGTGTGCTCATGACGAGCTGAGCTCATCATGACCACACCCGTTTCTTTAGAACGTTCGTACAGCAGGGGAATTATCCCAGCGTTCGAGCGTTCTAAAGGTCATGACGAGCTCAGCTCGTCATGAGGACACGAGCACCGTGCCTCATGGCGAGCTGAGCTCGTCATGAGATTCGAAAGGGGTTAATTTGACCAGTCACACTTTGCGACCTTCTGTGAATATCTGCATATGCAAGGGGGTGGCTTGCAAGTGACAGCAGACCACCATATTTGCATTTGCTCTCCAAACAGAAAACATTTCTTTTTTAAAAGCAGTGCCTGCCCATTAAAAGGACAGGTGCTGCTTTTAAAAACAATAATTTTAACCGTATGACAACATGCTGAAGGTGGGGAGAATTCAGAGTAGCATTCTTAGGGCTAGGGTAAGACTGAAGAAGAAGATGGGATGAGCTGTAGGGGTGGTGTGAGGCAAGGTAGAAGGCTAGACAATGTGGGCAACTCAAACCAATTATGGACTTGCAAAAGTTGTGAGGAGACATTCTACTGGAATAGTCAAGCATCTTGCAGGTCAGGTCTGTGATGAATTGCCATTGTGCTGTGTTGCGCCTTCTGCAGCATACAAGCTTCAACCCTCCATTCCTTCCCTAATAATATAAGGCCAACAGCGGCCGTTCTAGTAAACCAGTGGTGGCCGACCAGCACGAAACCCAAATATGGAATCTTACGTTCACAATGTGGAGTTTGGGTAGCAAGCTACAGTCAGGCAGAGTCAGTTGATCTCCATCCAGGAACTTCCTCCGGGATACTGTGATACCAGGGTTGGCGCTCACTTCATGTTCCAGAGGGGTGAGCAAGTGTCGGTCCAACATTAGTAGGGCCTTCAGCAGGTTCTTCTGCAGTGCTGAAAATGATCAGAATGAGTGTGGTGTTAGCTGATGGATTTCACTGTTGTCTGCCCATGCAAGGGGCCTTCTCAGAACAGACTGTTTGGAGGCTGAGATGTGTAAGTCAAAATGCAGTGAGCAACCACAAAGAGAAAAACCTCCAAACTGGCCACTTCTCCACTTCTGTTGCTGAGGAAAATACTTTTTAACACTTCCCAAAAACCTCCTAATAATTACATTTATCAATGTCCAACATATTAACAGCCATGATGAAACTCATTGGTGCAGAACTGCTGACTGTAACTGAATAGTCAAATTGTGTGCAGATGATGTGGTCTTGCAGATGTTTTTAACGAGTTGATTAAAATAGTTAACCAATAAATATTTCATTTCACAGTAATAATGTACCTACTTCCAAAGCACTTTTGTCCAACACAATGTTCATGATATTCTACAGATCTGCATGCAAATGTCTGCAGACTGTTTGCATTCACTTTAGTGATCTACACTCTTTGTATTTAAGCAAACATGTATGTACGGTGGCAGAAATTTATCATGTTTCCTGTTTCTGTTTCCATAAGAATGAATAACACAGATTGGTAGAAGGTGGATCTGACTATATCTGATTGATGTCCATGATGCGATCAACTGTTGGCCAGGCGACAGAACCTTATCGACTGATTTGTTAAAGAACATAGAGTGCAAAGATGTAAACAGCCCAATTCAATAGCCCACGGCCCTGTCAACGGCTATTAAAATTCACAGCTTTTGCAAAGACTACCCATAGAAATCAGACTGAGAGTCCTCACCCTGACATGCGTTGACTACTGTAACATCGTCTACTCTGGTCTCCCCAAGAAACTCATTGCCAGGCTCAAAAGTTTCCAAAACTAGGTAGCCTTAATATGTCTTAATGTCTGGAAGTGGGACTGCATCACATGCACACTCTTGAACCATCCACTGGCTACTTCTGAGTACTAGCATCAAATTCAAGCTTCTTACCAGAGAGCTTCGCTCAAGGTCTGCCCTTCAGTCGACCAATGAGCATTCCAGAGGATGGGACATGGTGGCAGAACTCTGTGTGTACAAGGACTATGAACTTGGAATGCCATTAGGCCACAAACTAAGATCTGTACTGAACCACTCACTCTTCAGGACACACCTGAACAATGACACCTTGAGACTAGCCTCCAGTGGGGGTCAAAATGGGATATGGTTGCACTGGAAAATATTGGACTTGTCTACTCATCCCAACCGACTGGACACTAACTTCCCCTACCAACAATGAAGCAATATTTATTTACCGGTCAGCTTTCTAAAATTATCGAAAAGCAACACATAGAACTACACAAAGTTGGTAATAAACAAATAAAGGGTCACGTTCAAGGAACCACCCGAAAGAAGGTAATTATCTGGTAGAAGTTACTTAAGTTGCTCTGTCAATAAGGAATCACATTGCTTATCAGTGTTCCAAAACTTGAGGTTGTAAATAGGAATTTCAGAATAAGCAATAGGCTGATGGTGCTGGATCTATAGAAGCCATGATGCCCAGATATGAGGATGGTCAGAGGCCATACCAGGTGGAATGATACCATGTTTGTGAGACCAAGACCACCCCACTGATGAACTTGTGACGTGTGTCGGAAAACTCACCTAATGTAAATTCTGTTTTTCATGACTTATACAGTGTAGAGCCAGAAGATCTAGCAATTTAAAGTGAGTATTTATAAGCTGTGGAAACGGGCAGCTCTTAGTATTGTAAAGAATGTGGAAGTCGTTCATTCTTTTACGTGCCAAGAGCTAATCTGTAAGCAGAGCAAAATGTAATGTTCAATCCGTACTGGATGAGAAAATCACTTGGAAATCGTCTCTAATATATGTATGCATCTTTTGTAATAGAATAATCTGAATCAATATTATATTGTACAAAAGTATTATGCAAAACATAAAATGAAAAACAAACTTTAAAGTCACCTATAGGCTTAAGAACCAAAAACAGTTATCTCTCTCATGGCCCTATATAACACTTGCAAACGATGCCTGGAAAAATGCAGAACAAGCATTCGTTTTGATTTAAAATCTGGGATGTGCATGGTGGTCCAGGGAAACAGTACTAACAGAACTCTACTGATGCAGCTACCTATCACAAAAATCGAATTTCTGAATATCTTCATCTACAAGCACCAAGATGCTTTCGTTTATGAAGGTACAACTGCGCTATCACTGGAAGCACCTTCTGGATATACGCGCCCCACCTAAGACAGAGATGCTTATTTTGGGGTTCTGCACTTACCCTCTTCTCTCTGTGGAATGCAGTTTTTGATGTAAGCAGAGAACTTCTGGAAGATGTCATCCCCGGCAGTGGAAGATGCCTTGTACCTGGGAGTCATGTTGGGGTAACTGTGAGAAAGGAATCATCTTTGTTAGTGCCAAGATGAATCTAATGGTAAGAAGCATCACATGTGAACATGTCAGTGTACACATCCAGTGCCCTCTCTTCTGGCTCAAACCAGACCATTGCCCTATTGATCCTCTTCAGGACCCCTTGGGTGGCTTAAAAGCATGACATTAATGGGGACTGATAAACTTTACATAAGCACCTTTTAACCCCATGTCCTATCCCTGATGCCCGTTACCTCGGTGGCCGAAGCTTCTCTTCCAAGAATTCCTCAATTTTGTTTGTGTCTGTTTTCACTTCTCCATTGTAAAGCAGAAATGGTGGCTGAGATCCTGGCGCCAGGTCCTTCAGCACGTCAGGACATCTGGGGTGGGGAAAAGAATTTTTGAAAAAAACATGAGACCAGCCATCACCTGAGAGTAGATTAAGGGGGAGCATGGTAGGCAGGATTTGGGTGGAGGAATGAGTGACACATGCATCTTTGGAACCATTAAGTATTTCCTCGGTACAAGAACCATCAACAAGGGTGAGTGTTATCCCCAAAATGTGTTATTTGAGAAGACTTAAAACTAAGGGGGATATTACCAAGGCGGGCGATAGGCAATTATCGCCAATTTAGCGGCCGTTTTCGGCCGCTAAGCGGTGATAATTCTATCGCCCTATTAGCAAGCTGTCGCTAACTGATGTTAACGACAGCTTTTAGGCAAAAGCGACCATTTTGGGGCCCGCATTGCATGTCAGTGATGTTAATCGCTAATGACATGCAAAGTGGACGTACCCAACCAGTTAGCGACTGAAAGCAGTCGCTAAAATCGCTATCGCCTATTAGCAAGGCAGGTGTAGCATTGGAAATATTTGCACTAAGCGCGAATATCTCCAAATACTAACACCTGCCCAGACCAGTTCTTAGCCATGTTATCCAATGGGAGGTGGATAACATGGCTAAGTGCATTTCGTTGCTAATGCATGAATATCGCTGTATTCTCAGCGATATTCAAGCATTTCAGCACAATGGAGAAAAACGTTGCTAATAGCATGTTTTCTCCGCTAACATACCCAGCGATAGGCAGCGATAAAAAAATAGTAGGTAAGCCTATTTAGCGATAAATATCGGTACTTGTGGTACTATGCCCCTAAGAGTTCCTGCAAGACCTGATCTCCTTGTTCAATTTTACAGAAAGACAAAAGTATTGGTAATACATTTGGAACTCAACGGAGTTCTGCGTGACTTCACTGATTGCATGCTACATTCATTCATTCAATGACCCCTGTCACCCTCATCAATATATTCAGACCTCCATGTTGTTGTCAATTCAAGACAGACCTTTTCATGTCCACGGTGGTGAGGGTGAATGGCACTCCTTTCATCATCAGGATCATAAAGAGGCGCTGGCAGAAGGGGCAGTTCCCGATGCTCTCGCCATCATCGCTGGCCTAAAGAAAGAGGACAGACATAGTCAACTTGTATGTCTCATGAGCCCATACTTGTATGACCAGTGGTCTCGCAATTTGCATTTTTCTATCTCTAGATTTATGTAGTGTTTGATCTTAACAATATATGTGTATTTGTAATGCACATGCTCACATTTTTTGGACTTCTTGAATAACAGATATAAATTGTTGCCCAACTCAATAATACTTATAGTTTCGATCTGCAAAGGATGAACGGCTAAGCGGACCCACCGGGATTCAAATTTATGACCATTAATTCAAACTCATATACCTGTAGTGGATGCATTATGTACTGTACCACCAGGCCAGACTCAGTGTAGTTAGTTGCAGTCCTCTGGTACTCACACGCTTCTACTTGTATGACTAATGGTGCATCATACAGGCTGCTGCTCTATTCCATCTACATATTTGTACCTGTGATGTTGTAATGTATTCGACTATTCAGATTATATCGCTCTCCACCCAAACGGCCTAGTGGCCAGAGCTGCTAAATTTGGAGCTGGGGAACCAGTTCGAGTCTCAGCGTGGGCTCAATCTCCCCGTGCCTACCAAAAATGAATGTGTTCTTGTGTAATGTAACTGGTGCTCATGTAAAGAGCTTCAATACCTTCGGGTCGAGTTCGCGCTCCATAAACCGGTAAAAAATAATAATAATAAAAAAATATATATATATATATATATATATATATATATATATATATATATATATATATATATATATATATATATATATATATATATATATATATATATCCTGCATCATTTAGGTTCTAGCACGCTCATATTGTTGTGCCTCTCATATTGCTACCCCCTGCTTATCATGGACATATTTCGAACTGCTAGATATGATTTGCTCTGTCATTACTATGAGACAAGACACCATTATCTCGTCTTTAGCTTGTTATGCTCTTGAACTGTACTCCTTTGCAATTCCCAAACCTTGTACAGTACCAATCCAGCCCAAACAAGCTTTATTCTTCATGTTAGTCATAAAAGCATCATGCAGAACATATCATAAAATACAGAATGTATATGGTTTAAAAACTAGTTCAAGAGCCTGTTTGATCAATATAGATTAGAAATATGAATAGCAAATACCATAAAAACAATTTAAACCCTTTTTTAAAAAGAAACAACAACCTTTTCTTAAATTCATTGTCATAAAAAATAATCCATCTAAATAGCTGAGACTACTGTCTACTTAGCATAGTAAATCATTATCTGCCCTCCTTGATACATGGGCAAAAGAGCAATTATAAACACTCCCATGTTATACCGCAAGTGAACAAGATCTTATGGCCCACGACCACCCCAAAAAGGTGTAATGCACCATTGCCCACCTAATGTGCCTCTCCACTGAACTGCCTAAAAACGCTGTACCGTAAATATTAATAGCTTTATTATGTCCCCAGTGAACTCATGGTTGACTCATTCCTGGCTGCCTCCCCTCCTCCCTATGTGTAGTTCTCGGAAACAATGTTGGGTGAAGTTCATGCTACATAAAATAACAAATAAAACAAAACGAACTGCTCTCCCGCAGGCCACTCCTACACTTCCAGGCATGCATGGTGCAGGGAAACAATGCTGGCAAGGCTGGGTGCACCGAGTCCATACAAGTGGCCGCAGCTCGGGATTCAACCATGTGATGAAAATGTCAAGTAGATCTTCGGAGACCAACCTTGTGGATTTTCTGAAAACAAAAAACCTGTATTTGGGTGACAAAGTTGTTTAACCCCTTAAGTGCTGCCGTCGGCCAACGGTCGTCGCAAGCACTACCATGCCAGTGCTGCGCACGACCGTTGACCGACGGGCCAGCATTCGTTCTTCGAACGTTCAGCACTGGGCGCTGAACGTTCGACGCTCCTATGAGGTTAAAAATGTTTGAGATTTTTTGCAGCGGAATTGTTTTTATTTACCTAAATGGTGAGCTAAACCTTGGGAATAAAGAGGTTTTTTTCTTTTTGGAAAATGTGAAATGAGTATTCAAGGAGGGACAAAATTATTGTGCTTCTATAGGTCATTTGAAGATGATAAATGAGCAATAATTCATGCAGAACTATGCATTTATTACTAGGGCTGCTACGCCTGTTATTGTATACTTTTATGGAGAAATTATTGGTAACATGTTTATGATTCTATTTCCCCACACTGCTCGCTCCATGTATATTCTCAGTTACAGTGTGTGATTGAAAGTCGAGCTGTAAAGGGGAAGATGGGAAATCAACTATTTATGAGTGCTACTTTAGAACTGTTTATACATACAGGGGTATATTCACAAGAACGCGTGATAACTACAGCAAGAGTAGCATAACACAAATTTCAACATCGCAGCCTATCGCGGGAAAATAACCCCGTCTCAACGTGGAATTCACAATGCGGCGGTAGCATGCGATAGACACCAGATAACACGTAAAATGCCCATGTGAAAATCAACGCCACGCCGCAAAAATGCGATACACGAACATAAAAAAACATGCGATAAGGCCAACCATGGTACAAAAAGTAGTGAAAACCAGCCACAGGCCTGGAAATCCCATGCGTCTGGCGGGACAATGCACCACAAAAACCACAGAAAAAATACACCAGAAACAAGCCAAAGCACGTAGCAACATGGATGCACCCTGACCCAGTGCAGAGACCAGCTTGAACCCCACAACCCCCACAGACTACCAGCAAGGAACAACGGGGTCGGGAAGGCCAAGGAAAAGAGGGAGAGGAAGACGGGGTACACACCGCAGGAAAACAAGACCAGCGCCATGGAGGTGACAGAACACTACCAGCAACTGACCCACTAGCAGACCACGTGGATATCAGTGGGAGTGCAGAGGAGGCCAATAGGCGCCGGCATGACGTGACTACCTAAGCCAGGCACCTACCCGCTGCCAACAGGAAGGCAGTAATGGCAACAGGAGGTGGCAGTCCAGCGCCACCGGAAGAGCTGGAGGAAACCCAGGCCACAGTCATCAGTGTTAAGACGGTGCAAGGAGTAGGGAGTACGGACACAGCTCGAGAGGAGCTGACACAACATCAACAGGGAGTGCAACGAATAGGGACTTTGGGGACGGGGGAGATGGGCACAATGGCATATATGCACAATGAGGTGTAGCACACTGCACACCCACAATCACCCAGGATCATGTCCCAGATCCCCTTGGCACAATGCAGCACACACACATAGCACGAACAGCACACCCACATTGACAACAAAGTGGAACAAAGCGCATAGCCAACACTTCAGAACAGAGGTCACAACTGGCTGTGCACATGCACAGAAACATGCCTACTACATCTGACAGAGCCGAAAACTGTGAAATGGAAATGTACGTGTACGACCTCACATCCGTCATGTAGTCCAAATGTACACTGTCCTGCAGAAGAATCCAGCACCCCCCAGCACCCCCCAAACAATCACAACATACATTGCCATTCAGTATGCATGCAAACTAGCACAATGCACCAACATATATGTCAACACAAAGTCAACACGCACCTCCCCTTCACATCGCATAGGGGCATACAACTCCTTCAGCAGAGCTTAGAATACAACACATCAGTGATGCCGGAGAGGACCACCACACAGTCGACACCGATGCCCTACAACAGCCCATGGATATCCCATGCAACCCCCCACCATGGCCAGGCCAGCCAAGCTACTCAGAGGAGAACATCAAGCCTGCAACAGACCACACAGCAGGAATGCACCCACAAGCACAGCTGGCGCACGACACTTCACCCACCCACACATGCCCTCCAATGCCATGTGTCAGCACGCCAAAAGGAGGTGGTCTAACAGGTGTTGGTGGGGGCCAAACCCATGGAATGCAATGCGAACCAGGACACATACGTAGGTGTCTATCACCCTTCAGGGACCACCCACACCCCACTAAGGAGACCCACCCTGCCATAGAGAAACATGCAGATGTACATTCACAGTACAGAACCACGCCCAGGGGCGCTCAAATAGCAGTCACAAACCCATGCTGGCTCTGCGTACGACAACCCTGGCCACTCCCCATACGAATTGAGTGGGTGACGACAAAGCTACATGCCCAAGCTCCAAACCGCTGCCTGCGGTGACATGTCTGCTTCCGATGTACACAGCACAATGTAATGTCGTAGGGCCCAGGGCCCTCATGCATACAACAAGACCACAGGGACACACGCAGATATCACAATGAGCTGGCTACAGGCACATGCACCCAGCCCCTTTATTGGCAGGGCCACATGTACAGTGCCGCCTGTGCCAGATGTGTGTGGGGTGAGTGTAAGCCATTCCTCATGGAATGTCTGCTGCTGGCAACCACTTGAACATTGGACACCAGTGCAACGGAAACAGAAAACACATGCATAACAGAGTCAACTGCTGAGCAACATGGTGTGGGCTGGAGAAAGTCCAGAGGAAAGCCAACATGCAAACAGAAGTTTTCCGTGAGATGCAGTGCATTGGGGTTGGAACACTAGAGATGAGCACGCTCATGTGAAGAAAAAGTCTCGGATCGTGTGCCTTAGATAAATTCTTGATGCAGATGCAGTGGGGTGTGTTAGACCTGCATCATCTTCCCCATCAGCATCTAAGGGCCCCGCACTGTTTGAGGTGACAGCTGCGCAACCGCTCCACAGCACAAAACACAATCAGCAACGGACAATGGCCTGCGGTGCACTAAGTGACTGGCACCTGGAGTGCAGAGCAGAGCGCTCCAGGTGCCAGTGACTCCGTGCACCGCAGGCCCATATCAGGCTGATATCAGGCCGATGATGGCATCCACGATAGGTCTGAGTGACTCCGTAAGTCTGTCAGGACCACCGTTTCAACTCTGGCAGATGGCGGTTGGAGGTGCTCCATTGGGTGGTGGCGTGTGCCTCCTGCAGTGATGCGATGTCTGGGCCGATCTGGACTCACTTTGTTGTGTGAGCCCTAGTGGGACACATTTGGGCCCGGAGGCTGCGTACAGCGCAAGGCCACAGAGAAATGGCGTTGATGACCCCAAGGCCTACGCTTCAGGGGCCATCCAATGTCTCTAGAGAAGGGGTCCCGTACTGGACCAGCACAGAGTTAGTGGCCCCGGATGCACTGTGGCTGGCACAGGCACCCAGCCACGGGACGGTGACCTGCTGTGCAGTCAGATGGGCCATGCAACCTGAGCGGGTCACCATCAATGTCTGAGGTGTATGTTGCAGAGGGTTGTGGGGGACAGTGGAAGGTGTCCTCCAGGGCATGACGCCAAAAGTTTTGATTTTATCCAGAAGCAGCAAATTGTGGGGTGGTAAGCGCATGCCTCGTTTTCATCACCAATTCGGTGTCAGCTACATGAGGATGAAAACTAGCCCCTAGTCCATTGACTCAGACGCCACCAATGTACGAACAGTGAGTGCCCATGAATGTCGGGGAACAGACTTAGTGGCATCGGGGCTAAAAGGGGAGGCAGTCTGCGATGATGCCGGTACACTGATATGATCTCCGCCATTGCTAAATCATGACTCTGTGACCTACTGGACCGCAGTGTAGGCCGGAGGCAGCGGTCAGCAGTCGCCCACAGCCATGTGTCGTTGGCTTGCGATGCACAGCGCTAGTGACACCAGGGCAGTTGTCGGTAGTGTACGAACACCTCCGTAACGATGATCCTTTTCTCTCCACTAAGATGCAAGGCGTCATCCTATTACACCTGTCCTTGCGTGCAAAGATATGCAATCTGCTTTTGCATACTCGATGTTCAGTTCCAAATGTGTGACTTACTTGAGCGCAGACTAGGCCGAGAGCAGTGTAGGCCAGAGGCAGCGGTCAGCACGGGCCATTCACCGAGTGTCGCCGGAATAGGTTGGTGGCCCCAACAGCCTGCGCAGTTCAGGTTCACTGGCACCACATGTTTGGTCACCTCCATGACTGTGACCGGGCTTTCATCCGGACTGAGCCGCATCTTCCTCTTACTCCTCTCCGTGCGACCACTGGTGTGGACTCTGCCATTCGTGATTCGCAAATAGGTGCTGGATGTAAGACGTACTGATCCGCAGGGTAGTCCTGGTCCCTCATCTATGTGTCGCCGGCTGGTGTTGAACAGGGGTTTTGGCAGCACGTGTCACTAGCTGGAGTTGAACAGGGTTTGTGGCAGCACGTGTCACCGGCTGGCGTTGAACAGGGTTTGTGGCAGCACGTGTCGCCGGCTGGCATTGAACAGGGTTAGTGGCACCACGTGTCGCAAGATGACCATATGGAACTATGCCTCACTGATCGGGAGGGGTGTGGTGAGGTGGCTGCTGGCCCGGATTTGGGGTCACTGCCAATCAGGAGCCAGGACACAGTTTCACACATGGGACCTACTGGAATGAAGAGGATGCTGGTGGAATATGTAAATGAGGAAGGAGTAATGTGGGCCAGCATTGGGGGGCCAGTATGGTCTGAGAGGCTGGCAGGGTCGTGGGCCTCCGGATTAGAGCTTACACAGGCACGTGGTGGGCCCTCCTTGACAACGCCGGTGTCAGCTGGTGATCAGTGTGGCCTGGCTGCGCAGGGTCGGGCCTGACGGGTTTGTGGTCCAGCAGGCCGGGGTACGGCAGGCGCACATGATTGCAGGCAACTCCACTAACAAGGACAGCGTCGGCCTCGTGGCGGGGTGGGAGGCATCGCCCTGGTAGAGACGTTGGGCTTTCCAGAAGAGGACCACGCCCAGGACTACGTGCTTTTTAATCACACCCCTACGCTGGCCTGGCGTACGTCGGCCCATCCCACTCTGCTCACGCTTACGGGGGGGGGGACGTAACTGGCAACATTTCCACGATGACCCCCACTTGCTGGGGTTACATGGTTGCGTCCACTGTCCACTACACTCCATACACCTGAGGTGTATGTTGCCGTGGATATGGGTGTGTTCTGCATACTGCAGTCTGTCCAGCACATCGCCGCCACTCTTGGCATTGTGTACTTTCCCAATCATGGTTCTACTGCATACTTCACACATGCCTGGTTGCCACCTCTCCCCACATTCTGCTATTGTGTGGCTGAGGTGCCATGCCATTGATTGGTCATGTTCACGGCTTGATCAGGTTACCATTGTAAGTTGTTCTATCGTGTCTAGTGGGTGGGCATTTTGTTGCGCATGTTGGTTGTGATTTTGTGACGTGTGCATTACCAGAGTGGTGGATTGCATGGTTGTGGAGTGGAGGTGAGGGGGTGTTAATTTGGAACTTGCCAAGGGGCAGTGCATTTCCCTTGGTGCCATCCTGGGAATGCTGGTTGCTAATAGACTGTAGGAGAGTGAAGGGATCATGCACACTCGCTGTGTATTTGGAGGCGACATTGGTGAAGTTCCCACAGTGTTCCGATGTTGCCTGCACATTGATGTGTGACGTGTGCTTCCTGTTGTGCTGATTGTGTGCTGTGTCACCAGGAGGCACAGGTGGGACATGTGTGCAATGAATTGCTCCCAACACGTGCGTGCATCCGGCTATGGCGTATGGTCCTTGCTTGGTGTCCAGCGGTTCCTGCGCATTGTGTTGGACGTATGGGGACAAGGGTGCCAGGGTGATGGTGATGTCCAGGACAGGTGTGGGGGACTTGGATGTGGGTGGCTTTGAGACTCCTCCAACTCTGGCGGGTGTTGGTTTGGGTGTGCCAGGGGCCAAAAGGTGCAGCACAGCCAGCAGCTTGGTGTGGGGTGGGATGTTGGTTGTCCGTTGTGTTGGTGCCGTTGGCTTTTTAGGCGATGATGGCCAGGATGCGTAGGATGGTTGTCCCTTTCAGCCTGTAGTGGACAGTGCCATTGTCAGATTTTGGGCCTGTGAGGCAGGTGCATTTCCTGGGGGCCGCTGTCTTTGTCTGCACTGCCTCTGTGGTGGTCCGGGGGTGATGTGCTGGGTGGGTGTTGTGGCCCACTTGGGTGTCTGGGCTGCATGATGAGTGGCTCCATGGCATCTGTTGTCCTACCGATGATGCCCTGGGCTGGGCTCCCTTTTGTGGTGCAGGCTGCTGTCTGACTTTACACCAGGTCGGAGCAGGTGTTAATTTCCTGCTGCTAACGCGCCTTATAGCATGTTTGGTGTTCTTATCGCAGATCTGGCTGGTCGTTGTGAATGTTGAGGTGTGGTGTTTTTTGCGGCTTTTTGCATGGGAACGCCTACTCTGAATCTCATTAGTGATAGTTGCGGAGGTCCTCTGTGGCGATGTTTTTTGCGGCTTCTATCGTGGGTTAACTGGTGCTGTGAGCTGTTAACACCAGCTTGTGAATGGGGAGGTAAATGTATCATGACTTTGGCTGCGATAAAGCACCATTAATTCGGCGATTTCTCCTTGTGAATATGCCCCACAATGTTTGTTTTAACCAAATGTATTTAAACAACGATGCTATAAAATTAACAATTTTGTGGGAACCCTTCCTCAAATTGTTGACCTCTGAATTCACAGAACTTACTTGCCCCAAATATCTGAGACTGCTGCGACTTGCGGACCCACCCAAACACACAGATTCAGGCAATCCCGCCCCACACTAGGGCTTCTTCGCTAGGGGTAATCCATCGTGAAAGCTATGGAACAACACAGGTATAAATCAACTAATAGCTGGAGGAGGGAAGAAGGGGGGCGGGTGAGGGGCCCGTTTTTCTGTTCCTATTCATTGTGTAGTTATGCCACAAGTGGCAGTCCCACTGATGGATTGCATTATGATGATCATGGCACATGTTGGCTTTGTATGTTGTTTTTTTTTCTTGTCTTGAAAACCAATAAAAGAGATTTAAACTTAAAATTAACAATCGGTAACTTTCTGCACAGAGCACCTTACATTTCATGTTTTTTTATAAACTGTATTCTGGCCCGAGACGTACCTTTTTAAAACCATTATTAAGATTTTAAATTGTATTAGAAAGTGCCAATCTGCGCTACGCCATCTACTTCTCTTAAACGACGAATGTATTTGTTTAATGATTTGTAGGTTTATTTCCACTGTTGTTCGGCTTCGTAACATTGTAAAAAAATTATTCCTGTGTTTTGATTTTGTCAAAGATAAATCTTGTTATGTGTATTCATGTAATTAAAATGTTTCTTATTGCTCTTTTATGGCTAAATTAGCCGAATAAAGATCTTTGACTGTCTGACGGACAATTCGATCATTTAAAAAATATGTCAGGGTGAACCTTCCATATGAATGTTCACTTATACCTCTGGGAAAGGCCAGCCGTAGAAGGCAAACTTTCATTTATTGAATTGTTTCATAGGTTTCCGTTCAAAATTGTGTGTAAACTTGCAACCTTTTGCTCAACTATTTGTATATTGTGCTGTAAAACGCACCATCTGACCCTTTTCAAAATGTCTTTGGGTGGTAACCCCACATCCTAAACCCTACCAGGCTGGGTTGAGCTATCTCATTTGGCTCAGTCTTGGCCATTCGGCACATGGATCAGAATGGGAAGGTGATTCTTTGTTATTGTCCTCGGAAACAAAAGTACTGGACACTACTGCAAGCTCACTGAACATCCTCTTCTATAAACTTTGACTTTCAGGAGATATTCAAGCAGAGGTATTCTTTTTCAAAAATATATACAATTTTATTTTAAGCAAAATAATATGCTTTGCAAATTTACACCACTTCTGAAAGGGTAGTTAGTTTGGAACTCTTCTATACTCAGCACGGGGGCAGTAGTGCATGTTCACCCCTCCCACGCTCATGACGAGCTCAGCTCATGACGAGCCACGGTTCTCATGTGCTCATGACGAGCTGAGCTCGTCATGACCGTTAGAACGCTGAGGCGCTGGGCTAATTCCCCTGCTGTGCTGGGCGTTCTAAGAAACGGGCGTGGTCATGACGAGCTGAGCTCGTCATGAGCCTTGGGGCGCTGTGTGCGCCCCCCCCCCCCCAGCACAGCGGGGGAATCGGCCTGCAGCCAAGGGGTTAAACCAATGCCAGAGTTACAGTGGCTGCTTATTGATAACTGGGTTTGATTCTCCAGGGGCAGATTTATCCAATGTTCATGCAGCGCGGCAAGCCACCTTGCTGAGCTGCGCTGCACGAAGGGAAAAGGGCAGGAACGCACTGTATTTAACATTATACAGCACATTCTTGTACTTTCCTTGCGCTGGTGCCCTTTTGGCTGCCTAGAGCCAGCACAGGCACCCTTGCGCTGTGGTGTAACAGTGCCTGCATTATAGGCACGATTGTTTTTGTGTAGGAAGGCGACCCTTCTTGCACAAAAACAATACTGAGAGGCATTTTCCTCTTTCTAAGTGTGCTGCAGAATTCCTCTGGGAAATATCCCATCTGAGATTACCGCAAGCTGCCTGGGCCCAGGTGCATCTCCAGATGACAAACTATTACGGAACTTACTGCAGGGACTCTGACTACCGTAGAGATGAAGCGAATCTCAGTTCAAAAACACGGCTGGCACAACTGCCTTGCAAAATGGGTCTGCACACCACAGAGGCAGGGAGTTTCTCTAACACTGACACGTACACACCATTATTGGAACTAGAACCTCATACAACACTGCACACCTCAGAGGAAGAGAACGTATCCAGCACTAACAATATGCAAACATCAGAGGTAGGGAGCTTCTCTGACACTAACAAACCATTCTGAGAATCGCTATCAAGCCATTCCTCTAACACACACCTCATGCAGTGTGGCTGCACACCTGAAGAGTAGGGAGCCTCGAACCACCTCCTCATGCAGTGTATCAGCACACCTCAGAGGTGGGGAGCTCCTCTATCAATAAACACAATACCTCGAACCAGCTCCTCATGCAGTGTGCCTGCACACCTCCGAGGTAGGGAGCTTCTAAATCACTAACAAACCATTCCTCGAACCAGCTCCTGCACACCTTAGAGTTAGGGCAGCTTCTCTGTCACTAACAAACAATTACTCAAAACAGAATCCCAATCAGTGTGCCTGCACTCCACAGAGGCGGGGAGCTCCTACTCACTAGCAAGCAATTCCTAGAGTGGGCGTCCAAGCCTGGGTTTGCTAGTGCAAGCATAGGTGCCTTTTCATGCTTGTGCAGTAGCGGCCGGCATGGATTGGGAGTGGCGGGGTGGGACAGGGGGAGGGGATGTAAAAATAAAAAGAAAAAAACATACCTTCTCGCCACTCTCCCATGTCGTGTCAGTCTCTCCTCTCTGGGGCCAGAACAGGAAGCAGCCAGGCTCCCTCCCCTAAGCTAATCACAACGCTGCAATGCAGTGTTGAGATGGTCAGAGCGCCATGGTTCGGCTCTCAGCCAGGGAATGGGGGCCTGGGCATATTCTCCATGCAGGCTGGGGGAACATCCTTTACAACGCAACTTTTACCACGCAGTGCCTTTACGACGCAACTTTTACAACGCAAACCATTACAACGCATTGCACTGGGGGGCGCTCTAGGATAGGGAATAGGTTTAATGTACTATCCAACACCTTCCCTACTATCCGCGGGGACTGGAGTTGGAATAGTAAATTAAACTATTCACTATCCAGCGCCCCAAAGCACTATGCGTTGTAAAGGCATGCGTTGTAAAAACCGCGTTGTAAAGGCATGCGTGGTAAAAGCATGCGTTGTAACGTCATACATCCTGCAGGCTGCAATGCAGCCTACATGGAGAATATGCAAAGTGTGCATGACTGTTTAGTCACCCTAAGAGGGCCGGCCAAACAGTCATGTGCACTTAGGAGTGGGCAAACCACTCCTCCCCTGCTCTGGGAGCAGAGCAACCCGCCCACCCTGCAAAGAAGCGCAGCAAACAAATACAATGATAACCTCAAGATATTATCATTGTATTTGTTCTTTCTTCCACTGCTTTGCAGCAGTGGGGCGACGCTCCTCCGCCTTAGTGGGTGTGGTCTGCGTATGCTAACCCCCAGCATCAGAACCTATTCCATGAGTTTGCACACTTCACAGACAGGAATTCCCTCTACAACTAGCAACAGCCTTTGTGTCTGCACACCTAAAAGGAGTTTAGTTCGGGCTAAGAATTGCAACACTGAAGCAAAGTGTATGTGCACCTAAGAAGAGGGCACCAATCTAACTTCCCACTCGCTCCACCAGAGCTAAATATTTAAAAAAATAGATATATTCCTTTGACTTTAAATTTGATAAATTATTATTCGGTATATAAAAATATAATCATGAAAAATAAAACAAGATGTAGAATAAAAATCACATAATAAAACAATGAGCAGCATATTAATAGTTGTCATATCACAGTAAAAACATGTCATGTGCCAATGACATAAAATCCATTTAAAAAATCTGCCTAGAGCAGGCACTACAGCCACAAACTTATCTAATAAAGAAAATATTAACAATTGAACTGTGTCCACTGGTTACACCATCCAAGCCCATATGCCAAATTTTCTCAGGAGTGTAAAAGGGCAGATATACGCACAGCAATTAAGTTCGCGGATGAATGGAAGGCCGTACATGTGCGCGGTCTTGCTTTAATATTGTGCATATTAAACACAATAGCAGATTTAGTACCCCCATCTCCCAGAGAAGTGCATTGCACAGATGTAAACACAAACAGGATAAAGTGCCTTGTGCGCAATACAATATGGTCCTTCCCAGATGTGCAGTGTTTACTACAGCAGATAGGGCAAAGGATGCTTATTTTCCCACTAACTTTCTCAGCCGAACAAAAGTGAATATGATATTGCCGGTTCTTTGGCTGTGTTCCCGACATTTAAGGGAGGACACGTGCCTGAATATAAACTGGGGGTTATATATGCCCTGACAGTGGTACTTAAGTTAGCTGGACGATCTCTATTCCAGACGGTGACCCTGATTCTGCCCTTATTCACACTACGATTGCGATACCTATAGGCATGTCTCAAGTGATATCTTTTGGCATAAAGCACTTTGGATGAGGGCCGCCAAATGCACTACTGTGTTAAGTCCTATCCTAAGACAAAAGCTTACAATAGCCCCATACAGACCATATGTCGCGGTTTTGTGAATGGGAAGTGGACCTGTATATTCCATATATTTTTCTATTTTGGACTGTTTTGATACTTTTTTGAGCCCTGACGAAGCTCCGCAAGGAACGAAACGGGTTGGCTGAGGCTTTTTAAGAATTTTAAATAAATAAAAAGGACTTGTTGTGATAAAACTTGAAGCTCTCTGGACTTATCATTAGTGCACCGTCCTTGGTCCAAAAAAACCCTTGTATCAGTTTCTACAGTGGAGCTTTGGCGTGGCGAGCTCTAGACGCGTTTGTGCACAACAAAAAATGATTGGATTTACTCTGAAACTGAGGTGCTCAACCCTGGTCAGCCACACAGTTCTTCCTTTTAAAGTGAATATGAATTTGTAAACCATGGGACATGTGTACTCTGTTTGAAGAAGCTGTAGATAGCATAGGGCTTCCTGCAGCTTCTAATATTCAAATGCTTCAATAATGGAATCGCTTCCTCGGCGCAATATATAGCTTACAGAAAAACAAGAGAGAGTGTAAGAGAGACTGACTTGTTGTAGAGTCACACGGACAAGGCTCCAAGAGCGATTCATGATGAGCAGTACTGGGGTAGGAGACCCGGCTGTGAGCTATACCAAATCTAAATCTAGCTAGATAAAATCATGGTGTGTGGAACAGTGGAAACAAAAGGTAAGGTTCCATGGTATTGGTGTGTCGAGAGGGAGGTAATCATTTACGCTTTTCTTACATGATTCTGTCCCTTGGCCTTGTTGGACAAGCTTTTAGTCGCTTTTTAGGGATGGTAGTCATTAAGAGTGGGTTGTGATAACAATCCTCCAGTCCCATTAGAGCAAGATGCTCCTTTACATACTGCAACCAGGTCAGGTTCTGCACTTTATCCAGGGACTTACAGTCGATTAAATCCTGGTTGAGCAGAATTTCCTGTTTGACTCAGATTGCTTTCCAGAGCATTAGAGGCGCTAATCTAATATAGTCCTCTAACGGGACTAGTCCCAATTCTGCAGGGCAGAGATATATATGGGGAGGCTATTTGGGACAAGCAAAAGTCTTCTTAAGAAGTTATTTTCAGCAACCTATATAGCGGCAATATCACAGTAATCCCATACCCCAGCTCCATGTGACACTGTGGAAAGGCAGTGTGTAGAATTGATGCTGTTCATAGCATCCATGGGTTTGCCAACCAGCTTCCCAGCAAATCTAAAAAGAGCCTCATTGGTTTGTACGAGCCTTAGCTTCCTGATCTTAGTCAGGAAAGACCATGAGGATTTTTCATCAAAGGGTATTCCTAGGTATGAGAAGGTGGGCAAGTGTGAAAGTTTGTCACCGTTGATGTATTGTATCTTCAGGGTAATACGTGTCTTCCTAATAACCAAGGCATGGGATTTAGAGATGTTGGTTTTAAGACCCAGACCATTCATAAAGAGATATGATCTATTTAGCTGTTTTTGTAATCCAAGGCTTGTTTTTTAAATTAGGACACAATCGTCTGCGTATAGGTGGGCGGGTAGTTTCCTAGAACAAACCTTCGGTACATCAACCTCTTCTAGATTAAGATGTTCTTCTAAATTGTTGATGTATAGGCATAATAAGAAAGAGGCCAACTGAGCCATTAAGCTCTCCATTCTTCCCATACCTCACACTGCCCGTCACCCTGTTATGCACATGGACCAGCAGTGACCCAGTACCACTTCAATACCCAGGTCAAGCATCTTGAACCACAATTTCCTTGTATCCACCCAGTCAAATGCTGATGTCAAGTCTATAAAGCCTAGGTGGATAGAGCCATGCTTGGCTGCAGTATATTTGGATTTGATGAGATGGAGATTAAGGCACTGCTCCACAATGCCTAGTCCTCGCCTAAACCCATATTGTATCTCGGAAAAGCAATCCCATCTTGTACCCAAGTTTCCAGATGATCAAGTAAAATTCTACCCATACGTTTACTTGTGGTGTCGATTATGGAAATTGCTCTGTTGCCTTTCTTAAAAATAGGTATTATGTTTGACCATAGCCAAGACTTTGGAAGCTTCTCTATGGCCACACTCCTTGTAATATTTTTAAACACGGGACCCCACAGATTAGGGTGATCTAGGAAGAGGTCGGTTGCTACACTACCAGAGCCCGGGCCTTATTTCTCTAAGTGCAATTCAGTGCACAGACCCCCTCCTTGTAGTTGGGCGAGTCTATCTCCATACTAACACATGTGATTGTGGGGAGATCTTAGTCAGACTGACTATCACATCTGCAGTTACAGCTATATACCCTTGTAAAATGCTCAACCCAATCATGTGGGGTGATGGTGGCATCTATGTGTGTGTTATGATCATCGTTGAAGAGTGGGCTATCTACTGTTTTCCAAAATAATTAGGGATCCGTACTTACTCCAGCTGCATGTCATTTTTCCCAGGCTTCACATCTAATGTCTGTTTTCCTCCGGACATGGTCTGTTTGTACTTGTGCGTACAGAGTCTCGCCAACCCCCTGTCACGGTGAGATTGTTCTGAAGCACGCATCAGGTGTCTGAGTGTGTTAGAACAGTTACTATCAAACCACCTGTGTAGCTTAGATTCCCTTTTCTTTTTGTGAGTGATGAGGAGGACCATGGTTTAATGGGTGATTTCCTCATATGCCTTCAACATAATCTTAGGGTTAAGCTCATTGTTTAGACTAATACCTGACCCCCATCTGTTGCTAACAATCCCTGTAAGATATGGCGGGGTCTAACATGGCACATTTGCGTGTCATTCTCTTGTTTGTACTATATGTCACGGGAGTATTAAGGGCTACCATCTGTTGCTGAGTGTCTTTGCCTGGTACAAAAAGCCGACATAGGGGATAGTGGTCACTCAGGCAGATTTGTGCAATAACAAATTGAGTGCGTCAAAATCAACAAGGCGGCCTTTACCTCTTCCCGGAAAGGAGATGTGTCCTGCGCTTGGCTGGCCACCTAACCTCGATCGTGACATCTTGTTTAGGGTGACCAGGCGTCCTGGATTTGCCCGGACAGTCCCGGTTTTTCGGCAGCTGATGTCAGGAAATTAAGCTCATGTCCTGGTTTTTTTAGAGTTCTTTTTTGTGTTTCGCAAAGCAGGGATAGTTCGCAGCTGTTATAGGAAAGCAAGTTAATTAACAGGCATGCATGATGCAACTGACTTTAAAATGGGATTTTATGTATTTTCTTTCTGCCTTTTCTATCATTTTCTTCTAAGGAGCCCTGCCATTCTGTGCCTTGTGTGGAAGTAAAATTGTAGTCCTTCTTCTCTTTTTGAGAAATGTCCCTGTTTATTGCTTTAAAATTCTGGTCACCCTTATCGTGTTCAATATTCGATTAAAGATATCCCCACAAGGGGTGTGCTCGAAATGGAAGGAATCCTCAATGGCCCACCCTGTCTGCCCACATGCCGCCAGATCTGATACTGGACAGTCTGCAATTAAAGCCCCCTCCCCAGATTACAAAGTACCCTGACCTAAAGCTAAATTCACCTAGAAGGTGGCTGAGAGTTTTTTTAAGTGGTACCGTTACATTCACATGGTTCTGAATAAAGCTGTTATGATAGAAATGAACAATAGCAAGGACCGTTTTCAGTTTAAACCGAATGAGAACAATTTGAAAGTGGAGGAGTCCAGTATACCTGCACTTGCACATTCTCCATTTCACGTGAGTGCAGGTTTATGACTCTTTAAAATTCACTGGGGTAGATTTACAAGCCCCTTGCGCCTCATTTAAGCCACTGTTGCGTCACTTTTGTGACGGAGCAGCGGCGCAAATCCTGCACCATGGTGCGGGGGTACTTACAACGTGACGCATCTGGGAGATGCGTCATGTTGTAAAGCCCTGTGCCACATGTAGGCGTTCTGGCGCGAGGGGGGAGGGGCGTTCCGGCCCAGGAACGCATCCTAAAAGTGGCTGAGTGAAATCTACAAGATTTCACTCAGTCACTTTTAGGCCCATGCTGTGCAAAACCCTGCGCCTGCCTGGAGCAGTCATAAGGATTGACGCAGCATTAACTAGATAGGGCCCCCAGAGCATTGCTGGAGCGGCGTCGCGCTTGCGACGAAACTCCAGCAATGCGCCACTTTTACGGCACAGATGCGTGACGCATCTGTGCCGTTTTTGTCCCATGGTGCACCGCATTGTAAATGCGGTGCGTCCATGATGGAGGAGCTGTGGCGCACAATTACTGGCGCATCTCTGCTGATTTGCAGGGATGCACCAGTTATTGTAAATATGCCCCAGTATTTTTTCAGATTACACCTTCAATCCTTTTTTAATTTTGCATTTTTATACAGCACTAGCTCAGCCAAAGGGCATTGGGATGTTTTTTAGGCAGGTGAGTGATTTGCCCAAGATCACAGGATGTTGAACCGAACCTGGCTCCTCCCATTACCAAGTCGGCAGTCCTACCGACCCTTGCGGCAGTAACAGCTCTCACAAGTAAACATGGTTTGCAAAAATTAAACAGAGTCCGCGCAAATAGACTTGTTCATCTTTGTATTTATCCCCACGAGACAGGACGTTTTTGTTTCACTGATAAGCCATGCAAAGGACCAACGCCTAGCTCCCTGTCGCTTCAAACAAGGGAGTTGCTTCTGTTTTACTGACAAACCACGCCCAGCAGGAGATCGAAGTATAATACAACGCTCACCTAAGAGGCAAGGTGTCCCTGTTACACTAACAAACCCCGCCCAGCACTGAGTGCAGCGAGGGTCACACACAAGACACAAGAAGTTTCATTTTCACTGACGAACCATCCCCAGCACTGAAGCCTCGTGCAGTGAGTCTACTCCCTGAGAGACACTTTTTCTGTTTCACCCTGAGAGGCAAGATGTCTCTGTTTTACTGAAAGACAGGCCCACAACTGGAGTCTAGTTTAGGGAGCCTGTACACCTGAGTACCAAGATGTTTCTTATTCACTGACAGACCATGCCTACCACTGAAGCCTGGTGCAGTGAGTCTAGGCCCTGAGAGACAGGATGTTTCTGTTTCACTGATAAGCCATGCCCAACACAAGTTCAAGTTTATTATGATAACGGAACTCTTTACGAGGTCCACATAAAAGACATAAAATATGCATACAAAAAGCATTACACGTAAAATTCTGAACATGCAATAGTATCAAATTCACAGTAGTTTAAAAATTACCATCTTAATACAGATCCAAAAAACATTTAAAGAATTTGTACAGTTTAAAACAAAACATTTCATTTGGCGGATTAATCATGGCCGCCCGAAAAGCAGAGGCTGACAAAATGTTGAGTTGTAGGCAAATTGGTCTTAACCATCTTCGCCTAAAAGTCATCAGAGCTGGACAAACAAAAATGACATGAGCCAAATCCTGGTCATACATCTGACAAATTCACAGACCGCTGAAAGGCCATACCATCTGGAATAAAGAGATTTCAACGGAAGCAAATCCTGTCTTACTAAAAACACTAGGCGTCTAACGCTGTGAGGAATGTTCCATTGAGTGTACGGTTGAGCTTTCCTCAATAGACAGGACTCAATAACAGGAGTACAACCTTTTTTCAACAACCGGAAATCTCTATCCAGTCTAAACCCAAGTTCCCACGTGGAGGACTTCAAGACGGTTTTTAACTGATAGGAAGATAAAGAAAATAGAGCATCTTTATCTAATTGCAGTTGACCCACAGCATATCTGAAATTTTTTACAATCAAAGAATAGTTATTAAAGTTTCCCAGCAATTCATTTTTTATGAGATGTCTTAAGGTATTGGGCTCACTCTTTGCAAGACTTACAACCCATCGTAAGATACCAGCCAAACCTTGGACCCAGCTACTGCGTAAGCCGAGTTCCTGTCTTAGGGTAGCAGTTGAATTTGCTGTACTAACGGATAATAGACTACGTAAAATTTTTCCTTCCGAGGAATTTAAAAAGCTCCAATTTTTTTGGTCAATTAACTCTATTCCGTATAGAAGGGAGGCAGGTACTTTTGCTCTAAATACATCCAGTAAAATAGAAAAATGCCTTCTACCTGTGGCTTTATACAAGGATACCAGACTCTTTCCCTGCGAGATAGCCTTCCGGGAGTTATTGGCCATGTGAGCTTTCTCGCTTAAATTACTCATGACAATTTTACCAAGGAAGGCATAAGAACTCACGGTTTCCAATTTTTGACCCCCTACTACCCATGGAAAGTTAGAAAATTTAGGTTTCTTCCTTCCAGCCATGCACATCACTTTGCTTTTTGCAGTATTTATCAACAGATAATGGTTTCCAGCGTATTCATAAAGAGCTTGCAGGCGATTATTCAGGCCCTTCGGAGTAAGATCGAGGATCAAAATATCATCTGCATACATGAGGCATGCAATCGGAACGCCCCCCAACGTCGGGGCAATACCGGAGCATGCTGAGAGCGCTAGAGGTAGACTGGGCTGAAGGAAGAGCAAATCCGCCGTGAAGTGCTCGCAGTCCAACAATCCTTAGCAGTACCAAACAGGTGAGCAATCCAGCGAGATCCTCAGGCACACAGGTTTTAGCAGCGCTGAGGCGGGGGAGGAGCCAGCAGGGAGAGCGTCGCAGCTGATGGTAATGCAGAGGGTCAGGCGCTCCTGGGACTTGGAGTCCTGCGCCTGCCCTCGCTCGCAGCCCTGCACCCACCGCCGCCCCAAAGTTGAATTTGGGCAGTTCGTGTCCTGCTTCCAACACTGTCCACAGCACAATTCCTGAGAGACAGGATGTTTCTGTTTCACTGATAAGCCATGCCCAACACTAAAGCTTAGTGCAGTGAGTCCACACACCTGAGAGACAGGATGTTTCTGTTTCACTGATAAGCCATGCCCAACACTAAAGCTTAGTGCAGTGAGTCCACACACCTGAGAGACAGGATGTTTCTGTTTCACTGATAAGCGGTGCCTAGCACTGAAGCCTGGTGCAGTGAGTCTACGCCCTGAGAGACAGGATGTTTCTGTTTCACTGACAGACCTTGCCCAGCACTAGTCCTTATTGTAGTGAGTCCACACACCTGAGAGACAGGTTGATTCTGTTTCACTGATAAGTGGTGCCCAGCACTAGTCCTTATTGTAGTGAGTCCACACACCTGAGAGACAGGTTGATTCTGTTTCACTGATAAGCCGTGCCCAGCACTGAAGGTTAGTGAATTGAGTTTCTAACCTGAAAGACAGGATATTTCTGTTTCACTGATAAGCCGTGCTCAGCACAGAAGCCTGGTGCAGTGAGTACACACACCTGAGAGACAGGATGTTTCCATTTCACTGTTAAGCCGTGCCCAGCACTGAAGCTTAGTGCATTGAGTTTTTAACCTGGGAGACAGGATGTTTCTGTTTCACTGATACGCGGTGCCCAGCACTGAAGCTTAGTGCAGTGAGTCTAGGCCCTGAGAGACAGGATGTTTCTGTTTTACTGATAAGCGGTGCCCAGCACTGGACCCTAGTGCAGTGAGTCCACACACCTGAGAGACAGGATGTTTTTGCTTCACTGATAAGCGGTGCCCAGCACTGGACTCTAGTGCAGTGAGTCCACACACCTGAGAGACAGGATGTTTCTGCTTCACTGATAAGCGGTGCCCAGCACTGGACTCTAGTGCAGTGAGTCCACACACCTGAGAGACAGGATGTTTCCGTTTCACTGATAACGGTGCCTACCACTGAAGCCTGGTGCAGTGAGTCTACGCCCTGAGAGACAGGATGTTTCTGTTTCACTGACAGACCTTGCCCAGCACTAGTCCTTATTGTGGTGAGTCCACACACCTGAGAGACAGGTTGTTTCTGTTTCACTGATAACGGTGCCTACCACTGAAGCCTGGTTCAGTGAGTCTACGCCCAGAGAGACAGGATGTTTCTGTTTCACTGATAGCGGTGCCTAGCACTGAAGCCTGGTTCAGTGAGTCTACGCCCAGAGAGACAGGATGTTTCTGTTTCACTGATAGCGGTGCCTAGCACTGAAGCCTGGTTCAGTGAGTCTACGCCCTGAGAGACAGGATGTTTCTGTTTCACTGACAGACCATGCCCAGCACTAGTCCTTGGTGCAGTGAGTCAACACACCTGAGAGACAGGATGTTTCTGTTTCATGGATAAGCTGTGCCCAGCACTGGACCCTAGTGCATTAAGTTTTTAACCTGAGAGACAGGATGTTTCTGTTTCACTGATAAGCCATGCCCAGCACTGAAGCCTGGTGCAGTGAGTACACACACCTGAGAGACAGGATGTTTCTGTTTCACTGATAAGCGGTGCCCAGCACTGGACCCTAGTGCAGTGAGTCCACACACCTGAGAGACAGGATGTTTCCGTTTCACTGATAAGCGGTGCCCAGTACTGGACCCTAGTGCAGTGAGTCCACACACCTGAGAGACAGGTTGTTTCTGTTTCACTGATAACGGTGCCTACCACTGAAGCCTGGTTCAGTGAGTCTACGCCCTGAGAGACAGGATGTTTCTGTTTCACTGACAGACAATGCCCAGCACTAGTCCTTAGTGCAGTCAGTCAACACACCTGAGAGACAGGATGTTTCTGTTTCATGGATAAGCCGTGCCCAGCACTGGACCCTAGTGCATTGAGTTTTTAACCTGAGAGACAGGATGTTTCTGTTTCACTGATAAGCCGTGCCCAGCACTGAAGCCTGGTGCAGTGAGTACACACACCTGAGAGACAGGATGTTTCTGTTTCACTGATAAGCGGTGCCCAGCACTGGACCCTAGTGCAGTGAGTCCACACACCTGAGAGACAGGATGTTTCCGTTTCACTGATAAGCGGTGCCCAGTACTGGACCCTAATGCAATGAGTCCACACACCTGAGAGACAAGATGTTTCTGTTTCACTGTTAAGCCGTGCCCAGCACTGAAGCTTAGTGCATTGAGTTTTTAACCTGGGAGACAGGATGTTTCTGTTTCACTGATAAGCGGTGCCTAGCACTAAAGCCTAGTGCAGTGAGTCCACACACCTGAGAGACAGGATGTTTCTGTTTCACTGACAGACCATGCCCATCACTAGTCCTTATAGTAGTGAGTCCACACACCTGAGAGACAGGATGTTTCTGTTTCACTGATAAGCGGTGCCCAGCACTGGACCCTGCGTGGCTTTTCCTGTCCTTGTAAATACGGCCCCTTTACATGCAGCACTTTGCGTGAAAGGGGCGTTCCATGGGTGTTGCTGTGGTTGTGCCCACGCAACAGCCATGGAACCAGACAAATCTCCAGGTTTACGAGGAATTGCAAACTCGGAAATACTTTTGTATGGTACGCCTAAGGGTGGCGTAGCGAGGCACAACGAGGAGATATGTTTTCATTTCTCCTCGTTTTTTTCCTCTTTCAATGCGTGGTGCATTCTATAGCACACATTGAAACAGGAGAATGCCTGTAGTGATTGTTTTCGTGCAGGAAGGTGCCCCTTCCCGCACAAAAACAATCCCCCCATGATGCAGGCAGTGTGCCTGTGCCGGCGCATGGCAGCTGTTTGTGTGCCAGTACAGGGGAGAGCACATGAAAGCAACATATCATTGTAAATATGTTGCATTCCTGTGCTCTGAAAGTGCCGCATCGTGGCGCGGCCGAAGGCCTAGTGGTGCAGTGCTGTGGCACTTTCTTGTAAATCGGTTTGTCGGATAAGCCTTGCCCAGTCTCGGCCTAGAGTGTGCGTGCGTAAGAGCTGATGCCTCGTCCTTCATGACTGAGGAAAACAATATTTTTGAGGTTTGATGCCAGCTGACTTCACCACCATCAACAAGCTCCAGCCCTGGTGACCCATCATTGTCTGCCGATCAGGGAAAGGATTCAGTTTAAGGCCATGTGTCTGGCCCACAAAGCCTCCTGGAAGAATGGCCCTGCTGTTATCCAATCCCTGATCACTCCTTACCAACCTAGGAGAGACCTCTGTTCAACGGCCGCCTTTCTCACTTTACCACCTAAGATAAGGAGAGCCAGATGTGGCGGAGGGTCCTTCTATAACTCTGCAATTCACTGCAACGCTCTTCCACTTCACCTTCGAAGTGAGCCCAATCTGATGGCCTTTCGAAAGCTTCTAAAAACATGGCTCTTTGAGGACTGTACTGTATTTAACTCTACCTGCTCGGTCCTCAGTTGTTCGTCCATAGCGCTGAAAGGCCTCAGGGTAGCCATCGCGCTTTATAAATGTTATTTCATTCATTCACTCTGTTGAAAATGTATACATTTATACAAGGGCAGGAGTGGTTTAGTTTCCTCTCTAAGTTTAGATTGGTAATATTTTAGGCATGCTATTCCATTGCTCTTTTTAGTGATCCTCAGTCTCCGGAACTGGCCTGTGACTCCAGCAGGACCACATGTGAAATGATCTTTAAGGAACGGTCCTTGTCCTTAAATACAACTTCTAAAAATATCTGCATTCCTGAGGTGCCATTGGGATGGTTTCACAAGGCACGCCTTCCTCTCCAGCCACAATTGAACACCTCACTGGGCATTCTTACACGCTTGTGCATCTGAGGAACCTGTTCTGTACAAATGGAGGACCCTCCCTGCATTGGCATCCAGTGCTGGCAAGTCAAGAGTGGCGGGGTGGGGCTGGGGCGTGTATGAATTCGTCCAGCGGCAGTGAAGAGGGCTGGGTTTGTCTGCCTGCAACACCTGCATCTTTCATCTTCAAGACTGAACTTAAGACATCAATATAGCTGTGTGTTGTACTGGGTAATATTACACTAGAAGAGGCTGGTAAGTGCTCCAACCAATGCCGCATGAGAAGCTGCTCACTCCCAGTGGCATACAATAGCATACGTCTATGTGCTACAGGTGCAACACTGTGACTCCCAAACATACCCAGAGCTGTTAATCAGTGCTTAATTTGAGAAACAATATGTGGCAGGGCCCTTGTCAGGAGCCCACCGCAGCTTGCGACACCCACTGCCCCGCTGTTGCTGCCAATGCCACTACCAGCATAACTGATACCCATCACACTCCTTCAAGTGTGGCAGTTGAGACTATTCCGGGCCTCCAAAGCTATTACAGTGGCTTGGGCCGCATAACTTGCGCCTTCGCCATGCATTGCTAGTTACCCCACATTTCACATCACTCATGACATCTTCTATGACATCACGGATAACATCACTGCAACATTTGCAGTGAAATTATTGATGGGAAAACTGGGCATGGCAGGGTGTAAGTTATAGTTACTTTAGAGCACGTGCTATAGTTAGGTGAAAAATCTATAACTGGTCAATTTCTGTGATTTTTTGAAGTTGAAATTGTTAGGTTTTCACCTAACTATAACATTACTTTAACCTTTGTTTTTTCAGTGATTAGATATATATTGGCTGAAAAAGGCATGAGAGCATTCCTTGAAGCCAACTAGTCAAAACACACTGAAAGCCTCACACTCTCCCTTAAGTAGGATAAACCATGCCCACTAGCCTGTCCTCTCTTCCCAGACACTACCAGGTTCATACCAGCCGAGCTGTCACAACCAATGCCAACCAATGTAGGATTGGAGCTGCTCAACTGCCCTGGACCAATCTGAGCAAACGAAGTCAACCACATAGAAGATAAGCTAGCTAGCCACTTGCAGTGCCAACCGAGGCAGTCTTATGTCAGTTTAGTTGTCCCAACCTAGCTAAGACATTAACACCTGAGCTCCGGTCCCCTAACCACTGTTCTCCAAGTCAACTATTAACAGATGACCTCTCCATCCCCATCCATGACAACCAAGCCAGGCACTCGGTGCTAGTGCTGACCAAACTAGATAAATAAAGCTGCCTTCTCCCAAACAGTGCAAACCAGCCCAGCTACATCAGTACCATGGAGCCAGCTAAATGACAGCTAAGCTGCCCACTCCTAACCACTGATATCAGAGCCGGGTATATAGGAGCTCAGTGTTCTCTCCCACCCAGCCGTACCAGAAATGGATATGGCTACCTTCTCCCAACCATGGTATGGTAGCGGCAGAGCTGCTTCGCCTTAGGCAGTGTCAACCAGACCCCTCAATAAGTGCCATGCAAGCCATCCAAACAACAGCTGTGCTGCCCGATCTAACTGCCTGCCAACACAATAGAAAAATACAAATGGAGCTCTGTTGTCCCAATAATTATAATCCATGTGAGCTATGTAACAGACGTGCGGGCCCAAAGATTGGCCACTGAATGCAGTCAATACTGCTTAACCAACGTCTCCCAACCAGTACCAACCAGGCGAACTAAATCACAACTGCCTTATACAGAATGCTGATTCAGTTGCTGGAACTTATTGAGGTCCCCAATGTATTCAATTGGCAGAACTTCCTTTCTGAATAGATCACTACAGATGCCTGTTAGATCCCCGCTAATGTGCTTTTGAAACATCAGGTTGCAAACGGCCGAAGATTCTGGCGTTGGCTATGTGAAGGAGAACATTTGGGTGCACACAGTTGAATTAATAATTTGGTATACATACATTGTTGTCTATAGATATGTGTTGTCTAGATTATATTTTAGTTAAATTGAAAAAGTTATCGCATTTGACTACATTGCATTATATACAATAATTGAAAATCTAGAATTGCACTTCAAATGAAGTATATGAAAACCTTAAAAAGGTATTTTTCTTATCATTGTCTTATGGTGTCCCTCCAGCCCATTAAACAAAATCTGAGCATTCCTGTCCCACCCAGTGACAAGCATACCACCTAAATTACAGCTGCACTGCCCTGTCCCTATCAGTGCCAATCAAGGCTGCTACTCAACAGTTGAGCTAGCCTGATCTGAAGACTGGCATTCGAAGGAGGGCCACAGATAAAGTTAAGCCTGAGCTGAGCTCCATTTTCCAGCTCACACCAACAGTGTCCACTGAAGACCATTTAAAAGGGCCGATGCAGCATCCACCAATCTGGTTTCTGCTAGTAATGGTGCTCAGTACCGGCAGACAAGCCTTTTCCCAAGCAATGCTGAATAACACCAACCTATCATTCCCTAGGAAGTGCCATGTATGTCCAGAATACATGAACGTACTTGTTCTTCTTACCAATGCCTATCTTGTTTATAACAAACCAATTAATTGTCCTTCTGAAGTAGAGCTCAATTTATGCCGGAGGCTGGCCTGTCACAGTGACTCGCTGGCTGGTTAAACTTCACTTTTTCATCCATGATAGTCATGCTCAAAAGACAACAGTAGAGTGGGACTTAGTCCAAAAGGGCCAATTGCATAAGGATAAATACCTGCCACGGTGCAACTAACTTTTAACAGGCCAGCGGATTCACAACTAAGTAGGTGTAAATCATTTAAGGTTGTGAAGTTGCCACGTGCCTTTCTGACCACAGAAGGATCCTTAACTCTGATTTAAACCAATAATTTTTCCACTTTAGTCAGCTGAACATGGTAACATCAACATTGCTCAGGGGAATAACACTGAGTAGGACTCAAAAAGAGTCGCATTTTTGCAAGTCAGGAACAGGAGACTCACTAAGAATGCCTGAAAGTAGGCCTGGAGTAAAACGCCTGCTGTCCTAATCTCTTGGGCTGTGGTTGACGTCCCCAATTCCGCAGTGGTCTGTCATCAAAGGCTGATGCCTCTCAAAACAACCATTCATCAGTAATCACCAACTATTCTTGGTTCCTGAAAACTGATCCTTCTTAACCAACAACAATCAGTGAACACCAATCTGACACTGACAACCAGCACCATGCAATTACTGCTGCAACAACCAATCCATCAGCCACGTATGGACAAGCCGCTGTTATCACTGCATCTTCGACCATTGCGAAAATGTGTCTGGTCTTCCGGGTGTTTGAAGGTTTTCAGTGGAGCGCATTACATTTGATCTCACACCTAGCCCCCGCCATACGCAAGCATCTACATTCAACGTTGTGAAAATATTTAGGTCTAGATGTACAACCAACAAAACAAAGGATCTCGGGGCATATTACCAAGCAATAGCGCTAATTATCGCTATTGCTTGGTTAGCGTGAAAAAATTATCACCGAGCTGCGGCGATTTTTATCGCAGATAAACCTTGGTATTACCAAGGTTTATCGCAAATGCGATAAAAATCGGCCGCAATGCATAAATATCGCTGAAAAGTCAGCGGTATTCATGCATTAGCGAGCTAATGCTCTTAGCCATGTTATCCACCTCCCATTGGATAACATGGCTAAGAACTGCTCAGGGCAGGTGTTAGCTTTTGGAGATATTCGCGCTTAGCGCGAATATCTCCAAAAGTTGGTAATAGGAGATAGCGATGTTAGCGACTGTTTCCAGTCGCTAACATCTTGGCACGCCCACTTTGCATGTCATTAGTGATAAATATCACTGACATGCAAAGCGGGGCCCAAGATGGTCGTTATCTCCTACTAGATGTCGCTAACTGGTGTTAGTGACAGCAAGGTAATAGGGAGATCATTGTATCTCCGCTTTCTTGGCTTTTAAAGTCAAAAAAGCGGAGATAACCCCCCTTGATAATATGCCCCTTAGTTTTTATCATCATGTTTGGTGTGTAACAATAACAGTAAATGAACATGGCACTCCTGGTTCAATGTTATTGAAAGCTGCTCCTACTTAACCCCTACCACTGTGCCAAGTCTGGGTGCAAACACGGCTGCTGGACATCACAACCGAGTAAAGGAAACGACTCAGTTTCAAATAGCAATACGAAATGTGCCGAATCTGGGATGAAATTCACAGTTCGCATCCTCCCCCACACCCCTATTGTTGAAAACAGGAATCTCCATCTGCCTAGGTGCAAGAGCTTCAGTTTTCTAGAAGAATGTACTGAAAGAAGAAGGCTGAAACTCTATAGCGCCAAGTCAGATGCCAGGCTTTTAGCTTCTGAACACTGCCCACTTCTCCTTCTATAAACGTCACACCACCTACTTTCTACCTTCACCCTGCCACATTGGCCAAAAGGACAAAGGGGCATATTACCATCAACTAGCGATAATTATCGCTATGTTGGCTTAGCGGCAATATAATTATCGCTGAGCTCCGCCGATTTTTATCGCAGATAAACCTTACTATTATCAAGGTTTATCTCACAAGCAATAAAAATCGGCCGAAAGGCATGAATATCGCTGAAAAGTCAGCAATATTCATGCATTACCAAGCTAATGCTCTTAGCCATGTTATCCACCTACCATTGGATAACATGGCTAAGAACTGCACTGGGCAGGCGTTAGCTTTTGGAGATATTCGCGCTTAGCGTGAATATTTCCAAAAGTAGGTAATAGAAGATAGCGATGTTAGTGACTGTTTCCAGTCGCTAACATCTTGGCACGCCCACTTTGCATGTCATTAGTGATAAACATCACTGACATGCAAAGTGGGCCCCAAGATGATCGTTATCTCCTACTAGCTGTCGCTAACTGGGTGTTAGCGACAGCTAGGTAATAGGGCGATAAAATTATCGCCGCTTTAGCAGGAAAAATTCCCGCTAAAGCGGCGATAAGGCCCTTAGTAATATGCCCCTAAGACACTAGGACTACTTATTGAAAGAACCCCAGATTAATCCAATCTCCAAAAGTTGGCCCTTTATTATGTCAACTCAAAAGACTTCTTTCTTTCATTCCCTCTAACTTGTAGCAGTTCATGGTAGGTTCCCTTTTCAGATACAAATTGTATTATGTGATTGCCCGGTACTTCTCTCACCATACGACTCCACCCTTATGTCTGCATAAGGACAGAACACTAGTCAGATGGCCACACTGCACAAATATTCAACAAAATCACTCCAAGGGCACTGGATTGCTCATGCACCAGAAGCGGATTGGTGTCGTTACAACGCAGGCTATTACAACGCCTGCTGTTACCACGCGGTTTTTACATCGCATACCATTACAACGCATAGTGCTTTTAAGCGCTGGATAGTGAATTATTTAATTTACTATTCCAACTCCAGTCCCCGTGGATAGTAGGGAAGGTGTTGGATAGTAAATTAAATATATTCCCTATGCTAGAGCGCCCCCCAGCGCAATGCGTTGTAATGGTTTGCGTTGTAATGGTTGCGTTGTAATGGTAGTGCGTTGTAATAAATGCGTTGTAAGTGATGTTTCCCACCAGAAGCTGTTGAAAATGCACTTGACGACCTGAATATCACATTTAAATATTGACCTCCCAAAATACTGACAACCAGAATATCATACATATAAGTATATGTAGTAAGCACCTGTTTACTATACTTGATTTCACATTTATGTACCTTGATGATACATACATCTTCATGGTTGGTAGATGTGGATCTAAGAGTAGTACATCTATATTTACCTATATATGCTTACCATCACAGTATTCTGGTCATAAACATTTTAGCAGTTCGATATTTTTGTCCTCCATATTCTGACATACAACCCCCTCTGGGCTCTTCCTTCAAACCTGTAACTGACTGAGGGCCTCATTCAGACCTTGGAGGACAGACCGACAATGTGAGAGATATCCCAGCCGCAGTACTACAAGTGCCATAGGATGCTCTGGCCTTGAAACACGGTGGACAGGATATCGGCCACGCTTGTGATGTACGACGTCGACAGACTCAAAACTCATTCACCTAACAGGCCCTATATGTAGTATTCTCTCTCAAAAATACCACCAGAAGAATAGTTAAGTGTAGCTTTAATCCATTAAGAAAAGCACATCCATGTACTTCAGTGTCAGATGGTAGAATGACATAAAGGTACTTCACAGAATTCTAACAGTGCTCTATAGAACACAGAACACCAGCATTCAAAAGGATACACAAGGGATGAAGGCATACAAGAACGAGACATTTAAAGGGAAATACAAGATACTACACTATACTTCACCCTTATTGGCAGCACATCTGCGCAACGCTGTTATTTGTCGTCTGTGACAGCAAGTTATCCAAGCCCTACACAAAGTGTTTGAATGCCAAACTAACGGCACATTCGTGCTACTTAATACATGGGAGCCTGCAGTACACTTGTTATTATATTAGCCTGTAATAAAGAAAGAATATAGCCACTCCACTGTAAATAATCATTACAGTGGTTCTGACGTCACAATGCCTGCTGGCAGAGTCAGCAGGCGGTAGAAAGGCAGGTTAAGGAGCTGTCAATTCAACAGCAGTGGTTTAAACCAGGAAAACGCAAACTGCTTTTTTCCTTCTGGTTTTTTTTTCTAACATGAAAAGAGTTCAGCAAAAAGCAACTATTTATGGGAACGTGTCTATTTTTTCCAGGCGATAGGTCAGTAAATGAGGCATATAATCTATACATGTTTCATCACAGCATTTTTAACCTAATTTACATGAAACTTATCATAATATGTTTGCACCTTTGGGTTCCATGACCTTAAAAAGGAACTCTGCCTTTGGCCCCCGTTGCCTTATTTCTATTGTGAAAATGCATCCAGTTTCCACAAAAAGACACTTGTCAACATATTACCAATTTCTAGTCAATACCACATTATTGGAAATGCAAATGATGGGGACCAGGCATTCTCTGATATTGTCCCTATGCTCCAGAATCAACTTCTCCTTCAGATCAGTACTGCTCGATCGTTGATGCCTTCTAAGGGCCTTTCTGGATCTTTAGTTCATCAAATATTTATTCTTGGATTTCTGCCTGTCTGTATCTGCATGCTCGTGCCATGAAGTCAATTTAGTTTGCAACGTGGACATTGCAAAACCTGTAAAAACTTTAGAAAATCTCTGGTCAAGGCAGCCACACCACGCGGAGCTGAAACACCTACTTTATAAAGAATCTCCAACTTTTTCCCCCCCACTTGTAAAAAAGAACTTTTAGCCCCAATAAGTAAACAAGTTCCATTTCACATCTCTAGACCATGGAAAACGTGTTTGCTGTCCAACCTAGTCTCCCAGGCCATGCCTACTCAACAAAGGATCTGTTTCCAGCTCCAGGACTCCTTCAGGCTGACTTTGAGCCTCTTACAATTCTGAGAAAGCCCATCCCTGCTGGTCTTGATAGAAAGCTAATCTCCTGTTCCTGCAGCAATGTAGTTGTTCCTGGATTTTTGCATTTTGGTACCACTGAGCACAGAGTCCTCCTCTGATGTCTGGAGGTCTCGCCATTTGCTCCCGAATGTCCTTTCGAGAAAGCTCATTATAATGAGTAATGATGAGGAATTATTCCCTTGACAACCAATCCTTGGCAGGCGCGAATCTACATGGCTTCCACACATTGATGTTCGACACGCATATTCGACCACCTGGCGATCTAGTCTATACGTTTTCCCTGTCATGCGATACGCTGATGACACATAGGTGATCCAGTTGAAAGACAGAGGGATCTCCCTTCCTCACCCTCACTCTTTTCCAGACCTATAGAGTCAATAATACATTCCCATTTCTTCCTTCTTTCTGATCTTAATCCTTAGATTGAGTGGGTGCTTCATGCAAGGGAAACAGACAACACTGCTAGCCCGTTGAATTCAACAAAGTATTTTAGGCCATCCCTCTTACCAGGAGCCCATAAATACCTGACACTTCACCCGGAAGTGGTCTTTGAGGTCTTCCCTGAGGCAGACTCTGCACTGGAAGCCGGATGCTTCTCTATTGTGAGCCTTTTCTATTATTGCTATTCTGTCTCATCATGTTGGGATGAGCCATTGACTGGTTTTCCAGTTCTTATTTGTTGATATACAGAAACCAATTTGGTGTCGTTTTTGTCAGTATGGATGTGTGTGTGCAAGCTGACATGTTGAGGCATGATATTCCCTCTGCAGTGTGTACTGTGACACAAAGGGGCAGGGGCTCCTTTCGCTGTGCTTGTGTGCACCAGTCTCTGATCAGTGCTTTGTACCTTTTATTGGCCTATTTATTTATTTATTTGAGTTTTATATAGCGCTGGTTAGACCCAGAGGTATCAGAGCGCTTTACATGAGGATTAAGACGTGTCACATCGTTACATCAGTTACGGGAAACATCCTTTACAACGGAACCGTTACAACGCGGTACCGTTACAATGCAGGATTTACAACGAAAGTCGTTACAACGACTTTCGCTGGAGGGCGCTCTAGGATAGGGGATAGTTTAATTTACTATCCAACACCTTCCCTACTATCCACGGGGACTGGAGTTGGAATAGTAAATTAAACTATTCACTATCCAGCGCCCCCCAACGCAAGTCGTTGTAACGACTTGCGTTGTTAAACCTGCGTCGTAAAGGTACGCGTTGTAACGGTACGCATTGTACCGTCATACATCCACCAGTTACAGTTACATTACAGTTACAGCCTATAGCAGGGGTGGAAGACTCCTACTAGGCGTGGGGCTTGTTCTTTCCCTCATCTCCAGATCCCTTTCTTTGGTCTTACGAGGAGGGTGACTGTAGCTTACAGGAAGCTGTAGGGCCGCTTACAATGTACAAGGCCTTAAGTTTGTATTATTGTGTTGAATAAAATAGCACCTGTGACCTGTGGTGCACTAACCCTGCCCATCCTACGAGTCCAGTCATGTCCGGGTGGGAGATGCATCAGTTCAACCCTAGCTGCTCTCATAGACCCTGTTCAAGAGGCGTTCTCAGGAATCTGAATCCTGGCCGCACAACAAGCAGCACACAGCGCGGATTAAACCCTGTGGAGGCCCCGCAGCAAACGACATTTTAGGGGCCCCTTCCAATGATCTCCTAATACGTTTTTAATTTTACCAACCTACTATTTTAATAAACCAGTTTTAATATCCAAAACGAAACATTAACAATTATTAATGTTATTAAACAAAAATGTATTGGAAACAATTTAAGAAAAGCTTGATTGTAATTTTCTTACAAGATCAGATCAATATTATTTTGATCTGTTGTCTCGGGCCCCTAAAGTGAGTGGAGCCATAGGTCGGTGCCTACTTGGCCTATTTGGTCATCTGGAACTGGCTGCACAGCTGTGAGCAGTGCGTAGTTTGTGCCGGTAGTTTCATGCGGTGGGCACCCGCACTCATTTGTGGGGGGCAGGATTACATTTTCAGATTTTGCCCGGGTGAGAAAAGTCGAAAAGGGAGAAAGATGAAGGAAGAGAAAGATAGCAGAGCAGCGACAATGGGAGAAAGCAGAAATGAAAAACAACCCGAAGGAGTGAGATAAAAAGACAGAAAGTGTAGAGTGAAGAAAAAAGAGGCATGAGGTTCAAGACCAGGCAGCCTTGGTGTTTGACAACATCAGCATTCAGCAGCACCGGCAGTAGACTGCTAAGAAATCCTTAGGACACAGCGCTTTTTTTCTTAAATTAAGTACTGGTTTTGACTTTTAGCACATACGCTCCGGGGCCTCCTGTGGTGGCTGGTTTCCTCTACGCCGATGACAACTCCCTCTGAGCCTGGGTTCCTAAGCAAAATCTGTTTTTGATGTTTTCAGTGGTGGTAATTGGCAGCCTGCTGTAAATCCTGTGAGAAATGCCCAGTCACCTTTCTGGTTTCTAAGACAAAATTGAGGGGAACTGTGTTTGTGAGTCAAGCCCTCTCTAGACAGGAAGTCCTGGTGGCCAAATAGAGGCGGTGTATGTCTGTGGATCAAACGGCTAAAGATCAAGGGCCATATTTACGAGCCCCGTTGCGTCACTCTGACGCAACGTGGTTCAAGAGTGACGCAACTCAAAGAAGGCACTTACGGAGCCACGTGAGGCCACCTTGTGTGTCCCTGAGTGGCTTCATGAATCTAGCGTAATGCTATGCAGCGCAAATCATGGCGTTGCCTTACTCTGCCATGGAAAGACGCTCCATGGGCGTTGCATAACTTTTCCCTCGCTGGTATACCTTGGAATGCTCCAAAAAGATACGCTTCCTCAGGTGAGGCGTAACGAGGAGAATATCTTTATTTCTCCTCGTTACTCCCTCTTTCTATGTGTGCTGCATTCTTCAGTACACATAAGGAATTTGCCTCTCAGGATTGTTTTTCTGCAGGAAGGTGTCCCTTTCTGCACAAAAACAATCCTATCTGCAACTCAGGCACCCTTGCACCAAGGTGCGTTGGAGCTCAGCAGCTAAAATGGCCCCAGCACAGGGACAAGCACAGGAATGAATCGTATTCTTTTGAATACGGCGCATTCCTGCCCTTTCCCTGTAATGCAGCGCAGCGAGGTAACTTGCTGCTCTGCGCTGCGTTACTTTGCCATAAATATGGGCACAGGTTCCTTTGCACTCCTGTTAGTCCCCTTATTAGAATTTTAATTAACCCTGGGCCATGAACTCCTCTCCGCTGGCGGAGTTTGTGGATTTTTGCATACTCCGCGTTCCACGGAGAACACGAAGTTCCTGCAAAACTTCCAACTGCAGCGGAGCGGAGTTCAGCCTTGGACCCTCCCGCCACCCACCCCCCTCTCTATAAATATTTTTCAAATAAAAATTACAATTAAAGTCAATGAAAGCGCACATACCTTTAATGCGGCGTCTCCGGGCTGCCCTCCTCCTCCTCGCCGTAATCCCCTACGTCAGACGTACGTCATGGTAGGACTGCGCATGCGCGCTTAAACGCAGTGCTACCATGACGTACGTCTGACGTAGGGGAGTCTGCAGGACAACAGTGAGGAGGATTGAGAGCAGCCCGGGACGCCACGATAAAGGTAAGTGAACTTTTATTTACTTTAATTGTAATTTTTATTTGGAAAATATTTATTGCGGGCGGGTGGGAGGCACGGAGTGAAGCTCCACTCAGTCTTTGCCCAACTCCGTAGAGCTCCGCGTAGAGCAACTCTGCCTGCTCCAAACAGGGTTAATGTTAATTCAAAATGTTAAGCAATGCAGTAATCTTCCTAATGACTGAAAAGGGATGTTTTGATGTCTATCAGAGTGCCCTTGTTCAAATAAATGATGTGCTATTCACAAACTACACGCGAAGTTTATGCCTCCGCATTGCCTATGCTGAAGAGCGTGAAGCTCTCTGCAGCTGCTGCACAGTCTCTGCAAATGTAAGCATACGTTTTTAACAGTATTTGTGGGAGGGACTGGAGGAAGTGGGCAGACTTACTACAAAAGGGGATGGGATTAGGGAGCAGTCATAGTGGTTAAGTGAAGGAGAAGGAAGGGTTTAGAGAGGAACATCACCCACTCTCACAAGAGTAAGCCAATTGCTTTACTCAGGGGTGGAGACATGCAACTACACTTTTGTGGTACATTTACACTCACCATTTGTGAATACAGAAAAGTAGTAAATGTATGCCAAAGTGTAAATTACTCAAAAGTGTGAGTTACCTTTGTGAATCAGGCCCTCCGCCTCCTTTGCTGGAAGGCTTTGTTATTCCGCTGGCTGTGGGATATTCCCATTCACCCCTGAGGTCATCAGGGATAGGTATGGCTTGGGCCTTCTAGTATACATTCTTTCCCTATGTACTGTTTTTTCCTGTGATACTGCCCCTTGCTGGAACTGATTGGTTAGCACAAGTAAGAGCCAGCTATCAAAGTCTATGTGGGACATGTAGACCCCGACTGTTCGGCTTCGCTGTCTCCCCACCGACTTTCATGCCTGCATGGTTGCTTGCAGGAGACTTGTTGACTTGCCTCACCATTGCTGACATTTCCATTTACACTGCCGTTAGGCTCCCTGTGAAGGACTGGTGGAAAGCTTGTTACAAAAGTAACTCTGTTAATCATGTGGGTTGTTGTCCACCTGCCCTATGTGTTTTACTTACGCATTCGGATGATATGGTGATATTGCTTCTGAGCTGTGATTTATGTAATCTGATGCCGATCATGGCAACAGAGACATTACTAGACTACAGCTAAGCACACTTCGCCAAAATGAAAACAAAATACTTCAAACTAGGATCTAGCTTAGTTCTAAATTTGAAAAAATAAGTGCCAGGGCCCTTGTCAGGAGGCCTCTGCTGCTTGCACCACACATCACCCCTGCCATGCTACCAATGATAGTAACAGCACAACTACCAACCTTCATACTCCTACAAGTGTGACAATTCAGACTATATCAGGTCCTCCAAAGCTATAAGAATGGCTTGAGCGGCAGGTAATAGTCATTTTAATGTATATTGAATTAATAATTAACTGTTTTTGTGGTCATCTCTAAATTAGCCAGACAGTGCCACCTTGTGGCAGACTGTCACAAGCCCCAGTGTTGACAATTAAGTGCCGTGCCTAGCACTGGAGACCACCAGCTCAAATTAAGCACTGACTAGATCAAACCCCAGACATGCACGCCTATCTTTAGTATTGACATCATATTGTGAAAAATCCTGGAATGTTCTAAAAATGTGGAATATAATGTGAATTCCAATCGCCTACTCTGTGACGCTTGTCTTTTTCTTTTCAAATGTCAACCCGAGGCTTGCTCTGGTGATATTGATAGGCGTCTGTCTCTGCGTGTGGCTTCTTTTCAGCAGTTTTGAGTTTAGAAAATGAATGGAGATGCTTTAAGTGGACCTTGGATTTCAGTTTGAGAACTAAGTTACAATCCTTCCCTGCCAGAATTTTGAGTTTGTCTTAGGGACTAGGATAAGTGCTAGAGGTCAAGACCATCCTCAGAAAGTGTAATAAGCCTTCGCTGTTTCTTGGCAGATTATGCTCTGCTATTTCTCTCTATCAGTTTATACTCAAAAAGAAGATGATGGTCTTTATCACATAGTAGGTGTATGGGGCCACCATGCAGGATGTGAGAGCCACAGCTTTGCTTGGAAGGGCATTGCTCATTTATCAATTTGCTAAATGATCAGGCAGTGGCGGCTACTGTGAAGGCAAACTGGGGGAAGTGCAAGGGGGCAGTGCAGGGGGAAACACAAGGGAGAAAAATAGGGAAAAGAAAATATAACTTTCCTGCTGACCGCTGCCTCAGTGGTCTTCTGTTCTTCTGCAACGACTCCCACCAGCCAATGCACAGGCTCCCAGACACCCCATGGCCAATCCAGAGACTGCTCTCATGCTATTGCCAGCATGAGAGCAGTGCCAGGATTGGTCTGAGCTGGCTGGTTGGCTAGGTGGAACTCCTAGTGCTGCCACACCTGCTCAGGGAGGAACTGGAGGTTGACATTATGCTGGAAGAACTAAAAGAGGCTCTGGGGAAAATGACCAGAGGTAGAGCACTGGGAGGCGATGGCTTCCCTGGGGATTTTTACCAGACCTGTGAGGCACAGTTGGTAGAGCAACGTTTAGAGGTGTTCCAGGAGGCAATGTGAAGGGGTATACTGCCCACCTCCCTTCGAGACGGAGTGATCTGCATGGTACCCAAACCCGGAGGCAATGGCTCAACGAAACTTGAGGGGGCCCCTCTGCAAGGTTCGAAGAGGGGCTCCCTCCAGACTCAATCAGGAGCTCTCTGACCAGAGTATTGTGCTGAGGGGGCCCCTTGGAGCCTGGGGGCCTGCCGCACCGCAGGCGCTGCAGGGGCTTGTGTTACATCACTGCCCGAAGGGTGACAAATTGAGCCTGTCTTCTTATAGACCCCTTACTATGCTTAATGTGGTTGCCAAAATACTGTGCAAGGGGTTGGCGAAATGGTTCAATGAGGTGGTGGGGTCGCTGGTGCACGAAGACCAGTGCAGCTTTATGCCTGGCCATCGCACAGCCTTACGGAGGCTCACTCATGTATTACACTCAGTGCGGCATCGCCAGGAGGATATGGTTCTGGACATCACCGAAGCGTTCAACGCCCTTGAGTGGGTATATCTGAGGCAGGTCGTGTAGAAGATGGGACTCGGGCCCTACTTTTGTAGCTGGGTGAGGCTACCATACCCAGCCCCCAGAGTGCGGAACCAAGGGGTTGTCTTGGCAGAATGGGAGGTTGGTTGCCCACTGTCCCCACTCTTGTTCGCTTTGGTGCTTCAACCCCTGGTTCAAGTCTCCAGGGAGGGGATTCAGAGCATCTTATTTCACTGTATGCTGATGACATATTGTTTTATTTACAAAATAACCCGGAGGTGGTTCCCCTGTTGTTGTCACATCTGGAAGATTTCGGAGCGGTAGCGGGACGGCGGATCAATAGATGTCAATCGCTTCTGTTTCTGGTAGGTGCACTGAGTGGGACCCCTGATGAGGCCCTGGCTGAGCTAGGTCTAAAGTGAGGAACGAGAGCCTTTCGGTACTTGGGCATTATAGGAACCCACACCCTGGAGGGACAACAGTGCCACAGTACTGAACTACTGCAAAGTCAACCAATTTCTGGAACTCAGTGCCGCTTTCATAGCAGGGGGGATGGCCGTGGCAAATATGGTGTTCTTACCCAGATGCCTATACATAATTAAAAATTTACTGGATACGCTGCCATGTAGATTTTTCAAAACACTGAACAGAATTATGGCTTCCCTGGTCTGGGCAGGGAAGTGGAGTAAGGTACAAAGCCTCTAAGTTGCAACAACTGCATAGAACATGTTTCACTTTGCCACTGTTGGAACTGCTGATGAGATGGTCAAGGGCGCCTAGAGATGCCCCCTACATGGTGCAACCATCTCACAGGAGTCGACAGAACAACTTTTATAGATATCTGAAAGTAAAAGTAACACACTGAAGAACCTAGTTATATGAAAAATATATTCTGAATTTAATTACTGAATTGAAAATTGATTAAAGGGGATACATAAAATCTTGGATATAATGCAGCAATGTAAGGCATCCATGTCTGTAAGAGCAATACTAATCTATGTTTTCTAGTTGCTCTCACTTGATTAATAGGAGTGGTTGTTATGTCATGAATTGTTTTGTTTAATTAACTTATACATTCTTTCATTACATTGCTGCATTATATCCAAGAGTTTATGTATCCCCTTTAATCAATTTTCAATTCAGTAATTAAATACAGAATATATTTTTCATATAACTAGGTTCTTCCGTGTGTTACTTTTGCTTTCAGATATCTTTAAAAGTTGTTCTGTGGACTCCTGTGAGATAGTTCTTGTATGACAATCTCATTTGATTAAGGTTTCAACAAATAATATGAATGATAGTGGTTAAACAAATCCCTTGTGGACAACTTTACTTTGTTTTGAACATTGCCCAAGCCTACAAGGGTCGATTGGGTTACCCTTTTTAGAATCCCTACGTGGTGCAGCAGGTTGCAGAGGCCTGGGAAAGGGTGATCACCAGGGTGCTGGATAAAAAAAACCTTTGCTAGCGAGCTAGGTATGTGGATGCTACAACCCTTTAGCCGCACCAGAGTGGGCATGCCAGTGGGGAGAGACTATACCACACCCTGGGAGATCTCTACCCTGGGAAGAAGTTCCTCACCTTTGATGAGACTCAGGAGACTTTCGCTGTGGGGAGGCCAATCCCTTCAATACGCCAAGATAGCCAAAACTGCAGGGAAATCTGGACATATCTTACAAACACGCTCAGGCTGACAGTAGCATTGCAGGTGATGTTGCGGCAGGGATGGCACTGCACTTGGTGGTTTTGCTCTGGAACCCTCAAGGATGACAGAGTCAGAGCTGAACCAAGGTCAAGACGGACGTAGGGGGAGGACTTGGATGCATCCCTGACGGATGGTGAGTGGCAAATGGCCATGGACTGGTGAAGCAGGTCTCATGCAATGCCAGGTTCAAGCTGACACACTTTTTTCAATGCACATACATAGCCCCAGTCAAGCACCACAGGATGTACAGGGGCAGGAGGGCGGATTGTCCGAGATGCGGGCCAGAGGACGCCTCCTTCTTACACTTGGCCTTTATCTGTCCCTTGGTGCATGCCTTCTTGGCAGCAGTGGCCATGCCATTGCATGCAATAACAAGAATAGAATTCATGGAAGGTAAACGCTGGGCTCCCCAGTCTCCGCACCCTCATTCCTAGGATTATCTCAGCTCCCTTTTCGGGGTCGGAGACTTCTGAACTCTCTAGTGTTGTCTTTGAGGACATTGGAGATGGGATTTCCTCTATGGTGCAGTAGGGGGGTCCTCATGCCATCCAAATCCTTTCATATGTACATCTAGTGTGTGGGATTTGGAAGTGTGCTTTCAGTGGAGCCCTGACGATCTCTTCGTCTTAGTTGTTTGTGCTATGGTGTCAGCCGCTGACCATTATACCATGCTTCATTCTTCCCAGTATGCCACTGTTTGTCCTCTTCCATGGATGTACCGTTGACCTGCCCGCTGGATGTCATACGACAGACGCGAGGGGGGAAAATGTCCCGGATGTTCCTATAATTGACATTGGTCCTGGGCAAAAGGCAGGTGGCTATAGGCTGTCTAAGCGAGAGATCCCCCTTGGTTGCTCTGTGCTACAAGGATGAAGCGGAGTGGGCGCTTGCAGAGGAAGCGCCCATAAGAACCAATCAGCGGGATGACAACTTACAAGATGATCTCAAGGCCTGAGTTGCATTGCTAACGGAGCTACAAACAACCAATGGGGAGGAGAACCAACAGAACACACACTCACAATTGGTTGGAATCACTGGGGGCATGCAAGTGGGGACGCTGGGGAGTGGAGGGCATGAAGAACACGAGGCCTATGTGAACCATAGTGGTGGTGATGTGGGTTAGGAGGGCAGAGGGGATCGAATGTCGTGTCATGAGAACCCCGGGACATCCACAACAACAGGAAAATGATGCAGAGTGTGATATACTCTTATAAGGAGAAAGGGAAGGAGGGGATTCCAACCCGGCACAGCTGATTGGTCTTGCAGTTATGTGAACGCTGCGCATTTACAGCTTTAAAGGCTGTTTTGTCGTTTACTAATACTCTGTTGAATGTATCTATGACAATGCTAATGTAAATGAAAATGTTCAAGAAAAAGAAATTGAAGAAAAAGCATATGTCCTCTCTTCTTGGCTCATCCATTCCTGCACATGGACTCAGGAATGTTGCTGCTCCTGGGTTTACATGAAGAGTGCACTTACCTTCCTTTCGAGGATGATGAGTTGGGGCTGCTTCTTTGCTTGGGTCTGACTCCTCTTCAGAAGTACAGACGAATGTTGAAATGTACTTATGATAAAATTGATACTTGTATAGCGCACTACTCACCCACGAGGGTCTCAAGGCGCTTGTACGAATACCGCTGTGGAACCCATCCTGGCTTTCCCTGTGAGGCATCCACTCCTGGGGTGTGTTACCACTACAACGCATCTTTTACAACGTAATGCTGTTACAACGCAGCTATTACATCGCAAATACCATTACAATGCATGCCATTACAACGCATGGCATTACATAGCAGATGCTATTACAACGCATACCATTACATTAGTATTGGTAAGTATTTTTTTATTTTTTATTTAATATTTTATAATTGATTTAATTATTATTAATTATTAAAACATATTTATTTCGTTTTTAAATATTATAAATTAAATATATTAATTTAAGTATTTTTTAAAATAAGTATGAGTATAGGAGTATATGTTTTGGGGTACTGATGTATATGTTTTGGGGTGTTTGGGTATTTTTAGGTTTTAGGGCAGTGTTTGGGTTTTGGGGTACAGGGGTGTTTTTAGGTTTTAGGGCAGGGTTTGGGTTTTGGGGTACAGGGGTGTTTTTAGGTTTTAGAGCAGGGTTTGGGTTTTGGGGTACAGGGGTGTTTATAGGTTTTAGGGCAGGGTTTGGGTTTTGGGGTACAGGGGTGTTTTTAGGTTTTAGGGCAGGGTTTGGGTTTTGGGGTACAGGGGTGTTTTTAGGTTTTAGGGCAGGGTTTGGGTTTTGGGGTACAGGGGTGTTTTTAGGTTTTAGGGCAGGGTTTGGGTTTTGGGGTACAGGGGTGTTTTTAGGTTTTAGGGCAGTGTTTGGGTTTTGGGGTACAGGGGTGTTTTTAGGTTTTAGGGCAGGGTTTGGGTTTTGGGGTACAGGGGTGTTTTTAGGTTTTAGGGCAGGGTTTGGGTTTTGGGGTACAGGGGTATTACGACTTAATATAAATTAAATTAATTTTATTTAATTTAATAACATTAATAACTATATTTACAATTATTAATTTAATTTTATTAATAAACGATTATAATTAAATTATATTATTTAAAAATGTTTAATTATTTAAATTCTTTTAATTTTATTAAATATAATTATATTATGTGTTATTTATAACTAAATTAAATTATAATTATATTTATTGTAATTAATTACATTATATTATTTTCTATTTATAAATTTTTTATATTTCATTAATTATATTATTTTAAATATATTTAATTAATATCAATTTTAATATCAATTAAATTACTATAATTAAATTAATTACTGTTTTAAAAATGTTATATTATTTTTATTATTTTAAATTAATTTAATTAACTTTATTACATTTTTAAAAAAAGATATACTTACCTATACTTACGATGTAATGCCATGCGTTGTAAAAGTATCTGCTATGTAATGCCATGCGTTGTAATGGCATGCATTGTAATGGTATTTGCGATGTAAAAATCGCGTTGTAACGGAACGCGTTGTAATACATCGCGTTGTACTGACACCAATCCACTCCTGGGCACCCCCAAGGTGGAGGCCAGGCATCCTTAGCGTTGTGGGGGCCGTTGTGGAGATTAAGCAAGCTATTGCCCAGAGTGGGACTCCATGATTAGAATAGGCACCGAGGCGAGAATTATCAGGTCCGTGGAATTTTGAGCCCAAGACCCGCCGAGGCGGGGAATTGAACCCTGGTCCCTGGCTAGACCTCTGCATCAGGGTCTGCCGCTCTAACCATTGAGCCACACTTCTCCACTCATTGCAGTCGTTGATCAGACTACAAAACTGTGACCCCGTAATAGGCAGACGACATGTCAGCGGCCCTTCTCATATACGGTAAGTCAATCAGTATTCCTGCCATTGTCATGTTATAATGGAGGTTTGTGGTGATCTTTTTCCCATACCACACAACCACACTCTTTCTTTTGCAGGTGTTTGGTGGCACTCTATACCCAAAAATTACAGGTAACACGTCAGGTTTTGGGGCACTAGCCTGGAAGGTAAACGCTGGGCTCCCCAGTCTCCTCACCCTCATTCCGAGGATTATCTCATCTCCCTTTTCGCGGTCGGACACTTGTGAACTCTCTAGTGTTGTCTTTGAGGACATTGGAGTTGGGATTTCCTCTATGGTGCAGTAGGGGGGTCCTGATGCCATCCAAATCCTTTCATATGTACATCTAGTGTGTGGGAGTTGGAAGTGTGCTTTCAGTGGCGACCTGACAATCTCTTCGTCTTGGTTGTTTGTGCTGTGGTGTCAGCCACTGACCATTGCACCATGATTCATTCTTGCCAGTATGCCACTATCTGTCCTCTTTCGTGGATGTGCAAGTGTTACCTCATACTTCTGCAGTCAGGTTATTTGCTCCTCACTATCCTCCTCTTACATCCTGGCTCCTTCCTTCCTTTTTGCCTGTGCACTGTTGGTATTTTTTACTATTTCATGAAGTGCCCACAAGGAGAAATGTTTTCTGCTAGGTTCTATGGGTCATGCTCTTTGTGGCACTTGTGTCTTTGAGCACCAAAGGAGGTATCCTACCAGGGTTTCAATGTTCTCTGGTTATTCTGTGTCATGTTTTTGTTATTCAGTGATGGTGATTGTCGCTCCTGTGTGTTTTTTTAGTTCCTGTGGGAATTTTGTGAGTTAGTCTTAGTCAGTATGGCATGGGTTCATTCAGCTGCTTTCCTAAAAGCATGTTGTCTGGATTGCTAGGTGTGCCTTTCAGTGAGAGGTCCTAAGTCTCATCACTCCTGGAGGTTGCATGACTGTATGTCAACGGTATGCCCTTGTATGCCAACAAGGTAGCATTTGGGCCTTATGACCCTTCAATACATCTTATGATATGAAGTTAAAAGCAACAGCGCTATTGTCTCTAGTAAATCACTTGATCATTTACTGACCAAGGACTTTCCTATCTTAGTAGTATTTTGGAACCAGTACAGCCCGAGGTTCATCTGTGCGACTACCAAGGATTTGTGGTCCAAAACTTGACACCCCTTGGTATATCGTCATAAGATAAGGACTATGATGAGGAAGAGAGAGGAAGTGGTAATGATTTGACTAAACATCGTAATCATCATCACGATGAGTCCTGCTCCTCCTTGCTACAGTGCTAGGTTTGCCGCCCTATCCCCTGACTCCACTCTACCCCCGGCGTCCTGTCTGGTCTGTCTTCGGGTCATGTGGTACTGCTTGGGTATACCAATAGGACCTCACGTGGAAGGGAAAAGAAAGAGCCAGTGAATAACTGCAAAAGCAAGGCTGGATGATTAAAAGTGAATGGGTCGAATCGCCGGCCATACCTTGGTCTAATGCAAACCAAGCAGGGAAATGTCCTACCTGTGTTTAACCCCTTCCAGGCTGATGACGAGCTGGGCTCGTCATGGTGTAGCCTCCTCGCACGCTGATGACGAGCCCAGCTCCTCATGTAACATGGTTTTTTTAAAATCTCAGCATAGGTGCAGAATTCCACTAGCGCGCATGTGGTTAAGAAGCAATCAGGGGGGCACTTTACTCTCCTTGCATTGCATAGGACTGTCACTTATGAGACAAGTCCTAAAGTAACAATGCAATCTAGGCTCCCTAATGCCGTCTTAGTCCAGCAGCACGTGCAGATTTAGCTTGCCCCCCCCCCCGCCTGCATGTGATGATAGACACTCCTCTCACCGTACAATGACCGCATGACTTTTCTTGCAGTTGGAACATCCACGTTTGAATGAGAACAACATCCTTCTGCATGCATTCTTAATCACTCATTAAATTACTTTACCCATCCCAGATGGGACATCATGAAACAGCTGATTAGGCCATGGCATTACACCACCTGTATCGACACCAGCCATAAAATAGCCATCGGAATGAGGCACAAATCCATGTCCAAATCACCCTGGGCCACCACACTCTCTCATTTCCATAAACTCCTCAATGTAAACCAGATGCACCAGCCCCTAAAACGTCACTTTTCTTTTTCTTAATTTGTCTATGTACTGCAAAGAGAACACCATGCTTGCCAGAAACACTGACATAAACTAAAAACTCTGGCATCCAAGTTCCTATTCTTGTGAGGTTCCTCAGCATCCGGCCACTTCACGTCCCTCCTCTGATCTCTCTTGGAGCTGACTTTTCATTATGTTTGCTAAAACTCCCCCTTCCATAAAATGTCATTTCACATTGTTTTGAGCTTTTCAGTACCTTTTTGTGGTGGAATCTAAGGCTGTGTCAAGATTGGACGGCGTGTTTCATTACCTAGAGTTTGGGGTGTTATTGGCAGCAGGCAGGGGGTTGCCATGTTCAGATAAGGAACATCACATCTCTTCTGTATGGGGCCAAGGAAGGGTGGGCTAAAGTTGACATTTGATATTGCCACCCTGTCCTATCCAGTGAATGATGTCACAATAGGTCTCAAAATCTAAGCAGATATCATCAAACAAAGCGACATTCTGGAATGCCGACTGTTGGCGATTGTTAGTGATGCAGGGCAGGGTAAAGAGGAATACATGGTTCCTTTGTTCTACACTGAGCAGCCTCTTCAACCACCCCCTCAGATTTGCCTGTACAGCTATTCGCCGATGCTAAAACAATAAAGGGTTTTTGATATACTGGGAAGGCTGGTGATGCAGAATGAAATGACTAGGTAGATGAAAGCCAAAGACTGCTAGCATTATCTTGTTTGAATTTATCACATGGGTGGGGCAATTTCTATTGTGGCCGCATGAATTGCCAAATAGAAAAGTTCAATTTAGGAAGGACGATGAATCAGTGATGGAACTAATAAAGAGCAGTGTGGGTGGAGTAGAAACAGTGTTAAAACTGTTCTGGGTATTTGTAATGGGGTATATGACTCATTACATTGTATTCAGAGCTAGACATGCCACCGTGTTGCATAATAACATTGCAGGTGCCTTGTCTCGGTCGCAGTGGAAGAGTTTCGGTAGGACATTCAGCCAACTCAGATACTATAGGACAGGCTTCTCCAACGAGCAGCTTGTGTCTACTGGTAACTCTTCGGATATTTGTAAGTGTGTGCCGCCCAGACTGCTAAATTTGAAGCTTTAACTAGGTTGAATTAATATATGTATACCAAAATCGAAAAGTGTGTATTTGAAATGAAAATGTGGCTGTTTTTAGAACTTATAAACTGATGTATTGAGAAAAATGATAGAAATCATCAAATATATTTAAAGACAATATTTGAATGATAAATCATGCATCATCAGGGAGATTTTTGACTCTTATTACCGCAGTACCAGGGGTATTACAGATATGGTTTTTATGTATTAGCAATGTAGAGGCAATCTAAATTGATAAAGCATTTTTACATTACTGGTGGCGCCTCAGTGGCACTGAAAGGATCACAGCTGGTAATCATGCTGGGGGCGGCCGCTAATGTAATCTTGTTGGATATGCTGACTATAACAATAGGAAAAACAGTAACTCAGGATGATATTCATTGACCTTAAGTAGCTCTCATTAAAGAAAGATGTGGAGACCCATTCCATGGCACATGCACATGCTAGGAAAATGGGGTGCTCAATGCTGGTGAAAAGTTATTGGGTGTGAGATTAGTTTTGGGGGCAGTTTGGATTGTGAGAGACGGATGTATGACGTTAGAACGCATACTTTTACAACGCCTACCTTTACAACGCAATTTTTACACCGCAACATCCATTACAACGCATACTGTTACAACGCATGCCATTACAACGAATTCTTTGAAACTACCTTTACAACGCATTCCACTACAACGCATACTACATTTACAATGCATACATTACAATGCATAACATTACATTGCATGTAAGGTAAGTATTGGATAGTGTAGGGGTAAAAATTACTATTCTAACTCCAGGGGGTGCAACAGTAGGGTAAGTGTTGGATAGTGTAGGGGATAAAATTACTATTCTAACTCCAGGGGGTGCAACAGTAGGGTAAGTGTTGGATAGTGTAGGGGTAAAAATTACTATTCTAACTCCAGGGGGTGCAACAGTAGGGTAAGTGTTGGATAGTGTAGGGGTAAAAATTACTATTCTAACTCCAGGGGGTGCAACAGTAGGGTAAGTGTTGGATAGTGTAGGGGTAAAAATTACTATTCTAACTCCAGGGGGTGCAACAGTAGGGTAAGTGTTGGATAGTGTAGGGGATAAAATTACTATTCTAACTCCAGGGGGTGCAACAGTAGGGTAAGTGTTGGATAGTGTAGGGGTAAAAATTACTATTCTAACTCCAGGGGGTGCAACAGTAGGGTATGTGTTGGATAGTGTAGGGGTAAAAATTTGTATTCTAACTCCAGGGGGTGCAACAGTAGGGTAAGTGTTGGATAGTGTAAGGGTACTTTGTGTTGTAATGCTATGCGTTGTAATGGTATGCGTTGTAATGACTGTGTTGTAATGGCATGCGTTGTAGTGGTATGCGTTGTAGTGTCATGCGTTGTAATGGTTGCGTTGTAAATGCATGCGTTGTAATGGATGTTGCGTTGTAAAAGTTTTGTTGTAATGGTAGTGTGGTGTAAAAGTTGCGTTGTAATTGTTGTTTCCCGTGAGAGACACATGGATAACAGAGTGGATTTCTTGTTGGGATTGAGAAAGGACCTTCACCGGTCACCATAGCAGGCAAGCTGCGGGACTGGTGCGGGGAAAGTCACTTTTTTAAATTAAAAACAAGGGTTTGCAAACATGAGACATCAATTGGGGAGAGGCGATTGAAGAATCGAATCGTAAATCAGGGAGAACCAAGAGTACTTTGGTCCATGGTGGCTTTTGAGAGGTTATCGCAGATGGTGTTAGATCCACCAAGGGGCCCTGGATTGTGTTCATGTGGAGCTGTTGAGGCATTTTTTGGAGTGAAGAAGATTAAGTAGTGGGATGCTTTTTAGACACTAATGTGACAACATTGTTGTGGGACTTCAGTAGCAAGAGCCATTAAGGACATGTTTGAGGAGAATGGTTTTAAAATCAGAGCACCACGGAGAGGATGAGAAGCTGGTGAGGTGCAGGGCAGAGCTGAAAGAATACCACGAGCAAGGATGCTCGGTTATGTTGAAGTAACTGTACTGCTCCCTCTTTTTCGACCCACATCACGTATTCTGGAAAAGGAGGGCAGAAGTAAACAGATGAAGGTCATTCAGTCTGCTGTCATTCAATGGGCCACAGATCCATACATCAATGGTTCAATGGGCAGGGAAGCAAGTGGGCGGCGGTCACTCTGGTGGCAACGGGGTTGCAGTTTTATAGAAGGGGCTGTTCTCCGGTCAAGCAGGAGAGCGAGGGGGGAGCCTACTGTTGCCTACATTGCTTGAAATAAGATTGGGCAAAATGTTCCAAATTTCCTCAGCATACCTTCTTGAGACAAATATTTGGTACAAGGCAGTGGGAGAGCACTGCTGAAGGGGAGTTGGGAAAAACTGTGCAGTAACGGAACAGGAGCAACAGATGAGTATGGCGTGGACAATTTTACTCCCTGGGAAGGGGTGGAGGAAAATGTGGACACCACTACATCTAAAAAAAAAAAAGAAGACAGATAAATGGAAAAGTGAAATGGTACTGAAAAAAGATGAGATGTAGAACTTTAACTGAAAAAGAGGTAGTGTTTGAGGTAACGATTGTAGTTAGACACCATCGGATTGGGTTGGTCTATGGTTTTCTTCATAGAAAATTAGTTTTGTTTGATGGTGCTGAGGAAGATGGTAGATTGGTTCATTACAGGCCAGGAAAGACTAGGGCAGTATAAATGCGCAGGAAAACCCCATGAGAACATTTTTTCAGAATGTCACCAAGGAAAAATTCCAAAGTGTTATTGTAGGTTTATTAACACCTGTATCTGTGCAGACACCTGGTCAGGAGGGCATCGAGCCACTGCCCTCTGAAGGACAAGCAGGTCAGTGATGGTGATGTAGACCGGGTCGGTTGAAGATGGCAACGGAAGGCTGGTAGGTCTTGGAGCATTGACCGGATGTTAAACAGGGTTGGCGATGAGAGTTTACAGGTAGTACGGTCAAGCGGAATGACAAGTGGAGCGAGGGAAGGCGAGTAGGCTAGGGAGGGTGGGGATTTTAGAAAAGAGGGTGAATGTTGCAGGTGTGGGGATTTGTTTGCTAGTTTGGCTGGCCTCTAAGCCAAGTAGCCAAGCGGTAAAGAATTTTAGAAACTTTTTAAAATAAAACAATGCACTAGTGCATATGCTGTGCTACTGGCATGTATAAGCATTTGAATATCTGTCCAATGACAGATAAAGTAACACTGTTGCTTGTGCTGTGCTAAAATAAATATATTTAGTAAAGGGGTTGAACAAGTAAAACAGAGCCTTGTTTCACAAGATATTAAAGTGACAAGCAGAAAAAAACCTAAGCATGGAAGTTAAACAATAAGTAAAGCAATGCCTTAGTGCATACATTGAACCACACACAGAACAATTGCTGTAGAAATTAGTGCAGAGTTTGAACTATACATTAACTGTTAAACAATACATTCTAACAGGAGGAGAACCACAGGTAAAACAGTGTATTTGACCAGAGACTCAGTCACAAGTCAAACAATCCATCGGTGCAGGGGTTGTATCACAGGTGAAGCCATGCATTGGTGCAGATGATGACCAACACGCGAAACAATGTATTCGTGGAGTGGTTGTCCACGTGTGAACAATGCACTAGTACCAGAACTGGACTACAAGTTAAACAATTCATTTGTTCGGGAGTTGAACTGCAAACAAATGCATCGGTTCAGTGGCTGATCTGCAATGTGTGCAGGAATTGAATATCAAATAAAACAATGCATGGGTGTAGGAGTTGAATCACAAGTAAATAAATGCATCGTGCAGCGGTTGCACTGTTGGAAATATAATGCATTGATGAAGACGTTTAACGACAAGGAAACCAATAAATATGTTGAAACGGTTTGCAAGTAAACAAAGTATTGGTGCAGACGCTGGATCACACGTAAAGCATCGGGATAGTGAGAGAGCGCAATTTGAATGAAAACTATGTATACGCCATATTTACAAGCCCGTGGCGTAAAGTTAGCTAATGTAACTTGAGAAATGAGAAATGTATCAAGAGTGTCTTAGTAGAATTAGAAAGCCCTTATAGAGTGTGGGCTAATGTAGAAATGTGTGGAAATACTTAGAAATGTTAGGTGTGTTAATTAGGTTCCATGTTATGTAGCTGCTAAATGAAGAAGGATGTAAAATGCAAAGCGAAGAAACGTGCAGACTATCTGGCACTGTATAAAAACGAAATGTATTATTGCATCTTTCACACGACATGGTTTCATTGTAATCAATGATTTTGCTTACATATATGTTAAAGGCAATATTTTATAGAAGTGTTTGTATAACTTTAGTGTGGTATGTTAGCATATTATTTTAAGCTAAAGAAATAAGGGTTCATAGAGTGCAGACTACTGCACATAATTTAGTGGGCCAGGAGAGATAAAAAGGGTTGTCTTTGATCTGCACGTGTGAGTTAAAAGCCAAAGCCTCGTTAAAATAAATTGCCAATGCTGGTCGAAGTTTTACGGCCTAGTAAGATAAGGGGAGCCTGGAATTTGGGGCCCTGTTTCGAAGTGTCTGTTTGCATGTGCGAGGGGGGTACCAATCAAAAGCTTGATGAATAGAGCTCTGTTTGAGGAGATAGGCTCGGGTCCGGAGGAGTCGACTGGAATGTCATGGGGGTACCGCCATGCTGGAGACGAAGCCTGGGAAGCAAGGTCAACTTAACAGACGATCCAAAGAAACGAAACTATGGAAAAAAACCAGAAGCGAGACCACGTGAATTACATACGTGGTGGGCGTCCCAAAGGGGCGTTCCACCCATACTGTGATTTTGTATTAGGGACAGCACCCTGGGGAGGAGGTAGAGCAGATGGCCTGAGGACCCTTAGAGAGCGGATGGGTAGGCAGAAAGGGTACTGCTACAGGACATAGGTTTCCATCTGAGACTAAGAGAGATTGAGCTTCTTCGGAAGTCCAAGGCTGACACCTTTTTAGGTAAAGAACTTGCTAAGTAGGGATGTCATCTAGCATAGTGTAGGGACAGTTTAACCTGATTTATTTACTTCCTGTAAATGACGCTTAAGATTCACCTTGTGTCAATGATATTCAACTTACTGATTTTTGAATTGGTTTTAGTAGTTTTCTTCTGTCGATTGAGATCTCTTAGAGAGTTCATGTTCATCCTATTACCTGTGTATCTTTTGAACCTTATATTGAGGTGTTTGTACTTGCAATTGATTTTGGCTTTATAATAAACCTTTAAAACTTTTCAGTAGTAGGTGGTTCTTTAGAGTTACGTCAGTCTTTGGGATTGATTTAATCTATGTAAGGTTGCCTTTTACTCAATGACAGTCAATAACCGATCCAAAGGGACTTAAGTGAGATAAGAATTAGGGCGATCAGATAATCGATCAAAAATCTCACGTCCGCAGTTGGTAGCAGAGAAAGATGGTTGGCTTCTTGAGGAAGGCGACCTAGGTTAGGTCAAGATTACCCCAAGGCCCCTAGTCATCGACGACCAGAAGAAGAGCCACCTGTAGAAGAAGGTGCTGACGGTGCGAGAGAAAAAGCAGCAGAGTCGGTCAAGAGTGAGTATAAGGGTCATGCGTTGCCAGATTGCGGTGTTTTGTGTTGTAACTGTGTTGTAATGTCAAGCGGAGTTGAATGCCTGTAGTGTGATTGTGAGACGGTTGTGAGCGCGCGCAACCGGTGAAAATCTTAAGTCCAGAGAAGGGCTTAAGTGGTTCGGGTGTATCGGACATCCAGAGTAATTGTCTACCATTGTGAAGGGGGTCATGAGGTACCATTGATCGCCCGTAGGACCGTGATAGGGGGAACGTAAGAGTGAGTGTATGAGTAAACGGACGCTGGTCGGACGCTTACGGTGTGTAAGAAACCTATCAGTCAAGGCGATCGTCTGAACGTATACGGAAGACGCTTCGTCAGTTGAGGTGACAATTACAGTTAGACTGTGGACGTACAGTCAAGAAAAGTGATCGCTTGGTCGGAAGTAGTCATTTTTCGGTGTATGAATGAGACGCATGCGAGACCGGGAGACGAGCTGAGAAAGGAGGGGAACTGCTGCGAAGGGGACGAGTGACGTCAGAGAGAACCGCGCTGGGATAGGCTGGTTGGTGTAGAGCCGCGCTGGGATAGGCTGGTCAGCGAGAGCCGCGCAGGGATTGGTGGTTCATCATTGGGAAGTAAACAAGGAAGAGAATTAAGGAAAATCGTAGATTCTTGAAAATGAAGTGTTTTAAATGTCTAAGGGCGATCTTTAAGAGAGACAGGAGGAACTCATATGCTGGGGAAGAGGCCCCCCCGGAGGGTACACCAGCTCATTATATGGCTGTGAATGTTGGGTTACATACTATACTGTGGATCTCTGAGTGGAGCAAGATAACAGAGGGAAATGAGGAACTGACGTTCCCGAGATTCGGAACGTTTAGGTTAGAAGCATTGAACCAGCTGAAAGCAGTAATGCTCGCAACGAGACCTCTACCCAGGCCAACACAGTTTGAAGCCCTCAATGCATGGTTCAGGGCGGCGTACGACCGGAGCCTGAACAGACGCCAAGAAAGAGTGAAACGATCGGTAAGAGCAGTGCAGGATGCCAAATGGGATGAAGAAACTAAAAAGTGGAGAGTGCAGAGAATAGAAGCAGATAAACTGTACCCAGTGATAGAAGTCACAGGAGAAAAGAAGCCTCCAGAGGAGGATGATGAGAGCGAGACGGATGACAGTCTGATAAATAGGTTATTATTAGACAGACCACCTCCGTACAATAGAGAGGCCGAACGTCCCGAGCTCCAGCAGGGGGACGGGGCCGGAAAAGGGGAATATAGACCGCTCCCCATATCAGATTGGGAACCCAAAAAAGGCGAGGAAATACCTCAACCTAGTCCAGAACAGAGAGTAGTCGGAAGGTTTGTGGTACAAAAGGTGCCGGAAACAGAGTGTGCAAGGTCGTACCAACTGCCGGACGCTCTACAAGTACCTGTTACCATAGGTCCTGTAGTGTCGATCTACAACCCAGAGAGAGCACGAGAGGAAGAACAGGCACGATTGGACAGGGAAAGAGCAGAGATGGAAAGCAGGAACAATACGATTAATTCACAAAGGCAGTTGCTAGGACCGAGAGGTCGGAGTACCCCATTGGATCCAGTAACGGATCCTTTAATAGAGCAAGGGGATCAGAGAGGGCTGATGGATCTGAGGGGACCACGACCGAGATCCTTCAAGGAGTTAAGGGAGTACTTGAAAGAATGGGATGCGGCCGTAGAGACTCAGAATAAAAGAATAGAATCGGAAGCTGAATGGAGAGACCGAGATAACAGAATCCTCTCCCACTGCGGAGCTGGCGAAAGCAGTCCAGAGTGGGACGGAAAGAGTCAAGAAAGCAAAGGAGATACCCGCCATACCACGAGTGGCAATAGACAAATGCATGAAGACAGGAGTACAGGATGTGGGGGGGTGCCTCGCCCCATTCTCAGTGAGGGGGATCGAAGAACGCAGGAGTATAGGGACAGCTTCAGGTGCACTCACCACACACCGGGCGAAAATGTACAACATTGGAGTCGCGGGAATATGGAGAGTCGCGAGGGATCTCACCACACATCCAGTGATCACGGACGGGATCGCGGGAACATGGAGAGTTGTGAGGGACCCTACCATTTACTGAGTGACACTAGACAGCAAGGGAATTGCGAAGGCTTAGAAAATAGTGGGGGATCCTGTCATGTGTCTAGAGGGGCAGAACCGAAGAGACAGAACGGGGTGGTGGGGAATAGAGCATTATTCCACCATACACCTAGGGAAGACGGAAGAGCTTGGGATCTAGAAAGATGGGAACAAGGGAGGACTCCTCATAGTTCACCTGAGCCTAGGCGTAGGACTCGGAGTTGGGACGGGAGGAATGTAGACGGACCATCTAGAAGTGAGGTACTAAGAGCTGAGGTAAAGGCAAAAAGACTCAATGTAACCAGTTTAAAATCAGATCTAGATGAGATAATAGACGGCACATTGCCAATGGAAAGAATCGACCTGTATGAACAAGATGAGGTACTGTTTATGGCAAAGGATGTTACTCGCAAGGCGAGATCAGTACATGAAAGACTATCTGATTTGGCAAACAGGTACATGATAGACTTATCAAGAACTAAAGCATTACAGGGTAACCATAGACTGCATTGCACGGATCAGGACTTAGACGAAAGGAGGACGATTGGGTTGAAAATACACATAAAAGAACTGATCTTGGGTATAAGAACGTGGAGGGATTTGGATAAATGGGAGGAAAGATGGTCCAAGAGAGGGACTGTCAGAAGGAGTGCAATTGGGATGTCCCCAGAGGGAGGGCCACTGCGAATGGAAGCCTTCCCTTTGCGAGAAATCGCGAATGGAAACTACGTGCATGTACCCTGGAGTAGGGGGGACTTAGCGGCATTTACCAATTCTTTTCCTAAGCTGAGGGAGAACCCCGTGGAGTGGTATAAACAGGTAGAGAGGTTTGTAAAGATATCCAAAGTACTGTGGGTTGACTTGAACACCCTGTTTGACATTGTAGTACCAGGGGATTTGTGGACGGCATGCAAGCTTAGCGTTGAATGGCCAACTTCTGAACCGGATAGGGACGCCCAGACAAACGGGCCATCAGAGAAAGTCATGGAGAAGTACGAGAGGGTAATGGCATGGCTGAAAGATAAGGTGCCGTTGCAGGACATAGACTGGGTTAAGATAGATCGAACCACCCAAGAACCTAAGGAGACTGTCCATGAGTATTATGAGAGATTGCTAAAAGCGTTCAAACAGTACAGTGGGTTGGATGTAATGGATCCTAAAGACATAGGACAGTTTGTGTCAAAGTTCGTTCTGGGATTGAGACCTGACATCAGTTTGATGATCCAGCAGCATTTAATTTGTTGGCAAAACAAACCATTAGATGAAATTTTGAGATATGCAAGGTATTGCAGTGATGAAATAGACTCCAAAGCAAAGAAACTTAAGGAAAAACTGATGTTGGTACAGATGCAGTCAGCTGGAAAGGGTGGACAACGGCAACAGGGAACCGGAACCCTAGGAAAGAAGCAGAATAATCAGAGTAAAGATGATGAGGAAAAACAGAGACCTAGGGTAGATATTGCGACACTGAAAAAGACGACTAGGTGCCACCAGTGTAACGAGGTGGGACATTGGAAACGCGAGTGCCCCTATAATGTCGAGACTGGAGAATTAGAACCAGAGGAGGACGATGTCCAGAGCAGTCTGGTGAAGGGAACGACGATACCAAAGGGAAAGTTTATCAAAGGGGGGACCCCGACTCCTCGAGCCCAGTTCCCTCAACCACCCCGAGTTGCGACCGGGGGAAAGACCTATAGACAACTGCCACTGTTCGTAGGAGGAGAGGAATGCTACTACGTTGATCCCCTTACGGGACAGCGAGTGAATAGAGAAGAAGATTGCACCCTCGGGGCAGCCCTAGAGGTAGACCAGAGGGGACCATACGTGGAGGCTGAAGTGGCAGGGTGTCCTACGACCTTTTTGGTGGACACGGGGGCCACTCGATCCACTCTGAGATCAGCAGTGGTCCCAGGTCTGCCAATGTCAGGGGAAACGATCCAAGTAGTGGGAGTCGCAAATAGGAGAATGACAAATCCTCTGACAGAACCAGTGTCGGTGAAAATTGGGAAGTACAGTGATGAGCACCAGTTTGTAGTTTGCGATTCCAGTCCTGTGTGTCTGCTAGGAAGGGACTTGTTATGCAAACTGAACTGTACGATATATTGCACACCTCAAGGAGTAGAAGTGCAGACTAATGATGATGATGCCGATTTTAAGGTTGCAAACTCACAGGTGTGCGTGGAACTATATCCTACCTTGACGGTGGAGGAGCTTCCATGGGACTTGAGAGGTGCGGTGTCATCTGAGGTGTGGGATTTCACTGGGGAAGAAATAGGTCTGATCAAAGGAGTAGAGCCAGTGAAGATCATGGTAAAACCAAATGCTGAGTATCCAAGAACACCCCAATACAAGTTGACCCCGGAGACGATTGCAGGAATAAAGCCTGTGATCGAATCCATGATTAAGCAGGGAATACTGAAGGAAATCGTGGGAAGCCCATGTAACTCTCCGATTATGGGTTTGCAGAAGCCTAGTGGGAAGTATAGAATAGTGCAGGACCTTCGAAAGATTAATAACATAGTTGTTTCATGTTGTCCTGTGGTACCGAATCCATCCGTGATATTGTTTCAGATACCATTCCAAGCTGAATGGTTCACAGTGATAGACCTGTGCCAGGCCTTCTTTTCAATCCCCTTAGATGAGGAAAGCCAGTATCTTTTCGCTTTTAAGCTGGAAAATCGCGTTTTAACATGGTGTCGTATCCCACAGGGGTATACAGAGAGTCCATCGATCTTTAATCAGCTGTTGAAGAAAAATCTTGAAAGTCTAGTACTGCCACAGAACTCGGTTCTGGTCCAGTACATAGACGACCTACTTGTGGCGTCAGAAACTGAGGAAGCTTGCAAAATAGACACCATCACCCTACTGAATCATCTTGCTGAAAACGGACACAAGGTGTCTCCGAGCAAATTACAGTACTGTTTGACAGAAGTGCAGTACTTGGGTCACAGGATTGAAAAAGGGAAACGAAAGGTGTCACCAGACAGGATAGAGGCGATCATGAAAATGAATTCGCCCACGACACAGAGAGAAGTCAGGATGTTTCTAGGAATGGTCGGTTATTGTCGGCAGTGGATAGCTAACTTTTCACTGAAGGCAAAACCTTTACAAAAACTGACGCACAAGGGGGTGAGTGATCCGGTACCATGGGACAAGGATTGTTTGATGGCGTTTCTGCAGCTGAGGGAGGACTTATGTCGTGCCCCGGCTTTAGGGATGCCTGATTACGAGAAACCATTCTTACTTTACTGCTGTGAAAGGGAAGGCTGTGCTTTGTCAGTTTTGGCCCAGATACACGGAAATGCCCGTAGACCAGTTGCATACTTCTCGGCTACCTTAGATCCAGTAGCCGCAGCGTTGCCCGGATGTCTCAAATCCGTTGCTGCAACGGGTGTCAGCATCGAGAGGTGTGAAAATATAGTTATGGGACACCAGTTAGTGGTGTACGTACCGCATTCTGTTGAACTGTTGATGACCAGGACCAAGACACAGCATATGACAAACAGCAGGCTCACGCGCTACGAGCAAGTCATTTTGGCTGCCGAGAACGTGACCCTCAAGAGATGCTCTGTTTTGAATCCTGCCACTTTGATGCCACTTCCAAATGACATTGATGATGATGTATGTACAGATCATGACTGCCTTGATGTGACTGAACTATGCACCAAACCAAGACCAGATATCGTAGATGAGCCATTGACCGACCCCGATGAAGTATTCTTTGTTGATGGCTCATGCGTAAGAGACGATATTGGTCAGCTGAGAGCAGCTTATGCCGTTTGTACCATTACCGGAGTTGTAGAAGCCGCTTGCCTGGAAGGAGTACACTCCGCTCAGGTAGCTGAAATCATTGCTTTGACACGTGCCTGTTTAGCAGGTAATAAAATTCGAGTTACCATTTACACCGATAGCCAGTATGGTTTCGGGGTAGTTCATGACTATGGGCAGTTATGGTCTCAAAGAGGTTACATGACCTCTTCAGGTTCACCCATTCGCAATGGGGAATCTGTTCGCTTATTGTTGGAAGCACTACAGGGTCCAGCAGCAATTGCCGTTGTTAAATGTACAGCTCATACTAGAAATAATGATTTTGAGTCACAAGGCAACAGGTATGCTGATGAGGTCGCACGCTACTGTGCGGAACAAGGATACTCTTTTACAGAGGTAGAAGTGGGGGGGATACAGGAAAGGACCAAGTTAACTATGTTGTTGGAAACTGTAGACACTTGGGATGAGTTGAAATGTATCCAAGAGAATGCACCTGATTTTGAGAAAAAGGCTTGGGAAACAGCTGGTTGTATCAAGAGTGAGATGGATTTTTGGATCTCTGCAGATGGGAGGGCAGTGTTACCAAACGAACTAGTCAGTCCGATGGCAAGGAGATTGCATGGACCAGCACACATAGGTAGAGATGCCATGGTGAGGGTATTCAGGCAAACCTGGTACAACCCAAAGTTTAGAGTAGCGGCAGAAGCAGTATGTCAACGTTGTGTGATCTGTCAACAACTGAATGTAGGGAAAAGAACACCAGTCACATTGAGCCACATAGGGAGGTCTGGGGGGCCATTCAATAGAATGCAATTAGATTTTATTGAAATGCCAAGGTGCAACCGCCTCAGATACGTCCTAGTGATTGTCTGCATTTTTTCCAGATGGGTCGAGGCTTACCCCACACGCAGGTGTGACTCACTTACAGTAGCAAAGTTATTGCTTAGAGAACTGATACCGCGATTCGGGGTGCCGGCCTCTTTGGAATCAGATAGAGGAACACATTTCAACAGCGAAATTGTGAAGATGCTGTGTTCAGCCCTAAGTATAGACCAGAAGCTGCACTGTAGCTATCGACCAGAAGCTTCAGGGATTGTGGAACAAATCAACAGTACTATTAAGTCCCGACTTGCCAAAGTTTGTTCATCGACATCCTTGAGTTGGCCTGATGCACTGCCACTGGTCCTTATGAGCATACGTAGCACACCAGACAGAAGGACAGGTCTCTCCCCACATGAGGTTCTAATGGGGAGGGCTATGAGACTGCCATCCGTTCCAACTGCAGCATTGTTGAACATCACAGATGATTTAATCCTGGACTACTGTAAGGGACTCTCTGACGCCATTCATTCTGTGTCCCTTCAGGTGCAGGCTGCTGAAGTTCCATCGTCTCAAGACTTGTGCCACGACCTGTGCCCTGGGGACTGGGTCGTGGTGAAGAAGCACGTAAGGAAGAACTGCCTAGACGTGCGCTGGCGTGGACCTTTCCAAGTCATATTGATCACGAACACTGCAGTAAAGTGTGGAGGCTTGTCCAACTGGATCCACGCCTCACACACTCGAAGAGTTCCAGCACCTCCGGAAGAAACAGCTCCTCTCTCGGATGAAAATCCAATTGAAAGCGGAGAAGCCACAGAGGGGATCAGCCAAGCTGTAGAGGTGTCAGAGGAGACTGAGAGCGTGTCTGACCAGGCCGAGGACGGTCAATACACCAGCGAAACTGAAGCTGCTACAGAAGGAGAAAGTAGCTGGGAGTACGAATCAGACACTGATCAAGCTGCAACTGGTCAAGAGTCAAGTGCAAGAACAAGGAGCAGGAGGACAAGGAGTGGAGAAGCTAGCTGGCCGGAAAGAAGGAGAAGGCCAAGCCTGAGAGCAAATCCAGAGAGAACTCTTGTCCCGATTTCTGAAGACTCAGACCTAGACGAAGGTGCAGCGGACTCAGACTCTGAGGGCCCAAGAAGATCAAGGAGGGTACGTGTGCCCTGCAGAAGATACGCCACTCCTGAGTGGACCTACCTGGCGGCAGATGTCTTGGGGGCAGAGATCCGGGAGGGTGAGGGAAGTGCAGGTGACCAACCTCGATCCAATTGTAACGGTGGAAGTACGGCTGTTGACACCTGGAATAGAAACTGAAGGGTTGCTAACGTTCACACTCCCCGTCCCTCTGTATCTAAGCCGCATCAAAGATTTGGTACTGAACAGATTAGAATTTCCAACCTTGGGTCATCCAGTACCAGCACACGAGGAAACCATCCTTCGTTTAGAATTGTTGGAATATGCCATTAGAGCTGCTGGCACCAGAATTATTGTAGATACTTAAAGACTTTGTAAATAAACCAGAGAGAGAGAAGATAACCTAGCGCCTAGTGAAAGAAGAAAATTAGGGACATTTCATTTAGTGGACGGAGAAGGGCTAGGGTTGTCTGTTGTGAAACATAAAGAGACTTTGTTACAAAGAGACTTTGTTAATTTCCAAGTGTGGTTCGCAGACTGAGAAAGCAAATGAAAGTCGAATGAAGTAATCAAAAGAGACTCTTTCAGAGAAAAGCTACACTATCTGATAACATGGAGACCGGCGGTTCGAATCGCAAAGCAAAATGCATAATAGGCACACTTATAGCAGTAGTGATTTCTCTTATAACCATAGTAGTCACTGTATCATACATAGTGGGACATGCAAGTGTAACTGAGATAACAGATGTAAAGCCTGTAACGACTTTGAAACCTGCCCTTGCTGGAAAGAAGGAGGAGAACAATGTAATTCAGGAAAAAGCGTTACTGGCAGCTGAGGCCCGTAGGTTACATGTAGATGAGTCCCAGGGAAATTTCAGAACCAACGCATATGCCAAACTGTTATATGAGTACATTGACGCCATGGAGGACAAGGATTGCTATGTCTGCATGCAATTGCCGGCTTCCGTAGATGAAGGCATTCGATATCATCATCTTCCATTGACATATGGGATTACATGTAGTTTATTGCTTAGTATATTTTATGGACGGGATGGGTTTGAGTACTACTTTTCCAATTATGATTCAGTGTTACCAGAAGTCCCGAACTATAAACAGATGAATAAGTGGGACTATTACAAGAAGGAAGATAGATTGGCTAAATTCTTCCTTCCTTGGGATACATTAGATACTTCATATGCACGCCGAAATAATCTGACTTGCAAAGTGTCAGAGATTGAGAAAAAGTTTATTGGACAAGTTGATGATCGTTACAGAAGGCAAAAGATTTTGAAAATGTCAGGACAGTGGAAAACAGATTGGACCGAGGAGGAAAAGGCACACAAAAAGAAGGGTAGTAATGGTCCAATAGCTTTAGATCGTACACAGAAAGGGAAGCTATGTCTAACCAGAAGCAAAACTTATTATGAGAGTGTGTTTGTAGGTGAAGTTAGTTGTGAACACGCTTTCCGATTAGAATATTACACAAAAGATTTCTTGAAAGAGATGCAAGTGATTCCTAATGTATATTTTGTATGTGGAAGAAATGCCTACGTGAAATTGCCTGACAATTGGTACGGCTCATGTTATTTGGCAATTGTCTTCCCCAAAATATATCATGCAAAGGATATAGAGATCATAGAGGGAAAGGCTTCAGCAAGGGGGAAAAGAGATGTAGGAGATGCTGAAGTAGTCGGAGACGTATTTGGCGCCATGTTTCCTCTTTTAGGTTTGATACTTAATGATGTCAAGATCAGGAGACTGGCTACAGTTGTAGATAGATTGTCTGCCAGTACCGCAAGATCACTAATGCTGGTGGAAGGGGAGATGCAATCGATAAGGGCAATGGTCCTTCAGAACCGTCTTGCTTTAGACGTTCTGCTAGCAAAAGAGGGCGGAGTCTGTAAGGCTTTGAAGGTCCAGGAATGCTGCACTTACATTCCAGACAATTCAAAACCTCTTGAGAAGGCTATACAGAATATTACTAAGATTCACCAAGAAATTGAAGACCTAACAAGGGTAAATGTTTGGGAAAAAGTAGGTCATGGAATGGGTAAAGTTGGAGGTTGGTTTGCCAATCTCGGGAAGAGTTTTGTCTGGTATATTCTGAAGCCTATCTTCATAATTGTAATCTGCATAATTATATTGTGGGGTTTAGTGAGACTGTACAAATGGTATAGATCAAACAGGTTGCAAAGGTCTATGAGAGAACAGGATAGGAGACTAGCTGCTATGCAAGATCATCAGTATAGGAGTCTGAGAGCTCTAGAAACGATAAAAAGGGGGAGCCTTGCAACAAGTTCTGTGTGACACATTCAAATTGATGTACTAGTGATGACCCCTAGAGGTCATCAAAGGGGGGAACTGAGAGAGCGCAATTTGAATGAAAACTATGTATACGCCATATTTACAAGCCTGTGGCGTAAAGTTAGCTAATGTAACTTGAGAAATGAGAAATGTATCAAGAGTGTCTTAGTAGAATTAGAAAGCCCTTATAGAGTGTGGGCTAATGTAGAAATGTGTGGAAATACTTAGAAATGTTAGGTGTGTTAATTAGGTTCCATGTTATGTAGCTGCTAAATGAAGAAGGATGTAAAATGCAAAGCGAAGAAACGTGCAGACTATCTGGCACTGTATAAAAACGAAATGTATTATTGCATCTTTCACACGACATGGTTTCATTATAATCAATGATTTTGCTTACATATATGTTAAAGGCAATATTTTATAGAAGTGTTTGTATAACTTTAGTGTGGTATGTTAGCATATTATTTTAAGCTAAAGAAATAAGGGTTCATAGAGTGCAGACTACTGCACATAATTTAGTGGGCCAGAAGAGATAAAAAGGGTTGTCTTTGATCTGCACGTGTGAGTTAAAAGCCAAAGCCTCGTTAAAATAAATTGCCAATGCTGGTCGAAGTTTTACGGCCTAGTAAGATAAGGGGAGCCTGGAATTTGGGGCCCTGTTTCGAAGTGTCTGTTTGCAGGTGCGAGGGGGGTACCAATCAAAAGCTTGATGAATAGAGCTCTGTTTGAGGAGATAGGCTCGGGTCCGGAGGAGTTGACTGGAATGTCATGGGGGTACCGCCATGCTGGAGACGAAGCCTGGGAAGCAAGGTCAACTTAACAGACGATCCAAAGAAACGAAACTATGGAAAAAAAACAGAAGCGAGACCACGTGAATTGCATACGTGGTGGGCGTCCCAAAGGGGCGTTCCACCCATACTGTGATTTTGTATTAGGGACAGCACCCTGGGGAGGAGGTAGAGCAGATGGCCTGAGGACCCTTAGAGAGCGGATGGGTAGGCAGAAAGGGTACTGCTACAGGACATAGGTTTCCATCTGAGACTAAGAGAGATTGAGCTTCTTCGGAAGTCCAAGGCTGACACCTTTTTAGGTAAAGAACTTGCTAAGTAGGGATGTCATCTAGCATAGTGTAGGGACAGTTTAACCTGATTTATTTACTTCCTGTAAATGACGCTTAAGATTCACCTTGTGTCAATGATATTCAACTTACTGATTTTTGAATTGGTTTTAGTAGTTTTCTTCTGTCGATTGAGATCTCTTAGAGAGTTCATGTTCATCCTATTACCTGTGTATCTTTTGAACCTTATATTGAGGTGTTTGTACTTGCAATTGATTTTGGCTTTATAATAAACCTTTAAAACTTTTCAGTAGTAGGTGGTTCTTTAGAGTTGCGTCAGTCTTTGGGATTGATTTAATCTATGTAAGGTTGCCTTTTACTCAATGACAGTCAATAACCGATCCAAAGGGACTTAAGTGAGATAAGAATTAGGGCGATCAGATAATCGATCAAAAATCTCACGTCCGCAATAGGGTCGGAGTAGGATCACAAGTAAAACATCACTTTGGTGCAGGAGCTGAACGTCCTTCACGTTGTTCTCTTTCTTCTGCTTTTGTTCATTTCACGTGTGTATTTCACATGGAGCCTGCTGTGTTGTGCCCCAAGTGCTGTCAAGTGCTTCACAAAGGCTTCCTGAATGCACGTGCAGTCCTGTTGGTGCAGGTAGAATGGTCTGGTACGAATGCACATTGACACCATCCTTTGAGTCCATTCACAAGACCGCCGAAGCTTTACAAAGCTTTAGTCCATGGGGCCCTGAGGATGCTCCTGCAGGGCAATGGACATCAGCATGAGTTTGAATGACAGTCTGTACAGAGCCAATGTAAGCTGCTTAAAGACTGCTCTGCAGGGCCTTGGCCCTACCACCAAGGTATGGGGGAGTGGAGAAGGAAGATCTTCTTTCAGGAGACCCCCTCTCAGACTGGACCCTAGGGTCCTGAGAGCCACTGGCTAGTACTTTCTCAGGTCCTTCCTGGTCCAAGCACTCCATCTTTATAAGGCGTGAGGGGCCAAGAACAGAGAAACTCTGAGCCTCTGGACATGCAGTAAGCGTGAACATACTGTTGGCCACTATTGACAGATCTGTCAACCCCTAAGGATGAGTGAGGCCACTGTGTAGGGCCCCACCGCCCTGTCCTGTAGTGCACACTGCACCAGACTTGGCCCTATGTCAAGTCAGACACTACTCCACCAGGGAGTCAAGGCACTCAGGACCTTATGTGGATGCTTCAGTGTCTTCGAAGAAATGACCGACACATAATTCTATGGCACCTCACTCTGTCTACTGCCCGAAGGCAGGTGTAGGACGCGTCACGGTTACCACTATGGAGGGTAGAGGTGCGTCTGCCCTTGGTGAGGAATCACAAGATGGCAAACGATACCTCATGTGCAAGAGCGAGCCACAAGGGCGAGTATAAGGGATATGGTGACGACTGGATCCCTTATGAGGCGACTGACTGACATACTTGTTGACCCGCCTACTCTGGGTAGCTGTGGTATTTACACTGGTGGACTGTTTATGCCACGCTGTGATGGTGGCAAGCCGGCACGGTCTACAGGAGACAGTCTCTGAGGAGCCAGCAGCCAGGTAAGTAGCAGGGGGTACTGAAGCATCTCAGGATAAATGTACTTGCGGTTACGGAACCTCATATCCAAGGAAAAGTAGGTGTGCTGATGATGTACAAGTTTGTAAACTCCATAAATACTCTGCAAACTCCTGCTCCGCTCTAAGTTCTCAGGCAGTTGACCAATATATACAACGCAGTAGAGAGATCTCACTTCTCAGACAGAAGGCCAATAAGCCTCGTCCTGCTGGGATCTGCTCTGTCAAGCATGGACTCTGTGCATATGGAGGGCAGCAGATAAATATACAAGTTGCAGAGCTTGAGACTTCTGATTTAAATGCCAACCTGGGAGTGAGAGGGGCGGGCTTTAAAAGAAAAATTACATTGTCAGCATTGCCTTGCTTTGCTTTGGGCTACAGGATTCTGGTTTCATCTGGTGAACAATTCTTAGATCTACTGCCCCTCATGCTTCCTGCCAGTGTCATCAGGCACGGTCATTAACTCCCTTAAAATGCCCTGGGGCGAGAAGAAAAGCTGTGCTTAGGTTTCAATCAAAGCGTAATTACACAAGAGGGAATTCAAGGGAAAACATGCCCACCTGGGAAGATATTGCTATTTTTAGTGACAGAAGCAGAAAAACAACAACTTGCAGCAAACCTTTAACAGAGTTTGTGCGGAAGTGAGTGTTGTATGCGCCCTGAAGAAGCAGAAGCCGTTATTCCACAGCGCAAACCCCTGACTTGCCATTCATATTATACTACATAAAGTACCCCTGACTGTACACAGTTAAGATATTGCAAGCTGTTAATGATTTCTGTGGCACCATAGAGGCAAGCCGCACGCTAAGTGCTGTTGTAAGGACTAGGAACACCAAAGTGGCATGCAATTCATCATGAGGTACAGCTAGGGAAATGTTACTTTCTATCATATGAGATCACTCATTTACCATATATTAAGAAAAAAGAAATTACAAAAATGAAATACACACACATTGTAAACGTCTTCCAGGTGCAGTATAAAACACAATACACACATTTGTCCAGTGGCGGCTCGCAGAGGTAATGCTGTGGGGCGGTGAGACGGGCGGGCTGGGTGGGTGGGGGTTTGTATAGGAGTCTGACATATGACGGCAGATATTTATTTATTTACGTTCACCTTTGCCGTCGTATGTCGGACTCCACTACCCCCCAGCCCCACTCCCGCCTCACCTCACTACCCCACAGAGTTACCTCTGCGAGCCGCCACTGCATTTGTGCACATTATGTGGACACCACATTCTCTAGCCTCAATGTAACAAAATATGTACATCAAGACTTCCCCCTCGGAGGCATGCCCCTATGTGAAGAGTTATTTTACAGATCAAGAACTGCTGAAGAGGAGTGGAACCCTTCCTTTCTATGTTTATGCCGCAGGCACAAGAGGAGCATTTTCAGGCAAACTTGCACTTCAACTATCTGTGTAGCAGACCCGCACTTCACAAGTGCACTATACAAAGACTTTAAAGAGGCTGAAAGCTCCGTTTTCCCTTTATTTTCAGGTCCCACCTACGAGGCAGAACATGCTCTGTCTGTTGAGAGACAAATTGTGGGCTTACTATAAGCATGCAGGGGCTTGAAGGCCTACCATTGGTTGGCTTGCCTGTCACTCTCATTTGCCTGCTTCTAATTTGTGTCCCAGCTTACCAGGCATCTATTTGTCCCTCCCATGGAGCATTGCCCTTTTACCATCACTGGATGGGCTGACTTCTATGTTTCCACTGCTTGCTTTTCAAGCACCACTTTTTTTCCATTAAGTACATCATCAGAGTTCATACTTTTTCCAGCTGTCTCCCTTGTGTATTCTCTCCTCTTGTACCCTGCCCCCTCCACTAAAGTGCTCTCATTTCCTCCCCCAGTTGCTTTCTTACTTGTGTGCTTCTCCACCGTCAGCTCCAGGTGGTCGCTGGCCCGTTGCTTCTCCTCCCCTTCCCCACCCTCCATGTTGCTTCCCCACACTGACCCTCCTCATTCACCCGTTGCTTCTCCTCCCCAGCACTGTACCCCCCCCCCCCCCACCACTGCCTGCTCGCCTGTTTGTTTCTCCCCAGCCCGCTCATTGCTTCTCCTCCCCCCAACCGCGCCTTCTGTGTTGCTTCCAACCACTCATGTTTCTTCTGGTCTGCCTCCTTTTTTTTATGCTTTTGCACATTGTGTTTTTTTAGTTATGCGTCCTGTGTCATTTTGTAGGCGCGTGGTGCGCTTGCCTACAAAATGATGCAGGTGAATGTTTCTAGGGATTTTTATTTTAAAACGTTAGCCATACTGCAGATCAGTGAGATCTTTCAAGCAGAAATACTGTTCAGTCTCAAAAAAATGAAAGCAAAAGTAGGACAGCTGAGGGAAAAATGTTTTCTTTTTTTTTTTGGACAGTGACTTCAAACCTACAGAGCTGTTGGGAAAAGGGTGCGGGACAGGGACCTGAAAGAACTTTCATCACTCCAGGCAAAATAGCATTTTGTTGCTGGAGCTCTCCCCAACCTCGAATAAAAAAGCATCTTTTCCTACCTGTTTCTTCTAAATTGGTGCAACACGAAGGCCGCTGCCTTGCCTCGCCTCAAAGAAATACTTGCCCTGCTTTGGGAGAAATTGGAGAGAGACTGATTTTGCTCAAACTTGTCTTTGAGATACACCGACTTGTTATATGTCATTAAAACAACTAATTGTAATAGATAATTCTACCCTAAGGAGACTGTCATGGGGGATGAGAATCAAGGAAGGGGACAGGAGTTTGACGTCAGGGGCTTGGAGAACAAGCAGATTCATTAAAGGTGTAATGGCACCCATCAAAGCGTGTTGGAACAGTAGGCATTGTGTAGAAAGGGGTGGTGCGTGCCTGACTAATCACTGCGTAAGAAAGGAACCAGTCATTAAACATGAGATAGATGCCCATCAGTGCCTTGGAATGCCTCTCTTTGCCGATGAGATGGCACAGCGGGATTACAAAAGAGATACTTGATGAAACAACACAAGTTCAAACCACTACTCAGCCCAGTCATGCTGACACAGACTTTCATCTTTCTGAGGTTACGAAAATGATACCCTTTTATTGTTTTTTTATTGACACTTTTGGTCACATGGCCTTCTGGAGCAGTGCAAAAATGAGAAGAAAATATATTTAAATAAACAACATTTCTCAGCAAATAAGAGGCTTATTTGGGCCCCAGTTAGTCTTGGGAATGGAGCAAAACAATCGCTTAACTGCAGTTTTCAAAGTTTTTTTTAAATAGGCCACAGTTAGATTTTGCCCCGCTCTGCAATTCAATAAACACGCTGAACCGGATCTGGAAAAATTGCAAAAAATATACGGCACAACTTTTGCTTATCCATAGCGTTACCTCACGCAATTTTTAACAAGGCAAAAGCCCGCCTATGATTAACACTTGTTGAAAAATGAAGCAAACTGATTTTGTTTCTAAATATTTTTTTTTCTTCATATTTTAGAAGTGGAGAGAAACACGTTGCATTCCTTAGTATGTAAACGCACCAAAGCAGAGCAAAGCTACTGTTGTTTAATTTTTTGCACGGGTGTACTGAGGTAGACGCTGTGGGACTGGTTCGATACAAGACAAGCAGCAGAGGGTGCCAAATGAGCATGTTTTTTTCCTATTTTTACAGTGAAAACACAATATTCCCCTAGAACCTTATATATCATTGCACCATTCTTACATTCATCAGATAAGCATCATTCACACCCTAGTACATTCAACGTATGGGATATTAAAATGCCTAGAGGGCGGACCCCTTGAGGTCTTGAAAAGGTCAAACTAAATAAATCCCACTGAGATTTAGGTATAGCACGTACAAAACTATTAGTTTATTAAAAAAAAAAAAAAAAATTTAAAACACGAGAACCAAGCTTCCAGCTCCTTGGATTTGAATCAATGCAATTCCTTATCCTCTAATTTAAAAACCAGCGTACGTATACAATACAAAACACACAATTACAATGCATGATGAAAAGAACCACATAAATTAAATCTACGAGAGGAAACTCTATTGACACAGGTAAGATTCCGTTGTCTATGAAGGTCCAATTCTATTATTTAAGGGAGGAAACCAGGTGAGAGCCCTGCTCTTATCCTTATAGCTACTTGGACTCCTTGTAAAAAAGTAGCGTCAACGCATTTCGGTGGTATAAGGGAAATATATACAACCACCTTCTTCAGGACTAAAATTTAGCAGGATATCACTCCTCCGTCGAGTATTCGATATAATCAACAATCAGCTCTCAGCTATCCGTTCTCACTTTCACACTATTTCTTCACTGACCATCCAGGTGATAGATTGACCTTAACTGTATTCTTTAATAAGGACACGCCCTTCGGTAGTGGCCTTTCGGGATTGAAATTTCCTTATTTTTAGTAGCCCTTATTTTCGTGATGGCTCAAAGCTCATTTATCTTGTCACCCCCTTCGGTTTTAGGGTATATTGCCCTCCAATTGTTGATTCAAAAGATATAAGTGAATAAAAAAGGAACGCTGTGCACATAACAGGAGATACTCTGTTCTCTAGGCTTCCTGTATAAAGCTCATCCGCCTCATGTAGGTCAGACCATGGGTGGCACTTTTGACACTGCACGTTTTCCTTCTAGGGTTTCTTTTTTTGTATTTCCTATTTTTACACCAGTGCGAAATGTGTGCAATGGAGAACCTCTTATTAAAGCATCAAGAGACATTACAGTTTGTTTCACTCCTACCGTGGAGGTAAAATTGATCCAATCTTTCAGTGCCTTCAACTGGGCAGCAATGTTTTCAGAGAGCCAACTTGGTAAAATGTGAATCTGTTATTTTAAAAACAAATGGGCGTGTCCTAAAAGTAGGAGAGCGGGCAAGATTGGTTATAAAAGCATTCCCCCAGTTTCTTTGCATTAGGGCAACCCCTTGCCATGTCACACCTACACCAAACCTGGCTTTTCAGCTAACAGCTATCATGCAGTATAGTGTTGTTATATCAGAACAGGGAGTGGAGACGTGGGAATGTAAAGTGCTCTACATAAGTGCTTACTCTCAGTGGCATAGAAAGGGTGCCATGGGCCCTAATGCACGCAAGGAAAACAGTCCCCTTGCTCTTGAATTTCGTTGTGCGCACTGCATCGCATTTGGGGATGCAGTGCACGCAACAAAATTCGTTTTATTTATTTAAATGTTTACATACCTGTAAAGGTCCGTAATCCATACATTACTACCCTCCACCCTGACCCTCCCCCTCCCCACGTCACCGTCCTGCAGGTACACCCACTACCGACCGCGGCTGAGTATGTGTGAAGTGCTAACCTTTGTTTTCCCTCTGCTGCATTTGCTTCTAGGTGCGAGGCTCCTAACTGCGGCCAGCCAGGAGACTCGAACAAAAGGAGGCCCTATGACCCCTCAAATTCGGCCTTTATGGGCCCAGCAGGAGTCAGAAATAAGAAAGCCCCCCCATCTGCGCGTTGTTGCAGATCAAAAGCAGATAACAAATTGCAGGCGCTGCTGAAAGTGTCTCAGTGTTTGGAAATTACACCTGGATGAAGTCAGCATCTTTTTCAGTGGGTCCCAACTTCTTGGCAGGGGGGACAGCGTCCATCCTGTGAAAAAAGTAGGTGGACGCCGTCCACCCACATGTACCCCCGACTCATGCCCTGGGTGCCCTCCTCTTTATGCCTCCCCCTGAGCTCTTTCCTTTTGCCTCTACTGCCTTCCTCCTGCTAGCTTCATTTTCTTCCCCTACAAGGCCTATCTCCTCTCACGTCTTCATTCGTTTTCCTCCTCCACATTTCCTTCTCCTTTTCTTTCTCCTCAAACGTCTTTCTCTTAATGAGCCCTGTTTGCGGAGTCTTAATGACTTATAGCAACAGAAAAAGATGACTGGTTGGTTGCATATGGCTGGGTCCAAACCGGAAAGGCATACTGAGCAAAAAAAAGATGGATTTAACCCAGATCTGTGACTAGGGGTGAATGTTTGGCAGTGTTCAGTATTACGGCCATCATCTTTTTGAGTTGATAGAGTCTAAACCACTAAACATTCTCCCCCAGTCAAGAGATCTGGGTTAAATCCATCATTCTTTTGCTCACCATGCCACCCCAGTTTAGACCTGGCCATATGCAAATCAGTCTTGACCCTGTGCCTCATGGGAACAGTCCAACCCGAACTGCCAAGCCAGGTCCTCCCTGGACCGGAAAAAAGCATCCTAGGACCGGATTCGGGGTTTCACCCCTCTTCAGCCAGGATAGCTTGAATCCAGTGGCATGATAAGCAAAAAAACGATGGTTTTAGGCCCAGATCTCTGTACTGGGGTGAATGTATGGCATTGTTCTGCATTCTGTCCATCAACTGTTATGTTATGTTATGTTATGTTATTATTATACTTCTATAGCGCACGGCCACTCCAGGGAGTATCCCGGCGCTTTATCGAAGGAGCCCATCGAAGAAGGGAGAACATAACACTGAGAGGACACGCAGATACAGGAAAGCAAACACCAATTTAAGGGAAAAGCCATGTTTTAAGGGCCTTTCGGAAGGACAGAAGGCTAGAAGCCTGTCTTAAGGAAATTGGGAGGTCATTCCAAGCATGAGGAGCCAAGTAGCGAAAGGACCGTCCTCCTGCTCTAGCGCGCTTGATAATGGGAACATTCATTTTAGATAGGGACAAAGATCTAAGAGATCTGGAGGGATGATACCAGGACAATCGTTTGGAAATATATTTAGGGCCTATACCATGTAGAGCCTTAAAAGTCGTGGTCAAAGTTTTAAAAAGAATCCTTTTGGCAATAGGTAGCCAGTGTAGGGTTGAAAGAAGATCAGTGGCTCTGGCTCTTCTTGGAAGACCAAAGATGGCTCGGGCCGCAGAATTCTGGGCGATTTGTAGACGCCTAACCAGATATTTGGGAAGTCCCAGAAACAAAACATTCGCGTAATCAAGCCTAGAGCCGACCAGTGCCTGGACAATGATTTTCCTGTGCTGGATGGACACTAAGGGGAGAAATTTACGAAGCATCCGAAGGATGCCGAAACATTTCCCAGTAAGAGAGGAAATATGCGGTCCGAAAGATAAATCATTGTCTATAATAACTCCCAAATTTTTGGCCTTCAAGGATGAGCTAGCGGGAGGGAACATATCCTGCGGCCACCAGGGTTTCCAATCAGGCTCAGAAGTGCAACCAAAGAAGAGCAACTCCGACTTGTCGGAGTTGCACTTCAGTCCATGACGTCCAAACCATTCAAAAACCGCGCTCAAACAACCCCTAACCTGGGCGTCATCAAACAGACCATCCTTGTTGCTTACAAAGAGGAGCTGGGTGTCGTTGGCATAGGTGACAATCCGGGCGCCGAAAGACTCCGCCATCACCGCCAGAGGAGCCATAAAGATGTTAAAAAGGAGGGGGCTCAAGATGGAACCTTGGGGAACCCCCACTTCTAGCGGTGACATCTCGGCGGAGTAGGGAGGCGCCCAGATTGTCTGTCGGCGGTAAGCATGGGCGGAAAATCCGTTCCTCGCACCTGCTTTATTTTATCTATTAGAGCTTCCTGTTGAAGCTAATTTAGTAAGTATTTTAGGATGGCGCTGGCAGCTTGCCGGCGCCATCCAAAAATATTTACAACACATGCCCTTCCTGTGACCCTTCCAGTAGCGTCGTCGAGGCAGGTGTGCCTTCTTCCCAAATCTACCGTGGAAAATCAGCTGTGATGCTGGATAGAGGCTTTTGCATCCTTGACTTTCACGAGCGCAATACCCGTGCTGTTCCTGTGACCAGGAGCTTTTTCTCTTCATCTGCTGAACTGATCTTTCTCTGACCTTTTATGCACACAAGAGGCATGTGAACTCGCATGGAAGCCCCGCACGTTTGGCCCTGCGCACACACTCGCAGTTTGCACCGTCTTCCCGCCATTCACCCACTATGATGGACAGCTCACTCAAGGGACCCCTGCGCCCTTCGGGGCGATTGCATAGTAACACACACATGGTCGCTCGAACTAGTTGATGCTCAAATTCAGTGACTCATTCATTAGCCCAAAAACAATCATGAGCGTCTTCGAGGCTGGACAGGTGCGCCTCTTCCCAAATCTACCGTGGAAAGTCAGCTGTGATGCTGGGTAGAGGCCTTTGCATCCTTGACTTTCATGAGCGCAATCCCCGTGCTGTTCCTGTGACCAGGAGCTTCTTTCTCTTCATAATATTGTGTTCGCACGGGTTGCTGCAAGTTCGCACGTGTTTTGTACAATTTCGCAATTTGCGAAATTGTACAAAACCCTCGCGAACTTGCAGAAACCCGTGCGAATATAAAAAAAAAAAATCCGCAAATTCGCGAGAATTCGCGGATTTTGCGGATTGCGAGTTCGCAAATCTGCAAAATCCGCGAACGCGAGATCCGCAAAATTCGCCCATGCTTAGTCCGCGGTTGGCTAAGAAGGATTTAAGCCAACTCCACACCGTTCCCCGCAGACCAAAGTCCCAGAGTCTAGAAAGGAGAAGTGCGTGGGGAACGGTGTCGAAAGCCGCCGACAGGTCAAGCATAACCAGTACAACTTTTCTTCCAACATCCAACTCCTCCCTGATGGCGTCTGTGACTTCAAGGAGCGCGGTTTCCGTGCTGAAATTCGCACGGAAACCAGATTGAGTATTATGCAACAGACCATTTTCCTCGATGAAATTAGAAATAGATCTGTGAACAAACCTCTCAGTCACTTTCGCCAAAGCAGGGAGTAGGGAAATGGGTCTGTAATTGGCATGGACTGAAGGGTCGAGTGCTGGTTTTTTAAGGAGTGGCAGGATCATGGCCCTCTTCCAAGCCTTAGGAACTACCCCGGATGAGAGCGACAGATTCAAGATGGGATTAACCAGGTCATTTAGAACAGGTGCCATATTTGCTAGACACTTGGCAGGGCAAGGATCCTGTGGAGATCCGGATTTAAGATTTGCCAAGATGTTAAGAGAACTCTCATGATCTAGTGGAGGAAAGTCACACAAGAAAGGACCATGGTCTGGCAAAGGACACCCCAGACTCACAGTGTGCTGCTTAAAAATGGACAGGAGAGATTCTTGAATAGTGGTAATTTTCTGTACAAAATAGACAGCCAATTCCTTCAACCAGGCTTCTGAATGAGCATGGATCGGGGTATAAGCAGATGGAGAGGTAAAATCTTTTACCACCCTGAAAATTTCCTTGCAAGAATGCTCCGCCTCATTTATTCTGGATTCCAAATAAGATTTTTTACCTGCCCAAATTGATTTATGGTAGGCTCGAGTCAGCGCCTTAAAATTCAGCCTCTCAGAATGGTCATAAGATCGCCTCCATGCTCGTTCAGCTTTCTTAAGATCTTGTCGTGCTTTTTTTAATTGAGGAGTAAACCATGGGGCAGATGTCCTCTTGTCGGCAGAATTTTGTTTCTTGACCGGAACCAGGCTCTCAAGACAATCTGCGAGCCAATTATGAAAGAGAGCAATGTAATCCTCTAAATTGTCAGAGGTAGGACAGGGAAAATTTGTTAAAGCATTAGATAGCATCTCTCTAGTAAGAAGATGGAAAGATTTAGAGAGATGCTTTAACGACCCAGCAGGTTTGAACCGTGATGAAGCCATAGCAGGAAAGGAGAAAGAAATGAGAAAATGATCTGACCACAGAACTGGCATGGGAGGATCAACGCAGATAGGCAGAGTAGAAAAAATCTGATCCAACGTGTGGCCTTTATTGTGAGACGGTCCTACCACATATGGAAGTAATCCGAGCACGGAAGTAATATCCAGCAGTTTTTGAGTGTCCGGATCTGAACTATTATCCATATGAATATTTAGATCACCCAATAGAAGGCAGTGATTAGATCTAAGGCATGGAGTCGATAGGGCTGCCTGCAGTTCTTCTAAAAACGGCCCCACCGAGCCTGGTGGTCTGTATACAAGAATACCTGTACAAGCCTGGGAAGACGAGAGCTGAAGAGTGAAGCCAAGGGCTTCACTGCCCTGTATATTATCTACAGGGAAAGTGCGACATGCTATGTTCTTATTTACTATGATCGCCACTCCACCTCCTCTGCCAGATGGCCTATCTTTTCTGAATATATTGTAAGCGGAGGGTACGGCATTTGCCAAATCGGGGGCAGAAGAGTCAGACAGCCAAGTTTCCGTCAGGAACAAACAGGATACCTTCGAATCCTGCAACATATTCCAAATATCCAAAGCGTGGCCAGGTAAGGATCTGGTATTAAGTAGCAAACATTGATGGTGGATGGGTGGGCTGACCTGTGTAAGGTATTTACGACCAGGAAGGCGCCAACCACAATCGCTACAACCTTTCCTTAAAGCCCGTCCTGTTGTTTTTTGCAGAGTCTAAATGTCTGCCAGCTGCTCGCTAGCCTCCTTTCTGCATTTGGTCACATTCTGCAGGGGACCCCATCATTTTGTGCCACGCCACTCTCTGTGTCTCTCTCTGGCTCCCTACTCCCCCATGTCAGCGTAACACCATCACGTGCACGCGGAGACCTGAATCGACGCTTCCAATGAGAAAGTGAAAGTTCACGATCTCCCCCGAATGCGGTAAAATGCTGAGTGACCGCCTAGATGTGGAAACGTGGCGTCCTAGGGACTTGGAGTAATCTGGCAACGCCGGTAGGAGCACGCACAGCGCATGCCGCAGACGCCTCCTGATTCATTCATGCATTCTGGGCACGCGGGCCTGAGTACCCAAGCTACCCTAGAAGGACAGGTGTCAGTGTCACCTGAGTCTCACGGTACTGCTAAGTCACCTTCTTCGAGAGATGACTGCCTCATTCCGTATCGCTGCTTCCTAAAAGAAGCGCGCCCCAAAAACGTGTTCCTCAAGGCTGGAACTCCAAAGAATTCTAAGGTCAAATACCCCTTTCGGATGGCCAAACTCCTTCCTCGCAGCTTGGCATGTTGGCATCTAGATAGACAGAGGCGCACTTGTTATTCGTGCAGCAGGTGCAGTAACACCGGATCCACGGGTTTCAGGAGTCCACTCCACTCAGTAAGTGGCTGTTTTACTAGCATAGCGAGGACGGAGACCCAATTTAATGCTTATAACACCTTTGTTACGCCTCGGGAGGCTGGTGGGCCCAGGCCCATGGTATGTTCTAGATCGCTCGGTGCCCCCAGCATTTCTGTTGTGCTGGCTGTGTTAGAAAGTGTGCAGGGCGTTGTTTGCAACGGCCTAGCGCGGGTGCTCGCAGGGCACAAAGCATAGTTTGGGTTTATAAAGGAGTGCACGCGCAGTGCAGCTTTGCGATGCGCCTCACAAGCGCAACCCTCAGTAAATGTTTAGCCAAGATTGGCCCATTAGTGAAGTCCGTGTTGATGGAACCGGTGCGTAAAACTGCAATAAAACCGAAGCAACTCAGCAAAATGCAAGCTATTGCAAGCTCATACAACTGAAACTTTTGCCTTTTTAAAAAAAAACTGCATTTCCGTATTGATTCTCCCTTTTTTAAGAATTTGTTTCCACAAATATAAAAAGTGCAAGGTTCCTTTGCAAACAATTTTATAGGAATAAACAATGCGAGTTTTGTCTCCCTTTCAGCAAACCTCGTGCATTTGAAAAGAAACGAAAATCTACGAAATGTCCAATGGTTTCCAGCGAACTTGGCACACCTAATTGTGGGAATCTATGTCGCACACTTTGGTATGGATAGTAGATGCCCTACCTTGACGAAGAGCTGTATCTTGTCTTTTTCTGGCACCTTCTGTCCCGCCATGCTCGCTGCCTGCTGGGCCGCCGTGGTGCTGGTGGGTCCCGGGCGCTGTGGTGCTGGTGGGTCCCGGGCGCTGTGGGGCTGTGCTGATGGTCCTCTTGCTGTAGTGCCAGGCGCTGCGTCTGCTGCGGTGCCTGCTTCTGCCTACTGACGCTCGCACGGGGCACAGGTGTGTCTTTGAGCCGCGAGAAGTCTCCCGAGAGCTAAAAGTGCTGCTGGCACTCCCTGCGCGCGACTGCACCGACTACATTTTTCACCCTCGGTAGCGGAAGACTTGCCGAACCTGTTGGTTTCGCTGAGTTGTCTCATCCTCCCATGAGGACAGATAATGCGCCATGGCAGCCTATGATGAAAGTGCGGGGGAGGGCGTGCCACAGATGTACCCGGGCACGTACCATCTCAGGGAGGAAGGGGGGCTGCAACTAGGCTCAGCAAAGAGCCAGACGCACAGCTGTCCATCCACAATCAGATAATTACAAGACCGCTCGAATTATGCGGCAGGAAAGCAACAGTTTATGCGGTAGGGTCGACTAAATCATCCGATATTAAAAGGCAAATTATGCGGTGTAATGAGTCAATTTTGAAGGAGTACTACTCTACTGTTGTGCCATTTTTTGAAATGTTAAAACTGCATTGGCAAAGGTTTCACCACATCAATATCAGTTGAACACCACAACGTTCAGCAAGTGAAAAGTGGCCCGCTTCTGCCTGACAACAGGCATGCCAAGTTCTGCAACACGCGTGGTAGCATTTTTTAGAACATTTGATTGAAACTGTTTTTTTGTTAAAATCTGCAAATGATGTAGAAGCTGATGTATGTGGCAAGTACCGAAAAAACATAATTATGCAGAAAACACCACAGTCGCACAATCTGATAATTCCAGTCGTCCGGCTTTACCCTAAAATCCCTGCCCTGGTGCTGGGAGCCCTGCGGCAAATTGGGAGTTAACTTTATAGCTGTAGGAAAATTAATAACTTGTTAGAAACATGCAGTATATTTGCTTTTGCCAACTGAAAGCGCCGCGACGCCTAATCAGGGGCTTGAAACACCGAATAAAAGCAATTGCAAAAAGAATACAAAGTGATTCGAGAGCTTCGAAGAGAGTAGTTGTAGGGGGTGGGCAAGTTACACGTTCATCTACATTATACACACACTGGCATACATTGGCTCCTTCTGGAATCTTGCTACATTTGGACACGCACAGATGCTGGAAATTTCGGATTGTAGTCAAAGTGAATTAGCATTCCGATTCCTGAGGGGGTGATGAGAGTAGTACATGTCACCTGGCTAAATGTGCAAATACACACGACAGCCCATTCGTCAGACCCGCGGAGGGCCCCAGGGCCCTGTCACATGCATGCTGAGAAATAACCTGGTGGCCTCGGGTCGGCTGCAGCACTGCGTGCCAGCTCGCGCCCACGTGCAAGGGCCTTGCATCACCAGGCGCGTGAGCCCTTCATCTTCATGCTCAAGAGGCGCCCTTTCCAGGCCTCAAAGGTGGGTGGCATCAACGCTGTTCGCCTGGCTGGGGTTTTAAGGGGATAGATAGTAAAGCTGCGCAACAGAATAAGTGCCATGCCTTTTCAAGACGTGCCAGCTAGGTGCAAAATCAGGACGGCGAGGTTAAAAATTCAGGATAAAGGGTCAAAATACAGGACAAAAATTCAGGACAGGTGGTCAAAATTCAGGACACCTCTTCGGGACAAAAGGTAGGATTTACAGACACATAAAAGGAGGTCGCACAATAGTATATAAGTAATCCCATTTATATCCAAACTTATTCATCCATTTGCAAACCTATCCATAGTGTATCCTTCTGGCCATCATTTCACTCATCCATCCCTCCATCCACACTTTCACTCATCCATCCATCCATCTTTTCACCCTATCCATCCGTACACTAATCCATCCACTCTTCCATCCATTTACTCTTTCACCCATACAACTATCCTTTCACTTACTGATCCATCCAGTCACTCATCCTTCCACCCATTCACCTTTTCAGTCATCTACGCATCCTCCCTTTCTCTCTCCATTGACTCTTTCACTTAACCATCCATCCTTCCTTCCATCCATCCACCCATCCTTCTACTCAGTTCTCGAGTCGGGGTACCACGCAGGTGGACGGCGTCCCCCTACTTATTTTACCGGGTGGATGCCGTCCCCCCTGCCAAACAGCTGGACTTCACTCTTTGGCCGCTTTGGCACGAGTAGCTCGGAGCTCACAGCATGCTGCTCACACGCTGACTCCTCAGATGCAATCGCATCTAAGGGGTGAGCGAGTGGAGGCAATTAGCCTGATGGTGCAAGCCACCTTTCATGATGTTACTCCCTGTTGTGACGTCACTTCCGGTGGCAGCGTCCCCCCACTTCTTTTTAGGGCGAGCTGACGTAGCTTGCAATGCGAAGCATTGCAAGCTGTCAGCGAAGACAGTTAATGTTGTCCGTATTTGGGAGAGTGGACACGAGAGGGGCACGAGCGCAGACGCGGATTTCACCTCGTGGGCGCGCACGTCGCCTTGCCCCTCTCGTGTCTCATTCCCTTGCGCAAACACACTCCACAGTCACGCATGCGCACATACCCAGCCACACACACTGCATACACACACTGCATACACACACGCAGACCCACGCGCACACACGCAGACCCACGCGCACACACACAGACACATTCGAACAGACACACACGCGTACCAACTGGCATTGGTGCAAATTCAGGACGGTGAGTGTAAAAATTCAGGACAAAGGGTCAAAATTCAGGACACAAATTCAGGACAGGAGGTCAAAATTCAGGACAAAACGTCAGGACAATTGGATACGTTTTACAGACACATCAGAGGTCGCGCAATGGTATATAAGTAAGCCCAGCCATATCCAAACATATTCAACCATTTGCAAACCTATCCATCATGTATCCTTCCATCTATCTTTTCACTCATCCATCCCTTCTTTCATCCTTTATCCATCCATCCACCCTAGCCATCTGTACACTCATCCATCCACTCTTCTAACCATCCATCCATTCACTCATCCATCCAGCCATTTACCCTTTCACCCATCCAGCCATCCTTTCTCTTACTCATCCATCCACCCAGTCACTCATCCTTCCACCCATCCACCCTTTCAGTCATCCACCATCCTCCCTTCCTCTCTCCATCATCCCTTTCACTTAGCAATCCTTCCTTCCATCCATCCACCTACCCATCCATCTACTCATCCACTCATAAATCCATCCATTGATCCTTCACTCATCCATCCTTTCTCTCATCCATTTATCTTTTTACTCCTTCACTCATCTATTCATCCTTTAGTCCATCTACTTTCCTTTTCACTCACCCATCCTTACATCCACCCTTTCACTCATCTGTCCATCCATTTACCCTTGCACTTATCAATTCATCAATCCATCCATCATTTCAGTCATCCATCCATCCACCCATCCACCCACCCACCCACTCATCCACCTTTTCACTCATCCATCCTTTCACTCATCCATCCACCCTTTTACCCATCCAGCTACATTTCCACCCATACATCCAGCTATTTACCTTTTCTCCCTTCCATCCTTCCACCACTCACTCATCAATCTATCCATCCTCTTTTATTATCCATCTATTCAATCTTTCATTCATCCATGCACCCTTTCACGAATTCATCCAGCCATCCACCCATCCCTTCACTTACTCACTCGCCCACCTTTTCATATTCATTTTGAGCTGAGCCTTTTTGAGCTGCAGGCGCCATTCCTGGACTGGGACAGAATCCACCCAGGGCAGAGACAGGATCCACCACAGGTGGGGGGCAGGGGGAGGGACAGGAGCCATCACTGGGGGGAGGTGGGTGGGAAGGGGGGGGACCAGGATTCACCAGGGTGGGCACAGGGGTGGGCATGCAGTATCCTAGTATCATCTTGGTCTCTTCCAGGGTGGGGTAGGGCTCCTCACCCCCTCCTGGACAAGACAACGAGAAGTCAGTCTCTCTTTACAAAATGTTACTTTTACCAGCCCCCACTGTGGTGTACAGTACTTAAAGGAGATACTCCGAGAGAACTGATTTAACTGATTGTCCTCCTTACTTTGTTAATCAGTGTGGGTGCGATTGTGCTATTTCTTTATTTTATTACATTAAAGACTGCACGTTTGAAAAATCGAGGTTTGTTTACAATTTAGTGACAGTTATTAAGCTCTGTGCTGTGATGAGAACCAGGTGCTGCCTCGGTGTAATCCAGACCGGTTGTAGGATGTTTGGGGCCCTGGGCAGAAAGGGAATGTCTCACACACGTCCACGGCACTCTCTCCTCAGGCTCTGAGCGACTTACAGTGGTGGCAGCAGGACTTCCTGCACCCTTCAGAAGGAGATGCTTTTGGCTATGTAAAACGTCCGCCCAGTCTCCCTTAACCGGGGTCATCTTCCCTCTACACGTAAGAGCCAGGTTTGGAGAGTGCTCCTACAACTGTGAATGAATGGGAGGACTTTGAATTTAACTGCCTTTGTACAAGGTGGCATCTACTGGGCTCCGCCTGGTTGTAGTTTGCTTTCAAATTGGCGGATGACCTCCAATAGAGACTACACAGTTCCAAAAGGGACCTGGGAGTCTGCACATTGACATTTTATTTCCTCCTGCCACTAGTACAGATGTCCCTGTGAATGTGCTGGGTGAGGGGAGAGTCGAGGGGCTGGCCATTACCCCTTGAAGTGTCTACTCTGCAGGTGACATAGAGCTGCTTGCTCCGCACCCTCTTCATCCCTGTTGAACCGGACCCCTCGTCTGGAGCTACTACCGATCTCAGCCTCATGAACCAGCTGAAACCGTCCCATGGAAGCTACAGTTGTTCATAACTCCTGAACACCCAGATTATGCAGCCAACCAGTGTGCGCACACCGTTAGATTGGAAGAGCCCATACTTTCCCCCAGGGGCTCGGCACAAAGAGGGCAAATAAATCTTCTCCCCTGCACAGTACATCGTCCACTGACCCAGAACATATGCAGCACGGATAGCAGAAATACAAACTTCCTCAGAACAAGCACATGAAAAGCAACAGGAGGAACAACTTTGCTCACACACAGAACACACCCAGTGTATAAATCAACAATGCAATCTTCTTTCAGTTTTAAAAAATGTCTTGTTTAGAAAAAAAGTGTAAATGCATTTGTGCCAAGCAATTTTCGTGGGAATAAATGTGCACTATCCACACCTGAATTATGAAAGGAAATTTGCAATACAAATACAAATTGCAGATACAAGACGCATTCAGGGCTGTTTGCATCTCAATAGATGCCCCTGCTCCTGAAGCTGCAGCCCCTCCTTCTCAGCCACCTTCAAGCACCTCTTAACAGCTCATCAAGGTTGGAGGTGTGAGGGGTGGGGGCTGCAGCTTCAAGAGCAGGGGCATCTATTCAGAGAACAGCCCTGAATGCGTCAAGTCAAGTCAAGAAGGGAGGTGGGTGGAAGCTGTGCCTGCTTTAGGGATGTGCGACCGTGCCCGGTTAAAATTACGGACAAATGGCGTCCGTTAAAGAATCCTTCACGGACAACGGACAGATGGCCGAAATTACGGACTGTCCGTGAAATTTACGGACGGTTGGTCACCCTAGCGTACACCCCCCTCCCCTCCCACTCACCGGGCTCTTTCGGCGTGTCTCCTCTGCAGCGCTGGTCGGAGTCGGCCGGCTTCACTGCTTCCTTCGGCGGCGGCGGGCGGAACTTCCTGCTGGATTGCAGGCCCCGCCCCCGTCTCGGCCAAAAGTGCCTGACTTCCGGTTTTCACGGAGCAGGGCTGCGGCGGTGATTTCTTTTGGGGGCAACAGCGGTAGTCACCCTCGAATTCGCAATGCAATATTAGTATTGGCAAAAATGTGTAACGAGTCGCCACAATAATAGTATTTATTTAAAACGTAACCTACCTGCATCTCAGATGATTGTGTTCTTTTCCCTTTGCCTGTCTGTGCACGGTCAAGAAGTCTCTTTTGATCTATCTCACTGGCAGGAAGGAGCCTGGGCTCAAGGGCCGGATTGTGATTGCGTAACATGAAGTTGATAAACAACAAGCTAGTGTCTAGGGGGGGGGGGGGGGTGAGGGCTCGCCTCATGGTTTGGACCCTATGCAACACACACTCCACACAATACCACTCAGTGCCACAATTATATGCTACATAATTACACTGCACTCAATGCAACATACACTCCAAACAATACCACTCAGTGCCACATAATTACACGCCACACAATTACACTCTACTGAATACATCATACACTCCACATAATTACATGCCACATAATTACACTGCACTCAACGCAACATACACTCCAAATACCACTGTGTCACATAATTACACACCACATAATTATACTCTACTGAATGCAACACACTCCACACAATACCACTCAGTGCCACATAATTATGCTTCATAACTACATTGCACTCAACGCAGCATACACTCCAAATACCACTCAGTGCCACATAATTACACGCCACATAATTACATTGCACTCAATGCAACATACACTCCAAATACCACTCAGTGCCACATAATTACATGCCACATAGTTACATTGCACTCAATGCAAAATACACTCCGAATACCACTCAGTGCCACATAATTACACGCCACATAATTACACTCTACTGATTAGACTGCGCTCAATGCAACATACACTCCAAATACCACTCAGTGCCACATAATTACACGCCACATAATTACACTCTACTGATTAGACTGCGCTCAATGCAACATACAATACACTCCAAATACCACTCAGTGCCACATAATCACACGCCACATAATTACACTCTACTGATTAGACTGCGCTCAATGCAACATACACTCCAAATACCACTCAGTGCCACATAATTACACGCCACATAATTACACTCTACTGATTAGACTGCGCTCAATGCAACATACACTCCAAATACAGTTCAGTGCCACATAATTACACACCACATAATTACACTGCACTCAATGCAACATACACTCCAAATACAACTCAGTGCCACATAATTACACACCACATAATTACACTGCACTCAATGCAACATACACTCCAAATACAACTCAGTGCCACATAATTGCACGCCACATAATTACACTGCACTCAATGCAACATGCACTCCAAATACCACTCAGTGCCACATAATTACACGCCACATAATTACACTGCACTCAACATCTAAGTCACGTAAATACAACACATATTGCATTACAAATGCTATAGGTGTCACATTTGCGAAAGTTAAAACTATTGGCATTGTAAATGACAAAGCTATTAATTTTGGTATTTTCAAAACCAACAGATAAATATAAAATTTGTCATTTACAATACCAACAGCTCAAACGTTCCTAATGCGAGACCTATTGCATTGCAAATGCTTGTTTTAGGACTTGTGCCCTGCTTCTACTCATCCACTCAATGATTCCATCCATTGACCCTATCACTCATCCATCGTTCACTCATCCATCCACCCATTCACTCACCAATCATCCACCCTTTCACTCATCCATCCATCCTTTTGCCATTATCCATCTTTTCACCTTTTCAATCATCCATTCACCAATCCATCCAGCCATCCATTCATCCCTTCACTCACTCACCTGCCAACCTTTTCATATTAATTATGAGCTGAGCCTTCGTCTGCAGAGTTCCAGACAGATGAGACCTATCAAAAATGTCACCCCTGCTGTAGTTCCTAAAGCAAGGGGGGGGGGGGGGGTGGAGGGTTCACTATGCCCCTGCACATAGGCAATCTGAAAAAGTGGAAGTCATGAGTCATGCACAATGTACAGTGCCAGGATGTGAGGTGACTGTGACATGGTGTTGTTTCCAGGGCTTTAAGCTGGATGAAAAAAAGGGGGGGTCGTCTCTCAAAAGGGGGTGTTCGATGTAATTAAGGGTGGGGCTTAAAACACCTAAGCTAAAAATCTGTGTTTAGCATAGTGTGCAACTGGACTGGTATTTTCCCTCTTCTGTCATTGTATCCAGATATATAACAAGTAACGTTACACCTAGAACAAGCCCGAAGTATTGGCTTTGTCAGTGGTTGTTAGATGCATAAAATAAGAATGCAGCAACCATAGCTTTGTTCAATACAATATTGAAACCGCACTTTTCTAAAATGATGAGCCAGAAAGAACTCTAGCCCGGGCCCCTTCTTTTCAACTTGTTTCACCAGTTTCTTTAAATGAACTGGATTCTGTAGCAGCATTTGCGTGTTTGCACATTTCTTTCAAAATGCGCTGCCCTAGACCGAGGCAGGAGGAGGCCCACCACATGCAGTAACACTCCATTGTCATTCTGTATGTGGCAATCATCAGCCCCATACAAAATGACAAAGGGCGGGTGGGGCTGCTCTTGTGCTCGAGGAGGAGCGCGCAGCGCCCCATCAAGGGGCTAAGGCTTCTCACATGGGAGCAGTGCTGCTCCCTGTGATGGACAAAAGTACGGACAAAAGGCGTCCGTAAAAAGGATCCTCACGGACAACGGACGTGAGGTCCAAATTACGGACTGTCCGTGAAATTTACGGACGGTTGGTCACCCTAGTGCTAGCTGCAACAGAAGCCCTCACGTCCATAGGGCAGTGGCTGCGTACGTGGAGACCCCAGCCCATCCAAATATAGCTCAACAGTGCTAAGTTTGCAAAGAGCGTTCGCATCACGTGTGCAGAGTACCAACTCGAGTGCCACCTCTTATCATGGCCAACATTCCTGCAATAGAACCCTTTGTGACTTGAGGGAGCCCCCTCTGCGCATGCGCCCAGGTAGGGACACTGGGTGGAAAGCGTGGAGTTATACTTCAAAGCCACTGACATGAGGACGAATGAAAGAGGGCCGTGATCCTACATCTTGGGGGTAAAACCATCCATAAGATCCCCCAAACCATTACAGAAGCTGCCCCGAAGACGCATAACATGCTCATAGACGCTCTTAACGCATACTTTGAACCGATGGCAAATCATGACTATGAAAGATTCGTGTTCCGCCAGGCCAGGCAACATGCGCAGGAGTCAATCAAAATCTTCTACACACAACTGAAGGAACTGGCAAGCACCTGTGGGTATGCGGATGAGAGGGAGGAGATACGAGGCCAAATAATCCAAGGGTGCGTACCAGCAAAGCTCTGTGAGCGCATCCTGCAGTAGTCAGGCAAATCGTTGGCAGACATTTTAACCATGGGCAGAAAGAAAGAATTATCTAAAGCTCAGGCCTCATGGAATCTGCCCTACAAAGGGCGGTAATGATGGAACCAGTTAATGCCATTGTACCAACTGCAAGCCCTAGTAAACCCAAGAATGTCACTACACAGCTCAATCCTGCGGTTATTGTGGTAGTCCAACTCATCTTTCAATTGCTTGGTGAGGGGAAAGAAATGTTCAGGGTTTGGGAATTTTAATCAATATGCAAAGGTCTTTTGCTCGAGCAAAGGATTTATTTATTTATTTATTTATATTCTTATATAGTGCAGGATTCGACCCCCGAAGGGGTATCTCTGCGCTTGCGCTGCTGCTGGAAAATTCCCAATCAGGTATTAAAATCTGTAAAGTAAGTTAGGAAGTCGAAAATAGATATGTTTTGAGAGACTTCCTAAAAGACTGGAAATTAGTATTTTGTTTCAGAGTGACAGGGAGTGTGTGAGGATGGACCTCTTGAACTACCGTCAACGCAGTGCCGGACACACAAGAAACAGTGACATGGATAAGGACATGGGTGCCAAGCATAAGATCCACTCTGTATTTACAATAGGTGTAGCATTGCGTTTGCAGCGTCATCTACCCCAGTGCCAAATATAAGTAGGAGTACATCCAATACTAGCCATTGCAGTTATTGGGACGTCTATTAACATAATGTCCGCAGAGGAATATCAGGGCCTGCACCCTGTCCCGCCACTCCAAAAAGCAGCAATCAGGGTATTTGCATTTGAACAAGATACGCCTTCACCTTTGTGAAGAAAGTTCCGGACATCGATTGCCCATGGGTCTCAGTCTGTAGGCTCCCAGACCTATGTCACCGAGTGTGATCATGGCATGCTGCTTGGATGTTACGCTGCAGAGGCCCTGGCGATTGTCAAATTTGCGTTTGGAGTTCATCAGGAGGTAGTGTGCCACAACGTGGCAGAATTCTCTGTAGTATTCAAGGGTATTGAGTGCCTGAAGGGTAAAGAAATTAAGTTACATAGCCCATAGCCCTGTGACAAATTGCCTTTCACCTGAGGCTTCAGGTAGAGAGGGAATAGAGAAGCTAGAAGCTGCAGGGATAATTGAGAAAATGACAGGCCCACACCTGGAGTATCCCTATCATGCTGACATGGAAGCCAAAACAGCCGGACGAAGTGTGCATATGCGTAGGTATGTGGCTACGCAATGTTGCCATTAGAAGGGAATATCATCTGACTACTCCCACGACGACTTGATAGGAGAACTAAGTGGAGCCAGCTGGTTCTCGGAGGTAGACCTAAGATCAGGCTACCACCAGCTCACCCTTGTGGAGGAATCAAGGTATATAACATCTTTTTCCACTGATATGGGACTTTAGCGCTACCGGAGACTAAACTTTGGCATTTCCAGTGCCTTTGAGGTGTTCCAGAACACCATACAGAAACTCTTGGTAGGTCACCCCGGAGTAGTCAGTGTCAGTGAAGATATTCTCTTATATGCCAAGTCTGTACCAGAACACAACAGCAAGCTAAGGAAAGGCCTCCAAAGGAAACAAGATTCTAGGCATAACCTAAATCAAAGCAAAAGCGAATTCCTTAAGCATAAGCTTATTTTTTTCTGACATAAATTCTCAGCTGAGGGAGTGACACTGGGTGCCGAAAAGGTGCAAGATATCAAGGAAGGGCCCCCACCTTACACAGTGTCAGAGGCTAGCTGTTTTTTAGGCATGGTAAATTATTGTGGCTGATTCATTAAAAACTTGAAAACCCTGACCCAGCCACTCTGCCACCTCACTAAGTCTCAGTCCCCTGGACCTGGGGCTTGGAACAAGAACATATGTATCAGGCAACCATAGACAGCTTATCAGCTAACACGACTCTCATGTATTTCGACCCCAGGAGAGAAACTACTATGAAAGTGGATGCCGTCCCAAATGGCTTGGGAGTGGTGTTTCTGCAAAGACCTGAACGAGGAGATTACTCCCCAGTGGCATTTGAGAGGTGATCCCCCACGAAGACCGAACAGAGATACTCGACAATCGAGAAAGAGGCCATAACCATGCATTGGGGGTGTCACCATTTCCATTTGAATGCCTATGGACCTCCTTTTGTAGTTAGCACCGACCACAAACCCCTCATTTCACACTTCTGAGGGACAGCCTCTAAACCACCCCAACAGATTGAGAAGTAGATACTTCAACTTCAAGGAAATAAAGTAGAATACAGCCCGGGGTCCCAAAAGTGTGCAGATATCTGTCAAGGCACACCCGGGCTTCTAGGCGAGTCCAGGAAGAATAATCAGACGAAACTGAAGAATATGTAAGATATATTGTGGATTGATCAAGCCCTCTCCCAATTTCCGTGGAAGCCATAAGCAGCTGCACAGGACAAAAGCTCCAGAGAGAAATCGAGGTTGTCAGAAGTAATTAGTGGCCTAAGTTCAAAGCCCACTGTGCTCTGCGTAAATCAGACACCCAGCACATTTTGGAAATCCTATATCACGTATGCCAGGAGCTGGCTGCTGACCTGGATGGACCTCTCGTCATAAGACATCATCTAGTCATTTCCACCAGTCTCACCTTCTAAGTGGTTCAGCTTGCCCATGCTGGGCATCAAGAGATGGTCAAGACCAAGAGCCGTCTGCAAACAAAGGTATGGTTCCCCTTGATGGATGAGTAGGTCAAGACTATGGTATGGTCTTGCCTGTGGGGTCAGGCGTCAGTAGGGCCTAGTCTACCGGCGCAAGTGCTAACAGAGAGAGGACTGCAACAGCTGTGGTTCTGTGCAAGTTTAGATTTTGGGAGCCTACCTGCTGGAAGGCATGCCATGAGGCTAATTGAAGATTACAAAGTGGAAATCATCACCTCTCAAAGCGCCCAAAAGGTTCTACCAAATTGGAGAAAATAATGGCTATGCATGGCGTCCTAAAGGAACTGAGGACTGACAATGGACTGCCATTTCAGGGGCAAGAGGTAGCGTCATACTAAAAATCTTTAGGCATTGGCCACAAGAAGGTCATTTCTTGTTGGCCAGAAACCACCGGGGAGGTGGAGAGGTTTATGAGAGCTCTAAACAGTCATCAGGAATCCACATGCCAATCAACAACCCTATGAGTGGGCTATATATTCCTTCTTGCGCGAATAGTGCCAGACCCCACATTCTACCAAAGGGCAGGTTGCAGGGCCTCTCTCCATGGGGCGGGTAGTTCAGAACTCCATCCCTCACCTCCCTACATGGAAACCCGATCCCATTGATGACCAGAGAGTTTTTGACAAGAGACGTGCCTCCAATGCTTGCTCCAGCCAGTGCCGGAATGCAAAGCTGTCCCCTCTCAAAACAGGGAATGTGGAGTTGGTCGGAGGCAGGTCTCCTGGGAGCAAGTTTAGATTGCCTTTTGAACGACACCCATGGACAATTGTTCACATTCATAGTACTAAAGTGACAGCATGTCGCAGAGAAGAAGTTACCATCTCCCAGGTCAAGCAGTTTTATACCCAGGCTCTCCTAGTCCGAAAACTGGAAGAAGAAGACGCTGACCTGGGCGATCTGGAAGACGTACCTGTGGCGGAAAGTAGACCTTCTACGATCCCTGAACTAGTGAGTAGTAGAGCCAGTGAGGCCAGCTCCATCAGAATCTCAGTGGGAGGAACAGAAATTTCGTAACCAGACAATCTGACGAGCTGAAACACTTGCACCAGGTATGTACTACGCAGCAACCTAGTGCCCTCGACCCGGTTGCGAGATCATTTGTTGTGATAATATGCACTCCGATACAAGGTAACCCAAGTTGTCTAAGTATACTGTTTTATCCAATACGAAGGTCACCCTTCATCTCCGGACATCTGAGAGACCTTCACTGGCTCCCCATCAACAAAAGAATCACCTTCCGCCTCCTCACCCACGCACACAAAGCCCTACACGACCAAGGCCCGAGCTACCTCAACAGCCGGATCAACTTCTACGCTCCCAAACGCCACCTCCGATCAGCCAACCACGCCCTCGCCGCCGTCCCCCGCATCCGAAGAGCGACCACAGGAGGAAGGTCCTTCTCCTACCTGGCCGCCAAGACCTGGAACTCCCGACCGACCGACCTGCGCCTGACCCAAGACCACCTCTCCTTCAGGAAGAAGCTGAAGACCTGGCTGTTCGAGCAGTAGCGGCACCCCCCCCCTCCCCCAAGCGCCTTGAGACCCTACGGGTATGTAGCGCGCTCTATAAGTGTCATTGATTGATTGATTGATTGATTGTACTGTGATGTCTTGATTATCATCTCAAGGCTGTGTTTGCATTTGTTTTAGAATAAAGGAGGAATGCTGTGTCGTACCGGTGAACTAGCCGCTACAAGGATATGTGGACTATAGAATCTCTGCGAGGGGGTTTGGTAGTCCCACGGTCATGGGGTGATTTTTTTTTTTAAAAAACTTTATTTTTCATTTACAATTATAAAAACATATCGTCAATGATACAGCATACAGGGTCATACCTTCTTTTTTGTTGTTGATACTTGGTACAGGTTGCAGTATTGGAGATAAACAATCACAAGGTAAATAATCATCCTTGTATATAACACAGTGAGGAACAGGGCATGGCGTAAACCAAATACATATAGGCTGTACATTAATTCTCTCGGCCTCCATTATCAAGTTGGTCTTCCTCATCCAACCCACTCTCCCCGCTCTCTGATGTGTTGTGAGCAGGGCCGGATTGGCTGTTGCGGGCACCGGGCAATCCCCCGGTGCGCCGCAAGGTTGGGGGCCGTTTTTGTTACAGGGACGTTTTTTGCAATCGGCCCTGTATCAAAGTCGTCCGAAAACCAGCCCTGGCCCAGAGCTTGATTGCACCCCCAACCTCCCCCCAGAGGCCGGCTGAGCACTTTGCCAGGGCCGGTTTTGGTTCCCAGTCCGGCCCTGGTTGTGAGCGGACTCGTCCTACGTGGGTGATGTTTAATAAACACTGGGACAGGGAGACCACCTGCGCTAGAACTGTGATCAGTATAATCACTGTCTCTGTGTTTTTAAGGATCCTGTATGCCTGTTGCCATCTGATACACCGCTGGCGCTCCTAACCACTCAGAGCGGCCAACATAGCAGTCACCATGAAGTTATCATGAGTACACAGTGACAGAGTGGAACGTGCTGTTGCAGCGACACTTTTGGGAAAGGGAAATTTAGATACTACAAGAGGGAGGCACTGAAAAAAAACAGTGGGATAGCAAGAGCAGGGCACAGAGCAAGGAAACACGAGAACCACAAGACACAACTACTCACAAGGGAACAGACCACCCAGCAAACCTGGTCATACACCACCACTAAGAGACCAACCAAGTCATTTTGACTTGACCCACTGACTCGCCGCGTCATGGGAGTCCATGGACACTGGAGGAGGATTCCTGCCAAATTTAGAGATCTCGGTGGTTCAGCGGAGTCACCAGTGCGGTGAAACCATTGAATGCACTGAACTTTGTCAAGTTGGCGCCATGAGTGTTGCACTAATCAGCAACGTTTTTTTATTTCAAGAAACAAATTCCCTCTGCAGCAGCCTGCGCAGTGAGTTTTTCTCCTGTATGTTTGGATCACTGCTTGATTTCTCTGCCTGCGACCACCATCACCATGCCTTGCGAGGCGCGCCTGGGTAAAGAAAGAAACGACTGCCAGGGCATGGACTTATGAGAATGTTTGCGGCTTTGCCATTAGAAATTACTTAGTTGCCCCACCTCTAATAGGGAACAGCAAGATTGGTGGGGCTGGAGAAATGTGATTCATGGCAGTGCTCCAAACTCTAAATGACCCTTCAGTACTTGCGCCTCCTTCGGCTACCGCACTGTGAGGTCACGGAATCATCGAATTAGACAATCGTGCCTATGTGGATGACATTTGGACCTGGAACTGGGGTGGTGGGTGGGTAGTTCGGGGGGGGTGGCGGGGTTTGGGGTACAAGGTTTAAGGGGTTTTCATTCAAAGGGACACTTTTATGTAGCTTTATTGGGACCTGGCTTGCACAGCAAGTATCTCGTTCTGCAATTGTGCGTTTTGCCTTTTTCGCGGGTAGTCTTCAGGAGCCTTTGTTCCTCACACTCGAAAGACTAGCCATGGTTCCTGAACTGCTCGTACCTATGCGAATCTGTCCCCCATGGTTAATGTTTTACTTTGTAACTAAAAGCTGTATGAACGCTGGGTAGGCCGAATGTTGACGCCGATCCAGTAAATAACGCATGATGATGTCTTTGATCAGTATGTGCAGCACAATAAACATACTTTAAACATAAATGACCCTTCAACATTGGCAGAAGTTGCGTTATATACATTCAACTTGACAAATGGCTTCCATCAGGAAAAGCAGCCTTCCCACTGTCTGAATATGTGCTGAGCGATCAGGGGTTGCCCCCGGGGCACCACATGAACTGCAGGGGGTTCTATCTTCATCCCTCCCTTACCTTTATTATTTCCCCAAATTTAAGATCTTCAGAAAACCCGAAGAAGCCGCAGACATGCAGGGCAACCATGGCGTCCTTTGTGTAGCTGCAATGCAAAGAGACTAGAACCATACACCCTAATGCTGCAGCGCGCCGCTTCCTCCAGCCACAGGGACTTTAAATCTGGTGTCACATAGTGACAGATTCCTAAGGCACCTGCCTGCAGTCGCCTTTATGTAGCACCAGCTTTGCTTATGTGACCAATTGCTTTCTTTTTTTGCGTTATAATTTTTTATTAGCATTTCATAAATACAATAAAAGAAATATATGATAAAATTGTAAATTCTAAAACATTTTGTAATAGAGAAATATTGATGAATACAGTTATAAATAGAAACGCAAATGCATCAAAATCCATCGAATAGAAGAAAGGGAATAATTAGGGGAAGAACATAATATAGCAAGTAAAATTAATACAATCACCATTAAATATTAAATGGTGAATATGAAATACTAAAGTGTTAAGCCAATAAACTGTCAACAAATCATTAAAAGCTGAAGATAATAAAGTAATAATTTGGTAAAACATTAATTACACATTTCATTAAGAAAATTCATTTGAGATACTAAAAGGTAAATGCACTATGGAGAATACAGGATCACTCCAGCAGCAGGTATGAGTATGATATGGATATATTTACTAACAAACAATTACCTTCTGAGTGCTGCCATACCTTTCTTACATACTACCGAAATGTTGTCTCCTTTGCGCCTCCTACATGTTTGTTATGCAGTTTTCTCATTTTGCTTTCTCCTTCAGTGCTCACTAGTACTTCTGTTACTTGAGAAAGGTGGTTGGTTTATGGTGCATCTGTGGCACACAGTGGCCCCTTTTTAGGTCTTGCCTGTCAATGCGCTTGCTCATTGAGCTTGCAAGATTATAGGGGCTTGTCCAGAGCTTAACTAAACTGGCGATTTCATGCAGTGCACGTGGACACAAGCACGCGCATTTCTCCACATCAAAGCTATCAGCCTCCCTCCCACAGGCTTCCCCAGCGTGCGCAGTGCGCGCTGGCCTCACTTCTCCTCCCCCTAATTGCTTTTTTTCACGGCCGCCATGCCGTGAGCTACATCAAAGGTTTCGGCTCCCCGCCCTCTGCTTCACGGACGCTTCTCAGGCCACCAGTAGTTGGGTACTTCCTATGTCGAGAAATGCAGTGTTGGGAGATCGCCCGTATCCACTTTTCATTTCCTCTGCTGCAACTTTTGAGGTTCCGTGACAATTATAAGTGGTGTTTTCGACTCGTTAGAATATGGACGAGTTTGGTATCTATGAACCGCAAATAACGAGTTTAGTGGGTGTACGCGTTTTCGCTACACTGACTTGAACCGTTCGTCCTATTCGTGGGTTTCTTCATCTGAACCCACGGGTTCCATTTTAGATACGGCACCCATTTTGTCTCTTGCCCTCAAGTAGCCAGCGAACGGACACTGTCCGCTTCGTGACCCTGGGATTCCCAAACTCTTGCGGAAGACACGTGTTCCTTTGAGGGTGTCTTTATGATGAGGAGGATGATACTGCAAAGGTAGATGGCCCCGCTCGAGGCTCATCTTGCCATGCCGGTCTATTGTTTCAGCCGTGCATTCATTACGTATGACTCCTTTGATCCTGCAATCGTGTTTCCGATATCGCCCCCTACACTCTTTTCAATCTGTTGTCTATCTTTGTCTTCACTTACACCTGTTTCTGACCTGTTCCTTAAACTAGTTTACAGCCGGAATGGAATGTACTTAATGGTGGGATAACGTGCTTTTACAGTTGGGAACCGACGATACGACTGTAATTATGTTCCGGGACTCTGGATACATGAAAGCAACCCTTTTGAAGTTTACTGTGGGAACTGAGTTGTAACCTTTTGTTCACCATGTTGTGCTATGACCTAAAATTGTATAAAAGGAGCGATCCACTGTTGCAATTTGAAGCAGTCTCCTAGAACCTACACGCGTTGTACTTCTTGTGACTTCTGTGTTCCCTGCAGTAAATAAATCTCGATCTTTGACGCCGAAGGAAGTGTCCCGTGTCTCTGTAATTTGTACGCCGGAACAGGTAACCCACAAAGGTTTCAGGTGTTGTCCCCTGGCACCGCTGGGCCTTAGAATAGCCCAGTCCTTCAGTTGGCGCCCAACGTGGGGCGACATCAGCGGTACCGGTCCAAAGCCCGACGATCGTGAGGAACTTCGTGTGAAATCTCCGAGGGAAGGTGCACCCCGCTTCATCGATCCTGTTGTCGAAATAAGTGGTCCGAAGACTTTTCTCGCGAAGATCCCCGCCTCCTGATGGCTGCGACGGACTGATGCCCTGACTGTCGACCTGTTTTGGCGCTTGGCGTAGTCCTTTGTACAGCGAGACGATTGACGGGCCTTCCTGGTGACGCCATTGATCTTTCAGTTAAGTATTTGTGGGTCGCTCCCAGAGTCCTTGGTTGTTGTTGAAACTTGGTTGTTTGCATGGTTCCATTGCAATTATGGTTCTTACTATTTGGTTCTTAGTTGTTGGGTTTTATTTGACGATTGCAATTGCCAAAAACCGAGGGTTTTGCATTTTTGCGACGATATCGTAATTCGATAACCCTTGAAGTTTGTGAAACTCGGTTAGTGTGCACGATGCCTGGCTGTAGTACTTTTTTTAGTTGTTTTAAAAGTTGTGGTGCGGATTCCCGATTGGAGGACTCATGTCCGATACCTCCAGTTGGAACTCCGGTCTATGAGCTATATAGTCGTCATGGAGTGGGTCCTATCGCATATAATGATTATTGGATCCACTATACTAAAGATGATGGTGTCCTTAGTTGGCCACCTCATGGTAGTTTCGAAACAGCAATTTTGGATAATCTCGAAGCAAAATTGTTCAAAAAGAAGTCTAGGCCGGCCATGTTTGATTCCTTTCGGTTATGGCGTAAAGAGGCCAAGCAGAAAGAAATCAAACAGCTTAAAAGAAATAAGAGGGAAGGTATCGTTACGACGATGAGAAATGCAGAGCAGTTTCAGCGAGACAAAGAGGAGAAGGAAAAGGAAGTTTTTGATAGACTGCAACGTATGGCGGTGGATAAGTGTTATCCTGTTTTACCGTCGAGTATTGATAAGAAGGGAGAGGAAGCGGTAGAAGACCCTTTGTTGTCCTACCTACTGAAGTCGCCACCTCCATATGCACAGGATACTACAGCTCCTGTGGTTCCTCCTGTTCTTCAACCTGTTGTTCCGGCAGCTGCTGGTCAGCCTGTCCCTGGTCCTGTCTTTCCAAATCCTCTTGTTCCTCAAGTTGTCCCTATTGCCTTACCTGCTCCTGTTCCTACTGCTCCACTGCCTATACCTTCTCAGTCTGCTGTTCCCGCTACTTCTGCTTCCGCATGCAGTTGACACTCTCTTAAATCGTACAAAAACTCAACACTTGACGAGCGCAAGGTTGTCTGGTTTTGAGTTGACACTTTTGGCAAGTCATATACAAATAAAGCGCTGTAATGTACTAAACCCGGCGACGTTGTTGCCAACTTATATGGAATCAGATGATGTACCACCACATGATTGCTATTTGCGAACTGAGGAAGAAACGATGGGTCGTGTTGACCTAAAAAACACTCCATTGGCAGATCCCGACGGTACCTTGTATGTTGATGGTTCATTTTTTAAGTTGGCGAATGGTGATGTAACGACTGCGTATGCTGTGGTAACATTGAGTACGGTTGTGGAAGCTGCGAGATTGAATCAGAATTCCGCGCAGGCGGCAGAGTTGATTGCGTTGACGAGAGCGTGTGTTTTGTCGAAGGGAAAGCGAATGTGTTTACCGATAGTCAATATGCATTTGGCGTTGCACATAGCTTTGGTCGATTGTGGAGAGAAAGAGGATTTATGACATTGCATGGTACGAAGATCCAACACGGACAGCTCGTGAACGATCTTTTAGATGCACTTACATTGCCTAAGCAGGTGGCGATTATTAAATGCAGCGCGCACCGAAAAGTTACGGATGATGTTGGTCGTGGTAACGCGTTTGCTGATGAGATTGCTAAAGAGACAGCCAAGAACCTTGCAACCCGGATGTATGTTATGAGTCCAGTAAGGTGGCCGGCAGAGACTGGTATGTGTGAGGACACTGTTGAGAGCGTGAAAGCGATTCAGAATGAGGCTACCGAAACTGAAAAGACTAAGTGGAAAGAAAGCACGGGAAAGTTAGATGCGCACGGATGTTGGATTGATTTGTCGGAAAATCAGAGATGGATGTTGCCGGATGCATATGTGCTAGCCGTTGTGACTATGGCTCACGGCTTGTCACATATTAGCGCGAAAGGTATTTGCAAGTTGCTATCTCCTGTATGGAAGAATGATGGTATCGCTAAGTGTGCTGAGAGAGTGGTTAGGAATTGTATGATATGTATGATGTATAATCCTGGCAAGGGCACTCCTACCCCGCCTGGCCACTTTGCTCCTCCTACATGTCCCTTTGAGGTTATCCAACTGGACTTCATCCATATGGAGAGATGTAATAACTTGAAGTACGTTTTAGTTGTGGTTTGCGCATTCTCCAGATGGATCGAAGCCTATCCACTCAAAGATAATACTGCCTTGTCCACAGCGAAAGTCCTACTGAAGGAATACTTTCCTCGGTATGGAATGCCACGGATTGTATGGTCAGATAACGGAAGTGAGTTTGTGGGGAGTGTGATGAAGAGTGTGTGTAAGGGCCTTGGAATTAGACAAAAATTCCACAGTGCCAACCATCCCCAGTCAGCAGGTTTAGTTGAAGGGTACAATGGTACTCTGAAACTGAAACTTGCTAAGATCCAAGCTACGACTGGTTTGTCATGGCCTGATGCCTTGCCTCTGGCTCTCTTGTCGACCAGGGCGACTGTACACTCTCGAGTAGGGCTTAGCCCATATGAGATTGTGTTCGGCCGTCCTGCGAATGTTTGGGGAGTCCCTAGGCCTAAGGCCTTCGATAGTCTTGAATACCCAATGTTAATTGATTATCTTCATGATCTGACTGCTAAACTGAGGTTAATTCATCAACAGGTATTTGAAGCACTGCCGGCATAGACAGAGGGTCCTGGACATCGGCTCCAACCGGGTGACTGGGTGGTTACCCATAATTTCGTCAGGAAGCACAATTTGGAGCCGAGATTCGTGGGCCCGTTTCAGGTTCTTCTTGCTACAAGAACTGCAGTTCGTCTGGAAGGCCGGAAAAATTGGGTGCATGCCACCCACACCAAAAAGGTGCCTATACCTTTACCAGCAGATTCGTGGGTGAGGACTGGCATCGGCGCAACGGAAACTGAAACCCCAACGAAATTTGTGCGGTTCAGCGATGATCAACCTTTAGGAAATACTTCATTGCAGTCCGATACCTTTGTTGAACCTTTGTCATTGGAGAAATTGAGACTTGAACCATCATCTGATCAACAGGACTCTGTTCCGCAGCCTGAACAATTATTTGAAGAACAGACTCGTCCTGGAAGTAGCAGATATTTTCTTCGTTCTCACAACAAAGACTAATAAAACACTTTTTGCTTTTTTTTCCCCTTTTGAATTCATATTACCTTTTTTCTGTTGTTTTGAACATTATGAACCATTGTAATCTCTATTAATTTTTGAGTTCTTTTCCACGTATGTTTTTCCACAGCTAGGAGATTTTATATTAACTTTGAATTCTTAATTAAAGAAAATCTTACGTCCAGGTTGACCGTAGGGCCGTGCGGGTACTTCCTTCTGTTTAGCAGGTTCCTGACACTAGGTCGGTACTTTTGTCGATTCCTGGGAACTCCTGGGAATTGATAATCGCCACTCAGAACGAAGTGCGTCAAGAACGTTGCAGACGGTTTTTAGAGGATGGAATTCTCAAAGTTGTCAGAAGTGGAGAAGACTTTAGCTCAAAGATCGACACTATACAGGGTTGTACAAACTAAATGCTTTTTCTTTCAGGTGTTCCTGCTGTTTCTGACTGTTTCCATGCTTCTAGTGGGTGGAGTTTATTTTGGATTACAGTCGTTATTGCCTTTTGCTTTACCTACTACTTCTTCTGAACCACAATCTACTTCCACTGTTTCTCCACATTCCTTTCACCCTCTACCCCAACACGAACAGGTTAGACGTGCGGAATTCATGAACAACTCCTTTGTCCAAATCCTTCATCAGCATCAGTTGGTGATGAATACTACCAACTGTTGGGTGTGTGGTTTAATGCCACATACCATGGATAGGGGAATTCCGTATTTGGGTCTTCCTTACAGTTCCCAGGGGTCAGCTCGAGCATTCCAAACTATGTTTCGTAGCGCACTAGATTCCTACCCCCATCGAGAGCCACGCACTACAGATCATGGTCCTGGCCCGTACCACAAGCCTTTGGCAAGAGCGATTGCTGACTTAGATAGAGATATTTTTGACGCATCGCTCATCCCAGAGGAAGAGGTGCGAGCATACAGAGATCTGAGTGAGGCTGAGTATAGCATGTCAGTGGGTGATAGACAGCTTAAGAGCTCATCTCCGATCTGGATCGTACCCCATCTCGGTAATTTCTGCTTGAAAGGTCTTGGTCGAAGCCCGCGAGCTCAGCTTGGGAGGAGTGCTTGCACTGAAACATATGTTTTACCAACACTCTCTTCCCCTGTTCTTTTGACTGCCAAGGGTACATACTTTGTATGTTACAACCGCGCCTATACATGGTTGCCCCGTGACTTCTCGGGCACCTGTTATATTGCGAATTTGCTGCCACCGACCTTCACCGTTGGTTCGGATTATCACAAGACTAGAGTTGTGAGAGGCGTTATTAGCGAAGAAGACACTGCCGGTCAAGAAGCAGGAGACTTCTTTACGGGTTTCTTGCCGTTTTGGGGACCTATGATCAATAGTAGGAACCTGAGACAGTTGACTCGAGTGGTGGAATCGACTGCTAATATAACTGCAAGTGCTCTTGGTAATCTGACAGCAGAGCTTCAGGCGGACAGGCTTATGACGTTGCAAAACCGTATGGTTCTAGACGTTGTTCTTGCAGATAGAGGTGGTGTATGTAAGGTGATCCATTCAAGTTGCTGTATTTTCATCCCTGATAACGCTCCAACTGTTTATCAAGCCATCTCGAAGTTGCATAAGATCTCCGAGTCCATACACGTGGACGTAGGTGATTGGACGCTACTAGGATGGTTTTGGGGCCTGATGTCGACATGGGGTTGGAAGATTCTGATGATCATTGGGGTTGTTGTAGCATTTCTGTTCACGTGTTGTCTTTGTGTGCAGTGTGGTCCTGCCTTATATGGCCTCTGTGCTACGACGTGTATAAGACGGCCATCTGTTATCAAGGAAGCATTGATGGATAGAATGATGTTGCTGCAACATCTGAATGATTTGATGAATATCGAGATCGATTCTGATATTGACTAGTGCTTGCCTACATGAGGGCAAAAGGAGCGTCTGAGGTTCCGTGACAATTATAAGTGGTGTTTTCGACTCGTTCGAATATGGACGAGTTTGGTATCTATGAACCGCAAATAACGAGTTTAGTGGGTGTACGCGTTTTCGCTACACTGGCTTGAACCGTTCGTCCTATTCGTGGGTTTCTTCATCTGAACCCACGGGTTCCATTTTAGATACGGCACCCATTTTGTCTCTTGCCCTCAAGTAGCCAGCGAACGGACACTGTCCGCTTCGTGACCCTGGGATTCCCAAACTCTTGCGGAAGACACGTGTTCCTTTGAGGGTGTCTTTATGATGAGGGGGATGATACTGCAAAGGCAGATGGCCCCGCTCGAGGCTCATCTTGCCGTGCCGGTCTATTGTTTCAGCCGTGCATTCATTACGTATGACTCCTTTGATCCTGCAATCGTGTTTCCGATATCGCCCCTACACTCTTTTCAATCTGTTGTCTATCTTTGTCTTCACTTACACCTGTTTCTGACTCTTTCCTTAAACTAGTTTACAGCCGGAATGGAATGTACTTAATGGTGGGATAACGTGCTTTTACAGTTGGGAACCGACGATACTACTGTAATTATGTTCTGGGACTCTGGATACATGAAAGCAACCCTTTTGAAGTTTACTGTGGGAACTGAGTTGTAACCTTTTGTTCACCATGTTGTGCTATGACCTAAAATTGTATAAAAGGAGCGATCCACTGTTGCAATTTGAAGCAGTCTCCTAGAACCTACACGCGTTGTACTTCTTGTGACTTCTGTGTTCCCTGCAGTAAATAAATCTCGATCTTTGACGCCGAAGGAAGTGTCCCGTGTCTCTGTAATTTGTACGCCGGAACAGGTAACCCACGAAGGTTTCAGGTGTTGTCCCCTGGCACCGCTGGGCCTTAGAATAGCCCAGTCCTTCACTTTCACGGCCGCACGGCCGTGTCTCGTTTTAACTTGTGATCTCCTCCCCCAGTGTAATTTTTTTTTTTTAAACTTGTTTGATGCCCTTTCGTTATCCCACCCCTTGCTCGCATTTTTATTCACGGCCGGCCGGCCGTACTTTCACTTTCACGGCCGCCAGGCCGTGTCTAGGTTTAACTTGTTCTGCCCATGCTTCTGATCCGTCCAGACTGTGCTGCTGGTATGGCCTCTTTTTCTGCGTTCCCGCTGCCTGTAGCTCTCCTAAAAGTAGTTGGGTACTTCCTATGTCGAGAAATGCAGTGTTGGGAGATCGCCCGCGTCCACTTTTCATTTCCTCTGCTGCAACTTTCACGGCCGCTAGGCTGTGTCTCGTTTTAACTTGTGTTCTCCTCCCCCAGTGTACTTTTTTAAAATTTTAAACTTGTTTGACGCCCTTTCGTTCTCCTACCCCTTGCTTGCTTTTCACCGTGCCCCCCCCTCACCTTCTCCTGGACAGTCCCCCCCCAACCCGGTCCTTCCCTCCTTTACTGGCAATCTGACCCGATGACCTGTAGACTGGCCCATTATTCAATGTTTTCTACTGTTGGAAGTGTGCAGCATATGGTCTAATGTGCTCTGCATTTCTTTCAACACTGATGAAGTTTGTATCAGAACTTCAAGGCAAACGCTGTATTTAGAAATAACGTTAAATTGACAAAGCCCCTGCTGCCGAGTTTACTGGCGCGCTTTCCGCCCTCCTCCTCACATGACGTTACCCATCCGCATAACCACCAAGCCCATGCCATCTTCGCCCGCTTGAACCTTCCGCTCCCTTGCAACTGCACTTTTCTTCTACCATTCAATCTCCATCCCACTGCGACTTTGGTCCCCTGCTGCGTCATCCCCCCCCCCCATTCTGTGCCCCCCCGCAGTCCCGACGCCCTCCACCTCAATGTTTTTTCCAGCCCTTTATGTAGTTTTGCATACTTGATCGGCTGTGAGTCTGTGTCTTCACAACCTCGGGGTGCAAGACTTCCGTCGAGGAACACTGTTGGTCTCATTAGAATGTAAGGTCCAAAATACAAGGGAAAGCAGAACAATTCAATTATTTAGTCGAGGGCGCTAAGGGCATAGTAGTGAAAAAAGTTTATTTATACACGTGTATTTGTTGTTTATGAATGCCACCTACATCCATGCGAAGGGACAAGGGCTGCAAACTGCGTGAGGTGGCGCTTCAGGTGGCCACAACGTATAGCGTTTCATGGCAGATTTCCAAGCGCTGTAAATTCAAGCGCATCAATGTAATGTGACTTAGTCTGTCCGCCTCAAGAAGATCCAAGAGTGAGTTGGCTATAGGCCAGTTGATTGCATATGAAGACATGTATGTGAGTTACGTTTGGTGCTGTATTTTTATATGTGTTCGTACGTATGTGGCTTTCATACTAAACTTTTTTTATTTTTGCACATTCGTTCTGCAACTAAAGTGCTTTCTGCCGGACAAAACAGTGATAGTTTGATTTGCTATTACTACTGATATGCTTTATTACAAATGGCACAAAAAAATGTTAAATAATGCTATAGGTGTCACATTTGCAAATTCTATAAATATTGGCATTTACAATAACAAAATTAAAACTTAAAAATTATTAGATTTACAAGACCAATAGCTCCAACTCTTCTAATGCGAGACCTATTGCATTTCCAATGCTTGTTGTACATGCTCTTTTGTGACAGCAAGGTTTCACAGAGTGGGGACAGACTGGAACTGATTGTTTCGCACTTTGTGCCATGGCTCGTTTTGGTACCCACCTACATTGTCCGAGGTGTGAATTTGGTGCTGATTGAACCTCTTCATTTAAATGATACTTCCTAGTTCCACTAGTTGACTACAGGGACACATAGCCCCGTTTTCTCACTCATTAGTTACAGATGCCTGGTGTAATTTCTCAGGTAGAAGTTCTGGCAGCAATTGTGTGCTAAAGCGAGAAGCGTGTAGCCCCCAAACACCAAGTTGAAGCAGTTGGGATGCAGTGAAACGGTGACATTAGTCAAACTCAGCATATCCATTCACCTCTCTGGTAAAAATCCACTGGTTACAGCATAAGGGCAGTTCAAGGGCACAGTTTCTAAGTGTTCCAGTTGGCAATTAGCAAGACTTTGGGCAATGTCAGCTCAGAGTTGTAACAATTGCTTACTAAAGAAAACAGAGGGTTTTATGAATACACATTTCACCAGTATTCACATGCCCACCTGAGTTATCAATGATGGTGTCATGCACTGGCATGCAGAAACCAACCTAGCAAACATATTCATTGGTGCCACACCATGACTGGCCTCAGAGGCAAAGCTTCAAAAATCACGATGGTCTAGATCGGTTTGCCATCTTAGCATGTGCCAGCTGATGTGGCGCTCAGTGTATGTCTCTGAACTGGACGTGGCAGAAGCTTTTGTAGGGCCTGGGTCACAAACATCATACGGGGCTCCCCCTGGCTTGGTGGTAGCATGACCCCCTCGTCTGGGCACGTTTCGATGAAGTTCATGCATATGGTGCCAGCTGGTGCAGCTGATGATATCAGATTCATCATGACCACGCTGACAATATGATGTCAAAACTCAACTGCATTGCCGTATCTCAGTTAGGCATCTATGTCAGTTCTTTCTGATATCACATCGACTGCGGGAAAGGAAATTAGACACAGGCTTTTATACAAAGATTGCAGACTCCCTTATTTTATACTACGTTGAGTGTACCTGTCAGAGTCCAGGCTTTTGCCCATCATCTCTTATTCGGTTATAACATAATCTTCATCATAGGGAACAAATAAGCAAATGTTATCCGTAGGAAATTGGGTTATTCGTTGAGCGGGGTGTAAAACCCTACTCAAGCAGAAACCACAATTCTTGTCAGGGTGAAGCACAAGAAAACCTCAAATTAACCTGTACTCAACCCTCTGGTAGTGTGGCACAAAAGCAGTCATGCTTAATTTCTAGGCAATGTGAAAGTATTTATGCAGCACTTTAAACAGGTATAAAATGAAAACATAATAAAACCCCAAACCAATTCAGAAAAATAGAGTTTAACGTAATAAATTATATGGCCGAGATGCCTGTCACCCCCTCCCAACACAATCCCCAAGGATGGGAAGACGGACGCAGTTTTGAACTTTTGGGAGGCGGGAGGGAGTTACCCTCCCGGCCGTATTTATTAAAATATGAAACAAAATTAAAACATTAAATAAACGTTTCATATCATGTACAATTTTCATTTATTACATTTCGATGAAGACATGTCCATTGGCTAACCTTAACAAATCTCTAATACAAAGGTTTTCCTAGCCGAGTCTAACATCCTGCAAATGCATACTTTCTAAATTAAAATTGTACATCCTAGCATTACGGGCCAACGGCAAGGTCGCAACCGGTGTCAGATCCCTACTACCAAAACTCTCGCCCTCACGGTGTGAGTGGCGGCCGCGCAGAGGACTGTACCCTCTGTGCCAACTCCAATTTCCCTTGTCTTGTTGGGGGCCCCCCATTTAAACTCAACGCCATCTTAAAGGTCGTCCGAGGACCCGTGTGAGGTGTCTGTAAGAAGGCAGCGTGGACTCCCCCCCCCCACCCCACACTGTCTATCACATCCGCCGTCGCGGATATCCGGGCCCCGGGAAATTCGCAGGAGGGGCATATAGCCGCCTCCTCCCCTGGAAGGGGCCTATGGCCGTCTTCCCCTAGGCGACCCATACTTAGTGGGTGCCGCCTCCCCGTGGGAGGGGCCAATGGCCGCCTCCCCCCGGGCGCTCCCATCTATAGTGGGTGGCGCCCCCCTCTAGGGACCTTGAAATTACTGCTCACCGATCATGACCTTACCGCCACAGGCCGGATAGTTGATCGGCTATCCGGCCCCCCCACACTCCTCCTAAAGGTCATGCTTCCTCAAACCCCTTAGCCAAGCTATGAAGTCTCCTATGAGTAAGACATTCCCCTCCCGGGACAAGTGAACCCCATCATCTAGATACATGTGATCGCCCCGAATACACCCATGCGGAATACTGTGCAACTGCGCCGAGCGAAACAACCTACCAATTTTGTTGTTGACCTTCTTTACTGAATGGTTCAGTGCTGATACCGAAAGGCCCCCCCGCCATACCTTCCTGGGAATCATGTGGGACCATGCAATCGTGCACCCCGGGATTCTTTTCGCCAGCCAGCTAACGGTAGACAAAACTCGCTCGAGTAATACTCGCCTACCGAGTGTCACCATGTCATTGCCCCCCAGGTGTACTATGATTACAGATGGCGGTGACCTCTGCCGCCCTAAGAGTCCCTCGACAAAAGATTCGAACTGGTCAATACAGAGCCCGCCCCTTCCGTGGAAGGCCACTCTGTACCCGTATTCCCCAGCTGCGCGAGTTGCGTCACCTGCTTTGAATACGTCCCCGGCCCGCCTCACGTATGACTGGCCCACGACCCACACCACTCTCTCCTCAGCCGGTGATCTCTGACCGCTGGTCCCCTGGTGCCGGGTCGACTGCAAATTCCGCCCCGCATAACATGCTCGCGAAACTGTAAATCAAACAGAAGACAAGAAGCGTGAGTGCATGTAACTTGACTTCACAACATGTGCAATCGCACATACCTTTTAAAACAATTCGAGGACCATCGTCCCAACTGTTTCACCTCTACAAGACTCTGAACCCTGGCTGTAGCCTCGGTAGCAGCCCCTATCCTAAAGGAGTGGGTCCCAAAATCGTACGGGTCCAAGCCCGCCATTGCGATTGCCATTGTTAGCACCCTCTGAAACTGAAACCTCGTCAGTGGGGTGGCATCAATGTGTCTCAGCAGGCTCCCCCCCATGTATCCGCCCTTCGCGCCAAATATTCCTCAACGCACTGTACCGGGCACATGGGGGACCCTCGTATGCGCTGGACAACAATACTGTCTCCCATAGCTCTCTGGTCAGTCTTGGACTTGACTATTGTGACCACCATTGAATCACCCCTAATCCGGATGTGATCCCGACATAGACCTCCCTCCACATCTTTCTTATTCTTTGCGACCAGTTCGCTCACCCGCATAGCCCATGGAACGCTAATGCGAAAGCGGCCCGGAACAAAACTGCTTCGAAATGGGAGGAACATGTCGTGGGCAGTATCGACATAAGCAGGGACAACCTTTCTAACCCAATTGGGCACCTCTCGTCTACTGTACGACCTTCCAGGCGTTGCCAGCCACGAAGGGCTTTTTTTACCAAAAAGGACGATGTCGGGTCCTTGATGCCACGCGCCTGCGCCATGAATGAAATGGCGGCCCGGTGCCTATTGGCCGTTGCTACTGATCGCCCTTCCCTGTGTAATGCTACCAGAAACCTTAGGAAGCAATCCTCCTGACCCCATTTGTCCTCCCCTGCCGGACCCAAAAATGCACAATAGGAACGAAACGCTCCTTCGTATGCCTTCCTCGTCCTGGGGGCTCAGCTTGATGCCACGAGGTCTTGTAATCCGGGGCACCGAGTAGCCAGAGTGCTTCGGGAAATGGTGCCGCCGCTAGGTCCGCGGAAGGTAGATAACCCCTGAAAGCCTGCATGTGTGAACGAGAGAGTGCATCAGCAGCCTGATTCAGTACACCCGGCACATGTTTCGCCCTGAATTGCACATTCAGTCTCATGCAAAGTAGTACAATTTCCTTCAATAATCGCAATATCCACTTGCAACGTGCTGCCCGATTATTTATACATTCAACAACAGTCATATTGTCGGACCAAAACACCACAGAGCGATCTCTGAACTCATCCGGCCATGCCATCAGAGCCACAAAAATGGGGAATAACTCGAGGAACCCAATGCTACCTGTGAGACCGCTGGTGTGCCACCACGTCGGCCATGTTTGCGCCGACCATCGATTACCAAAGATTGCGCCAAATCCCACGCTCCCCGCCGAGTCGGTCCACAAACCCAGCTCGTCCGAAGACGCTGGTGGCTTGTTCCACACCACTCGACCGTTGAAATCCGCCAGAAATGCCAACCATATGCGCATGTCCTGGCGAACCTCTGCAGACAGTCTCGTGCGGTGGTGTCCTTCCTTGAGACCAACCATAGCTTGTGCGATAGAGCGGGAAAAGGGGCGGGCCATTGGTATCACTCTTAGGGCAACGTTAAGCTGATCCACTGCTTGTTGTAACTGATGGAGGGTAACTTTCTCCTTGCTAATGCACAGTTCCAGGGTAGCCCTGAATTTCGCTACTTTCCCTACTGGCAAACGGAAACATCCCTCCACAGAATCGAGCTCAATTCCCAGAAACTCGAGTGAAGTAGATGGTCCAACCGTCTTACCTGGTGCCAATGGCACTCCGAATCCCTTCATGAGGGTGCAAAATTCCTGTAGCGCCTGCGCACATTTTGTGTCGCCGGCTGCCCCCAAGAACAAAAAATCATCTAAGTAATGCATAACATGGCTATGGCCAGTGGCTTTGGTGAATGCCCATTCTAAAAAACAGCTGAATTTCTCAAAATAAGCACAAGAGATGGAGCAACCCATTGGCATACATCTATCCATGTAGTAACGTCCCTGGAACACAAAGCCTAACAGACGCTGATCCCGTGGGTGTACCGGGAGCAACCGGAACGCCGACTCGATATCTGATTTCGCCATCAGCGCTCCGGGCCCCAGGCGATTCAACATGGTGACGGCATCATCGAAGGATGCGTACCGCACCGAACAAACTCCCGGGTCAATCGCATCGTTCACCGAGAGACCCCTCGGAGCTGATAAGTTATGGATCAGCCTAAATTCCCCGGATCCTTCTTGGGAACCACTACTAACGGGGAACAGATGAAATTAGTTACTGGCGGGTGCCTATATGGGCCAGCAACCCGGCCAAGGGCAACCTCTTTTGCAATCTTCCTCTCCACCACCGCTGGATTATGCTGAGCCGACAGTTGGTTTCTACAAAGTGGCTTCCCACGAAAATCCCCCGCCGGGATGTGGAAACCATATAAGAAGCCATTCCTCAACACCCCAGCGGAGACATGATCAGGGTATTCGTTTAGCCAGGGGATCATTGCCATGATATCAACGGGGGTAGGTAGTGGTACACAGTGGTCCCCCTCAGTCTTGTTTGGACCCTCCTCTACCCACCGTCCCACTATTCCTGGATCTGCACGAACTCTCGGGGTGCGAGGAATTCCCGCAACCTGCACACGCATGTCTGAACTTACATGTCCCTTGTGGCCTGGTGCAATTGCCCCTGTTAAAACTCCAACAGACCCCTCTCTTACCCCCATTCCCACCAGTCCTTGCTTGGTGGTCGCCACCGGGGCCCGCTCGAAAGGGCACCGCGGGCTGTTGGCGGGAAGGCCCCGACCCATTTCCGCCTAGCGAGGACGACTTCGTCGCGCCCGGCAGGAGCTGCTTCTGCCAAGAAATCGAGTCGAGACAATCCCACGTCAGAGATGAATCGTACTCCTTGGCCTTACGGAACTTCATATCGTAACCCATCCACTCATTGCCCTCATACGTTTCATAGAAATCCATTATTCGTGCCTGATAGCAAGACAATTTGGGCAAAACCTCGGGCTTACGTTCCCCAATAATTGCAGTAAACATCGCAAAGGCCTTGGCCCAATTTGTGATTGTCTCATCAACCCTGAATCCCGCCATTTTTGCTCGCCATAGACTCGGGTGCCACAAATCTTTCTGCGTCTTAGCATACTCCATCTCGCGATGGTCAGTCAGCAGAGAAAACATATTTACATACTTATCAGCCCATATCAATTCTTTCGTGGCCAACGGTATATGTTGGACCACCTTCTCCCGTCTTGAGGGCAAAGACCCCTCCCTCGCCATTGGCAATGCCTGCTTACCCGGCTCTATTGTCGTTCCCGCTGTTTTTTCGACGCCAGCTGCCGGTCCTTCCAAGGTCACCTGTGGGGGGACAAGAGGGAGATTCGCCTTTGCGGCATCTCGCGACTGCCGCAACTGCTGCATTAGTAACTTGGCCTCTTCGGCCGTGTCTTCAGGCGCCGTAGCACCCCCTGTTTTTCTGTCGAGCCATGCGGCCAACTGGGCGGCTAATTCTGGAGGCATGTCCTCCTCGTTGGCGGGCGTAACAACAACCGGGATCGGTTGACCCGCGTCCGGGATTGGTACCGGGGCCTCGAGTGGACTGCCCGGGCTCGCCGGGGGTACCTCGGGAACCGGGACCTCCCCCCCAGCCGCCCTATTCCTGACCCGTTTACCCCTACCCGCGGGGACAACTCCCGGCAAAGCCGGGCCTATTACCTTCTTCGGTTTACCCGTATTGTTCATCGCACCCATCTGCCTCTTCATGCTCGCCATATCTCTTACCAGCATGCGAAGCATCTGGTCAGTCTCGGACTTCTTTCCTGCCTTCCTGCCAGGCATTGTTATCGAATATTCGATCCAAGTTGATCAACACGGTCCTGGATCCTTAGCCTCGAAGTCGCTGAAAGAGAAACACAAGAATTACAAGTTCTCAAAATTGCTCCTTGTTCCGTCGAGGGCTCACGTGCAACGAGTGGGTGCAGCTTCCAAGCACAGGAACAAGAGGATGCTTCTTCAGATTCCCGCTCTCTTTATTCCTCTTCGGGAGGGGGTGAACCCTCCGCCGGTACGCCTACTGGGCATGGCCATCGGTGTAGGTGTCTAGGACAACCCCTCTTGGGCGGGAAAAGGCGCGCCCGGCTACGCCGCTTCGGGCATACCAGCCGTGACACGCCCCCCGCCCAAAATGGTTTCCCAGGAGGATCCGGGCCCCCAACCATACGTTCGGGGGGACCGAGTGGTCGCCCCTTTCCATTTGAGACAAAAACAATAACAAACCCAATCAGTAGAACCGGAGATATGCAATTTTAAAGATTTAAGTGAAAATAGTGTCTATCAGCACAAAGTGCCAACTGTGGTTATCTGGTCGGGCGGTACCAGGACAAAGTCACAAGTTCAGGCTTACCGCAATAGAGCATGGGCCAAATACAGAGACCAAGTTAGGCCTGCTGAACAAAGTACCTTAAATACTGCCCTGCATTGAGGATGCACTGTGTAGCAGCAGTTTCAATGAAGCCATCAACAGAGTCTTGGCAATGCGGAGTCCTGCATCGAGGATGTGCACGCAGTGGTGGTTTCCGAGAGGCTGTGAACTGCGATGCGAGGTCCTGCATTAGGAACGTGTCACGCAGCAACAGTTCCAATGCTGCACTGTGATGCATCGTACTGCGTCAGTTCTGGGAAGACCACAGCTGGGCTGGCAGAGGACCTTCAGGCCCCCATCCAAAGGTCAACCCTGGGGTGGCACCGCTTGGGGGTCAAGACTCAAAGCAGGCAGAGCCCAAGTGTTGATTCAAGGTGGTTGGAAACCTTTCTGTCCCTGAAGCTCTGACCAGGAGGCCAGTCAACTAGTCCTTCGAGTCACTCTGGTGATCCTGGATTCATGATGCAGGTCTAGTCCTTCTCACTCAGACAACAGGGCAGCAGAGTAGCAGCCCTTCTTGCAGCAGAGCAGTGCAGCAGTCCTTCTGAGTCTTCCACAGGTTCAGAGGTGTACTGAAGAGTTGGGTCTGAGGTTCCAATATTTATACTTGGTGCCAGCTGTAAAGTAGGAGAAGGTTTTGGAGGTTTCTACCCCCAGAGGTGTTTACATTTCCTACCTCCCTGTCCTGGTCCCAGCTTATCTGTGAGCACAAAGGACTAGTGTCAAACCCTGTTTGAGTGTGCTGAGGCAGAGACTTTGTGATGTACAAGTGTGGTAGGTGACAGCTCCGCACCGTCAGGTCAGAGATGGCCTACCCTGCCAACACCTCCTCCTCCTTTGTCTCACTGTCTGACAGCAATACACAAAGACTGGTTGCCAGTGAGAGAGCGCAAAACTGAGAAAAATGTATAAGTGCACCATATTTACTAGTTAGATGCATGAAATAGTTAAAGCACGTAGAAGTGTTGAAAATACATAAAGAATTGCATACATTTACGAGTGTTTAATCAATGTAGAGTGCATATTATAGAGTGTGAAGCTAATGTAGCAATGTTTAGAAATGTTAGAGTGCTGTTAAGACTCCATGTTATGTGACTGTTGCAGAAGAAAATGTAATGCTGCTAAACGTAGAAATGCAGGCCTCCTGGCAAGGTATGAAGAACGAAAACGTGCTTTTGCAGTTCACATTCAACGGATTATTACTTTCATTGCTATTCTAGAATATTATTGATCATGCATTAGAAATCATGTTTGTAGAAGTGTTTCATATAATCGGAGTGTATTAAATAGAATTGTTTTAGTTTTAAGAAATAAAGGTTCACAGAGTGCAGGCCACTTGCAAAGTAATTTAGTAGGCCTGGAAAGATAAAGTTGCTTCTTTGATCTGCACGTGTTAGTTAGAATCGAGTCTCGTTAAAGCATAAATTGTCATTTTTGTTCGAAGTTTATGGCCTAACCTAGATAACTGGAGGGTGGAATTTGGGGCCCTATTCATGGGTATCTGTTTGCAGGTGTGAAGGGGGTTCCAATCAAGAGAGTGATGAATAGAGCTCTGTCCGGGGGGGACAGGCACAGGCCTGGAGGAGGTTCCAAGAATGTAATGGGGGGTACCGGCGAGCGGAGAAGAAGCCTGGGAAGCAAGGTCAACGCTAACAAGAGGCCCAGAGGAGTATCAGCATGGAAGAAACCAGAATCGAAACCACGTGAAATGTGTACGTGAGGGGCGTTTCGACAATGCTTGTGATTTTGTATTAGGGACAGCACCCTGGGGTGGAGTTAGAGCAGATGGCCTGAGGACCCTTAGAGAGCGGATGGGTAGGCAGAGAGGGCACGACTTCAATGCACAGAATTACATCAGAGACTAAGGGAAAGTGAGTGAACTTCTTTGGAAGTCACCACTGCTGACACCTTTTTAGCTAAAGGGTTTGTTAAGTAGGGATGTCACTTAGTCTAGTGTAGGGACAGTCTAACCTGAATTTTCTTTTGCTGTAAATGACACTCAAATTACAACTTGTGTCTATTCTTGTAAACTTGCTGATTTTCGAGCTGGTCCTAGTAATATTTTTCTGTCGCTTAAGATCATTTAGAGAATTTATGTTCGTTTTAGTGCCAGTATACCTGATGAACCTTTTATTGAGATGTTTGTATATCCAGTTAACTTTGGCTTTATAATAAATCTTTAAAACTGATTTGTGGTAAGTGGTTCTTCAGAGTCGTGCCAATTATTGGTTTAATTAACCTGGTAGTAGATTGCTTTTTACTCTATGACAGGCAACAAAGATTCAGTCGACCTTATTGGGGATTTAGATCTAGAGTGATCAGATAGGAGATCAAAAAATCCCACCTTTCCAGTTGGTAGCAATATAGGATGGTTGCCTTCTTGAGGAAGGTGATCTAGACTAGGTTAAGATTACCCCGAGGCCCCTAGAGATCGAGAGATGACCATAGGAAGAATCGCCTGCCGAAGAAGGTGCTGACGGCGCGAGAGAAAAAAAGCAGCAGAGACGGTCGAGAGTGAGTATAAAGGGTCATGCGTTGTTAGATTGCGGTGCTTTGTGTTGTATTTGTGTTGTAATGTCATGCGGAGTTGAATGCCTGTAGTGTGATTGAGGCAGGGTTGTGAGCGCGCGCAACCTGGTGAAAATCTTAAGTTCAGAGAAGAGCTTAAGTGGTTTGGGTGTATCGGACATCCAGAGTAATTGTCAACCGTTGTGAAGGGGGTCATGAGGTACCATTGATCGCCCGCAGGACCGTGATAGGGGGAATGCAAGAGTGAGTGTATGAGTAACGGACGCTGGTCGGAAGTTACTGTGTGTAAGTAACCTATCCGTTAAGGCGATTGTCTGGACGTTTACGGAAAGACATTTCGTCAGTTGAGGTGACAATTACAGTCAGACTGTGGGCGTACAGTCAAGAAAAGTGATCGCTTGGTCGGAAGTAATCATTTTTCAGAGTATGAATGGGACGCATGCATAACCGGGATACGAGCTGAGAAAGGAGGGGAACTGCTGCGAAGGGGACACGAGTGACGTCAGAAAAAGCCGCGCTGTGATAGGCCGGTTGGTGTAATACCGCGCTGGGATGGGCCGGTCGCCAAAGAGCCGCGCTGTGATAGGCCAGTTAGCAAAAACCGCGCTAAGATTGGTGGATTGTCATCAGGAAGTAAACAAACGCAGCGAAGTAGAAAATTGTAGATTTGATTATGAAGTGTTTTAGGCGCTTGAGAGCGATCTTTAAGAGAGAAAATAGAGAATCGGTGGACGGGGAAGAGGCCCCGCCGGAGGGTACACCAGCTCATTATATGGCTATGAATGTTGGGCTGCATACTATACTGTGGATTTCTGAGTGGAGTAAGATTACAGAGGGGAACGAGGAATTGACGTTTCCGAAATACGGAACGTTTAGATTAGAAGCATTACACCAGTTAAAAGCAGTTATGACCGCAACGAGACCTCTGCCCAGACCAACACAGTTTGAAGCCCTTAATGCGTGGTTTAGGGCGGCATACGACCGGAGCCTGAACAGGCGTCAAGAAAGAGTGAGACGATCGGTAAGAGCAGTGCAGGATGCCAAATGGGATGAGGAAGCTAAAAAGTGGAGAGTGCAGAGAATCGAAGTAGATAAACTGTACCCAGTGATAGAAGTCACAGGAGAAAAGAAACCACCAGAGGAAGATGATGAGAGCGAGACAGAAGACAGTCTGATAAATAGGTTATTGATGGACAGACCACCTCCGTACAATAGAGAGATGGAAGGTCGCGAGCTCCAAAGGGGGGATGGGGCTGGTACAGGGGAAAATAGACCACCTCCTATAGCAGATAGAGAATACACCAAAGGTGAGGAGATATCTCAGCCTAGTCCAGTACAGAGGGTAGTCGGAAGGTTCGTGGTACAAAAGGTGCCAGAAATGGAGCATGCTAAGTCCTACCAATTGCCAGACGCTCTCCAAGTACCTGTTACTATAGGTCCTATAATGTCGATTTATGACCCAGGGAAAGCACGAGAAGAGGAACAGGCACGGTGGGACAGGGAGAGAGCAGAAATGGAGGATAGGAACAATATGATTAATTCTCGAAGGCAGTTGTCAGGTCCAAGAGATTGGAGCACTCCATTAAATCAAACAGGGGATCCCATAATAGATCAGGGGGGCCAGAGAGGACCAATGGATCTGAGGGGACCACGGCCGAAGTCCTTCAAGGAATTGAGGGCTGACCTGATAAAGTGGGATGCCAGCACGGGAACCCAGAGTAATAGGTCAGGAGCGGAAGCAGAATGGGGAAGTCGAGGTGACGGAACATTGTCTCACTGTGGGGCTAGCGAAAGCAGCCAGGAGTGCGACAGCAGAAGTAAAGAGAATAGAGGGGCTACGTATCATTCCCTTAATGGAGATGGACAGGACCAAGAGCATAGAAGTGCAGAATGTGGAAGGGTGTCTCGTCTCGTTCACAGCGAGGGAGACCGAAGGACACAAGAGTATCGTGATAGTTTTAAATGCACTCACCATGCACCTGGCGATAATAGACCACACTGGGATCGGGGGAACATGGGAAGTTGTGAAGGGTCTTACCATGTGTTGAGCGATACTAGGCAGCAAGGGAATTGTGAAAGCAGGAAGGACGATGGTAGGTCCTATCATGCATGCAGGGAAAATGAGCAGAACAGACAAAGTGGGACTGTGGGAAATAGAGTATCATTTCATCACATGCCAAGAGGGGATGGAACTGCATGGGACCTCGAAAGATGGGAACATGGGAGGACTCCCCATAACTCGCCTGAGCCCAGGCGAAGGGCTCGGAGCTGGGATGGGAGAGAGGTGAATGGACCCTCTAAGAATGACACACTAAGGGCTGAGATAAAGGCAAAAAGGTTAGACGTAACCAGTTTAAAATCAGATCTAGATGAAATAATAGATGGTACATTACCTTTAGAGAGGATTGAGATGTACGAGCAAGATGAGGTACTGTTCATAGCAAAGGATATCACTCGGAAAGCGAGAGCAGTACATGAGAAACTATCTGAATTAGCAGACAAATACATGGTAGACTTGTCGAGAACAAAGGCATTACAGGGTAACCATAGGTTGCATTATTCAGATCAGGACCTCGAAGAGAGGAGAACAATCGGATTAAAAACACACATCAAAGAAATGATTACAGGGATAAGGACATGGAGGGATCTGGATAAGTGGGAAGAAAGGTAGTCCAAGAAAGGAACCGTTAGACGGAGCACAATTGGGATGTCCCCAGAGGGAGGGCTACAGAGAATGGAAGCTTTCCCTTTGCGAGAGATAGCGAATGGGAGCTATGTGCATGTGCCATGGAGTAGGGGAGATTTAGCTGCATTTACCAATTCCTTTCCTAAATTGATAGAGAACCCCGTGGAGTGGTATAAGCAGGTAGAGAGGTTTGTAAAAATCTCTAAAGTACTCTGGATTGATTTGAACACCCTATTTGACATCGTAGTCCCAGGGGACTTATGGACTGCATGTAAGGTTAGTGTAGAATGGCCCACATCTGAGCCAGAGAGGGATGCTCAGACCAATGGACCGTCTGAGAAAGTCATGGAGAAGTATGAAAGGGTAATGACATGGCTGAAAGATAAGGTGCCACCGCAGGACATAGATTGGGTGAAGATAGACCGAACTAGACAGGAACCCAAGGAGACAGTCCATGTATATTATGAGAGATTGCTTAAAACATTCAAACAATACAGTGGACTAGATGTAATGGATCCCAAGGATATAGGACAATTTGTGTCAAAGTTTGTGTTGGGATTGAGACCTGATATTTGCTTGATGATACAGCAACATTTAATTTGTTGGCAAAATAAACCATTAGATGAAATTTTGAGATATGCAAGATACTGTAGTGATGAAATTGATTCCAAAGCAAAAAAGCTTAAGGAGAAGTTGATGTTGGTTCAGATGCAGTCAGCTGGAAAGGGTGGACAACAACAACAGGGAACAGGGACCTTGGGAAGGAGGTCGAATAATCAGAATAGGGACAATGAGGAAAATACTAGACCTAGAGTAGACCTGGCTACCTTGAAAAAGACGACAAAGTGTCACCAGTGTCACCAGGTGGGACATTGGAAACGCGAGTGTCCCTATAACCCTGAAAATGGAGAACTAGAAATAGAGGACGAGGAAACTCAGAGTAGCATAGTGAAAGGGACAATAATACCCAAAGGAAAGGTGGTCAAAGGGGGGACCTCAGCTCCTCGAGGCCAGTTCCCTCAACCACCCAGAATAGCGACAGGGGGAAAGACCTATAGACAGATGCCACTTTTCGTAGGAGGAGAGGAGTACTATTACGTTGATCCGTTGACTGGACAGCGTGTGAGTAACATAGAAGACTGTACCCTCGGGCAGTTCTAGAGGTGGACCAAAGGGGACCGTATGTAGAGGCTGAAGTAGCAGGGTGTCCTACGACCTTCTTGGTGGACACGGGAGCCACTCGATCCACTATAAGATCAGCAGTGGTTCCGGACCTGCCAATGTCAGGGGAAACCATTCAAGTGGTAGGAGTCGCAAATAGAAGAATAACTAGTCCTTTGACGGAGCCAGTATTAGTGAAAATAGGGAAATACAGTGATGAGCACCAGTTTGTGGTCTGTGACTCCAGCCCTGTGTGTCTGTTGGGAAAATACTTATTGTGCAAACTAAATTGTACGATATATTGCACACCTCAGGGAGTGGAAGTACAGACTAACGATGATGATGCCGATTTTAAGGTTGCGAATTCAAGGGTGTGTGTGGAGTTATATCCTACCTTGACCGTGGAAGAGCTTCCATGGGACCTAAGAGATACGGTGTCATCTGAAGTGTGGGATTTCACTGGGGAAGAGATAGGACTGATCAAAGGAGTGGAGCCAGTGAAAATTATGGTAAAACCAAATGTTGAATATCCAAGAACGCCACAATACAAATTGACCCCGGAGACGATTGCAGGGATAAAGCCCGTGATTGACTCCATGATTAAGCAGGGAATACTGAAAGAGATCGTGGGTAGTCCATGTAACTCCCCGATTATGGGTTTACAGAAACCTAGTGGGAAATTCAGAATAGTGCAGGACCTCCGAAAGATTAATAACGTAGTTGTTTCATGTTGTCCAGTGGTACCGAATCCATCAGTGATATTGTTTCAGATACCATTCCAAGCTGAGTGGTTCACAGTGATAGACCTTTGCCAGGCCTTCTTTTCAATCCCATTAGATGAAGACAGCCAATTTCTTTTCGCTTTTAAGCTGGAAAATCGTGTATTAACATGGTGTCGTATCCCACAGGGGTATACAGAAAGCCCATCGATTTTTAATCAGCTGCTGAAGAAAAATCTTGAGAGTCTAGTACTACCGCAGAACTCAGTTCTGGTCCAGTACATAGACGACCTACTTGTCGCGTCAGAAACAGAGGAAGCTTGTAAAATAGACACCATCACCTTGTTGAATCACTTAGCTGAGAACGGACACAAGGTGTCACCGAGCAAGCTGCAGTACTGCCTGACGGAAGTACAGTACTTGGGTCACAGGATTGAAAAAGGAAAACGGAAGGTGTCACCAGACAGGATAGAGGCGATCATGAAAATGAATTCGCCCACGACTCAAAGAGAGGTCAGGATGTTTCTAGGCATTTTTTGGTTATTGCCGACAGTGGATAGCTAACTTTTCCCTGAAAGCAAAACCTTTACAAAAACTGATGCACAAGGAGGTGAGTGATCCGGTACCATGGGACAAAGACTGTTTGATGGCATTCTTGCAGCTGAGAGAGGACTTGTGTCGTGCTCCTGCTCTGGGAATGCCAGACTATGAAAAACCGTTCTTACTTTACTGCTGTGAAAGAGAAGGTTGTGCTTTGTCGGTTTTAGCCCAAATCCATGGAAATGCCCGTAGACCAGTTGCGTACTTCTCGGCTACGTTAGATCCAGTAGCCGCAGCGTTGCCCGGATGTCTCAAATCCGTTGCTGCAACGGGTGTCAGCATTGAAAGGTGCGAAAGTATAGTCATGGGACACCAGTTAGTGGTGTATATACCTCATTCTGTGGAACTGTTAATGACCAGGACCAAGACACAGCATCTGACAAATAACAGGCTCACGCGCTACGAGCAAGTCATTCTTGCTGCGGAGAACGTGACCCTTAAGAGATGCTCTGTTTTGAATCCTGCCACTTTGATGCCACTTCCAAATGATATAGAAGATGAAGAATGTGAAGATCACGATTGCCTTGATGTGACTGAACTATGCACCAAACCGAGACCAGATATTGTAGATGAGCCATTGACTGACCCTGATGAAATTTTCTTTGTTGATGGCTCATGTGTAAGAGACAATATCGGTCAGTTGAGAGCAGCTTATGCTGTTTGTACCATCACTGGAGTTGTGGAAGCCGCTTGCCTGGAAGGAGTACACTCCGCTCAGGTAGCTGAAATTATTGCATTGACCAGTGCCTGTATAGCAGGCAGCAAAATTCGAATCACCATTTACACCGATAGCCAATACGGTTTCGGGGTAGTTCATGACTATGGGCAATTGTGGTCTCAAAGAGGTTACATGACTTCTTCAGGATCACCTATTCGAAATGGGGAATTTGTACGATTGTTGTTAGAAGCATTACAAGGTCCGGCAGCTATTGCCGTTGTTAAATGTTCAGCTCATACTAAAGGAACTGATTTTGTGTCTCAGGGAAACAGGTACGCAGACGAAGTTGCACGCTATTGTGCAGAGCAAGGATACTCTTTTACAGAGGTAGAAGTAGGAGGGACACAGCAAAGGACAGAGTTAGCAATGATGTTGTAAACTGTAGACACCTGGGACAACTTAAAAGGCATACAAGAGAATGCAACCGATTTTGAGAAAAAGACATGGGAAACCGCAGGTTGTGTAAAAAGTGAAATGGACTTTTGGGTTTCAGCAGATGGAAGGGCAGTGTTGCCAAATGAGTTAGTGAGTCCAATGGCGAGACAGATTCATGGCACGGTTCATCTAGGCAGAGATGCTATGCTTCGGGTATTTAGGCAAACGTGGTATAACCCCAAGTTTAGAGTAGCCGCAGAAGCAGTGTGTCAGCGATGTGTAACATGCCAACAGCTGAATGTAGGAAAGAGAACACCAGTCACGTTGAGTCACATAGGGAGGTCTGGGGGTCCGTTCAATCGGATGCAACTAGACTTCATTGAAATGCCAAGATGCAACCGCCTCAGATACGTTCTGGTGGTTGTCTGTATATTTTCCAGATGGGTCGAGGCTTACCCTACACGCAGGTGTGACACACTCACAGTAGCAAAGTTATTGCTTAGGGAGTTAATACCGCGCTTCGGGGTGCCGGCCTCTTTGGAATCAGATAGGGGAACACATTTCAACAGCGAAATTGTGAAGATGCTCTGCTCAGCATTGAATATCGATCAGAAGCTGCACTGTAGCTACCGACCAGAAGCTTCGGGAATTGTGGAGCAGATCAATGGGACGATAAAGTCCCGAATTGCTAAAGTGTGCTCATCGACATCCCTGAGCTGGCCTGATGCACTGCCACTAGTACTTATGAGCATACGTAGCACACCAGACAGGAGAACTGGTCTCTCTCCTCATGAAGTGTTAATGGGGAGGGCTATGAGACTGCCATCAGTTCCAACTGCAGCTTTGTTGAATATCACAGATGATCTGATGCTGGATTATTGCAAGGGACTTTCTGACGCCATTCATTCTGTGTCTCTTCAGGTGCAGGCTGCTGAAATCCCATCATCTCAAGACCTGTGCCACGACCTGTGCCCTGGGGATTGGGTCGTGGTGAAGAAACACGTCAGAAAGAATTGCTTAGACGTACGCTGGCGAGGACCCTACCAAATAATCTTAACATCGAATACTGCTGTTAAGGTCGGAGGGCTGCCCAATTGGATACACGCCTCCCATACGCGGAGAGTTCCAGCACCCTTGGAAGAAACAGCTCCTCTCGCGGATGAAAATCCAAGTGTGGACGAAGAATCGATAGAGGGGACCAGCCAAGCTGTGGGGGTGTCGGAGGAAGCCGGGAGCGTGTCAGACCAAGTGGACGAAGGGCAAGACGACAGTGAAACTGACATTGCCACGGAAGGAGAAAGCAGCTGTGAGTACGAAACAGATCTTGATCAAGCTTCAAGTGATCTAGAGTCGGGTGTGAGGACGAGAGGAAGGAGAGCAAGACGAGGAGAGACCAGGTGGCCTGGAAGAAGAAGGAGGCCGAGCCTACAGTCAACTCCAGAGAGAACCCTTGCTCCCATATCCGAAGACTCAGACCTGGACGAAGGTGCACAGAGCTCAGAAGCGGAAGGTCCAAGAAGATCAAGGAGAGTGTGTGTACCCTGCAGAAGATACGCCACTCCTGAGTGGACCTACCTAGCAGCAGATGTCGTGTGCACAGAAATCCGGGAGGGTGAGGGAGGTGACAGTGATCAGCACTGACCCCATCATCAAGGTGGAAGTAGCGTTGTTGGTGCCTGGAGTTGAAGCAGAACGGCTACTAACACTTACCATCCCCAATCCTCCTTACCTGAGCCGAATTAGAGAATTAGTTTTAACCAGAGTAGAATTTCCAACTTTTGGTACATCAGTATCAGCACTCGAGGAGACCATTCTTCGCCTAGAAATACTGGAATACGCTATTAGAGCCGCTGGAACGCGCACCATAGTAGACACTTAAAGACTTTGTAAATAAACAAGATTGAGAAGATAACCTAGCGCCAAGTGGAAGAAGAGAAAATTTAGGGAACGTTCCATTTAGTTGACGGAGAAGGACTAGGGTTGTCTGTTTTTACGGTTTTAAGGACTGATTTAAAAAAAAAAGAGATTGCCAGCTTCCCGAGGTGTAATTCAAGAAGACTGAATGAACTAAAAGAGACTGTTGAAGAGATAAAAAGAAAGAACTTTGCTTTGAAAAAGAGACTAAAAGCTACACTGTCTGAAGAACATGGAGGCCGGTAACTCGAACCGCAAAGTAAAATGTATAATAGGTACACTTTTAGCAGGAGTTATTTTTCTTATAGTTTTAGTAGTCACTGTATCATACATAGTGGGACATGAGAACGAGGCGAAAGCTACAGAAGCAAAGGTTGTGGTAACATCAAAACCTACTACTGCTAGTAAAAAGGAGGACAATGCAATACAGGAGAAGGCTTTACTAGCAGCAGAAGCTCGTAGGTTGCATGTGGACGAGTCTCAAGGCAACTTCAAATCAAATGCTTATGCCAAGTTATTATATGAGTACATTGATGTCATGGAGGCTAAGGATTGCTATGTTTGTATGCAGTTACCAGCCTCTGTAGACGAAGGTATTAGATATCATCATCTTCCATTGACATATGGGATTACATGTAGTTTGTTGCTTAGTGTGTTTTATGGACGAGATAGCTTTGAATTTTACTTTTCAAATTTTGATGCAGTATTACCAGAAGTCCCGAACTATAAGCATCTAAATAAATGGGACTATTATAAAAGTGAGGATCGATTAGGGAAATTTTTCATTCCTTGGAGAACTTTAGATACTTCACATGCCCGAAGAAATAATTTGACCTGCAAAGTATCAGAAATTGAGAAAAAGTTTATAGGGCAGGTGGATGATCGATACAGGAGGCAGAAGATTCTAAAGGCTTCTGGCCAATGGAAAACAGATTGGACTGAGGAGGAGAAGTCACACAAAAGAAAGGGTAGTAACGGTCCAATAGCTTTAGATCGAACACAAAAAGGGAAACTATGTATACATAGAGGCAAGACCTACTATGAAAATGTATTCGTGGGAGAAGTAAGTTGTGAACATGCCTTCCAATTAGAATACTACTCGAAGGATTTCTTAAAGGGGATGCAAGTGATCCCAAATGTGTATTTTGTTTGTGGAAGAAATGCCTATGTGAAACTACCAGACAATTGGTACGGTTCATGTTATTTGGCAATTGTCTTCCCCAAAATTTACCATGCTAAAGATTTGGAGATCATTGAGGGAAAAACTCGAGCCAGAGGGAAAAGGGATGTAGGCGATGCCGAGGTAGTTGGAGATGTATTCGGTGCTATGTTCCCTCTTCTAGGATTGATAATTAATGATGTCAAGATTAGGAGATTAGCAACAGTTGTAGATAGATTATCTGCCAGTACTGCTAGATCATTGATGCTGGTGGAAGGAGAGATGCAATCGATAAGGGCAATGGTTCTTCAAAACCGACTTGCTCTAGACGTTCTGTTAGCCAAAGAGGGCGGAGTTTGTAAGGCTTTGAAGGTCCAGGAATGCTGCACTTACATTCCAGACAATTCAAAACCTCTTGAGAAGTACATACGAAATATAACCGAGATACACCAAGAAATTGAAGATCTGACAAGAGTAAATGTGTGGGAAAAAGTGGGTCACAGAATGGGTAAAGTTGGAGGTTGGTTCGCCAACCTAGGGAAGAGCTTTGTATGGTACATTCTAAAACCTATCATCATAATAGTGATCTGTGTGATCATATTGTGGGGACTAGTGAGGTTGTACAAATGGTACGGAGCAAATAGGTTGCAAAGATCTATGAGAGAACAGGAGCAGAGACTAGCTGCGATGCAGGACAATCAGTACAGGAGTCTGAGGGCTCTATAAATGATAAAGCGAGGGAGCCTTCCAACGAGCTCTGTCTGACTCGATCTAATGAGGGTGTTGTAATAGTGATGACCCCTGAAGGTCATCAAAGGGGGGAACTGAGAGAGCGCAAAACTGAGAAAAATGTATAAGTGCACCATATTTACTAGTTAGATGCATGAAATAGTTAAAGCACGTAGAACTGTTGAAAATACATAAAGAATTACATACATTTACGAGTGTTTAATCAACGTAGAGTGCATATTATAGAGTGTGAAGCTAATGTAGCAATGTTTAGAAATGTTAGAGTGCTGTTAAGACTCCATGTTATGTGACTGTTGCAGAAGAAAATGTAATGCTGCTAAACGTAGAAATGCAGGCCTCATGGCAAGGTATGAAGAACGAAAACGTGCTTTTGCAGTTCACATTCAACGGATTATTACTTTCATTGCTATTTTAGAATATTATTGATCATGCATTAGAAATCATGTTTGTAGAAGTGTTTCATATAATCGGAGTGTATTAAATAGAATTGTTTTAGTTTTAAGAAATAAAGGTTCACAGAGTGCAGGCCTCTTGCAAAGTAATTTAGTAGGCCTGGAAAGATAAAGTTGCTTCTTTGATCTGCACGTGTTAGTTAGAATCGAATCTCGTTAAAGCATAAATTGTCATTTTTGTTCGAAGTTTATGGCCTAACCTAGATAACTGGAGGGTGGAATTTGGGGCCCTATTCATGGGTATCTGTTTGCAGGTGTGAGGGGGTTCCAATCAAGAGAGTGATGAATAGAGCTCTGTCCGGGGAGACAGGCACAGGCCTGGAGGAGGTTCCAAGAATGTAATGGGGGGTACCGGCGAGCGGAGAAGAAGCCTGGGAAGCAAGGTCAACGCTAACAAGAGGCCCAGAGGAGTATCAGCATGGAAGAAACCAGAATCGAAACCACGTGAAATGTGTACGTGAGGGGCGTTTCGACAATGCTTGTGATTTTGTATTAGGGACAGCACCCTGGGGTGGAGTTAGAGCAGATGGCCTGAGGACCCTTAGAGAGCGGATGGGTAGGCAGAGAGGGCACGACTTCAATGCACAGAATTACATCAGAGACTAAGGGAAAGTGAGTGAACTTCTTTGGAAGTCACCACTGCTGACACCTTTTTAGCTAAAGGGTTTGTTAAGTAGGGATGTCACTTAGTCTAGTGTAGGGACAGTCTAACCTGAATTTTCTTTTGCTGTAAATGACACTCAAATTACAACTTGTGTCTATTCTTGTAAACTTGCTGATTTTCGAGCTGGTCCTAGTAATATTTTTCTGTCGCTTAAGATCATTTAGAGAATTTATGTTCGTTTTAGTGCCAGTATACCTGATGAACCTTTTATTGAGATGTTTGTATATCCAGTTAACTTTGGCTTTATAATAAATCTTTAAAACTGATTTGTGGTAAGTGGTTCTTCAGAGTCGTGCCAATTATTGGTTTAATTAACCTGGTAGTAGATTGCTTTTTACTCTATGACAGGCAACAAAGATTAAGTCGACCTGATTGGGGATTTAGATCTAGAGTGATCAGATAGGAGATCAAAAAATCCCGCCTTTCCACCACCTACACCTATTCATGTGACACAGGATACAGGCACCAAATGCTTGGGACAAAAAAATGCCAACTTTCTAAAAGTGCAAAAAACACAGTTGATGGACAGAATGTAGAACAATGTAATACATTCACCCCAGTACAAAGATCTGGGCCTAAATCCATCGGTTTTTTGCACTCCACACCACCCTGGGTTAGACACTGGCTATATGAAAATCAGCTCTGACCCTGTGCCTCATGGGAACAGTCCAGTCCGAACTACCAAGCCATGTCTTTCCCAGACCGGAATCAAGCATCCAAGGACCGGTTTCTGGCTATCAGCCTTCATCAGCCTGGATAGCTTGACTCCAGTGGTGTGGAGAGCCTGGGACTCACGTCTGAGTATACCCAGCACACTCGGGGTGAAAATTGCAAAAAACACAGTTGATGGACAGAATGTAGAACAATGTCATACATTCACCCCAGTACAAAGATCTGGGCCTAAATCCATCGTTTTTTTGCACTCCACACCACCCTGGGTTAGACACTGGCTATATGCAAATCAGCTCTGACCCTGTGCCTCATGGGAACAGTCCAGTCCGAACTACCAAGCCATGTCTTTCCCAGACCGGAATCAAGCATCCAAGGACCGGTTTCTGGCTATCAGCCTTCATCAGCCTGGATAGCTTGACTCCAGTGGTGTGGAGAGCCTGGGACTCACGTCTGAGTATACCCAGCACACTCAGGGTGAAAATTGCAAAAAACACAGTTCATGGACAGAATGTAGAACAATGTCATACATTCACCCCAGTACAAAGATCTGGGCCTAAATCCATCGTTTTTTTGCACTCCACACCACCCTGGGTTAGACACTGGCTATATGCAAATCAGCTCTGACCCTGTGCCTCATGGGAACAGTCCAGTCCGAACTACCAAGCCATGTCTTTCCCAGACCGGAATCAAGCATCCAAGGACCGGTTTCTGGCTATCAGCCTTCATCAGCCTGGATAGCTTGACTCCAGTGGTGTGGAGAGCCTGGGACTCACGTCTGAGTATACCCAGCACACTCGGGGTGAAAATTGCAAAAAACACAGTTGATGGACAGAATGTAGAACAATGTCATACATTCACCCTAGTACAAAGATCTGGGCCTAAATCCATCGTTTTTTTGCACTCCACACCAGGCGCTCCCGCTCAGACGTGAGTCCCAGGCTCTCCACATCACTGGAGTCAAGCTATCCAGGCTGAAGAAGGCTGATAGCCAGAAACCGGTCCTTGGATGCTTGATTCCGGTCTAGGAAAGACATGGCTTGGTACTTCAGGCTGGACTGTTCCCATGAGGCAGAGGGTCAAGGTTGATTTGCATATAGCCAGTGTCTGACCTAGGGTGGTGTGGAGTGCAAAAAAACGATGGATTTAGGCCCAGATCTTTGTACTGAGCTGAATGTAAGACATTGTTCTGCATTCTGTCCATCAACTGTGTTTTTTGCAACTTTCTAAAAGTGGCATTTTCAGAATTGTGACTTAAAATCAGATTTAACAATTAAGGTGGGTTTTCAATTAGAATTCTTTAGAAACCAAGCTTAACATTTCTGCCTGCTGCTAACTTAGAGTTATCACTTATTAAATGTAACAGGTAACCCAATGTTATCCTATGGAAGGGACAGGCCTTGCAGTAGAGTAAAACATATTTAAGAGTTTTTCAGTACCAGGACATGTAAAAGTTAAAAGTATATGTACAACTTTTTAAAAGACGCAGCGCCTTGTCTTATGGGCATTAGAGCCTACCTTAGAAGTGACGTGTACGTATCAAAAAGGAAGCTTTAGGGGCTGCCCTGGGAAAACGTTTATTTTGCCAGGTCCTAATGGCAGTTGCCCACACAGGTTGAAATGGCAGGCTTGAGGCATTTTAAAGGGCTACTGAGGTCAGTGGCACAATCAGTGCTGCAGGTCCACTAGTAGCATTTAATTTACAAGCCCTGGGTACATGTAGTATCACTTTACTAGGGACTTATACGTAAATAAAATGTGCCAATAGGGTGTAAGCTAATTTCACTATGTTTGAAGGAGACAGAAGTAGGACTGTAGCACTGGATAGTGGTTCAGGAAACAGGAGGGTGAAGGCAAAGGGTTTGGGGATGACCTTGGAGAGAGGGCCAAGTCCAACAATATCATAATGCCACTGCAGAGAAAACCAAATACCAGGAGCTTTCCTCACCATTTCTTTCTCCATCTGAAAACTATTATTGGGTTTGTATTTGTATTCTTCATAGAGATATTGAAGAGTACATGCATTGGAACTGTATCTGGTCCCAACCAGCAGGCTTGAGTAAATGCAGAGGAATCCCATTATCATTTTGCAGCTATATTATGCACGTACAACTGAAAAAACAAATGCAGCAAAGCATAAATATTTTCAGAATAAGTCCCAATCTTACCAATCATTTTAATGCATCTTCGGACAAGTAAAGTATTGTAAATTGATATTGGTGCATTCTCCCCTGTCTTCCGTGGGATCGTATTTTATTATCCATACTAATATAATAAAGAGAGAGCCCAAACCTTTGAGGCAGGTAATCTCAGGAACCACAGCACCAATCACAACACCCAATACAGCGTTGGAAAGGGCAGTTGCAGCAGAAGTACATAGGCTATGCAGACGCCCACCATATACATTTAAAAGGTAAAAAAAACGTGCCAGCAGAGTAGTCCCTTGCGGGCGTGTCTGCGTTGTGCTGTGGGCGTGTGCTGGGGGCGTGACAAACGCTGGGGGCGTGTGGTACGTTCCGCCCTTCATGCCATGTCTCATATCGTGTGCTGTGGGCGTGTGCTGTGGGCGTGGGCGGGGTGCGGGATTACGAAAAAAAAGTGAGCGTTGTGCCCAATATTTCCTGTTTTTTTCTTCCCAGGTTCCGTACATTCCAGCTCCGGGTGTCCACCCTGCTCCCTTTAAATACCCCGGCATCCCATAAACATAACCCACCCGTACTCCTTAAAATGCCCCAACACCCTTAAACACTAACCCATCTTAACCCTATAAATATACCCTGTACCCCCAAACCCAAACCTATCCCTAAACCCTAAAAATACCCCTGTACCCCAAAACCCAAACCTAGCCCTGAACCCTAATACCCCTGTAACTCAAAACCCAAACCTACCCCTGAACCCTAAAAATACCCCTGTACCCCAAAACCCAAACCTGCCCTGAACCCTAAAAATACCCCTGTACCCCAAAACCAAACCTAACCCTAAAATACCCCTGTACCCAAAACCTAGCCCTGAACCCTTAAAATGCCCCTGTACCCCAAAACCCAAACCTACCCTGAACCCTAAAAATACCCATGTACCCCAAAACCCAAACCTAGCCCTGAACCATAAAAATAATCCTGTACCCCAAAACCCAAACCTACCCCTGAACCCTAAAATACCCCTGTACCCCAAAACCCAAACCTAGCCCTGAACCCTAAAAATACCCCTGTACCCCAAAACCTAAACCTAGCCCTGAACCCTTAAAATACCCCTGTACCCCAAAACCCAAACCTACCCCTGAACCCTAAAAATGCCCCTATACCCCAAAACCCAAACCTAGCCCTGAACCCAAAAAATACCCCTGTACCCCAAAACCCATACCTATCCCTAAACCCTAAAACCACCCCTGTACACGATAACCCAAAACTATATCTGAACCCTTAAAATACCCAAACACCCCAAAACATATACCTCAGTACGCCAAAACATATAACCCTATACCCATACTTACCTTATCGAAACATTAAAAAAACATGCTTTTACCATTCATGCATTTACAACGAATTTTATTGCAAATGTATGTGTGTTAAAAGCATAGAAAATGTAATGCCATGCGTTATAATGGCTTTGCGGAGTCATGGTACTTTCGTAATGAAAGTATACGGAGTGTTGGTATGTGGAAAGAAAATTGCGGCATAATGGGTGTTTACCCCCCCGTAAGGACATTGATGTGTTTAAAAATAAAAAAGACCAAAACGAATTAAAGTCATACATGCCTCATACAGCGTCGGATTGGTAACGGGGGCATTCGGGCAATGCCCGAGGGGCCAGGTCCAGGTTCCAGCTGAGGGCTGCTTTTTGAGCAGTCTGGGGGCCGATTTGGACAGTGTCTCTATTGTTCGAACAGCAAGCGGCCCAGTGGGTGTCGGAGTGGCTTTTCTATAGGCAGATGGGCGCTCATTACCTCCTGTTTAGCAACAGGGAGAGGTGTCACTCCTTTTGTCTCGCTGACCGGCCCATTAATGTGTGTACATAATGAGCGGGTGCAGTGGGCCTGAGTAGAAGTGGCCTCACTCGTTTCAGCAGTGTAAACTAACACATGCATTTCCCCCCCACACCCTTGCTTTTTTTTAATAAGATTACGCCAAAGCAGTCATTTGAGGAAAAGCATAATGCAAATGTGGGCCGATTTTTTTTTTTTTTGCGTGCCCGGGCCGATTTTCAATCCCAATCCAACCCTGTACTTCATCCAACCATATGAGTGTAATTAGGCAAAAAAGCAGCATCCAGGTAACAAATCAAAAGGTACTGTGTTTTCAAGAAACGTTCCCTACCTAATAATATATTGTATAACTATTGTGTTCTAAAAATACAGACCAGTGGATAACACACGAAGCCAGGTATCTTTGATAGGTGAAAATTGTTGGATTCATTTATGATTCTAGTGTGCCCTGTCTAGGATTCTTCAATTTTCAAAAACGGAAACATATGATTTGTGTTATCAAACTCCACATTTTTATTTTACTTTTAATTGTTTAATTCTTGCAATATTATATATTTCAGAATCACATCAAATCCAGCTGTACTCATTTTGGGTTTTTTGTTGCACTTTTCATGAGCAAAATGCATACATAATGTATCTGTGATAGCAACTACTTAACAGTTTCTTTGAGAAAAAACACAGCTTATATGTACCTATTGCCAAACAAACTGCCTAATGTTTCTGTTTGGTACTATTTTAATATGTAATGGTTCCTCATGTTAGCAACGCTCAAATGCCCTTCCCAAGCGCATATTTGACTCTTCCATAAAAACCCTTTTGTTTCCAGTTCGGGATCTGTCATCACTTTTGTTAGTCTTTCTTTCATCTTTCATCTCGCTACTTCATAAGTAACATTTCATATCAATCTTGTAACTAAGGCCTCCCGGGTGTAAGGTTTGTAAGCACTTTATCCAATACATGTAGTTCTTGCCAGATGTAATTGTATGTTTTCCCATGGTAATGGTTTTGGGATTCTCGCCAAAATCTGAAATGTAATCTAAGCCACTTTATGTCCTTGTGCAAAATGGTAAATAAACTGCATGTGTATTGGCATGTTTGTGTTCTTATATTCAACTTGTCCTTTGTCCAATGAGTCTTCACCTTTTCCGATGTCTTACTCACGTATCTGACTCAACACAGACTCTTACAAGAAAGAAACACAATTATTTGTGTGCTTGAATGTAAATGATGTCTAGTTATTGGGATCTGTACACACTATCTTCCTCTACAATTAGAAGAATATTGACACTGAATAAAAAAATTCTTTTTTGGGTTTATAATATTTTTTGTTATTTTTCAATATTTCTTCAATAATAACTACCCCGCGTTTGATATTTGGTCATCTTTTGTATAAAATGCTTTATCTGTTTTAACACAATCCTATATCAAACTTTATCCATTTCCAATTCTTACAAATTATACTCTTTATTTTCTTGCTCTGCACAAAGTATTTTGAAACATATATCAATTTTTTGAAATCTTTTTACTACCTTCATAATTCAACTATTGTTCTCTTAATTCTCATTTGGCTTTTTATGTAACTCTGTTCACCACTTGAGGTGTGTAGCCTCTTTTCACAAACTTTTAATTTTGATTGTTCTTCCATTTATTTCTGGTCCAACACACTTCTTGATGTTCACACTGTTTGTGATACTGGTAAACCTTCAATTAAATGAACTTGGAAGTTTACAAATTTCAAGACTTATAGGATGAGGGTGTTTGTTAGAAACTGTTATGTGTCACCTATACTTCTGTCTTATTATTTTCACATCTAAGGCCAAGATCCTAAATTAGGCGTAATGGTAGTTATGACATTCTAGGATAAATAGCACACCAATTTACTGGCTTGTCAATTACCAGTTAAAAACTCCATGTAATAATTAGCGCATGTGCTAAAAACACATGTTCATGGGAGTGATGTGCCCAGAAACACGGGACAACAAATAGTGACAACGAGATTCAAATTTTGGTTCCAACTTTCTAAAAGCTGTAGTTTGGCCACATCTCCTCCTATTATGTCTTCATTATTTCACCCTGCTCCTTTTAATGTCCTCCTCAGGACCCTTCCTATCTCAGATTCTCTTCTTTGTGGTTCTCATTCTGATATTGGGTTCAAGTACATCACTTGCCTGAGTATTTTTAGGTCGAGCTATTCGATGCGCATGCGCATCGAGCTTGCGAGCATATAGGGCTTTAAACAAACGCTAACTTACTGGGCGATTTGGTGCTGTGCCCGTGGCTTTTAGGTCAATGCGCAAGCGCATTGCCCTAAAATGCGCGTGCACATCACCAAATCACCGTCTGTTCCCTCTCCCCGCTCCGCCCCCTCCCCTGCCCGCCGTGTCGCATTTCTCCTCCCCCCTCCCCTTCTCTCTCTTCCCTCCGTCTTGTTTATTTATTTTTTTACCCGCTCCGCCCCCTCCCCTGCCCGCCGTGTCGCATTTCTCCTCAACCCTCCCGTTCTCTCTCTTCCCTCCTTTTTTTTTTTTTTTTCCCGCTCCGCCCCCTCCCCTGCCCGCCGTGTCGCATCGTCATGGCAGTTTTGAAAGTAGGGGCAGAAGAGCACCACATATCAAAAGTCTGCGGCTTCTCGAATTACTATAAAGTTCCAAGACCTTACGGTTAGATCGCATCATAACTACTGTACTGCGGCTCCTAGAAGGGCAACACGTTTTTAAAACCGAAGATACTTACAATCACGAAACTGTACTTAATTGCAAAACCGCCACCGCCCCCTCCCCTGCCCGCCGTGTCGCATTTCTCATCAACCCTCCCCTTCTCTCTCTTCCCTCCGTCTTGTTTTTTTTTTTTCCCGCTCCGCCCCCTCCCCTGCCCGCCGTGTCGCATCGTCATGGCAGTTTTGAAAGTAGGGACAGAAGAGCACCACATATCAAAAGTCTGCAGCTTCTCGAATTACTAGAAAGTTCCAAGACCTTAAGGTTAGATCGCATCATAACTACTGTACTGCGGCTCCTAGAAGGGCAACACGTTTTTAAAACCGAAGATACTTACAATCACGAAACTGTACTTAATTGCAAAACCGCCACAATGAAACGCCATGGTGTGCTTCAAAGAAAGTGTTATGGTTTGATCTAAAAAGTAAAAACCTCTCAAACTGGCCACTTTGGACACTAATCACTAAAACGGGCTTTTGTTCGGGTGAGGTGGTGAGCATAAACGTAAAAAAGCAATTTCTATCTTTTTAAAATAGTAGGCAAAACCATAACATCCCTTAATGTGACTTTTGCCTTAGAATGAATTACACATTTCTGGAAAAAACGAGGTCGATTGAACATTTCGTTAAAAAGTATTTTCAATTTGTACCATATTCATAAGCCCTTGGCATCAGCGTGACTGTCGCAGGGTTGTCGGACCAGTAAAATGCCGGCTGCTTGTGGTCTTAAAACACCGCTGAATGAACCATGTCTAAGACTGGGTTGTGACATGTGGCAAAGCAGGGCTGGCCTCAGTAGCACCACAGAACCAGCTAATCAGGTCCAGCTACAGTGGCATCAGCGGCTGCAGCGCGGCCTGCCACCGCCCTGCCTCTGTTGCTTGTATACTGTTTCTGTCCGTGCTGCTAAGAAAATGGCAGTAGCATCAGAGTCCGACGTGATAAAGCAGCCAGGCACTAGTAACAAACCGCGATGCTTCCTGTTCAGCATCAAACTGGTTTACCCGCTAGCCCTAGTTGTTTCTGCCTTTGTTGCAGATGTGGTTGCTGCCATGGTCTCTGCTGTACTGTCGTAACTGTGATCACTGCTGTTGTGACCGCTGGTATTCGTGCTGGGATCCCTGCTTTGTGGCAACTGTTGCTGCTGCTTCTGTGGTTCCTGCTGCTTTTGAGGCAGCTGGCGATGGTAAAACCTATGACCTTTTCTGTTGCAGTTGTCGTCTCTGAACTTATTACCCTTCTGACAAATTATGCTGTTGTTGATCCTGCCATAGTGGCAGCTGTTTTTCTGGCTGCTGTTGTCCTGTGGGGAAAGTTTTTTTTGAGCTGCTGTGAGCTCTGCTCCGCTTGCCCTACAGGCGCTACTGTTTTGCCTTGGTGATGACACTGGTCGCAGCTATCGTGGCCACTGTTGCTGTAGTTTGTTATAGTTAAACCAATGCTACTGTTTATGCAGAGGTTACTGTTGCATTCACTTTTGTTTTCTCTTGTTGTGTCAGAATCTGTTGTTGCTGCTGTTTCCCCTGCTATGGTGGCAGCTGTGATCACTACTGTGATTTCAAATGCTTAAAGCGTTGGTTGCTGCTATAAACCCTCCACCACCCATCACACCAATCTCTTTTTTTAATTAAGCGATACTGACGTCTGACAAAATTTGCTTCGGTCAACCACAAAAGTTTTTTAAAAAAGGCTTACGAAGCAACGGCAGTCTGGTTCAGATAGTTTGTGAGAATCCAGCCCTGCCAAGTACCACTCATTAGGGGTTAGACTAACACATTTTAGTGTGGTGATCTGCATCACCTCACTAAAATGCATTAGCCATGCATTATTAGAATGATTCAGCCAACCTGGGTCTCACTCAGCCCTTCTACTATATGACAATAACAAAACAAGATCCAATCCAGAGTAATAATCACCCAGCAGTGCCCACACGTTTTTTAGAGGGGCAGTGCCTTGCCTGTTTTAGACAAGGCGCGCCTGCCCACCATGGCCATGCAAGATGATTGGACACTGGCAACGGCAGCTTGAATTTGTTTTTCCGGGTGCCAGCTGCTGCTATGGTCCAGTGACACTTTTTCTTCAATGTAAATTCTCTATGGCTACTTCACAACAGTCTCTCAAAACATGTGTATGTAAAAAACAATAGTGACACTAATAATTGAAAAAGTATAAAAATATATGTATTCAATTCTACATAATCTTATTTGTGCATACAAAACATATATTATGAAAATAGAAAAACGTAAGTCCTACAGAGACGGACACATAACCACCATTCTAACATCATTTATTCTTGACACACACATAATGCATTCAGCAGATCATATTGATGTATACAATGTTCTTAATAATATCTAATGTAAGTCATAGTTGATGTAGCAAATACATGGTGGATTTATGAACATATAGTTCTTTTTTTGGTGGTTTCCAAATAAAAACTCCAGTGACACTTTTTCACCATGTGTGACAGAGGGAGTTGCACTCTTTTGTGCCACAAGGACTGGACAGATATGTTTTAGTCCTGTGGGCCACCCCAAGTACCAGCAGACAATGATTGAAAATGAGGACCACTGATCTGAGTCCTCATGGGGGCATGGGGCACGCTGTCGCTGCCGGATCGCATAGATGACATTCTCCTGACATGTCCACCTCCTGGAGGGGCTGGGTGGGGCCACACACCTGTTGTATAATCACGCTGCTCCTAACAGTGCTGAGCCGTGTTTTTAAAGATGGTCGTTGTTGTTTAAAAGACTCCTCTGCAGCCACCATGGAGTGACATTGCAGTCAGTATGCAGTCAGTTCACTCTTCTGAGCCCCTGGCCTAGTCAAGAGAGGAATCTCTGCAGCTCCATCCTTGCAGGACGCTTATAGCCGAGCACCAGCATTGACTGAGACCAGGGAGCACAGAGTGACAATTCTGGACGACTGATACCTTCAGCCAGCAGTATCCTTCACATGATGCCACTTGACTTGCAGCAGTCTGAGCTCCTCTGAGAGAGACCTTCTACCCCTGCCTTATGTGTGATGCCAGCATAGCAGCACCACAGGACTGGCAGTAGGACCAAGTTGCGGTAAGCCTACAAATATTCATCTGTGTGCAATTTGTGGGGAACCAAAAAGGGATGTCATAGTAAGTCAAAGGTAGTTTGAAATACCTCGACCATGAGTTGCAGCTTACATCTGTAATAGTTTACTTTACTCTTGGCCTGAGTTCGCTGTGTGGTATTGCTCAGAGGGGTGTTTAGATCTATAAAACATTGTATAATTGAGAATAGCTGACACACTGAAATCAAATGACCTGTCAAATGCCACCACCACATCCACTACAACCACCACCCCATCCACCACTACCACCACCACCGCATCCACCACCGCATCCACCGCATCCACCACCACATCCACCACCACCACCACATCCACCATCACCTCCACATCCACCATGACATCCACCACCACCACATCCACCACCACATCCACCACCGCCAAATCCACCACCACATCCACCACCACTTCCACCGCATCCACCACCATCACATCCACCACCACTTCCACCACCACCACATCCACCACCACCACATCCACCACCACCACCACCACATCCACCACCACATCCACCACAACCACCACCCCATCCACTACCACCACCGCATCCACCACCACCACCGCATCCACCATCACCACATCCACCGCATCCACCACCACATCCACCATCACCACCACATCCACCACCACATCCACCATCACCTCCACATCCACCATGACATCCACCGCCACATCCACCACCACCACATCCAACACCACCGCATCCACCACCACCACCGCATCCACCACCACCACACCCACCACCACTACATCCACCACCACATCCACCACAACCACCACCCCATCCACCACCACATCCACCACCACATCCACCATCACCTCCACATCCACCACCATCACATCCACCACCGCCACATCCACCACCACCACCACATCCACCACCACTTCCACCACCACCACCGCATCCACCACCACCACCGCATCCACCACCATCACCCCCACCACCACTACATCCACCACCACAACCACCACCCCATCCACCACCACAGCATCCACCACCACCACCGCATCCACCACCACATCCACCGCATCCACCATCACATCCACCACATCCACCATCACCTCCACCACCACCACCACCACATCCACCATCACCTCCACATCCACCATCACCTCCACATCCACCATGACATCCACCACCACCACATCCACCACCAACGCATCCACCACCACCGCATCCACCACCACCACACCCACCACCACTACATCCACCACCACATCCACCACCCCATCCACCACCACCACCACATCCACCACCGCATCCACCATCACCACATCCACCGCATCCACCACCACCACATCACAACCACCACCCCATCCACCACCACCACCACATCCACCATCACCTCCACATCCACCACCCCATCCACCACAACCACCACCCCATCCACCACCACCACCGTATCCACCACCACCACCGCATCCACCACCACCACCGCATCCACCATCACCACATCCACCGCATCCACCACCACATCCACCATCACCACCACATCCACCACCACATCCACCATCACCTCCACATCCACCATGACATCCACCGCCACATCCACCACCACCACATCCAACACCACCGCATCCACCACCACCACCGCATCCACCACCACCACCGCATCCACCACCACCACCACACCCACCACCACTACATCCACCACCACATCCACCACAACCACCACCCCATCCACCACCACATCCACCATCACCTCCACATCCACCACCATCACATCCACCACCGCCACATCCACCACCACCACCACATCCACCACCACTTCCACCACCACCACCCCATCCACCACCACATCCACCATCACCTCCACATCCACCGCCACATCCACCACCACATCCACCACATCCACCACCACCACTGCATCCACCACCACCACTGCATCCACCACCACCACCGCATCCACCACCACCACCACTACATCCACCACCACATCCACCACCACCACCACATCCACCACCAACACCGCATCCACCACCACATCCACCGCATACACCACCACCGCATCCACCACCACATCCACCATCACCACCACATCCACCATCACATCCACCACATCCACCATCACCTCCACCACCACTACCACCACCACATCCACCATCACCTCCACATCCACCATGACATCCACCACCACTACATCCACCACCACATCCACTACAACCACCACCCCATCCACCACTACCACCACCACCGCATCCACCACCACCACATCCACCGCATCCACCACCGCATCCACCATCACCACCACATCCACCACCTCATCCACCACCTCATCCACCACCACATCCACCACCACCACATCCACCATACCCACCACCATCACTTCCACCACCACATCCACCACCACTTTCACCACATCCACAACCACCACATCCACCACCAACATATCCACCACAACCACCACATCCACCACACCCACCACATCCACCACCACCACATCCACCACCTCCACCACCACCACTCCACCACCACATCCACCCCCACATCTACCACCATCACCACCACATCCACCATCACCACCACATCCACCACCACCATATCCCCCAGATCCACCACCACCACATCTATATGTGTGTGGCTCTGTGTGTGTGTAGGTGCAAATGCAATGTTCTTGGATTTTCGTCACAATAAAATACACTGAACATAATCTTCACAAAAGTTATTTACAAACGTTTAAGCTATTGCCATTATAAATTACAATAACTTTTATTTAAGTATTAATTATTTACAAAATTAAAAGCCATTGTTATTTGTAATATTAATACATCTAAGTCACGTAAATACAACACACATTGCATTACAAATGCTATAGGTGTCACATTTGCAAAAGTTAAAACTATTGACATTGTAACTGACAAAGCTATTAATTTTGCTACTTTCAAAACCAACACATAAATAAAAAAAGTGTCATTTACAATACCAATAGCTCAAACTTTCCTAATGCGAGACCTATTGCATTTCCAATGCTTGTTCAATGTTTATCGTTCATCAGATAGTCACAAAGTGCAACTAATAGGTTGGTCTTTTTGCATCATATTCCTATTAGATACCTAGGTCCTTGTATTCCTTGACAATTTGTAATTGTAATCTATTGATTTTACAGAGTACTTTTAAGCAGAATTATACCATTACTTGACCGTCTACTGCAGTTACCCGAAGAATCAGTTTTTAGTGCCAGCAATTTGTTTGGGAGCCTTTCAGAAAACTGGGTGGACTGATGCACAAAAGATAAATATTGCAGAAGAAGCAGTGTCTCTCAATGTGTGACTCTTGAAATACTTTAAAAAACAAAATTGAACAATTGTATTAACACGATGTAAATAACACATAATGATTTCAACATATTATGCTATTATGATGGGTTTATTTTAACATTGGATAATGTAGGTCTTGATTTCGAAATGGTTGCTGCTGTCTGAAGCCATCTTATTCTTGCACGCAGTCATCTCTATGCCTTTCCTCACTGTGCACACAGCGTATGATAGTTATTTTGTAAATAACGTTTGGAAACGCAATGTCATTCTCTCATGCACAACTTGATGCTTCGTTTTCATGGTCAGAAAAGTGGATCTTTTCCCAAGGTCTCACCAATTGAGGTCACTATGTGATTCTCATGAGAACTTAATATTGACAAACTGTATTATGTGAACCAGCAGGACACATTTGAATAATCTGACTTTAGATACTTTAGATACTGGGGAGAGGAGTTGGCCTAACGGCTATAGCGCTCAGCCTCGAATCTGGGGAACTGGGTTCGAGTCTCGGCAATGACGCTGAACATCCTGTGATTCTGGGCAAGTCACTAAATCTCCCCGTGCCTAACAGAAATGAATTTGTCCTCATGTAATGCAACTGATGCTATGTAAAGCGCCTCGATACCCGATTGGGGTCAAGCTCCTGCTATATAAAACTCTGTAAAATTAAACAAGCATTGGAAATGCAATAGGTCTCGCATTAGGAAAGTTTTTGGTACTGTAAATGACACTTTTTTTTATTTATGTGTTGGTTTTGAAAGTAGCAAAATTAATAGCTTTGTCAGTTACAATGTCAATAGTTTTGACTTTTGCAAATGTGACACCTATGGCATTTGTAATGCAATGTGTGTTGTATTTACGTGACTTAGATGTATTGATATTACAAATAACAATGGCTTTTAATTTTGTAAATAATTAATACTTAAATAAAAGTTTTTGTAATTTATAATGGCAATAGCTTAAACGTTTGTAAATAACTTTTGTGAAGATTATGTTCAGTGTATTTTATTGTGACGAAAATCCAAGAACATTGCATTTGCACCTACACACACACAGAGCCACACACATATAGATGTGGTGGTGGTGGATCTGGGGGATATGGTGGTGGTGGATGTGGTGGTGGTGGTGATGGTGGATGTGGTGGTGATGGTGGTGGATGTGGGGGTGGATGTGGTGGTGGATATGGTGGTGGTGGATGTGGTGGAGGTGGTGGATGTGGTGGTGATGTGGTGGATGTGGTGGTGGTGGATGTGGTGGTGGTGGATGTGGTGAAAGTGGTGGTGGATATGGTGGTGGATGTGGTGGTGGAAGTGATGGTGGTGGATGTAGTGGTGGTGGATGCTGTGGTGGATGAGGTGGTGGATGAGGTGGTGGATGTGGTGGATGCGGTGGTGGATGTGGTGGTGGATGTGATGTGGTGGTGGATGATGTGGTGGTGGATGCGGTGGAAGTGGTGGTGGATGTGGTGGTGGTGGTGGATGTGGTGGTGGTGGTGGATGTGGTGGTGGTGGTGGATGTGGTGGTGGATGTGGTGGTGGAGGTGGATGTGGTGGTGGATTTGGCGGTGATAGATGTGGTGGTGGTGGATGTGGCGGTGGATTTCATGGTGGATGTGGAGGTGATGGTGGATGTGGTGGTGGATGTGGTGGTGGATGTGATGGTGGATGTGATGGTGGATGTGGTGGTGGATGTGGTGGTGGATGCGGTGGAGGTGGTGGATGCGGTGGTGGTGGTGGATGGGGTGGTGGTTGTAGTGGATGTGGTGGTGGATGTAGTGGTGGTGGGTGTGGTGGTGCATGTGGTGGTGGTGGATGCGGTGGTGGTGGATGTGGTGGATGTGGTGGTGGTGGATGCAGTGGTGGAGGTGGTAGTGGTAGTGGTGGATGGGGTGGTGGTTGTAGTGGATGTGGTGGTGGATGTAGTGGTGGTGGATGCGGTGGAAGTGGTGGTGGATGTGGTGGTGGTGGTGGATGTGGTGGTGGATGTGGTGGTGGATGTGGCGGTGGTGGATGTGGTGGTGGTGGGGGATGTGGCGGTGGCGGTGGATTTCATGGTGGATGTGGAGGTGATGGTGGAAGTGGTGGTGGATGTGGTAGTGGATGTGGTGGTGGATGTGATGGTGGATGTGATGGTGGATGTGGTGGTAATGGTGGATGTGGTGGTGGATGCGGTGGAGGTGGTGGATGCAGTGGTGGTGGTAGTGGTGGATGGGGTGGTGGTTGTAGTGGATGCGGTGGTGGATGTAGTGGTGGTGGGTGTGGTGGTGGTGGTGCATGCGGTGGTGGTGGATGCAGTAGTGGTGGATGTGGTGGTGGTGGATGTGGTGGATGTGGTGGTGGTGGATGTGGTGGATGTGGCGGTGGATGTCATGGTGGATGTGGAGGTGATGGTGGAGATGATGGTGGATGTGGTGGTGGTGGTGGTGGATGTGATGGTGGATGTGGTGGTGATGGTGGATGTGGTGGTGATGTGGTGGATGTGGTGGTGGTGGATGTGGTGGTTGTGGATGTGGATGTGGTGGTGGATGTGGTGGTGGTGGTGGATGTGGCGGTGGTGGATGTGGATGTGGTGGATGTGGTGGTGGATGTGGTGGTGGATGTGGCAGTGGATGTGGCGGTGGATGTGGCGGTGGATGTGGCGGTGGATGTGATGGTGGATGTGGTGGTGGATGTGGTGGTGGATGTGGTGGTGGATGTGATGGTGGATGTGATGGTGGATGTGGTGGTGATGGTTCCCTTCAGGAAAATGTTGAAGACCTTCCTGTTTAAACAGTAGATTAGAACATCTGCAATAGCCCTTCTTCTTAATTCTTTGTAGAAGCCAAAGGCGCGGAGATACTCCTCCGGGAGTGAAGCCAGCGCGGTACAAACTTGCAAATAAATGGTGGATGTGTTGGTGGATGTGGTGGTGGTGGTGGTGGTGGATGTGGTGGATGCGGTGGTGGTGGTGGATGCGGTGGTGGTGGTAGTGGTGGATGGGGTGGTGGGTGGTGGTTGTAGTGGATGTGGTGGTGGATGTAGTGGTGGTGGGTGTGGTGGTGGTGGTGGATGCGGTGGTGGTGGATGTGGTGGTGGATGTGGCAGTGGATGTCATGGTGGATGTCATGGTGGGTGTGGAGGTGATGGTGGATGTGATGGTGGATGTGGTGGTGGTGGTGGATGTGATGGTGGATGTGGTGTTGATGGTGGATGTGGTGGTGGATGCGGTGGATGCGGTGGTGGTGGATGCGGTGGATGTGGTGATGGTGGATGCGGTGGTGGTGGTGGTGGTGGTGGATGGGGTGGTGGTTGTGGTGGATGTGGTGGTGGAAGTAGTGGTGGTGGGTGTGGTGGTGGATGCGGTGGATGCGGTGGTGGTGGATGCGGTGGATGTGGTGATGGTGGATGCGGTGGTGGTGGTGGTGGTGGTGGATGGGGTGGTGGTTGTGGTGGATGTGGTGGTGGATGTAGTGGTGGTGGGTGTGGTGGTGGATGCGGTGGTGGTGGATGTGGTGGATGTGGTGGTGGTGGATGTGGTGGTGGATGTGGCGGTGGATGTCATGGTGGATGTCATGGTGGATGTGGAGGTGATGGTGGATGTGGTGGTGGATGCGGTGGTGGTGGATGCGGTGGATGTGGTGATGGTGGATGCGGTGATGGTGGTGGTGGTGGATGGGGTGGTGGTTGTGGTGGATGTGGTGGTGGAAGTAGTGGTGGTGGGTGTGGTGGTGGATGCGGTGGATGTGGTGATGGTGGATGCGGTGGTGGTGGTGGTGGTGGATGGGGTGGTGGTTGTGGTGGATGTGGTGGTGGATGTAGTGGTGGTGGGTGTGGTGGTCCTGTGGGTTCCATAAGGGTTTGTGACAGAGAAAAGATGATCTTATTTCAATAACATTTAAATACGTGTCTGTATTTTTGTCTAAGACAGATCCAATTCTTCCGGAATTTCGAACAAAGAGTACATTACACAACCAACGGTCGAAGCCATCCCGAAAAAAACCAAGCATCCTGCTGTGAGTTAGAGGCCATTGAGGACCGTGCTGCAGGGGTGGCCTGGACGTCGCGCTCCATGGAAGGCTGAGAAGGCAGGCCAAGCGCCCAACGGGGCATTGGTGCTGTAGCCTGCAGAGCGTTGAGAGGGGCCATAAAAAGAAAGGGTACAGAGAGAGAGAGGGGGCAGGGAGAAGGTCTGAGGGGTGAGAGAGAGGCATGGGAGAAGGTAAGAGAGATGGCAGTGACGACGCGATGGAAAAGAGAGATGTCGCCATAGCACCCATCAGCCTGTGCCACGTATAGAGACCCACACACCCATATGTAAAACTGCGCCGCATTACTTAGGAACCTGCAGTAATAAACATGCATGCCTATAATGCTTGCACATATAGAGAGAGCGTTTCATTCGAGACCTGGTGTTTGAAAGCACCCTAATCATTTATCAATAAAATAAGCATTGTAAAATAACAGATATTGCTTTTACCACTCACTTTACCAACCTCAGAAGGATGACAGGCTCTGTTACTGGCTTTGCGAATGCTCGCTTTCTTTCTCTCTCTCATTCATGCCATGTTCATGGAGTGAAGCTAGGTAAGTGTCATGTTTGAACAGTAATTCAGGTTTATCCATTGCAAAAAAGGTCGCTGAAGTTTGGCAAAAAATATGCGGAAGAAAACAATCGAGTATTGGACATCATGTCCGTGATACATAGGATAGACTTCGAGGGAAAGAGAGAAGGTTTAGTGAATCAGGGAATCACGGCAACTCATGCTTAAGCGTTGGTCGGCTTATCGGGGGGGGGATCAGGTGGGATAAAGGCTGCTAGGTGAAGGGAATTTATAGAAGAGGGAACATATTGTGTAAAAAACACAAAAACTGAGACATTACACAAACAGAAGTAGGAATACAATTGTGGATCCACAGAAGGGCACAGAATAACAATTGACAGAGCCTGCCACCACAGAAAGCACATTCAATGAGCAAATAAAGGGTATACAATAAAACTCTAACACACCGAGTCATCTGTGTTAACTAAATTGCTTTCTGCGTGGGCTGCTACTTAATTCTGCGATGGAACAGAGGGAGGGGAGGGGGCCAAGCGACGGAGGGAAGGCAGAGAAGGGGGGGGGGAGGGAGAAATGCGACACGGCGGGCAGGGGAGGGGGCGGAGCGGGGAGAGGGTGTGAAAGCAGCAGGGGCCTTTGAAGTGAAGCTAAGCTTCACTTCAAAGGTGTGGGAGGAGTGCGGCTGAGGGAACAGACAGCGATTTGGTGATGTGCACGCGCATTTTAGGTCAATGCGCTTGCGCATTGACCTAAAAGCCACGGGCACAGCACCAAATCGGCCAGTTAGGTAAAGTCTGTTTAAGACGCTATATATCGAGCTCCCGCTCAATGCGCATGCGCATTGAGATAGGTCGCTCGACCTAAAAAACTGTAAAGTTCCTTCTTGAATTCTATGGGGTAAACGCAATAGATCTTAAGGGTGTTGGTGATTGCTCCATCCGGATCTCCCCTGATCAAAAGGCAATACTTTGACAGTCTTACCTCTGATTTATGATTTATTAACTTGAGCTGAATTCTATCTTGTTCTGCAATTTCATTATTTGCATGTTATTCTGAGCTTCATGCTTTTATGTGACAAATGTCTAACTGACTAACTCCTTGCCAGTAAATTAGTTTTTTTAATGGTGTTTAAGATTTCAATAAACCTTCATGGTTTTCGTTGTAATACTTATCAGTTTTTATTGTGAAGCCTAAAGTGGTTTACATTTAATTCTGAAATGTTATGTGGTATTAAACTTACATGTTTACTAGGTTTAGGTGAGAGGCAACAAAATTCTTTGGGTATTAACACCGCTCCCTGTCCGTCAGACCTGCTTTAAACTCTTTCTGGGAAACACACCACTCCAGAAATCTGGAAGCAGATGATGGTTACAAACCGTACCTGGATTGTTTAAGACCGGTCCTGTAAGATTCAGAACTAAATTGCAATGATTCACCCTGCACTCCTGGATTCCAATGATCCCATTTGAGTTCTTCCTGAAGCTGATCTATGAATTAAGGAGAAGTGAGTCTAAGTAGAGTGATGGTTAGGTGGCCCCTTTACTGCTCCACTCTTCCCCACAGGTGTTACCCCAACACCTAGACTATCTCTCTTTTGTGCTATTTGTTTGAGTGTTCTTTAGGATAAGCGTCCTTCCTGGTGACACTAGAGGACAAAGAGTGTGTCTTGACCATTGTAGAAAATACACAAAAAGGCAAGTACTGCCTGAAACCAGTATTAGGCCTGGATCTGCGGAATTAAACAATTTCTGTCTGCTAACTTGGGTATCAGTTTGAAGCAGAAGCTCGCAGGTAAGGTGTCAGGATTTCTCATTGACCAGGTTGAGGGGACCCACGCCCGTGGAGAGCAAAACAGACCTTTAAGCTCTACAGTTGGGGTAGCAATCCCCTTGCCAGGTTGGGATAGCTGATGCTTGCAAAGTTTGGGAACAGACATCTAGAAGTTCTAAATCCTGCTGGAAGAAACTGATGTGACCTGTCTTGAAGGAATGAGCCCACTGAATGCAAGCGAGTAGTACTGGAAGAATTACTACAGGAAATAAAGACTGCCTAGAAAAGGGGGGCCTTAAGGAGCTGTGCAGGGAAATCTGAACATTAGCCTGCTGTATACCATGGAAGGACCTGCACCATCAGGCCGTTTCGTGAGGCACTGTGAAACTCCTAGTTTCATCTCAAAATAATAAAGTGCATTTGATAGTGAGGTACTAGAAAGAATGTCAATGTTCTCAGTTGTTTCATCGCAGTTCTCGATAAGATCACCTCTGCTATCTGGGGGGACTTTTTCCTTTGTGTTGCAAACTTGAGCTTTGGGCTAGAAGAAGATCTGCAGAAGGTGTCTCCCCTTCTCTCACACGCTCTTTCTCTCTTTCTGTCTCTCTCCCACTCTCTACCGCAGCAGGAGCAAGCAGAGTGCCTTCTCTTCTTACTTCTGTCCAGCGAGCACCTCCTTTCTGTAATAGGAGGTATGCACATAAGTGGAAACTAGCTGAAATGGCTGTTAGCATCAGCTGAAGCTATTTTGTTTTTTGGCAGCCATTTTAGTTAGCCATGTGCTCGCCATGTGCTTTCTCACTCTTTACTATTGCCTGCCCTTGTATTCTGCTTAATTCATCAGTTACAGTTAACTCCTTTAGTACTGAGTCAGAGCACTGCACATGCTCAGAAAGGCCTAGCTGGTAGAATGCACCTGTTCTTAGTGTATAACTGTCAGGCTATTTTAACTGATGTCAGCAACTCTGTTACTCCTCCTACTTTGTTGACTAAGTATTTTCTGTTAGTCCTTATATGTGTAATAGCTATTTGTGTGCTCACTTGTACTGCCTCTTTTTGAGTCTTCATGCTAACTCAGCAATAAACTGGCCATATAAGCCCTTGGATTCTGTATTCTTTGGACTGTCTCATACAATGGCCTGAGGGTCCGGATTGACGCAGTCTCCCTCATGTGAGGTTATTAAAATTGTTATTTTGATATTTCAGCTTTCGTGCCAACCTCTTCTTTGTTGGTTTAAGGGCCAGGTGCATCAGTGAACCCCTAAAAAGGTTTTTTCTTTCTACAAATTGGCGCCCAAACGTGAGTCTCATCGGAGACGCGGCCATTTAAGGGAGTGGTCTTGACGGAAGACAGGAATCTACTGAGGAGGACAGGACAGGAATCTACTGAGGAGGTACCCTGCACAAGGAGACTCTTTGTCTTTGTAGACCAACGTATTTTCTGGTTTTCCCGATCTGACCCTCCATGTATTGGCCGGTCCCGACTGAGATCTTCTTTGGCATGAGTATTTTAAAATGACCGTTAGGTCACTCAGAACTTGGCAGTTGGAAGCTGGATACTTTGGTTAGGTAAGGTTGCTGTAGCAAAACTTTTTTGAATGACTTGGCCAAGATTCTACTTTGTTTCTTTATTTGCTGCAGCAAATGAAGGCAGGTAATAGGGAGATTCTTCTCTAATTTTTGAATTCTTGAACGGTACAATATTTAAGTACCATTTAGTTATAATATTATATATGCTATAATATTTTGGCATGCCTGCTCATAGCATACTTCGTAGAAAGTGTTGTTGTCTTGGAGGTACCAATATGGATTTAGAAAGTACTCAGCTGATTCCCCTAGAGGGGATACCTAAATAGGTTTAGGTATATTAAAAATTGTATTTCTTCCATGATGACTAGTACACCATGGAAAACACACACACATATATATATATATATATATATATATATATATATATATATATATATATATATATATATATATATATATATATATATATATATATATATATATATATATATCCAAAACCACCTCCAGTGATGCCGAAGGAAGGAGCCACAAGCGAGGACTGTGTTGAGAGGTTCTTTATTAGTAAGCAGGTAAGGCGTTATGCATTTCGGCGTTAGCCTTCCTCAGACGCCACTGCCCAACTGAAAGTTTGTGCACCCAGCTGCAAAAGTCTCTGCAGCACTCTTGATTGGTGAGTGCATGCCTCCCCCAACCATGTGATCGTCAATTGCAGTGTAGAACTGCTAACACTACAACTCCCAGCATGCTCCAAACCTGGGCTGATAGTACGTGGGGAAACCGAAGTAAAGTTCTTGTGTTTCTAGGCGTATGCAGAGCTGGGCGAACTTCAAACAGTCTATAGAAACTTGAGAACCCCTCAGGTCCCCGCAAAACGCTTCAACCTGCAGGGTACAGGTCCGCCAGGTCGTGGGTCGGTAACAGTGCACCAAAACCATCCATGAAGTCACAGACTGCCATCAACATATATATATATTCTTTCCACGATTCCCGGTTGGGTTGAAAAGCTGTCTTCGGGCGGTCCGAGCCTGGATACCGAGACTCCAAACAATTATTTCAGCGATCTTTTCTTATATCAAAAGATACTCGGACACCATCCTTCTGCAAAAAACGATTTATTGCGGCAAACAAACAACGCGTTTCGGCGGTTAAGCCTTGATCACGTGAAAAGATCGCTGAAATATATATATATATATATATATATATATATATATATATATATATATCACGCTCCGAGTTTGCCCCAGCAAAGAGTTGCACTCCAGTTCAAGTAATAGCTGAATGCTTAGGGTAAGAATGTCCTCCGTCTGCCGATGCATTCAGACAGCCAGTTCGCCACCTCGCCTGACGCGTTTCGAATTACTCTTCCTCAGAGGCATGGTCGGTTTTGAAAAAGGTGCGTGCCTCCAGTTCTTAAAGTAATCCAGTTATTTCCGCCCCCTAAAATAACTGGCATGATTGCACTGTGGGGCATACTGGGAACTGTAGTCACTGGAGAATAAAACCCTCAATGGTTGCACTAATTCTTGTCTTGCATATATATTTTAAAGCCCGCAAATGGACCTCGGGAGACAGAGTCCAATCAAATCCCTTACTTGAAATCCACAGTAGGTGTGCAGGATGCAACACCAAATGGCCCCCTGATTTCGCGGGATGGTGCAAGCTCGGCGGCGGGACAGCCGCATTAACATCACGCTCCGAGTTTGCCCCAGCAAAGAGTTGCACTCCAGTTCAAGTAATAGCTGAATGCTTAGGGTAAGAATGTCCTCCGTGTGCCGATGCATTCAGACAGCCAGTTCGCCACCTCGCCTGACGCGTTTCGAATTACTCTTCCTCAGAGGCGTGGTCGGTTTTGAAAAAGGTGCGTGCCTCCAGTTCTTAAAGTAATCCAGTTATTTCCGCCCCCAAAAATAACTGGCATGATTGCACTGTGGGGCATACTGGGAACTGTAGTCACTGGAGAATAAAACCCTCAATGGTTGCACTAATTCTTGTCTTGCATATATATTTTAAAGCCCGCAAATGGACCTCGGGAGACAGAGTCCAATCAAATCCCTTACTTGAAATCCACAGTAGGTGTGCAGGATGCAACACCAAATGGCCCCCTGATTTCGCGGGATGGTGCAAGCTCGGCGGCGGGACAGCCGCATTAACATCACGCTCCGAGTTTGCCCCAGCAAAGAGTTGCACTCCAGTTCAAGTAATAGCTGAATGCTTAGGGTAAGAATGTCCTCCGTCTGCCGATGCATTCAGACAGCCAGTTCGCCACCTCGCCTGACGCGTTTCGAATTACTCTTCCTCAGAGGCGTGGTCGGTTTTGAAAAAGGTGCGTGCCTCCAGTTCTTAAAGTAATCCAGTTATTTCCGCCCCCAAAAATAACTGGCATGATTGCACTGTGGGGCATACTGGGAACTGTAGTCACTGGAGAATAAAACCCTCAATGGTTGCACTAATTCTTGTCTTGCATATATATTTTAAAGCCCGCAAATGGACCTCGGGAGACAGAGTCCAATCAAATCCCTTACTTGAAATCCACAGTAGGTGTGCAGGATGCAACACCAAATGGCCCCCTGATTTCGCGGGATGGTGCAAGCTCGGCCGCGGGACAGCCGCCTTAACATCACGCTCCGAGTTTGCCCCAGCAAAGAGTTGCACTCCAGTTCAAGTAATAGCTGAATGCTTAGGGTAAGAATGTCCTCCGTCTGCCGATGCATTCAGACAGCCAGTTCGCCACCTCGCCGGACGCGTTTCGAATGACTCTTCCTCAGAGTCGTGGTCGGTTTTGAAAAAGGTGCGTGCCTCCAGTTCTTAAAGTAATCCAGTTATTTCCGCCCCCAAAAATAACTGGCATGATTGCACTGTGGGGCATACTGGGAACTGTAGTCACTGGAGAATAAAACCCTCAATGGTTGCACTAATTCTTGTCTTGCATATATATTTTAAAGCCCGCAAATGGACCTCGGGAGACAGAGTCCAATCAAATCCCTTACTTGAAATCCACAGTAGGTGTGCAGGATGCAACACCAAATGGCCCCCTGATTTCGCGGGATGGTGCAAGCTCGGCGGCGGGACAGCCGCCTTAACATCACGCTCCGAGTTTGCCCCAGCAAAGAGTTGCACTCCAGTTCAAGTAATAGCTGAATGCTTAGGGTAAGAATGTCCTCCGTCTGCCGATGCATTCAGACAGCCAGTTTGCCACCTCGCCTGACGCGTTTCGAATTACTCTTCCTCAGAGGCGTGGTCGGTTTTGAAAAAGGTGCGTGCCTCCAGTTCTTAAAGTAATCCAGTTATTTCCGCCCCCAAAAATAACTGGCATGATTGCACTGTGGGGCATACTGGGAACTGTAGTCACTGGAGAATAAAACCCTCAATGGTTGCACTAATTCTTGTCTTGCATATATATTTTAAAGCCCGCAAATGGACCTCGGGAGACAGAGTCCAATCAAATCCCTTACTTGAAATCCACAGTAGGTGTGCAGGATGCAACACCAAATGGCCCCCTGATTTCGCGGGATGGTGCAAGCTCGGCCGCGGGACAGCCGCCTTAACATCACGCTCCGAGTTTGCCCCAGCAAAGAGTTGCACTCCAGTTCAAGTAATAGCTGAATGCTTAGGGTAAGAATGTCCTCCGTCTGCCGATGCATTCAGACAGCCAGTTCGCCACCTCGCCTGACGCGTTTCGAATTACTCTTCCTCAGAGGCGTGGTCGGTTTTGAAAAAGGTGCGTGCCTCCAGTTCTTAAAGTAATCCAGTTATTTCCGCCCCCAAAAATCACTGGCATGATTGCACTGTGGGGCATACTGGGAACTGTAGTCACTGGAGAATAAAACCCTCAATGGTTGCACTAATTCTTGTCTTGCATATATATTTTAAAGCCCGCAAATGGACCTCGGGAGACAGAGTCCAATCAAATCCCTTACTTGAAATCCCCAGTAGGTGTGCAGGATGCAACACCAAATGGCCCCCTGATTTCGCGGGATGGTGCAAGCTCGGCGGCAGGACAGCCGCCTTAACATCACGCTCCGAGTTTGCCCCAGCAAAGAGTTGCACTCCAGTTCAAGTAATAGCTGAATGCTTAGGGTAAGAATGTCCTCCGTCTGCCGATGCATTCAGACAGCCAGTTCGCCACCTCGCCTGACGCGTTTCGAATTACTCTTCCTCAGAGGCGTGGTCGGTTTTGAAAAAGGTGCGTGCCTCCAGTTCTTAAAGTAATCCAGTTATTTCCGCCCCCAAAAATAACTGGCATGATTGCACTGTGGGGCATACTGGGAACTGTAGTCACTGGAGAATAAAACCCTCAATGGTTGCACTAATTCTTGTCTTGCATATATATTTTAAAGCCTGCAAATGGACCTCGGGAGACAGAGTCCAATCAAATCCCTTACTTGAAATCCACAGTAGGTGTGCAGGATGCAACACCAAATGGCCCCCTGATTTCGCGGGATGGTGCAAGCTCGGCGGCGGGACAGCCGCCTTAACATCACGCTCCGAGTTTGCCCCAGCAAAGAGTTGCACTCCAGTTCAAGTAATAGCTTGCCCTCACCACGTCTTCAACAAAGCTGACGCTGTCATCGCACCCCACCTGCGGGACATCATCAACACCTCATTCGACACCGCCACCTTCCCCGAGAGCTGGAAGCACGCCGAACTCAGCGCTCTACTGAAGAAACCTACAGCAGACCCCACCAAACTCAAGAATTACCCCCCATCTCTCTACTCCCGTTTCCAGCCAAAGTCATCGAGAAGACCGTCAACAAACAGCTGGCCGCCTTCCTCGAGACGAATGGATCCCTCGACCCATCGCAGTCCGGATTCCGCGCCAACCACAGCACCGAGACCGCCCTCATCGCCGCCACTGACGACATCCGAGCCCTGATGGACAGCGGGGAAACAGCAGCCCTCATCCTCCTAGACCTCTCCACGGCTTTCGACACGGTCTGCCACCGCACCCTAGTACAGCGCCTCAGCAACGTTGGAATCCAGGAGAAGGCGCTGGAATGGATCGTCTCCTTTCTCGACGGAAGAACACAAAGAGTCCGCCTACCACCGTACAAGTCAGAGGCCACCGAAGTCATCTGCGGCGTCCCTCAAGGATCCTCGCTGAGCCCGACTCTCTTCAACGTCTACATGAGCCCCCTCGCGGCCATCGCACACCAACACAACCTCAACATCATCTCCTACGCCGACGACACCCAGCTGATCCTCTCCCTGACCAACGACCCCGCCGCCGCCAGAGCCAACCTGCACAAAGGGATGAGAGAGGTAGCCGAGTGGATGACGACGAGCCGCCTGAAGCTGAACTCAGATAAGACGGAGGTCCTCATCCTGGGCTCCTCGCCCTCCGCCTGGGACGACTCCTGGTGGCCCCCCGCCCTGGGCACCGCTCCCAAACCGACGGACCACGCACGCAACCTGGGTTTCATCCTGGACTCCTCCCTCTCCATGACCAGGCAAGTCAACGCCGTCTCCTCGTCGTGCTTCAACATCCTGCGCCTGCTTCGGAAGATCTTCCGGTGGATCCCCACAGAGACCAGGAAGACCGTCACCCAGGCCCTCGTCACCAGCCGACTGCACTACGGCAACGCACTCTACGCCGGAACCACCGCCAAGATCCAGAAGAGACTCCAGCGCATCCAGAACGCCTCAGCCAGACTCATCCTCGACATCCCACGACACAGCCACATCTCCGGACACCTAAGAGACCTGCACTGGCTCCCGGTCAACAAGAGAATCACCTTCCGCCTCCTTACCCACGCACACAAAGCTCTCCACGACCAAGGCCCGAGCTACCTCAACAACCGAATCAACTTCTACGCTCCCAAACGCCACCTCCGATCCGCCAGCCACGCCCTCGCCGCCGTCCCACGCATCCGCAGAGCCACTACAGGAGGAAGGTCCTTCTCCTACCTGGCCGCCAAGACCTGGAACTCCCTCCCGGTCGACCTGCGCCTGACCCAAGACCACCTCTCCTTCAGGAAGAAGCTCAAGACCTGGCTGTTCGAGCAGTAGCGGCCCCCCCCCCCCAAGCGCCTCGAGACCCTACGGGTAGGTAGTGCGCTCTTTAAATGTCTTTGATTGATTGATAGCTGAATGCTTAGGGTAAGAATGTCCTCCGTCTGCCGATGCATTCAGACAGATATATATATATCAGCAAACAGTAAGTTATTCAAACTCACCAACGACCACTCCAATCGCGCTGTAATTCAGATCTTTTTTAATGGAGACAGCATAGCATGACGCGTTTTGCCTATTCAAGGCTTAATCATATGCAAATTAACTCTCGGATGGGTTCGTTGGCTTTTTAAATCGAACGTAACTTTAAACATTGAAAAGGGACTAATACCCGACAGTTTCAAACTTAAAGTGGCAGCAAGGTTACTTAATTCATGATGTTACATCCAGTGTCAGTAAGTACTTGGCAGTCAATTTCGGAAAAGTTCAGAGGAAATAAAGTATTTCCTTAATACCTGTGTCCCGACACTGTATTGCTTCTCTTTAGCTGTGTTGGTCAGACCACAGCTCCCAGAATACACCCTCATTGCTTCTCTTTGCCGGTTTTGTCTTTCAATGTAGGTCTTGGCAAACACATTCTTTCTGGATTAGCTGGCAGCCAGTTCATACAGCGCCTTTAGTAGGAAAAAGTTCCATGTGTGGCTAATGTTCCACGGCAGCCGCTTTCTCCAAATTAAATCCTGCTACCATCCAAGTTATACTCCAATTGTTTTCGTCATCCAAAAAACATTTTCCACAGTTCGAAGGGCTCAGAGAAATCTCCTCCGCCAGCTCTAGCTGTTTGGCCGTATTCGTTACTCCAATTGAGGCGGGCCCTTCACGAGGGCCACTTCCATTCTTTTGCAGCAAAGTCACTGCTTCACAGCCGGTGGGCACTTCTAAATTGGATTCTCTCCATCGTCACAGGGATCTGACAATGAAGCGCCTCTCCCAAGCGAGCCGGGGTCATTTCCCAAGGTGTGTCAGGCACCTTACTCACATCAGCAAACAGTAAGTTATTCAAACTCACCAACGACCACTCCAATCGCGCTGTAATTCAGATCTTTTTTAATGGAGACAGCATAGCATGACGCGTTTCGCCTATTCAAGGCTTAATCATATGCAAATTAACTCTCGGATGGGTTTGTTGGCTTTTTAAATCGAACGTAACTTTAAACATTGAACGTAACTTTATATATATCTGCACACAATTCTCCCTTGACAGGAAGAAGAATGGGACAAACTCACGTATTTAAGAGTATTTTGCTGTTTTTATTTAATTTTTAGCCTTCAGATAGCATTTTATGCAGAAAACGACAAACACTGATCAACACGTTTCAGGAGCACCTCTCCCTTGCTCATCGTGGGCCGTGGGAGATCGCACCGCCGCTAACATCAGTTGAAGGTCTGTGTGGTTGCATAACGGTTTTGCAGCCTTCTTCCAGCACGAGAAACTGAGCAATTTGAAGGTGGAATTCTGAACCTGGGGCCCACCGGAGGGCAGAAAAAGCAATACAAATTAAATTTGGGAGCAAAATCAGTATTGGAAAAACGGACCCCACCGAAGGGGAGTAATTAGGACTACTACTACCAGCATGCCAGTCACCGGAGAAGGCATGCGGGATGAAAATAAGTGGCATTCCATTTCTGACTTTCCAAACTACCCACCCTATGATTAAGAGATATATATATATATATATATATCTATATCTATATATATATATATATATATATATATATATATATATATATATATATATATATATATATATATATATATATATATATATATATTACCTACTGGCGGTCACCAGTAGGTAGTTATAGTTAGGATTGGCTACCATAGGAAATCCGCAACATTCTATTGGGAAAAACTCTGCCGCCGGTTGAGGAATTTGCGTGTAATTTTCCAAAATTTTGTCCAGTTCCGCTCTGCTCCTTCCCTGGAAGTTTCGGGGGGATTCGTGAAGTGGGGGCTGAGAAATAAGGGGGGTCCCAAAACGTGTTTTCCCCATGTTAATTTCCATAGGACGGTCTGACAAGTCTACTGCCCGAACCGCTGAATGGAATTACGCCAAACTTGGCAAAATTGTAGAGACTGGTACGCAGATGTGCCTTTGCTATATTTGTTGAAAATTGCTCCAGTGGTTTTTTTGTAAATTAACTTCAAAAACACATATATATCTATATGCGCCCTTCGAGCGCTTACAGGTACGCGTACCGGGGAGCGCACCCGGCGCGCTACGGGAGTGCGCAGGCGGAAGGCTGATTGGCTAACGGGTGTCTGACAACATTTTAAACAGTCCGGAGAGTCCGCCATCTTGTGTCTCGGTAGAATCGAGACACAAGAGGTGAAAAAAGAAAGGGGGATATAATTAAAAGGGGGCAGAGTAGACACCCCCTGACCCCCTAGGTTTTCTGAGGGGGGCCTAGAAGGACCCTGAAGGGCAAAAAGGTACGCGCACCCTGAGCGCACCACTAGGAAAACAGAATTGTAAAATATGTAAAGAATACAGCTCTTTTTTGAGAATTTGAGGTAGTTCTGAAAAGAACTTTTTTTTCAATTTTTTTTATACTTTTTTATAACGATTTTCTATTTGTTTTGTATTTTTTTCAGAGGATAAACAAAACTAGGGATTCCAAAACTGCTCAACATGAGCAAAAAAAAGATGAAAAATTAGGGACGCGGAGGGCAGCGGTGTTCTTGTCTCTTCATAGCAATGAGTTCAACGCTCTGATCCCCATAGCAGAGCAGTTCATCACAGTCCACGCATAGAAATTTTATGCCTGCAAAGATCGGCTGCACGTTAGGGATCATTCTTCCACGTGGTGTTCCCGAAGCTGTTGCTTCACCAGTGGAGGTGCTGCCGCCATCTCTTCTTGCATTCTCTGCCAGGTCTCTGACACTCTCCCTGGCAAAGTTATTTTGGTGTATTCTCTGGACATGCCTAATTAAGGTAGCATTTCCAAAGCTATATTTCCTATTAGGATTGCCTCTGGATAAAGTAGTGCCACATACCTTACAGGTTACCTTAGCAGCATTAACCTTTTTTTTCCCTGCTGGGATGTCAAACAATTTCCAAATGAAGTGGTCCTTTGTTTTGTGGTGAGGAGGGTCCTCAGGCAAAAAACCATTAGAATCACTGCTGGTTGACTCTCTTTCAGCCATTGCTGTAGAGCAGAAAACTTTGAGAAGCAGATAATGCACAGAACACCTCTTGCTCTCTCCAAGTACAAAGCAAAAGTGAGAAAAATGAGTGGGGCTCTCAATATTTGGAAAAAAAATGTTCTGAACCAATGAAAAGTGTTATTTTAAGGTCACATGGCTTGATGCGCTTACGCTACGCGCCCCGGAGCGCTTACGCGGCACGTACGTGGGCGCTTCCTGGAGCGCTTCCGGGGGCGCTTATGCAGCGCGTAGCAGTGACGTTTTGCTCGTTTTTTGGGAATGCGTTTAAAGTTCAAATACGGTTCTTAAATATTATAAATAGTACTTTTATATATTATTATTTACTTTTAATACAAACATTAATTTCTTTTTTCGATCGCTACGCGCCCCGGAGCGCTTCCGGGGCGCTTACGCGGGCGCTTCCTGGAGCACTTCTGAGGGCGCTTACGCGGCGCGTAGCAGTGACGTTTTGCTCGTTTTTCGGGAATGCGTTTAAAGTTCAAATACGGTTCTTAAATATTATAAATAGTACTTTTATATATTATTATTTACTTTTAATACCAAAATTAAATTTTTTGTTTTCGATCGCGATAGGGCACTCCTGCTGCACGTACCGGCGCGCGCCCTGGTATGCGTACCGTGAGCGCACCAGTGCACAAATAATAATAAAAAACATATATATGAAAAACATGTAAAAAAAAATTTGAACAAATATAGAATTAGGAAATAATTAGAAAAAAATTAAAAAATTAATAGATATAATAAATACCTATCATTAAGAAACAATACTTCACTTAAAAATTGTAGTTTTCAAACTCGTTAAAGTTACGAATTAGCATTTTATAAAAGTTGCAAATTCTCTGAAAAAACCATAGGTTTCACACACATTATAGTTAGGAATTAGCTGTTAAAAAACCTTTGAAATTCACTGAAAAAACCATAGGTTTCACACTCGTTATAGTTAGGAATTAGCATTTAAAAAAACCTTTGAAATTCACTGAAAAAACATAGGTTTCACACCAGTTATAGTTAGCTGAACATTTTACTCACACAAAACCATTGAAATTCCCACGTTATAGTTAGTTGGACTCACTATAACTCCCGCGCCCGCAATCCACTGCTGATGATGTCACATATTACATCATTCATGACATGGTCAGTGACATCACTGATGACATCTCAAATGACATCACTGATGACATCACTGATGACATCTCAAATGACATCACTGATGACATCATCCATGTGATAATACGATGTACCTCCTCACACTCTAATCTAACCTTTGATACACCCAGTGATAAATACAAACTATCATTCCTGAAATTATTGACACACCAATACCAGTAACTACATACGCACTCACTGATTTCGAGGTCTACACACACATCCACTCATTCACTCATACAATCACTCATACATACAGTCACTCATCAATAGAACACTATCATATCCACTCATACACCTATAAAGACACTCACACATTGACACTCATCCACAGAGTTACTCACACACCTAGTCAGTTATGCAAAGAATCAATCACACTCCAATTTCCTCATCTACACAGTTATACACACTAAACCTTACTTATTCAAACATATACTAACACATACTTACTCTCTTTTACAATCACTGATACAAGTACACATTCATCCATACAGCCACTTACGCAATCACAGGCTCCCATGTATAGTCATTTACATATGTCAACTCTCCCAAGCACTATGTTTTACATATGTACTTATTTGGACATGTAGCACTGAGATATCCATTCACTCACCAACACACCCATGCACATAGTCAACCGCCCATACAGCTGTTTCCACATGCACTCTTTAACCCATACACCAAGTGAATCAACTGCTCACACATCTATGCACAGAGTCATAGACCTCCCAGGCACTCACACACACACTCAGCCTCACATACAAATACTTAGGCAACCAATCAATAACCCATATAGCCACTCATATAGCTACTGATCAACACATGCAGCAGCTTACACAACAACAGACATAATGAGGCACACATTCAGACAGTTTAGTCACTAACCCATGCATTCAGTAAGACACATTTAATCACTCACTCATACAGTCAGTCACGCACCTTCTAAATCCTTCATCCAGACACTTATACATCCACTCATTCTTCAATATGTAAAACATATTTAAACTTTACAGAAACACACAGACACTGTATGATATCATCAGTGATGTCATTTGAGATGTCATCAGTGATGTCAACAGTGATGTCACTTGAGATGTCATCAGTGATGTCATTGACCATGTCATGAATGATGTAATATGTGACATCATCAGCAGTGGATTGCGGGCGCGCGAGTTATAGTGAGTCCAACTAACTATAACGTGGGAATTTCAATGGTTTGTGTGAGTAAAATGTTCAGCTAACTATAACTGGTGTGAAACCTATGGTTTTTTCAGTGAATATATATATTTATATATATATATATATATAGCAGGTCTTATTCATATGCCTTGAAACCCAATAGCAAGTCCTTCTTTGCTCTTTGACAAATGGAAGGGCACTTAAGCCTGGCTCACCTGTTCTCCCGGGAAGCATATGATTAAGACCTGCTGAGGTCGAAACCGGTAATGCTTTTCCTGCTGAAATAAAAAGCTGTTCCTCTGATGTCCGACTGGTGGGCTTGATTTCTGCGTGAGAAGTGGCGTGAAACATTTTTTGCTATACACAGGCGGTGACGTCACCAACAAGCCCCGACCTTGCAGGCTGGGTTTCCCTTTGTCAAAACTTGCTATTGGTTATGGACACATTCTTCAGGGTGACCAGCCGGCTGCACTTGAGATTGTAAGGATGGATTGTGCCGAGTGAGCACCACCGGGGCATGCAGGAGGCGCTGCCACTGATCCTTGGGAGGTCTGCGGGCCCGTGATATCTCAAGATTTCTGCGTGCAGTCAAGGTTTGTGGGAAACTGTACTCCCTCACAGTCGGACCCAAGGAACCTAAACATCATCAGGACGCCACACTGTTTATTGGAACAGTGGGTACTGGGAAGAGCAGTGCGCGCAAGGTTAGTCAAAAGTCACATTCAGAAAATTAACTTAAGAACTTTAAAGAAGTGACTCGCTGGGGCATTTATTAACATTTGCAATGAATGATGGACCTTGTAGTCCGGAAATATTTTCAACTAAACCAAAGGAATGACATTCGAATACGAGTGAAATATCTGCATTGCTGACTAAAAGTGGTAAAGAAAGGTCAATTAATATCCGGAGGTTTGTGACATTTGCAACGTGCAAAAAGGGAAAATATTCGAACAATCTGCCTTGAAACCCAATAGCAAGTCCTTCTTTGCTCTTTGACAAATGGAAGTGCACTTAATCCTGGCTCACCTGTTCTCTCGGGATGCATATGATTAAGACCTGCTGAGGTCGAAACCAGTAATGCTTTTCCTCCTGAAATCAAAAGCTGTTCCTCTGATGTCCGACTGGTGGGCTTGATTTCTGCGCGAGAAGTGGCGTGAAATATTTTTTGCTATACACAGGCCGTGACGTCGCCAACAAGCCCCGACCTGGCAGGCTGGGTTTCCCTTCGTAAAAACTTGCTATTGGTTATGGACTCATTCTTCAGGGTGACCCGCCGGCTGCACGCGAGATTGTAAGGATGGATTGTGCCGAGTGAGCACCACCGGGGCATGCAGGAGGCGCTGCCACTGATCCTTGGGAGGTCTGCGGGCCCGTGATATCTCAAGATTTCTGCGTGCAGTCAAGGTTTGTGGGAAACTGTACTCCCACACAGTCGGACCCAAGGAACCTAAAAATCATCAAGACGCCACACTATTTATTGGAACAGTGGGTACTGGGAAGAGCAGTGCGCGCAAGGTTAGTCAAAAGTCAAATTCAGAAAATTAACTTAAGAACTTTAAAGAAGTGACTCGCTGGGGCATTTATTAACGTTTGCAATGAATGATGGACCTTGTAGTCCGGAAATGTTTTCAACTAAACCAAAGTAATGACATTCGAATACGAGTGAAATATCTGCATTGCTGCTTAAAAGTGGTAAAGAAAGGTCAATTAATATCCGGAGGTTTGTGACATTTGCAACGTGGAAAAAGGGAAACTATTTGAACAATCTGCCTTGAAACCCAATATATATATGTGTGTGCGCAACATGTAACTTTGAAAAATGCAGAAAAGTGCATTTTTCAAAGTTTTAGCAAATTACCACGAAGTTCAACTTCATGGTAATTTGCTCCCCCTATTAGCGAAATCGCTATTTTTTGGGGTTTCATGCATTGCATTTAAGGAATCTCATTTTGGGATTCCTTAAATGCAAGAGCAATTTAAGGAATCGCTATTTAGAGATTCCTTAAATTGCGATTTCTGCATTTGGGATGATGCATCCCAAATGCAAAAGTACCGGGAGCAAACGGCCAGATTCTTAGAATCTGCCTGTTTGCTCCCGGTATTCTCTTTGATGCATCTGCCTGATAGTTAGTTGTACTAACTATATTTCGCGCACCCGCAATCCACTGCTGATGATGTCACATATTACATCATTCATGACATGGTCAGTGACATCACTGATGACATCACTGATGACATCTCAAATGACATCACTGATGACATCACTGATGATATCTCATTTGACATCACTGATCACATCACTGATGATATCATTCATGTGATAATACGATGCACCTCCTCACACCCTAATATAACATTTGATACACCCAGTGTTAAATACAGACTACCATTCTTGAAAGCATTGACACACCAATACCAGTTACTACATACGCACTCACTGATTCCTAGGTCTACACACACATTCACTCATTCACCCATAGAATCACTCATACATACAGTCCCTCATCAATACAACACTATCATATGCACTCACACACCTATACAGACACTCACACACTGCCACCCATCCATGGAGTTACTCACACACCTAGTCAGTCATGCAAAGAATCAATCACACTTCCATTTCCTCAACTATACAGTTATACACACAACACCTTACTTATTCAAACATATACTAACACATACTTACTCTCTTATACAATCACTGATACAAGTACACAATGATCCATACAGCCACTCGCACATTCACTGGCTCTCATGTATAGTCATTTATATATGCCAACTCTCACATGCACTGTGTTTTACATATGTACTTACTTGGAAATGTAGCACTGAGATATCCATTCACTCACCAACACACCCATGCACACAGTCAACCGCCCATATAGCTGTTTCCACATGCACTCTTGAACTCATACACCTAGTGAATCAACTGCTCACACATCTATGCACAGAGTCACACACCTCCCAGCAACCCACACACTAAGTCTCCCATTCAAATACTTGGGCAACCAATCAATAACCCATATAGCCACTCATATAGCTACTGATCAACACATGCAGCAGCTTACAGAACAACAGGCATACTGATGCACACATTCAGACAGTTTAGTCACTAACCCATGCATTTAGTAAGACACATTTAATCACTCACTCATACAGTCAGTCACGCACCTACTAAATCCTTCATCCAGACACTTATACATCCACCCATTCTTCAATATGTAAAACATATTTAAACTTTACAGAAACACACAGTCACTGGATGATGTCATCAGTGATGTCAAATGAGATGTCATCAGTGATGTCATGAGTGATGTCACTGACCATGTCATGAATGATGTAATATGTGACATCATCAGCAGTGGATTGTGGGTGAGCGAAATATAGTTAATACAACTAACTATATAGGAGCAATTTCAATGGTTTTTTAAATGCTAATTCCTAACTATATAAGGCCTGAAACCTATGTTTTTTTAAGTGAAATATATATATATATATATATATATATATATATATATATATATATATATATATATATATATATTTATAAAAAAGGATCGAGCACTTCTAAATGCTCAGCCCAACTGGTAATTTGGTGTACTTTTGAAAAAGGTCTGAGGCTCGAGCCTGTTTTTTTTTTACATGCCGTCTTTTGGCTGTCTATTTGTCTTGGTGTCATCTCTGTACTATTTTTTGGGGGAGTCCTTTCATTTGTAAATATGACTTACAATTGGTATTTACAAATGGTTTTGTTTGAGTACAGCCTGTGGGTTGTCTCTTGCTTTGTTCTAAGTGTTGATTTGTGTGAAATGATTATGTTTTATTGTGTGAGAATGGGGTGCTTTAATAAGCAGAGTTGTGTGTTCTGAGTGTATGGCCCCCTTCTTGAAAATGTCTGGAATGAGCTCAATTTGTTTTTTGACGTAATTGAAATGAAATGAAATGAAAAGACTTGGTAAAGCGCACAGCGGCCAAGCGGCTTCCTGGCGCTGAGGACTCATCAATACTTACAGAGGCAACCCAAGGGGACTAGCTGGGAAATGCCTGAGAAAAAAGAAAGGTTTTGAGGGCCTTACGAAAGTGGGTGTAAATAGGAATAGAACGGATAGAGAGAGGAAGACTGTTCCTGAACCGGGGGGCCAAAACTGAGAATCGGGTGCCCCCTGTGCGTGATTTACGGAAGCGAGGGGTGTGTAGGAGAGAAAGAGATGAAGAGCGGAGAGTGCGACTAGAGACGTGGGGGGTGATGAGGGGCGGAACGAGCGTGCGCCCGAAAGGCCAAGCAGGCTAATTTGAAGTAGGCTCTGAAATGGACCGGAAGCCAGTGAAGGGACTTGAGAGCAGGGGTGATGTGAGAGGATTTGGGAAGGCGAAGGATGAGGCGGGCCGCCTGGTTTTGGATACCCTGGAGGCGACGGGTTTCGTATGCAGGGATGCCTACATACAAGCCGTTCCCATAATCCATGGTTCCTGTGGCATACCAATTTATAGAATATACAATGCTAAACAGCTTAAATAAGCAATATTCACTTGTAGCAGAGAAGGGTTTGGCAAGGAAAGAAGCACACATATGCAAAATTTATAAGAAAGACTTCTTATATTTCAACTCATGAAAGTGTCCATATTTACAACAGCAACACATATACAAAAAGGTTATATGTACAGGAAAGTGCAGTGCGTCCCAAGTGATTTCGTGAACAAAAACAAAACAAACACAAATAATAAATGATCTGTACAGTTTTTGCGTTATGGGTATTAACACAGGGAAATGACCAAGCAATGTGATACAATAATTGCTAACAGTGACTATATGAAATCATAGATCACTGTGCTAAAAGGGTTCCTTCCCTATAGCGTCGACGGCGTTTCGACCTGCTTGATGGAGGTCTCGTCAGGACTAAACAGCGAGGGACATCTCGTAGTGTCTCAACTTAGAGCAACCCATGCGTGATAAAATGAATTAAATTAGACTTACTGTTTACAGCCGACCGGGAAAGTGCGATCGAGCGATTCCGCGTCCTAAGAGCAGGTATTACCCTGACTCTCCAATTGCAACCTGAGTGCCACCCGACTCCATTACCACGAGCAATCACAGTGTGCCCGGCTGGGTACACTGTAAGTCTAATTTAATTCATTTTATCACGCCTGGGTTGCTCTAAGTTGAGACACTACGAGATGTCCCTCACTGTTTAGTCCTGACGAGACCTCCATCAAGCAGGTCGAAACGCCGTCGACGCTATAGGGAAGGAACCCTTTTAGCACAGTGATCTATGATTTCATATAGTCACTGTTAGCAATTATTGTATCACATTGCTTGGTCATTTCCCTGTGTTAATACCCATAACGCAAAAACTGTACAGATCATTTATTATTTGTGTTTGTTTTGTTTTTGTTCACGAAATCACTTGGGACGCACTGCACTTTCCTGTACATATAACCTTTTTGTATATGTGTTGCTGTTGTAAATATGGACACTTTCATGAGTTGAAATATAAGAAGTCTTTCTTATAAATTTTGCATATGTGTGCTTCTTTCCTTGCCAAACCCTTCTCTGCTACAAGTGAATATTGCTTATTTAAGCTGTTTAGCATTGTATATTCTATAAATTGGTATGCCACAGGAACCATTGTTCTTTGGATATACACTTGCCCTGGTTCCGCTGTGAGTAGGGTTCCCTTGTTTCCCCTTTTCGCGTTCCCATAATCCAGGCAGGAGGTGATAAGGGCCGTAATGATGGTTTTGAGAGCATCTACAGAAAAAAACCGGGAAATCTTGCGGATTAAGCGAAGGGATAAAAAACAAGAGGACACAACGGAGCTAATTTGGGCATGCATGGACAGATCATTGCTGACCTTGATGCCCAAAGTCCGAACAGAGGAAGCTGGTGAGGGAGGAGGACCAAAGGAAAGGGGCCAATGTGAGGGGGACCAAGGGTTAGAGAAGCCTCCAGTGAGGACGAGCTCAGTCTTGTCCGGATTGAGCTTCAAATGATTGCAGCTCATCCACTGGGAAATAAAAACTAGAGTGGAACAAAACTTAGGAAGGTAGTCAGCAGGGGATGAAAGATCAAAGACGAGCTGGAGGTCATCTGCGTAGTTGTACACAGAGACCCCCAGCTCGAGAAGAGAAGAGATAAGGGGGCGGATATAAAGGTTAAAGAGAATTGGGGAGAGGGAGGAGCCTTGGGGAACCCCACAGGTGACAGGCCGGGGGGTAGCGGAAAAACCAGAGAGATGAACTGCTTGCGATCTTCCTTGGAGGAAGGACGCGATCCAAGAGAAGGCAGTGTCTTGGATGCCCGCTGTGCTGACACGATCGAGAAGAATGGCATGATCGACCGTGTCAAACGCAGCGGACAAATCGAGAAGGACCAAGGCCTGGGGGAGGTTACTATCGGCTTTCCCCTTGAGTTCATCCAGGACCGCGAGGACCACTCCCTCAGTGGAGTGGCCAGGGCGAAAGCCCGCCTGGTGGGAGGCCAAAAGATGATTCTCCTTGATGTAAGTGGAGAGGCAAGATGTTACATGGCTTTCAAGGATCTTCCCTAGATAGGGGAGCAAAGAGATAGGCCTGAAATTAGATGGGAGAGAAGGGTCAAGACCAGGTTTTTTTAGAATAGGGAGAACTATAGCGGATTTGAATAAAGAGGGGACAGAACCCGAAGCCAGAGAAGCATTGAGGAAAGTGAGGGGAGGGACAGGGCAACTAGTATAGAGAGTTCTAAGAATCCGTGCGGGGGCGCAGTCCGCAGGAGAACCAGACTTGACCTTGATGAGCAAGTCAAGGAAGAGCTCAGATGAAATAGGTTGGAAGTGATCCAAAGCGGAGGAGGGCAAAGGAAGGGAACCAAAGAGTTCAGGTTGAGGCACAATGGGGATGTTGGCCTTAATGTTGATAATCTTGTCGATGAAGTAGTCATTCAGTGAAAAGCAGAGAGATTGAGATGGAGCGGGAGAGGAACAGGTGCGATCGGAAGTGGCGAGATTATGAACTAATGAGAAAATCTCTCGAGATTTATTGGCAGAGAGGGCCACTCTCTCAGTGAAATATTTAGTTTTGGCCGCTAGAATGGCTTTTTTGTAATCGTTGAGAAGAGCTTTATATTTGAGGCAGAGAATGGGGCAGTAGTTCCGTCCCCAATGACGTTCCGAGCGCCTGAGATCATTCTGTTATGTAAATGTCATTGAAAGAACTACAGTTTAAAATTCAAGGAATTAATTATGTAACACATGCTAAATAGCTGCACGCTACCATTAAAAGTGAAATAGTAACAAACTATAGATGTGTGACAATTGCCACAATGGTAAATAAACATTAGGAAAAAAAATAGGCCTCATAGAAAGAAAACAAAAAACGAAATTGGGTGCATTGCACACCTAGGACTCAATATGAAATGTTACAGCATTATCCTTAGATATTAATATTAAAAAGCATTTACATCATCTGAGTAAATTGTTTGCTGCTGAAATAAATGCGCCTTTTTCCACATTACAACACAATAGATTTGTGCTGGCTTGGAATAAAAGTAAGGACTTTCTTTCTTGTTGCTTTTTTACATAAGCACATTTGTGGTTTTGATGGTAAATAATTACTGCCTTTTAAGAGTGACACAAACTATTTTATGTTTCAGTAAAGCTTCTGTGCTTAGTGTTATAAAAACATGCATTTTAAGGCGAAAGGAATGAGGCTTGATTTTCATATGTGGAATCATCAAAAGGGTTAGTGATCATTATTTTAAATAAGTGACTCTGCAAAAAAAAAAATTATTAAAAATAATTGCACTAAAATTGTTTTTTCATTTTTATGTTTAATAATCCTACTGTGAAAAATATATAAGTTCCTAGCATCAAAGTTGAATTTGAACGATACTTTACCACAATGTGGGGAGTGAAATGTGAAATTTCACTTTACCCAGACATATAAAAACTCATTTTTATAAGGGTGTACCTTATACATTTTCTGATCCCCCACCCTGGAATATCATGGGGAAACCTTGGAGGTCCCTAATATGCCAAAAACATTGTAGGTTATCCATTTTTTAGTGCCTCTACCACCAAAATCGAGTTCGGGCACAATTTACTTTTTAAAACCTGTCCTGGCACCCAAGGGCTGTTTTCAAACTGATCCCAGGCTTCAGAAATGCACACATGCACGTGCAGAACAATCAGCTGGCCTCTAAACTGCTAGAAAGCACACCACACACCGCACACGAATAAAAATAAGTCGAAAAAAACAAAAACAGCAGAAGTTAGATCCTACCTTTAAATTATTAGCTCACAGACTGCTTTTCAGCTGTGATTCTTCAGAGTTACTTTGAATTGGAAAGACCGCATGGAATAGCCTTTCTCAGACAGGGGACAACAGGGTTAAGGGTCAGAGGCCAAGTTCTGTTTTTAGAACTGACCAGCCCTACTGAATGTGAAATTTCCACGCAGGGAGCCACTGTGACAGTTTGTGATTTCTACATTACACTATGACAGCTTGTAACTACATTTAAGAAAAGGAAGAATTTACTTAGTTGTTTCAATACACTTATGGCCCTGATTAAGCCTTCCTGGAACAAGATTGGACACTACAGATCTGTTTTAGGTAACATTGGCTAAAGGAAATATTGCATATTCTGTTAGGAGCATCTGGGGATATCACTGTTTTCTTGCGCAATAATACAAGTGTAGGAGATATGCAGGTAGGGTTTATCCTATTGAATAACATTATCATGGGATAGCAGAGTCTGTAGGCCATATGCAGAGAATAGCTCTGCCATACATACAGAAATTCTGCTTAAAATTGTTGTGCTAGGGCCAGATCAAAAGGCTATGAAATAAAGTTTGCCTTTATGCACCCTAATGTCACACCAGTACACTTGCTAAAGGAATTGGTAGTTGGTTATTAATGTTTTCTAGCTAGCTCAATGTGCTATTTACCTCCTACAAGTTTGTTTGTTACCAGCTGTCAAAAATAGTGGTAAATAGTGACAACAGAAGGTCACCTATTTCAGGTTACCTACTGTCGCATGGGGGAGGGGATTAAGGAGATTAGCTCCTGGGCAAATTAAGGGTAAGCAAAATTAAGTACCACATTGTCATTTAACTTGATTTTTGTGCTCTCTATCTATCTCCTTTTCTCACTCTTTCTTAAGCCTGTCTAAGCTGTCTAGGAAAGGGCATGAGATGTTTAATTGGCTATTCAGTACTGTTTTAAAATTATTAGAATTAATAAAATGAATAAATAAATACGCCATGTTGCTGCCCATCCTGTCTGATGAAATTATGAAAGGATGAGTAGCCTAGATTGCTGTTCCCTTATGTGACCTTTAAGGGGAACAATATGTGTTTAGTTTTTGTTCTACAATTCTCAGGTGATAACACCATTATTGTTTATGTTATTCTCATGCTACATATAGTTTTGCAAGGGCATTGCTAGTCTCTTATTAGTCTGTGTAATTGAGCTGACAGGCCTTATTGGAGCTGATGAATGTTTTTTTTTCCTTTGAAAAATTATGTTACATAGTCCAAATCGTGAAAAGTAGAATGTACAAGGGTTCACAATGTTAGAAAAGATGCCCGTGTGATCCTCAGCAAACATCTTGAAGGAAAATATTGCTTTATAGGAGTTTGTTTGCCACAATAGGTTCTGCTGGAGAAATGAATGTACCTACTATGTTGAGGTTTTGTTAGTTATTTATATAATAAGAATCTATGTTAAATTAGCAATTTTAGATTTTCCAGCTACGCCTTTAACATGAGAGCATGGTCCTAAGCTTAAAATGTAGGTGCTTTTACGTAAGAAAAATAATTTTAGAAGTGTCGGCAGTCCTGTACAAGTAGTGAAAGGTTATGACTTATGAAACACAAGCTTGTTAAGACAAAAAGCACAAAAGAATGCGTGTTCAAAGAATTCCCTTTTTTGAGGTTCTTCAGATGAATTATATAGGAACACACAAATGTAAGGATTTACAGTATGTCTGTATCGTTTCTCTTTTTCCCTCAGAATTTAGTAAATCAACATAGACTTCCTTGGCTGCTTTAAATAGTGTAACGTTTTTCTCTTGACAGTTCACTGAAAAGTTCCTTTTATACTCGCTAATGGGTCCAGGGTGTCTTTTACTCTCAGATAGGTGAAGTGGATCTTGGGTGCCTTGCTAATGTATGGGGCACCCCAAGACTTAAATAGAGTACCCTTTCTGCTGAGAGATTATTTGTATGCCTTGTCTAAAGATGTTTTGTTCAGACAACCAATAGATATCTGCTGCCCTACAATCATTGACAGAGGGGTCCATACATCAGATCCAGCCTGGGGACTCATCACCAGTCCAGCTTGAAGCCAAGGTGAAGGGAACCAGCACAGGCGTTGCTGGCAACTATAACAGCAGTGAAGGTGGAAGAGTGGAAGAAGTGTATACCACTGCCACTGTCTTGGGCGAAAGACGGGGTCACAATCAGGATGGAAAATTCTTTGCGTGGATCCAGTTTTTGATGCCTAGCTGAGAGAGTCACAGACCGACAAGGACGGCAAGGACGCTTTGCTTGAGGTGACCCCCTTTGAAACAAGGGTTGTGTAGTAAAGGAAGATGCAGAGTCCAACTGTGTAAGTAGGTAAATCCTTTAGTGTAGATCCCTTCTAGGTTAGTTGAGTAGGACAAGATAGGAAGTACAGATATAAAAACCCCACTAGGAGCCAGCTGTTAGCAGCTCAGCCTGAGTTGACCAACTGCCACAGTCAGGCAGAGAGAGGCAATGTGAGCCAGAGAGACACCCAGGCATTCTATGATGTTACAGATGTCATAGTACAGTCTATCTATTGGAGGACAGTGGAGAAGTCATTTATTACACATCCTCCCTCCTTAGGGAATGACACAGAATAGAGGAAAAGATAGGCAAGATACCTCAAATATAACATTCGCAGGAAAGTACAAAAATGAGGTAAACAAAATCTAATAATGTACGATATGAGGTATCATTAGTATGAGCAGAATTACGATACAATGCTAAACATCAAATGAGCAAAAATACAATAACATCCCACATCCCCCTCCCTTAGTGAAACAGCATGGTTTAGATGAATCAAGACCAAAATTGGTAAGAAAGGTGGTCACACTCACAACCTTCCCACACATGGGTACACAACAGGGAAACACCCTGGAAACAAAAATTAGTGTAGACACAGTCACTTGAGAGAGATACAACAGGGGTATAAGTGTAAACCCCATAACAAAAATTCACCAGAGAAAACACTCTTGAGAAAAAAAAACTAAAAATTCCCCTGATAAAAACATGCTGACACTGAAAATAAGATAAAGCTCCCAACTCAAAGTCCTACCAACATGAAACCCTTGGCCACGAGTTCCAAGAAGGTAGACTTCGAGCAGAAGATAGTGCCCAAACAATCGCCACATGAAACAACTCAGGGAACTAACTTAGTAAAATACGACAACCTCCCCTAAGTAGGATACGCCACAAGATAACAATCCTGGGAACTAAACCGGGGCATGGAATACCCGCAAACACACAACCTCCCCTGAGTAGGGTAAACCACAGGACAATAATCCTGGGAACAAATAATCCTGGGAACCAAAATGGGGCATGGACTACCCGCAAAGACACAATCTCCCCCCTGAGTAGGGTACACCACAGGACAATAAACCTGGGAACCAAAATGGGGCATGGACTACCCGCAAAGACACAATCTCCCCTGAGTAGGGTACACCACAGGACAATAAACCTGGGAACCAAAATGGGGCATGGACTACCCGCAAACACACAACCTCCCCTGAGTAGGGTACACCACAGGACAATAATCCTGGGAACCAATAATCCTGGGAACCAAAATGGGGCATGAAATACCCCCAAACACGCAATCTCCCATGAGTAGGGTACACCACAGGACAATACCCCTGAATAGGGTACACCGCAGGACAATAAACCTGGCAACCAAAATGGGGCGTGGACTACCCGCAAACACCACTACCTCAGAAAAGGAATATACATAGGGCATTGACTACCCACAAACACTACAGTGTCACCAAATAAGAGTACAAAACAGGATATATTACTCTCCCTTGAAACACAAAACTACAACATCCCCAACATAGGGCACACCATAAGGTCCAACATCACCCTAGGAAACAGAAATGGGCATGGACTACACACAAGCACACAACCTCCCCAAAGAAGGGTACACCGTAGGGTTAAAAGATGTTGCCCAAGGAAACACTCCAGTCACAACAGGTCTCAATACACTTTCCATAATGGCCTCAAAAACACACAATAGGGCAAACACACTAGAAACCTCCTCAAAGATAATGCAACCAAACAGAGCGCAGTCAAAAACATGCCAAGCACTTCAAAACAAATAAATAAATAAATTATAGGTTTGAGCACCGGTGAGCGGTCTCACACCCGGGGTCCACACATAGCTGTCTGCAGTCAACGCTGAATCCTGCCACACAAGCAAAGTATCAGGCACTCTATGAGACGCAATACTTGAAGAAAATTCGAGAGTTCCAGTGTTCCACTCACTCTTCAACTGAAACATCGCCCAAACTGTCCGCATCTTGAAGAACAGAGGCATGTGTATAGCCGTAGAAGCAACGCTGTACGCTAACTTGGACGCGTATACTGTAAACTGTTGTCGCCACGTCGACCGTAGCGGCGTAGCAGCGTGAGAGCCAAACTCGACGTGTCTCCAGAGAAAAGCGTCACAGGGGTCACAGGAGCGAAGGATTAGAACGTGAAAACCTTCGCTAACTCCTAGATGCATTCCAAACACATCATCAATTGGACGGTAGCAGGGAAACCGAGAAGATCACTGCTGGCCAACCGTCACCAACACACAGGACGGTGAGTTAACTTGGCAAAGCATACAAAAAAAAATTTGTTCCGCTTTTCCCCACTCGCTGCACAACAGCCGAACACAGTTCACTGATATGAAAGCAATGTCCCTGAATGTGTTCACCTAGAATAGCGCTGCCAATGTACTTAATCAGTATGTTGCTGGATTCTTCAGAAATTTTCCAGATGACAGCAGAGACAGCAGAGACAGCAGAGATCACAAACGCCCAGGTTGCAGGCTGTCCAGACCCAAGCAGACATCAAAGTAAAGACACACGCCCAGGGTGCAGGCTGTCCAGGTGGAACAGAACACTGGTGGGGTCAGCTGGGCATTACCTTTTAGTTTCAATTTGAAGTTTTGAAAGTTCTTGAAGTTTTAGGTTCTTTTCCTTATGATTCCTTGGTTCCTTAGTTTGCCTTTCTCTTTAATTCATGTGTAGGTTCATCCTGTTTAAAAATCGTCGCCAAAATGTAGTAAAGGAAGATGCAGAGTCCAACTGTGTAAGTAGGTGAATCCTTTATTGTAGATCCCTTCTAGGTTAGTTGAGTAGGACAAGATAGGAAGTACAGCTATAACAACCCCACCAGGAGCCAGCCTGAGTTGACCAACTGCCACAGTCGGGTAGAGAGAGGCACTGTGAGCCAGAGAGACACCCAGGCATTCTATGATGTCACAGATGTCATAGTACAGTCTATCTAGTGGAGGACAGTGGAGAAGTAATTTACTACAGGTTGCTTCAGATATCCCAGCATCAGGCCTCTGAGTCCTGGTCCCCAAGTGAATGCAAGTCTGCACCTCTGGTTGTTGATCAAGAGGTGCCTGGGCATACTGGGTACAATCTGTGGCCCCCACAAAAGAGCAGTGCGCCAGCGGAGCAATACAGGAGTTAGGGAAGTACTTGAGTTCAGGGTACAGTTGCTGTGCCTTAGGTGCCTGTTAGATTAAAGTGACGAATACTGATGCACTACCTGAGACACTGGACAGGGTCGTGGTTATCTTCTTCAAACTGGGCTGTAATTGTTTTCCTGAGTTGCAAGTTGTGCAGCTCCACCGTTTTGATGAACGATAGGAGCCTGCCTGTGAGGCTCAGATGTACACAGGGAGAAGACTCCCCTTTGGCTGGTTGTACAGCAGCTTCTATTCAAGTACTTTTTAGCAATGTACCACTTTGGTCCCTCCTCTTAAGCGTATTAAGTGATACTCTAACCCTCATAAAAGGAACACTAGAAAGGTCTATAAAAATCTTTTTTTAAAGATTTTATATTAGACATGTGCTGTTGGCTATTCTGAAGCTGAAGTAGATGATCACTGAAATATATCAGAGCCCTGAAACATAGAATTGGACTGGATGGTTTTGGGATTTACTTTCTGCTTGGGGTTGGAAAATATTGATAGTTCTGTTTGTAATAATAGCCATTATTCTCTCCTGCTATCTGTGTGTTCATTATGACCCAATGATCTGTTCCCCATGAATTCCTACTTGTATCTCACCAGTTAAACGAAATGCTAGAATGTAAATGCCCACCGAGCAATGGATCAGGATATTAGTGGATTATGAGGATAGATGTGCAGGATAACTTCCATGTTTCTATTAATTAATAGCGGATGTCTTCAGCTTATGCTAAAACGGCCATCTGTGGAAACTAGCTGAAATGGCTGTTAGCATCACCTGAAGCCATTTTGTTTTTTTGGCAGCCATTTTAGTTAGCTATGTGTTCGCCATGTGCTTTCTTCCTCTTTACTATTGCCTGCCTTTGTATTCTGCTTCAGTCATCAGTTGCAGTTAACTCCTTTAGTACTGAGTCAGAGCACTGCACATGCTCAGAAAGGCCTAGCTGGTAGAATGCACCTGCTCTTATTGTATAACTGTCAGGCTATTTTAACTGATGTCAGCAACTCTGTTACTCCTCCTACTTTGTCTACTAAGTATTTTCGGTTAGTCCCTATTAGGCATATTATCAAGCAATAGCGATAATTATCGCTATTGCTTGGTTAGAGACAAAATTTTACCGCTGAGCTGCGGCGATTTTTACCGCAAATAAACCTTGGTATTACCAAGGTTTAACGCAAATGCGATAAAAATCGCCGCAAAGCATGAATATCGCTGAAAAGTCAGCGATATTCATGCATTACCGAGCTAATGCTCTTAGCCATGTTATCCACCTCCCATTGGATAACATGGCTAAGAACTGCTCAGGGCAGGTGTTAGCTTTTGGAGATATTCGCGCTTAGCGCGAATATCTCCAAAAGTTGGTAATAGGAGATAGCGATGTTAGCGACTGTTTTCGGTTGCTAACATCTTGGCACGCCCACTTTGCATGTCATTAGTGATAAATATCACTGACATGCAAAGCGGGGCCCAAGATGGTCGCTATCTCCTACTAGCTGTCGCTAACTGGTGTTAGCAACAGCTAGGTAATAGGGAGATAATTTTATCTCCGCTTTCTTGGCTTTTAAAGCCAAAAAAGCGGAGATAAACCCCCTTGATAATATGCCCCAATATGTGTAATAGCTATTTGTGTGCACACTTGTACTGCCTCTTTTTGAGTCTTCATGCTAACTCAGCAATAAACTGTCCATAAAAGGCCCTTGGTTGCTGTACTCTTTGGACTGTCTCATACAGTGGCCTGAGGGTCCGGATTGACGCAGTCTCCCTCATGTGAGGTTAATAAAATTGTTATTTTGATAATCCAGCTTCTGTGCCAATCTCTTCTTTGTTGGTTTAAGGACCAGGTGCATCAGTGAACCCCTAAAAAGGTTTTTTCTTTCTACACATACACAGACCAGTGAGACCACAGAGAAGAGTGGAGTCGTCAGGAGTGGCACAGAATCAGCACAGCCTCTCTCTGGCTAGTGTGCTGGTGCACAGTAGTGGGCACAACACAACCCTCACCCCTGGCCAAAACTAGTGGGGAAAACCTGTGCATTATTTCTTAAAGGTACAGTGCATTATTGGGATATTGTGGGAACTGCATTTTAATGACACAGACCAGGACAGTGACAATTGTGATTATTTTTTTTAAATATGTTTTTATTGCAGATTCATAAACAAGCAATGAATTATTTCAACCTTCCCGTCTCTGACCATCGTAAGTCACCGATCAGTAATGAAACTGCACACAGCCATTCAGCCCACATCCCGGAGGCCGGGCGGCGTTAGCTACAAATCTGTCAGAGATATTGAAGAAACCATCTCGCAGAGGTATCTGGTCAACAATACAATTTGGTATCTGCTTTTCTATAACTCCCAACCCCCTCCCAAATATAACCAGCCGAAAACAGTGTCCCATAGACAGCGAATAATATCAATATAAACGCGATTCAACCATACTCAGTCATCCTTCAAAGCGCTCCTCGTTGAAATCCCCTGACTCTCTACATTTAATCGACCTAATCACTTTATTGGAAATCTGTGCCATGGGTATTCCTTACATTTGCCCATGTCTGAGTCTAGCTTCCGCTTAAATCTCTCCTTTATCTGTATCTGACCCTAACTAACCCTCCCCTTATCCCACCCCCCTCAACTGCTGCTGATGTGGGCCATATCCATATACACACAATCAAATCTGTTGCGATCTGAGGGATCCATACATACGTATCTCCGTGTCCCATGGAACCTCCTATACTCGCCATCCCCTAGTCCTCGTCTTCAATTAAATAGTCCATTAGGGCCTGCACTATTGCCTCCCAGGCCCTCGCCATTTCTAAGCCTTTCACATTTGCTGTGCGAGTGGCTTGTCGAAGCCTAACCACACTTTCACTCCGTGCCCATTTCTGCAATTCGTTCGTCCACCGCCTAGTTGATGGGCCCTCTTTCGATTTCCAATGCCAAGTGATTTCTCTCTGGGCCAAGATAAGACCCAAGTCAATGAATTTGCTTGTGATTTTTGTCTTGGCCGTGTGAGGGAACCAGAGCAACAGACATGTTGCCATGTCATACTCCACCTGTCGATCAGTGACTGCGTTAAGGAGCTCCCCCACCTCTGACCAATACAACCCCAGTTTTGGGCAATCCCATCGTAAGTGGTCCAATTCCACATCAGGTGTCAGGCATCTAGGGCATGCTGCTTCCTGCACCCGACAGTGACAATTGTGATCTCGAAATAACCACTTTCTATGCACTCTGGTACAGCTGTAGTCCTAGAAAAGTGACAGGAGATTGTGGCCACCAGTCTCTTGGGGCTCTTGATTGCATTTAGCACCAGTTGCTGCATTGAGATATCATTTAATACAAGAGTGTGGGAGATCCCTGAAGTAAAAAAAAAAGTTCCCACATCAGGCAACATATGAGCCAGCCTTGAGCACTGCTTTATTTCAGCTAAGTGGATAATGATAGCAGACATTGTACTCTGCAGGAGCCTGCTAATCTTTATCCCTTTGTGCAAGGCCACACAGAGAAGATTCACGACTGTGGCTGAAATCAGAGAAGACCAATCCTAGTGAAGGTTTTGAAAGTTCTGTGACAGACTGAGGAGGCATCCAGGCTGTAATGTAAAGAGGGCTGGTAGCTCATATTACTGTCAACCATGAGGAGAAGCCCGGGAGACGGAGCCCAAGGCCCCAGGGTGCCTCGCCCTCTCAAATTGCTGTGAATGAAGGAGCAATAGATACATGCCACACCGCCTTCTGCCTACACAACCCTCACAAATGATTTTTCAAGTTGTTTGAGTGACTTTGGCCTTTGTAAGAAGGTATTATTATCCAAAGCCTAAATTATACTTGGTCTGCAGTTACAGGTGTATAAGCGAGCGAAGTCTCTCAATTACAGCTTCAACAATGTACGGTCACAAGCAGATACAAATTGTAATTGAAATTGAAATTGTAAATTGTATTTATGTAGCGCTTACTAGCACTGATGAGGGGAAGGGCTTGGAAAGGGTGTTTGGGAGTCTATAGATATCTGAGAGTTTTGCGAAGGAGTCAGAGTGGAGGTATGAGCAGAGGTTGAAGGGGAATTTTGTTTTTCCTTCTTCACCTGACCCACCCAGCAAGTAAATATTTATATATAAAGACATAACCACACATATAAATATATAGTGTACAACATTGGGTTGTTGGTTGATTTGGATGTGAGCCCTGGTCAAGCAGCAACCCCAATTTGTGTCAGGGTAAGGTACAAGCCAACCCTAAGTTAACCTGTGCTTAACCCCCTGGTAGCTTGACACAGAGCAGGCAAGCTTAACTTAGAGGCAATGTTTAATGTATTTGTTCAACTTTCCAAACCGTAATTAAATTAAAAGCCCCACATAGAAAGGACCACACACCAAGTAAGAACAAAAGGGAAGTAATTTTTAATAAATAAAACTAGACCAAATTGGCAAAATTCCAATCAGTAGGAACGGAGATATTCAATTTTAGAGGTTTTAGTAAAAATAGCACCAAATCACACGAAGCACTAACTGTGGATAGATTGTCATGCCGGACCGGGAGAAAGTCACAAGTTCAGGCCAACTGCGATGGACCGGCCACATGGATCCAGTTAGGCCCACTGATCAGACTACTTTAATTCTGATTTGCGGAGCGTTGCGAGGATTTGCATGGAAGATGAGTACCGAAGCGATGAGTGGGTCCAAGATGCAGCAAGGCTGCAGTGCAAGGTCCTGCATTGTCCTCAAAGATCACATTAACGAGGGCTTGTGATGCTTAGTTTGGCGTTGACGAAGCATCGCACAGTCAAGACAATATGTCTGTTTCAAGGAGCTGCAGGGCTGCGATACGGGGTCCGATGTTGTCATTCAGGTTGCCATCAATGAGGGATGTAAAGGCCTGTGCTCAAATGAGCATGCATCGTACAGGGATGGGTCTAAAGAGGTTGCAGGCATGCTGGGCAATGCTGGCAGTGGAGGCTTGCATCTACTGGGAGGCGGTGGGTGAACGCTTGTGGGCAAAAACTTTAATTTAAAAAAAAGTACAGTACCCAATTTCCTCCTACTTCCTCAGTTACAAAACTCTTCTCAACCAGATGCTGCAGTCCAAGCACCAATCCTGGCACTGCTCTCACTCTGTGAGAGCAGTGCCCTGATTGGAGGGAGCGGCCTCACTCACTGCTACCAAGGACACTGGAGCCCTGCACTTACTCTGACCCAGCTGTTTTAACACAGCTGGGTTAGAGGTTTCAAAGCACACATGTGTGGCTGGCCATCGCAAGATGGCCAACCAAAACAACATGCGCCCTTTGAAAACTGCAAACACAGACCACCCTCCTCCCTGCTGCTGTCATTCAGCAGTGGCCCGCCCGATCCTGTAGTGAGAGTCAGGACCGGAGGATGTAGAATAAATTGGAAATGTATTAGCGTTTTTTTCATCTTTGGGGGGTAATTTAAGTGGGGCGATGCGCCTCCACTCCAAAAAAAAAGCACCACCCCTGAATGCTGCTCTTTGTGACGAGTCTAATCCTTGCAGCAGTGGTGATGCGTTGGCTCTGCTGGGGGTTGTGCCGCACCGCAGAGGAGATGCTCCGAGTCTGCTCGATCCACATAGGCTTACTTCGAAGGTTATAGAACTGTGGTGGCACCAACTGGTAGGGTAGACTCACAGATGGAAAGTCAAGGTGCAGGTGCAGGGCTGTTGGAAGCCTGTGATGTCCCTGAGGCTTCAGAGCAGGAGGCCAGCCAACTATCTGTTTTTAAACTATATTTTACATTTATAGATTTTATGTCTTGTGCATACTATTGCAGCACATTTGTTGTTCTGAGTAGAGTGGCTATTTAGGGAAGAGTCAACCACATCCGCTTCAGAAGATTAATCAAGAGTTGACAGTGAATATTATGTTTAAGGGTAATGAATTCCAAAGTTTGCTGCTTGGAGATAGAAAGATGTTTCACCCATGTTTTTTCCATGTATCCTGGAAATTCGAGCCCGAGAGTGGAGGTTCCTTTGTGTGTTATGTATTTAGTGATTTTCTTTAGGATGAAAAGGGGTCTTTTGCCATGTAATGCTTGTGGATGACACCAACAGCTTGGAGGTGGGTTTCCTGGCACCTGGTAATCAATGTGGGGCTCTGAAGGCAAGGGAGATATGTGTTTGGGGCTTTTCATGTAGGAGTAGTCTGGCAGCTGAGTTTTCTGTAATCTTCTCATAGTGGTTAGAGGGGATTCATGATATGGACCATTAGTGAAACTATAGGAAGCTGGCTCTTTAATTGATACATCGATGTGAGATATATCATGTAAAGAGTCCAGGGGTACCCTTATGAGTGGACAGGGGCTTGCCTAGGCAATTCCAAAGTGCATCTGAAAATACACACAATAGTCAATAAATGAGTCACACGACTCAAGAACGAGATCCACAACAATTTCTAAAAGCAAGTATCTTTAGGTATGTTTAGGCATCAGAAGAAAATCGATCAGGTAAGTACATTTTTAAATAGGAATATTTCTGAGTTCTGCAATGTTAGCCTATTGGTGGAAAATCATATGCAGCTTATCAGTTCTTGTCAGCAACTCAGCAGACCCTTCTCCAGGAGATTAGGTGAGTGGTGGGCAAAGCCCAAGGCAGCACCATCAGAACACCACCAGCAGCACTAGGGCGGCTGGGTGCAGAGGTGCCTAATAGCGTTGGGTGCCCAATGTTATCCAATGGCAAACAGTTGCGATAGAAAGAGGCTGCAGGAGGGGACTGTGAGGCCAGTCCTGTGAAACAAAGTGGCTTCAGTTCTTGCGATGTTGAGGGACATGGGGACAGTTTTGTCCTCTTCTCCTCATTAAGGGGGGTGTCTGGGTGCACAGGGTCTTTGGGGTGTCAGGTTTCTCTCTCCGGCAACACTCCTGGTTGAAGGGTCCTGCCAACAGAGGCTACAGGCAACGTTGGTGGAGTCACAAGGAGTAATTCCACGGTGTACTCAGTACCTTTAGGGTTTGAGGATCATGCTGACACCGTTGGCCCACTTTGACAAGGTTTGGGGGACATTGGTTCAGTGGGGCTCGGTGGCATCAGGTTTTGCCGGGCCGGAGTCATCTTCATCCTTTTTATGCTGCCTGCAAGATGCAGGAGACAGTTCTGCTGTCCCTTGGGAGGTCTTAGTTCCTGGGTGAAGGCTGGCAGGTCTCCTGGGTTTTGGGGACCCAGCAGCTGCAGGACAAGTCAACTTCAGGTGCAATAGGCGAAGTCATCAGACAGGCCGGCAGGGTTGGTGCCAAGTTAATTGTTGGGTCTTCTGGCTTGTTGTGCAACTCTTCTTGTCCATCTTCTTCAGGTTGTAAGGCTCTGTCCTTTTGATGCCAGGGTCTCCCCAAAATACTCAATTTAGCGGCATTAGGAGAGAGTAGGGTAGTAGCCAATTGGCTACTGACCTTTGGGGTCGCCATGCTCCATATATGACCACTTCCTGTTGGAAGCAGGTGTAACCCTGTCCCAGAATTCCTAAGCATGCCATTACAAAGATGGCTACTTCTGTTAAATCGTGTCCACCACTGTGTAGCCCCCCTTAGGGGTGGTGCTAGCCTGGAGGTGGCCCACCTACATCACTAGCTAATTTTCCCACCTCTCCAGGTGATAAAGGGGCTCTGGACAAAGGGGGGGGGTGGCTTCCTCTCCTGTGAGGGGAGCCAGATCTGTATTCCAATGGCGGCAGCTCATTAAAGCTAGCTGGCTTAGGGAGGCTAATCAGCAGGTCATCCTGTGGGAGGGGTGTGACTCCCATTTCCCAGACAGGACTTTGTTCCGGGCCTCCTGAGAGCAAAAGAGTCTCACTCTAGGAGGTCAGAACAGCGTGTCAGGAGGCAGGCTGGCAGAAACCAATCAGAGAGCACACTAGAGGCTGGGATGTTTTCAGGGGACACCAATAAGATGCCCTCGGGTGCCTGTACTGCTAAATCCATCACTGGAATCAGTGTGTGTTTATTAATTTGAGATGTTTGATACCAAGCTTCCCTATTTTCAGTGAAGCCGTCATGCAGCTGGCAAACTCGTTGTCACCAGTGTCCAGTGAAAGTTTTAAAATGGCTTCCCTGGTCATTTGTACTGGCAGCAATAGGACTGACCAGCACAGGGGCAAAAATGGGCGGTTGGAGGTGGGGGGAAGAGGCTCTCGAAAATGGTTTGACACAGACATGAAAAGAAATTACAGGAGAACAGCCTCCAGTCCTGTATGCATTTAAGGTCAACACTGAGTGGTTTTGAGGTATAAAGTTAGATGAATAAAACTCAATAATCCAAATTTTGTTGATTGATCATGAGTTTATTCAATTCTTTTTTATCAAAAGATATTCTTCACAGGCCAACACGTGGTTCACAATAACATGTCTCTTCATCAAGGCCATGTAGTATGCGTTTCAAAGTTGCTGTTAGTAATACAGCAATAGAGGAAAAAATTACATATACAAGCCAAAATTATAGACATTATAAATTAATTCCCCAAGAGAGAAAGAAGAAAAGAATGAAGAAAACATGGAGAAAAAAAATTATACAAAGCAAATGTTAGTATTATGTACATGATGTAAATAACAAAAAATGAAATTTTCAGCTAATACAGAAAAAGAAAGTTAATACAAAATTAATTACTCAAAACACCACACCTTAATTCATGACATACAACATGCTGGGAAAAACAAACACAAGCGTATGGACGAAGAAGTCAGGTTACCTCCAATAATGGACAGCGATAGTGTTTTTAGATTTATGTTGAACAACAGCAAGACCAGCAAGACATGTCATGACCTTCTATTGGCATGCAACAATTAAAAAAGTAGTGAACCATAGTTTAATAAATCATCTACATCAACCTATTTAGAGGCAGGGCACCAAGTGTTTCGTTGCCTAGTTAGAACATGCGCAAGATGAAATCTAAAATATAATTGAGGAGTTATACCTACTCAAAATGTTTCTAAAGTGTAGAGAAAGAGGATATTTACATAAGGTTTTTCACGAATCTGCCATCGAAAAAATATGGAGCTCTTTTTAAACCCTATTATACTCCTTGTTTATCTTATACTCTACATAGGGAAATTCCTAAGGAGCTAATATTTGTCTGGGGTCCAATACTTGCAATTCTTGTAAAGAAGATTCAGTGGTATTCATCCAAAGTGGCAAAACGTCATTATTTCTGAAAAAAGTAAGTAATGAGCCATCTCAACAATTAGTGTGCACATAGCCCGGTATTTGTAAAGCGCTGACTAATCCCCCCTAAGGGTCTCAAGGCGCTGGGGGCCGTCAGGAAGATTAAGTGAGCTATTGCCCAGAGTCACATGCTGCTGGGCACACCTGGCGCTGGGGATCAAACCGTGAGCCCCGTGTTCTGGTGTCAGCCACCCTGGTCACTGCACCACTCATCTACCCCCACCTATTGCTCATCTAACCAATGAGAATAAAACAAGGTAATCATATTTACTCATGGCCATGACCAAAGTATACTCGGTATAAAGACACCACCTGCGATTAAGAGCTGATACAATTATACTTATAAATGAAAGATGCTCTAAAGTGCCTGGAGGTTTTGCTATACAGAGAATCTAAACTTACACCATGACATAATATTTTCAGTTTCACAATCTATTTCTAAGGGGTCTGCAGTCTATTGAATCACAGTAGCAATCACACACTGATCAAAACGCCATTAGTTGGACCAAAATGTAAACCTTGAGTTTCTTAGGAAGTCGAGGAGGCTAAGGTCATCACACCTCAGAAATAGTGATCTAATTAGTTATTATAGTAGCTCCGTAATGAAAGAACAGTATTTTTAGCAACACACCAGACAGAGAGGATTCAATCGTAAGCTAAAGTTTACTATAACTCGTTGATAATTGGAGAAAAAGGGCAAATACTGTTCCTTTAACTGAAAAAAAACAGTAATAATGGGAATGGCCACAGTAGAAAGAGGCTGCAGGAGGGGACTGTGGGGCCAGTCCGGTGAAACCAATGAGTGGCATTTGGTTCTTGCGATGTTGGGGGACGTAAGAACACCTTTGGTTGTCTTCTCCCCGGGACAGGGCATCTGGGTGCAGAGGATCTTTGGGGTATCGGGATTTTCCGTCTGGTGACACTAGCGTTTGAGGAGCCTGCCAACAGAGGCTGCAGGCAACATTGGGGGAATCACAAGGAGTCACTCCATGGTGGACTTGGTACCTAGAGGACTTGGGGACTGCCTTTGACACCGCTGTCCCACTTTGACATGGGCTGGGGGCTCGGATGCAGTGGTGCTTGGCGGCCTCAGGTTTTTCTGGTGCCGAATTCCTCTTGGCCCTTCTTTTGCTGTCTGCAGGATGCAGGGGACCGTTCCGCTGTTCTTTGGGAGGTCTTGGTTGCTGGGCGAAGGCGGGCAGGTCTCCCACTTTTTGGGGACTCAGCAGCTGCAGGAGAAGTTGACTTCTTGTGCAACAGGTGAAGTCAGCAGGCAGTCCATCAGGATCTGTTCTTCTGGTGTCAGGGGCTCCCCTAAATACTCAATTTAGGGATTTAGGGGAGTGCAGGAAAGAAGCCAATGGGCTACTGAACTTTGGGGTCACTACGCCCCATATGACAATTTCCTGTTAGAAGCGGGCATAACCCTGTACCAGAATTCCTATGTATGCCATCACAAGGATGGCTACTTCTAAAAAATCGTGTCCACCTCAGTGTAGTCCTTATGGGTGGTATTAGCCTGAAGGTGCCAAGCATACCTGACCAGCTAATTTTCCCGCTGGTCCAGGTGCCAACGGGGCTCTGGACAAAGGGGGGCAGCTTCCTCTCCTGGGAGGGTAGGCAAATTCACATTCCAATGGCAGCAGCTCTTTAATGTTTGCCAGTCTAGAGAGGCTACTCAGCAGGTCAACCTGTGGGGGTGTGTGGCACCCCCTTACCAGATAGGCCTTGTTCTGGGAGTCCTGAGAGCAAAAGGCCCTCACACTATGAGGTCAGAACAGCATATCAGGTGGTCTTCCAAGGGCTTGGTGAGGGGTCCCTTAGTGTGGCACAATTCATGCAGCTGCCCTTAGGGACCCTCTTTAGTACCTCAGGCCCTAGGAACCAGGGCTCTCATTTATGAGAAATGACGCATCGCTGCGTGAAAGCAGCGATGCATCACTTCTCAGTGCGCACTCCTTGCGACATTCCTGATGCGTCATATTTAATGTATGACGCATCATGTCGCAAGGTGTTACAGATACGTCAGTATTTCTGACGTATCTGTAAGCGCAAAAGTGACGCATTGCTGGAGTGTGTCACAAAAGTGATGCAACTCCAGCAATGCGTCCTTTCACATGGGGCAAGCCCCATGTGAAAGGGCCTGCGTCAGTATTACGCCTGCTGTGAGGCAGGCACATGATTTTGACGCAACGGCATCCTAAAAGTGACGCAGTGAAATCTCATAGATTTCACTGCGTCACTTCTATGACCCTTCCTTACGTCAATATGCCCCCCTTGCATACATTATACATGGCGCAGGTATAATGTGGCGCAGGGGTTTACAAAGTGACGCATCTACCTAGATGCGTCACTTTGTAAATATGGCGCAACAAGGCGCATTTTTTACGCCACTGGTGCGTCACAAAAAGTGACGCACCGGCGGCGTAAAAGTGACGCACAGCCTCATAAATGAGGCCCCAGGGTTTTCATTTACTAGGGACTTACAGAGGGTGCTAATTGTTTTGCCAATTGTGGAAAACAATTGTATATTTTTTAGGGAAAGAACACTGTACTGGGGACCTGGTTAGCAGGAATCCAGTACACTACATTCAAAGTTGCATCAAATACCATGCGGAAAGTGTGTGGAGGGTACTGCAACAAAAACCCAGTTTCCTACACTAATCAAGTTTTGATAGGACAAGAACGATAGTTACTTGGATCTTGTGGAGGAATCCTAGGTGCCGAGTGATGCGTCACTGAGTTTGCATTGCAAGAAATCTTAAGCTGGCCACCTTATCTAGTTGGGCATTCATTTACAGGTTGGAGTCCATGGTAGTTCTGAGGTTTCTTACGTCCTTAGATATTTTCGGTGGCAGTCCCAGATCGTCAGGAAGGTGCAGCAAGGTCATAGCTTTTCCATTCACCAATGGTGAGTATTACAGTTTTGGACGCATTGAATTTGAGGTGGCTCCATGTCATCCACTGATCAACGGTCCAAAGGCCACTACATATTTGTGAGTTTCCAGTGTCTTTGGGGCTTTCCAATTTAAGAAGCATCTGCATGTCATCTTCGTACGTATAGCTGGTAAATTATAAATCCTATAAATCCTGGCAATGATTTCATGTACATATTGAAAAGCATGGGTGAGATGATAGAGGATTGAGGGACACCTGCTTTTATGCTGTACGAATTGGATAGGAAAGGAGGAATGTGCATGACATTTGTTATGCTTTGTAGATTTGATCCCCGCCCTCCATGCTGGCTTCTTCGAGTCTTTGGATGAGTGTGTCATGATTGACAATGTTGAAGGCAGCTGAAAGGTCAAAAAGAAGTAGGACAGCAACCCCTTGGTTGCCAAAAATGGAATCTAAAATGTGTCCTGCAATGTGTGTGCGTTTGGGGGTGAGCTGATGTAGGCTGAGTGTGCCTAGCCCAGTAAGGATCATTCTGGATTGGGGCATGGTAGGTTTGTCAAACCATATGTACAGGTCACCAAGAATACCTAGGTTTGAATATAGTGTTAGACTGCATGAAACTGTGTTGTAATCTTTCTCTCCTTCTCTCTCTCCCCGCCCACCCCTCTTCTCCCTGACCTCTTGGTATGAACCGCTCTACATCCTGGAGTGTGGGTTAGAATGTTGAGATTAGCTGCTGCCGCCAAGCTGGAAGCACCTGTTGTATTTACGACAATAAACCTAACGTTGGAACTTACTAATTGGTAGAGATTTATTACTACATTTATGGCGACGAGGACGGGATACTGAGCCAGGGTCAGTGTGGTGTTTTCCCCTGGACATATTTGACGCTTGAGCGGAGCAAAGCAACAAGGAAGTCTCACCCAGTTCATGAAGAAGAATATTCGGTCTACCTCGAGGCCGGTTGAGAGCGGAGACAAGGAGTTAAACCGTCGATGTTGAGGTGAAGCGTATGACTCAAGGCAACGGTGCTCTGACCCAGGCGGTGAAGAGACGTTCATCGGCACCAGGCTCGGTCCCCTCCGTGGTTTGTGAGGACTGTTATGCTGTGGGCGAGAAGCAGGGAACTCTCGTGAGGAGAAGACGGAGCAGGTCTTGTTCCGATCTTGCGCAGAGTCGTCGACGGGAAGTTCCGGCCCTGAAAAGGGGCAGTAGAAGGAGGACTTCGTTTGCCTAACCCTTCATGTGTGAAGGTAGGAGGGAATAAAGGAAAAGGAAAGCGGAGGACTTCTGGCGGTGGTTTTCCGTTCCGGGTGAGGAGATGTTACTTGACACCATGCTGAGTCCCCTCCGTGGTTAGTTAGGACATCCAGCCTGTGGTTAAAAAGCGAAAAGTCTTTGGTGAGAAGACGGAGCAGGTCTGGCCCAGACCTAGCGCAGAGCAGTCGACGGGAAGCTCCGTTTCAGGGGACGCGTTTTGGAAGGAGGATCTCGTAATTTGCGCTCTTCCGCTGTGGTGTGGAGAGGGCGGTTGGAACGGAAGGCACTCCATGTGGTTCCCGAGCGAGTCGCACAGGTCTGTGAGGGGAGCCATGGAAGCTGCGCGAGGATAAAGGAGTGGAGAAAGGAACGCAGTCCACCTGAAAGAAACGGCCGTGAGGTGAGCGCCAAGACTGCGAGTCGTGAGTGAAGGACAGCATTTGGGAGTTGTTAACCCATAATCTCGGAAGCATAGAGGCGAGCAACCATCGGCCTCAGTGAATGTGAAATAATGTTATATTAAGGGGAGGAAGAGTACCTCAGCTGTACTGCATAATTGCATGGAGTAATTGAAACGCTAGGAGGAGCGTTCGAAGAAATGTACGGTGTGGAAAACGAATGAAGCTGTGCTGGGGCAGTGAATGGTAGCTGCATAAAGAAGATATTTCATTGAGTGGTGAAGAGGAGTAACCTCAGCCGTACTACCTAATTGCAGGGAGCCACCGAAACGCTAGGAGGAGCGTTCAACGGAAGGTACGGTGTGGAAAACGTATGAAGTTGCACAGTGGCAGTGTATGGTAGCTGCATTGAGAAAGCATTTCAGGAACATAAAGTTTAGCGAGCTTGGGTTCCAGTGATCGAAAATTAACTTGGGCAATACCTTGAGTGAAGTAACCGTCAGTGATTATTGAGGAGGAGAGAAAAGGAAAACTGTACAAGGGACAGAGGGGGTCGTCTCCCCGAGGTGAATTCATTGAAGTCCGACAAATAATAGGAAATTAATATTAAGGGAGCAAAGGAGGTGAGGTGATATAATAAGTGACCACCTATCAGTGGTAGCACCCCATTAGAGTTCAGACGCAGGATCCCTGTCTCTATATCCTAGTGCATACGCAACAGGGAAAATCTGTCAAGAAGTAGGAATTGAATTTCGGGTGTCGTGCCGGGCACCTAGCTTCCGACCAGTCCTCAGTTGTTGAAGGTGTATTGGTTCCATTATAAGGAGGTGTGTGTGTCATTCAAAGTCGAATGCCTGACGGGGCAGTTTGGTGCGAAGGGGGAGAGCGTTAAGGCGACGACGACGTTTGGAGGCGATCGCCTTAAGGACAGGCGGTTGATTTATTAAAGCACCAGGACTCAGGTTGTGCAACGATAATTTAAGAAAATCCTCTGAGGAACGGGGGGTTTGCAGGGGGTAAGTGTGAGAAGTACCCAGCACCCTGCGAGTATCTCATAGCGAGGCAGTGTGAATTACAGTCACGTCCCTTTTCAGTCCTGTATTTGCCATCAAGATTCACCCTTCGGTGTGTAGTTGCACATAACCTGACCGTCCCATTTCGGTATCCAGTCAGAGTTTAATTGTTCCTTGCCATTTTGCGGAAGGGTCACCTGAGCAGTCCTCCTGGAAGCTCTTCTGTAATATTCATAGTGAGCTAATGCAAGTGCATGATATCATTAAGGGCCCCTGGGGCAACGTGGCCAAAAGATAACAGTGCTCAGTAGTGATCAGTGTGGGTACTGTAGTGCTGCATTTGTGGATTGGTGGCACATTCCGTGGAAGAGAAGAGGTATTGCAGCACACCCAACATGGAGTGGGGCCGAAAGTACAATCTCCCTCCACCTGAGCCGTTCATGGAGGAGGTTAATAAAAACATTGCAGAGTGGAGGGAGTGGAAAGTGTATTTTGAAAACTTTTTGTCCGTTTTGGAAGAAGAAGTAGCATCCTTGTCACCGGAAGCTAAAGCGGAAATTCTACTCCACAGCTTAGGTAAGGGTGGAAGGAAAATGTATCACAACATGGAGAAAGTTTTCATGTCAGGTACTGATAGAAACATGTATGAAAATATTCTGAACGTGTGGGACGAATATTATATACTAGCCACTAGTGGAATGGCACATATGGATGAAAGTTTCAAGGAAAGAATGGAGGGCAAAGAGGATATCAGAGCCAGCAAGGTAGCTCTGAGATGCACTGTTTTAATAGAAGAAGTTAAGACGGAAATGATTACTGACACTGGTTCGAGATATAGCATGGTAAGCAAAAAAGATTGGGACAGAAAATTTGCAAAAAAATATGGCAGGGAACTAAAAGAGGCCAACACAGAACGAGAGGTAGTATCAACACACTAGGGTGGAGAGATCAACAGAAGTTGAGGATTTCATGGGAAAAAAGAATAAAAGGACACATAAATGAGCTGGCAGAGTATCAAAGCAAACAAAATAACAGAGGAGAAACTGTTGACGTTCGCATGCGACCACCTAAGATTACGGCAGCATTTGAAAATACTGCAAAGGAAAAGAAGTGGGAGAGTGAAGCTATTAGGGATGAACACAACAAAAGAAAAAACACATATCAAAGCCAGGTGGAGGAAAGAGAAATACGTAAGAAACCAGACAATTTGGACAGTAGTAAACAAAAAGTGAAGACGGGTGGAAATTTGGGAAGACGGGTGGTGAGTGTAGATACCACAACCAAAGAACGAAGATGGCAGATGAATAAAACCGACCAGTCCGTTTGCAAAGTGATGCAGCACAGAATGAAGCCGGATGGGTTCCAACCCAAGTGGTCAGAGGAGCATATGGACAATTGTGATCTAGAAAAAGTGAGAGATACAAGATACATCGAGCCTAAAGGGGAAATAAAAAATGAATACTTACAAGGGATCAAGAATGGAATGACGGAAAGGAAGTGCAACATAAAGCCGAGAGACCTAGAAGGATCCCCACTAAAAGTTAAGGAAGGGAAGAGGGGTCCAGTATATGGTATGTGGAAGAAGCCGAAGTGCAAGGGCTCAGAAGACACGTATGATTTCGTGTAAGGCAAACCCAAGAGGGAACAGCAGGACACACTCAAACCTGAGGAGACTCATGCAAATGATCGGGGGCCGTCTAAAACTAAATGCGACAAAGATGGCAATCATAGTCATGACCAAGGAAGTGGGAGCAGAAGGAGGCCCAGTCCCGGTATTGATAAGTACATGGAAACGGAAATTGGTTTCATCAGTGGTAGCCTTAGGGGTGCGTCCTGGCACAAGCTACTGCCCAGAGAAAAGGATTGTACAGCCATGCTAAATCTTCTGGTAAGGGATGGTAATTCCAGCAGTAGGAGTTCGGAATCCCAGGGAGAAATAGACGGAGTAGTAAGCTTGGACATGGGAGAGCTAAATGGGAAAAGGTTGTGATGCCTTGATTTCACCAACATGGGGATGCCCGTAGTGTTACATAATGCATACATTGATTAGCTTCATCCATCGTCCTGAGTGGCACTCCCTGTTGGTTCCAGACTGTTCCAGTTGCCTAACGTTTGACAAAGTAACCGCATAGCCTTCTTACTCCTGTTCTGAGTTTTTTAAAGGCACCAGACTTTTACAGTTGTTTAACGCTGGAAATGCAACCTCGTAACTATTTAAAATTCACGTGACAGTTACAGTTGATTAACATAGGAAATGCAACCTGTTTACGCTTCCTATTTCTATATTAATGTTTTAAAGAATCTTACCTCATATCTGCAAATGTATATGAGAACAGGGACACTCACCCTATTGATACAGAACTTGCTTTGGGACTATATACGCATTTTCCCCCCATCCCAGCCTACCCTGCGCATCTTCTTCCTGCACATTATCTCTCCATCTTTTCTAAGGGGGGGAGGTGTGTTGTAATCTTTCTCTCCTTCTCTCTCTCCCCGCCCACCCCTCTTCTCCCTGACCTCTTGGTATGAACCGCTCTACATCCTGGAGTGTGGGTTAGAATGTTGAGATTAGCTGCTGCCGCCAAGCTGGAAGCACCTGTTGTATTTACGACAATAAACCTAACGTTGGAACTTACTAATTGGTAGAGATTTATTACTACAAACTGTCTCTAGAAAGGTGTCTTGGAATGGTCCATTGCTAGGTGGTGTTCTGTAATGAAGGAAAAAGTTACAGGAAACGGTTGGTGTGGGTTGCATTTGACATGGAGGACCTCAAAACCTTGTAATGAAACATACCTAGCTTTGGAGAGATTTGCTGTTTCCTTAAGTATGATCGGTAAGCTGCTGCCTCTTTAGCCTATGTGATTTTGCGTCACTGAGTTTGTTAGCTCAGTGGGACAGCTTCAAGTAGTACTGGCGCAATGTCTTCTCCCATGCCATGGTTCAGTTATGAAGAGTAAGTAAGATTTTGAGCTGCGGGAGAGTGAGTATTGTCCTTTGAAGTTGTTTGAGGTATACTATTGGTGATCGAATAAGCTATAGCAGTACAGAAAATGTGTTGTTTATGGGTGTCACTAACTTCATCCAACTGGCTTAGAAGACATTTTGGGGTATATATATTCAAGGGGATATGGTCACCAGAACGTCACTTTTAGCTATGTTCTGGGGGCAATATGCCCTTCTCCATATTTACAAAGCAGAGTTATGTCACTTTTTGTGGCTTAACGCCACCTTGTAAATAAGGCCCCTTAACACACATCACTTAGCGTGAAAGAGGTGTGCAATGTGTGTTGCTGTGGGTGTTCCACTACAACACCCATTCCTTTTGACGCTGCCCAACATTTACAGAAACAGCGCTGCAGTCCTTCTTGCCACCAGATGCGCCCACCCCAGTCATCAAAAATTAGGTGGTGAAAAACTTGGGCTTTAAATTTTATAATCAGCTACTATTTCATACCCAAGTAAATTCGGTAGTGGGCACTTGCTTTGCCCTCGTGCGTCTTCTTCAAATGTTTTTGTTCCTTCTGTCTGTGGCGTCCAGACAACAGGTGATTCAAGGCCTGATCATATCTCGTCTTGATTATGGGAACAGCCTTTACTTGGGCATGCCCAGGTATCTGATGGACAGGCTTCAGCTGGTCCAGAATGCTGCGGCCTGAACTATCTTCGAGCTGCCTCTTGATGCTCATGTGTCAAACCTTTTGAGGAGTCTCCATTGGCTTCCAATAAGGAAAAGAATCGTCTTGAAGAAACTACTTGTGACTCAGAAAGCCTTATACGGAATGGGCCCTGCCTAACTAAAACACAGGATCTTGCTCTATGTCCCACAAGAAATCTCCGATCCTCGAATCTCTTCCTGGCCAGTACTCTACGTATTAAAAAGGCCAGGATGGGAGGAATGGCCCTCTCCTTTCTCGGCCCGTCTCTCTGGAACAAACTGCCTCAGCCCCTCAGAAGCATTAATTCTAGCCCGTGTCTGGAAAAAGCTGAACACATGGCTCTCTTCTAGCCCATTATCTCCTACCTTGCCCCCACTGTTAACTTTTACCATGCAGTCATCACAACACATCTTTTTCAAGAGGTGGACCCCTGAGGAAGGGACGACACCGTACCAAAATGCATTTTGCGGGCTCTCATAAGAGTTACACAGATTAATAATGATGTATTGTTTTGTACTTTTTGTATGAAGACCATATCAAATTTTTTTTTGTATATATACGGTTGACATTATGGACTGTGGTGAGGGATAAATGTCCATGGAAGCATTTTTGATATTGTTATAATAATAGATTGAATACAGGACACTTTATGAATGAATTGATTTCGAGCTTTATTTGAAGCATTGAGAATATTGAATAACCAGTAGGGTTTTGTTACAACCAAGTGAAAAGTGCACGGTGCAAGCAAGAACTCTTGTTAGTATTTCTTTTGGTTTGACTAGGCACTTGTCATGACAGCAAGTGCAGCACTGTAGCACCATTTGTTAAGAAATAATTAAGCTATCTCAGAGTATCAAGATAGGATTATTCAGGTGTGCACCTCCGATCCCTTTACTATTATCCTGCATATTGCAGCACACATAGAAAGAGCAAAATCCCATTAAGGATTGTTTATGTGCAGGATGTGTCCCTTCCTGCACATAAACAATCATTAAATAATGACGATTTGCTCCTGCAGCACACATATCAGTAACAATCGCCATTAGTGATTAGAAACAATCATTCCCTGCAACGCAGGCACCCTTGCACAATTATGCAAGGGTGCAGGTGTTGGCACTAGGCAACTAATTTTAGCAGCACCGATAGGGAAAACATAGGGGTGTACTGTATTATTGTGAATATGGCGCATCTTAATGTTTTGAAAATGTCAGAACGTGGTGCTGCCAAATTTGGCCCAGCTCCGTGTTCCAACATTTTCTTGTGAATATGCTCTTTTATTGGATATATGTTTCCGGGTGGTGGCTAGAGAGTTGGAAGTTTTGGTGATGGGCTGTGGAGATGTTTTTGAAAGGTAGTGTTGTTGTGTGATAGACAAGGGGAAAAGATAGTCACTTCTGGTGTATAAGATTTAGATATGTGAACAGAAGCAATAATCCCTCTCCCCTCGGTATATTGCTAGGCATACTTAGGCCCATGTGAGTGAGTAGGGTCTAAGATTCCTGATATGGCCTTTGATTGTTTAATAGGTGTTAGTCACAGCTCAATCCCCCATAAACTTCATGCATCACTTGAAACACCCAGTGCTATTTCCATTCCAAATACAGCACATTTTGCTCTTCTAGTTTTAGACAATTTTGGGATATAGGACATTAACAGGAATCCATATACAGTGCATGCCTTTATGACGCATCAATTGAAAAGCAATGCCTGTATCACGCATATACCTTTACCTTGCATGTATTTACAACGCAAGGTAAGTATATGTAAGGTAAGCGAAATATGTGTATATATATATATATATATATATATATATTTTTTTTTTTTTGACGAAGCTAGAGTAGCAAAGCGCGTCTGTCAGGGGTGAAGGGGGGTTTGCAAATAAAAATTTCTTAACCGGATTCCAGTGTGCTCGCCTTTTTCCACTTGGATAAGCGAAAAGTGTTGTGGAGATATATATATTACCTACTGGCTATCGCCAGTAGGTATATATAGTTAGGATTAATTCCCTATGGCATTTCTGAAAATTCTATGTCTAATAACTTTGGCGTTTGTGGACGGAATCGGCTGAAATTTTCAGGAAAATGGCACATTTTGTTTCTGAGCAGCCCCTGAAAATTTGGGGGGGTTTCGTCAAGGGGGGGCCGAGAAAAAAGGGGGGTCCCAAAACGCGTTTTTCCCATGTTAATTTCCATAGGGCGGTTGGACTCACTTTTAGCTCGAACGGCTGAATGGATTTGCACGAAACTTGGCAAAATTGTAGGGACTGTTAGCCCGATGTGCCTTTGCTAGGTCTCAATATATGTGCTTCAGTGGATTTTGAGAAATTAACGTTTAAATCAAGATATATATCTGTAACAGCGCTCCGGGCAGCGATCCGGTCCGCTTACTTTTCGCGTTTCGGAACTTTGCGCGCAGAAAGCTGATTGGCTCTCCGGTGTCTGTCAACATTCTAAACAGTCCGGAGCGGCCGCCATCTTGTCTCTCGGTAGGATCGAGAGAGAAGAAGAGGTGAAAAACGAAGGGGGAATTTAATGAAAGGGGGCAAGGTATCCCCCTCTTGACCCCCTAGGAATGTTGTTGGGGTTATTAAAGGGTCCCGTGGGGAAAAGGAAAAAAAATTATTTTTCACGGTAGAAGCGCTTCACGGGCCGCGAACTGGGCCGCAAACTGGTAGCGAAACGGGAATTCGCCATTTTGTGCTTCGTTAATTAAATTACTAGGTCTAAGGGGGTGCGGGAGACGTATCCTAATCCCCTATGTTTCCTGAGGGTGGCTGAGGAGGCTGATATATGTTGATACATCTCTTCCAGCGGCTGTGCGTGAGCTTTTTTTTTTTTTTGCTGCGTGACAGTCCGGAGCGGCCGCCATCTTGTCTCTCGGTAGGATCGAGAGAGAAGAAGAGGTGAAAAACGAAGGGGGAATTTAATGAAAGGGGGCAAGGTATCACCCTCTTGACCCCCTAGGAATGTTGTTGGGGTTATTAAAGGGTCCCGTGGGGAAAATAAAAAAAAAATGATTTTTCACGGTAGAAGCGCTTCACGGGCCGCGAACTGGGCCGCAAACTGGTAGCGAAACGGGAATTCGCCATTTTGTGCTTCGTTAATTAAATTACTAGGTATAAGGGGGTGCGGGAGACGTATCCTAATCCCCTATGTTTCCTGAGGGTGGCTGAGGAGGCTGATATATGTTGATACATCTCTTCCAGCGGCTGCGCCATCTTGCCTTTTTTCCAATGCCACAATTTTGTCGTGCACGGCAGCCATTTTAGATGCCAGGCTGGTCCCAGGCTATCACCTACCCCTGCGGATGTAGTTTATGGCCCCAGCTGTAGAGAATTCAGACATGCCAACCCTCCCGATTCAGGCGTGTGACTACTGATTTCAGTGCTAGTCTCCCGCCTCCCGATTTCTGCAAGCAAAAACCCGGGGGCATATTACGAACAACTAGCGATAACTTTTGTCTCTAACTTGTTTAGAGACAAAAATTATCGCCGCACATCGGCGATTTTTATCGCAGATAAACCTTGCTATTATCGCAGAAAAGTCAGCGATATTCATGTATTATCGAGCAAATGCTCTTAGCCATGTTATCCACCTCCCATTGGATAACATGGCTAAGAACTGCTCAGGGCAGGTGTTAGATTTTGGAGATATTCGCGCTTAGCGCGAATATCTCCAAAAGTTGGTAATAGGAGATAGCGATGTTAGGGACTGTTTCCAGTCGCTAACATCTTGGCACGCCACTTTGCATGTCATTAGTGATAAGTATCACTGACATGCAAAGCGGGGCCCAAGATGGTCGCTATCTCCTTTTAGCTGTCACTAACTGGTGTTAGCGACAGCTTGGTAATAGGGAGATAATTTTATCTCCGCTTTCATGGCTTTTAAAGCCAAAAAAGCGGAGATAAACCCCCTTGATAATATGCCCCACGATTCCTTGGGGGTTTCAGCTGACAGGGCTTGGTATTGTGTTACATGGTAATTTTTCCAGGAAACGTCAGAGGGTCGATGCAGGAGTTCTAGAAGAGGTGATAAACCATTTAAGCCTCATGAACAAGCGCATGGTCTTTTAAAGATTTGTGAAGTACTCGGGGCGGCGGTGTGTGTGTGCCCTCTTTCAGGAGCGGGCGTGGGGGCACTGCCAGCAACTTGCCAGGTCAGGTAGTGTTCAACACGTGCATCACCCTTTCTCTGCCTGCTATTGCGCTCCATGCTTCGGAAAGGTAAGAAAAAGAACGTGCATTTGAGTTTGAAATGTCCGATCCTGCAGCAGCACACTTCCAAAGCCCACACATGACAATAACCCGATTCAAGGCCCTATTCACCCGTTTTTTAAAAAATAGATAACACTCCAACAAAGTAAGATTATAAAACTTTATTAACTTTTACTTTTAACTATAATGAACGGAACAAAAACTAAAAACATTTAAACATTTTTCAACTCAAAAAGCAACAATGGTTAGAAGCTGTCTTTTGTGCGAATAGTCCCAAGGCAGCACAACGTGCAGAGTTCAGGACGGCACCCAGGTGATGTCGCCTGGGTGCCGCACTGGTTTTGGGATCCTACAATGCAGCACAGAAAAACAGCGTGGGGCGTCCCGGGTGGTGCGGGGGGAGGCCTCGTCAGTAGCGGTCTGTTGTGCGAATAGTCCCAAGGCAGCAGAACGCGTTGAGATGTTGATGGGACTGTGTCCAGTGTCCCATGGCTGACACAACATGTACGACAGGCACCCAGGTGATGTCCAGTAAACTGCCGCACTGGTTTTGGTATCCTACAATGCTGCTCCGAAAATTGGCGTGCGGCGGCCCGAGCGGGGGGGGCGTGGGGGAGGCGGCGTGAACGGGCCTCCCCAGGCGGCGGCCATCTAGCTGAGTTGCGCCCGCTCTTGCGGCTACAGCGTCTCGTTCAGTTGCTCCCACTCTTGCAGTGCAGCGATAGGCGGCTGCCACATGGCTCTTAAAATGGCGGACGGCTCCTCGGTTTTGGGCCTGGTCCACTGAAATGGCCCTGGGACACCTTGGAACTCGGACGCTTGCCTGCTAGGGCTTGGGCTCCATTCTCGAAAAGCGTCCCCTCAGCCGTGAAGATTCTACAAAAGTCTTGGGGGCCCCCGACTCCCGCAGGCTTCCGGTGGGGAGCGGCTGCCATGATTGCTCGCGGAATAAGCACGACGGAGCCACGAGATGGTGGTGCTCTCATGCTGACGCCAGCTTCAGTCTGAATGATCCAGAAACAAGGTGGGGCTTTCATCGTTTGGGAAAAAAAAATGTTCTAAACCAATGAAAAGTGTTATTTTTAGGTCATATGACCAAGCCTTCCATCTTTAGGAAACCAAAAGTAAAATGAACCAATGAAAAGTTTTATAAACAAGTCACATGACCTGTTATGCGGCATAGGGCTACAAAAAGCGTAGAAAATTCGTTGGCACGTGAGGCGGCGTCAGTAGCGGACCGATGTGCGAATAGGCCGAAGGCAGCACAACGCGCCGAGATCCGGATGGCACCGAGGTGGTGTCCAGCAAATTGCCGCACTGGTGTGGCCATCCTACAATGCTGCGCCGAAAGACGGCGTGTCCAGCTGAGTTGCGGTCACTGTTGCGGTACAGTGACTCGAACGCGCCGAGATCCGGATGGCACCGAGGTGGTGTCCAGCAAATTGCCGCACTGGTGTGGCCATCCTACAATGCTGCGCCGAAAGACGGCGTGTCCAGCTGAGTTGCGGTCACTGTTGCGGTACAGTGACTCGAACGCGCCGAGATCCGGATGGCACCGAGGTGGTGTCCAGCAAATTGCCGCACTGGTGTGGCCATCCTATAATGCTGCGCCGAAAGATGGCGTGTCCAGCTGAGTTGCGGTCACTCTTGCGGTACAGTGAGTCGAACGCGCCGAGATCTGGATGGCCCCGATGTTGTGTCCAGCAAGTTGCCGCACTGGTGTGGCCATCCTACAATGCTGCGCCGAAAGTCGGCGTGGGGTGCCCCGTTGGCTTATGAGGTGATGTCAGTAGTGGACCGATGTGTGAATAGGTCGGAACCAGCACAAGGCGCCAAGATCCGAATGGCAAGTCCTGGATGTTGAGTGCCTCAGTTGAGAGTTCTGAGCAGTGCTTGTAAGACTGTCCGAAGCTTATTTGCACCTGCTGCAGCTTCACTATTGCCCTGGTGTGGCCAAAGGTGGCACATGACATAGGCGGCCGGCTCCCGAGGTCCGGCGGAACTTTTTTCCTTTTCCTTTCTGCTTCTTTTCCTACAATCCGTTTCATCTGAAGACACGACCAGGTCCCTGAATGTGTGCAGGGGGACGCTATTGATTGAATGAAAATGGCGGCTTGACACAAAGCTGACTCAAGCGTTACTGTTGATGCTATACAGACAACAATTGGTTTTCAGTTTGTACATTCTTCAGGTTTTTTTTTTCCATCCAAGTCTGATTGAGAGTTTGTAGAAAAATGGCTTCAGATTTTCCACATACTACTCTTCAACATTCTTCCTAAATGTAACAATGTGAAACTCACTAGGAGAACGGCTGTTTCTGTTTCCTTTCAAAATGCTGCCAACAATATTTTCTGAATGGAAGACACCATCTTGTAGCATAAAGGGCCGAAAGGGGTTCTGGTCTGGCCGATGGTTGGTGGAGACATTTTGACTATATCTTGGACCTGCCCGGCCTCGCCCAAAATGGCGCCGGTATAAATGGGACTCGTAACTCCTTGCCCGCAAATGTATATCTAGAAAATGTTATTGTAAGTGGCCCTGTCGTATTTTAATTACAAAATGTACGTCCACCGATTCCGCAACTGTTAGACACCTTTGTTCTTGCAACCTAATGGCCCGCTCGTTACGTTCTTCTACAGTGTAAATGTCTCCTCATCATATACGATTTCAGTTTGCTCCGTGGCCGGCCCACGTGGTTATAGGCCCGTATTTGTATACTGACATTTTCACAATAAAGGTTTTTAAAACAAAACACGGTAGTAGTATTTACATTGGTAAAGTTTTTACTTTTAGTCACTGTTTTCGAATCAGTAAAGGCAAGTGAAATAAAGCAGTCCAATTACATGACGGATAAAAGGTATAATATGTAGGAACGCAGTAAAGATAAATGCTTAAGGGCAGTTGTGTTTTTCATGTCTGCAATATAAAGTGATCGATAAGAATCTGATAATCAGGCGTATCGGCGACTAAGACAGCAGGCCGAATCTCTTTTACTCAACGGCTCCGTCATGGAAGGAAGAAACGCCCTTTTTCTCGAAAAAGGAATATATTTTACTTACAAGACAGTTGTAAATTTTCCGGGAAAGTACATTAGCCTGGAATATTATAACATATGTTTGAAAAAAAAATATTGTTCGAAAACAATAAAAAGCGTAATTTTTAGGTCATATGACCAAGCTTTTCATCATTAAATTAACAAAAGTAAAATGAACCAATGAAAAGTTTTATTAACAAGTCACATGACTTGTTATGCTTACGTTACGCGCTGCGCGCCGCGCCTCGGATCACTTCCGGGTGCGGTAACGCGGCGTGTCATATAACGCATTACGCGACAACGTAGGTCAAGAATATAGTCAAAATGTCTCCACCAACCAGCGTTCGGAACACAACCCCTTTCAGCAGTCCAAAAAGTTCTGTTAAATGACAACAGAGGGGACAGGCAACAAGAACCATCAGTCAAAGAGGGGAGGGCAAGTTCTTCTCTTCCGGGTCATGTTGGGGCGCTACCGGAACTGATCGAATTGGTAGTCTACAGTGTTTCTGGATGTTTCAGACTAAAGCTGGCGTCAGCATGAGACCACTACCATCTCGTAGCTCCGTCGTGGCCATTCCACGAGCAATCATGGCAGCCGCTCCCCACCAGAAGCCTGCGGGAGTCGGAGGCCCCCAAGACTTTTGTAGAATCTTCACGGCTGAGGGGACGGTTTTCGAGAATGGGACCCAAGCCCTATCAGGGAAGCGTCCGAGTTCAAAGGTGTCCCAGGGCCATTTTAGTGGACCAGGCCCAAAACCGAAGAGCCGGCCGCCATTTTGAGAGTCCTGTGGCAGCCGCCTATCGCTGCACCGCAAGAGTGGGCGCAATTCAGCTGGATGGTGGGCAAGACGCTGTAGCCGCAAGAGTGGGCGCAACTCAGCTGGATGGGACAAGGTTCAGAATTGAAGAGTCATCAAAAGGCAAAAAGTTCCGCCGGACCCCGGGAGCCGGCCGCCTATGTCGGGGGCGATCTCAGGCTACACCAGTGCTATAAGACTTGGGGAGGGTGTCGGAGCCAAGCGTCTTCTCCGAGTCCATGGCCATCACACCGCCCCTCAGGGGCCTCCGTCAAGCTGTTTAGGAAGGTAACATATCACATTGTTTTCTAATGCAGTCAGGTCCACAAACGACACTCACTTACTTTGAGAATACTGAAGCTGCAGTAGGTGGAAATAAGCTTCAGACAGTGTTACAAGCGCTGCTCAGAACTCTTAACTATGGCACCCAACATCCAGAACTTATGCCATTTGAGAATGGCAGTGACATCGAAGCAACTCAGGGACCAAAACCATTAACGTACTTTCACGTATGAAAATCTTACTTGGGGAGGGGGCAGGAGCGAAGCGCCCCCTCCCAGTCAGCGCCACCACACCGTATGTTGAAAATTTGAAGCCATCGTTCTACAAAGTCAACCAAACTTGGATTGAAAAATCTAGAAAAATGTACAAACTGAAAACCAGTTTTGGTCTGCATAGCATCAGTAGCAACGCTTGAGTCAGCTTTGTGTCAAGCCGCCATTTTGATTCAACAAAGCACAGGCATTGAAAAAGGCTCAAAGTCAGAACTTTGAACTATGGCACCCAACATCCAGGAGCTTGCCATCCGGATCTTGGAGCCTTGTGCTGCTTTCGACCTATTCACACATCGGTCCACTACTGACATCATCTTATAAACCAACGTTATGTAAATAGTTTTTTAATAAAATGTTTTACCCTGTTTCTTTGCTGGTGTGTTGTCTATATTTTTAATATTTGCATAGGGTTTGTCGTTATTTTGGGCGGGATGGGTGACGGAGCCGAGCTGTCTTGCACCCCTCATGGTGTGGAGCTCAGTTCATCTCACTATTTTCGTATTTCTCATGAAGGGTTGTTCCTAATATTTCTATTTTAGCGAGGTCAAAAAGAGATCCAATTAGTGGCCTACTGATTTTGCTCGATTACTTTTATTTTTTTACACGATTTTTCACTATCTGCAAAGACTAAACAGAGTATTGCGACTTTGTGCTTGTTTGTAAATAGAGAATGATCCAAAGAGAACCAATTCTAAAACAGTAAATGCTTGGACAACAATCAATCAAATGGAGAGACAAGCAGGCACGACGGATTACAACGGGGGTAAAGGCCTGCGTTAACTACCCTTCAGTATCTGCAAAGAGAGAGTACTACTAAGACAAAAGAGGGGAGGGAGGGGGGGGTGCAGCGTTCAAAGCACATCAGCGTGCATAAATACAAAAATGTTTTTATCTATCACGTACTTGACATTTTAAAGCTTTTCATATTTGCTATTAAAAAACCAATGAAATTCACAGAAAAAACCATAGGTTATAGTGGATATATAGTTAGGAATTTGCATTTACAAAACCTTGAAAATTCAATGAAAAAACCATTGGTTTTAGGCCATATATAGTTAGGGATTTGCATTTACAAAACCTTAATTTACTCGCATAAAACCTTTGAAATTCCATATATAGTTATAAGCGCTAACTATATATCGCGCACCCGCAATCCACTGCTGATGATGTCACATATTACATCATTCATGACATGGTTAGTGACATCACTGATGACATCACTGATGACATCTCAAATGACATCACTGATGACATCACTGAAAACATCTCATTTGACATGACTGATAACATCACTGATGATATCATTCATGTGATAATACGATGAACCTCTTCAGACTCTAATATAACCTTAGATACAATCAGTGTAAACAGACACTCACAGACTGTCACTCATCCATGGAGTTACTCACACACCTAGTCAGTCATGCAAAGAATCAATCACACCTCCATTTCCTCAAATATACAGTTATACAAACTTTACTTATTCAAACATATACTAACACATATTTACTCTCTTATACAATCCCTGATACAAGTTCACAATGATCCATACAGCCACTCACACATTCACTGGCTCTTATGCACAGTTATTTATATATGTCAACTCTCACATGTACTGTGTTTTACATATGTACTTACTTTGACATGTAGCACTGAGATATCCATTCACTCACCAATACACTCATGCACACAGTCAACCGCCCATACAGCTGTTTCCACATGCACTTTTGAAACCATACATCTAGTGAATCAACTGCTCACACATCTATGCACAGAGTCACACACCTCCCAGCCACCCACACACACACTCAGTATCCCATACAAATACTTGGGCAACCAATCAATAACCCATATAGTTACTCATATAGCTACTTATCAACACATGAAACAGTTTACAGAACAACAGACATAATGATGCACAAATTAAGACAGTTTAGTCACTAACCCATGCACTCAGTGAGACACATTTAATCACTCACTCATACAGTCAGTCATGCACCTACTAAATCCTTCATCCAGACACTTATACATCCACTCATTCTTCAATATGTAAGACATATTTTAACTTTACAGAAACATACAGTCACTGGATGTTGTCATCAGTGATGTCATCAGTGATGTCATTTGAGATGTCATCAGTGATGTCACTAACCATGTCATGAATGATGTAATATGTGACATCATCAGCAGTGGATTGCGGGTGCGCGATATATAGTTAGCGCTTATAACTATATGTGGAATTTCAATGGTTTTATGCGAGTAAAATAAGGTTTTGTAAATGCAAATCCCGAACTATATATGGCCTAAAACCAATGTTTTTTTCATTGAATATATATATATATATATATATATATATATGTGGGTGTATATATATATTTATATATGTATACATACATATATATTTACACATATATACACACACACACATATATATATACACACACACATATATAAATATATATAATATATATAAAAATATTACTTTTTTTAAATTGAGGGAACTCCCAACCCCCCATATTTTAAATTAGCTTTACCATCCTATACCCTTACCAACCACTAAACCTTAAAACCATTCAAACCACCCTTTACCCTTACACACCCCTAAACTCTAAAAACACACTTATCACACTACACCCCTACCCACCCAAACCCTAAAAACACCCTTATTACCTAATAACCCTACCCACCCCCAAACCCTCAAAACACCCTTACCACCCAATACAGTTACTCGCCCCTAAGCCCCCTTTACCACTGTATACCCTTACCAGCCCTAAACCATATAAAACACCCTATCCACCCTAAACCCTTACCACCCCAAACCCTAAAAACACCCTTACCACCCAATACCGTTACCCACCCCTAAACCCCCTTACCATCCTATACCTTTACGCACCCCATAACTCTAAAAACACCATTACTGCCCAATACCCCTTACTACCCCAAAATGCTAAAAGCACTGTAGCCAACCAATACCCTTGACCAACCTTAAACCCTAAAAACAAACTTAGCACCCAATGCCCTTACCCACGCCAAAACCTTAAAAAACACCCTTACCCCCCTATTACCCTTCCGATCACTAGACCCTTAAAGCACAAGCTTATGGTTTAGCTTGATCCTCACCTACACGTCATTGTGCACTAGCATTCATCTATCTAAAAGCCTATGATCAATGCCTATGATGGCAGCTTATCTACAGCTGTCCTCACTCCATACTGCTGGCGTGCCCCTTTTAACTGCTGGGTGCAGGCTGAACTGGGAGTGGACCCCATAGATGACATTTAACAACAATGAAGAATACTATGTAGGGAGGTCCTGGTGTGCTATGCAGATTTATAAAGGTAAGGTAACCAATCACCACTATTGTTTTCCAGTGTTTTCTCTTTGGATACCTAGGTACCTGTATTCATTGACAATTTCCAATCTTGCGCACCCATTATGGCATCTACTTTTGTGTCTTTAGTGGTATTGAGTAGTACAAAACACAAACACAAAAGTAGAGTTTTATCAACACCTGATTTTTAAGTGATTTTCAAATTGAAATGTTTCAAGGATGTTTAATGACGAATATTGGCTACTCTAGAAATGATTTTTAAGGGGCACATAAGGTGCCAGTGATACAACTGATAACGCTGCATATAACTGACAATTGTGAAGTGTGTGTGTGCACAAATGTGTTTACTTTTGGAGGAAGAAGGGTCATGTATAAATACCCAGTTTCATACACTATTAGTCTTTTGTGCTGTATCACCTCACACTGTGATTGTATTTTCTAGAGACATAAGTCTCTCTTAGGCCAACTAAGCTGTATATATTACTTAAGGAAAGAGCCTATAAAATATGCTATGGATAATAAACAGAGTGGGCAGGAGGGATGCAGGTCAGAGATATAAGGCTGAGATCAAAGTGATGGAAACAAGGCTGCAGGCCTGCCTCCTCAGTAGGTAAATCCATAATAATAACACAAATATTGTTAACAACATGACAAACATTGGGGCAGAAGTACAACCGTTTTTGCAGTCAACGGGAATTCGGCCCGTTTGCAACCACAAAAAAGGTCAGCCCCATGTACCAACCATTTTTTGCGACTCGCTAACATATTAGCGACTCGCAAAATAATGGTTTGCGACTCACTATGAGGAAGGGGCGTGCCACGGGTCTCCCTTCCTATTAGCGAGTGCAAATGGCATGTACCATTGTTTTGTGACTGCAATTCCGGTCGCAAAACACTTGCAGTTTACCACCCTTTTCAAAATGGTGGTAAATCATTTGCAAAACGGGGACCACTGCCTGCCATTAAAAAACGAAAATGAAAAGATTCATTTTTCGTTTTTGTATGCATCCAGTTTTCCTTTAACCCCTTCGACGCTGATGACGAGCTGGGCTCGTCATGGCGTAGCCTCCTCGCACGCTGATGACGAGCCCAGCTCGTCACGTAAAGTGCGTTTCCGCAAAACCCAGCGTGCGAGCGGAATTCCGCTAGCGCGCGTGGTGTTAAGGAAAACGGGATGCATTAAAAAAACTGCTTTATTTAAAAAGCAGTCACAGACATTGTGGTCTGCTGACCCCAGCAGGCCACCATCCCTGTGAGTGCTAGCCATTCTCAATGGGATTGGAAAATGCGCTTGCCTCATGAATATTGATGAGGCATGCAATTTACGACCCCTTTGGAAATCGCAAACAGTGTCTGAGACACTGTTGTTCATTGCATTTTGTGACTCTTGGTTCTTGGTGAAAAGTGCTCATGCGCAGGCGCCCGCTCATTTCTCGCCAGAACACGATGAAGAGGAAGAGGGCAGCCCGGGGACGCCGCCGCTAAGGTAAGGGGTTTTTACTTACTTATAACTTGTTTTTTAAATGCTTTACACAATATTTATCGGGCGGGTGGGGGCTCGACACCTCTGCTCCGCCACGGAGGGTGCGGAGATTTGCCTTCTCCGCGTTCTCTATGGAAAGCGGAGTAGGCAAATCTCCACACACTTCGCGGGTGGAGCGGTGTTCTCCGCCCATGGTTAATTGTCATACATAGTTTCCTCAATCTCTAAATAATTTTTTATTGATAATAGTGCATGTGATGTGGCACTAACAATTGGCTACAAATCCTAGCTTCTGCTTCACCAAATAGTGCAATCCTATGCAGAGTACGTTTCCACCAATATAATGACCTCTCCGCCCAATTTAAATGGCGGACCATTGGTGTAATGACTGCAGAGACTACTCCATATCCACTGTAATTATATCCCTCCATTGGACTAGCAGAGTAAGGGCTGTGATAGGTTGATCTGTGTATTCGTCCATCTACATTAGGAGAACATGCAGGTCAGGTCAGTTTTCACTTCCAGTCACCGCCAGTAAAATTACAGTGGTAACACCTGGCAGTAAAAATTGCAAAATTCCCCCCTTCGCCATGGAAGAATACTCCCACGATGAGGGGGCAATTGTGTTTCTTTTTATTTTCAAAAATAAAATCCCATTATGGGCAGCATGCTCCTTTAATGTTAAGGCACGATCAGGGCGAATGCCCACGTTTTTCACTAGGGTTTTGTGGTAGGGGAAGGGCCAAGGGCTACCGGCCACCAAACCGGGGACCAGAAAAGCAGGGCGTCTCCGAAAAGCATTATCTCTATTTTTTCTTCGTTAAGGTATAGAAAATTACTTTTCATCCAATCTGCAATAGCAGTCATTCTTTCAGAGAAGGTGAACAAAGCTGATGAGGAAGATTTGTTGAAGGAGAAAAGAAGCTGGGTGTCATCAGCATAAAAAATGGGCAGGAAACCACAGGACCTGAGAAGGTTGGCCAAGGGGGCAATGTAGATGTTGAATAATGTAGGGCTCAAACAAGAGCCCTGAGGGACACCCTTGGTCAGTTACATCGTCTTAGACCTAAGAGTCCTAGATTGACGGTCTGAGTGTGGGAGGACAGGAAGCTGGTCATCCACTGTAAGGCAGTTCCACTAAATCCAATCTCCTTCAGTCTCCTGAGCATAATCTGGTGTGACACCGTGTCGAACGCTGCAGAGAGGTCCAACAGCACAAGACTGGTGGAGTGGCCATTGTCTAGGGTCATTATGATGCTATCTGTGACCTCTAGTAGTGCCAACTCTGTACTGTAGTTGGGCCTAAAACCAGATTGAGAGAGGTCCAGACAGTTATCCAATCCAATCCAAAAATTCTTTATTTCGGCCGTTTAGGCCATAAAATATGCATAAAAACATACATAAAAACATTTGTTATGAAACATTGGATTATAGCACAATTAAAAAAAGAACATAATAAGAAGACAACCAATCCCCTGAGATGGTAAAAAGATACAGAGGCAGTAAGGAAAGTTGACAATACAGTCCTATGAAGGTCATGCTTTGAGTAATTTACTCCTAATGTGCCACATGGCCATTAAAAATGTTGCAACTGCGAATACAATGTGTGGGGAGGAATCAGTTTTCAGTATTCTGAACGAGATCACAAAGTCCCTTATGCCCAAATTCCTACACAGAGGCACAAGCCAATATTTCCTGTGTCTCTTGTAGGCTGGGCAAAAAAACAGAACATGGATTTCCTCCTCATCACAGTGGTTACAACCGGGGCATGTTTTGTCCCCCCCATTGGCCCATTTGCACGTGAAGGATTTAATAGGTAAGGTCCCAAGCCTCCTTTGGATAAATAGCTTCCTTGCCAGAGTCGGGGAAATAATGTCCATAAAACTTTCAAAATAGTAAGAATTTTTGGAATCCATAAAACATTGGGTTAAAGTGCCAGTGCGCGGTGCGAGCACATGAGAAGCAAGATTTTTTTCCTTGTGAGCTTCTACGAGTCTTTTCCGGGAGACCCTTTGGCATCCTGTCTCAGGGGCCTCCCACAGCTCGTAGAGACCCAACCGATACAGTTCTTGCTTAACAAACGATAACCAAGGAATTTTATCACTATGGTTTAAGTTCATAACATGAACAAGATCTTGCCTACAGTGTTTAAGCTCATTTGTTGTCCAGAGTCTGTGCCAGTATGTTAATGGTTTTAACTTCAGATCCTCACTTATGGAAGGTAGACCCAGGTCTAAACGCAAGGGAAGCAAAGGTGTAGCACACGGGAGGGCCAAAAGGCATCTCAAAAAGTTATTTTCCACACACATCAACTCTTTTCCAGCTTGGTAGCCCCACAGCTCGCTACCATATAATGCAGGCGACTTGGCTTGTGTTTTGTACATTTCAACTGCAGGAGCTATAGGTTTATAGTTAGAGGTGTTCGTAGCCTTTAAAATTGCCCCAGACAGTTGTGATAGCCTTAATCGACAACTTGATATCTGTGGATCCCAAGCTAGATTCTCATGCAGAGTTACGCCCAGATACTGGAATGTTTTTACCCTCTCCAGGGATACTGAGGGTTTGGTCTTGTCGTGGGGGAGGGGTTGAAGATCATAAATTTGGTCTTCCCTGTGTTGATCTCTAGACCATACTGTCTGCAGAAAAGACCAAATCCGTCCAGGATCCGCTGTATTCCTATAGGTGATTTGGAGAGCAGGAGGGTGTCGTCGGCAAACATAATTGCCGGCACCCTCCTGCCCGCCAAAAATGGGGCATCATTGTCCCTGACAATGGCTAGTTGAGTTAGGACATTATTAACGTAAAGGCAGAACAGTGTAGGCGCCAAGACGCATCCCTGCCTTACCCCCCTTAAAACAGGGAACCTTTTTGACAGGACTCCACCCCTTCCACACCGAACCTGAGCAAAGTTGCCCTCATGAAGTCTTATTATGGCCTGTAGGAGATGGGTGGGAACTCCCATCTCATTTAAGACCTCCCAAATTTTTTTCCGGATACCAGGTCAAAAGCTGACTTCAGGTCCACGAACACCATGAACAACCTCCCTCCCTCAATCCTTACAGATTTCCAGTAGAGGAGAAGGAGGCGGAAGATCTGATCCATGGTGGACGTGTTCTTCCTGAAGCCAGCCTGGAGAGGGCTTAGAATATCTTTATCCTCCATCCAGTCCAGGAGTTGGTCCAGTATAAGGCGAGAAAAAAGTTTTTGAGGCACATCTATAAGGCTAATCGGCCTGTAGTTGGCTGGGAGGAGAGGACAGCCCTTCTTAAAGATTGGAACTATCTCTGCCCCCAGCCAAGTGCAGGGGATCGCCATGCCTCGTGCAATGGAGTTAAAGAGGATGTGAAAATATGGGGCCCAAATCTCGGAATGGGACCTAAAGAGGTCACCAGGTAATTTGTTAAGTCCCGGTGCTTTTCCCAGCGCTAGACCGTCTATGGCACTGGCCACCTCCCCAAGGCTAAATTCCAAACTGTCACCAGGGAGGGATAAGAGGGCGGTGGCCACATCATTGGTATCCTCAGAGCTGTCTGCATAGAGTTTACCAAAGTGGTCTTCCCACATAGAAGCTGCAATATTTGGCTCCACTGCCGCTTTAGGTTCTCCTGAGCCAGTATTAACAAGTGACCAGAATCTCCTGGAGTCCTTTGTTCTAAGGGCAGATGAGCGATCCTGCCATCTGTCCCAGTCCCAATCTGACCTGGCACGAGCCATTATACCCTTATACTGGCACCTTAATTCGGCCACCCTGGTCCGCGCTATACCTTCTTTGACTGCTGCGATTAGTTCGGACTTAGACTTTTTGCATTCAGAATTGTACCAAGAGGAAGTTCGGGTCTTTTGCTTGTGCTTCACTGCCTCCGGGTAGAGAACCTCGCCCAGAGCTCGCACTAGATCTTCATGAATTAGAGCTAAACTTTTATTGAAATCATGAGGTCTGGGTTGGTTAATTAGGTTGTCCAGAACCTCAAATTTTGGCAACACTAGCTCCTACATTTTCCTAATGCTTTCTTGGGAATTTGACAGTCTCTCCCATCTCACCCTACGCCTATTTGAAGTTAGTACCAGATTTCCCAGGTCATCCCTGGTCTCAAGAGGCGGAGGCCTGGGATTTGCTGGAGGATGTGCCAGAAAAAGTAAGAGTGCATTGTGTTCGCTATCTGTGCGCACGCTTATTTTAAAGTCCTCCACCTTTGGCCAGAGACTAATATCTACAAAAATGTAGTCTAGTCGCGACTCATGGTCCTTCCTATTAAAAGTGCATTTTGAGGGGGTGTCTGAAATTGTTCGTCCATTGCAAGCCCTTAACGCAAAGTTGAGGGTCAGGGACGTGATTTGTACCGCGAGTGGGGACCAAGATTTAGGATGAGGCGATTGGCACACCGGAACGCCCCAGAAGTCATCTTCCGCAGTAAGTGCCCCTTCCCTTAACCCCTCCAACGGTTCGAAATGGCATTTGAAGTCTCCGCCCATTACTACCTTGTAATCATCCAGTAACTGACCCAAGAAGGACGAGAGGTCCTCGAGTGTGGGGGACTCCATGGTTGGGCCGACAGGGCGGGAATAGACGTTTATAATTGCTAATTTGGAAGCACCAGGCCACTTTAATAAAAACACACTGTATGTCCTGGAACAGCGTAGCTATATTCTCCGCAGTGCATCCAATGTGACTCGCTACCCACACCGCCAAACCACCCGAAGGCCTCCCCTTCCCACTCCAGCTAGCCTTGATTTCGAAGATTGCATATCCAGTTTTGGACATGGATTCCCTCGCCCAAGTCTCTTGAAAGAGACAAATATCACTATTTGTTACTAGGGAGTCCCAATCGTCTGTACATTGTTTATAAGTTATGCCTGCAACGTTCCATGACAACACCTTCAAGGGTTCAGGTAGTGTATTGGATTTAGAGCCCGATGTCCCGACATTAACAAGGTCATTGTTCACACGTGAAGCAGGGGACCCAGAAACAGGTGTTGGATTCTGGTTAGGCGGGACTAAGAGAGTTGGAGTCAGGTCAGGGAGATCATGATGGGGATGTGCGCAGACAGTGGAAGCAATATCATCTTGGGCCCGGAACCCCCTCGGGCATGGAGGAGGGCTAGAGCAGGTACCCAAACGTCAGTCGCAAGAGTCCAATCCAGAAAAAGCTTCAAATCTGTTATTAACTTCCAAGGGAGTAAAGGGGAGCAGATGTTCCATCCCTCCTGCTTCAAATGCATGGTCCAACCTCCCGGAGTTGCTACCATAGCCCCTTTGTGGGATGGTTTCCCACCCAGATACATTCTTTAGAGCCATGGAACCAGGCAACAAGGGGAGATATTGATTGTTATATTTAGGGCCTGGAATGCTCCGCTGGGCAGGGGGTGGCCAAGGGCATGACATGGGAGCCACTAAAGCTCTAGGATAAAAGTAAGTAAGGTCACAAGGCATGATTGATTTGCCTAATTCCCAGGCATCCAACTCAGGATATGCCTAACAGCTTCAGGGTCTCTAAAGTTAACCACAATCAGATCGCCCTTGATGTCTTTAACTCGACCCCCCAACCAGGGGAGTCGACGTACATGCACAATCTCCCCATTAATATTACCCGGGAGTGGTCTATTCCGGGTCAACCAGTGCATGCTTTTATTTTTAAGCTGTAGGGGACCTTCTCGCTTGTCCGGCTCAAGTGTAGGAACACCCGTGAGCACCACCACATAGGGAACTGCTTCCGGGGGAAGTTCCACCTGGCGGCCCCTTCGTTGTTCTGCTCTTTTTGGGGACTCTCTCACTCTGGCCGGCCGCAAAGTTCTTGCAGCCGAGCTATTTCCCCCTTTCGGGATTGCACCAGCAGCTTGCGTGGCTGGACGGGGTGGAATGGTAGAAAGTTTGGCCCCTTGTGGATTTTGACTCACTGTTTTAGTAGGTACATTAGGCTTTTTAAATGTGTCCAATGTAGTGGTAGTGGATGCAGCTGCAGCCGCCTGAGCTAGAGTTGGTTTTGGAATGGCGGATAATCCAACCCCGGCCGGGGCTGGAGTTGGATTAAGAGGAGCTTTCTGTTTTTCCACTTTGTTGGAGATTGCCACTTCCAGATTCCCCAGCCGCTGCTCTATACCCAGTAATCTTTCTAAAATTGGGGAAGGGAACGTCCTAAGCAGATGCTCAAGAAGCTCCAGAGTGAGGACAGACAACTGAGGATCCGTCAAACTGGCACTTGAAAAGACTGTACTAGTTGACATTGGTCGGGGGCACGGTGGTATTTCTTGTGGGGTCATTAGGCTAGTTTCAGATCTTAAATCCACTACTGGTTTGGGAACGGAAACTAACTTCCCCCCTTTCCCCTTACCAAAATCAGAATGACTAATTCTACCTTTTTGGAGTGAGCCCCCCCTCCTCCTTCTTTTGTTAGGAGGTGGGCCATGGACTTTTTGGACCTCTGTTTTCCTAGATTGGTTTCTTAGAGTCGTTTTGGCTGTGCGCAGGGCAGCTGGTGGGTCTTCCAGCCCTGCACCAGGATTACATGATGGTGTAGTGGAGATTATGGGGGTGCTGGTTGAGGCCACCGGTGGGGAGGGTGAAGGGGAGGTGTCCCTTAAGAGTACGGGAATACCCTGAGTGGCAAGAGGAACCTCAATTAATGGGCCACCCCTGAACCAGATGTTAAAGTAAGCGGGGTTGGTGTCAGAGAAAATCTAGCTTTATAACCTTCAATAGAGCGGCGACGCTCCACCCTTCTCTCAGCTAGTACTTCTTCCTTATCAATTTCAGAAATTGATTTTTTAAAATAATTGTCTAAGGTGCCCTTGCTAGAGTTTCCCCCTGCACTGCTAGGGAGAGAAGAATCCATGCTAATAACTGTTTGCAACGAAATTCGGGTACCAGAAACCTATGCGAGGATATCCAGTCAGGGACTCGGATGAATTAATACATTTGCCCTACCAAGGGGAGCATTAGCAAGGGAAACAGTACAGGAAGAATATGAGTCCTAGCTTAACAGCACAGCTCGTAAGAATAATGATATGAATTAGGCTGGTATTACCAGACGAGATTCCAGAAGCAAGAGAAAATCCAATACAACAGTCTCTTCAACAGTCAAAAAGCTGCAAGATGGAAATGTGGGATAGAAAGAGACGGGCGCCAGCCCAGCCTCCCACAGCCACCTAACGACCACACAACGGCCTGCCCTTTGCCCGGGCTTAGCCCCGAGCTTTGTCCCGCGCGCGTCCCGCTAGCGCGAGACTCAGAGGTTGGAAAAATAGGAGTTGGGGGCGGGGAAGAGACACCAGGTGCGCTGGATGAGGAGGCGCAAAGCACCCTGGGTCTCGCAGTCCCTGCCCCGGTAATCACCAGTAATTCGGCCTCAGCGTCCTTTTAGATCAGGGTCCGTGGAGGGCATCAAGCAGGAGCTCGCGATTCCGGGAACACAAACAGGCAATTTAAAGTGCGCTAGTCCTGGCTGCGAGTGGCTCCAGCGGAGCGGGGGCCGCGAGCCGCTGTTAAGCACACGGGAGTTGGGGCGGGGAAGAGACACCAGGTGCGCTGGATGAGGAGGCGCAAAGCACCCTGGGTCTCGCAGTCCCTGCCCCGGTAATCACCAGTAATTCGGCCTCAGCGTCCTTTTAGATCAGGGTCCGTGGAGGGCACCAAGCAGGAGCTCGTGATTCCGGGAACATAAACAGGCAATTTAAAGTGCGCTAGTCCTGGCTGCGAGCGGCACCCACCCAGACAGTTATTGTTTTCTGTCATGTTTGACAAAGCCACACAGCAAAGTTACAATACATTGGTGGGCATCTCCTTGATGGAGGTTGCTGTCAACGCTGGAAATGTTTGCTGGCCCAAAATATATTTTAAAATGTGCCCAGTGGAGCCTCCACCAGCGCAAAGGAAATTATGAATTGGGTACATGATGGCATATTAGCAAGAACCTCGTTAAAATGATCGCTGTATTAGCTGCAGGAAACTGCTGCTAAAACGGCGATAATGGGCTTGCTAATATGCGTTATAGAATTCCAATAGAAGCCCAGGTTAGATGTCCTGCACATCTAACCTGGGCTTCTATTGGAATTCTATAACGCATATTAGCAAGCCCATTATCGCTGTTTTAGTGGCATTTTCCTGCCGCTAAATAGGCGATAATGTTAGCGAGGTTCTTGCTAATATGCCCCTTGGTTTCTTTGCGTGCCCAAATCTGGAGTGTATAGAAGAGATTAATTTTGTAATTGAGTGAAGTTGAGAAATAAGCACCATCCCCGTACTACACGAGAGGCAAATGATTTTTGGAAAAATAAAATGAAATGGCACCATTATTTTTTTAAAAAAGGGCTAGTAATCTATTGGTTTTACAGTTATTAAGCTGAAGAATACCAATACTTGAGCGGTTGCTACAATTATCCAGAGAATCATTTTTAAGTGACAGCAATTGATTTATGAGCCTTTCAGAAAAGTGTGTGGACTGATGCACAAAAGATAAATATGTGTCTCCAGAAGCAGCAGTGCCTGTCCTTGTGTGACCATTACTCTTGATATAGGATTTTTAATAAAATGAATAATTGTATTCCCAACGTTATGCAATTAACACATAATGAATTCAATATATTCTGCTGTTAAACTGTGCTTATTTTAACATTGGATAATGTAGGTCTTGATTTCAAAATGGTTGTTGTGGTCTAAAGCGATCTCTTGCATGCAGTCATCTCTCTGCCTTTCCTTACCGTGTACCATGATACTTATTTTGTAAAGAATGTTAGGAAACACAACGTCATTCTCTCATGTACAACATTATGCTTTGTTTTCATGCTAGGAAAAGTGAACCTTTTCATAAGGTCTCACTTATCAGGGCCACAATGTGATTCTTATGAGAACTTAACCTTGATTTGTAGCGTTCTTTCTACTAACTATTGAGGTTAACGATGGAGTACCAGGGAAGGAAACTGTATTATGTGAATCTGCTGGAAATTTTTGAATAATGTGACTTTTGAAACTATATTGTTCAAGCTTTCATTTGATTGGGTGAATGTAATAGATCTTAGGGGTCGATTCCGATTCGGGAAACAAATCCGTACGACAATTCGTATTCGTAGCTGTTTCCGTACGAATCATACGATTCCGTCCAAATCGCGTAGTACGATCCGTTGTGAGAAAATACGTCCGAATCAGTGCGAACCGTATGAAAATGAAGGGTAAATCCGTACGACATCGACCCGCACAGTGAACCGTACGATTCGTACAAATGCCGTACGACCCGCCAAGAACGATCCGGACTGGGGATCCGTACGCGATTCGTACGGTAAACGGCGCGTATGAGCAATTCGTACGGAGGGCAACACTATCACATACTCACCTTACACCTACGATCATGGGGTGTACTCATGGGGACATACGCACCGTACCCCTGAAATCCAGGGGTGTACGCAGCCTACCCCGATGCACCGTACCCCTGCAGTCATGGGGGTACGCACCGTACCTGGGGGGGTCTGTTTCGTACGCCTTTCGAGGCAAAATCTGCTTTTACAAACGTTTTAAGCTCCTGTAGAAAAAGAGTCGTTCGGAGTGTTGTCGATACGATTCGTACTTGCTGGGTCGGAAAATGCAGCTTCGATCCATACCGACATCGCGTACTGTGCGTTCCGAATGCGATTCGTATGGATTAGTGAGTTGTACGGTCTTCGGTACGATTCGTACGGTTAGCTGCTTTGGGTACACATTGTACTACATCGTACGTAAGGGCACGGTTCTGCATACGATTCGTATGGGAAAAAAGCTCCGTACGGCTATTCGGAGGGCATTTTACCGAATCGGAATCAGCCCCTTAATGTTGCTGTATTAATGAATACGTTCCTTAGTACATTTCATTATAAAAAGCACCCATTTCTGAGGGTGTTGGTGATAATTTCCCCTGATCCAGAAGAGAACACTTTGACAGTCTTACCTTATATTTATGATTTATTAACTTGACCTGAATTACATCTTGTTCTGCTATTTAAATATTTGCATTTTATTCTGAACTTTGTGCTTTTATTCAACAAATGACTGGCTGACTCCTTACCTCTCAATTTGTTTTCCGTAATGCCTTTAAGAATTCAATAAACTTTCCTGGTTTTCGTTATAATACTTGGCACTTTTTATTGTGGAGCCTAAGGTGGTTATTTGGTAGTAAGCTTATATGTTTACCAGGTTCAAAATTCTTGGGGTATGAACACCGCTTCCGGTCCGTCAGAAGCACTTTAAATTGTTTCAGGGAAACACACTACATCAGAAATCTGGAAGCAGATGAGGGTTACAAACTGGACCTGGCTTGTTAAAGACTGGTTCTGTTGGATTCAGAACTAAATTGCCATGATTCACCCTGCACTCCTGGATTCCAATGATCCTATTTGGATTAACCGAAGTGTTCTGGTGTTCCAGAAACTGATCAATGAATTAAAGAAAAGTGAGTCGAAGTAAAGTGACGGTTAGGTGGCCCCTTTACTATTTCATTCTTCTCCAGAGGTGTTACCCCCAACAAGGAGTGAGGTAGCTGAGTGAAGTAGACTATCTCTATTTTGTACTATTTGTTTGAGTGTTTTTTAGGTTAAGCCTCCTATCTGTTCACACTAGAGCACGAAGACTGTGGCTTGACCATTGTGGAAAATACACAAAAAGGCAGGAACTGCATGAAATCAGACCCAGAGCTAGAACTGTGGAAACCACAATTTATGTCTGCAAACTCCTTCCTTCCTTCCCTTACCTTCCTTCCTTCTTAGCACAGCCTCTCTGTGGCTCGTGTGCTGAAGGTAGTAGTGGGCACAGTACAACCCCCACCCCTGGTCCAAACTAGTGGGGAAACCCTGCGCTTTACTTGCATTTTAATCACACAGACTGAAACAGTTACACTTGTGATCTCGAAACAACCATTTTGTAAACATCCTGGTACACTATATTCTTAAACAAGCATTTTCAATACGATAGGTCTCGCATTTTCGAAACTTTGCCCTATTGGTATTGTAAAGGACTATGCCTTTTATCATTGCAGGTTTTTTAAACACATAAAAGGCATTGTCCTTCACAATGCCAATAGCTCCAAATCTCGCAAATGCTAGGCCTATTGCATTGCAAATGCTTGTTGATTTTGTACCTGCTCAAGCCATTGATAGCCACATATATTCTCAGATTTAGTTACTAGCCTTTCAGATTCACGCAAAAAAAAAATAATAATAATAATACACGTGCCCTAGGTAAATGGGCAGTAGAGTGACAAAGAATAGTAATAAGGAAAAAAGGACAACTGAAAAGGACAACTGATCTGAAAAAATCTTTTTTGAGTTTGGATCAAACCTTATACCAAAAAGCTCTAGGGTAGGCAGGCACTTAAATAACCTGGGCATAAAATCTCCTTTGGGGTGATCACAGGACCAGCACCTGCCATTATTCGTGTTTTTAGAGGACTTAGCTATTTGGGTGGGAGTGAGAAAAAGTGTGTGAAATAAAAAAAATATAATGTTTGGGTTTTAGTAACCGTTCTGGGAATATTGATACAATGTTAACAGTATGAAAAGACTGTGAAAAAGGCTTTTAACATGTTTGCTCTTACAAAACAGTAATATGCATTGTTATTTCTTTGCCCATGATAAACATCCCTACTAAGGACACATAGGACAGGCATGGCAGTTTCACACATAAACATGTCTGATTAGAAACAATCATGGCTGCTGGTGACATATGGAAAGCACAAGGGTGAAAAAACGGGAGCTTTAATTCAGGGAAGGGATGAGCACAACACCTATGAATAGGTGCATGTAATTATGAAATTTGTTCAACCCTGTGGTGTGCTGTTGACAGATTTCTGGCCTCTTTAAAGGTGCAACTCCGAGGGCGGAGATGTGGGCTCACTTGCCAGAGATATCATTTATGTGAAATAATGTGAGACGTTGGGGTTCATAAGGTTGTCTCAAATCCTCTAAGGTGTCATTAACCATGTTTAGGTTTTCGGTATTTTCACAGAGCCCCTGGCTAGTTCAGTTTGGAAGCCTCATGTCCTCCTGCACATCATTTCCTTTCTGCAAGCCTTGTTGTTTCACTGTTGGCATTGGCTTTTGGAACAAAGACAACAAATACCCAGCAGCAAATAAGGCAAGATGTTCATTGAGATAATATTATACCCCTTCTGTGCTTTGCAGATACCTTGCATTACCGATTTTCTGTGGGGATCTTGAACAGGTAAGACACCAGGGAGAATGGTACTTGGCCCCTCTGAAGCCATTTCCGCAGATGTAATTGTCACTGCAGTGGAGGTAACTTTAGCTGAAAATGTGCCATCGGACATGTTGAACATGATATGTGCACATAGTGCAGAGACAGTGAGCTTTCAGCTTGAGCCCTGGGAAGGGCCTGGGGTGGAATTATAATAGAGATCTATATTACTTAAAGGAATACATGTTTTGAATAAAGCGGATGTGTCTTGCCCTCTCAGAGACACTTCGCGGGGTTGACAGATGTCGTGGCAGACCTGGGTAGTAAGAGTGGGGCAAGCTCAGGTGCATCATGATCAGCCCAGGCGTGGAGGGGGCAAAAAGAGCCACCTGTCAGTATTCAGGATAGCACCTTCTTCTGCGTGTCAGTCATGGCGTCTTAAAGCGGCTTCTACAGGAAATGAGTAGGGACGCTAGGAATGTGCGCTCGGGTGGAATGTCACAGCCAGACCCTGTCTTGCAATCAGTGCTACTCGTGTCCGTCACATCCTTTTCCCAACAGGTTCCCTTTACCCTAACCTCGGAGACCCCAATGACCTCTGAGGGTGAGGCAAGTTGAGTCCCTAAAAGAAATCTCAGTTTCGGGGATCCTGCCTCATAGCGCAGAGAAGCGGGCGAGGGATGTCTTCTTGGTGCTTTATTTCAATTGACCTTATCTTTTGAGAACTCTGTGTGCGCAACCAGAGCAGTGCCCAAAGAGCGGGCTTCCGCTGATGTATGTTGATAGATGAAAGTTGCGCAAAATCTCCTATCCGAGCAGGCACAGCGTTTCGGGCTCTGAGCAGCACTGGCACACACTGGAAGAAGGAGGGGCCCAACGAGGGGAGGGAGGGAAAGCGAAAGCACGGCATGTGCGCGTTGGGCTGAAACGCATGCACATCAGTCCAGGCGCGTGCAAATCTCCAGTCCCCCTTCGGCCGAAAAAGCCATGACAATAGATCTCGCCAAGGCGCACAGCACATGCGCTGCATCGCTAGGCGAGACCTAAACAGGGAAAGGAGATTGTGGCCTACCAGTCTCTTGGGGCTCTTCATTGCATTTAGCACAAATCGTTGCAATGAAATACCCTTATATACAAGAGTGTGGTAGTACCCGGAAGTCAGAAAAAAGTTCCCACATCAGGTAACATATGAGCCAGCCTTGAGCACTGCTTTATTTCAGCTAAGTGGATAATGACAGCAGACGTTGTACTCGGCAAGAGCCTGCTGACATCTATCCCTTTTTGCAAGGCCACACAGAGAAGATTCACGGCTGTGGCTGAAATTAGAGAAGACCAATCCTGGTGCCACTGTTTTGAAAGTTCTGTCTCAGACTGAGGAGGCATCCAGGCTGCAATGGAAAGAGGGCTGGCAGCTCACATTACTGTCAATCATGAGAAGAAGTCCACGAGCCAGAGCCCAAGGCCCCGGGGTGCCTCGCCCTCTCAAAAGGCTGTGAATGAAGAAGCAATAGATACATGCCACACCGCCTTTTGCCTACACAATGCTCACAAATGATTTTTCAAGTTGTTTGGGTGACTTTGGCCTTTGTAAGAAGATATTATTATCCAGAGCCTAAATTACACTAATTCTTCTGTTACAGGTGTATAAGAGAGCGAAGTCTTTCAATTATTCTTCTGTTACAGGTGTATATGAGAGCGAAGTCTTTCAATTACAGCTTCCACAACATGCGGACGCAAATGGATGCAAATTGTAATTGAAAATTTTATTTATATAGGCTTACTACCACTGATGAGGCAAAGGGCTTGGATATTGTGTTTGGGAATCCATAGAAGTCTGAGAGTTTTGCAATGAGTCAGAGAATGAAGGTATGAGCAGAGTTTGAAGGGGAATTTTGTAGGGCTGGGTGGCAAACTCTGTTCCACCGGCGAAATGTATGGCGTTTTTGCCACTGCGTTCTCCTCTTGGAACGTGGAGTTTAGCAAAACTCCGCTAACCGCAGCGTAGTGGAGTTTATCAGTCCCCTGAGCCCTTTAACTGTGGTTAAAGAGGAAGCAGACGTGAGAAGACTACATTTCCCAGACTGCTGGCAGCAGTGTCATCATGTATGTGAGAGCGAGGCTGGCTTGGCAATACCAGGAGGGCGGTGGTAACTGGGGTGTGACTGGACTACAGTCAGAGAAAGGAGCCGATCGCTGCCAGGGCTCACACTGTAGGATAGGAACCTCACCGCCTTCAAGGCGGCTTCCTAAATCGCCTTGGACTCTAGCACCAGCATGGGGCACTCCTACCTCTTCACAGTAGCTGCGTAGCACACTATCTGGAGCACAGAGGCCTGCTCCTCCGGGCCTACGAGCTGGCAATGCTGCCGCTTTCACCCCTTACCATCGCCTTCAACCAGGACACTTACCCTGCTGTGAATGACATGCTCTGGGCCTGTTCACTCAGACACTTGCTGGGAAAGAAGTACGAGCTGGCTGCAGAGGTGCAGCTGGTGAGCAAGTGTGCAGTGCTCCCTGGTCCTCTCGGGCATTGTGCTGCGCTGGAGTTTCCCCACACCCGGCCTGGCAGGACTCCCTGGATGCAGGACTTCCATCAAGCTGATTGAAACGGAGAAGGCCAGCTTTGCCAGGTGCTGGATACATGACTAGACTGCCTACAAAAGCACTCTCCACTTGCGGCTCACTCATATCAGCCTATGGCATAAGAGTTTCTGTGCAAAGCCCGGGAAGCATTCATAATGGCCTTCTACAGTCACCTGCAGTTCGGGGAAAAAGAAACTGATTCTGCTGATATGGAGAGCTTTGGCTGATGTCAGGCACTTGCAGGGAAGAGGGGAGCCAGGCCCCCCCCGGAGAATGTGGGTTCGGTGGGGACATTGCTGCCGAAGGAGGAAGCACTACAGGAAGTGCGGACTATTCAGGGCAGGGGCAAAAACACATCCCTCCCTTTCTCCTGCAGAAATCAGCTATGCATCTTGTAGTGAGCGCTCTAGTGTTGCACGTCACGTAGTTACGTGACGTGCGGCGGCCATGTTAGGCTGTGCGCGCAGCGTAGGCAGAAGCGCGAGAGCCGGCTGAGCAACGGACGTGCTCGGCGCTCCTTGTAACTGCAACTAATTAAATAAACACAACGAACAGCAACCCGACTCTGAGAGTTATTGAGGGGGGAGAGCACATCTCTACAGTGGCGACGAGGGTGGGATACAGCGGCCCCCGACCCCCCACAACATAGAAAACACGACGGTGCTGAGGAAACGGAGCAGAGTCAGGGAGCAGAGCGTGTAGAAGGCCCGAGGGGTACACACAGTGACCACACCCCGACCTGGACACCACAAGGAGCGTGGCAGAGCCAATAAGTGCGCAGAAGAGTGCACAGCAGACTCGCAGTGAGTAACATACCTGGAACTGCGACGATTAGCGCGCCGGAAGCTAGCCACGACCACGGCCTACAGGGAACCGCACTGGCTACTCCACCTGAGCGGGAAGGGGCTAAAAAGGGACAGCCCCCCACCCCTAGTTAGCGGGGAAGAACAAGACAACGCGGCAGGGAGCCCGAGAGGCCTGGAAAGTGCGCCGCCCACAGCTAAGGGCGAGAGGATGAGCGTGCAGGCGGGGTTCGCGATGGCGCCAGTCCAGTTTCTTCCCAGACCGGGGGAACCCCTCATGAAATGGGAGGACTGGAAGGAATACATAGACAATTTTATAGAAGTTCTGGAAGACGAGAGTGAAGAAAAGTTCAAACCACCGAGAAAGAAACGTATCTTACTGTTGAACCTGGGCCCGGAAGGCCTGAGGATCTACAAAAGCCTGGTTCCTAAGAAGAGAGAAGCGACAGACGACGATGTGTACGCGCACGCAATGGAAGACCTGGATGAACACTTCAAACCATCGATATGTGTCTCGGTGGACAGGTTTAACTTCAAACAAAGAAAACAACAACCAGGAGAGACGGTGGAGGAGTACGTGGCGGCGCTGAGGAAGCTAGCGTCCTCATGCAGGTACGCCAACTGGGAAAGTGAATTCATTAAGGACCAAGTGGTGATGCACACCACATGCACGAGCGTGCAGGACAAGCTATGGGTTGCGGGCGACACCTCGCTCAAAGATGTACTAGTGATAGTCAAGAGGGCCGAACTAGCGCGACGATGCGCAGCAGCCACGAAGAAAGAAACAACGCCCAGCGGCGTAGTGAACAAAGTGGACAACGAAGAGCACCACAGAGACCACCAAACACGGAAGTCGTCGGAGAAGGGTCCGGGCAGATGGCAAAACAATCCAGGCCCCCCTGGCAAATCGGCGGGAGGTAACAAAAAGCCATGTTACAGGTGCGGAAGCTGGTCACACGAGGCGCACGACCGGAAGTGCCCCGCGTTCCGCGCCAAATGCATGTTTTGTGGCATTGTCGGCCATTATGAGAAGGTGTGTCGGAAGAAAGCCTCCAAGAACGCTGTGAAGTATGTTGGCCAGGAAGGGGAGGAACCGGAAGAAGTGGCCGAGGAAGAAGTAGTGACGGTGCTCTGCATCTACGATGAGGTCCTGAGTGTGGAAGGACAAGTCCTGGGAGTCGACGGAAAGAGGACGATGAAACCAATTCTGGAGATGACAATAGGAGGCGTCGGAATTTAAGTGGTGGCAGACACCGGATCACCCTACACCATAGTACCGAGGACCGTATGGGAGGAGAAGTTCGTACCACAACTGGGCCCCGAATTGGAGAGACTGGACATCCGCCCGGTCACATACAACGGAGACCGCATACCCATGGCCGGGTACAGGAAGTTGAACTTCGAGTTCAGAGGAAGATCAGCCTGGTGCAAGTTATACGTGTCTGAAAAAGGTCCCTCAGTCCTCGGGTGGCTCGACCAAGGCGACTTAGGCATCATTTTGGACCCAGGAGGCAAGGTGCAAATCCTGCTAACGGAACAAGAAGGCGGACCGGACACGGACAAATGGAGGAAGGACTTTCCAAATGTCTTCGGGGGCACAGTGGGTCGACTAGATAAATTTGCGCACAAGATCATTCTCAAGGAAGGAGCAGTACCAGTGGCCCATAAAGTGAGAAACATCCCGTTGGCAGTGAGGAACGACGTGAAGATCGAGCTACAAGAATTAGAGAAAAGAGGGATCATCGAGCCCGTTACATGCGCTGAATGGCTGTCGCCATTGGTGGTGGTGAAGAAACCCAGCGGCAAGGTCCGTCTGTGCGTCGACCTACGCGAGTTGAATAAGAACATTGTGGTGGAGAGGTTCCCCTTACCCCGAATAGAGGAGATGTTGGCTAGCACCAGGGGCGTCCAATGGTACTCCACAATAGACTTAACATCAGCCTATCACCAAATTGCCCTACACCCGGAGAGTCGCAAGTTGACCTAGTTCATTACCCCCTTCGGGTGCTACCAATTCCGCCGCATGCCGTTTGGGCTAGCCTCGGCGGCAGCAGTCTTCCAAAAACTTATGCATCAGTTATTCAAGGACAGGCCTGGGGTCCAATACTTCCAGGACGACATCTTAGTGATGGGGCGCGATAGATCCGACCACGACAGAAAACTAAGTGACGTATTGGGAATCCTGGAAAAGAAGGGCCTCACAGCGGAATGGACCAAGTGCCGGATAGGAATGGAAAAGGTGACGTACTTGGGGCATGAAATAAGTGTACGAGGAGTGACTCCCAAGGCTGAAAATGTGAAAGCAATCTGCGACGCACCCCCACCGTCCAATAAGGAGGAAGTCCGATCGTTCCTAGGGATGGCAGAGTACTACGGGAAGTTTATGCAACACTTCGCCTCCAAGACCCACCACATGAGGCTTCTCACAAGAGAAAACAGTGAATTCTGCTGGTCGGAGGAGGCTCAGGAAGAATTCGACAGGGTGAAAAAGGAGGTGGCAGGAGCTGTTCCACTGCAAGGATTTGACCCTCAAGGAAACACGGTGCTCACAACCGACGCCAGCGACAAAGGACTGGGAGCAGTCCTCATGCAAGACCGAGGCCAAGGAAGATTAGAAACGATAAGCTTCGCATCTCGCACCCTGAGTGACACTGAGAAGAAATATAGCGTGATTGAGAAGGAGATGCTGGCAGTAGTGTGGGCCATGTCCAGGTTCAGACAATTTCTATGGGGTACCAGATTCCGTTTGAGAACGGACCACAAGCCCCTGCTTAAAGTACTCACATCAAGCGGTCATGCCGATGCAACGCCGAGGATCTCCAAGATGTCGCTTAAACTAATGGAGTTTAGATATGATGTGGAACACCTTCCCGGCAACAAGAACAAGGTGGCGGACTACCTAAGCAGGGCAGCAGCAATGGAGCCTAGCGCAGAAAGCAGCGGGGGAATAGAAGAGTGGGTGGCGCTCACAGAAGACCAGGAAACAACCATCAGCAGACAAGAGTGGAAACAAGCATATGAAGAGGACCTTGTTCTGGAAGAAGTAAAATCACATATAGTAAGGGGATGGCCGGACAAGAACAAGACACGGCGAGAACTCAACCCGTACTTTGAAGTTAGAGAGGAGCTATCGACAGATGACCTGGGCATATTCATATTCAGGGGCGAGAAAGTCATACCACCCACCAACATTATTCCCAAGCTGTTGGACACGCTACATGAAGGGCATCTAGGTGTCGGGAAATTGAAACTGAGGGCCAAGCAGAATTACTGGTGGCCGGGAATGGACATAAGAGCAGAGAGACATGTCAGGGAGCGCCCGAGGTGCCAAGGCGCAGACAAAACACTCAAACCCTTGCGTCCAGCCCTGGGCAAATTCGACCCTCCGAAGAATCCGTGGGAGGAGCTGTCTATAGACATCTTAGGCCCGGTCTCAAACGCCCAAGGAATACAGAAGTACATCTGTGTCATGGTGGACCGATATTCAAAGTGTCCGGAGCTGAGAATTGAAGAAGCAATGGACACAGAGACCATAGTAAGCTTCATGGCCGAAACCTTTGTGAGGGAGGGCATCCCAAAGAGTGTCCTCAGCGACAACGGCCCCCAATTTCGCTCTGAAAAATGGTCCCAATTCCTGCAGAGGAACGGCATCACAGCAAAACACACGTCTATATACCACCCCGCTGGTAACGGGTTGGTAGAACGTTTTAATAGAGTAGTGATGGGTTCGATACAAGCGGCCATCTTAGACAACAAAGACTGGGAAACAGAGATTTGGCACATGGTGTGGGCATACAGGATAACACCCACGAACACTGGCTACAGTCCATTTCAGATACTCAGAGGTCGTGAGCCTTTCACCCAGGACAACAGAGTGTGGAAGGAAAAGATAATCAAAAGTGAGTGGTCACCGGCTGCGGTGCAAGCAAACCTGGAAAGAGCCCAATCAGTGTACACCAAACACTATGACGCACGGAAGAATGTAAAAAACACAGCATTGGAAAAAGGAGAATGGGTGAGAGTAAAACTGGCCACATTACAGAAAAAAGGAGATAGTAAGTACAGCAAGCCCATGCAGGTGAAGGAAGTAAGGGGCAGGGCGGCCCTACTGAGCGATCGTCGCAAGACCGCATGGCCAGATGCAACAAAATATTATGCTGGAATGACAACAGAACAGATGGAGGAAGTGAGGATGGAAGTGAGACCCCCCGTGAATATGGGGGAGAGGACTTAGACATTGGAGAGGCACAACAAGAGGCTAGTGGGACCAGCTTGGAACAGCCGAACGAAGAGGATAGGAGCAGTGGTGAGCCTAGCGCGGCTGCGCTAGGAAGTGGTAACAGAAGCGAAGCAACAACCGCCATGACCCCGGTAAGACTGACAAGAAGGGGAAGGGCGGTGGTCCAGCCGGCGAGATTCAGAGACTATGACATGAGTCAGGACTTGTACATATAGTTCAGTTGGGAAAAAAGGGAGATATGTAGTGAGCGCTCTAGTGTTGCACGTCACGTAGTTACGTGACGTGCGGCGGCCATGTTAGGCTGCGCGCGCAGCGTAGGCAGAAGCGCGAGAGCCGGCTGAGCAACGGACGTGCTCGGCGCTCCTTGTAACTGCAACTAATTAAATAAACACAACGAACAGCAACCCGACTCTGAGAGTTATTGAGGGGGGAGAGCACATCTCTACACATCTAACCAGAGTTTGGGGTAATTAACTCTCTATTAGAAGCAAGTGCACCTGAGGATTGCCCGATGAAGTGGCACAGATTAGCAATACATCGCAGTTTGTTTACGTCACCGCGCTACTGTGTAGATATCACTGAGCTGTGAGTGGCTTCCTTCGGACATGACTGGACATCCACCCGTACACGGAAGCTACTCTGCCGAATCTGGTGGTGTTTTAGGCAACTCCACGGAATTCCGCTGAGTGAAACTCCGCGAGCTCCGCCCATGTCTAGAATTTTGTTTTTCTTTCTGACTCCTCTCCCAGCCAGTGAGTAAATGTTTATATATAAAGGCATAACCACACATCAAATTATTTAGCAATAATAATGCATACATACACACACGCAAACACAGTACAATCATGCAATTTTATGTACAAGGAACAAATCCTAGTATGGGAACACACATAAGTATACACATGTAGGAGTATTTACATGCTCAGGTAGCCCTTGTTTCTAAACAGACAGATACATTTATATCTAAATTAAGTGATTATCACTCATATGTGCCTTCCCCGTAATCATATTAACATACTGAGATATATGTATTATCATAGAGAAACACAAACCCATAAGCACATAATTTATCTATGTATATGTTATCTATATAAAATGACATACACAGATATGCTGAGCAGAAACATATAATAACTGCTTGTTTTTAATGGATTATAACAAAAAAGTAATATATACATAAATACAAACCCACATTTCTAAATATATATACATATATACATATATTTTCCTTCTACATGTACGTACATACACATTATAACATGTATATATTTAGTATGTATATATCTGAATATATATATATATATTATATATATATATATATAAATATATACACCTTATGTTCATATTTACATACTCAGACATATATGAATTATCATAGAAAGGTGCACAGACCCATATGTTAATGGTTTACTTCTATATTTAATGCATATTGCTATAGGGGTGTCAACCCATATTTATGCATATATGAATATACATATATATATATATACATACATATATATATATATATATATATATATATATATATATATATATATATATATATATATATATATATATATATATATATATATATATACAGGACGTTAGGAATCTAACTTGTATTTTCCAGAGGTATCGGTATATCACAGTCCGCCTGCCTATAGGTGTTGACAAGAAGCTGCTGCCTGGTGGTGGTCCGGGACTTCCCGAGAGGCGTCTGCATTGTCTTTCACTTCCAGCCTACGTGACACTGATGGCATGGGCTAGGGAGTAGGGGACAGAAGAACATTTATTCCCTGCAAATTCCTGGGTTACTTACCCCTGCGGCGCATTGAATTCCAAAATGGTGCACTAAGGGAACAGAAGTCCGTGGCAGAGGCTTCTGTGGCGTCGGCACGAGAATGTGCTGCAGTTGAGCCTTTGCATCACGGAATGGGAGGAGCTCAATAATAACCTGACGGAGGCACCCTTCACGAACTGCGGCATTTGAAAAAGGCTTGATGCCGAAACCGGTCATGCCGACTTTTCTTTAATAAATGTTCAAAAGAGCCCCGCTGTGTCCCTTCCTTCTTTCAACCGAGAGAGGTTGTCTGAACCCCAGTTCAGACACGGCCATATGCAAATCAGCCTTGACCCTGTGCCTCATGGGAACAGTCCAACCCGAACTGCCAAGCCATGTCTTTCCTGGACCGGAATCAAGCATCCTAGGACCGGTTTCTGGCTATCAGCCGTCTTTAGCCAGGATAGCTTGACTCAAGTGGTGTGGAGAGCATGAGACACACGTCTGAGCATACCAATCCCACTCGGGGTGACAAATGCAAAAACCACAGTTGATGGACAGAATGCAGAGCAATGTCATACATTCACCCCACTACAGAGATCTGGGCCTAAATCCATTGTTTGTTCTGCACTCCACACCACCCCAGTTCAGACATGGCCATATGCAAATCAGCCTTGACCCTTTGCCTCATGGGAACAGTTCAGCCCGAACTGCCAAGCCATGTCTTCCCTGGACCGGAATCAAGCATCCTAGGACCGGTTTCTGGCTATCGGCCGTCTTCAGCCAGGATAGCTTGACTCCAGTGGTGTGGAGAGCATGGGACTCACGTCTGAGCATATCTATCCCACTCTGGGTGACAAATGCAAAAACCACAGTTGATGGACAGAATGCAGAGCAATGTCATACATTAATAATAATAATAATATAATAATAATAATAAAGGAGCTTGTAAAGCGCATGGTGACGCCATCCCGGTGTGTCCCCGCGCTGTGGAGAAGAGAGACAGGGCCAGGAGAGGGAGTTAGAGGGAAAACAGATGGGTTTTCAGACGTTTTCTGAACAAGGCCTCTGAATCCGCTAGTCTGATACTCATGGGGAGAGAGTTCCATTCCTTGGCAGCCATTACACGAAAGGAACAGCCACCCATTCTGGCTTTCTTGGTGCGGGGAATTTTAAGCAATCCAGTTCCCCCAGAGCGGGACATTCACCCCAGTACTTAGATCTGGGCCTAAATCAATCGTTTTTTTGCACTCCACACCACCCCAGTTCAGACATGGCCATATGCAAATCAGCCATGACCCTGTGCCTCATGGGAACAGTCCAGCCCGAACTGCCAAGCCATGTCTTTCCTGGACCGGAACCAAGCATCCTAGGACCAGGTTCTGGCTATCAGCCGTCTTCAGCCAGGATAGCTTGACTCCAGTGGTGGTGAGAGCATGGGACCTCCTTTACACGAAAGAAGTGGAAGCCACAGCGGGGGAACATCAAGGAGGCGTTTTAATCCAATAAGACACACATAACAGGCAAATGGATTTCGGCATAGGAGCCTTCTTCAGTGCCCGGTGAGTATGACAGGAGGCGTGCACAATTCCCAAGAATATAAGTCCCCCTCTGAATTGATTGGTTAAGGCCCAATAACTCTCCCTCCAAATGGAAACATCACCTTACTTGCCGGCCATTGTGTAGTAATGGACCGCAAGTCCCAGAATGCACTGTTCTGGTGCTGGGCGATGCTGGGGTAGCTCGACACCAAGTTGCCATATGACTTATGCAGGCGAGTCAGAAAAAGTGGACACTGCCAATGTCCTGATATGTCCAATGAAGCGGAGCACCCCCTCGGGTCCCCACACAGCACCAACCTTCTGCCCGCGAGTCTGTTTGGCGAGGGCAATGAAGACAGTGTATCTAGCTCGGCGTGAGGCACAATGGCCGCAACATCGCTTCTCTTCTTCCCGGGCGATGAAAGTGGGCTCTGGGTTATCCGATAACTCGGCAAACAACAAACAAGCAGCCGTAGCCGCCCATGCCTGAGGTAATTGGAATTTTTATGGTCAGTTATGTCCCCTAACGAGTACCCCATCGTCTCCATGTACGAGTTAAAGTGCATGTAACTTCCCTCCGCGACCGAATTTAAAGACGCAAATACATTTGCGTCCAGCGTTAACATGTCCTCTATCAGATCCACCATGAATGAATTGATAATTCAGTTCCTAAGTATGCCGTGCCACCGTCTTTACATGGTGCACTTCCACGTTTTCCTGGCTCTGCCGAGTTAGGCCCTGATTCCTGCCATTGAACCACTTTTCCCGTCTCTGTCTCCGAAAGCTGCAACGTGGAGATGAAATGCATCCCTGACCTCTGCCTTACTTCCTGCCAAGCGAGCGGTGCCCGGCTCGGCCTGCTCTGCCTGCCAAAAACAGTATTTTGCCTTCAAGTTATCAGCGTAGCCAGCTCAGCCTCCTCGAAAACACATTCCTGTCTAGTAAAATAAGTAAACAGCTCCCCGGCTGCAGAGTAAAGGGTAAAGCCTTCCTGTCCTCCTCATGAAATTCATTGCTCCCGTTACCATGGTAGGCCCTGGCTCCGCGCATCTGCACCTAGACACGCATACATTCAGTGTAGCATAGCCTCTGCCTGAAAGACCTTTTCCTCCAGTATAAACATCCTCCAAACACAAGATATCAGATATGTATTAGGAACAGGTCGATCTGACATGCCAGACTTATGTCTCTTCTACTAGTGTTAAAAGTCAGACTCTTAGCTTTCTCCAGATGCACGTCAATCACACGTCATATTAGCTGCGCGCGCATTCAGGCCATAGGTTTCAGCTGACTCTGCAAGAATTCACTAAGCATCTACCCACTTATGACACTTTTCTGTGACGTTTCTAGTTCACGCCTCTGTGCACACCCATGTTCACGCCTTTTTGCTACGCACATGTGTTCTTATCATATACATTTCACTAGTCACGCCTACTGTATGCAATGCTATTGTGTCATTTTACTATATATGCCATGTACTGTGAATAAATCGTTGACATCTTTCCTGACATCTTCCCTTGCATACCCGAACCCTTGTATTGATGGAATAGATCTCCATTGACTCGAGTCATTTCTGAATTAAAGCCCTTTAAGACTCAGACACCCCGGACTCTGCCTTTCATTTTATTGAGCTATTCTTGAACTTGTAATTATATGGAAAAATGATACGGTAAAATATTTACCACATAATTTGGCGCCCGAACAGGGACCCCTCCCCCACCCCACGCGCCGGTGATGCGTCGCAGGCCTAGCCCCCTGCCACGGCCGTGACGGAACCCATGCGCATCTGCAGGATTTCCTGTATCTCCCTCAGGCCCACGGAGGTGACGGAGACTGCGGTCGACATCCAGACGAGGCGGTGAGGAGTGCGGAGGATCCCGACCAGAGCCCAGCCGAGAGAGCAGCGTCCGAGGTGTCGAGAGGCCCACCTGTAGTGCCGAGGCGCATGCGTAGTGCGCAGCAAAAGCGGTGACGTCAGTCCGGTCCAGTCGAGTTTCCGAGGCCTTCCGTTCCGTGCTTCCCGGTGAGTACCGTTGCTGGGGACGCATCAAGACGGGTGCATTGATTTGTATCCGGTCAAGACGGGTTTTGGGTACACAGACCCGGACTGCAGTGTTTTAGCAGTGTATCTGTACTGTTTAGCAGTATATCAAGTAATTCCTGTATTCAACGGTTCAATTTTATTCTCATTATAGAATCAGTGGGTTGTCAATTTATGTTCGAAATATTTCAATGTGTTTAATGTCATGGTATGAGTGACTGTTTGTATATTATATTGTGTTCATTGTTTTTGTGTCCAATTTAGAGGCAGCAATGCCTTTGTTCTCGAAGTTACGACAGATAGGGACTAGGAAAGGGATTCTTGAAGAAGCAGTTCCCATCCCACCCAGGGACACTCCTGGGCATTTTATGTACCACAAGCACGGCTTAGATGCCATATTATATCTAGATTTGTGGGTGGATTACACGAAGGACTTGTCAGAGAATCAGAGATGGCCTGTTACAGGGACATGGGATGCCGATTGCATCATGAGAGTAGAAGAAGCGTTATGGAAAAAGAAAGCTAGACAATCACAGAAAGATGCCATTGAATTGTGGCGTAAAGAATCACATAGACGGACAGAAAAAGCGTTCAGAAAAGCAGAGAAAAGTAGAGAGGATTCCGAAAAAGCCAAAGAAAAACTAATAGAAGAAGGAGAACGAGTTAGAATGGAACGACACGACAGACAGAGTAAGGCCATTGTGACAGGACTGTATCCAGTTCTGGCCAAGGGCCTGCACAAGGCGACCCCGGAAATACCGAAAGATCTGCCCCCTCCATTGGTTCCGACTAAATTACGTCATAAGACCGCAGCAGACATTTTTCTTTCTTCCTATCTAGACGATGTAGCTCCCGCATATACTAATGTACCTGCCCATGTGCCCGTACCACCTGCTGACGTCAACCTACCCCACGATCATCTACCCCCAGGTCCGCAACAGCAAACCCCACCTGCACCACATCCTGCACCTGTTGTCACTTCCCCTGTAGTTCTCCCTGGTGGTATTCATCCACTTAATCCCTTTGTCCAGGGTCCAATCCCGCCACAAATACCGACCCTACAGTCAGGTTATGCACAAGCCTCCGCCTCAGGAGGTGCTAGAGGAGGTTTTCGTACCCCGCCACAGTTACAACGTATGACAATGAGAGATTTCGCAATGTCACGAACACCTAAAGGAGCTCCAGCCGAAAAACTTCAAGAACAGCTTACTGATTGCAGATATGATACAGTGCCAGGACAAACAGGACCCATGTTGTTAGCATCCCTACGTTTAAGACGTGTTACAGATTATTTAGTTTTACTGCCAGAAATGCCAGAACATCTAGACAATATGTATCATTTTATTAGAACAGGAGAAAGACCGGAGTGTGTTGGTGAAGCCATGTCACGTCAGAAAGTTGAGACTCAAGGCTTAATAATGCGATTTCTGGTTAATTGTTTGATAAGAGAACAAGATCAGGCCGGTTTTCCAGAAGGAGAGATGAAGAGATTGATCAGATGGAGTCAGAATATTGCAGAGGGTAAACATGACAAAGAGAAATGTGTGCATGCTATGGTTAGAAAAATCCGTTCAGAAATAATAGCAATACATGTCCGCCGAGAGTCTGATAGGCAACTCGAGTCAGACGTCGAGAAAACCTCAGATGAGGAAGAACAACCAGGGACTACAGCAGAAACCTCGCAATTACCAAATAGAGACATGATAGCATATGTAGGTAGAGAGAAACTTCCTAGACCATCTCCTCTTGATCGACCCTTTGACAGACCCATTCGTTTAGAAAACAAGAAACGTTATCTATGTCCGATACCAGAGCGGTATTCCCTTGAACATGTATTCCAGAATACTGACAAAGTACTGAAAGATAGAGTAGGTTATCAAGAACTGAATACCTTACGAGAACAGGAACTAGCCCGGTCCGCAGTACAGTGGGCCGGGGACGACAGGATATACAAAGACGATTCAGTAGTGCACACGTTTTTAAGTCTCACTCCAGAAGAACAGCGACTAGCTGGTATATACATGACCCAACACCTTATTATACAGTATGAAAATCAAGCATCTGATCCAGGTCCGTTATACAGTTTATTGCAAGACTTACTCCTGAGAAGATGGAGAGGCCTAGGTACCGATTTAATTGAAACGATTTTAGAACAACGTCACAAATATAGAACTTTCTTGACTCCACATCTTGTTTCCGTTCCACCCCCAGTCTGGCAGCCATATCACTTAGACAAACAGAATCCTTTACGTGAAGTACATCCAGTCAGGAGAGCCGATGATACCCTTGAACGCGTGTTCGTTTACACGCCTATAACTAAAATGGAATTATTGGAAATGAAGAAAATAGTGCCCAGTCACGATAAAGACCCTGCAGGTTTCCATCGTGAGATAAAAGACATGTTACTCATGGGTGACTACACCTATCCAGACATTATGAAAATATTGAAAGTGTTATTGCCTGCCGGTATTTACGGGAAACTCAAAGAAAAAGAATGGGAGGTGGGAGACAAGAAGATTGATTGGGCTGCATTAGAAACCGAGGAAACTGGTCGAACCCCAGGTGTAGGCCTTGGGGATAAAACTAAAGCATTACCAGGTTTATTAGTACAGGTTTTGCCTAGACTATTAGCAACTAAAAAGGAGGATTGGGATGCAATCTCAGCCTGCAAACAGAAACCCGACGAAGACACTAGTGATTTTTATTCCAGATTCGAGAAATGTTTTATTATTAATAGTGGCCTGAAAACAAGTAGCGAGTCATACCCACATCTTTTTGTGTCAAAATTAGTCGAGAATTCTCTGCCTCAGGTTAAGAACCGTGTTTTGAAAGTCGAGAGTACATGGCAAGCGAATACGCCATCCCAAATGTTACAAATGTTACAATACCACCAGAACAGAATTAGAGAGGAACATGATCACGAACAGAGACGTATGAAAGACACAAAAATGAAAATGTTAGTTGCTCAGTCAGTTCCAGCAGATGGTCAGAAGAAAGGCGCGACACATTCAAATAATTCAGCGGCTCCCGTTAAAGGGACATGCAACTATTGTAAACAGCCAGGTCACTATGTAAACGAATGTGCAGTTTTGAAACACAATATCTCCACAGGTAAAACCAAAGAGAGACCACGTCCGCCCAGACAGGATCAGGTCCAGCAACATGTTCCACAAAATGTACAACCTATGCATGTTCCACAGCAGGCCGTAGCGGTACCACAGCCCCAACCCATTGCCGCGACTCAGCATGTCACACAGCAGATGTACCAGTATGCCCAATCTGATTACCCCGATTATCAGCAATACACATGTAACAGCCTAGAGAGGGAGGTTGGATTGCCCCTTATAGAGGTTCCTGTAGATCAAGAGGGTCCTTATGTACATAGTCAGGTATTAGGGAAAGATAGAAAGTTTTTGATTGACACAGGGGCAAGCAGAACAACCATCAGTCACGAAGAGGTTCCAGGGGCACCCCTCTCAGGCTCACAGAATGTTTCCCTTGGATTTTCAGGAAAACCTATTGTTAATGAAGCATCGAAACCAGTACCCCTTGCAGTTGGTCCATTGTCCCGAACCACAGATTTATTGCTCACGAAATCATGTCCAGAAAACTTGCTTGGTATAAAAACCCTGAAAGCTCTAGGAGCTGTAATTTGTTGTTCTCCGGAAGGAGTCAGGCTGTTCCTTCGTGACTTCAAGGGCCATTATGTGTTAAGAGATTTTGATCCCAGGTTACAGAACGTTCCTGCACATTTATGGGTGAAAGGCCCCACAGATGTAGGTTGTATGCACATTACACCGTACTGTGTCACACTCAAGCCAGGAGTTATACTACCACGTATCCGACAATACAAGTTACCACCAGATGCTGTAGTGGCTTTACTGAAAATCATTGACGAGCTCATTGCACAAGGAGTGGTTGTAGAAACCGACTCCAATGTTTGTAATTCTCCTATCATTCCGATTCTTAAACGTACTGATCCAAATGCACCTCCAGTTTATCGACTGATTATTGATTTGCGAGAATTGAATAAATGTGTGGTACCACAGTATCCTGTGGTCCCGGATATCTCTTCCTTATTGACAGCTATTGATTCAGAGGCGACGTTCTTTACTGTAATCGATCTGAAGAACGCCTTCTTTAGTGTCCCCTTTGATCCGGAAAGCCAGTATCTTTTCGGATTCTGTTTAAATGGCCGAAGCTTCAAATTTGCAAGTGCACCTCAAGGATTCACAGAAAGCCCCAGCATCTACAGCCAAGCACTGAAACGACAACTTGACGATATTCACATGCCTCCCACTACTGCCCTATTACAGTACGTCGATGATCTCTTGATCACCGCCCGAAGTGAACCAGAATGCGAACAAGCCTCACTGACAGTATTGTTTTTCTTGGCGGACAAGGGACACAAGGTGTCTCCTTCGAAGCTGCAATTCTGCGCCCAGCAAGTTGTGTACCTTGGGCACTTGCTGTCCAAAGAGGGGAGACAGCTGACACCAGATCTTATACAATTAATTGCACATCTTCCACAACCCAAGACACAGAAAGAAGTACGAGCCTTTATTGGACTCACTTCTTATTGCAGACAATGGATTCCCCAGTATGCATTTCTAGCTAAACCACTCATACAGTTGACAACACAGGAGGCAGCGTCTTCGACTGTCCTCCCTTGGACTCAGGAACACACACAAGCCTTTGACGAATTAAAGAAAGCCTTATGTCAAGCACCTGTTTTAGCGACTCCATGTTACAGCAAACCTTTTACACTTTTTGTCACAGAACGCGATGGCACAGGGTTGTCGGTTCTCACTCAGCTTCAAGCAGACAAACACAGACCGTGTGCTTATTTTTCGAGCACATTAGACCCAGTAGCCCAGGCCTTGCCTGCGTGCTTGAAATCCGTTGCAGCGACAGCCCTAGCAATCAGACAAAGTGATTCCATTGTATTGGGACACCAAATGACAGTACAGGTTCCTCATTCTGTAGAGGTTCTCCTAAACAGAACACAGACTCAGCACTTGACTATAGCACGACTGACAGGTTATGAATTGACATTATTCCAACCACACATAGAAATCAGACGTTGTAATACACTGAATCCTGCTACACTTTTACCGTCAAGCACAACAGATCCTACTCCACATGACTGCGTAGATGTAGTTGACACAGTTACGAAACCCAGACAAGACTTGACAGATGTCGCATTACCCGATCTAGACCTGACACTTTATGTGGATGGTTCATGCATGAGAACAAGTACAGGAGAGCTAGTGGCCGCATATGCAGTGACCACTGAAACTGAAGTCTTAGAAACACATCGCATTGACACCCTGTCAGCCCAAGCAGCAGAGCTCATTGCTCTGACCCAAGCCTGCATACTAGCCAAGGACAAGAAAGTAAACATATACACTGATTCACGTTATGCATTCGGAGTCGTTCACGACTTCGGTGTCCTCTGGCAAGAGAGAGGTTTTCTGACCTCTCACGGAGCCAAAATCCAGCACGGTCCCCTCATTCAAGCACTGTTAGAAACAATACATTTGCCTACAGCCATAGCCATCATGAAGTGTAAGGCACATATGAAAGTAACAGACAAGATTTCCCAGGGTAACGACTTTGCAGATCAGACAGCGAAATATACAGCACAGACTCATACACAGACGACTGATATGACAAAGACTGACGTATCATCACTGACACACAGCATGACAGTCAGGGACCCCGCACTAGATGTCATTGACATACAGACACATGCTACCCCAGACGAAATCAAGAAATGGGCTGAACAAGGAGGGGTCCAGACAGATCAGGGTTGGATGACGAGGGGAAAAACCACATGGTTCCTCCCCGACTCTATGGTTCAAGTTATCATCAACACTGCACATAGCCCAGCACATTTAGGTGAAAAAGCCATGTTAGACAGTTTACAGAATCTCTGGTTCAACAAGCATTTACGAGCAGCAGCAAAACAGAAAGTGCGTACCTGCATGATCTGTTGTCAGTTCAATCCAGGAAAAGGGATTCCCGTAGAGCAAGGTGGATTTCATCCTCCTGACTATCCTTTTGAAGTCCTTCAGATGGATTATATCCAGATGGACAGATGCTGAGGATTCAAGTATGTCCTCGTAGTTGTATGTGCCCTATCCCGATGGACAGAAGCATATCCCGTCCCAGATTACACTGCCCCGACCACTGCCAGGCAGCTGGTTCGTGAATTTTTCCCTCGATACGGTTTGCCCCGTGTTGTGTATTCAGACAACGGTCAGCCATTCTCGTCTGAACTGATGAAGCAGATCTCACTTCTATTGGGGTACCAGTGGAAGTTTCACTGTGTCCGGCATCCAGAGGCAGCAGGTCTCGTGGAGCGCCACAAGCAGACTCTGAAAACTCGCCTTGCAAAAGTGTGTAAAGAGAAAGGCGTAGATTGGATAGTAGCATTACCAGTTGCACTGTTTTATATGAGAATGGTAGCCCATTCTAGGACAGGGCTATCCCCGTATGAGGTGGTCTTCGGTAGACCTCCTAATATGTGGGGGACGCCTCTGCCGAGAAAAATCACCGATGTCGAAAGTACTATGCTGACAGATTACCTTGCTTCCTTGATGTCTGCACTACAATCTTGTCGTTCACAGGTTGCTGCAGCCTTCCCAGACAACACCGAGGTGAAGCCACATTCACTGGTCCCGGGGGATACTGTTGTTGTTCGGAACTTCGATAGGACGAGTCCCTTGGAGCCCCGCTGGAAGGAGCCGAAGATTGTTTTGTTAACAACCCGGACTGCAGTAAAGCTAGAGGGGAGGAAGGGCTGGGTACACTCCAGTCACGTGAAGAAATTTCATGGACTTCCGCCAAACCCTGACTCCCAGAACTCTCACGTACCAAAGACAGATACTAAACTCCCTTTTCGAGAGAAAACTCCCCAAGAGGAGTACAGACAAAAACTGAGGTCTAGTAAGTCAGACAGTTTAATTGTTTAAGTCCCCCTCGGGTGAAGCGGTTAGGCAGTTTCTGACAATGTTCAAGTTAGACCCAAATAGAGAGAGAGATAGACAGGAGATCATGAAAAGAAATCGTTACTGTAAAAATCTCCGTAGTAGGTGCATCTGCACCCTGATTATTATGTTTTTTCTGAGTCTTACGTTAATTGGCATCAGCTTGATGTTGTACCTGTATTTTCCGATTGCACATTCTTTTTCTAATGACACTGCAGAGCACACGTTTAGTGAACTACCTCCACACTAACTGTCTTATCGACTTGCGCTGCGCAACAATACATTCATTCGCATGTTACACCATTCTCACCAGATCAACAATGCTACTAATTGTTGGATATGTTGCCGACTCCCTCCCTATCAGAATTACAAGGGAGCTCTGCCCCTCTTTCCTTACCCGTTTACACACAATGGTTCCTGTGGTGCATGGTTTAGTTTAATTAATTCTGTAGATGCTGATTCCATAGTTTTCCAGGGCAATTGGGTATGGGGAAATCTGAACACAGTTATGAATAAGGCATGTTTCCCAGACTAGGAGGGTCTTCCCCAAAGGACAGGGACCGACCTAGAAAACGAAGTGTATGGATTACGCAATTTTACACTCAACCTCATGATTCAAAATGTTCAGTCAGAAATTAGTCCGGACTTGCCATCTATGTCAGTATTACCAGTCAAAGGTGCATTATGTGTCAGAAAGAATGGTTCAGTACATCTAGGCCATAGTGATTGCACTACTGTGGTCGAATTCAGTGATAAAGGCAAGTCTACATTCAAAGCTTCCCGACATTCCTATTTCATTTGTGGTCATACAGCTTATGTACGTTTACCTCTAGACTGGGATGGTACCTGTTACATTGCATTCTTATTGCCACCAGTTTTTCTAGCCCCTTCTGATTATCATAGAAATTCCCGCCTCAATCTAGTTAGGCACAAAAGAGACCTTCCATTAGTTGATTTTACTGAAACCGCATGGGAACAATATACTGATTTCAATAAAGGATTCTTTCCCTATTTAGGCACAGTGTCCAATAGTAAATTGATACGCAAATTAACCAGAATTCTCGAAGCAGTAGTGAATGAGACTACTTCAGCTTTGGGCAACTTAACAGAGGAGCTGTCTGCTATGAGACTTGTTGTTCTTCAGAACCGCCTTGTCCTTGACGTCATCCTGGCCGATAGGGGCGGGGCTTGTAGAGTCATCGGATCCAGTTGTTGCGTGTTTATTCCTAATAACGCGCTATCGGTCTATAAGGCCATCATCAGACTTCACGAAATTGCCCATCAGATACACCAGAACCCAGGCTCCTGGACTTGGTCCGGTTGGCTCTGGGGTGTAGTAACAGCCTGGGGATGGAAGCTATTGTCATTCCTAGGGATTATATTGGCTATTGTATTCAGTTGCTGTTTATGTCTTCAATGTGGGCCAGCGATTTGCGGCTTGTGCGCCTCAGCTTGTGTTCCCCGTTCCAGTTCACGTTCCCATTCCCGATTAAAGAAAGAAGAACAAATGATGTTATACGAACAGATAGATGGTCTCATGAAAATAGATATATCCTAATGGGTCCGTAGGGGACAAGGAGGGAATGAGGTAATTGGAATTTTTATGGTCAGTTATGTCCCCTAACGAGTACCCCATCGTCTCCATGTACGAGTTAAAGTGCATTTAACTTCCCTCCGCGACCGAATTTAAAGACGCAAATACATTTGCGTCCAGCGTTAACATGTCCTCTATCAGATCCACCATGAATGAATTGATAATTCAGGTCCTAAGTATGCCGTGCCACCGTCTTTACATGGTGCACTTCCACGTTTTCCTGGCTCTGCCGAGTTAGGCCCTGATTCCTGCCATTGAACCACTTTTCCCGTCTCTGTCTCCGAAAGCTGCAACGTGGAGATGAAATGCATCCCTGACCTCTGCCTTACTTCCTGCCAAGCGAGCGGTGCCCGGCTCGGCCTGCTCTGCCTGCCAAAAACAGTATTTTGCCTTCAAGTTATCAGCGTAGCCAGCTCAGCCTCCTCGAAAACACATTCCTGTCTAGTAAAATAAGTAAACAGCTCCCCGGCTGCAGAGTAAAGGGTAAAGCCTTCCTGTCCTCCTCATGAAATTCATTGCTCCCGTTACCATGGTAGGCCCTGGCTCCGCGCATCTGCACCTAGACATGCATACATTCAGTGTAGCATAGCCTCTGCCCGAAAGACCTTTTCCTCCAGTATAAACATCCTCCAAACACAAGATATCAGATATGTATTAGGAACAGGTCGATCTGACATGCCAGACTTATGTCTCTTCTACTAGTGTTAAAAGTCAGACTCTTAGCTTTCTCCAGATGCACGTCAATCACACGTCATATTAGCTGCGCGCGCATTCAGGCCATAGGTTTCAGCTGACTCTGCAAGAATTCACTAAGCATCCACCCACTTATGACACTTTTCTGTGACGTTTCTAGTTCACGCCTCTGTGCACACCCATGTTCACGCCTTTTTGCTACGCACATGTGTTCTTATCATATACATTTCACTAGTCACGCCTACTGTATGCAATGCTATTGTGTCATTTTACTATATATGCCATGTACTGTGAATAAATCGTTGACATCTTTCCTGACATCTTCCCTTGCATACCCGAACCCTTGTATTGATGGAATAGATCTCCATTGACTCGAGTCATTTCTGAATTAAAGCCCTTTAAGACTCAGACACCCCGGACTCTGCCTTTCATTTTATTGAGCTATTCTTGAACTTGTAATTATATGGAAAAATTATACGGTAAAATATTTACCACATGCCAGTGAACACCAGAGCCAGCTTGCAGTGCGGGGGCTTTCAAAAGCGTGTCACAGGCAAACACGCTAAAGAAATCCACAAACACCTCCTTTACACGAAAGAAGTGGAAGCCACAGCAGGGGAACATCAAGTAGGCGCTTTAATCCAATAAGACACACATAACAGGCAAATGCATTTCGGCATAGGAGCCTTCTTCAGTGCCTGGTGAGTATGACAGGAGGTGTGCCCAATTCCCAAGAATATAAGTCCCTCTCTGTCTTGATTGGTTAAGGCCCAGTAACTCCCCCTCCAAATGGAAACATCACCTTACTTGCCGACCATTGTGTGGTAATGGACCGCAAGTCCCAGAATGCACTGTTCCAATGCTGGGGTAGCTCGAAACCAAGTTGCCATATGACCTACGCAGGCGAGTCAGGGAAAGTGGACACCGCCAATGTTCTGATGTGTCCAATGAAGCAGAGCACCCCCTCGGGTCCCCACACTGCACCAACCTTCTGTCCGAGAGTCTGTTTGGCGAGGGCAATGATGACAGTGCATCTAGCCCAGCGACAGACAGACAGAGAATCATACTGACATATATATGTTTATGTTTTATTTTAGACATACAGACAACAGTGCAATACCTTAACAAGGTACAGACCTACCTACCTATAAATATGTACATACCCATAATGATGTGTCCATGTATAGATATATATGCATGTAAAGTTGCAACTATACATGCATAGAATACAAATGTACAAAAAAGAGTTAAATATAGATTATTATTCCAACAGTGTCGATCCCTTAAACCAACAGAGTGAGCCGCCACAATCAGCCAATATTCTTGCCAAAAGGTTTTAATATGCACAGAAATCCAACGCGTTTTGGTAGTTACATCTACCTTGTTCACGGTCAGTTTAACTTACAAAAAGCATTGTTTAAATTCCCCTGTGTACCCAGGAAGTTATTATTTCACTTCCGCCCACAGGGAATTCTGGTCCATGTAGTTTGCCTTATCAAACATCATTTTGCATTAGTATTATGGAAACCCCCATCTTACTTATTCATACCAATTGTACAGTGAAATGAAAATCAAATAATCTATAACAGTAATGCCCTCCAGTGGGCTTTTACCCAGACATTGTTTATGGTAGTCATTGTCAAAAAATCATAAGTTCTATTTAGTGCTGCCCTCCAGTGGGCTGATAGTTTAGAATGTTCGTGGCGAACATCTTCACCGCCCTTCAATGGGTATTTTGGGAAAAAAAAGGGGGGGGGATGGGGATTTGAGGGTACCATGAGGGAAGGGGAATAGGTTGAATAAATTGTCAATGGAAAGGAATAAGAATTTCATAGTTTATAAGTGAATATACATTTCTTCCGACTGGTTCAAGCCCAAAGGTGACAAGGTCCGAAAATTCAGGATGTGGCGTGACTCTCTTTGTCTTAAAAGCTTTTCCCGGTGGCCACCTCGATCTGATAAGGACATTGTCTCCAAACCCCAGAACTTCAGTAGTTTCCAATTGCTGTTGTGGTGCTTTTCCATATGTTTGGCTACAGCGTTGTTTCTGTCCTTGTTGAGATTATTATTCCTATAGGTTTAAATATATTTTCATTAAGTATTGTTTAATTTAGTTAACTTTTTGTTTGAGGCATGTATATATATATATGTGCTTGTATATATATATATATGTGCATATATATATATATATATATTTTTTTTTTAAAACAATATTTTACCTTTATAGCTTTTAAGTCTTGTGCACACTTTTGCTGTACATTTTGTGTTCCGAGTATTGTGGTCATGTAGAGAAGAGTTAACTCGACTAATCTTCTGAAGCTTAGGTGGTTGTCAGTGGATCTTATCTTTGAGGGTAATGAATTACAAAGGTGTCTGCTTGGAAAGATAGTACACTCATATTTTTCCCTTGTATGCTGTGATTTTGGGCCAGTATTTAGTGATTTTTTTTCAGGATGAGAAGTGGTCATTTGACATGTATTGCTTTATGGGTGATACAAACAGCTTGAAGGTGGGTCTTCTGGGAAGTGGTAACCAATGTGGGACACTGAAGGAAGGGGAAATTTGTGTTAGTGTCATTTCATAGAGGAGTAGTCTGGCAGCAGAGATCTGAATGTGCTGTAATATTCTCATAGATGTTAGAGGTGATCCATGATGTCAGCCATTAGCATAATCATAATCAAATTTTAATAAGACAAGAACGATAGTGGCTTGGACCTTGTGGTGGAATGATGTGTCACAGAGTTTTCATTCTAAGAAATCTTGAGCCTGCGACCTTATCCACTTAAGCATTCATTTATAGGTTGGAGTCCATGGTAATTCAGAGGTTTCTTACTTTCTTATATATTTTCAGCTATGGTCCCAGATTATCAGGCCGGGAGCAGACAGCCACCAAAGCGAGTATTACAATTTTGGATGCATTAACTTTGACGTAGCTTAATGTCATCCACTGATCAACGGTCCAAAGGCAACTGAAGATTTTTGAGTTTCAATATCTTTAGAACTTTCCATTTTAAGAAGTACGTGCAGGTCATCTGCATAGGTATAGCAGGGGAATTGAAATCATTGATCATTCCTGGTAAGGATTTCACGTAGATATTGAATACCATGGGTGAGATGATAGAGCCTTGAGGGACTCCTTTTATGCTGCAAGATTTAGATGAGAAAGGAGGAATATGGATGGCATTTGTTCTATTTGTAGCTAGGATGTGATCCAAGTAAGAGTGGTACCCTCTATGCCAGCTTTCTCGAGTCTTCTGATGAGTGTGTCATGATTGACTATGTTGAAGGCAGCTGAAAGGTCCAAAAGAAGTAGGACAGCAACCCCTTGGTTGCCAAAAATGGAATCTAAGTTGTGCCTGCATTGTTTTGGGGCTGGAGATAAGCTGATGTAGGTTGAGTGTGCCTAGGCCAGTAAGGATCATTCTGGAGTGGGGCATGTAAGGGTTTGTCATACCAAATGTTTAGGTGACCAAGAATGCATCAGATAGTGTAACAAGGTGTGAAACTGGGTCTAGAAAGGTGTCTGGGAATGCTCCATTGCTAGGTGATGGTCTGTAAATAAGGAAAAAAGCTATAGGAAAAGAATGGTGTAGATCTCATCAGACTATGAGGTCCTCTCAACCTTGTAAGGAAACATCATTAGCTATGGTGAGATTTTTTCCCCATAAATATGATGGATAAGCCGCCTCCTCTTTACATATGCAATATTGTGTCACAGTTTGATTGCGTGGTTGGACAGCTTCACGCACTACTGGAGCCTTGTCTTCCCGCAAGCCTTGATTCAATTATGAAGACTAAGTCAGGTACGTATCTGTCAATTGGTCAAAGATGTGGCACTCGCTTCTGAAAATGGACCAAGCAATGATTAGTAGACAGTTTAAAGAATGTGCTTCGGATGAGGTGTGATATTGTGCTGCGGACAGCAAGAATTTAACTTTGAAGTTGTGTAAGGTATACTATTGGGGATGGTATTAACTGTAGCAGGAAAGAAAATGTGTTGTTTGTGGTGTCACTATTCTCGTCCAACAGGCTTAGAACACATTTTGTCGGGTATATTTGTCTGGCTGGTGGAGAGAGAGATGGAGGTTTAGATGCTGGGCTGTGGAGATGTTTTGGAAACTTAGTTTTGTGTGATAGACAAAGGGAACATATTCTGGTGTGTGACCTATAGTTGTGTGAACAGAAAACAATAAACCCTCTCACCTGGGTATAAGTATTGCGAGGCATACCTCAGGCCCTTGATGAGCAGGGGTCTCAGATTCCTTAATATGGCCTTTGATTGTTTAGTAATGTTAGTCACAGCTCAATCTGCCATAAACGTAATGCAGCAGGTTAATAGCGTGTAAGCAAAAAAACAGCATCACATGCTACACCCAGTCCCATCCCCATTCACACATACACCGCACTTGGCTCTTCTTGTTTTAGCCAATTTTGTCACTACTGATTGCATAATGTATGTAGCCAGATTTTTATTGTTAACTTCACTGTTTTTCTACAGGAAGCAAAAAAAGCTACCACGTCGAATTGTTTTTAATCACAGTCTCATTGAAAACGAATTGAAGTTGGTTCTATTAGATATACAACTACAAATAATATTCATCACTGGTCTAAGCCTTTTAAATGCATATGATGTTAAATTCAGGTGAACTGTATGGTACTGAAATTGATGTTATAGCACTTGTATGATACTGAAATTGAATTTATAGCGCTCACTACTCCTGTCGAGGCGTTGAAGCACTTTTGATCTTTTAACATAATATAGCATACCTTTGTAAAATCGGTGTCATTCTTCATTCCAATTATGTTCTTCGTTTTTCAGCCAGTTCTGTTGCTATTATCTGTATATATTTAACTACACAACTGATTCTTAATTAGTCTGTCCTTTATAAAACTGGACAATTACTAACCCAGTTGTTCTAGTCCTTACCTTATTAAACATCAACTGAAGAAGTTGGACTCTAAGAGAATTCAAAGTTGGGCATAAACATGACGTGTGTTCCATTACCTCCTTTTAACACCCATAAAATCCACACAACTGGTCTTACTTGGTTATAGCTAGCCATCCTCCTTCAAACTGAAGCAGAGAAGAGTACCAAAAATGTATTTTGGATTTTTCCCCTTAAGTTAAAATCAATGTACGATTGCACATTCAACATGTAAGATCTTAACCTGTAATTACAGTTTTTATATCAAACATCATTTTACTGAAACATTTTATTGGACTTGTGTTAGACAAAAACAATACAGCATTACAAACATATTTGCCCATTACACAACCAGCAATATATCAACAGTGTAAATGAGCATCCACACATAAGTGTGTCAGACATGTGTTAAAGCTTCTGCCTAGTCCATATCTGCAACCTTATCAGACTATTTACAATGCATATTAATGGAGTCAGCTTCCTATACTGCTCTAGGATCCGCAATGCATGTGCCAAGTTCTTTTTACATGGATAGCCACACAATTGTGGGTCTTTTGTAAAGGGGATAGCTTTTAACCTGATTTCCAAACATATGTTACCTTGAGAAGTTGCTACACATAGGAACAATACGCTGAATCTCTAAATTAGCCAGTTTTTTATTTATTCTGTATGTATATGGCATAGTGCTACACAGAGTTAAAGGCAACCATAAACTCACTGAGGGATAGGCGAGGTAGCTGGTTGGTAGACTGTTAATACATTGTTATGTAGTGTCCTTTAAAGAGGCGTGTCCAGTAATTGCAAGTTTATTCATGTAGCACTTACTATCGCGGATGAGGCCTCAATTCTTTCCTAAATTGGAGCAGCGTTGGATGAATCTGATGGATGCTGGAAAGTTGATCCAAGTCCTGGGTGCATAGATGAAAAAGACTTGTTGCTTTGTTTTTTCTTTTCCAAGAAACACTGATGCAAGTCTGTACGGCAATATGGAGTGTGTCTTCATTTTTAAGAATGTATATTGCTCTCCTTTTACTCTCCCACCATAAATATGATTAAATGCCTTAATCCTGGGTTAATGGGCAAACGGTTTTATGTTGTGTGTGTGGCTTTTCTCCATTAGAGGCTTATCGAACAAGGCACCTAAGTAGGGGCACTGCTTTACCGCTTCCAGTTGTTGACCATTAATAGTCCACATGAACCTGGTGTTTGTTCTATGGAAGAAAACCATCACCTAATTTTACTCTAGCCAATAGCAAACTTCTTCTCAGTGTTTTAGGAGGTCGATCTGGACAGAGCCTCTCAAAGCTGTTGGTTCCACGTTTATTTTTTGTGTTGCGGAATTCCTGCTATAATGACGGGGTGGGATCCCTTTCCTGTCTTTTCTTTCTGTTATACTTGGAGCGAATGAAAGTCAATGTGTGTTTAGTTATGTATTCATCAAATGTCCCTTCCTTTGTCCATAACTGGGCGTGGCCCTTGGTACCTTTGTACCATTGTTTGCAATACGAATGCATCTTCTTGTCTGAAGGGAAAGTTTTTATCTTGTGCTCCAGCGGGGTCTCCATGGTCCCCTAGGGATGTGTGCATTTCCTATGTGTAATAGAAGTGCCACTTTTAGTCCCTTGTTCATTGGCCCACTGTCTTATGCGCCCTTTGGACAGGTCTCCTTCACTAATATACTTAAATTCTATGACTATCGTTAAGCTATATTAGTGGTGAACTCGTATTGATCTTATACAGTGTTAACTGACTTCACATACACTACAGTGAGCCCAAAGTGGTGAACATCAAGCATGCTCATCGCTAGTCTGTGTAACACTTCTTCATGGTTACAACTGGAGCAGGTGCAATTATGGGAGGTCTAAGAGGATTTGTGCCTGCCGCAATACATGTTACAATATTATTGTGAATATAAATGACTGTTTGCGGTGCTCGAGGATGTGGGCTCCCATTCATTTTTCAAACTCCTGAATCATAAATATCTTTGAGGAATTCATCAAGAAGGGCCTATAATATGATGGGTGACTCTGCTATTAAATAAATTTGAGGGTTACTACATGGACACGGGGTTCTCCATGGGCCCATATAAATGTAAATTCTAACTCAATCTCATCTGTTACCTGCCACGTGAATTATCAGTATCACTCATAAGGAATTATTATTAATCTTTAGGCTTGTCTTGGGCTGCTTTATTTTGTTTGCCCAATGTTTGCCCACTTCCAGGACACCTTTTGGTCTGTATTGAAATACCAAAAATATCAGAAAGATCTTGCTTCCTTTCTTCCTCACTTGTAGCAGACTGTATGACAACTGGTGGGGAACCCTGCCACTTCTCTAGAATTGTCCCTTGTGATCTCACAGTACTGTACTCTATATGTCGACCTCCTTATTCATGGAGAGATACCTACTGGCAACAAATGTGCTTTTGGATACGCAACCAAGGGTGTGGCCGTGCTCAAGGCAAAGTCAATTGACACCAGCAATCCGCTGTCCCATTACCCAACCGTCAAACTCTCCAACTGATGCCTCAGTCTCAGTCACGCTTCCTTTATGACCCCTTCCAGATATTCTAAATCTGGGATTTTGGGAGCCGGGCGTCTGCCTTATTTAGTGTAAAGCCCGCCGGCACCGATCAAAGGAGCATCTCTTTACCATGTCAGACTTCACACACTTGTTACTCAGTCCCATCTCACTATTTCTACATTAGCCCTCCAGATCTAACCGGTATACCTGTGGGTACCCCAGTTGTAGTATGCTGCTCAACCTGGATGACTGTGTGTGAGAATGTTGGCGTGTGGAATCTTGGCGTGCTTAAGTCAGTTAGTGACGGGCTGAGCAGCATAGAGGCTGCTCCTGGTGGGGCTCTTCCTTTGTACAACTTACCACTTGAATAAACCTACATGAAAATTACCTCGGCTGGACTACTCCGTTTATTATTACATTTGGCAACGAGGATGGGAATTTTTTTCTGGGTATTTTTAAGCATCACGAAGATCTGCTGCTTCCTCAGGAAGTCCAGTATTGCTTTGAGTGTGCAAGTACTGAATTTTCATTTTTCTGTTGTGCCATCCAGTACATTAAATTTGTCTGACAACCTACAAGGAGTCAACTCTCTGTCAACCTACAATTTACATTAACTGTAATTCTCCCACATAGTTTTCTTGTTTTATTATTACAAATGTCTATGTAAGGGCTGATGTTCTGGCAGTTTTTACTTACCTGAGTACATGCTTTGCTCCTACATACAGTTGCTCCGCACATTGTATTTCAGTGCTGCAGTGGTTGTGTCTCCACACCTATTTCTACAGTTCCTGTGTTTTTACATGATTACACGTGGTGTCTCACAACACACTTATTTCAGCCATTCCTACGAAATGCATTCTAGCGTGTGGTACCTGCCGTCACATCAATTTCTGCTGTTCCTACGAAGTCCATTCCATTATGTGGTGTCGTCCACCACACCAAATGTTACTGTTTCATGTAGTGCATCCCCACATCTGGTTTACCTGTTGCGTATGTTGCATTTTTTCATGTGGTGCGTTCCGACATCAGCAGTTGCTGCATGTTTGTTTGTGGTTTCGTGTAGTTTCAGCTTTTAAGTTGCATAGTTTCATGTGGTGTTCCCACGTCTGCTTTCACATCGCATAGTGTCATGTTTTGCGTCACCGCATCTTCCATTTCTACATATTGCATTGTATTGTGTGGTAACTTCCACCACACCTAGTTGTACTGTTCCTACATATGGCAATTTACCAAGTGGCATTTCCCACCATATCCAATGTTGTTTTTCCTACACTTTGCATTCTTTGTGTGGTGCTTAACCACACCCTCCACCCCAACCGGTCCTGGGGGAAGTTCTATGGTGTAGCTCACCTATCCATTTTCACCTCTTTCCGTCACAGAGCTGGTTCCCACTAACCTGATTAGCCGGTTGAGGTGGGAGCGATGTGCAAGGCTAGATTTCCTTTTTCCCTATATGGAACCACCTGTGAGTAATAGAACACTCACCAGATAAAACCACAACTGGGGAAGGGGAAAAAAGGGACAAAGGAAACAATAACGTTGCAGCAGTCAATAGTCGCAGATGTGCACTGATGAGGAGTAGCGCTGACCTCTCTCCCTTGTGTTAACTCAGTGTCTCATGTATAACGATAAAACATATCACACATAAATATACGCACAATGCCGCAGACGGATGTATGACGTTACAACGCATACAATCACAACGACCTACCATTACAACGAAACTATTACAACGCTACATCCATTACAACGCATGCTATTACAACGCATGCCATTACATCCCAGATGCTATTACAACGCATACCATTACAACGTAAGTATGGGTAAGTATTTAATTTAATTTTATTTATATTAATTAAATATTAAACATTTTTTTAATTTGTATTAATAATCTTAATTTTAATGAAGGGGTTAAAATTACAATTCTAAATCCAGGGGGGTGTAATAGTAGGGTAAGTGTTGGATAGTGTAGGGGTTTAAATTACTATTCTAACTCCAGGGGGTGTAATAGTAGGGTAAGTGTTGGATAGTGTAGGGGTTAAAATTACTACTCTAACTCCAGGGGGGTGTAATAGAAGGGTAAGTGTTGGATAGTGTAGGGGTTAAAATTACTATTCTAACTCCAGGGGGGTGTCATAGTAGGGTAAGTGTTGGATAGTGTAGGGGTTAAAATTACTATTCTAACTCCAGGGGGGTGTAATAGTAGGGTAAGCGTTGGATAGTTTAAGGGTTAAAATTACTATTCTAACTCCAGGGGGTGTAATTGTAGGGTAAGTGTTGGATAGTGTAGTGGTTAAAATTACTAAATTAAAATAATTTTAATTAATATATATAGTTTTTTAATAATTATTAATAATTTTAAATATTAATTTAAATTAATTAAAATAAAATAAAATAATTAATATTAATTTAATTAATTAAAATAAAATAAAATAATTAATATTAAAATACTTACCCATACTTACGTTGTAATGGTATGCGTTGTAATAGCATCTGGGATGTAATGGCATGCATTGTAATAGCATGCGTTGCTATGGATGTAGCGTTGTAATAGTTTCATTGTAATGGTAGGTCGTTGTAATAGTTGCGTTGTGATGGGTGTTTCCACCGCAGACTCTATCAATGTGATATGTGTTGAATTTCACTTACTTTTTAAAGCTGCTGCATTCATTCAATACAAAAAGGCACAAAAGGTAAAAAGAAAGAAAGAAAAAAGAAATCAAGTAGGGTTCTTATCACTTCAGCATTCAGTGATAGATGTTGTCACACTCCACAGTTAAAGAAACAAGTTTAGCAACCAGATAATAAAAAACGTATCTGTTACCAGGCAGTCCTCTGGTATTAACCTGTATCCACAGAAGAAGGGATCTTTGATTCACAACCCCAACCGAAAGGTGGAGACCAGCAATAAACTAATTCAAGCCTCTTAACAGCTCCAGGGCTAAAAATAATAATTTTCTATACTTCTCAGTATTGCAAGCACCTATTCTGTCTAGAAAAGTATTTGCGCTCCTGCGCATGAATAAACAACAGTCTGAGTGCAGAGTGCACTTCCGTGATATGGAAACAAAACTTCTTGAGTATATAAATGAAAGCAGGTGCCTCCCGTAATGTACTTTCTTACAGGAAGCCTAGTACGTGAATCTTTGTGCAGGTCAGCACCCCCAGCGCGAAGAAGAATAAAGCGGCAGTGAACGCTCCGCTCTAATGCCGTAGTGTAGGAAAGCGCTCCAGCACGTGACGAAATGTTTACAACAAAAGCCCCAAGCGTGTTCCGAAATAGCAGGCAGGGGGTTCCGGCGCGAAAGTACCTTCTCAGTATTCCGCGATGCCTGACACAACAAACACGTCCAGGAGCGCCCGGTGAAAATGGGCGTTTCCTGAATCTTGCGCACAAGATGCAAGGAAGGCAATCAGCAATGTCAGAGCGTGTCCGCTCTCTCCGGTGAACTTGGAATTCCTGTTGGGGCCCATCGGGAGACTGGGAGGGGAAGAACCGACCGGAGACAGATGTAAGGTGTGATAAAGGCTGCTTTATTGGGAAACAGGTGCATCTTGAAAATATACCACATCCTTGGCCTTTGCCGTACAAAACTAGGCCTAACTAACTATACATATACCTGACCAAACCCCCCACCCCCACCCCTAAACAGTTCCCCGCCAACAACATAAACATCAGTACCAATTACCCAAACGCCTGCCTCAACTGTTTAAACACCTGCCATATGTACACTCCCTCCCCCTCAGCCAGTAAAACTCATTCCTCCTATCCTACCCCCCGTTTAACTAGGAAAAAGCGCCATCCTACATAACTTTCCAGCACCTGCTCCCAACGACAACACATCCAGCCAAACCTAACCCAGAAAGCACCTGCTTCCAACAAAACCCCTTTCTCCCAAACCAGAACGGTCATGACCCCGGACATACTCCCCTCTACTCCCCCAACAAACCTGTCCTAAAGGGAGGGCGGGCGGGACAACGATCAAGAATGCCCTCCGGCTGCTGGGTCACTGTCCCACGAAATGGTGCACAGTGACCCAAAATGGCCGCTTTTATCGGCCCAAGCCCAAAAGGAGCCCAAATCCCACCAGCTAGCCCAATCAGCCCAAACTCCCTTCCTGTCCCCGTCTAAATCCTTCCCCCCACCCTTCCTCCCGGGGCCCCAAATTCCCCGGGGGGGTGAGCCTCCCTCCGGTCGGCCACCCCCGCAAAGCCCCATTACGAAGAAGGCAACCAAGGAAATGGTTACCAGTCTGTTAACTGGTCTGAAGACGGATTGTCTCTGCAATTCAGGTGACAAGCACCGGCTTCAAGGCAGAAAAGATTATGTAGAGGGAAAAGGTAGACATAGAGACAGGACTGCATCCTCCCTAAGATTTCTGGTAGATGTAATACACACATTTCATACCATCATTCATTCCTACTTGGCCCTCTTTCCATGTTTGATCGTGACACTTTCCTACCTCTGTGAGCTCAACACCTTTTTTTTTGCTGTGTTCTGGGGATCTTTCTCCAATTATACTGCTCGCGTTATTGACAGCCATCATTTCGCTGTTTCTTTCTGTGGCTGTCTTTCATCCATTTACTGTTTTCTTTAACTTCATTGCTTAGTTCTTTTCTTCACCTTGTTGCTGGTACTCTTGTGTTTTCTTCGTGTTTGCCTGGCCAGCTTGCATGATCCTTTCACCTGGGTTGGTTTATTGTTTGTGGTGTGGGAGTGTGTGGGTTGTCTTTTTGGGAGAAAGGGGATGGTGCATGAATGAGTCTTTTGTGCTTCCTGTTTTTACTGTTATTCCCTACCCACTTATTCCTTTTCGTGCTTCCTGTCTTTCCTGTTACTCCCTACCCACTTATTCCTTTTCGTGCTTCCTGTCTTTCCTGTTACTCCCTACCCTCTTATTCCTTTTCCATCTGTATTTCCTACTTTCCCACCTTCAATTTTTACGCCATGTTTCAGTATTAATTGTCATGCCATGTTTCAAGATGCTTTCCCCTCATTTATTTCTTGCAACTTTTATTTTGCCTCCTGAGAGTTCCTTCCTTTCCATTGTAAAGGAGGGAGATGTTGTAGTATACTGTTCTGTAAAGAAGGGAGATGTTGTAGTATGCTGCTCAGCCTGGATGGCTGTGTGCGAGAATGTTGGTGTGTGGAATCTTGGAGTGCTCGAGTCAGTTGGTGACGGGCTGAGCAGCATAGAGGCTGCTCCTGGTGGGGCTCTTCCTTTGTGCAACCTAATACTTGAATAAACCTACATGAAAACTACCTCGGCTGGACTACTCTGTTTATTATTAAAAACCCAAGGGAATATCCCTCGCAGGAGTTTGCTCCTGGGTTATACACTACTACCTCCGACGCTTTTCAACATTTATGTCGCGGACTTGGCGAGGGTCATCAAATCTTATGGGATGCGTTTAACCACCTACGCAGATGACAACCAGCTTGTGCTGGCGGTGCATAAGAACGGCCCAGTGGTAGCAGCTAAGCTTCAGGAGGGGTTACTGGACATACAATCATGGATGCACATGAACTGTTTGAAGCTTAATGCGGAGAAAACGGAGGTGATGACCTTTGGTAATATCTCTCCAGAGTGGTCCCCGACATGGTGGCCCAGTCAGATGGGCCCTCCTCCGGTTCCAGCCGCCAAGGTTAGGAATTTAGGAGTGATTTTTGATAGCAAGTTATCCTTTGGATATCATGTTAACAAGGTGGTCTCTGCGGCGTTCTTCATGCTGAAAAAGATAAAAAAACTTCTGCCGTATTTACCAGCATCAGCAGGAAAAACACTGATTACTACCTTAGTGTTTTCCAAGCTTGATTATGGAAATGCTCTCTTTTTCAACACGCATAAATGCATCCTGAACAAGCTTCAATCTGTCCAAAATATGGCAGCACGGATACTGCTCAACATACCCAGACGCCACTCCACTTCGGCAGCCATACGTCAGCTCCACTGGCTAAGAGTGGAGAGCAGGATCAAATTCAAAGCTTTGTGCATTGCCTATAAGGCCATCCATCAGACTGGACCGAAGTTCCTAAAGGAGGCATTTCAGGTGTACATTCCTAAAAAGAACCTACGATCAGCAGCAAGCTATCAACTGTCTGTACCCCGCACAAGAACGGCAACATGGGGTGACAGACGATTTTTGGTAGCAACTCCAATATTGTGGAACTCACTCCCCTTAGACATTAAAACTGCGCCAACCCTGATTAGCTTCCGCAAGGCTCTGAAGACCTGGCTCTTCAATCAATAATATTATTAATATTAACCATCTGGCAAAAAGAGCTTATAGCCTCTTTCTTATAATATTGTGACCTGACCACTGTATCTTGGAGTATCTCATTGCGCCTAGACACCTCAGGGTAGTAGTGCGCATTAAAAATTCCATAAATAAATAAATAAATAAATAAATCATTCCTGAAGGAGTGTCTCCTGCAGGCGCTGCCTTCTGGGAAATGCACTACTGCCTGTTAGATCACTCCCCGAAAGAGTGTTTCTTCCAAGAGCTGTCTCCTGGGAAATGCACTACTGCCTTCTAGATCACTCCCCGCAGGAGTCTCTGTTCCAGGAGCCTCTCCTGGGTGATACACTCCTGCCTGCTAGATCACTCCTGAACAAGTGTCTCTTCCCTTCTATTTCAAAGAGGAATTCACACTAGCTCGTCTTCTGGTGTGGACCGGGATTCACCACATTTAATTTCTCATATCATTGCATACTAAAAAATACTATAAAAAGAAAAACCCCATGCATGCATTCCTATACTGTAATTGCCAAAGAATCGAGCAATTTAACATTTTACGGTACGAAGTTCCATCTCTCCTTCCCCCTTTTGACCGCAGCCTGGGATCCTTACTGGCCCATCTTTTGAATAAGCAGACTTTAGTGTAACACTCAGTGCCTGCTTACCTGACATTTGTGCAGTATGTGTTCAATTGAGGGCAGGCAGCATCACTCCCGGGCACAGCCTGGGCAAAGTCAAGATGAACTGCTGGCTGTGTCCGCCAAATGTTGTTGAATGAAAGATAAAGATAACACAACTTCTGATGGCAAAAATAGCACAGGGTTTATAAAAAGCTCACGGAAGGTCAGTCAGCTCTGAACTCAACTGAAATCTGAACTTCAACTTACAAAGTGGCAGACAGTTTCCTTTGTAACCACAAGTACATCATACATTTGCATATTAAATCAACATCTGTGCAAGCACAACATTATCTTTAAAAATGTAATACTTTCTTCAAAAACATCTAATCACAAGTTTATGAATTGTGACTTATGTACACCACAGCTGCACCACCATTGTCCTTGGCTTATCTTGTGCTTTGAAGCCTAGCAGTGCTCTAGTCTTTACACGGCTACTGCTCTATAAGGCCTTCCCTCCCACTTATTCTGCACCTCTGTGCTGCTTTGTCTACATATTTTCTCAGACACCTGTTCTTGCAATTCGGGTCAGTGACCTTCCTTTTCTGCTGTGCCTAATTATATATCTCTGTCCTACTAAAGCTTGTTTCGCCTCCCTCAGGTCTGGACTCCATTTGTGTTTTTATATTCTGCTACTGAAAACAGCTTAGTCCTGTATTTCTCCTTTTACATGTAAATGTGTAAACACCTTTCTGCCGATGCTTGCATTGACATGAGTGGGCCTTCTTCATTTTCTACATTCATTATAACAATATATCCATATAGACACAGAATGGATAAAACCCTTTCAGGCATTAGACCCTAACTAAATAAATAAATCCTATTAGGACATCATTTAGGTTGTAATGTCTTCGATTTGGGAATTGTTTCCGATGTCCATTAAATGAGTAATGTTTCAAATTGAAGAGACTGTTAACATTAATTTAAATGCCACAGCTCATTCATAAATATTGTTGACGGTATCTCTCAGAACTTTGAATGAAATTCTCATTTATTTTGCCTTCTCATTCAATGTGTTGTTAACTGTATTTTAACTGCAGTTTTAGTCGTACCTAAAAGTTTTTCTAATAAAATATGTACAAGTTGAAATGTGCCAGTAAACTTGCAGCCGCTGCCAGGGTGAAGAAGTGGTGAAGAAGTGGACTTCTATGTCATGACATGGGAAATGCCCCTTCATTGAGGGATAATGGAAGGGGGTGTTCGCAACCCTTTCGCTGGAGATTAGGGAATCAATCGAGCCCTCTCCAAGGGTGGCCTTGCCATGTATCATCGACAATGTGGGGTGTGAGGTTGATTGGAAATCATACCATCCTAGGCCCTGGGAGAGTCCTTGCTAAACCCTGGTGCCCCCCTCTGCCCCCGCTGCAAGCAAGCTAGAGAGCAGCAATGGACTGGTGCGCTGAACTTGAGCAACTGATGTATATTTTGAGGGGTGGCCACAGAAGCACGAGAGCATCTGGTGGAAATGGATAGCTCGTTACGGATTAGACTGAGAAGTTGCATGCGTTTACCTATGGGCTTTATCAATAGCGGTATGTCTCCTGCTTTATTAATGTATGAAATGGAAAATGCAATAAATTGGCACATCAAATCAGATCTCACAAGCATGAGACTGGAGCTATGTGACACCATACAGCTGTAAGGATGTCAGATTTGTGGTACTGACCTTGTTAAGAGGACACCATGTCTTGAGTTTTCATACTCCTCGTTAACCCTTTACATGAATAATTAGATCTTTCATGGATGCACATTAAGAAGGTTAGTGGGATAGCGCGTTTGTGCATCTGTCTGTGTGAGAGCAGAAAGGAGGTAAAGTCGAACACTCCCTGTCTTTTCAAAGAGTGGTAAAAAAGAGAGAAATGCATTGTAAAATGAAACAAGGAACATAAAGCAGAGGTCTCAGGTATCAGAAATTCATAATCACAGGAAGTGACCAAAGGTGAACTGTGACCCGATGACATCTCTGGAAGTGACATCATAGGAAGCAACATCACAGGAAGTAATTTTGAAAACAGTGCACTCAGCGTTTGTCTCTAATCTGATGTGTGCCACTTTTTGCCCATTTAAAGATTCTCTTCTCAAATGCGGTCAAAGCTGATTACATGATACAATATGAATCAAATCACGAGGCAACAAAGTTATATCTGCAAGTGCCTTATCAATGCAGAGCACAACAAATAAATAAAACAAGATTACATTAACCTTTTTGATTGAATAAATAACAACAAATGATTGCCGCTAATAAATGCCACAATGTAGCTATATAATCTAATGTACTAACTCAAAGGATTGTGAGAGTGAAATGAGTAGACTTTTTAAAATGTTGTCTTTATCTTATTTTGCATGACCTCTGTTACACTATATTAAAAGCCATACAGATGGCTCCACGTGGCTCGTGCTCTGGTAAGCAAGACATTTTGACTCTGTCATTTCTATTAATTTGCTGTTTTGCCAATCTCCAACCAGTCGTTCATTGGCAGGCGAAATCTATTTGGGCGGCCGATATTCCTACCTGGGCCTCCTGCTGGTGGGGTGTGAGACATGGAGCGAGGTTCGGGGGCAACACACTGCAGTCCACACAGGACACCAATGCCAAAAGCATACGTCCATCCCTAACCTTTGATAAAAGCCCAACACTGCTTCAAGAACGCAGCTCAGCCTGATTGGAGAACAAATACAGAACAGCACAGTCAAAGACACTCCTAGGTCGCTTGGATTGAGAGGTCTGCCCGCATACCCGGCAAACAAAGAGCAAAAGGGCTGAGCCTCCCATAATGTCCACTCATGATCGTAGAGTGCCACCCGGCTTCTACAATACAATGTAGCAGCATGCCTCCTGAGGCAGGGCTCGGCCCAAAGGTAACAAGCATTTACAATGCAATAGGTCTTGCAGCATTAAAGTTTGAGCTATTGGCATTGTGTATGACAATGCTGTGGTAAATAAGATATTACCCTGTCGGAATTTCTATACTTAAACAAAGGGTTATGCATATAATGAGAGGCAGAGTCCGTGGTGTCCGATTCAAAAGGGCTTTATTTCAGTAACTCGAGTTAAGGGAGAATCGGGTTCCATCACCACGAAGGTTCAGGAAGGATCGTCATCTGAACTTTATTCACAGAGTACATTATTTATACATTAAACATACATTAACTTGCATAGAGAAGGCGGAGCGCTCCAGGCGGAGCAAGAGAAAGAGAGATAAGAGCACATGGGCGTGTAAAAAGGCGTATAAGAAGGCGTACACGTGGGAGTTCACTTGAAGAGTCATAGGTGTGTCATAGGTGGGTGGATACATGGAGGGGGTCTGCGTGATCAGCTGGGACCTTTACCCTACTTGTGTGCATAACTTGGTCATGACGTACAATTGACGTGTAACTGGGGCAAGCTGGGGGGGAGCTGACTTTCGTGCTAGTAGAGAAACCTTGAGTGTCAGAATGACCTGCACGCCTGGTATTATCTGATATCTTGAGCTTGGAGGATGTATTATCTGAAGCAAAAGTCGCTCGAGCAAGAGTTGCTCATCACTAAGAGCCAGTGTGTGCATATATTTCTTCGTGCATTGCGTGGGGGCCATAGGCCTTCTATGGATGCGAGCTCTGTAAATCACTTAAACGGAGACAGAAAGGCTGGGCTCTATCTCTGTGGACGGGTACTGTTTACCTTCTTCACTAAGCAGGAATGTATTTCTGTGGAGCAGAGCAGATAACTGTGAGCAAACTACTGTCTTGGCATGCCAGGCTGGGCACCTCTCGGCTAAGCAGAAAGTATGCGAGAGGTCAGGGATACATAGCTGAGCTGCAGCTTTTAGAGTGTCTGGAGGCACAGAGCCTGAATTCGGGTCCTGGCTCAGCTGTGCCACGAAATGGGTTCATCTCGATGTTAAAACGGGCACCATGCAAATACATGGCAACATAGGCCTCAGTGCAGAATTAACATTTCTTTCATGGAAGGCTTGATAACTGACATTCTAACATTGAACGGAAATGCAGAGGCATTATTATTGCAGGCTTGAGAGGGAAGTGCATGAGTGACATGAACATACACGGGGTACATACAGGGGACACATCGGCCAGGTAAAATTTCTATTTCCTCATTGCCTCCTTGTCCCCTACTGTGCCCTTCAGGACACATCTATATTCATGAGACCGTATATCTGATCATACAGTATCATTTGTTCGTCTTTTTTCTTTTGGATACGTGGATGGGGAATACAGGCAGTGGCACACAAGCCGCAAATCGCCGGGCCACATTGCAGACAGAGACAGCAACTGAATATCATAAGCAGTATCATTCCTAGGAACGACAACACTTTCCATCCCCATGCTGATATTACACTCCAGAGCCAACCGGACCAAGTCCATGTGCCTGGGTCTTGATGTATCTCGTGCGCTATCTTGTGGAGCCTTGTTATTGCTGCGTACACGGATGGTGCATTATTTGGAATAAACACGCAACAACTGGAGCCGATCACTCTACAAGCCCCGCCCCTATCTGCCAGGATGACGTCAAGAACAAGACGATTCTGAAGAACAACAAGTCGCATAGCAGACTGCTCCTCGGTGAAGTTTGACAGGGCAGATGCAGTCTCATTCACTACTGCTTCTAAAAATCTGATTAACCTGCGTATGAGTTTACTGTTTTGAACGGGACCTATGAAGAAAAATAATCCTTTATTGAAATCCGTATATTGCTCCCAGGCTGTCTCAGTCTGATCGATCACTGGGGAATCGGTCTCCCTCTTGTGTCTAACATGCTCTAGTCGTGTATCTCGATGATAATGGGATGGGGCTAGGAATACGGGGGGCAGCAGGAACGATATATAGCATGTTCCACCCCAGTCTAAGGGCAGACGTACATAGGCTGTCTGACCGCAAATGAAATAGGAATGGCGGGAAGCTTTGAAAGTAGACTTTCCTTTATCATTGAACTCGACTACAGTATTACAATCACTGTGTCCTAAATGCACTGATCCTTTCTTTCTAACGCATAATTCACCTTTTACTGGTAGGACTGATATGAACGGTGGACTTGTATTTTTCTCGGACTGCACATTCAGAATCATAAAGTTAAGGGAAGCATTTCCTTGTTCATACACTTCATTTTCTAGATCGGTCCCCTTCCTTTGGGGTAGACCGTTTTCGTCTGGAAAACATGCCTCATTCATTACTTTATTCAAATTCCCCCATATCCAATCACCCTGGGAAACTTTGTATTTTCTGTCTAGTGATGTCATTAAGGCAAACCATGCTCTGCACGAACCATTGTGCGAGAACGGAAAAGGAAAGAGGGGCAGGACTCCCTTCGTTTTCTGATAAGGTGGGAGCCGGCCATATACCCAGCAATCCGTCACATTGCTGGTCTGATGAGAACGGTGCAACATTTGAATAAAAGTATTGTTGCGCAGTGCTAGTCGATATGACAGTTCATGGGGTGGCAGATCACTAAATGTGTGCTCTACAGTGCCACTAAAGGAAGAGTGTATATGTGAAACAATAGGAGGAAAGAAAACATGTAGTGTCAAACTGATACATATAATCGTTATACTTAGAAGAAACATAATAATCAAAGTTACTATACATCTACTGCGTAAAATCTTGCAGTATTTCTCTCTCATCTTTCTCTTTTTGCTATTCTGGTCTACGATCTTATACATGTCAGGAACCTGTCTAACCGATTCACCACAGGGTGGACTTAAACAATTAAACGCTGTCTGACTTACTAGACCGTAATTTAGACCTATACTCCTGTTGCGGAGTCTTTTCTAGCAAAGGGGGCTTTGAGTCATTAATTTTGGGGCAGTCTTTAGTTTTGATCAAAGTTCCGGAATGTCCATGGAATTTCTTGATATGCTGGGCGTGGATCCAACCTTTTCTTCCTTCGACCTTGACGGCAGTCCTCGTGGTAAGCAGTACTAACTTCGGTGTTCGCCAGCGGGGCTCGAGAGGGCTTGAACGATCAAAATTCCGGACCAACACTACATCCCCCGGAACGATGGTATGTTCTTTAACTTGGGTGTTGTCGGGGAAAGCGGCGGCAACCTGTGAACGACAAGAGAGGAGTGCAGACATCAAGGAAGCCAGCTAATCTGTCAGCATATTACTGTCAACATCAGTAATTTTCTTTGGCATAGGCGTACCCCAAATATTCGGTGGTCTACCAAAAACCACTTCGTAAGGGGACAGGCCTGTTCTGGAATGAGCTACCATACGCATGTAAAAGAGGGCAACCGGCAATGCTACCATCCAATCCACGCCTTTTTCTGCACAGACTTTCGCTAATTTCGTCTTAAGTGTCTGGTTATGGCGCTCGACAAGTCCAGCTGCCTCTGGGTGTCGTACACAATGAAATTTCCACTGATAACCTAACAGAAGGGACACTTGTTTCATTAATTCAGAAGAGAATGGCTGACCGTTATCTGAGTACACGACATGGGGCAATCCGTACCGTGGGAAAAACTCACGCACCAATTGCCTGGCGGTGGTCACAGCAGTGTAATCTGGGACTGGGTACGCTTCTGTCCATCTAGATAGTGAACATACAACAACTAGGACATATTTGTAACCTCTACATCTGTCCATCTGGATATTATCCATCTGGAGGACTTCAAAAGGGTGGTCAGGAGGATGAAATCCGCCTTGTTCCACTGGAATGCCTTTGCCTGGATTGAACTGGCAACAGATCATACAGGTGCGTACTTTCTGTTTCGCTGCTGCACGCAGGTGCTTGTTAAACCAGATATTCTGTAGACTGTCTAGCATGGCCTTTTCTCCCAAATGTGCTGGACTATGTGCTGTGTTTATGATGACTTGTACCATAGAGTCTGGGAGAAACCATGTAGCTTTGCCTTTTGTCATCCAACCTTGGTCAGTCTGGACCCCTCCTTGTTCAGTCCATTTCTTTATTTCATCTGGAGTGGCATGTGTCTGTATGTTGAGTACATCTTGTGAGGGATCCCTGACTGTCATACTTTTTGTCAGTAATGGTACCTCTGTCTTTGTCGTGTCTGTCGGTGTCTGGGCTGTAAGTTTAGCTGTTCGGTCTGCCAGGTCATTACCCTGGGAAATGGTGTCTGTAACTTTTGTGTGTGCTTTGCATTTCAAGATGGCTATGGCTGTAGGCAAATGTTGTTGCGTGCTTATCTAGGTTCCTGATCGATACTGTGACCTTATGCCCCTATTCGGCTATAAATCCATTTATTCCCTATATTGGCATAACCGTTCAAGTGCGATTTTCTGTAAAGTCATCTCTGGCCTCACACGAACAGAGCCACATTCCAGCATGACTCTCTGCTACTTCCTTTGCGACCAATTAGTGCAATGACAGAGCAGCAGTCACTATCTGATATTCCTAGATAACACTCCGAGTTCTTCAACAAGATAAAAACTTAGCAAACCTGGAAATCCCCGCTTGCTATGTTTTGATTAGTAATGGAACTCTAATGAGCAACTGATAACTATCACTTCCTAGTGACATCTTTAATTGACGTCTTATGTCCAGCAAACTTGCGTCAAACCCGGCACCTGTCAGGTATAAATATTACCAACGTTGCCTTAAGCAATGAGAGAGATACGAGCTGTGAGTTCGTTGCCTGTTGCTGATGCCAGCTGCCTGCATGACCCTGTGTTGGTAAAAACTAGCACTCTGTCGCTGCAGCCTGCTATCCTGTGGTGGTGAAGCTGCTGATTACCATTATCGCCGCTACAGCGCGAACTATGGTGCAGTACGCTTGAGGAGCCGAGCAGCCGTCCTCTGCGAAGACATCCAGCCCAGCTGCCCGCGGACGCTGTCCCCCGCCTCCTTCCTCGACGCGCTGAGAGAAGCCGCTGCATTTCTCGTGCAGAGAAATCCAGTCCCGGCGCTTCCGGTTTACCCTCGCGGGTGACTGGGATATCGAGAGAGACCCCTGAAGGAGATACCAATCCTCCATCATTCTATTCAGAGGTATGGTGTTGACTAAACCCTTAGACGAGAATTCTTGAAACAAACCTTGGCAAAACCAACTTAACTTAAGCTACTTACTTACTCCCCTCTCACGTGTTAGGCTTAGGTCAGGCACACTGGGGTAGGCTTAGTTAGAAGCACCAGTTGAGTATGTTAGCCTAATGTATATATGACTGTATATATGTTTTATTACTTTTAAACCATTGTATGGCTAAGAAACCATATCAATGCTTTTACAGTTCTATTTCGCAATACTTATCTTACTGTACGTACTTTTTATAATAACAGTTATTGCAATTGTGGCAATACATTTCTCTTGTACGAGAAGAAAGACTGTTCAATAAATGTTAACCCTTTATTGATACACGCCCGTCTCTCTATTCTCTACATCTCGTGAAAGTAAACTGCACTAGACTGACTGAGTGAAATCTATGTCTATTGTTTCACACGACCCTAGAGATTGACTCTTGATCTGAGGAGCAAAGTTGTCATGTTGCACGGTTGTTGGAAAACTGAATCCCTTCTTGTCTGTGCCAAGGAAGCTGATCACTTCCTATGCAGAGAAGAAAGTTTCCAGTGACCTCTGAGCTAGTTGGTAACACAACCCAATTAAGTTTAGCATAGTCAGTGGAGGCCTGGAATATAAGCAGTTCCACGTCGATACTACTGTTTATGTTATTCCAATGCGCAGGGCCTAGTGGGAAACTAGGAACTACACTACATGGCGCCCAAACGTTTGGTAAGGCGATAAACTAACGCAAGACTTATAGAGTAACTCAGTCGTGCATATTTCACACCCCTTTCTCCCGTAAAAACTCCAATAGACGTCTGGAGTGGGTGAAAGGTTAAAATCCGCCTGACCTTAGTAGGAAGAGATTCCTATGTAAAGCTCTGGTTTATTCAACGTTGAAGGATACAGTGTTCCAAAATATTGTGCACCTAATCTTTGTCTCCTTGGAGACCTACTCTGCAAAGCCTGCATTTTTTAAATGTCAGACAGTGAAGAAAGGGAAGCAGCTAGACTGGCTTCCATACTAATAGAGGAGGACTCGAGTCTCCTACAGGCAGACCCGGATGCTATTATCATCCCGGTCCACTTAAGAAGATCTATAACGTTAAAACTTATAGATAACGGACTGACACCACAAGGTGGTACAGTAATTTTCGTGATAGAGGCTCACGAGTATCGGCAGACAGAGGTATTCTATTCATGGATAAACTTTCCAGCGGTAAACGCTATAACAAAAGAGTTTCACGATTACAAAATAGAGGAACCTCCGGGAGAGTACGCTCCTTTCGAGGAGATTGAAATCCCACTTAAATTTCAAGAGCACCTGCTCTGGTTTAATGGCGCCCTAAAACACAATGATCACATAACTAGGCTCGGTCCACTAGGTAGACCAGGAGCCACGTGGCCGGTTCTAGCTAGCTACACACCACATCCGGACATTGCAAAAATGTCTAGAGAAGAGCTGTTAGTACAGCTAAACACATTAATAAAAATACATAGGCAATTAGTCCAATATGTAATGCGGATTGCTACAATCCAGCCAGCTGTTAATACACCACAGCTGACCCCTCATCAGGGGAACACAAATAAAATTACACCACAGAACATACAGTCATGTCTTGGTAAAACACCCGTAAAACGGGAACAAATTCCTTTCTGGTTAGCCCAGAAAATCACTCAAATAGAGGCAGTATTTCCTGATACTACCCCTATTGAGAAACACAGAATCTTGACCATCTGCCTTCCTATGGGAATCGCACCACACGTGGAGGACTGCGACACTTGGGGTACAGTCTTTGCTTCCATTTACACAAAAACACACGGTGTTCCGTCTATGGCGGTAATACCAGAAGTGCTAAAACAGATTCAGAATGAATTCGGTCCAGAGCCCGCTTTAAATCTAGGTATGAAATTACTGAAAGATTTCAAGCAGGTCACGGCTATATTATTAGCCAACGTAAAGGGAGAAGCAGCATCTGTGGCGATCCGCCAGAAGTTGAGGGAAACAGATATAAAAGATCCTGTTGAGCTTGCAAAAATCATAGAAAAATGCTATGAAGAATTAGGTAGAGACAGCTTGGGTGGAAAACCAGTAAAGCCCCAACTGCTCGAAAATCCAGAAAAATTATTTATTAAAAATAATTTAAACACTCCTAAAAAGAGCTGGGATGGAAATAAACAATCCACTCCCAAGGAAAAAGTTTTCCAGTCCAGAGGAAGGTCTCCTCGACGGAGGGAAAGAACTCCGACTCGAGAACGCCAGTCTCCCCAACGGGAGCCCTCTGAGAAAAGATATAACCTTAGAAATAGGGATAATATAAAAAAACCTGATAGATATCAAAGTATTGATACACGTCCCTCTCGATCTCTTCCACAGAATTCGGAAAGAAGAGGACGGTCAGACCCAGGAGAGCACACCAAGTCCAAAGACAAGGAATCTGCTCAAAATAAGAAATCTCAATTTCAGAAAAAGAAGGTAGCCAGTATTAGAGTAATCAACCATGCCGAGAATACTGAGGACACAGTTGAAAAACGGGGAGTGGGCATTGACAATGTTGGACAGTGCAGCAGAGATCAGTATAGCGCGCAAGATCTTGATGAGTCATCTGGAGACAGTGGACACGAATGAATACATTCAGGTTGAGACTGCCGACACCAGACTTAGCGAGCCCCATAAAATATACGAAATAACATTGCGTATAGAGGGTGATAAGACTAGGAAAATTAAGGGTCTATTTTGGGATAAGCTCTCAAAAGGCTATGATATTCTGTTAGCTGAAAAAGATTGGCCCCCAGAGTTTGTCAGGGAGTGCCCTCGTGGCGAAGAAGTGATTATGCCTGCCTTCTCGAATCACATTCCGATTCACAAAAAATATACATATGCAAGGAAATGGGCAGTAGCCCAGGCACCTGCGTTGTATAAAAATCATGTAGGATGGGATGAGGAGTCTCCTTCTCACAAAATCCAACTAAAAAGTGAACCAACTGCCCAACGGCAGTATCCCATAAAGCAAGAAGCTAAAAAACAAGTCAGGGAGATCTTAGATCAACTTGAATACCAGGGGGTGATTGAAACATGCACCTCTCAAATCCTTTGTTTCCTGTCTCCAAGCCAGACAATTCATATCGTCTAGTTTTGGACTACAGACATCTTAATACATGTTGCAAAACTTTTGCAGTACAAAACTCGCATAGAGCAGCCCTAATGAATAATATAGTTAGGAAAAAATACAAAACGACATTAGACATATCTAATGGTTTCTTTTGTCAAAACATTGCACCAGAAAGCAGATATTTGACCGCTTTCTCCGCATTTGGGTCGCAGAAAAAATTCTGTCGACTCCCACAGGGGTTCAAGAACAGCCCAGGACTATTCTCAGCTAGGGTAACAGAGTTACTACAAATCTATGATGATGAAGCATTATCTTACGTAGATGATATTTATCTCACAGACGACGACTTGGATACTCACTTGAAAAGAGTGAACACCATTATACTTGGGTTCGCAGCAGAGGGTTACAAATTCAACTTTAAAAAGTCCCGAATTGCCCATCTGACAGTACTGTTTTTAAGGTACGAATTATCAAGTGAAGGGAAAAGCCTAGCGGACAACTTCTTAGAGAAGTGCGCAGTACTCCAAGCTCCAAAAACGCTGAAGAATTTACAATCCATTCTAGGTTTTCTGAATTTCGGAAGAACTTACATTCTAAATTACGCAGAGAGGGTTAAACCTCTCTACAAACTAATAAAACCTGATTTCAAACAAATCAATTGGACTCAAAAACACACAGAAATTTTGAGATCACTGCAAACAGACATGTTAGCAAAAACAAAATTAGATACACGTGACAACACGATCGATCTTGTAATCCGAGTCATCCCAGGAAGATGCGGATTCACGTACCTAACCTCTAATGAGGGAGAAAAGGTACCCATTTCAATTAAATCTCACTTGTACACACAAGCAGAAAAAACATTCAGTCACACAGAAAGAACTGTGAACGCAGTGCAAATCGCATTAGCAAATGAACGAGAACTAGCACACGGCAAAAGGATTAACATCCTCACAGCGGAATCCGCCTTCGAAGCGCTATTCAGCCCAGTAAACCTGCCTACAGTGTCACTGGATCCGAAATGGATACAGTGTATAGATTCTCTAGGAGCGGAAGACGTGAAATACTATTTCGCCCCGCAATACGAAGAACTGAATGATTTAGAGTATGAAGAAGAATATCCTCTGCCAATCGAAATTCTGCCTCTCCCATTATATGCCTGTATAATCTATACAGATAGCTCTGTACAGCATTTCGACGTAGAGAGAAAATCCTACGATGCAGCATGTGCGATCATTAAATGTCGTTGGCTGTGCGGTAAAATCAAACCGAAAATAACAAAAACTGAATCAGTAAAGTACTGTTCGGCTCAAAGAACTGAAATCAGATGTTTAAAGATGGCGCTCGAAAATGCAGAACGCGAATTCCCCACACTTATAGTGTGCGATTCTCATTTTTGCGTCAATTCTTACAATAACAAACTGCAGAGTTGGATCGAAAACGACTACAAAGATGACACAGGTGCCACAATAAAGCATAAAAAGCTCTGGAACGAGGTAGCTCTTTTACACAAAGAACTACAAAAGACTCACGTGATTCACGCACAGAGTCTTCAACGTGATGGCGTTCACGTTGCAGGGAATTCATTGGCTAATACAGCCAAAGCGGAAGCAACTAAACCGGCTTCCGTAGCCACAAAAAAGCGTACAGATAAATACATAGACGGGGAAACCATGCTGGCAGTAAAAACGACCGTAAAAGGCGACTGTGCAGCACTACCCGTAAACTATCCACTCAATTATGCATACATAATCGATGCAAACTCCGTTCCTTTTGCTCGAATCCCTGGAGTGGGGGATAGAGTAATTCCAAACACGAACAGGAGAATATTTTTAATAGCAGATGCACATATGGGTTTGGGTCTGAGACACCAAACAATTAAGGTTTCTCTGACTGAATTACAATCAGCATACTGGTGGCCGGGAATGAGTGTAGAACACCAAATATATGCAAACAACTGTGAAAACTGCAATAGGGATCGCAGTAGCGAACCTTGCTACCGGCTACCAGTCAGAAAGAGCGTAACGCTGCCTGCACCCCAACCTGCGTCCTATTAATTAGTTAAGACGAAAAGCACTTTAAAAATGAGTCCTCCAGCACTCGGCTGACGCCTAGAACTGTTATAAAAGATTTGCGAGTCCATATCGGCATATACGCAATTACCACGTTCCATTCTGACCAGGGTCCTGCTTTCAGCTCTCGAGCTTATAAGGAGGCCATGGCTAGCATGGGAATTGGGTTGTGGTATTCTTGTCCGTCATACCTCGGAAAGGGAATAGTGTGATAGAAAGAAAAAACTGGGGCATAAAGCAATCTATAACAGCGAAGGTATTAGGTTCAGGTGCTGGGTGGGTCAAACATTTAATAAGTGTCCAGACTAGTCTTAACAACATGCCAAGAAATTCTCTAAAAGGTTTCAGCCCATACGAACTATTGTTCGGAATTAGAATGCGCGTTCAGGACCTCGATAGTCAGATGTCAGTGGTACAAGAAGAAACAACGCAGTTTGATGTAAAAGACCGTTTGGCTGTTTTACAGGAACTGAATGAAACAAGAAAATCATTAAGCAACATAAAGTTAAAGCAACAGCCAAGTACCACTGACGAGGCACCACCCGCAACAGCCCCAGCAAGGCCTGTCTGGATTCCAAAGATTGGGGATCTAGTCAGAGAAAAGATCGCGGTTAAGAAGGAATTTGGGCCTTCTTACAGAAAAGCAGTACCTGTCTTGGCAGTCACCGGAACAAGATCAGTTGTGCTACCGCCCCTTGCTGGTAAAAAGGAGAACAGAATCGTGTCCATCGATCTGGTAAAACCACAAGCATGTGGCCTATAATCAACAGTAGGCCTAGTGGACTCCCAAGAAACAACAGAATACCCAAACTTGCAACAATCCAAGAGGTTCAAACTGAAAGACTAATCACATTCGATCAGCCTGCAGTGCACAATGAAGGACTATGCAATAATGCCATGGAACTCGTGCCTCTTGAAACACAGATTGAAACAGTTCGTCAAGAAACACCAGTCTACAATAATGTGGCATCAGAAAATGCTACCGAGAGACAGATTGAAAGAACAATCCCATCAATTGACAGAACTGCCTCTGGTTATTTCATCAACTTCGACAACTTCTCTGAAGATGAAAACGATCCCGAAGTGATGCCAGAAACAAAAAAGTCTTTTAAAGAAAAAGCAACGGAGCTCTTTCATCAACTGAAGAAAATCTACCTTGTTTCCCCTTGGCTAGAGTTCTGGTTCGGTCTGGGTGTATTTTTCCTCCTGCTTTGGCTCATCATGGTACTGTGTTTGGGAAAATTCATTGAAGGAAAATATATTACAATGGACACAGCAAGTCAGAACATCAACCTAGTCCTGAAACCACACAGATCATCCCACGTGAAGAAAAGAGAACTGTCAACAGTAAATGTCACAGCAATTCCAATACCTGGTGGGGTAGTATGGGAGAAAACTGACTATGAGATCTATGGTGCGGTCGAGATCCTGAAGTATCCTCATCAACTAAAGGTTTCCTTAAGTGACTTTGTTACACCTAGTACATTCTCTGATGATTGGGACTTTAACAGTATTAATGACATGATGTCTGATTTAGTAATGTCAGCTAGATTCACAGATCATGATTATTTACAAGGTTCATCTAGTTATGAGCAGTTATTCTGTTACACCCACTATGGGGATCATTACTTGCATAAATCTGCACAGCCTAGAAATGTTTTTATGTATAATCAATGGGAACATTGTTCTACACCACCTAAAAGCAGTTCTAAAGCATTTTTTGAGAAATTCAAATACTTCTCAGGGTTTAACACAAGTGATGCAGAAACGTTTTATTATAAATTGTTAGATAAAACAGGAATGAAAACAATGCTGACAAATTCTAAATTGATATATTCAGAAACATTTTATGACAAAATGATGACATTTGGTTTTGATTATTGGAAAAATAATATTGAAACGAAAACAATTTGGGGTACAAAAGATTGGCAGGTGCAAGGCATTGAAGCACTATTTAGAACCTGCATGATACCAGAACAAATGTTATTTTTAAATGACACAATACACCAAACATCTTGTCTTGGCCTAGCTAAGATTAAAGACCTTAAAACACCGTCTATACCAAAGCCAATACCTGAAAATGTAACCGCAGATATTGAGTTAGGCGTGTCACAAATTTTACATTTCAACAGAACACATCCTGATTGGAAAAAGTGGTTAATCTGGCCTACAGACACAAATAGCTGTCAAGATAGATTCCTGAACAAAACACAGGGTTTAAAAATGACCAGATTAGACTCAAGATATTCCCAGAGACAACATCCAGGGATTATAACAACATACAGTGTAGGGAAACTCTGCCTAGAATGGCTAACCTCGTCCACACTGGCTGAAATTAAGCAACACTTGTCTTTACTAAAAGATGGTGCTGATTTGCGCGATTTCATTCTTGGACCACGCAAACATCGTCATAAGCGTTTCATAGCGACCAGCATCTATGCTGCTTACAACGAGGCTTGGAAAGTAAAGCAAATTGAAACTGCTGAAAAAATACGAGAAATTGATCGTATTAATTTGGAGAAATCACTTTCTGTGGTAGACAATGGGTTAACGACTCTGTCTTCCAGAATATATTCGTTGGACAATATTGTATCCTCTGCCTTTGATGTGATAGACAGAGATTTGCTAATGTTACAACATGGCCAGTCTCAATTACGCTCTATTATAGAATTAGGCTGGACGCTGCAAAATCTTCGTTCAGGCTATGTGCCTTGGCGTTTAATCAACACAACGTCATTATTTTCCAGTTTTAACCTTACTGATAAACAGATCAGTTTGGCACAGAAAGGAGCAGACTATACAATCCTGAGCATCGAAAAACTTGAGAGATTACCATTGACAATGTCAGAGAGTCCTGTCATTGAATGGATAATACACGGAATTATCACAATTCCGATAACAACTTTCCGATTTAAAAAGTGCCTTGAATACATACCTGCTGGCCAATATGAACAATTGGGTAAAGGATATGTAAAATCTATATGGAAATTACCATATACTCATTCTTGCTATAGTGACAGCGACAAAAATGTATTTCTTAGTGGTGAGAACTGTAAACATTCACTAAGCGGTATACTTTTGTGTCAGGGTATTAATTTACACGGAGCATGTGATGGAAATTCCAACAACCTTTCATGCCACCAGCTTGTCACACCTGCAACTCAGATAGAGCCCTTCTTTATGCAACTTTCGAACGGGAGTTACATTCTTAGAACGGATCACAGATGTTGTGGCCTCGCGCCAGGGAAAAGTTATCTAGTACAAGTAACGTCCATGGTCAAATGTTGTATGCAAGCATTGTTCCGAGCGGGCCTCCAGACATAGTGACTCCCCTCTGGCCTCGTCTGAATCTCTATTCTATACGAATTGATACATTAAGCAAAGTTAAATCTGTACTTTTACAGACAACAGTGCCTATAACGTCATCTAAAGAGACGTATGATCTTCTAGTCGCAAGGACGGCTACTGAAGTCCATGACCTTTTATCAACAAATTGCCCCGTGCATTTCGTAGAAATGTGCAGCCAACTCCTTAACATGTCTAGTGCAACAAGCATCCCAGGCATATTTAAGACAGTCTTTACGGGACTGCTAACACCCTTCCAGGCAATTTTGGGAATCTTTCCTAATTTTGTGCACTTCATTTTTGGCGGCATACCACTATTTTTGGGACTCGTTGCAGGGATTCTATTTTTGACCCTCCTGCTTCGTTATGGCAAGCCTCGGCTCAGACATAGCTCCCATGGGAATGGAAGAGACAATCCTAGCAATGCGCTACAGGGACAGGATAACTAACGTCCTCGGATTGGCCAGGCTGAGAGATCTGAACATGACCTGGTTCCTTTCATTCAGACCGATATGGCAAAATTGCATTTTACCTGTGCTACGGTGTATGCTTTGCGGAGATGAATGCGTGTTGGACATCTGTCTTTCACTTCCATCAGCAGTACCAATGGACGTCGATACTTTGCTCAGTCCAATAACGGCTCACGCATTGTGTTGTCCCCAGCGGCTACCAATCCTGATGACGGCATTTGTGGAGACTCCTGTACTACGACTAGGTGGTATCAGTGGAGCGAGTGACAAAAGCAGCATCACCCAGGTACAGCCATCTGTGAGCATTGCTGGTCCTGCCTTCGATGACAGCAATCATTCTCACACCTGCCAAGTTACAGCGCTATCTAATTTGGTTGAACTATCACCTGATTTTGTAGACCAATTCTTTGCGAGCCTGTCTGATACGATGTTCTCACCAATAGAGAAACAATAACTTTTGAGAAGTTTTCCGACACACAGCGTTCCCATGAACTCTGAATTCGGCCTTCAGTTTTGATCAACAAAAAACTGCCAAGAGCTTTGGAAGTCTATTTTCTTTGAATTGAACAATTTTTCTAATATTGACCCTTTTTGGCATGAACAATTCTTTGCTTAACGTAAAAACTATTCTTAGAGAACAGAAGCTTCACACTTCTATTTCTAAACACATCTAGAGACATAACATAACACCAGCCTCTAGCACACATGTTATTACAATGCATTTTTATGTGATGATTTATCTCGCATTTCTTCTGCCAGAGATACTTCATGTGTAATTCTTTATGCAGAATCGTTCATTGATTTCATATGCAATAGTTTTTGAATGATTACTATGCTTTAAAAAAAAAAAACGTACAGTACCTAAATTCCATGTATTACAAGTACGCCTATTTCGAATGCATTTATGTATTTTGGGGTGGGCAATGTTACACATGCATCTAATTGCTTAGTTTTAGTAATTGTGATGGACATTAACCCGTGGAGTGGGTGTTGCGTGCTTATCTAGGTTCCTGATCGATACTGTGACCTTATGCCCCTATTCGGCTATAAATCCATTTATTCCCTATATTGGCATAACCGTTCAAGTGCGATTTTCTGTAAAGTCATCTCTGGCCTCACACGAACAGAGCCACATTCCAGCATGACTCTCTGCTACTACCTTTGCGACCAATTAGTGCAATGACAGAGCAGCAGTCACTATCTGATATTCCTAGATAACACTCCGAGTTCTTCAACAAGATAAAAACTTAGCAAACCTGGAAATCCCCGCTTGCTATGTTTTGATTAGTAATGGAACTCTAATGAGCAACTGATAACTATCACTTCCTAGTGACATCTTTAATTGACGTCTTATGTCCAGCAAACTTGCGTCAAACCCGGCACGTGTCAGGTATAAATATTACCAACGTTGCCTTAAGCAATGAGAGAGATACGAGCTGTGAGTTCGTTGCCTGTTGCTGATGCCAGCTGCCTGCATGACCCTGTGTTGGTAAAAACTAGCACTCTGTCGCTGCAGCCTGCTATCCTGTGGTGGTGAAGCTGCTGATTACCATTATCGCCGCTACAGCGCGAACTATGGTGCAGTACGCTTGAGGAGCCGAGCAGCCGTCCTCTGCGAAGACATCCAGCCCAGCTGCCCGCGGACGCTGTCCCCCGCCTCCTTCCTCGACGCGCTGAGAGAAGCCGCTGCATTTCTCGTGCAGAGAAATCCAGTCCCGGCGCTTCCGGTTTACCCTCGCGGGTGACTGGGATATCGAGAGAGACCCCTGAAGGAGATACCAATCCTCCATCATTCTATTCAGAGGTATGGTGTTGACTAAACCCTTAGACGAGAATTCTTGAAACAAACCTTGGCAAAACCAACTTAACTTAAGCTACTTACTTACTCCCCTCTCACGTGTTAGGCTTAGGTCAGGCACACTGGGGTAGGCTTAGTTAGAAGCACCAGTTGAGTATGTTAGCCTAATGTATATATGACTGTATATATGTTTTATTACTTTTAAACCATTGTATGGCTAAGAAACCATATCAATGCTTTTACAGTTCTATTTCGCAATACTTATCTTACTGTACGTACTTTTTATAATAACAGTTATTGCAATTGTGGCAATACATTTCTCTTGTACGAGAAGAAAGACTGTTCAATAAATGTTAACCCTTTATTGATACACGCCCGTCTCTCTATTCTCTACATCTCGTGAAAGTAAACTGCACTAGACTGACTGAGTGAAATCTATGTCTATTGTTTCACACGACCCTAGAGATTGACTCTTGATCTGAGGAGCAAAGTTGTCATGTTGCACGGTTGTTGGAAAACTGAATCCCTTCTTGTCTGTGCCAAGGAAGCTGATCACTTCCTATGCAGAGAAGAAAGTTTCCAGTGACCTCTGAGCTAGTTGGTAACACAACCCAATTAAGTTTAGCATAGTCAGTGGAGGCCTGGAATATAAGCAGTTCCACGTCGATACTACTGTTTATGTTATTCCAATGCGCAGGGCCTAGTGGGAAACTAGGAACTACACTACAATGTATTGCTTCTAACAGAGCCTGAATAAGGGGACCATGCTGAATTCTGGCCCCATGAGAGGTCAGGAAACCTCTCTCCTTCCATCATACTCCGAAGTCATGAACAACACCGAATGCATACTGTGAATCCGTATATATGTTTACTTTCAAGTTCTTGGCTCTTATGCAAGCTTGTGTCAGAGCGATGAGCTCTGCTACTTGTGCTGACAGTGTGTCTATTCTTTGTGTCTCTATAATTTCAGTATCAGTGGTCACGGCATATGTGGCCACTAACTCTCCTTTGCTTGTTCTCATGCATGAACCATCCACATAAAGTGTCAGGTCAGGGTCTGGCAATGCAATGTCTGTCAGGTCTTGTCTTGGTTTCGTTACTGTATTGATTACTTCCACACAGTCATGTGGTGCAGTGTCTACTGTGCTTGAGGGCAAGAGTGTAGCAGGGTTAAGAATATTGCATCGTCTGATCTCTATGTGTGGCTGAAATAACGTCAGTTCATATCCTGTCAGTCTCGCTACGGTCAGGTGTTGTGTCTGTGTCCTGTTCAAGAGAACTTCCACTGCATGTGGTACTTGTACTGTCAGGGGGTGACCTAACACTATGGAGTCACTCTGTCTTATAGCTAGTGCTGTTGCTGCGACTGATTTCAGGCACGCAGGCAGAGCCTGGGCCACTGGATCCAGTGTACTGGAAAAATAAGCACATGGCTTGTGTTTTCCTGCTTGATCTTGTGTAAGGACAGATAATGCTGCTCCATCTCGTTCAGTGACAAAAAGCGTAAAAGGTTTGCTGTAACAAGGAGTCGCTAAAACTGGTGCTTGACATAAGGCTCTTTTTAACTCTTCAAATGCCAAGGTGTGTTCTTGTGTCCAAGGGAGGACAGTCGAAGACGCTGCTTCCTGTGTTGTCAACTGTATGAGTGGTTTGGCTAGATAGGCATACTGGGGAATCCACTGTCTGCAGTAAGAAGTGAGGCCAATGAAGGCCCGTACTTCCTTTTGTGTCTGGGCTGTGAAAGGTTAGCGATTAACTGAATACGTTCTTGTGTCAGCTGTCTACCCCTCTTGGACAGCAAGTGTCCAAGGTACACCACTTGCTGGGCACAGAATTGTAACTTTGAAGGGGACACCTTGTGCCCCTTGTCTGCCAGAAAGTGTAAAACTGTCAGTGATGCATTTTCGCAGTCTGGTTCTGTTCGTGCTGTGATCAGGATATCGTCTACATATTGGAGCAGTGCAGTGTTGGCTGGCATATGAATACTGTCTAGTTGTCTCTTTAATGCTTGACTGTAAATACTAGGACTTTCTGTGAATCCTTGAGGAGCTCTTGTAAATTTAAAACTGCGTCCATTTAAACTGAATCCGAAGAGGTATTGGCTGTCTGGATGAATTGGGACACTGAAGAAGGCGTTCTTTAGGTCCATTACAGTAAAGAACATTGCCTCGTAATCAATAGCAGTCAGTAATGAAGAAATGTCTGGGACCACTGGGTATTGAGGTACTATACATTTGTTCAGTTCTCGAAGGTCAATCACTAGTCTGTAGACTGGTGGTGCATTAGGGTCTGTTCGTTTAAGAATAGGGATGACAGGTGAATTACATACATTCGAGTCAGTTTCAACTACCACTCCATGTGCAATGAGTTCGTCAACAATTTTCAGTAAGGCTACTACGGCATCAGGTGGTAACTTGTATTGTCGGATTCGTGGCAGTACTACTCCTGTTTTGAGAGTGACACGGTATGGCGTAATATGCATGTAACCTACGTCAGTCGGACCTTGTGCCCATAAGTGCTGTGGTACATTCTGGAGTCTGTGGTCAAGATCTTTCAACACATAATGTCCTTTAAAATCACGTAAGAACAGTCGCACTCCTTCCGGAGAACAACATATAACTGCTCCTAGTTCTTTTAATGTCTTTATACCAAGCAAGTTTTCTGGGCATGATTTCGTAAGCAGTAAGTCTGTGTTACGTACTAGTGGACCAACCCCTAGGGAAACTGGTCTCGACACTTCATTAACAATAGGCTTTCCTGAAAATCCCAGGGAAACATTCTGTGAGCCTGAAAGGGGTGCCCCTGGAACCTCGTCATGGCTGATGGTAGTTCTGCTCGCCCCTGTGTCAATCAGAAATTTTCTGTCTTTTCCCAATACACGACTATGTACATAGGGACCCTCTTGATCTACAGGAACCTCAATAAGGGGCAAGCCAACTTCCCTCTCTAGGCTGTTTCATGAGAACTGTTGGTATTCTGGATAATCCGACTGTGTGTACTGGTACATTTGTTGTGTGGCAGGTGGCGGTGGGGGTGGAAAATTCGCTACCGTCTGTTGCGTGTTCTGTGGGGTACTATTCTGTCTAGGGGGATGCGGTCGTTCTTTTGTCTTGCCTGTAGCTATATTGTGTTTCAGGACAGCACATTCATTTACATAGTGACCTGGTTGCTTGCAATAATTACAGTTCCCCTTAACAGGTGCCGAGCCCTTTTTGCTCGAATTAGCTGGTACCGATTGGGCAACCAGCAATTTCATTTTCGTATCTTTCATACGTCTCTTTTCATGATCCTGTTCCTCTCTAATTCTGTTCTGATGACATTGTAACATTTGCAACATCTGGGAAGGGCTATTTGCTTGCCAGGTACTCTCAACCTTCAATACTCTATTCTTGATCTGGGGTGAGGAATTCTCTACTAATTTGCTCACGAAAAGATGTGGATATGATTTACTACTTGGCTTAAGGCCACTATTAATAGAAAAACATTTCTCGAATCTAGAATAGAAATCACTTGTGTCTTCGTCTTGTTTCTGTTTACAGGCTGAAATAGCATCCCAATCTTCCTTTTTAGTAATCAATAGTCTCGGCAATACTTGGATCAGGAGTTCAGGTAATGCTTTAGCTTTGTCCCCAAGACCAACACCAGGGTGCCGGCCTTTTTCCTCTGTTTCCAATTCTGTCCAACTTATCTTTTTCTCTCCCACCTCCCAGTCTTTTTCCTTAAGCTTTTCGTAAATACCAGCAGGCAACAGTACTTTCAATAATTTTATAATGTCAGAGTACGTGTAATCCCCTATGCGGAGGATGTCCTTTAATTCACGGTGAAACCCCCCCGGATCTTTATCATGGCAGGGCAACATCTTTTTCATTTCCAGTATTTCTAGTTTCGTCAAGGGTGTGTAAACGTACGCTCGTTGAAGTTCACCCGCTGCATTTTTGACGGGATGAACCTCTCGTAGGGGGTTCTGTCTGTCTATGTACATATTCTTTCTGTCGTGGTGTGGGGCAGGAAGCATGCATGTGGTCAGAGAAGTCAAGAACTTATGTTGTTGATCCAGAATGACATTAATTAAGTCAGTACCTAGGCCTGTCCATCTGTCAAGGATTATATCGTCCAGTAATTTATGCAAGTGACCAGGGCAAGAATATTGACTCTCATACAACGTGATCAAATGTTGAACCATGTAAATACCGGCCAAACGCTGTTCGTTCGGCGGAAGGCTCAAAAAAGTCTGAGCCACTACATCATTGCTATATATGTTAGAATTGGACACCCATTGGACGGCTGACCGGACTAATTCTAGTTCGTGTGGGGTGTGGGGTCTCTCGCTCTCTATCCGTCGTTTCAGTGCCTTTTCAGTAGCTTGGAAAAGATTTTCAAGGGAATATCTTTCTTTTATGGAATGTCCCTGTTTGCGGTAGTCGAGACACTTGGGCCTGTCAAACTGTCGTGCTTTGCCTACGTAATTCATTTTATCTTTTTCTTCTGTTTCTGGGTCACCATCTTCCGATGATGACTCACTCTTCTCTTCAGGCTCTTCTCTATGTATTTCTATTATTTCTTTTCGTATTTTCTTATACATACTGTCTGTCTGTTTCTGTTTATCATGCCGACCAGCAGCTATGTTGTCACTCCAATCCGTCAAACCTTTCTTTACCTCCCTGTCTGGTTGGTCTTGTTCCCTGATCAGACAGTTAATCAAAAAACGTAAAATTATGTTCTTAACATCCATCTTTCTGTGTTCCATGGCCTCTTCTATACTCTCGGGTCCCTTACCAGTTCTAATGAACTCGTATATTTTATCTAGGTGTTCTTTCATGCCTGGTAATGTGATCAAATAGTCGACGGCATGTCTTAGTCTTAGTGAAAACACTAGCATTGCACCTTCTCCTGGTACTGGATCGTGTATATACAACGTGGAATTGTTACAGTATACTTAAATGGTGGGGATGTCATTTGTGGCGTTCGTGGTAGCCCTGGCAATGTGCGCGTCGTTGGCGGTGTTCTTGGCGTTGGCGGTGGCCCCCCTCCCATTGCCCCTTGTCCTACGTCGTCTTTCACGACCTGCGGAAGAGAAGCCTGCGGAAGCTGAAGCTGTAGAAGCTGATCCTGTGATGGGGGCGGAGGGAAATCCGCGTTTACATAGTCCGGTGCGGGCTCTTCTAGATAGGAGGAAATAAAAGCTTCTGATGCAGTTGGCTTTGTTCTACGTACCCTAAAGGGTACTGGTGGTGGCGTGTGCAACCTACGGGATTTCTCTGAGGGGGTCACTTTAGCTAGTTCTTCTGAGAGGACGGGATAAATACCTGCAACAAGGGCATTTCTTTCTCTATCAGCTTGTTCTGCTTTGACCCATTCCCCCTCCTCCCGCAGTTCTTTTTCTCTGGCTTTTTCCGTTGCTTGTTTACTTCTCTCTGCTTGGTGGAATTCTTTCTCTGTTCTCCTATGTGACTCTTTGCGCCATAACTCAATGGCATCTTTCTGGGACGGTCTTACTTTCTTTTTCCATAGCGCTTCCTCTACTCTCATAATGCAGTCAGCATCCCATGTTCCTGTGGCAGGCCATCTATACTTCTCTTCTAAATCCTTCGTGTAATCCACCCATAACTCTAAAAACAGTATGGCATCTAGCCTGTGTTTCTGATACATAAAATGACCGGGTGTGTCTCTAGGCGGGATGGGAACTGACTCTTCTAGTATGCCTTTCCTGGTCCCTATCTGACGTAACTTTGAAAACAGTGGCATGTTTGAACGAACGTAATGAAAACACAATACACTAAAAATAGACTGACCGAAATAACAAAACAACCATTCACACTACCACACTAAAACGTTGAGAACAGATACAGTTTGACTGATACATGGAGAAAAACATGAACCTGAAAAAAATCGTTAACTTTATGCACTGAAATACAGTACGGCCATACCGGTCTAATAAAGAGACACGTCTTTACCGTGTCCACCGAAATGGACCCGTCTTTACCGTGCCTGTGTACCCAGACACGTCTTTACCGTGCTCATATAAATGAGCGCGTCTTTATGCGTTCCCAATAACGGTACTCACCGGGAAGCAGAACTTGAAGGCCTCGGAAACTCGATACTGCGTGACTGCGGTACTGCTACTGCTGCGCATGCGCCTCGGAACAGGTGGGCTCTGGATACCTCGGACCTTGCTCTCTCACGGCTTGGGCTCTGGTTGGGACGATCCGCAATCCTCACCGCCTCGTGTGGATGCCTGGTCGCAGTCCGTCTCCTCCGTGGCCTGAGGGAGTAGGCAGGAAGTCCCGCTGTCGTGTACACTTGAAGTCCGTCACGGCTGCAGAAGGGGGCAAGGGCTGGACCTACATCACCGGCGCGTGGGGAAGGGGACTGGTCCCTATTCGGGCGCCAGATTAATGTGGTAAATAAGATATTACCCTGTCGGAATTTCTATACTTAAACAAAGGGTTATGCATATAATGAGAGGCAGAGTCCGTGGTGTCCGATTCAAAAGGGCTTTATTTCAGTAACTCGAGTTAAGGGAGAATCGGGTTCCATCACCACGAAGGTTCAGGAAGGATCGTCATCTGAACTTTATTCACAGAGTACATTATTTATACATTAAACATACATTAACTTGCATAGAGAAGGCGGAGCGCTCCAGGCGGAGCAAGAGAAAGAGAGATAAGAGCACATGGGCGTGTAAAAAGGCGTATAAGAAGGCGTACACGTGGGAGTTCACTTGAAGAGTCATAGGTGTGTCATAGGTGGGTGGATACATGGAGGGGGTCTGCGTGATCAGCTGGGACCTTTACCCTACTTGTGTGCATAACTTGGTCATGACGTACAATTGACGTGTAACTGGGGCAAGCTGGGGGGAGCTGACTTTCGTGCTAGTAGAGAAACCTTGAGTGTCAGAACGACCTGCACGCCTGGTATTATCTGATATCTTGAGCTTGGAGGATGTATTATCTGAAGCAAAAGTCGCTCGAGCAAGAGTTGCTCATCACTAAGAGCCAGTGTGTGCATATATTTCTTCGTGCATTGCGTGGGGGCCATAGGCCTTCTATGGATGCGAGCTCTGTAAATCACTTAAACGGAGACAGAAAGGCTGGGCTCCATCTCTGTGGACGGGTACTGTTTACCTTCTTCACTAAGCAGGAATGTATTTCTGTGGAGCAGAGCAGATAACTGTGAGCAAAATACTGTCTTGGCATGCCAGGCTGGGCACCTCTCGGCTAAGCAGAAAGTATGCGAGAGGTCAGGGATACATAGCTGAGCTGCTGCTTTTAGAGTGTCTGGAGGCACGGAGCCTGAATTCGGGACCTGGCTCAGCTGTGCCACGAAACGGGTTCATCTCGATGTTAAAACGGGCACCATGCAAATACATGGTAACATAGGCCTCAGTGCAGAATTAACATTTCTTTCATGGAAGGCTTGATAACTGACATTCTAACATTGGACGGAAATGCAGAGGCATTATTATTGCAGGCTTGAGAGGGAAGTGCATGAGTGACATGAACATACACGGGGTACATACATGGGACACATCGGCCAGGTAAAATTTCTATTTCCTCAATGCGGTGCATAACATTTTTAGCAAACTTTGAATTGGTGAGCAGTGAGAGTGTGTGCAAGAGTTTGCTAATTTTGAAAGCAGTGTGGTAGAGAGTGCAGGAATTTGGGTGACCTGAGCAATCAATCAATCAATCAATCAGGAGTTTGTTAAAGCGCGACTACTCACCCGTAAGGGTCTCAAGGCGCTAGGGGTGGGGGGGGTGCAGGTTCCATTCCATCAAGGAGGGGGTCTGTCGAAGAGCCAGGTTTTGAGGTTTTTTGCGAAGATGGGGAGCGATGTTGTCTGTCTGAGGTGGAGCGGAAGGGCGTTCCATGCTTTGGCCGCGAGGAAGGAGAAGGAGCGGCCTCCCGATCTGGTCTTTCTGGTGCGGGGGACCACGGCGTAGAAAAGCTGGGCTGATCGTAGGGTCCTTTGGGGTGCGTGGAATTTGAGTCGGCTGTTCAGGTATGCTGGTCCGGTGCCGTGGAGGGCCTTGTGTGCGTGGGTGAGCGTCTTAAAGGTGATTCTCGTCTTGACGGGGAGCCAGTGGAGTGTGCGCAGGTGCTGGGAGATGTGGCAGTGTTTTGGCAGGTTGAGGACCAGTCTTGCGGCGGCGTTCTGGATGTTCTGTAGCTTGCGGATGAGGTTTTTGTTTATTCCGGCGTAGAGTGCGTTGCCGTAGTCGAGTCTGCTGGTGACCAGGGCGTGAGTGACTGTCTTTCGGTGTTCGAGGGGGATCCATTTGAAGGTCTTACGAAGGAGGCGGAGGGTGTGGAAGCAGGAAGATGAGACAGAGTTGATCTGGCGGTCCATTTTGAGCTCGGAGTCCAGGATGATTCCCAGGTTGCGGGCGTGGTCTGTGGGGGTTGGCGGGTTTCCGAGGGCGGTGGGCCACCAGGTGTCTCTCCAGGCGTCGGGGTTTGGGCCCATGATGAGTACTTCTGTTTTGTTGGTGTTTAGTTGAAGGCAGCTGTTTTTCATCCATTTGGCGACGGCTTCCATGCCTTCTCGAAAGTTGCGTCTGGCGGTGTTGGGCTCGTTGGATAGGGAGAGGATGAGCTGGGTGTCGTCTGCATATGACACGATGTTGAGTCCGTAGGTTCTGACGATGGGGGCAAGTGGAGCCATGTAGACGTTGAAGAGCGTCGGGCTAAGGGAGGAGCCCTGGGGGACTCCGCAGGTGATCGGTGTGGGGTCCGAGAGGAAAGGGGGGAGTCTGACCCGCTGCGTCCTGCCGGAGAGGAAGGAGCAGATCCAGTCGAGGGCCTTGTCCTGGATTCCTGCATCGTAGAGTCTGCGTATTAGGGTGCGGTGGGAGACTGTGTCGAACGCCGCTGATAGGTCGAGGAGGATGAGGGCTACTGTTTCTCCTTTGTCCAGTAAGGTGCGGATGTCGTCTGCTGCGGCGAGGAGGGCGGTTTCCATACTGTGGTTTTTTCTGAAGCCGGATTGGGAGGAGTCGAGGATGTTGTGTTCTTCAATGAATGTGGCGAGTTGGCTGTTGATGGCTTTCTCAATGACTTTCGCTGGGAACAGGAGCAGGGAGATGGGTCTGTAGTTTTTGAGGTCGGTGTGGTCCGCTGAGGGTTTCTTTAGGAGGGGGTTGACCTCGGCGTGTTTCCAGTCGTCGGGGAACGAGGCGGTCGCCAGGGAGCGGTTGATGGTTTGGCGGAGCATGGGTGCGATGGTGTTGGCGGCTCTGTTGAAGATGTGGTGGGGGCAGGGGTCCAAGGGGGCCCCTGAGTGGATTGACTTCATTGTCTTCAGTGTGTCTTTGGTGGTGAGGGCTGTCCAGTCATCAATCGCTGGTTTACGGGTGTCGGGGGTGGTTGGTGAGGGTTCAGTGTGTTGGTTGTCTTCGTCGAAGTTGTCGTAGATGCTCTTGATTTTGTGGTGGAAAAAGATGCTGAGTTTGTCGCAGAGGTCTTGTGAGGGAGGGATGTCGGTAGACTCGCTGGTGGGCTGGGCGAACTCCTTGATGATGCTGAAGAGTTCCTTGCTGTTGTGTGCGTGGGTGGAGATTCTGTCTTCAATCGCTTTTTTCCTTGTTTCTCTGATGAGTTGATGGTGGGCGTTGGTGGCGGCTCTGAAGTTGTTGTTGGCTTCTGTGGATTTGGTGTTTCTCCAGGCCTTTTCAAGGTGGCGGCATGTGCGCCTGGACTCTCGAAGTTCGGTGGTAAACCATCTGGCTTTCTTGGCACGGGTATTGTTTTTCTTGAGGGGGGCTATGGTGTTGGTGCTGTCCGAGATCCATCTATGCAGGGTTCGGGCTGCGGTGTTGGGGTCGTCGTTTTCCGCGATGGTTGGGGTGGAGTTGTTGAGTGAGGAGGTGAGCTGGTCATCAGTGATTTTGGTCCAGTTTCTTTGTGGAAGCAGGTGCTGGTGTCTGTGGATGGTGGGTGTTCTGAAGGTGAAGTGGACGTAACGATGGTAGGTCCATGGGAGTTTGGTGGTGTGGCTGAAGGTGATGGAGTTTCCTGTAGTGAAGAGGGGGTCGAGGGTGTGTCCTGCTGAGTGCGTGGGCTCGGTCACGATCTGGCGGAGTCCAATGTTGTGGAGGTTGTCCAGGAGGGATGTGGTGTTGGGGTCCAGTTGATTGTCGAGGTGGAAGTTGAGGTCTCCCAGCAGGGTGTAGTTGGTGGATGCGATGGCCTGCGGGGAGATAATGTCCGTGATGGAGTTGGCGAAGGGTCCGCGGGGTCCAGGGGGTCGGTAGATGAGGGTTCCTCGGAGGGCGGCAGTGGGGCTGGCCAGTATCTTGAAGTGAAGGTGTTCCATCAGTTCTGTGGACTCGTCAGGGAGTGTGCTCAGGCGGAGGCTGGATTTGTGGACGATGGCGATTCCTCCTCCTGGGTGGATGGGGCGGTCCTTCCTGGAGATCTTGTATCCTTGGGGGATGGCGATGGCGATGTCCGGTCCCGAGGTGGTGTTGGTCCAGGTTTCGGTGAAGAATGCTACGTCTGGGGTGGTGCTGTCGAGGAGGTCCCAGATTTCTGTTGCGTGTTTGTGGAGGGATCGGACGTTGAGGAGGATGCATTGCAGGGTCTTCGGTTCGGTTGTGTTCTTGTGGGCGGGTTGTGCTGGATCCGTGTTCTTGGCGGTGCTGCAGGTGTGCTGGCAGCGGTGACAGCTGAAGGGTCCATGGGTGTCGGCTGGTGATGCTAGCTTGCAGTTGTTGTTGCAGCCTGGGTTGAGTGCGTGGAGTGCTGCTGGGTCGTAGCGTTGGCGGGGCGGAGGTCCAGGGTTCCTGGTGCTGGTTGCAGACGGGTCGCAGACGGGCGCAGACGTGCTTGCCTTTGACGCGCCTTCGGTGCACCAGCGGCGCGCCCGCGGCCGCGCAGCGGCCGCGCAGTGGCCGCCATTAAGTAGGGGTCGGGGAGGGCTGGACAGCTGGGAGGCGGGGAGGGGAGCTGGATTGGGCCGGTCGTGCTGGGGGGGGAGGGGCCGCGGGGGCAGCAGCGGCGGGGAAAGGTAAAGGGAGGAAAGAAGGGATAAAGAAAAAAGGGAAAATTATCAGAAATAAGGCACAAAAGAGCAGAGATGCAGAAAAGAGCAGAAAGGTGAAAGATAGAAAGGGTAAAAAAAGAGTGAAAACGAGTGAAGGAGCAGAGGGAGAGAAAGGGAAAATGGGCAGAAATAAGGCACAAAAGAGCAGAGGTGCAGAAAGGTGAAAGATAGAAAGGGGAAAAAAACGAGTGAAAACGAGTGAAGGAGCAGAGGGAGAGAAAGGGAGAATGGGCAGAAATAAGGCGCAAAAGAGCAGAGGTGCAGAAAGGTGAAAGATAGAAAGGGGAGGAAAACGAGTGAAGGAGCAGAAAGAAAGAAAGGAGACAGAGGTCCACTGGACCACCAGGGATGAGGCGCAGGGAAACCTGCGGGTGGAGGAGGGCCTCGATCACCAACACTGAAGAGTGCAGGGGCAGGGGCACCTCACTTAATGGTGGAGCTGCGAGGGTGGGAGAGCAATTTCACTGACAATGAGTCAGTGGTCTTGCTCGCCTGTCCCCGCAGTGGCCGCCATTAAGTAGGGGTCGGGGAGGGCTGGACAGCTGGGAGGCGGGGAGGGGAGCTGGATTGGGCCGGTCGTGCTGGGGGGGGGAGGGGCCGCGGGGGCAGCAGCGACGGGGAAAGGTAAAGGGAGGAAAGAAGGGATAAAGAAAAAAGGGAAAATTATCAGAAATAATCAGCAATGTGGATGATGCACCTCACGCACGGGGCTGCCACAGTTATTATTCACACAGCTCTGATGGTGCACTTATTTATTTATTTATTTATTTATTTAAGTAGCTTATACAGCGCGCAGCTACCCCCTGAGGGGTGTCCCGGCGCTAGAAACAGAGCCTCCGGGAAGGAGGGGAGGAAACAAGATTATTGTAAGACAGGGATCATAGTCTGGAGAACAGCCAGGTTTTTAATTTAGCACGGAAGATGGGTTCAGATGGGCAGAACCTGAGATCGAGAGGGAGGGAGTTCCAAAGTTTGGCAGTGATTACGCTGAATCCTGTGGCTCCCATTCTGGAGCGTCGAAAGCGAGGTGCAATCAGGATGCGTAAGTTGTTAGATCTCAGTGATCTGGCGGATTGAGAGATAGACACTCGCTTTTTCAGATAGTTAGGTCCAAGGCCATTCATAGCTCGATAGGCAAGGGTGAGGATCTTAAATTGAATACGGCTTGCAATGGGAAGCCAGTGGAGCTCTATGCGGTAGGCGGCGACCGACTGGCGGTAGGGGATATTACCGATCAGTCTGGCCGCCGCATTCTGAACGATCTGGAGCCGATCGATCAGATATTGAGGAGCGCCGGCGTATAAGCTGTTGGCGTAGTCTAGATGGGAAGTTATGAGGGCCTGAGTGATAGTTCGGCGGGCGTCTAATGGAAGGTAAGGAAGGATCTTCTTGATCATGCGCAGCTTCGCAAAGCAGGCAGAGGTGACCTTGTTGACTTGGGCTTTGCAAGACAGAGAGTCATCGAATTGAAAACCCAAGTTGCGGGCCGATTGGACAGGGGTGGGGGCCGGGTCGAGTGCTGTGGTCCACCAGAGGCTGGGGGAAATAGGAGTTTTCTGATTAAAAAACAGGACCTCTGTCTTGTCAGCATTCAGTCTCAGGTGATGGTTGGTCATCCAGTCGCAGATGTTGTTCAGACATTGGCGGAAGTTGGCAAAGGTGGAGTCTGAGTGGTCTCTAAAGGAAAATATCAACTGAGTTTCATCAGCATAAGAGACCACTCTGACTCCACAAGCCTCCACCACTGTGGCCAAGGGTGCAAGATAGACATTGAAAAACAGGGGGCTCAGGGCAGAGCCCTGCGGGACACCACAAAGCAGGGGTTTGCCCTCTGATCTGAAAGGCCCAAGCATCACCTTCTGAGTTCTGCCAGTGAGGAAGGATTCAATCCATGCGAGAGCGGAGCCCCCGATTCCGATCTGCTTTATACGGTTAAGTAGGATTTTGTGGGAGACTGTATCAAAAGCGGCGATAGGTCGAGGAGGACTAACATGGCCTCCTCGCCCCTATCCACGCTTTCACGGATGGTCTCAGCCACTTCCAGGAGAGCAGTCTCAGTGCTAAAGCCTGCTCTGAATCCGGATTGGGAGTCGTGCAGTAGGGAGTTGTTTTCCAGATACTCTGTTAATTGCAGCTGCACGGCCTTTTCCAGAATTTTTGCGGGTTTGGGGAGGAGAGAGATGGGGCGGTAATTGGAGAATTTAGTAGGATCGGCGTCAGGCTTTTTCAAAATGGGAACCAGCAGAGCTTCCTTCCACGTAGTAGGGAAGAAGCCATGATGGAGTGAGGCATTCCAGATAGAAAGAAAGGAGTTGGCCAGTGAGGGGGCTAAGTCACCCATGATCTTAGCAGGAATAGGGTCGGAAGGGGAACCAGAACTGCATTGGGTGAATAGCCTGAGTGCGGTCTCGAGAGTCAGCTCGTTATAAGATTGCAGAGAGGCAGATTCTGGGGCCGTTGCCTGGGGAATCATGGGGGGTACCTCAGTAGGAAATGAGGTGCAAATTTTGTCAATTTTTTCGAGGAAATAGTCCGAGAGACCGTCACAAAGTGCCTGGCTGGAGGGGGTCTGTGTGGCCCTGGCGGGGGGGTTTACAAATTCTTTGACGATATTAAAGAGAGTTTTTGAAGAGTTCTTGGCGTTGGAGATTTGTAATGAGAAGTAGTCTCTCATGGTGGTTTTTTTTTGTTTAAGGAATTTTTTCAGAGCGGTTTTGTAAATGGCTTTGGATTCGGGGTCGTAGTTCTGCCGCCACTTGCGTTCAAGGAGTTTTCATTGGCTTTTTTCCTCACGGAGGTCTGTAGAGAACCAAGGAGCAGAGGGGCGAGTTCTAGCAGATGAGATGGGTTTGAGGGGGGCGAGGGAGTCGATGGCAAGGAGCAATGCAGAATTGAGTCTAGAGACATTTCCATCAATGTCAGAGGAAAGGGGGTCTGGCTGGAAGTTGAATAAGGGGTCCAAGGTAGCACAGGTGACTTTGTGCCACTTTCTCCCCAGCAGTTTTCTGAGGATAGTAGGGGTGGGTCTCGAGCTTAGCTCTAAGTTAAAAGGGACAAGGTGATGATCAGACCAGGTGAGAGGGAGGGCAGGGAAGACAGTGATGTTCGAGAAATTAGCAAAGATTAGATCCAGGGTATGCCCAGCAGTGTGTGTGGGGCCCTTGACTAATTGGGGTAGGTTCAAGCTCTGCATTGTTTCTAGCAAGTTGTTGGCTTTCGAGCAAAGAGAGTTGTCCACGTGGAGGTTGAAGTCTCCTAGTACCAGAAAGTGTTGGTGTTTGAGGGAGAGATCCGCCAACAGATGGGTGAGTGCCGTTAAAGAGAGAGTGGAGGCAGTAGGAGGGTTGTAAACTAGTGATCCTGCTAATACTACTGCCGCGGTGTCCGAGATAGTAAAGTGCAAAGCTTCGATCATCCCTATGTTTGTTAATTTGGTGATTGACAGGTTGAGATGGGATTTTAAGATGATGGCAAGACCCCCTCCTATTTTGCCCCCTTCACGATTGATGCCCTTTAAGATGTAACCTGGAGGGGTAGCAAGATGGATATCGGGGGTGGAGGTGTCAGTAAGCCATGACTCGGTGAGGAACAGGATATCCCAGGCATCGGAGATAATAGAGGTCCATATCTCATTAGCATGGCGGGGTAATGTGCGGCAATTAATCAGACCAGCTTTCAGCTTCAGGGGGTGGGACAGACATTTCGGCTGGCTGAGGTAGGGAGCAGGGCATAGGCTCCAAGGCGGGAGCGTGAAATTACATTGAGGGCAGTTGAAAGAAGCATCCTCCAAGTGATCGGGACTACAGCGTGTGGTGGATGGGCAGGTGGAGGGCTTTAGAAGGAGAAGCTGGGATCTGGTCCAGCAAGTGCGATCAAAGACATCTGGACGGGCAGGGGGACTGGCCCTAGGCACGGGCCAGGCGCGGACGGGCGCAGACGGGCTTCCCTTAGGCGCGCCTTCAGCCCGCAAACGGCGCTCCCGCTGCGCTCGTCCGCTGCGCTTGCGTGGGAAGCACATTTAGGGAGAGAGGGGGTGGGCGTGGCCTGACAGGGGGCGTGGCCTCGCGTGTAGCAGCGATGGCGGCCGAGTCAAGTGTCCCACGAAAACAGCGCTAGATCAGCTGATTGTGGGGTGCCTGCTTGGCGCTTCACACAGAGAGGAGCTCAGGGTGAGATTACAAGTTTTAAAAAATGCTTCAAACACAAATGTAAATAAGTTTTAAAAACCGAGTGAACAGCACCTCCGGCTTCCGCCTCAGAGGACTCAGTTTCCAGCGAATGCGCTATCAGTCAGCGCTTTAATAGGTGGGGGGGCGTGGCCTGACAGGGGGCGTGGCCTCGCGTGTAGCAGCGATGGCGGCCGAGTCAAGTGTCCCACGAAAACAGCGCTAGATCAGCTGATTGTGGGGTGCCTGCTTGGCGCTTCACACAGAGAGGAGCTCAGGGTGAGATTACAAGTTTTAAAAAATGCTTCAAACACAAATGTAAATAAGTTTTAAAAACCGAGTGAACAGCACCTCTGGCTTCCGCCTCAGAGGACTCAGTTTCCAGCGAATGCGCTATCAGTCAGCGCTTTAATAGGTGGTGGGGTGGGCGTGGCCTGACAGGGGGCGTGGCCTCGCGTGTAGCAGCGATGGCGGCCGAGTCAAGTGTCCCACGAAAACAGCGCTAGATCAGCTGATTGTGGGTGCCTGCTTGGCGCTTCACACAGAGAGGAGCTCAGGGTGAGATTACAAGTTTTAAAAAATGCTTCAAACACAAATGTAAATAAGTTTTAAAAACCGAGTGAACAGCACCTCCGGCTTCCGCCTCAGAGGACTCAGTTTCCAGCGAATGCGCTATCAGTCAGCGCTTTAATAGGTGGGGGGGTGGGCGTGGCCTGACAGGGGGCATGGCCTCGCGTGTAGCAGCGATGGCGGCCGAGTCAAGTGTCCCACGAAAACAGCGCTAGATCAGCTGATTGTGGGGTGCCTGCTTGGCGCTTCACACAGAGAGGAGCTCTGAGTGAGATTACACGTTTTAAAAAATGCTTCAAACACAAATGTAAATAAGTTTTAAAAACCGAGTGAACAGCACCTCCGGCTTCCGCCTCAGAGGACTCAGTTTCCCTTCATGCACGGGCTCACAGCTGTTATTATTCACACAGCTCTGATGATGCACCTTACGCACGGGCTCACAGTTGTTATTCACACAGCTCTGATGATGCACCTCACGCACGGGGCTGACGCAGTTATTATTCACACAGCTCTGATGATGCACCTTAGGCACGTTCTCACAGCTGTTATTATTCACACAGCTCTGATGATGCACCTCACACACGGGGCTGACGCAGTTATCACACAGTTCTGATGCACCTTAGGCACGGGCTCACAGCTGTTATTATTCACACAGCTCTGATGATGCACCTCACACACGGGGCTGACGCAGTTATCATTCACACAGCTCTGATGATGCACCTTAGGCACGGGCTCACAGCTGTTATTATTTACACAGCTCTGATGATGCACCTCACGCACGGGGCTGACGCAGTTATTGTTTACACAGCTCTGATGCACCTTAGGCAAGGGCTCACAGCTGTTATTATTCACCCAGCTCTGATGATGCACCTTAGGCACGGGCTCACAGCTGTTACGGTGCTTCCTTCTTTTTACTGGGGGCAACCTGGCTGGATAAATGCAGTGAAGTTTCTCAATGTAAAGACTTTGCTGCCTTAGCTGCATGTTTAAGTCTAAGCTCGGGACTAAGCTCGAGAGAGGATCCATGCAGTACAGGCCGAACCCCGCTTCACTCTCACTGGCTCTCTTCCACCTGCTGCCCCGCAGCAGGAGCCCTCGGGAAGCATCACACGGGTCGTGAGGAGAGTTCAGCCCACATCATACAAAGTGTTCAGCAGTCGGAAAAAGATGTCCCCCTATAAGGCTATTCTGGGGCCAAACCAGTAATAACGAGCATTACTTTGGGGTAAAGTTCGCGCTATACAAATTTGCATTAGATAAATAACAATAACAATAAAAAAACGATCGCTATTGTAAAAAAAAGGTAAAACCCATACCAGATATGCGACCCCAGGGCGAGAGAGCGGAATGAGCGGAAGCAGGAATAGACGTGCGCGTGCACTGACGAAACCTGCCGTGGGGTGGGACTTCCGTTTCTGCTGAAAGCCCGCGTCCACGGAGTGCCCGGCCAGAGGAGCAGTGGTGACGCGGGGCTCCCATGCCCGAGGTAGAGCCCCGCGGTGGCGGCTGAAGTCCGGAGTGAGGTGAGTGGGGCTTAGTTGAAGTGGGGGGTAGCGGCGGGGGAGGGGGGTGTCTCTGTGCGCTGGTGTGTGTGTGTGCGCTCATGTGTGTGTGTGTGAGCGCGCTCTTGTGTGTGTGCGGTGGGGGTGTGTGTGTCTCTGTGCGCTCATGTGTATGCGTGCGTGTATGTGCGCTGGTGTGTGTGCGTATGTGTATGTCTCTGCGTGTGTGCAAAGAAAATGAAAGCTGGCAACACTATCGCTCTAACCGCGCACTCCCAGAGCCATCTGGACAGCAGTAAAAACGAAACTTAAACAAAGTGAAAGCACTGTTTCTCTAAGCACCCATTGGAAGGGAACCATAAGCTGCTCAATGGAACGAGCGTTCGCGTGCGCGTGGCCCGCTCAATTCCGACTCTTTCACATGCCCGTGGCCAGTCTTGTCTCCTGGAAAGCAGAGTCGCTAACAATAGGTCTCTGGCGAGACTGCGCTTTGCGCGGTTAACGCCACGAGACCTAAAAACGAATGAGACGGTGGAAGCTCATGGCCACTGCCGAGACGTCACATAAGCAGAGGGTTGGTGTGCATTACGCTTCTTTGCAGTTTAGCGTTAGAGCTAGAGGCCCCATATTGTGTACGCTAGGACGCGAACAAGACACTGGTGGCAAGGACGGTTGTGTCCCCGCGTGCATGGAACACCCAGGAACCCAGCAGCTGGTCTATCTCGCACCGCGTGGTGTGCAAAGTAAAGTCAGTGATCCAGCAGGGAGCGTGCCGCGGTGTGCACCGGTGGGCGGACAGTGACTGATGAGCTTACCTACAGGTTGAGGGAGCACTGTTTTGGCTCATCCACCCCCTGTCCAGCATTGAGTGCCCTTTTAGTAGCGTACATGACACTCCGCGGGGGCGGCACGGCCCTGAGTGAATGGAAGACCGGCACAGCACAGGAGAGTGGCGGCAGTGCCAGCTGGTGGCTGATCCTCTTCAGTCCGCACCGCACCTCGTGACACCACTGATCATGCTGACGAGCTGCAGTTACCCAGAGAAGCAGCTGGCAGGGCAGGGACGACCTGTGTGGGGGAGAGGGCCCTGACAAAAAAGAAGGGACAATAATAAAAGGAAAAGAGGAAGAAAGACACAAGGTGTGGATGCACAGATTGAGAGGGTGATTTGGGAGACAGGAGGATGAGGCTGCTGTAAAGGAATACCCATGAGTGAACTATTTTGAGGGGGGGCAGTACAGGTGATGGTACCACATTAGTGGCTGTTCTGGAAGTGGTGAGGGCCAAGGTACAGGTCCATGGTAACCAGGAGGTGGCAAAGGACAGACCCATATGCTTTCAGTGCCCGACATGATTACGGATCAACAACAAAACCCGGCACCGAAGCCTCCAGTCCCATAAGCACACTCTTCAGTTGCAGTGCTACCAGCCTTTAGCGAACCAGCTGATCAAGCCACAATGGCACCAAGATGGCACTCCTGGATCAGAAGAAAACAACACTACTTTTGCGCCACCTGCAAAATCGACGAAGCAGTTAAGAAGATGTTGTTGATGCATTTTGGTGGGGCAGAACTTTATGAGTTTTTTGCTGCCCAATGAGGGTTCCCAAAAGTTGTGATGGTGAAGGAGGAACTTGGCAATACAATCCAGAGACTCCCTGCGCCTACCCACCCGACGGCAACGTTGAATCTGGTAGGGGTCCAGTGTGGCAGTAGTGGTATGGAACATCGGACACTGAACTTGTACCCTGCGAGATGGCGAGCATGCTCCAAGTGCGGAAAAAGGAATCACTTTGCCAAAGTGTGTTAAGGCAAACGGCAAGGGTCTAGAGCAGGGTACCTGAGCAGGACAACTACTGCCCTGGGCCAACTGTCTCCACGAGAGGGGGGCCAAAGGTAGTCCAAAAGGCAGCATGCAGGGTGCTCCTAAAGATGATGATGAGTGTTGGTGGTCTCGCTCGCTGGGAAGGTGGGCAACTGAAAACTGCCCCCTCCCATGTGTACTGTGGAGATTGGAGGAGCCGTCATAGACACTGAAGATTCTGTGAATGTCATGGACTCAGTGCAATTCAACAAGATCATTCTGCGCCCCAATCTAGCTGCCACCAAGGCACCGATCTACACATATGGGGCACTGAGCTGCTGCCTCAGAAGGGTACAATAGAAGTTGACGTCATGAGTGAAGGCTGATCGACCAGGGCAAGATTCCACATCATGGAAGGAGATACTGGTACCCTGCTGGGGTGCCACACAGCAGAAGACCTGGGGTTGGTGTTCTTTGCAAGGCATGTACACAAATCACATGCCGCGGCCATGATTCAAGAATTTCCCCAACTCTTCACAGTCCTTGGTCGGCTGAAAGGCAAACCGATCCACCTACACATCAATGGAGTGATACGACCCACAGCGCTATGCAATAGAAGGGTCTCATTTCAGAGGCAACAGGTGGAAAAGGAACTGTGGAACCTGGAGCAAAAGGGGGGGGTCAAAGAAAAGATCACCGGCCCCTCCCACTGGGTGTACCCATTAGTCATCGCGCCAAAGCCCAAGCAGCCTGGAGCTACCTGGCTATGTGTCGACTTGAGGTTCCTCAATAAAGTCATCTGGTGGGAGCAACACATTACGTCAACCATGGACGACATTGTGGTGGACCTGAATGGCACCCAATAGTTTTCATAGCTTGATCTAAACGATGGCTAGCATCATCTGGACCTGGAGCCTGCCGGCCACTGTATCATAACTTTTCCCACTCACATAGGCCTCAGGGGCACACTTTTGGCATCTCTTCAGCTGCAGAGGTATTCCAAAATACAATCAGGGAGACCCTCTCAGGGATGGTTGAGGTGCTGAATGTAAGTGACAATATCCTGATTTTGTCCGAGAACCTCTAGAGCACGATGTGTGGCTAAGGGCTACGTTTAGGAGGAGCGCAAGAGTACGGACCGACGCTACACCAAAAGAAGTGCTCTTTCTAGAAAAACTCTATTGGGTTCTTTGGCTACATATTTTCAAGGGATGGCCTGAGGATAGATCCGTAGAAGGTCAATGCCATTCGAAGTGCGTCCGTACCACAAAATGCGACAGAGGTGAGGGGCTTCCTGGGTATGGAGACATACTGCAGCAGATTTATCCCAAATCTAGCCACACTGTTAGAGTAATTGAGAGCCCTAAGGAGAGCAGACGCCCCATGGGAATGGGGACCACAGGAGGACAAGGCCTTTAGGCAAGTGAAGTAAGCGCTCCTCAATGACGCCACAATATCATATTTTGACCCGCGGCGAAGGACAGAGCTTGTGGTTGACATAAGAGTGGTAGGACTAGAAGTGGTGCTCCTACAAGAATAAGCAGAAGGTTCATGGGTCCCCATCGCCTACACAAGCAGGGCGCTCTCCAACACAGAGACCTGATGAGCTCAAGTTTAGCAGGAAGCACTGGCCATCCAGTGGGCATTTTGTCACTTCCACTTGTACTTGTGTGGGCTGGGATTCAGACTGGTCATGGACCACAAGCTATTGCTCCCACTGTTTGAAGGATCTGCCCTGCTGGCGCCCCCAAGGACTGAGCGGTGGGCAGTGCAGCTGCAGTCATACTCCTTCAAGGTGATATACCGCCAAGAGGCGAACAACCCATTGGATTACCTGTCTGGGCACCCGCCAGCTCTGGAAGAACAAGCAGATGACATTAAAGGAGCCCACCGGATGGCCAGGGCTTCCTACTAAACTTGAGCGGTAGCAGGACAGCAGGGCACACCCCAGTAAAAGTTGGGAGAGAGGTCGAGTTCCACCAGGCCTCTACAATGCAATGTAGCAGCATGCTCCCTGAGGGCAGACCTTGGCCCAAATGTATAAATAAATGGGACAGTGATCGCTCATGGTCACTGCCTAGACATAAGCAGAGTGTTGGTGTGCATCATGTTTCTGCAGTGCGGCGTTAGCACTAGAGACCTCGCATCATGTTCGCAAGGCTGCAAGCACGACAATGATGTGCCATCATTGCATGCCTGTTTACTGCTGCCCCTCCCTTTCAGATTTTTTAAGGACCTCAGTCCGGCTATTTGTGCTTCGTGAGCACCACAGCTGCACTTTACATGCATTTATCACAATCAGGTTGGGCAGTCTGGTGGCAGCTTAAAGTGCCTGAATGGAATGACCTGATGCAGTCACTGCACACAGCACTGCCATAGTCAACCATACCCAACAGCAAAACGTTAGAAGTAGACCCTGGGAAAGGGGACTGAAATATGCAAGAAAACAAAGACACAGAATATCCCCACTCTAACTCGTCACTCTGCTGGGGACCGATGTTGACTGGTCATAATAGATAGCTAAAGATAAAATTATTCTTTTTGGTACTTTGAAACTATAGTGAGTAATCTATCACTTGCTATAGAAATTATATACCTTCAGATTATCTCATGGTCTCACATTCACAGTGTTTTAGTGGAATCTCGACTTTCCTGAAACTGGAAGATAAACAATATCTATGTAATCAATGTTATTTCAGCCGTTGACATTATCTCACTCTCTTTGCTGACTACCAGTTAAGCATGGGCGAATTTTGCGAATCTGGCGTTCGCGAATTTTGCGAATTTGCGAACTCGCAATCCGCAAAATCCGCGAATTCTCGCGAATTTGCAGATTTTTTTTTTGTGTTCGCAAGGGTTTCTGCCAGTTCGCGAGGATTTTGTACCAGTTCGCGATTGCGAACTTACTTGTCGGCACGCAACGGTCGCGACTATGTTGTTTCTACGTCTTGTTCATCATCACAGGTTCACAGCACCCTCTGTTTCAACACTGCCACCCTCTGTTTCACCCATGCCACCCTCTGGTACATCAATGCCACCCTCTGGTTCATCATCATCACTGTAGATTATGGGGGGAAAAAGCAAGCACACCTGCCCTGCTTCAACTGACATGAATTAATTTGGGGTTGATTTATTAATGTGTCACTGTTTTAAAATTCCAGTCTGCACCTGCTTCCTTATCTGTAATTTGCTTTCTGTTGCAGTGCAATTTTTTTTCCCAGGACCTTTGTGGCCTACTTGTAGCTATTCTATGATCCGGCTGTGAGGGTCAGAGCAGGGTCATACAATTGTTGCAACTAGTAGCAACTGAACTCTGGAGGGGCCCCAGTCAGGAAGCACTACAGGGAATGGTTACTAATGATGAATTTGAACTTTTGCACCTGCTGCTGAGTGCTTTCAGTTTAGCAAAACTCGTTTTTTTGCAGAACAGCAAATGTAATGCCAACAAACTTACTTGTGAAAGTTTATTTCTAATCCAAAAGTGATCCAAAGAAAGTCAAAAGGCCTCAAATCCAAAAAAGGGCAGGCAAATGTCAACCTGAGGAGTTATTCTGATAAAAATCATCATTTTCAGAAGGTCTATGCTGCTTGCTAGTGGATTTCTTGTGCAGAATTGCAAATTTTGTAATTTCGCAAGTGCGAGATTGTTGCTGCCCGCCGCACCTACATGTTCGCAATTGCGAACTTACACCGCACGCCGCAAAATTGTATCACCAAGAAAAAAAAATCCGCTGCGTGTGAATTTGCGGATTTTCTGTAAATTCGCAAGCGTTCGCGGATTGCGAATTTACCGAAAATCCGCAAAATCCGAGAGGGGAACGGATTTTCCGCCCATGCTTACTACCAGTACACTCTCTCTGGTTCGGATAAACATTCAGAATAGAATTTTTGTAGAACTGCAATAAAAATAAACATCTTGATAACCAATGAAAGTGACGCAGATGCCTTCACTTTTCTCACATAACGTGGGATCAAAATCTTAGTACTTCCAACGATTGAAGTTTGTTTACAAGATACAACATACACTCTAGGAATACTACAAAGTATTCAGCCACTGTTTCTAAACATGGTTTTAAAAGGGAACAGTCTCCAAAGTTTTCACAAGCAAGGCCCAGGCTTCATAAGGTATCTCAGTCTTCAAGCAAGGACACTCTGAACCACAAGTAAACATACTCAAAGGTTCAAAATGGCCGCCACCATTTCCAACAATCAACAGACCTATACAAATGTAGTTTGCATTCTGACACCATCACATTGTTTGTCCTCTAGAGATTCATAGACCTTTGTCAACTGCCGCTGCTGTTCTGGGACCACTGCCAGTCTTTTTACTCCTGAAATTAACCCAGTGCCAATAAGTTCGGAGCATTGCGCTCAAACACCCGCCAAAGTACAGGAAGGTGAGCCCAAACCTCAGATAATGAGAGAAACCACATGTCTCTCCAATGGTAAAGATAATAAGTTCAAAGAACAATGTTAAGGTGTGGATGTATTGGACACATGGCCAATAGTAAAGATATTTCTCTGTGCCTTGAGTTGCATGCAAATGTTTTATGGAAAAAGATGCATTTGCTAAGTGTTGCAGGAGTGGAAAGAAGGGAAAAGAGGATAAATAAGTGAGTAGAAAGCGCAGGAAGCCATTCGCCTGGATTTTCTGATCATAGAGAAGGCAGGCATGGATATATTTTGATTCCTGTTCCAAAATATTAACTGTATCAAAAGAGATATACAAAATACATTACTGAGAAGATTTTGCCCAAAGAGAATGGATGTCAAACCTGGGGTCGGGTGGAAGCCCATGGACATGCAGGGTATTTTGACATCTGTATTGTGTACAAGGAACACTAAGTAGTGGAAAAAATCAATACTTCCATGAAGGGGTTAATATTCTGAGTTGCCCACACCAAATTATTTTACGAAACAAACTCAGTACACATGCTTCTCCACAGGTGCAGGACGAAGAAATACCTTAGAAGATAGTCAACTTCAAAACAGTGACCTAAGGTTTTCAGTGGCACTTTGGGCTGTTAAAAAACCATTTAATTTAGGCTTAGTTTAAAACTAGCAGCAAGCAAAGTAAGGAATCTTCCGTTAGCATAGGGAGGCAGTAATTGCAGAATTTGCTAGATTATATTACGATGGATCTATTAAGACAAATGGAGATTGCAGAATGGTTGACTTCCCTAGTTGGGGACAGAAACCATGAGGGGATGTTGGCTCATGCATTGACGTGAGAAATTAGATATGAGTCATATTTGCTAGGTTTCCACTTCCGAACATAAGGAAGATGGTTTCCATGCTATGTGATGCTAATATTTTTACAAATGATCTGGCATCTGCTTACCATCAAATACACGTACAAGAAGAATCTAATTATTAATCAGCATTTATTAAACTTTTGGGGGGATATGGACTTTTATGCATGTTTGGCTTATTGTCCGTGGCTTCAGTATTACAGAGAGTGATGTCAAAGATGTTAGGAATATAAAATGCATACATTTCTTTCGAGTTAATGTACTGATCTGTGGCAGGGAAGGAAAGCAACATAATGAAAGAGTGAGAGAGGTACTACTGTGTATTATTAAAAAACATGCAATATCATTGGAAGGGGACAAGTGCAAATCTGGATATACAGAGACAGTCTATTTTGGGCAGTTAATCACAAGAGATAAGATTAGACTCGAGGAGTTAATAAAGACAATCCTACAAGCAGCCACTCCCAAAATTAAGGATAAATGTAGCTCGTTTTTGGGAATGTCAGAGTTATATGGCAAGTTTCTTTATACTTTTGCCAGAAAAACATCAACTGTGAGGACTTTATAGAAGAGAAACCCAATTTTGTAGTGGAATGAAAAATGTGAGGAAGAATTCAAGAAGGATAAAGCAGATCTGAGAAGGTCTTTTTGTTTGCAACCTTTGACCCTAGACCCTAGATATGAAAGCAGGACAAAAAGAGACATGATTAAAAAAGACTAGGGAGTATTACTCACGTGGAGATTTAAAAGTGAAAGAAAACAATAGCTTTACTTTAGAAGTAGTCAAGAGTGTGGACATTAATATTCTGCAATAGGAAGGGAATTACTAGTTGTGGAATGGATGCTTAAAATGTATCTGGGACACACAGTTTACAAAAAAACTGATAGCAACCCTCGTTGGCGAAATGCTTTATATAAAGAGACACAGATGCTGTATCATATGAAACTGATAAATGGATCCTTGTTTTACAGGTGTAGAGAATAAGGCAGAAGATGACTACTCTAGATTCCCATAGATGAAGAAGAAGAGGATGAGTAGATTTATGAGGAGTGCAATCTTGAAAAGGAGTTGTAACAGAAGAGGAGTGAAAAGTAATCGGCTAGAGACTACATTTTACAGATTAGCAAATATCTTGCAAGGTACTGGAGAGAAATCTATAGATCAGGGTTCTCCAAAGTCGGTCCTGGAGGGCCGAATCCATGTCAGATTTTTAGCATATACCCATTTAGATAAATGTAGTTATCTTAAAAATCTGGCATGGATCCAGCCCTCCAGGACTGACTGACTTTGAAGAGCACTGCTATAGATTGAGAGAAGAGTGCAAACAATTTTGGCAGGTCACAGTAGAGCCGACAGTGGTTGATGACTTACTGTTCAAAGGCACCAAATTAATGTCATCACTAAAGAGGAGACACAAACTGATTTAGTTAGGTCACTGAGGTTATCAAGGTGGTGCAAAATCAAAAGAGAGGTTGAGATGGATTTTAGATGCCTGGCATAGATTTGAATGTGGAAAGAAATGTTCAGGAATTCTTGGTATGTTGTGAAAGTGGCCAGATGCAAAATAGAAAAGGTAGGACTGGGCTAGTTTGTAGGAAACTTCAATTGGGCCCATGGTAGAGGTGGGATTTGATAGTGTTGGCTCCCATTATTGAACACCATATATGCTTGTAATAGTGAAATGTGTAGATGTCAGATATCAGCTGGGTTGTTCTGATAAACATGTATGTGGGGAAGTGTTTGGATGGCATTTTCTTGAGCAAGGGGTATTTCACTGATGTACTGCAAAAGTTTATGGATAATAGAGTGATAAAACATGACAAATATGCTTTATACTACCCAGAGGCAAATGGGATGGTAGACAGATTTAATACATCCATGGAAGGGGAGTGCAGTTAGCAAGAACCAATGTTTCGATTGGAGGATGGTGTTATGAGATAGGCTTTGTGTATACAAGTAAACACACATTCAACCACACAGTAAATCACCTTTTGTGTTCTTCAAGAGGGAAATACAAACCTATTTGTGTATCCAGGTTGGATGAGATATATAAAGGAATTTAAAGTCAGTACTGAGGATGAGTAGAGGAAAGATGAGATTGTGAAACAGTATAGGAGGAAGAAAAAAGTTAACTGGAATAAACCTCCTCATTATCAAGTAGACCATACTTGATAATGTACCTCAGAACGGTCGCTCCCCCACGCTCCTCTTCACTTGCAGCTAAGACGCTCTGTGCTTTAACGCATCTTTGGTATCGTTACTTCTGTGATTACCACAGCATTGTTTTACCAATCCCCATAGCATTGTAGCGCTTTTCACGCGTAGCGCAGCTGTAACTGATTGGCATAATTAGCGCGACCTTGCTCAGGCTGTTGTGCTCATTTTTCTTGTGTCTGAATCGCTGAGGCTGTTGTGCATTTATTTCATTTAACTGCTCACTCGACGCATTTGTGTATTTGCTGCCCCTGTCTGGCTTTCCCTTTGACCCTCCATTTTGTTGTTGGTATCCCCTGGCCCGCCCCTCATCCACACTACCGCCTCCCTGCTGCCCCTCCCACGCTCCGCCCTCCTCCACTCTCCATTTATGTCAGATGTCCACACGCGTAGCGTCCACGCGCAGCGGCCGCGCCGAAGGTGCGCCAAAGGTAAGCCCGTCTACGCCCGTCCATGCCTGGACCGCGCCCAGCGCCAGACCCCCTGGCCCTCGTACCACCCACCCCACCCGCATTACATACGACGCCACCACCCTCTTAGCCCTAAACCCCGGCCGTCTCCCCAACTGCGTCCAAGCCGCTCCTGGACACACCCATGGACCCTTCTCTTGCAACTCCTGCAAGTTCGACGGCACCAAGAACAACTCCTCATCCACGAACACACAACAGATATCTGACTCCAACCACCTAAAATGCATCCTGTTCAACACCCGCTCGGTCCACAGACCTCTGGAACCTACTAGACACCATTTCTCCCGACGTCGCCTTCCTAACAGAAACATGAATGAACGCCTCATCAGCCCCAGACATCACCATTGCCATCCCGGAAGGATACAAGATCATCCGTAAGGACCGCACCGACCAAACAGGAGGAGGCATCGCTATCGTCCATAAGAACTCAATCCGCATCTCAACCAGCTCAGACGTCAACCTTGCCAGCGCCGAACACCTTCACTTCCAGATCCACACCGACCCCAAGACCACACGCAGAGGCACCCTCCTCTACCGACCTCCAGGACCCCGTGCACAATTCAGTGATGACATCACTGACTTTATCACCCCACACGCCCTCCCCTCCGAGGAATACATTCTATTGGGAGACCTCAACTTTCACCTGGAAAAGAGCAATGACAGCAACACCACCACCCTTCTGGACAATCTCGCCAACCTCGGACTCAAACAACTTGTCTCTACGCCCACCCACATCGCAGGTCACACACTCGACCCTATCTTCACCTCCAGCAAACATGTCTCCTTCAGTCACACCACAACTCTCCATTGGACGGACCACAGCTGCGTTCACTTTATCTAAAATAAGACCACAACCCCTTGGCTGGGGCAGCTGTGCGCTATAGAAGTGTTATTAACATAACATAACATAACATAACATAACATAACATAACATAACATAACACAACTCACAACCATCCTCAACCTACTCTGCGAAGAAACTGGAACAAAATCACCATCGACCAGATCTCCTCATCGCTTCTTCAAAACCCCCCTGCCCACTCCTCAAACCCTGACCAAGCAGCCATTAACCTCACCCAATGGCTATCCAACAGCGCCGACATCCTAGCACCGTTGAAAAAACGTCAAATCAAACTAGGCAGCAAAAACGCCTCCTGGTTCAACGATGATCTTAAGAAATCGAAGAAACTCTGTCGCTCCCTCGACAAGGCCTGGAAAAAAGACCCAAACACCAGCACCAGGGACGCCTTCAAAAACGCCACCCGCATACACCACCAACTAATCCGATCTGCCAAGAAAGCCGCATTCAAAGACCGACTAGATAACAACGCCCACAACAGCAAGGAATTATTCAACATCGTCAAAGAATTTACCAACCCCTCAGCCAACTCCAACTACATCACCCCCTCTCAAGCCCTCTGCGACTCCCTAGCTTCGTTCTTCCACAACAAAATCGCAGACATCCACAACAGCTTTGACAACCGACCCGGAGACCAACCCACCCAACATTCTGCAGGACCTTCACCCCCCCCACTGAGGACACCATCCACCTGATGAACTCCATCCACTCAGGATCCCCAACAGACCCATGCCCTCACCACATCTTCAACAAAGCAGACTCCATCATAGCACCACACCTCCGAGACGTCATCAACTGCTCCCTCAACTCTGCCACCTTCCCGGAAAGCTGGAAACACGCAGAACTTAGCGCCCTTCTGAAAAAACCCACAGCTGACCCCACCGAACTCAAAAACTACCGCCCCATCTCGCTCCTTCCATTCCCAGCCAAAGTCATCGAGAAAGCTGTCAACAACCAGCTCGCCGCCTTCCTCGAAACCAACAAATCCCTGGACTCCTCACAGTCCGGCTTCCGAGCCAAACACAGCACGGAGACCGCCCTCATCGCAGCAACAGACGACATTCGAACTCTACTGGACAATGGAGACACAGTCGCCCTCATCCTCCTCGACCTCTCCGCAGCCTTCGACACAGTCTGCCATAGCACCCTTCTACAGCGCCTCAGAAACATCGGAATCCAAGGAAAAGCACTGGAATGGATCACCTCGTTCCTCACCGGAAGAACCCAGAGAGTCCGCCTCCCACCATTCAAGTCAGAGGCCACTGAAGTCATCTGCGGCGTACCACAAGGATCCTCACTCAGCCCCACCCTCTTCAACGTATACATGAGCCCCCTCGCGGCCATCGCACGCCAACACAACCTCAACATCATCTCCTACGCAGACGACACTCAACTGATCCTCTCACTCACCAAAGACCCTAACACCGCCAAAACCAACCTACATGAAGGAATGAAAGAAGTAGCCGAGTGGATGAAGCACAGCCGTCTGAAACTGAACTCAGACAAAACAGAAGTCCTTATCTTAGGTACCTCCCCCTCCGCCTGGGATGGCTCTTGGTGGCCAGAGGCCCTTGGAAAAGCACCCATCCCGACGGACCACGCACGGAACCTGGGCGTCATCCTGGACGCCTCACTCTCTATGAACAGACAAGTCAACGCCGTTTCATCATCTTGCTTCAACATTCTTCGCATGCTCAAAAAAACATTTCGCTGGATCCCCACCGAAACCAGAAAAACGGTCACCCATGCACTGGTTACAAGCCGCCTGGACTACGGAAACACCCTATACGCCGGTACCACCGCAAAACTCCAGAAAAAACTCCAACGCATCCAGAACGCATCAGCCAGACTCATACTAGACATCCCAAGTAAAGACCACATCTCTAGTCACCTGAAAAACCTCCACTGGCTCCCCGTCAATAAGAGGATTACTTTCCGCCTCCTAACCCACGCACACAAAGCACTTTACGAACTTGGACCCGAATGCCTCAACACACGACTTTCCTTCTACACCCCCTCCCGCCAGCTACGATCCTCCAACCAAGCCCTTGCTACCGTACCTCGCATCAACAAAACCACCATGGGAGGTAGATCCTTCTCCTACCTGGCAGCTAAAACCTGGAACTCACTCCCCACTCACCTTCGTCTCACTCAGAACCACCTAGCATTCAGAAAGCAACTTAAAACTTGGATATTCGACAAGTAATTCCCCACCCTTCTTCAAGCGCCTTGAGACCCTCTGGGTATGTAGCGTGCTATATAAATCTTTTGACTTGGCTTGACTTGCCACTCATCCTTTACTGTACACTGTTAGGGATAGAATGGACCTGTAGCAGAGCTAGGAATACTCACACTAGCTATCTCAGTGTTTAGTCCAACTAAAAAAAAACGTAACTATAATGGGTTATGCTGGTAGAATAAAATGCTTGCTATTAAACTTTTTATTATGTAATTTCAGTGGTTGCCGGCCAGTCTTTTTTTTACTCAAGAAAGTTTGACATACAGTCTGAACAGCTCTTCAGTAAGTGATTACATTCTGTAACATAGATATCTGTGGTATGTACATTTGACCAATCTGCAATTGCACTCTTCAGACCCGAGACTTGCATGTTACAGGCAGAGCTGTGCAGCAGGTAATTTAAGCATGTGACATTTTACTGAGGACACATATGAAAATTAATAGGGTATGCGTTGAAATAAATATTACACAAACTGCAAAACAACTAACACATAATTATGAAGAACAAAATAACAAAGGAGAAGATAATTATTGAAAATGACCCAACATAAAATGGAAAGAGAAAACAAAAACAAAAAACACCAAATGCATGGACATATGATATGCAAAACATACAATCATATTTATTGCAGGTCTCCAGATAACATTACTCTGTACTTTCTGGTAACTACTTTAATCTATTGGCAAGTACTGATCTGCACTGATGTGTTTACTGGTACCCACCCACCCAAGGTAAGATAAATATAAAACCGCAAGATTTGTAAGTGCCAATTCACGGGCTGCTAGACAGCACGTTGCTACCACCTGGGACACTGGTATTTCATAAGGTTTCTTTTGTGGTCACTGAAACCAGAAAGTCTGCATAGGCATGAAACTCTGTTTTTAATTCCCACCCACAGAAAACAAGTTAATGCAATTTACCCTCACACTAATCTGCAAAAACACGTCTAAAGTAAACATTTAACAGACTGTTTTCTTATCTCCCACAACCAAACACCAGCAGACACATTCCATTCCAGTCATGTCATTCTCATATCCAGCTACATAATTCTCTATGTTGCATTAACAAAGTTTGTTAGTGCCCAACGAATCTCAAAATATAACATAAAATAATAAATATAACAAGTTATGTTTGTTATGTTACTGGGTATTTGTAAAACACACCCATCACCAACTACTTAGCCTTTTGATGCTGATCTTTTTGGCTGTATTTGAGGAGTAGAGGGATGTGTGCCTAGGCCTTCCTGCAAATCTGTGTGAGTATGTCATAGGTCATCTCTGAGCGGTGGTTCACAGTGAGAGGTTCAGGTCTATTGGCCCTCAACCTGCCCCATGTCAGCTGATGGTCACATGTCACAAGTTTGGTTTAGTCAGACCTCTTCTGAATAGTGGCTGTTGTATTCCTCTTAAGGCTGTGTGAAGGTGCACGGGCAAGCTTTGTTGTAGTAGGTCTACATGCTGATCCCATCAAGGAGGGAAGCATTGTTGTTAGCGATTAACATGTTGTGTGTCGATTGTACCATTTGAAAGATAGTCCTAGAATATTCCATAATGTCCTGAGAGTTTGCTATAAGCCTGGCATGATTGGATCGTGTCCCTTGTCCCCAATTTCTGAATTTCTATCTTTGCTAAAACCCCACGCAGGGACCCCAAAATACTGGTAAAGAATTCACTATTTGGGATCTACATGTCTTCTGCATTAGCAGTTTTCGTATTTCGCGGTATAATTCATAGGGTGGATGGACACTCCGATGTATGGGGTGGCAGGGGTGTTTGGTTGTCTACAAGTCAAGTCAAGGTCTGTGCTGATAGTGAGAGATCATGGTCAACATCTGGGCCAGCCATTTTGCCACTCCTACATTTGCCTACTAGGCTGTATGTTAGGTGCCCTCTTTCAGACCAGGACAGGCTGCCGTGACCAAATCATGTTACAACGCCCCATTCTAATTGCGGTTTTCTGCAGTGTGAGGCTGGTCCAAACATTTTTGGCAGGGTTGAGTTTGTTCTGCAGTCCCACTCAGTGGTGTTCGGAGGGCAGAGAACTCCAGGCCAGTTCAAAATTACCCTATACCAGGGAGGAAACTTACCACGCAGAACTAAATCTGTAAAGTGATATTACAATGCCTGAAAGAAAAGAAAAAGTATTTCTCTTACTTAAAGGACTCCTACCCACCAACATGTTTTTGCAGCCGACTCAAATTTAAAGAAATTCCAGGTCATTGCCAGTCTCATTCAATCCAAGACAAAACCTCTAGGTGTGATATGTTTTAATTTCACTAAGAGGAGATTGTACTTCACATTTGATAACATATCAAGATGGAGTATCATGCCTGAGTTTTAAATTAGGACCAGGTCTTACGCTTACTCCATCTATGGGCCAATCCTCCATAGATATATAAGTATCGTAATCAGTACACAAGCATTACGGATATAAGAATGCAAATAGTTATTGAGTCTATAAAGTGGTCCTGCAATGTACGTGACAAGATGTTTTGTTCCGTGTATATGTAATGCACACTCTTACCCTCCGAGCAGGTGCCTATGCCTAGCCCTGCCTATGGTAGGTTGGTTAATTGAAAAGCCAGGTCTTCAGCTTCTTGTGGACTTAAAAAAGAGGAGTCACTGATGTGGAGAGGGAGGTAGTTCACCGCTTTATGAGTGATGTAAGAGAATGCCCGTTCGCCTGATCTGGTTCTATATGTGCAGGTAGGAGTCCTACGGAGTTGAGGTGTCTGGGTGGTTGGTGGAAGTAGATATCATCACAAAATATCAGTCCATCCCTTGTGATTATTTTATCTCATTTTTTTTTATTTTGATTTTTACTTTATTTGGGGCTTATGTCTTAGCCTTAATATACATCAAATCGATATCTGTAGATTGAAGTACAGTAATCGCACATAGAAGAGGATGAACAAAAAAAGTGGGATGAATGACACGCATCAGTGTCACTACAAGACTCACAATATGACATGACCCAAGTTGTCACCCACTAGACTCATTTTCCAACACCCAGCCCGGGGAACTTCACAATCCAGTAGCTAGAGGATCCAAATTAGGTGTATTCCTAGTGAGTAGGAGACGTGTCAATATATCCATGGATGTCATTTAGGGGTCACGAGGTGTCCTGGCTGTGGCTTGCCCCTTGCGACCCTTGGCACTGCATTTGCGACCCCTGACCTCAGAGGTGGAAAAATCAGTGCCAGGAACACAGAGGTTGCTCTTCCTTCCTTATTTTGATCCCGTTTTTCTTTATATTAATAGAGAATCATATTGTATTAATAAAAAATAGAGCACACTTAGCTGGACCTTCGGTGGCAGCTCTGGTAAGTAAAGCTTGTGTGCATGCTTGTGTGAGTGTGTTTATATGAAAGAGAGCGTGAGAATGTATGAGCACGTGCCTGCGGGGAATGAGATTTTAATATCTTTTATGATCAATTTAATAACTTATCTCATTCGTCAATTTTGGACCGGTTGTTTTCTGTCATTGAGTGAAAGACAAACCCCGCATAGGTTAGATAAACCCCATAAACTGACGCAACTCTGAAGAACCACTTACGACTGATAAAGTTTAAAAGGTTTAATATAAAATCAAGAAAAGTTGCAAATACAATCCTCTCAGGATAAGATTCAACGTATATACAGAAACTAGAAAGAACATATATTCCCTAAAGAACCTCAATCTACTAACGAATACAATTAAGTCAGTTCCGGAATCAACAAATTAAAAGCAAAGATATGATGTGGTTCCGTTGCATCATCTACAGAAAGAGAAAAAGAATCAAGTTAAATCTGTCCCTACTCTATGCTAGGTGACATCCCTACTTCGCAAGTTCCTTATACCCTAAAAAAAGGTGTCAGCAGTTTGACTTCCAAAGAAGATCAAACTCTCTTAGCCTCTAATAAGGTAACCTATGTCGAGAAGCAGTTCCCTCTCTGCCTACCCATCCGCTCTCTAAGGGTCCTCGGCCTACTGCTCTCTCGCGCTCTCTGATCTCTCTCAGTGCATCTGCTCAAGTCATCTGCTCTCTTGCTAACTTGATCGCCTTCGCCTTCGCTCGCCTTCGCTATCTTCTCCCCGGGGTGCTGTCCCTAAAATACACAATCACAGTGTGGGTGGAACGCCCCTTCGACGCCCACCACGGACTTTCCCCCATGATGTCATTTTCTAGCTCTTTCCATTGCTTCGTCTCTTTGCGTCGTCCGTTAAGTTGACCCTTCTTCTTAGACGCCATCTTCATCTTCTTGCTGGTGACTCCATTTGACACTTTCGGAGCAAAATCTATCACCTTATCAGAACTTTACTCTTTATGACTATGTACGTAACCTTTCTTGGTCCTGTGAATGGTCATTTCAAAACAAGACTCAAATTCCAAGCGTCTCCTCTCACGTTTAGGCAATAAACTTCGTCCGGCATTGTCACCTTAAATCTAACAAGAACTAGACTCTTTGGCTCGCACATTCACATCAAGGCTATTCACGACTCTTGTGAGCCCACTAAATTACATACAGCGGACTACACTCCTGCGAACCCTTGGTCAGTCAGGTTATAATCACAAATGACCTAAACTCTACAACATTCCTACAAACTTCTTCTACACAGTATAACCTCTAACACACATTTATATATGATCGCATTTAGCAAATCCTTTGCTTATATGCGAATACATTTTACATAGAATATAAATTTCATACTTAGAACGTAAAGTTATATTCTCCTTTTACATCGTTTATATATGCTCTCTGCACATTTCCCCATGTTACATTTCTCGCCGTTTCTGCATTTAAAGTTACACACGTACATGAATTCTACTTTGCACGTTCTACAGTTCATAAACATTTCTACATTTCTACATTAGCCCACTATGTATACGGGCCTTCTAAATTATAGCATTTCTTAACGTAAATACAAATACATTTCCTATTATTCATGTTACATCTGTTAACTTTATGCTATAAGTGTCAACTTCACGCTACGGTATACGTTTCATTCCTACGTTTATACGATATGCTTCTAAATATGGCTCGGATATACATTTTATTCAAATTGCGCTCTCTCAGTTCCCCCCTTTGATGACTTTTAGGAGTCATCACTAAATGCAATTTGAATAGCACCTTTACACAGAACTAGTTACATCATTCCCTCTTTTCATCATTTCAAGTGCTCTGAAGCTTTTATACTGTTGATCTTGTATAGCAGCTAATCTCCTTTCTTGTTCTCTCATCGACCTTTGTAACCGGTTCGTCCTATACCATTTATATAGTTTCACAAATCCTAACAATGTGATTATACAAATCAATACTATTAATACAGGTTTTAATATATACCATACTATACTTTTACCAAGGTTGGCAAACCAACTCCCAACCTTTCCTACTCCATGACCTACTTTTTCCCAAACATTTATTTTCGTCAAATCTTCAATTTCTTGATGAATCTGTGTAATGTTTCTTATGACCTTCTCAAGTGGTTTTGAATTATCAGGAATATAAGTACAACATTCCTGAACCTTCAAAGACTTGCAAACTCCGCCTTCTTTTGCTAATATTACATCAAGAGCAAGTCGATTCTGAAGAACCATTGCTCTAATCGATTGCATCTCACCTTCTATTAACATTAATGACCTTGCAGTACTTGCAGACAATCTATCTACAACTGTAGCTAGTCTCCTGATCTTAACATCGTTAAGTATTAAACCTAACATAGGAAATATCGCTCCAAATACGTCTCCTACTATTTCAGCATCTCCTACTTCCCTTTTCGTTCTTGTCGAAGCCTTTCCTTCTATAATCGCTAAATCCTTCGCATGATATATTTTGGGGAAGACAATTGCCAAGTAACACGAACCATACCAATTGTCAGGCAGTTTTACATAGGCATTTCTTCCGCATACAAAATATACATTAGGAATAGCTTGCATCCCTTTCATAAAATCCTTCGTATAGTACTCTAATCGAAAAGCATGTTCGCAATTTACTTCACCTACAAATACACTCTCATAATATGTCTTGCTTCGAGTTAAACATAACTTTCCTTTCTGCGTTCTATCCAATGCTATTGGACCATTGCTACCTTTCTTTTTATGTGCCTTCTCTTCTTCCGTCCAGTCAGTTTTCCACTGTCCTGACATTTTTAGAATCTTCTGCCTTCTGTATCGGTCATCTACCTGTCCTATGAATTTCTTCTCTACCTCTGACACTTTGCAAGTCAGATTATTTCTGCGTGCGTATGATGTATCTAACGTATCCCAAGGAAGAAAGAATTTGGCTAGTCTATCCTCCTTTTTATAATAGTCCCACTTATTCATTTGTTTATAATTCGGAACTTCAGGCAGTACCGAATCATAATTTGAAAAGTAGTACTCAAATCCTTCTCTACCATAAAATATACTAAGCAGTAAACTACATGTTATCCCATAAGTCAGTGGGAGATGATGATATCTGATACCTTCGTCTACAGAAGCCGGCAATTGCATACAAACGTAGCAATCTTTGGCCCCCATGGCATCGATATATTCGTACAATAGTTTGGCATATGCATTTGACCTAAAGTTTCCCTGTGACTCGTCTACGTGTAACCTACGAGCTTCATCTGCCAGTAACGCCTTTTCACGAATTACATTGCTCTCCTCCTTCTTCCCAACTAGAGCAGGTTTCAAAGTCGTTACAGGCTTTACATCTGTTATTTCTTTATCAGTTTCATTTCCTACTATGTATGATATGGTCACTACTGTAATTATGAGGAAAAATTACTACTACTATAAGTGTACCTACTATGCATTTAGCTTTTCGGTTTGGGTTGCCGTTCTCCATGTTGTCAAAACAGCGTAACTCCTTCCTTCGTGAAAAAGTTTTTCTTCTTCAGTTCTTTACTTGCTTTGTTTGATTTCTCAGTTTGTAAAGTGCTCTTTATCAACAAAAGACTCTTTTTCGCAACAATGTCTCTTTATCTTTAACAACGGACAACCCTAACACTTCTCCGTCCTCTAAATGTAATCCCTAATTTTATTCTTCTTTCCACTCAGCGCTAGGTTATCTTCTTCTTTATTAGCTTTAACAAAAGTCTTTATGCATCTACAATTATTCTCGTACCTGCAGCTTTCACAACAAGTTCCAATAATTCAAAACGAACAACTTTTTCTTCTTCTTCTGGAATTTGATGACCAAAAGTCGGAAACTGTAATCTATTTAGCACTAGGCCTTTGATCCGACTTAGGTATGGGGTATGGGAAGTGTGAAAGTCAGCAATCCTTCAGTCTCGAGTCCAGGCGTCAACATCCATATCTCCACTGCCACAAATGGATCGAGGTAGAGTTACTTTCACTTCTCTCACTCTCCCAGATTTCTGTCCCCAAGACATCTGCTAGATAAGTCCACTCTGGGGTGGCGTACCTTCGGCAGGGCACACGTTCCCTTCTCGATCTTCTTGGACTCTCAGTGCCTGAGTCTGTAGTTTCTTCTTCTTGATCCGATTCTTCAGCGATCGGGACAAGAGTTTTCTCTTGTTGTGCTTTTAAGCTTGGCCTTTTCCTTCTCTCCGGCCAACTAGCTTCGTCACTCCTTGTCCTCCTGCTCCTTGTTCTTGGACTTGTCTCTTGGTCACTCTCAGCTTGTTCAGTATCCGATTCGATCTCCCAGTTACTTTCTTCTCCTGAGGCGACTTCGGTCTCACTGGTGTCTTGACCTTCGTCGACTTGTTCCGACACAGGCTCAGCCTCTTCAATCACCTCTACAGCTTGGCTTTCCCCCTCTATGGCTTCTCCGCTTTCCGCTGGATTCTCATCCGAGAGAGGAGCTGTTTCTTCTAGAGGTGTTGGCACTCTTCGGGTGTGTGAAGCATGTATCCAGTTTGGCAGGCCTCCACACTTTACTGCAGTGTTCGTGACAAGTATGACTTGAAATGGTCCTCTCCAGCGCACGTCTAAGCAGTTCTTCCTGACGTGTTTTTTCACCAAAACCCAGTCCCCCGGACTCAGGTCATGGCACAAATCTTGTGCTGATGGAACCTCTGCAGCCTGGACCTGGAGGGACACAGAATTAATGGCATCAGATAGTCCCTTGCAGTAGTCCAAGATCAAATCGTCTGTGATGTTCAATAACGCTGCAGTCGGAACCGATGGCAATCTCATAGCTCTCCCCATTAGCACTTCATGTGGAGAGAGACCTGTTCTTCTATCTGGTGTGCTACGTATGCTCATAAGAACCACTGGAAGTGCGTCTGGCCAATTCAGGGACGTTGATGAACAAACTTTGGCAAGTCTGGACTTGATTGTGCTGTTGATCTGCTCTACAATCCCTGAAGCTTCTGGTCGATAGCTGCAATGGAGCTTCTGATCGATACTCAAAGCTGAACATAGCATCTTCACTATTTCACTGTTGAAATGAGTTCCTCTGTCCGATTCCAAAGAGGATGGCACCCCAAACCTCGGTATCAACTCTCTAAGTAACAGTTTTGCTACTGTAAGTGTATCGCACCTACGTGTAGGGTAAGCTTCAACCCATCTAGAAAATATACAGACTATCACTAAAACGTATCTGAGTCTGTTGCATTTAGGCATTTCTATGAAATCAAGCTGCATCCTATTGAAAGGCCCCCCAGACCTTCCTATGTGACTCAGTGTGACTGGTGTTCTCTTTCCTACATTTAGTTGCTGACAGATCGCACATCTCTGACATACTGCTTCTGCCGCTACTCTAAACTTAGGATTAAACCACGTTTGTCTGAATACTCTCACCATGGCATCTCTACCTATATGTGCTGCTCCATGCAATTTCCTTGCCATTGGACTAACAAGTTCATTTGGTAAAACTGCTCTCCCATCTGCAGAAATCCAAAAGTTCATTTCACTTTTTGTACACCCAGCTGTTTCCCAGCCCTTTTTCTCATCATCTGGTGCATTTTCCTGAACACTCTTTAGCTCATCCCACGTATCTACAGTGTCTAACAACATTGTCAATTCAGTTCTTTCTTGGATTCCCCCCACTTTTACCTCAGTGTGAGAATATCCTTGTTCTGCGCAGTAACGCGCTACCTCATCGGCATAGCGATTGCCTTGCGACACAAAATCTACGTTTTTCGTGTGCGCAGCACATTTGACGACCGCAATAGCTGATGGTCCTTGCAATGCTTCTAACAGTAGTCTCACGAATTCTCCATTCCTAATGGGAGAACCCGAGGAGGTCATGTAACCTCTTTGAGACCATAACTGCCCATAGTCATGAACTACCCCGAAACCATACTGGCTATCGGTGTATATGGTGACTCGAAGTTTGTTACCTGCTAAACAGGCACGCGTCAAAGCAATAATTTCGGCTACCTGAGCGGAATGTACTCCTTCCAGGCAAGCGGCTTCTACAACTCTGGTAATTGTACAAACTGCATAAGCTGCTCTCAGCTGACCAATATCGTCTCTTACGCATGAACCATCAACAAAGAAAATTTCATCGGGGTCAGTCAATGGCTCATCTACGATATCTGGTCTCGGTTTGGTGCATAGTTCAGTCACATCAAGGCAGTCATGATCTGTACAAATTTCATCATCCACTTCATTTGGAAGTGGCATCAAAGTTGCAGGATTCAAGACGGAGCATCTCTTTAGGGTCACATTCTCGGCAGCCAATATGACCTGCTCGTAGCGTGTGAGCCTGCTATTCGTCAAATGCTGAGTCTTAGTCCTGGTCATTAACAATTCCACAGAATGCGGTACATACACCACTAACTGATGTCCCATCACCACGCTTTCAGAACGTTCAATGCTGACACCCGTTGCAGCTACGGATTTAAGACATCCGGGCAACGCTGCGGCTACTGGATCTAATGTAGCCGAAAAATACGCTACTGGCCTACGCGCATCGCCGTGTATCTGGGCCAAAACTGCTAAAGCGCATCCCTCTCTTTCGCAGCAGTAAAGCAAGAATGATTTTGTGTAATCCGGCATTCCTAAAGCCGGGGCACGACACAAGTCCTCCCTCAGCTGCAAAAACGCCATCAAACAATCTTTGTCCCATGGTACCGGATCACTCACTCCCTTGTGCGTCAGTTGTAATAACGGCTTTGCCTTCAGTGAGAAGTTAGCTATCCACTGTCGACAATAACCGACCATGCCTAGAAACATCCTGACTTCTCTTTGTGTTTTAGGCGCGTTCATTTTCATAATCGCCTCTATTCTGTCTGGAGACACCTTCCGTTTTCCCTTTTCAATCCTATGGCCCAAGTATTGCACTTCAGTAAGACAATATTGCAATTTACTTGGAGACACCTTGTGTCCGTTCTCGGCCAAGTGATTTAGCAATGTGATGGTGTCTACTCGGCAAGCTTCCTCAGTTTCTGACGCAACTAGGAGGTCGTCTATGTACTGGACCAGAACCGACTTCATAGGCAGTACTAGACTTTCAAGATTTTTCTTCAGTAGTTGGTTAAAGATCGATGGGCTTTCTGTATACCCCTGAGGGATACGACACCATGTTAAAACGCGATCTTAAAGCTTAAAAGCGAAAAGATACTGGCTCTCCTCATCTAAAGGTATCGAAAAGAAAGCCTGGCATAAATCTATCACAGTAAACCATTCAGCTTGGAACGGTATCTGAAACAATATCACTGATGGATTCGGTACCACTGGACAACATGAGACAACAATATTATTAATCTTTCGAAGATCCTGTACTATTCTGTATTTTCCACTAGGCTTCTGCAAACCCATAATCGGGGAGTTACATGGACTACCCACGATCTCCTTCAGTATTCCCTGTTTAATCATGGATTCGATCACAGGCTTTATTCCTGCAATCGTCTCCGGCGTCAACTTATATTGTGGTGTTCTTGGATACTCAGCATTGAGTCTTACCAGGATTTTTACTGGTTCTACTCCTTTGATCAATCCTATTTCTTCTCCAGTAAAATCCCACACCTCAGCTGATACCTTCTCCCTCAAATCCTGTGGAAGTTCCTCCACTGTTAAGGTAGGATATAGTTCCACGCATTCCTGCGACTTTACAACCTCAAAATCAGCATCCTCATCGTTGGTCTGTACTTCTACTCCTTCAGGTGTGCAATGTATTGTGCAATTCAGTTTACACAACAGATCTCTTCCTAGTAAACACACCGGACTAGAATCACAGATCACAAACTGATGTTCGTCACTGTAATTCCCTATCTTCACTGACACAGGTTCTGTCAGAGGATTCGTCATCCTCTTGTTTGCGACTCCTACCACCTGAATCATCTCTCCCGATATTGGCAGACCTGGGACTACCGCTGATCTCAACGTGGATCTAGTGGCCCCCGTATCCACCAAAAAGGTCGTAGGACATCCAGCTACTTCGGCTTCTACGTATGGTCCTCTCTGATCTACCTCCAGGGCTGCTCCTAGAGTACAGTCTTCCTCCCTATTCACTCGTTGCCCTGTAAGAGGATCAACGTAGTAGCATTCTTCTCCTCCTACGAACAATGGCATTTGTCTATAGGTTTTCCCTCCATTTGCAATGCGAGGCGGTTGAGGAAACGGGGCTCGAGGAGTCTGAGTCCCCCCTTTGATAAACTTTCCCTTCGGGACTGTTGCTCCCTTAACCACGTTGTTCTGTGCCCCTTCCTCCTCCTGTTCTGTTTCCCCTATTTCAACGTTGTAAGGACACTCGCGTCTCCAATGTCCCACCTCGTTACACTGATGGCACCTCGTTGTCTTTTTCAGTGTCGCAATATCTATTCTCGGTCTCGGTCTTTCTTCCTCATCTCTGCTCTGGTTATTCTGTTTCTTTGCTGGCGTTCCTGTTCCCTGTTGCCGCTGTCCACCCTTTCCAGCTGCTTGCATTTGTACCAGCATCAATTTTTCCTTGAGCTTCTTTGCTTTCGAATCTATCTCATCGCTACAGTACCTTGCATACCTCAGAATCTCATCTAAGGGCTTGTTCTGCCAACAGATCAAATGCTGTTGAATCATCAAGCTTATGTCTGGTCTCAATCCGAGAACAAACTTAGACACAAACTGTCCTATGTCTTTAGGATCCATTACGTCTAACCCACTGTACTGTTTGAATGCTTTCAGTAATCTCTCATAGAACTTGTGAACTGTCTCTTTGGGCTCCTGAGTTATTCGATCTATCTTAACCCAGTCTATGTCTTGCACCGGTACTTTCTCCTTTAGGCATGTTATTACTCTCTCGTATTTTTCCATGACCCTATCTGATGGACCGTTCGTCTGGGTATCTCTCGGCGGCTCACAAGTGGGCCATTCAACACTAAGTTTGCATGCCGTCCACAAATCTCCGGGTACTACGATATCAAACAGTGTGTTCAAATCGATCCACAATACCTTAGAGATTTTCACGAATCTCTCTACCTGCTTGTACCACTCTACGGGATTCTCTCTAAGTTTTGGGAAAGAATTAGTGAATGCCGCTAAATCCCCCCTACTCCAGGGTACATGGACGTAGTTTCCGTTCGCGATTTCTCGCAAAGGGAAAGCTTCCATTCGCATTAGGTCTGTATCCTGGGACTTCACAAGTGCACTCCTTCTGACAGATCCCCTCTTGGACCATTTTTCCTCCCATCTATCCAGATCTCTCCATATTCTAATACACATGATCAGTTCCCTTATGTGTACTCTTAGCCCAATCGTCCTACGCTCATCCAGATCTCGATCCGTGCAATTCAGCCTATGGTTGGCCTGTAAAGCTTTAGTTTGTGACATGTCTATCATATACTTTTCTGCTAATTCAGATAACTTTTCATGAGCTGCCCTTGCTTTTCGAGTAACATCCTTGGATAAAAACAGTATCTCATCTGGATCGTACAGCTCTAACCTTTCTATTGCCACCGTGCCGTCAATGATTTCATCCAAGTCTGATTTTAAACTCATTACATCTATCCGTCTTGCTTTTATTTCAGCTCTCAGTACGTCAGTCCTAGGTTGTTCGCTCACATCCCTCTCACCTCCACTATGCGCCCTACGCCTAAGCACAGGTGAGTTATGAGGAGTTTTTCTTCTGTCTCTTTGTTCCCACCTCTCTAGATCCCAAGCTTTTCCATCTTCCCTTGGGGTGTGGTGGAACATTGCTCCATTCCCCATCACTACATTCCGTCTTTTCGGCTCGGTTTCTCCAGATACAAGATAAGATCCTCCATACTGTTCTAAACCGCTGTAACTCGCTTGCTGTCTGGTGTCGCTCAACAAACGATAAGGTCCTTCATGGCCCTCCATGCTCCCGCGATCTCGTTCGTGATCACCGGATGTATGGCGAGACGTTTCACGACTCCCTATATTTTCATGGCTTCGTTCTTGATCACCGGACGCATGGCGAGACGTTTCACGACTCTCCACGTTCCCGTGATTCCAATGTTGCACATTTTCATCCGGGGTATGGTGTGTGCATCTGAAAGTATTTCGGTACTCCTGCGTCCTTCGTTCCCCCTCACTAAAGATGACGCGAGGCACTTCCCCACACCCTGCACTTCTGTCGTTGCACATTTGCCTATTGCCACTATTAGCAGGACAAGTATCTCCTCTACTTCCTTGACTCCCTCTCTCCCACTCCGGGCTGCTTTCGCCAGCTCCACAATGAGAGAGGATCCTGTTATCCTGATCTCTACACTCTGCTCCTGTTTCTAAGCTTTTATTCCGAATCTCTTCGGCAGTATCCCATTCTTTCAGGTATTCCCTTAATTCCTTATAGGATTTCGGTTTCGGTCCCCTCAAATCCATTGATCCTCTTCGATCCCCTTGTTCTATCCTGGGACCCGTTGCGGAATCTAATGGGGTACTCCGACTCACTGGTGCTAGTATCTGCCTCTGAGGGTTCATCGTGTTGTTCCTATTCTCCATCTCTGCCCTTTCTCTGCCCCATCTTCCCTGTTCCTCCTGCTGGACCCCCTCTGGGTTGTAGATTGACACTATAGGGCCTATGGTAACAGGTACTTGTAGAGCATCTGGCATTTGGTACGACCCTGCATACTGCGTTTCTGGCACCTTCTGGACCACGAATCTTCCTACTACTCTCTGTTCGGAACTAGATTGAAGTACTTCCTCACCTTTCTTGGTATCCCACTCTGTTACTGGGATCGATTTATATTCCCCCCATCTAGCTCCGTCCTCTTGTTGTAGTACGGGACTTGCGACTTCGCCGTAGTACGGAGGTGGTCTATCTGTTAATAACCTCTCTATCAGATCCTCCTCTGTCTCGCTATCCTCGTCTTCTTCTAGAGGTTTCTTTTCTCCCGTGGCTTCTATCATGGTGAACAGTTTGTCTGCTTCTATCTTTTGCACTCTCCACTTCTTAGCTTCCTCATCCCATTTCGCATCCTGCACTGCTTTTACTGATCGTCTCACTCTTTCTTGGCGCCTCTTTAAGCTTTTTTCGTGTGCTGCTCTAAACCATGCACTAAGTGCTTCGAACTGTGTTGGCCTCGGTAGAGGTCTTGTTGCAAGCATTACTGCTTTCAGTTGGTTCAACACTTCTAGCTTAAACGTTCCGAATCTCGGAAACGTCAGTTCCTTATTCCCTTCTGTGAGCTTATTCCACTCGGAGATCCATATTATCGAGTGTAAGCCTACATTCACTGCCATATGGTAAGCTGGTGTGCCTTCTGGTGGAGCTTCTTCTCCAGCATATAAGTTTCTTCTATTTCTCTTAAAGATTGCCCTTAAACTCTTAAAACACTTCATTTTCGATAATCTACGATTTTCCTTATTAATTCTCTTCCTTACTTACGTCCCGATGACAAACCACCAATCCCTGTGCGACTCTCGCTAATCAGCCTATCTCAGCGCGGTTCTACACTTAACCGACCAATCTCAGCGCGGCTCTACGCTGACGTCACTTATCCCCTCTGCAGCAGTTCCCCTTCTTTCTCAACTCGTCTCGCGGTCTTGCATGCGTCTCATTCATACACCGAAAAATGACTACTTCCGTCCAAGCGATCACTTTTCTCTGACTGTACGGCCACAGTCTAACTGTAATTGTCACCTCAACTGGCGAAACGTCTTCCCTCTGACGGTCAGACGCTTGCCTCAACTGATAGGCGGCTTGCACATACCCCACAATCCCCCTTCGCAATCCCAGAATCTTTACAATCTGCCTTCGGCCATTTGTAAACATCCGACTAAGATTTCCCATTTGCCTACCAACAATAACCCTAAGGGTGTAACAGACCCACGGGTAGCTGGAAATAGAACTCTGAAATCTATACTGTTGAACACAAGATCTATGGTTAAACACAAACACGAAATTTCTGCCCTGATCACAGACCATGATGCTGATCTTATGTTTCTAACAGAAACCTGGGCATCTGATACCTCTGGACCGGACTGGAATGACGCAGTTCCTGTAGGCTATCATGTAGAATTTGTTAATAGACAAGAAGCAGTGGGAGGTGGTATTGGGATTATTTATAAATCCCATTTAGAAGTTTTCTCATTACCCGAGCTTGGTCTAGAAGCAGAAGCCATGAGCTTTAAAATTAAAGAAAATAATTGCATTATATTTTCGGGCCTACTCGTATATCGCCCCCCTGGTCTGAGAACACCTTTTATCAGAGCACTGCACACCTTTCTTGAATCTACATCTAACTCCGCCACATATACCGTTCTGGGTGATTTTAATTTTCACTTAGAAGCAAATAATGACTCTGACTCAACTACTTTAATTGACAATTTTTTAAGTTTTGATATGTCTCAACTAGTCTCAAACCCCACTCATATCGCAGGACACACCCTTGATGGCATTTTCACTAGCAATAACCATATCAAAGCTATCTCTACCAAAGCAGTCCCTTGGTCTGATCACTATGCTATCTTTTTTAATATGTCTCTGACTGAACGTACACATCATCGAAGAGGCCTTATGCTTCCCGAAAAGACACGGCCTTGGAACAAGCTTGAACCCGCCCTTCTGGCACAGTCACTTGCAAAAGATCCCCCTGCTCTCGATACCGGCAACACCAATTTAGGAGCGGCCAAATTCCAAGATTGGATTCAGCAGACAGTTGACGAACTAGCCCCTGTAGAAATAAAAAAAGCCAGAAGACGCTGTGCCACTGCACCTTGGTATTCCATGGAGGTGAAACACATAAAACAAAAATGCCGACGACTTGAGCGGTCGTGGCGCTCGGATTATTGTGTTCAAAACAAACAAATCTACATCAAAGCCCTACAGGAATACAAAACAGCAATAGTGCAGGCTAAGTCGGCCTATTTTACAAATAAAATCCAGGCAGCCTCCAATACCTCAAAAGAACTATTTAAAACTGTCGCTCACCTCACTAGGACCCCCCGCGACACTGTTTTTAGCCCTGACCAAAACTTCGTGACTAATATTGCTACCTTTTTCCAACATAAGGTCCAGACAGTTTATGACGACCTTAGCTCATCGGCATCAATCTCATCTAAGGAGAATAATGACACTGTCCCCCGGTCTGGTCCTAGTTATCCCTCCTTTCCCTTATTAGAGGAGTCACAGGTGGCAGACCTCATCACACAGATGAAATCAGGGTCTCCATTAGATCCCTGTCCACCGCGTATATTACATATGGTTCCGCTGACAGTGGCAGCTGTTCTGACCCCCTTGATTAACAACATTATCATCTCAGGTGTTTTCCCTATCAGCTGGAAAAAAGCATGTATTCGACCAATCCTGAAAAAGGACTCATTGAACCCAGCCGAACCAAAGAACTATCGACCAATATCCTGCTTGCCGCTACCTGCCAAGATTCTCGAAAAAGCCATCAACCTAGAAATGATGCGCTATGTTGATCATAACAAACTTCTAGACCCCTCCCAACATGGATTCCGCCCTTCCCATTCAACGGAGTCGGCCCTGATTATGGCGACGGAAAATATTCGACGAACTATGGATGAGGGCGGCAGAACTGCCCTGATTTTACTTGATCTCACAGCGGCTTTCGACACCGTGAACCACTTAATCCTGTTAAACAGACTAAAAACACTTGGTTTCACGGACGCTGCCCTAGCCCTCTTAACATCCTTCTTGGACTCTCGAATCCAACAAGTGCACTGGGAAGGTCTTACATCTGACGAATTCTCCCTTCCAGGTGGGGTCCCTCAAGGATCGGCACTATCTCCCACCCTGTTTAATTTATATGTCACCCCCTTAGCTGCCTTAGTTCAATCCCATGGTCTGCAATTAGTATCCTACGCTGACGACACTCAAATAGTAGTCTCTGTGTCCCAGTCCATTCAAGCCACTGCGGAGCGCTTTAAGAACTGTCTTCTCAGTGTTAAAAACTGGATGAGCCTTAACTTTTTAAAACTAAATGCAGACAAGACCGAGATAATTGAGTTCGGTCAGAAACCATCGATCTGGAACAACCTCTGGTGGCCCCCAGAGGCGGGCTCCTGCCCAAGTCCAGCAGAAAAGGTCAGGAACCTTGGCTTTCTGGTTGATAAAGATCTATCTTGTAAGGCTCAGATTAACCAGGTAACGTCTACCTGCTTCCATACCATCAAGATCCTTAGGAAAGTTTTACCTTATATCCCCCCCACATTGCAAAAAACTGTTATGGGTGCCCTGGTAATGTCCCGAGTGGACTATTGCAACTCTCTCTACTTGGGCACAGGAGAAAAACAACTGAATAAGCTGCAGGCAATTCAAAACGCCGCAGCCAGGGTTCTGATGAATCTACCCTATCGTCACCCGACATCTAAAGTCATTAGGAAACTTCACTGGCTACCAGTCAGGTGTAGAATTCAATTTAAAGCCCTCTGTCTGGCCCACAGATCTGTGCACGGTACGGGATCTGACGATCTTGCCAAGTTACTTCCTCGATATGTGCCATCACGTGCGCTGAGATCAGCCGGTCTTGATCTTATCTGCCAACCTAAAATAAGAAGACAACGCTGGGGTGGCAGATCTTTCTCTTACCAGGCTTCCAGACTGTGGAACTCTCTACCCCCTGCACTACGCTCACAAAAATCTAAACTTTGTTTCAGAAAAGCACTGAAAACCTGGCTCTTTTCCTCGTATTAAGACTGGCTCACACTGCTCTCTAGTCACTTAGCGCCAAGACGCCGCGGCATTCGAGCGCTTTACAAGTACTTCAGTCAGTCAGTCAGTCAGTCAGATAGGTTACTTACACACAGTAAACGTACGACCAGCGTGCGTTTCTCATACACTCACTCAAACGCTCCCCCTATCATCGGTCTGCGGGCGATCAATGGTACCTCATGACCCCCTTTAAATAGTAGACAAATTACTCTGGGTGTTCGATACACCCGAACCACTTAAGCCCTCTGGACATAAGATTTTATCCGGTTGCGCGCGCTCACAACCTTCCCTCAATCACACTACAGGCATTCAACTCCGCTTGACATTACAACATAGGTACAACATAAAACACCGCAATCTTACAACGCATGACCCTTATACTCACTCTCGACCGACTCTGCTGCTTTTCTCTCGACGCACCGTCAGCACCTTCTTCGGCAGGGATTCTTCTTCTGGTCGTCGATGACTAGGGACCTTGGGGATAATCTAGACCTGACCTAGGTTGTCTTCCTCAAGAAGAAAACCATCTTTCTCTGCTACCAACTGCGGGGAATGAGATTTTAATATCTTTTATGATCAATTTAATAACTTATCTCATTCGTCAATTTTGGACCGGTTGTTTTCTGTCATTGAGTAAAAGACAAACCCCGCATAGGTTAGATAAACCCCATAAACTGACGCAACTCTGAAGAACCACTTACGACTGATAAAGTTTAAAAGGTTTAATATAAAATCAAGAAAAGTTGCAAATACAATCCTCTCAGGATAAGATTCAACGTAAATACAGAAACTAGAAAGAACATATATTCCCTAAAGAACCTCAATCTACTAACGAATACAATTAAGTCAGTTCCGGAATCAACAAATTAAAAGCAAAGATATGATGTGGTTCCGTTGCGTCATCTACAGAAAGAGAAAAAGAATCAAGTTAAATCTGTCCCTACTCTATGCTAGGTGACATCCCTACTTCGCAAGTTCCTTATACCCTAAAAAAAGGTGTCAGCAGTTTGACTTCCAAAGAAGATCAAACTCTCTTAGCCTCTAATAAGGTAACCTATGTCGAGAAGCAGTTCCCTCTCTGCCTACCCATCCGCTCTCTAAGGGTCCTCGGCCTACTGCTCTCTCGCGCTCTCTGATCTCTCTCAGTGCATCTGCTCAAGTCATCTGCTCTCTTGCTAACTTGATCGCCTTCGCCTTCGCTCGCCTTCGCTATCTTCTCCCCGGGGTGCTGTCCCTAAAATACACAATCACAGTGTGGGTGGAACGCCCCTTCGACGCCCACCACGGACTTTCCCCCATGATGTCATTTTCTAGCTCTTTCCATTGCTTCGTCTCTTTGCGTCGTCCGTTAAGTTGACCCTGCTTCTTAGACGCCATCTTCATCTTCTTGCTGGTGACTCCATTTGACACTTTCGGAGCAAAATCTATCACCTTATCAGAACTTTACTCTTTATGACTATGTACGTAACCTTTCTTGGTCCTGTGAATGGTCATTTCAAAACAAGACTCAAATTCCAAGCGTCTCCTCTCACGTTTAGGCAATAAACTTCGTCCGGCATTGTCACCTTAAATCTAACAAGAACTAGACTCTTTGGCTCGCACATTCACATCAAGGCTATTCACGACTCTTGTGAGCCCACTAAATTACATACAGCGGACTACACTCCTGCGAACCCTTGGTCAGTCAGGTTATAATCACAAATGACCTAAACTCTACAACATTCCTACAAACTTCTTCTACACAGTATAACCTCTAACACACATTTATATATGATCGCATTTAGCAAATCCTTTGCTTATATGCGAATACATTTTACATAGAATATAAATTTCATACTTAGAACGTAAAGTTATATTCTCCTTTTACATCGTTTATATATGCTCTCTGCACATTTCCCCATATTACATTTCTCGCCGTTTCTGCATTTAAAGTTACACACGTACATGAATTCTACTTTGCACGTTCTACAGTTCATAAACATTTCTACATTTCTACATTAGCCCACTATGTATACGGGCCTTCTAAATTATAGCATTTCTTAACGTAAATACAAATACATTTCCTATTATTCATGTTACATCTGTTAACTTTATGCTATAAGTGTCAACTTCACGCTACGGTATACGTTTCATTCCTACGTTTATACGATATGCTTCTAAATATGGCTCGGATATACATTTTATTCAAATTGCGCTCTCTCATGCCCATAATTAAGTGTGTACGAGTGAATGAAATTGAGTCAGTAACAGGTAGTGAAAGAGGTTGTGTGTGATTTAGGCCCAGATTTACTATGTTCTGATGCAAGGCAACACTGCAGCAAAGTTGTTGTGCTCACTTGCTTCAAAGTGAGAGAGAAAAGATAAGGTGCATTGTTTCTTTCCTTGTGTGTTGGTGCACTTTCGGCAGCAATGTGCGAACATGCGCACACACCCTCCTTGGGTCATAGTGCAAGGTTGTGTGCATTCTCTGAAGCATAACGTTTGTAGTGGGATAGTCCCTTCTAGACATAAATCTGCTATTCAAGGCTTTTCCGACTTTGCATGTATGCTATACCATGTCGCACACCTGCAAAGTTGGAAAAACAAGCAGACATGCTAAACAATTCTCTTTATGTCTGCTTCGAGGAGTCATAAGATTTTTGTGGGAATTGCTCTCTACCAATGTTTGTAATTATGCATTTGCATCCAAACCGATAGGTGTCTGCATGGGCACACCCATGCACCACCCATAGAATTTATTATTTATTTTATTTATTTTTTCAATTTGTAGGGCGCAACAGCTACCCAAAAAGGGTTTCCCGGCGCCTAGATTCAGCTAGTAGAAAGACAGGAGAAGGAAGGAGGCTATTTGAGAGTTATTGATCAAATAGCCAGGTCTTGACATGCCTTCTAAACCTGGCGTAATTTTCCTCCTTTCGGATAAATGGAGGGAGGGTGTTCCAGAGGGCAGGTCCCAGGTGTGCAAAAGATCTGCCACCTACTCTTGCCAGTTTGAATCTCGGCACACAAAAATTGGCCGCTGATTGCGACCGAAGGTTACGCTTGGGAGTGTAAGGGTGGGCTAGAGCTAGGAGGTATTTAGGTGCCGTGCCTGCTTTAATTCTGACCATGTAGTTCAGGGCTTTAAAACAGATTCTGTTTTCAACCCTGAGCCAATGAAGTTCCCGACGATGACTTGAGACTCCAGTGTTTTTTGGAATATTGCACAGTAGGCGGATTGCTGCATTCTGGACCAATTGTAGTCGGCCGACTACTGCTTTGTTAGCGCCCAGGTACAGAATATTGCCGTAGTCAAGCCGGGATGTTATAAGGGCGTTGACTACGGTCTTTTGTGTGGCAAGAGGCAGCATCCAGAGGATTTTCCTCAACCATTTGACTATGGTGAGGCATAGACCAGTAACTTTACTGGCCTGTTGATTCATGGACAAGGAGTTGTCCAGAATAAAACCCAGGTTTCGAACATGGGTCACCGGGGTAGGGAAGGCGCCCATCTGATCAGGCCAATGAAGAGGATTCCACAGTTCTTGATGCTTTCCCAGGACCAAGATCTCTGTCTTGTCCCCGTTGAGTTTTAGCTGGTTACTCGTCATTCAATTCAGGATGTTTTGGAGTCCTGCTTTGAGTAGAGAGGTGGAGTTAGGACAGGATTCGGATAGGGAAAAGATGATTTGGGAATCGTCGGCGTAAGTCATCAGGGTAAGACCAGATTTTTCAGCAAGGTCGGCCAGGGGTCTGAGGTATAAATTAAAAAATAGCGGGCTCAGAATAGATCCCTGAGGCACTCCATGGGGTGCTCGTAGGGTATCCGAAGAGGCTCTTGAAGAGGTAATTTGGAAGGTTCGTTCCGTCAGGAAAGAACGGATCCAATCAAGGGCCTTTCCGCGTACACCATTTCTATGCTGTTCCTTGATGAGAGTTTTGTGGGAAATGGTGTTGAAGGCCGCGCTCAGATCTAATAGCACGAGCGCGACCGTCTGACCTTGATCAAGAAGCTTTCGAATCTGTTCAGTAACTCCTAGCAGGGCGGTTTCTGTGGAGAAGCCTGCCCTAAAACCTGACTGAGAGGGGTGTAGAAGTGAATTTTCTTCTGCAAAATTAGATAAAGCTGAGTGCATATGTCGCTCCATACATTTGGAGAAGGCAGGGAGCAGGGATATAGGTCTGTAGTTGGCAAGGATATCCGGATTTGCTGTGTTTTTTTTTTTAAAAGAGGCGTAACCATGGCATGTTTCCATAGGGCTGGGACAGTGGCAAGGTCAAGAGAGGAGTTCAGAAGGGTTACAATGATTTCCAAGGCACTGTCATCCAGTTGCTTAATAATTTTAACTGGAATAGGGTCTCTAGGAGAGCCGGATTTAATGGTCTTGAGAATCAATTTCAGTTGGTCTACTGAAAAGGCAGGCCAGGATTCCAATGTATTGGCACATGAGGGAGTCAGTTCTGAGTCAGAGTAAGAAGATGGTTCTTTGTTATTGGCATTAATGTCTAGGATAATTTTATCAATTTTTTCTGTAAAAAAGCATGCTAAAGCCTGGCATTGTTGAGTGTTTAATGGGGGTGCTTCAGCTGTAGTGTAAGCGCCAGCCAGTTCTTTCACTTTGTTAAAAAGAGGTTTTGGCATATTAGTGGCTTCCATGATGGTTTTTGAAGTGAAAGTGGCTCGTGCTTTAGCACAGGCCTTGTGGTAAAGGTTCCTGGCTTCATGATAGTTTTTTTTGGCGTCAGGGGCGTAGTTTTTTCGCCATTTGCGTTCAAGCGCTTTGCATTTAGATTTCTCAATTTTCAAGCTATCATTGAACCATGGAGCCGGGTGGCGGTGTCTGCTCCCTTTAATGTGAGAAGAGGGCAAGCATTGGTTAGCGGCATCGCTGAGCCATTTTTGTGCATCAGCCGCTAAGCTGTCCATGTATTGGCTGTTACTTGGAGGGTTGTTTTTTAGGGCCGAGTTTAGCATTCCTAAGTCCACTAATTTCCAATTTTTCCTCGATGTGTTTGGAGGGACGTGTTGCACGTTAGGGGTGGATGGGAGAGTAATGCAGAATTTTATTAAATGATGGTCAGACCAGCATATTGGCGTGGTTGCAAGACATTTTAGCTCTTTAATATTGGAGATTAAAGGGTCCAGCAGGTGGCCGGCTGTGTGGGTGGGTTCAGAGTTAATCAGGGACAAATTTAACGCTTTCAAGTCGTCAAGTAAATGTGAACAAGAGGGAATGGAAGGGTCCTCTAGGTGCAAATTTAAGTCGCCCAACAGAGAAAAATTACTTAATGTAATATAATGTGGGGTGATAAAATTGGCTAAATTAGATGCCCAATGAGAAGAGTTTCCGGGGGGGCGATATATCAGAAGGCCTGACATCGTGAAATTCGGGTTCAAGGAGATTTTGAAAAGGCCCGCTTCACAGTCTGGGATAGCTACTGGTTCCAGAGTGCATTTTAGATTTCTGTTAAAAATAATTGCGATACCTCCCCCAAGCTGTTTGTTCTTGTCTATCCTGGCAATGGCATAGTTGTCAGGAAGGGCGGCAGCAACGTCCGGTCCGGCACTGTCGTGTCACCATGTTTCGGTTAAAAAGAGGACGCTGGGGTTATTGTCAACTAGAAGGTTGAAAATGTCGTATTTGTGTTTTGGTAAAGAACGACAGTTGGTGCTGTAAAACACATATTTTATAGGCTCTTTTTTACGCAGTAGTTTACATTTCCTATGTCTCCTGGGAGTGTCAGCGTGGGGTTGACCTATAGTAGTGGTCAGTTGACAGTTAGCGCAAGAGCGTACTCCCTTTTTGTGAAGGTCAAGAGTTGTGCACTTAGGATTCAAGGTGGGACGTAGTGCTTTTAATTCCGACGATGATCTTACCATCCTGTTTTTTGCTGAGGAAACAGGCGCCTCTGCCCTATGTCCCGTCCTGGCACGGACGGGCACAGACGGGCTAGTCTTTGGCGTGTCTTCGGCGTGTCGATGGTGTGCCCGCTGCGCTCGTCTGCTGCGCTTCCGGGTCGTGGACATTGTAATAGGGAGGAGGTGGGGGTGTGGCTACTCGGGAGGGGCGTGGCCCAGAGTCACGTGGGTGGTGCCGTTCGCCAGGAAAATATATCTTCCCCAAACAGCGCTCGATTATTTACAAAGGATATCACACAGTTTAGGTTTTTAAAATCAACATGTAAACAGTGCAGCGTTCAAACAAGTAAAAGAAGAGGAGCAACACCCTCGGCTTCCGCCTCAAGGGTAACAAGCTGATCAACACCCACTTAATGCAAAATAATGCAAAGCAGTGCATTGTGCAGTTTTGCATTACTTTGGGATACTATCCAACGCGAATTAGGGTTTGGATTGGTTAGTACATCGTCCTCTAAAACTTTGCACCTTGCATCACATAGATGAAGCAAATACAATGCAAAGTGCTAGTAAACCTGGGCCTGGATGTCAATAAGAATGAGTGAGTATGAGTGAGATTTAGAATGAAAGTCAGAGGGTGACAATAAATAAGAATGGAAGTATGAGGGTGTAAGAGTGTGAAGTTAGCAACGTGATATGCCTTCCTGGAAAAATAAAATCAGGGTCGAGGGTCATATGACGTCACTTCCTGTGATGTCATTAGGTCAAAGGGTATGTGATGCCACTTCCGCTACGCCAGGTATTTTGGTGAATCCACGTCCATGCATATATCGATAGCCACATTGCCATGATATTAAGGGAATAGAATGTCCTTCGAGCACTCTGACAGCAAGATATTTGTATTTCTTCCTTCTGATCAGAGTGTGACGGTGAGGCCCGACCCTCCTAGAACTAACCTATCGGGCACATTACACCTATATAAATTGTAGGTATTAAAGTTCCTTTCCTCGTTTTCTCACAAACAATTAAAAACGATCCTTGCTCACAAGTATTTATAATATAATCTGCGTTTGCACGTCTCCAAGATTTTCTTTCAAATATTAAGCTTATTGCTACATGTGGTGCGAGGGGAACACAGCCCACTCATCAAAGAAATTGCATGAGCGGTTTGAATGTGGTTTTTCCTCCATACGAGTGCAATCACGGCTAAAAATAGAGATAGCTGAAACTGTGACTGCTTTCAATGTTGCATATAGTTTCCTCATGACTATTAGTCGAGCCCGGTGTTGCACACATTTCTTTGCTAGAACATGCAGTGTATGACGTGTGAGGACTCTTAGTAATTATGATACAACAACAATCCTTATTTTATTGCTTCCATTTTTACAGATTACGATACTGGGAAATCCCTGCTTGCCAAGCACATGGATTTACCGAGAACCTGGAGTGGTAATTCATGTAGTGTGTGGACGGTATAAATGCTTGTTTTAACCCATACTAATTAGGGCCTACACAAAACAAGGAAGTCATTCGTGATCCTTTAGGTCCTGAAGAAAGCCAGTTGACATAACAGACAGCTAAAATTCCAGGTGAAACATCATGTCAAGCAGTTAGTTAGATGTTAACCTCCCTCCGGTGATCCTGAGGATTAAAGAGCATTAACAGAATCGGGATCACCCGCAGGCATTATTACTTCTGACAGGATCCTTGCAAGTCCATTCCAAAATATGACATCGAAGTGCTTCCTCTGGCTTGCGCCCGCTCGGGTTTTCTCTGAGTGAGGACTCTGTTGAAGCAGGACACAGAAAAATTATTTGGGTCAGAGTCCTTTAAAAAAAAAAATAATAATAATAATTATAATTATATATATATATATATATATATATATATATATATATATATATATATATATATATATATATATATATATATATATATATATTTTCTTTCCACGAGTGCTGGTAGTGGAGAAGCGCTGTCGGCGGGCGGTCCGAGCCGGGCACCAGCGGTCCCAATAAACTCTTTTCACAAATCACCTCGGTAGGAAATGATAGCCCGGACACCTCTTCTGTGCAATAAATGATAGATTTAATGGCAATAGCAACGCGTTTCGGCGATTAAGCCTTGATCACGCTATATATATACTTTTTCTTTTCTTCCTGGCACGGGGTTAGGACTTTAGAGATTTAGTACTGTTTAGTCCGCTTCCTCCTGGTATATATAGGGTATTTATTTTCATGGAAGATGAGGTAACTTTCCTAAGGGCACAAAATCCTGGTTACATATTGAGAGTTTTAAATTGCAGCAGACATAAGTACAAATGCTTCATGCATGGAAATGTGAATGCAATGCACAAAAAATCAGAAGATTGCAAGTATTCCTTCAAATGATCGACACTACCCTCTCCCTCCTTCCCTCAAGGAAACCCTCAGGAGCCAGGGCTTTGAGACAATTTGATTTCCCAACTCTGCTCATCATGGCTGCTGGGAAGTGCCCCGTGGCATACGAAAGCTGCCATTGGTCACGACGCAAGCAAAGAATGCAGCACAACTGGCCCCGTTAGGCAGTAATACATAGCTATACCTGAAGTTTAGTGAGTACCTCACACCATACTATACCAGGTGTACCTAAGGTAGGGCCTGGTCAGTCAGGCAACACCCCCAAGGTTTACACAACCTGAAAGCAGCGTCAGGTGAACAAGGCAACACAACTCATCAAAAACAAGCTTAGTTATGTTACATCTGTGTCAACAGGATGAAAGCATTTGCTTGGCGCTTGACAAGTTCTTATGAAGGTATGCAACTGTGTAAAAAAGTGAATTATTATTTGTGGTGATGGTGGGACACCACAAATAAGAAAGTCAATAACTTGTTAGGTCCAGGCAAAGGTTTCAGTCATATAAACCTGAGTTCAACCCCTGGTAGCTATGGCACAGAGCAGACAGGCTTAACTAAAATAGAGGAACATTTAAGAAAGAAAATTACAACAGAATGATAAAAATCTAATAAGAGGAGCTGGAGATATGAATTGTAAAAGCTCAAAGAAAAAGTACAGCGCCAATAGAAGGTACTGTCAGCATACGACTTGGATCTAGGCATGCTTTCAGACTGACTGCAATGGAGCCCGGTTGGATACACCAAGTAGGTTCATTCAGGTCAACGATGTTACCTTCCTTCTTAGTCTCATAAATCAAAGTCAAAATTCTCTGTTGGACAAGGTCCCTCTGAAGCCATTGGTTTTGGCGGGAAAAGCGCAGGGTGATAAAAGTTCAAATTTAATGTGCCTGGAAGTGCTCTCATCAACCAAATACTTTTCCTGGCTTTGCCTGGTCAGATTTTCTTTGTTTGTACTTAGGACCTGATTTATATGTTGGTGGTAAGGGAACTCTGTCGCGACCACAACAGAGTTCACTTCCCACCAACATAATGATCCGCCCGCCTAATTTAATTTCAGGTGGCCCTGACAAGGCTACATGTCTCCAATGGCCCTGGGAAGTAATGGTCATAGGAGAAATGGCTACATTTGCGCCTGCCCAATTTAGATAGGCGGACATGTAGACACTTTTTACTTTTCACCAGGCACAACCTCGCTGTAAGGGACAGTAAAACTGTAATAATGCACCCCGCACCATGGAAGAAGACTCCGATGGCAAGGGGAGCATTTTTTTTTTTTTATTCAAAGAAGATCCTGTTTCGAGATTTTTTTTTCAAAGAAAAAGAAAATACTCTGTGCTCCATGGCTGTATCCTGTTCATGCAGTCCTGTAGTACAGAGTAAAATGCATTACCAGGACCCGCCATGATGGCAGATCCTCTCAATGGTTTTATAAGTGACTGCCTGCGTGGCGGCTATTCATACATGAGGATTGGATTTAATTCAGGCCCTTAGTCTGTTTTTTGGGGAAATTCATACCAAAGTTGGATAGGCTTGCCAATGGGGCCCACTGAACTGATTTTTCGTCCAACAGTATGAGTGCGTTCAAAACCTTGCCGGAGGCCATGTTCGATCCTCGCAAGATGACAAGTCATTGCACAACACAACAACAGCTTATTGCCCAAGTTGAATAGTTTGTTTTTCTTTTTTGTTTAAATACATTTTCATATGTACTTTACATTGGTGGTGCTCAAAGTATAAGAAATGGTGCATTGCACTTGAGGAGAGGCAAGCATGATATACTGAAGAGTCCACTCAAAATGTTAGGGAAACATGGGCTGTATGGTGCATTTGAGGAGAGAAAATTGTATAAAGACATTTATCTGCAATTTACAAATGATGTATATACAGTCCAAATTCCATGTGTTGTCGACATGTCAACCCAACCAGCAGACTAATTAGAGTAATGCAATGACTGGGTCTGGTGCTGGGTTGGGGCTTTGCTGCCAGTGAGACTAGGAAAAGGACATTGAATTGTAAATGATACATAAGCTATAAGCCTATGCAAAGAGAAACACTCTTTACCACGCATCCATTATCATGCATGCTTTTACCACACATTTCTTTACCATGCAAGTATGTATTTCTATCTTTACCACATAGTACTTTACCAAGCAAGTAAGAATATATTTTAAATAACTTAATTTTTAAAATGGTTCAGGTGCAGGTATATGTAAAGGGAGGTAAGGGTGACTTTAGGGTTTACCGGTGGGTATAGGTAAAGGGAGGTAAAAGTTAATTTAGGGTTTAGCGTAGGGTGGAGATGAAGGGAGGAAGGGGCAATTTTAATGCCCAGGAGTGGGTTGAGGTAAAGGGAGGTAATAGCAATTATAGGGTTCAGGTGAGGAACGAGGTAAAGGGAGTTAAGTATTAAATAAAAAGGGGGAATTGGAGGGATTCCCTCCAAAAATAAAATTAAGAACAAATGTATATAGGGATGGGTGCTTCCCCAAAAAACAATAACAAATAATGTGTACGTGTGTGTATAAACAACCACACACAAATATATATATACACATACATATGTACTATATATATATATATATATATATATATATATATATATATATATATATATATATCAGCTCCCAAGTTGCCCAAAGCAAGAACAGCACTCAAACGCCAGCATTTAGCTGTAGTCTTTTATTCAGGTATGCGCAGTGTCCAGTTTGCCAATTCCATTTAGCAGCGATTCCGTCAATTATGGCCTGCCGCGTTTCAAAAGTAAATCCCTTCTTTCTCAGAGACTGTTGATGGAAAGGTTTGCACGCTTGTTGCCGGTTTCAATTCCTCCATTCTTCTGCTTAATTCCACGCCCCTGAAATGGGCTGCTCATTAAAGTCTGTGGGGCATTGTGGGGAATGTAGTTCCGGAAACCAATATTGCCACAGATGGGTGCGCTAATTTCCTGCCGGATACAAAGATTTACAAGCCCTGGATGGGCCTCCGCGCAGAGTACCTGTCCTTAATCCTATGCTGGCGTCCACAAAGTAGCTCGGTAGGATACCGGGCTTCATGGCCCCCTTCTTTTTCCTTGCGGGGGTGGTGCGCGTTCGGCGGATGGACTAGCGCCTATAAATGTCAGCTCCCAAGTTGCCCTAGGCAAGAACAGCACTCAAACGCCAGCATTCGGCTGTAGGCTTTCATTCAGGTATGGAAACAGAATGGAGGCAGCACCAAGGATGAAGTAGACCAGAACCACGTAGTATCAAAAATAGATTTTCTTTTTATTTTTTCATTTACAAGACAGCCAACGCGTTTCGCTCCCCAACCATGGGAGCTTCGTCAGGGCTGAAAGCAACACAGAAATACACCAATATTAATAACACATACTAATATAACATTTATACAAAGACAGACAAGGTTAAAAAAATGCATTGGAGTTGAACTTTTGACGAGACGAGATGGCAATACTGAAAAGGGTCACAATATCAATCCTATATTTTCTTATATAAAAACATCTTACATTGAGTCTAATTATACAAACACAAAGTTGGTGCAACTCGATGATTATATAAAACATTGATAACCAAATATAACCAAATATAGAGAGCCTCAGGTCAAACAGATAAAAAGAGCCATTTGATAAAGCCCAAGTAAGCAGAGGAGAGAATAGAGAAACCTACAAGAACCCATACCAAAAGGTTATCCCATGTGGAAAGTATGCACATGTACCCACGTGCCAGTGACCGGGCCAGCGTTGACACTATACAAAAAATGGTCTCACCAAGGATGTTATCCGATCTTGAAATGACGGAATGGCGTCAGTGAAAACGTTTGACCAAAGCAGTACAGATGCTGAAAATGGTACAAAAGATTTATTTAGTATATATACATTTGTCCAGAAATCAAGCCCTGATAAGTGTTGAGGGGCGCCAGAATTCCTTACCCGATATCAAAATTGTGATATCCGAATAAAATTTTAAACACGTCAGGGGTATATAGGAAAAAGGCACGATTATCCAAGAAGGTAATATTCCACTATATCAAAAGAAAAAAAAGGGGGGATTTCAGTCAATGTACGTCAAAGTTAATGTTCAAGAACTGATTATTGATAAACCATGATAAATAAGCAGATCACGGAGACAATATTATTTATATGTACATAGGAACGACGATTCTAATTCCTCACGAATCAATTGTTATAAAATTACTCACAAAATTAATGTAAAAATTTTTTGGGCGTCCAAAGACAAGCACCACACGGCGACACTATTATTTATATGTGCATAGGAACGAAGATTCTAATTCCTCACGAATCAATTGTTATATAATTACTCACAAAATTAATGTAAAATTTTTGGCGTCCAAAGAGAAGCACAAGCGCAGACCATAATAAGCTGCCACCACAGATGCTGTAATAGAAAATGGAAAAGAAAGAGAATAGAATAAAAAGAAAATAGAGAAAAGAAAAAAGAAAAAAATGGGGAGTTGTATATACACATATATGTAAATCGCGCCCCCACACCGTACTTTTCATTAGTCCACTATGTTGATTCACAATGGATCATTAACTACTAGTCTGCAAGAAAGTTGCTGGAGTAATAGTCCTGTTGCAAGCACTTATCACCTGTATAATCCAAAGAAAACAATATTACTGTCATGCTAATTTGGAAAGAGCGGACCACATGTTTAGGAGAACGAATTCACACATAAATAGTCCAATGCAGGAAATGCTGTGACAATCTAAATCCCAGTAAGTGAAGTGTAATATGATGGCCCGTATTACATCTATATATCGTATGCGTTCCCTAATGTTTTTCCAAGTGGGAGCGTATCAACGTGACCCTGCAAATCCTCCTCCAAAATGAAAACTCACATCCCCAAAGCATGCAGACCCGAAAAAGAATGCGTTGCGTTTATAAACAAAGGCTACAAATAACGGCGCGTTTTAACCCCACCAACCTGTGAAGAAAAAATCACAATGGATAAGTTGGCAATACACGGAGCGCTTATAAGCCGCCTCCCGGAAGCTTGCAGCTAGAATGCATTTACGTTTTAAGCGGCTACAAAAAACGGAGCGTTTTAAACCCGCCCCCTTGGAAGAGAGATTTACAAAAAGTAACTCGGCAAGGCACGAAGCACTTGTAGACCCCATCCCTTTATGCAGAAACTGGCAGGGGGCAAACCGGCAAAGCCTGGTAACACCGGAGTGCAAACTCACCTAAAAGCGTCCTATTACTGCAGTGTCCCCATGACGGATTCGATCCACCATAATCGGCCCGATCGGGTGCGTTTTTAAACGCCCCGCGTATCGGTCTCATGGTATATAATTAAGAACACCTTTGTTTGTACAGGCAACATGGCAATCCCGTGACTGCAACGAGGGACGGGAAGCTAGAAGAGGGACTACACAGAGTCCTAGTGAGGCGGCCATGTTGGACTGTATTCAGAAAACCGGCAATCCTTACAGAATACACAAGTAAATCAGAACGCCGCAATTTACCACAGGGAATACTGGCCAATTATAAATATGGGAATTTATATGTATATATATGTCAATTAGGGGTATGCTACCAGAGCCCCTGAGAGGTAACAAAGACGAATGATAAGAATTCCAGTCGAATGATGAGAAAAATTGGACACATAAAGGACAAGCCCCCATTAAAAAGCATAGAAAATCACCACCTATTGTCAGTAGATTGAGAAAGGAAACCTAATAGCCTTTTAACATGCCGAGTGTAAACACCAAGAGTCACAAAACGTAAATACCATTTCTAAGTAAACATGCAAAAATTATAATCAACAACACAACAACAAAGAATACCATTTTTAAATAAACATACAAAAATTAAAATCAACAAAAACAACATTTCACAAATCATATGGACAAAAGTTATTAGCCATACTGGAATACCGTCATTTCTTTTACACATAAGACAGGATACACAGTGGGCTGCATTTGTTTCCTTTATACCTAAACCAAGGTCATGGGAAAGCCAAAAGTTAGGGTAGGTGCAGAGTTCAGGGATTAATCAATCAGGGCAAAAAGACCAAAGGTGTGTCAAAGAAATGTCACTACAGGGATAGCTCAATATTACATTATAGAAAATAATGCATCTCATTATCCGAATTGTGTCCCTGGTTGATGGCTCTAAGGCGACATATCCATTTAGCTTCCTCTCTCCTTAGGGTAAGCTCCCTATTCCCACCTCTTTTATTAGGCGGAATATGTTGAATTGCGTGGAACCAGAATGTATTGTCATTAGCATGTTCCATATTGTAGTGTTCCATTATCGGATGCCTGCTGTCCCTATTTATGATTGCCCTGCGGTGTTCTTGGATTCTCAGTTTAAGTGGTCGTATACTGCTGCCTACATATATAAGACCGCAGGGACATCCTAGGACATAAATTGTGTAGGTGGTGTTACAGTTACAGAAGTGGGTGATCCTGAATTGACGATCATTATTATATGAGAAGGTGGTGGTCTTATTTTTACCCATCTCACAAACATTGCAGGTTCCACATATATAGAAACCTGGGGGTTTTGGGGCTAACCAATTTTTGTTGCTGGGGGGAGTAGTCACATAACTTGGACATAGTTCTCTACGTAGGGAAGTGCCTCTCCTGTAAGTGATGGAAGGTTTTTCACCTACATGATTTCTCAGGCCCTCTATTTCTGTCAATAGGTGCCAATTTCTCCTGAATATGTTAAAGATTTTGTCACTATGTGATGTATATTGGGTGACAAATCTAACTCTGCTGATTTCCTTGTCCAATTTAGCTCTTTCATTCTTACTGGACAGGGTAGAATCCCTGTCTACCGTCTCAATTCTGCATACTGCTCTATCCACAGTTCGTTGGTCGTATCCTCGCTTTAAAAATCTCTGTCTTGTCACATTTACATTCTCCTTAAATGTGTCTTCTTCACTGCAAGTTCTACGAACTCTGACAAGTTCGCCAAACGGGATGTTTTTGATTACCGAACTGGCATGTGCACTAGAGGCATGTAATACAGAGTTACATGAAGTTTCCTTTCGATATAACTTACTTTGGACACGACCATTCTGTACATAGAATGTAATGTCCAGGAAGTTAATGCTGCTCCTACTATGCGACATGGTGAACTTTACATTGTACGGGTTGTCATTAAGATACACAAAGTAGTTAGCCAGTTCCTCATCAGTTCCAGACCACAAACATATCACATCATCGATGTACCTCCCCTTCAGGTATGCACAGTGTCCTGTTTGCCAATTCCATTTAGCAGCGATTCCGTCAATTATGGCCTGACGCGTTTCAAAGGTAAATCCCTCCTTCCTCAGAGGCTGTTGACGGAAAGGTTTGCACACTTGTTGCCGGTGTCAATTCCTCCATTCTTCTGCTTAATTCCACGCCCCTTAAATGGTCTGCTCATTAAAGTCTGTGGGGAATGTAGTTCCGGAAACCACTCTTGCCACAGTTGGCTGCGCTAATTTCCTGCCGGATAGGAAGATTTACAAGCCCTGGATGGGCCTCGGCACACAGGACCTGTCCTTAATCCTATGCTGGCGCTCCACAAAGTAGCTCAGTAGGATACCGGGCTTCATGGCCCCCTACTTTTTCCTTGCGGGGCTGGTGCGCATTCGGCGGCTGGACAACAGCCTATAAATGTCAGCTAAATGGAATTGGCCAATTGGGACACTGTGCATACCTGAATAAAGTTCTTTATACTTTGGGTATAAAGAACAAAGGCTTTCCCTTCCTCAGGCCTCCCCTTACACTAAACTATGAATGGGCAAGCTTCACCTCTGTCTTTTTCATGTTAATAGAGTTCCAGGAACCTCCTCAGCTGCCCTTCCTGAGTTGATATGTATCACACTCTCTACACCCAGCCCATCCTGTCATCAGGCCTAAGTCATTGTCTCTACTCTGGAAGCAGTTGTCACACCTCTTTAAGGTCAAGCACTGGCAGGGCAGCTGCTATCAGGCTGATGCAAATTACCCTCTAGGCAATAAAAAGGTACCTTTCTAGATGTTACTTGCCCTAAATATTTATTCAGAATTATCTGATTTCACCTTTGAAATGTATTTCTAATAAATATGAAAACTAGCAGTTGAACCATTTCTCTAGCTTGTCCCAAACACAAGATAGCAGAATTCATATTTAAATCTGCATTTTACTTTTCCTCATAGGACAGCCAGAGCCTTCCACAGTGAAACTCTTTTTTTGGGGCTCTTCGCTGTAGGTCATATCAACATTACATTTGTACATGCCCCACTTTTCTGTACTTGGTAACCTAGCTTGTAGGATACAAGGGCTACTTAAGTGTGACAGACAATATCAAATGGGTTATTTTGACAGGTCAGACTGCAGGTTGAAACTAAAGCAGTCAGGCAATAATAATAGACCTAAAGCAATGTTTTTATTTGTCACACTAGGTATTGGCTTAAGTGCTGCAGTCCACATGTGATATTTAACTTTTCATGTCATTGTATTTCTACACCATCTATTGTGATCTTATAAGGGAGTTAAATATGGCAATCAGGGATTAGCCAATCCCTGTTCCACATGTTTTAGGATTCTGAGCACATACACTGTGCAGCAGTGCCCCAGTATGCAGAGTATAAAAGACAGCAACAACATTCAGCAGAAAATAAGGGTTACCATGATAAAAGGGCATTTTCACACAGACCATATATAGACTCTGCTGATCAGAGAGGCAGAGATTCTGTGTGGAATATTACTACTGGGAGACAGACGACCAGAGGGAGATGACATGAATAGGAGCTACTTCTCTGAGCTTGAAATCGAAATACAGATGAAGGGTGGGACAACCAAACCGGACCCACACTCACTTTTTATGGTTTCCAAATTATTTTATTGGATTTTCAAAGAAAACACCTTACAACTAGGATGTGTTCCTTCCACGTTAACATTATTTTGGTGCAATCTTAGGACAGTGACAAACTAACCAATCTAAATAAGGAAGTGGACAGGGAAGATCAGAAAAAACAAAAACAAAGCACCATCCTATACCCCACCCTAAAAGTCTATTGTGAGACTTCCAATAGCTTCCTAGGAAGAGCACTAGTGCTTTTAAGAAATCATTTAAAGTGCAATAAGCCTGTGAAGGCAACAAAGTGCTGTTTCAACAAATGTAAGAACCCGACAATTTTCACCTCCTTCTCTGTTGCCAAGAAGATGATTCTGCAATCAATGGTAGTAGAGGATGGAAAAACAGTCCCCATGTATAAATCTAGCCGCCATCCATGCTGATCGCATTGATTTACTGATCGACCACCACAAGTCTGCACTGCACCCGCCCGTATCACGATGGCGATACGGGCTGTACCTCCAGAACCCTCTTCACCACATTGTACTTGTGGACCACTTGCATGTGTACCTCCCAATGCTGTGACATCCACGACACTATCTTTGCTCGCAGTTTGCTCAGGCAGGGGCAATTAGTTTTTGGGTGATTCCTTCTGCCCCTCAAGAGTGACGTGACACAGACTCTCACTGCTCCAACAACGGGGCGCAGGAGCACTGCAATCAGGGGAGTCAGAGGCAGCCATTTACAGGAGTTCACAGTCAAGGTTGAGTGTAGCTGAGTACAAGTAAGGGACACTAGTTTATGGCGTTTACTTTATTCCAATAATGTTTTACAACAATTTACATCAAGGGCTCATAAATATGTGCACAATCCTGTGTAGGGTCTCAAGTTGGAAGCTCGGTTTAGCAGCTGGTTTTGCTATGGCCATGTGTTGTTTGTATATAGAATTACCCTACACAGGGGTAATGAGATCACAGTGGGGCGTCAGTTACCACATATCAATGAGTTCTGCTCAAGGTATTCAGAAATATGCTGATGGTTAGACCTTATTTCCCTCTCGATAGCAAGTAGAGTCCATTCTGTATTAAAAGCAACACTAACTAGAAGGCCTCATTACAAATAGCCCAGTAAATTACAATCTAAGTTCAAATACCTATTTGCTCAAGGATCACAATTATAGGTGATTCAATGCTTATCGCATCCTGTAATTACAGGGTGTGATAAAGATTGCACCCCATGTTAAATGTCATTTAAAGATTGAAATACCAGGACATGCAGATTTAGGGTGTCGTAAAAGCCAAAATCTGAATGTTTCTCTCCATTTTGTGGGCAAAACGTGTAATACATTCTAAGTATCCCACCCGATAAAATTCGATCCATATCAGGCACTCCTAATCAGGATTGACATAGAATTTGACATCACCAAGGTCACATTACAATGGCTCATAGCTCGCCCTTCAACCAGCATCTTTTCATGCTATTAATTAGCAAATACCAACTACACACCCTGCCCTTCGAGTCACTGCCCTTATCAACCAAAGTTCAATTCCTTTTATCCTTGTTCCTAATGTTCTTCTGATCCTGCTTGGCCACTTTTTCCAGGTCCTGCTCACCTGGTAACTCCTTCCATAGGTAGCCTGTTGTACAAATCAGTTGCGGCTGGTGTCGGGGTAAAGTGGTCGGGCGAGGGTAGGGGACAATACAAAAAACAAACATACCTGAATCCCGCCGCTTTGCCGCTCTTCTGGCTCCAATGCAGGCACAGGATCCCATGCTGCTCTGCAGCTAATACTGACGCTGCTCTCACAGCATGAGCGCAGCATCAGGATTGGCCTGAGCGCCCTTGATTGGCACTCCCAGGGAGACTGCAAGCCTGTGCCTGCTGTCTACAACCCAGCAAAGCAGCTCAGGTTGGAGAGAGCTTCAGGGCGCATGGGGGTTTGGCCGGCTGAGATGGCCGACCAAACCGTCATGCGCACTGATATTAGTCCACCACTCATCCTTAGTGGCTTTCATCCACAAACCCCGCCCCCATGACTCCACAATGGGAGAAAAATAAAACGATAATAAACAGGTTGTTATCATTTTCTTTTTCAAATTTTGCGGTTGCTGGTGGGGGGGTTGGCGGGGTGCAACGCTCCTCCACCATAGTGGAGGAGTCACAGCTGGGAAACGTTCTGGATTTTCTTACTCGCCTTTTTCGGCCTCAGGCAGTGGTCTGTGGCTCTCAGGTAGCGACCCATTTCCATTTGATCAATTAAACACCGGGGGTGCTTCTATGCCCTAAGAATCCATTTGAGCAGCGGTGCAGATACAACAGTACGATCTTCTTATTTATGTGTTGATGCCCACATGGATGTTCATTACTGAGACATCATCATTTGCACGGCACTGACCATTTCCAGCAGCTTGGATAACATTGCCCATAACTCTATAGAGTCTGTTACTCCTTGGAGTCCTTTGTCACTTGACTTTTAAAAGAGAATTATTTGTTAAAATCATAAATTATTAAATCAAATTGTCTATTGAAAGATGGATACATAGAAGCAGGATAGTTTGATTGTGATTGGTAATGATGAGATTATTAGTCATGTATATTAAATCTATCTGGTACTTTCAAAAACGTTTTTAATATATTTAATTCGAGCTTGTAGTATTAGAAGATGCGCAGAGGCTCATTTTTATTTGTAAGGGGCCGGGCTAAGTTGTTTAAAGCTTGTTACTTCAGATCAATCCCTAATGTGATTGATAATATTCTTAATGCACTTTAAACTTGCAAAATATGGCCACTGTGTCGTGCCATAAAATGTAGATTTTTTCACAGCCTGCTGGGCAGAAAATCTGGATTTTATTAAGGACACAGAGACTAATATTATCCCTCCTCTTGAATTTATACCCCTCCCTATCTCATAATATATTTTACAAACTTTTACTTTCAGAATAAAAATGATTCTTCTCTTCTGGACGTTCGTATTTGGAGTTTGGTTCTTCAGTTGTTTTGATTCTCATGTTTATCCTCTTCATGATGATCTTTCTGCGCAGTTGCACAAAGAAGGATGAGAGATGGTCTCCAAGGAACTTTATACTTCTTTAGAATGTTGATTGAAGTTCCATGTCCTTCAATTGTTGCTACTGAGCTGTGATAATAAAGGAGATTTGCATAATATTAGCCTCCGTGTCCTTAATAAAATCCAGATTTTATGTTCAGCAGGCTGTGAAAAATCTAAACTCTCCCACACTTTGCCCCTCGATTTGTTCCTTCTTAACAGGTGCTATTTCCAGGAGAAAACAAATGTTTCAATAGTTTGTCCCTGCCAGCTTGATCTGTTTATACGATGACTGTGGGGGTCTGTGCCCCATGGCAGTATTTTCTTTTAATGTGTTTGAGGGGGACAATATTGTAAAGGCCTCTGACATCCACCTGCCCATGTATGCTCTATATACAACCATAAAATAATAAATGATAGTGAAGGAACAGTGAGCCCGGATGTCTGTATTTTGCCAATTTGTTATGTACCACTTTCTTGTGAAAGTCAACGCCGGGAAGCAGAAAGTTTAATACAATATAATGAAAACTCTAAGTAAAGACCCCATGTTCTGCCTGATGATTTCTACACGGCTAGGGAACAGTAACCCATATGGGAGTACATTGATGATGAAACTTTGGATATAAGTGGCATCCGAGACACCGTCCCCTTGCTAGGAGAACACCTTCAGAGTCATGGTTCTGCTTTAGATCCATTTCACGAACTGACTTGAAATTATCCCTCCCAAGCACTAAGCCATCCACAATTAGCATCTGACCTTAAACCATCATTCCCTGTCCAGGAACATGCCCTGGAGGGAAATCATTAATTTAATCAAAGTGCCTTCTCTGATGCCCTAAAAGTGGTCTATATGGGCCATCCACTGAAAATCCATAGGGCCTCATTCACAATAAACTGACGCGTTAGTGCATCAGTTTCCCTGTGCCTGCGCCGCATGGTCTTGCTACACCATATATGCCCTGGATTTACAATACAGGGCTCCATGGCGCAAGGATTAACAGAAATTCAGACGCATCTGCTTTTTTTGCGTGGGAACACCTACCCTGCATACATTATACCTCTCGCAGGTATAAAGTATAGCAGGGCTTTACAAACTGATGCTTTGGAGCCAATGCATCAGTTTATAGATATGGTGCAGTGTGGCGCACTGATTGTACCTCCGCTGCATCAAAAACAAGTGACGCGGTGCTAGGTGCTTGTAAATGAGGTCCTTTAATTCTGATCATGCCAACAATCAGAATTACAGGAGTAGCATATTGCTGGCCTTCTGTGCTAGTGCCATGCTTGCTTGATAAACTTTATTCGATTCACATAGTGTATCATAAAAGCATACATAATAAAATACAATACAGTAAAATGTATAAAAATAGATTAAAATACAAAGAGATAAAAATACAGATACAATTTAGGATAATGCAGCAATAATCTGATCACCCGATAACAACTTCCTTCGAAAAATGACAGCCCATAAAAATCATGGCAGAACCACACGTACACAGATTTGGAAGTAATTGTAAGTGTAATCAAGCTGGTCTACATTGCTTAAAATTTAGAGATTTAATTAATGACTTAATAAAATAATTTCTCAAATCTGCATAAAATGTTCAAAAGAACAATATATGCATGGTCGATTGTTTTGACACTTTGTCACAGGGGCAATGCATTAGTTCACATGACCAGTTATTGGTTTTGGAAAAAGCTCGTCAATCAGTGAAAAATATTAAGCCTAAAGCATGTCAAAACAAATCTGTGCTGGGCATTGAGAATGTTAACTACGTAGGGTGGTTGCATAGAAAAGGTAGTCAAAATCATTTGGTTATGAAAAACAGTAGGTTTAACCAATTCAGAGGACAACTTAAATTTAAACATTCCAGCTTTAGCGATTTCCTCGCAATGTTTCTCAAGGTTTCTGGATGGTCATAGTATTCGGGTTGGGCATTATCAGACATAAATTGCTTAATGAATTTTAACCATGGAATTTTTAGAGTATATTCCGAACCACAACAATCCTTTGCAATAAGACGATTGAGTTCCATATAGTCAAATGACCAAATTTTGTGCCAAAGCAAAACTAGTTGAACCTTTATCAAATCTGATAAATATGTTGCACCCAGCTCAGAATGGCATACAGAATTGGAATAGCTGTTCGGAAGTGCAAGAAGATTTAAAAAAAAAAAAAAAGATTTTTTTTGACAGCTGTAGAGTCTCCACATTTACGTATCCCCACCCATCCCCCAGCCATACATCGCAATAGATCGACATTATACATTTTAAATGGTCAGCATTTCTTTTGAATGTTTAATACCCAATTTCCTTCAAAAATTAGACAGGGCCATAACTGATTTAAAGAATTGGAGTCTTCTTGAATTTACAGCACTTCTAGAATTTCCCTCACAGTCTAATACGATCCCTAGGTACGAGAAAGAGGGTGTTTGCGGTATAATGGCTTTCACAATTTGACTGTTACAGCATTTTATGGTTCTTTGGCCTGCTTTCGTAGCAAAGGTTTTGCTTGTATTATTTGTAACCCCAGATTCTGCATGTAATTTACAAATTAATTGAGGAGGCGCTGCAGGGCCAGCGGGGTGCGAGCCATGAGCACTGCGCCATCTGCATAAAGCAGGACCGGTATGGGTCAGTGTCCAACTTGCAGCAAATCAGAGCATTTATTAGCAAGAGTGGTACCCAAGCTGTTAGTATACAAATGAAACAGAAAAGGAGTGAGTACCACCCTTGTCGAACCCCTTTTGGATACTGAAACATCAAGTACATTTACCTGTCAGACCATAGCTGACCCTAGCAGTGCGAGTTGAATATAGATATCTAAGAAAGTTGACTATAGTGATATCTACTCCCAATGAAAACATGACAGATCAGAGTATGGCATGAACTACACAGTCGAAGGCAGAGTATAGTTCGACAAAAGCCATAAACAAATTACCACGCTTAGTGTGTACATATTTGCCTATCAGCAGATTCAAATGAATAGACTTCTTTGTTGTCCCAATTCCCGGCCAAACGCTGTATTGTAAGTCCAAAATGACGTTATTACAATCAGCCCACTCCTGTAGTCTACATAAAAACATGCAACCAACCACTTTGACTAGTTAGTCTAACAGGGAGATGTGCTTGTAATGGGCGGGACAGTTTCGGTCACCTTTCCTAAATATTGGCACAATATGAGACTCGGACCAGGAATTTAGGAATCCAGCACTCTGCCAGGATCTAAGGACGAGAGTCAGGAGGGGGCCCCAGAAATCAATATGAACCCTAAAAAGATCAATCGGGATGCCGTCTGGACCCGGCGCTTTACCTCCTTTACTCGACTTTAGAGCCAAGTTGACCTCATCCAAGGTGAAGTTGAGGTCAAACTGGTAGTGACGGAGAGTGAAGAAGAGGGGTCGACCACAGACACTAATGAAGGGTAGCTACGACCGTATTCAGTTGTACTGGCATAAACATGTGAATAATAGGCTAGCCAGTCTTCTTCAATAACTGCAATCTCAACTCTGGGCTTGTTGTCATCAGTAAAAAAAAAAAAGGAGAATTTATAATACGCCAAAATACCACGTTATCATTCTTATGACAAGCATTGTGCGATTTTTCACAGGCCTCCTCTTTCAAACCTTTTTTACGATGCTTTATGGCAAGCCTGTACGCCAGACTACAGTTTTATACTTCATAGATGTTCCTAGGTGGACGTTTAAGGCCTGTTTCAAGTTTTTATGAGCATGAGTACAGGTGTGATCAAATCAGCCCTTAGCTTTTACAGCTTATCTCTTCTGATGGGAGGTTAGCCCTGCTTTGATTTCCTTGGTGATTAAATTGAATGCTTCAATGACAGTAGTAGCTGCTGCTGCCTCATTTAGGCAGGTGTCAAAAGCCCTTCTCTGGTGTTGGATTAATTGTTCTAAAATTTTAGACGGATCAACCATAGACCAACGCAAAGTAAAACCATTTACATTAGACAGTTCAATACTCTCAACTGATGAGGTGTGGTGGCAGACCCCTTGATTTTTAACAAGATGAGTATCCAACTCTAAACTCTGAGGGAAGTGGTCACTCATTGCAAAGTCATGTAGAGTAAATGTATTAACTAAGGCAGAATAGCGGTTAGGGAACAATAGGTAATCAATAACGCTGTTACCCACAATACCATTAAATGTACAGGTTACGTCAACTGGGCTATGTCCAAATTCATTGCTAAAGCCCAAGTTGTATTTGAAAAATAACTCATTGAGTTTCTCTCCAAAGTCTGTGTATAAAACGGGTGATTTCATCAATTGTAGGGGTAAACATGCCACAGACTTTATTAGATGTCAGCTGCCTTAGCTGAATGTTAACACCCCCCCCCTCCCCCCCCCCCATAAAAGGATTTTGTCTGTAGGCTCCTTAGAAGTTAGTGATTCCAAGTCAAAGTCAAGTTGACAGAAAACATTTCATATTTCTAGGTCACTGGTGTTATTATAGAAATGTACCAAAAATCAGCAAAAATGACCCTGAGAGTTTTATGGAGACAATGTGGTAAAATGGATTAGTTGACTTAGCAGCTGTATTGGAGGAAACCAGTTTATTGGAAACATAAATGCAAAGACCACCTTCAGGCCGACCAAATCTCAAAGGAGTGGCTGGAGAGTGGAATGTTTCAAAGCCATTGAGATGAATTGGCACAACAGCCCAAGTTTCTTGTACGCAAATAATGTTAAAACCTGTTGTGAAGTCTAGCCATTCTGACAAATTATGCCTACTGCGAAGCCCCGCTACATTCCAGCTTAAAACAGTGATTGCAGAAGCACTTTGGGTAGTGGGCACTAAATTTGCCTCACTAGTCGGGAAAACCGGCTTGGGACTTATTTGAGGAATTAATGAACTATCATCTCTCAATGGGCTAATAACATAGCTGGGAATTATAGGCCAAGTTACACAGATATTTTCTCTATTCTGAGTAGCTACCTTCAGTCAGTCCACACCAGTAAGGGAGGAGAGGCAGTGGAACCTGTTGGAAATCGAAATGGGGTACGTAGGAGGACAGGAATAATTCAGGTTGGATGTAGATGGTTGGAATAACGGTTGTGATTTGAGTAATGGTTGTGTCATCGGATGGAATTGTGTAGTGAGTTGTAAAGGGGGTTGATAGACAAACCCAAGTGGTATGACAGTAATTTGATCTGGGTTCAGAAACGCTGTGCTTGCTCTGCCAGGTATGATTTTAACCAATTCTGGAGTTTTAAAAGAGAGAACCACGCAATCTCATTGGAGGACCTCTGCCAACCCACTTGACCCGTATAGCCATCTTAATGTCAGCAAAAAGGGCTCCCTCTAACCCCACTCTTGTATTTAGCCAATTGAAAGATGGATCAGTATTCCCTAGTACAGTCGGCTGTGATGGTAGATTAACAGAATGTCTAGAGTTTAGACCAATATTATTAGTGTTACATTGCGGCGCTCTCATAGCATCCCCTTGTGAGGAATGACTGCCAGAATGTGGCTTTATCGTCGCTAGTAGGTCTACACAGGTTAATACAGTACATTCAATGGCTTTAAGTCTATTGGTAAGAGCACTGAAAGAAGCCTTAACAAAGTCTGTCAGAACCTGAACTGATGCTGCCAATGAGGTATGGTCCAAGGGTGCAATTGGCAGTATTTTATTACTGGTACTGGGTGGCTTGGTAATAGCTGCCTGTTTCTGAGTAAGTGCCTTCTTTTTAGCCGGTACAATTCCACCCCATGGGGCCTCAGTAGAATCATCAATGCGGCTATTAGGTGTTTTTGGATGTTTAATTGGCGGGTGAAAATTCTAGATGCATGGTGAGGTGGAGTTTGTCAGGTGCGCCAGGGCACGCACCAAGGCGGGGGGATAGGTCGGGCAATTAAGGACGCTAAACTCACATTTATCAGGTCAGTACCCCCCTTGGTACAAGTAGTTAGTGTTTCCTCCACATTGAGGATGTGTTTCTCTATAGCCCCCATTGCCCCTGTAATGTAATTCATAATAGACGAACGAGATTTTGAAGGGGACTTCGCTAAAGTAGAGCTAGGGTGTTTCCTTTTCCCCATGGTCTAACGTGAGCAGTAGCTGGTTGTCTAGATAACAAACAACAGCCTCCTTTGGGAATGATAAAAACAAAAGAACCCAGAAGGCAAAGTGGGACCAGAGAAAGGAAAACCAGCTAAAGCAAAAGAAAACCAAGTTACTTACCTGCACATGACATGCAGTAATAGTTGGCAGGGAGAGAAAACCACCACCTCCCTGAAAGCCTAAGTCAAGGGGGCTAGGAAAAACAAAGACAGTTCACCGGGAAGGGTACAGGCGGCGGTCACCTCGAACTTACAAAACCTGCCATACTGTAGAATTGCAAGTATAGAAAAACCGCTGCACATAAAGAGTGGTTGCAAGCTTCTTTATTGAAATAACAACTTTCCTGAAGAGCGCCGAGCCAGCGCTGCTAGGTGTATGCTTTTGCGCCTCCTAATGAGTTGCGCGCGCATCCCTACTAAAATGGCCGCTGCATGTCACGTCATTACGTGACGTGCAACAACTAGTAAGCGCCACTACATATCTCCCCTTTTTCCAAACAGTGAATGAGTCACTTACAGTTCGCTGTCCATATCGTAATCTCGAAACCTGGAGGGTCTCACCACAGACCTTCCGCTCCGGGTTACCCTGGTCGGGTTCACCGGGGCCCCTTGGCTCTGTATCTCGGTGCATCTTCCCTCTCTCAGCGCAGCTGCGCCCTCGTCCGTACTCCTCCTTTGTATGTCCATATCAGTTCCTTGGTTACCGTTCGCGCTTCTCTCCTCCAGTCGTTCGCCTCTCGCACTTCCCCCTTCTTGCTGCTCTCCTGCACGTTGTTCCATCTCTACTTTCGGATCTTCCATGTCCTCCATTCAGTTCCATTTTGCTCCCATTGCAAGATCTTGTTACACCTGGCCATGCGATCCTGGGACCACACGTTCCCATCACTCAGCAGGGCCGCTCGGTCGTACACTTCTTTAACTTGCATGGGTTTACTATATTTACTGTCTCCTTTCTTCTGTAGCGTTGCCAACTTTACTCTTACCCACTCGCCTTTTTCCAACTCTGTTCCTTTCACATTCTTCCGTTTGTTGTAGTGGTTGGCATAGATGGACTGTGCCTTTTCCAGGTTGGCTCGTACCACCGCGGGAGACCATTCGCTGGTGATAACTTTCTCTTTCCAAATCCGGTTGTCGTGCGCGAAGGGTTCACGGCCTCTCAAGATCTGGAATGGGCTGTATCCAGTTCCAGTGGGAGTGATTCTGTAGGCCCATACCATGTTCCCTATAGCTCTGTCCCAGTCAGTGGCGGCTGGTCCATTGGGGCGTTTGGGCGCCGCCCCCCCTGTTTTCTCGCCGTGCGAGAAGGCAAACAAAGGTAGTTATTACCAATGATAATAACTACCATTTGTTTCTGCCTTGCCTTCTCCGCATGACGAGAAAACAGAAGTTCCTGTGTGGGAGGTGTTACACGAGGGCAGGGGGGAGCGGCTTGCCCACTGTTCGTAATACTGTCTGTTTGGGCTGCCTGAGAGGCTACCCAAACAGACAGTATTTACACAGTAGGCAAGCCGCTCCCCCCTGCCCTCGCGTAACCCCTCCCACTCTCCCTGCTCTCTGTATGCTGCTGTGCTGCAGCATACAGAGAGAAATGACGTCAGTAGGGGGCAGCCGGCCGAACCTATCACAGCGCTGTGCTGTGGTGGAGGGGAGGGGAGGCTGCCTGCAGCCTTCCTGCTGCGTCACGACGAGTCAACACCACGGAATTCCAAACAGGACGACGGCGCTGCGGGAGTCAGGACCTGAAGGCGGGAAGCGGAACCTAAGGTAAGTGCAGGGCCCCGGATCACTGGCGCTGCTTATTCTGCTAAATGATCGGTGTAAGTTTCTAACTTGTAGCTCCGAGACGACAGCACCATTTTCGCTGCATATATTAAAACGGGGAACTCGTAATTTAATGTTGTGGCAGGAGCAGCGCTGAAAGTTTTCCCCCACCAGGACACTTTTTTTCTATTCCCTTTCCCTCCTGCACATTTCCACCCCCTCCTCCCCCCACACACACCTCTCCGACACCCCCCTGTACGTGCCGCACATCAGACTCGGCCCTGAAGGAACACCAAATACCAAATTGAAGCCTGCCCAGTAAAACCAGGCCAGGACAGTCAGCTCCATTCCGAGGGTATTAACTCGTAACTGCGTGGCACTGGCAGGGTGTTACCGCACGGTGTTGGTAATGTCCATGGCATGATGGCAAACATATGTTTACGTTGCACTGAGCTAGTGAGTGAAGCTAGAGAGCCTGCCCCGCTCTTAGTAGCTTGGTGTGGAATCTCCCTCCACTGTAACAAAACATTTTTCCGAACGGTGCATTTTACTGTATAATTTCTGTTATATTTTTGCTCAAAAGCCTCATGATGTTCAGGCAGTTTTGAAAGTTAACTAATGAAATAAAATACTTCAAAGTCTGTCACTCTGTCTTTAAATCCACCTCTAGGGGGTTCAGGCTACGCTCGCTCGCTACGGTGCAGTGTGATTATCTTTTTACGCCCCGCCACTTTCAAATGTCACCAGCCGCCACTGGTCCCAGTCCTTGTTGCTGGAGATCGCAGCTTGTATGGCTCCCATCACAACCCTATTAAATCGCTCCACCAAGCCATTGCCAGCTGGGTGGTAGATCGCCGTGTGTTTGATTGTGATGCCATTCCTCTGCATGAATTTTTTTCCATCTTTCAGACGTGAATTGGGGGCCATTATCACTCAGGATGGACTTGGGGAAGCCCTCTCTCACAAAAGTGTCCGACAAAAATTTCAGTATGTTTTCGGTGTCCATAGCCTCATCTACCTTTACCTCCGGCCATTTGGAGTATCGATCTATGAGGACACATACATACTTCTGGGTGCCCTGATCATTGCGGATTGGCCCTAAAATGTGTATCGATAGTTCTTCCCACGGGTTCTGCGGGGGGTCGAACTTTCCTAATGCAGGACGCAAGGGTTTGAGCGTCTTGTCAGCTCCTTGGCACTGTGGACAATCTCTGACGTGTCTCTCTGCCCTTATGTCCATTCCTGGCCACCAGTAGTTTTGTTTAGTCCTTAACTTCAATTTTCCTATGCCCAGGTGGCCCTCGTGTAGCATGTTCAGTAACTTGGTGATGATGTTTCTTGGGGGGACCACTTTGTCTCCTCTGTATGTGAATACTCCCTTGTCCCCTACCGACAATTCTTCCCTAACTTCGTAGTATGGCTTGATGTTTTCACTCACGTGTCTTTTGTCTGGCCAGCCCTTGACAATGTGCATCTTCACTTCCTTCATGATGCTGTCCTCCTCGTACGCCTCTGTCCACTCCTGGTAGCTGATGACTTTCTCCTGGTCCTCCACGAGAGCTACCAACTCCCCTTTGCCATTTGGGTCTTCCTCTCCTGGCTCCATGGCAGCTGCTCTGCTCAGGTAATCTGCTACTCGGTTCCGATTTCCTGGAATGTACTCTACATCATACCTGAACTCAAGTAGTTTCAGAGTCATTTTAGATATTCTGGGAGTGGCGTTGGCATGTCCACTAGATGTTAGCACCTTCACCAAGGGCTTATGATCTGTCTTAAGCAGGAGTCGGGTTCCCCATAGGAATTGCCGAAATCTCGTCATGGCCCACACCACAGCCAACATCTCTTTTTCGATTACACTGTATTTTCTTTCGGTATCGGTCAATGCCCGGGACGCAAAACTGATCGTCTCCATCTTCCCTTGTCCGCGATCTTGCATGAGCACCGCAACCAGCCCCTTGTCGCTGGCGTCGGTTGTGAGCACTGTAGTGCCCTGTGGGTCATACCCTTTGAGCTGCGCTGCTCCTGTGACGTCTTTCTTGATTGTCTCAAACTCACTTTGTGTCTCTGGTGTCCATTGGAAACTGGTGCTCTCCCTGGTCAGCATCCTCATATAGTGTGCCTTTGAGGCAAAGTGTACCACAAATTTGCTGTAGTACTCTGCCATGCCCAAAAATGACCTGACCTCCTCCTTGTTGGTGGGGGCGGAGCTACAGAGATTGCCTTTACGTTCTCTGCCTTTGGTGTGATACCTTGCACCCCTATCTCACGGCCTAGATAGGTCACCGACTCCAGGCCCAGTCGGCATTTTGTCCATTCTGCTGTGATGCCCTTGACTTCCAGGGTTTGCAGCACCTTGCCGAGCTTCAGATCATGGTCCATTTTGTCCCGCCCCATTACCAGGATGTCGTCCTGGAAATATTGGACGCCTGCCATGTTCCTAAACAGCTGGTGCATTAGCTTCTGGAACACTGCGGCTGCCGAGGCGAGTCCGAACGGCATGCGGCAGAACTGATAGCATCCGAATGGGGTGATGAATGACGTGAGTTTTCTGCGGTCCGGGTGCAATACTATTTGGTGGTAGGCGGAGGTCAAGTCGATGGTGGAATACCATTTGACTCCCCTGGTTTTCGTCAACATTTTGTCGATCCTTGGAAGGGGGAATTTCTCCACCACGATGTTCTTATTCAGTTCTCTCAGGTCAACACAGAGCCTGACCTTCCCGTTGGGCTTCATGACTACCACCAATGGCGCGAGCCACTCTGCACAGGTGATGGGTTCAATTATCCCTTTTTTCTCCAAGTCTTGAAGTTCTGTTTGAACTGCCTCTCTCAACGCTATGGGTACATTTCTCACTTTGTGGGCGATTGGAATGGCGTCCTCCTTAAGTACTATCTTGTGTAGGAATCTCTCCAGTTTCCCCACTGTACCTCCAAACACCTTTGGGTAGTCTTCTTTCCATTTGGTCAAATTTGGCCACACTTCTGGTTCCGTGAGCAGGATCTGTTCCTTTCCTCCTGGGTCCAATTTGATTCCCAGGTCGCCCTGGTCCAGCCATCCCAAGACGGATGGTCCCCTCTCTGAGATGTACAGCTTGCAGAATGCTGACCGGCCTCTGAACTCGAACTTCAAGAGTCGGAATCCCACCATTGGGATGCGGTCACCGTTATATGTGACTGGTCGGATGTCCAGTTTCTCTGGTTCTGGGCCTAACTGTGGTCTGAATGTTTCGTCCCACACTGCTCTTTGGACTATTGTGTAGGGGGAGCCTGTATCCGCCACTACGCTGATGGGTATTCCGCCAATTGTCATCTCTAATACAGGTTTAGTTGTCCTTTTTCCTTCCACGCATAGTACCTGGTCATATATACACAAGACTGTGACTACTTCTTCCTCTGTGGTCCCTTCCTGGTCTTCCTCACCTTGGTCGATGTATTTCACCACGCTTTTGGATGCTTTCTTCCGGCACACTTTCTCATAGTGGCCGAAGATACCACAGTGCAAACACTTGGCCCGGAAAGCAGGGCATCTTCTGTCATGTGCCTCGTGGGACCAACTTCCGCATCTGTAGCACGTTTTCTTGTTGCCTGCTTGTTTCCCTTGCGGTCCGGTGTTTCCCTGCCATTTGTTGGGTCCCTTTGGTGCGGGCCCCTTGTATTTCTGGTCTCTATGAGGTTCCTCATCATATACCCTGTTTACCATGGGACTGGGTGACGTTTCTTTCTTGGTTGCGTCGGCGCACCTACGTGCGAGTTCTGCCCTTTTGACGATGACCATTACATCCTTGAGTGTGGTGTCTCCACTTGCCCCCAGCTTGTCCTGAACGTTCGTGCTGGAGGTGTGCATCTCTATCTGGTCTTTGATAAACTCCTCCTCCCAAGCTCTATACCTGCACGTGGTCGCTAGTTTCTTCAGGGCTGCTACGTATTCCTCAATCGACTCTCCAGACCGTTGTTTCCTCTGCTGGAAGTTGAATCTGTCGACTGACACACATACAGTGGGTCAGTAGTGTTCGTTCAGGTCGTCAATGGCGTGGGCATATACGTCATCGTCCGTGCTTCCTCTCTGTTTGGGCACCAGGCTTTTGTAGATTCTGAGTCCTTCTGGCCCCAGATTGAGCAGTAGTATGCGTTTTTTTTCTTTTGGGATTGAAGTTTTCTTCATTCTCGTCCTCCAGGACCCCTATGAAGTTGTCTATATATTCTCTCCAGTCTTCCCACTTCATTAGTGGTTCCCCTGGTTTCGGTAGGAACTGGACTGGCGCTATTGCATATCCCGCTGGTGTGCTCATCTTCTCTTCCTTGACTGTGGGTGCTTTGTCCCCTTTGCTGGTGGGGCTACCTGGGGTGCCGTTTCTTCTTTACTAGGTTGCACCTGGGGACTCTCAGTGTCAGCCCCCTCCCCCTCCCCCTCCTTTGTGGTAGCCAGCTCGGTTCCTCGCGTGTGTGGGGGGGGGGGGGGGGGGGGTGGTTTGGTTTGGCGCGCTTTTCTTGGCTGCTCTGGGGTCTCTGTGCCACCTCTCCTGCTGCCTTCCCTGTGTGTAGGCAGTTATGGGCTCTGCCGCGCTCTTCAGGTGTACAGTACCTTATGTGGTGCTTACAGTCCGGGCTCTGTCCACTTTGTGCTACTCTGGGTCACTTGGCCGTGCAGGTCCGACCTCCTACAGGGTCTGGGTTAACTGAAATGCTGCTGACTCCCTCGGAGTGACCTCGTGGTGGGTCCGTTCTTTTTTTTTTTTTCTTGAGAGCCTGGTGGTCGCTTCCCGACCTCGTAGCCACTGTAGAATTGCAAGTATAGAAAAACCGCTGCACATAAAGAGTGGTTGCAAGCTTCTTTATTGAAATAACAACTTTCCTGAAGAGCGCCGAGCCGGCGCTGCTAGGTGTATGCTTTCGCGCCTCCTAATGAGTTGCGCGCGCATCCCTACTAAAATGGCCGCCGCACGTCACGTCATTACGTGTCGTGCAACAACTAGTAAGCGCCACTGCACATACCATAAGGTAACAACGATGAGTTTTTGAAATGTCCAGCCAAGATGAGGGTTCAGGGGAGCCCTGCCTCTTCCTGTCGCTGACAGGCACGGACGGGCCAGCCCGTAGCCCGGGTTTCGCTCTGGCACAGCCCGCATGCGTCCCGCGCAACGGGAGTCAGCAGTCCTTAAATAGCGCTACTCCGGTTCAGCTAAGAGTCACGCACGGGGTTGTGGGCATTGTAGTGCCCCAGCGTCTGCGTCTCATCATGCAGAAATGTGTCGGCATTCAATAGGAGAAATTTACATCTGAAGACAGATACCGAGTTTGCCGAAATCTAGATTTACTTTTGGTCACAGAACATTATGGTACATGTTAAAGGTGACAGAAGGCTAGTTATGGATCTTTGAATAGGGCAAGCACTGCATGCTACTTGGGCCAGCTTCAGCGCATGTGGCGCCAAATGCAACAATGTTTGCTGGCGCACACTAATGACCTCCTTTGCCACGAATTCCCTCACTACCACCCTCCAACAGTGCTGCGAAAGTCTCCCTACCCACTTTCTCTCGCAAGCATTTCTTTTGTTTTATAGCGTTACACAACCAATGTAGGGTGTCAGACATTTACATCGACACACATTATACAGAGACAGTGAATCATGTGTGTGTACATAAGTGCATAGGAAGGACTACAAAGTGCAGGTGTCACATGTCATCCAAACTGGTAGGCAGTATTGAGTGCTTGGTCTGGAGGAGCACAAACCCAGGATTCAAAATGTATCACTGTTTGGGGGTAGGTTTTACCAATAAGAATTGATTATTACCCAAATTAACAGTGTTTAGCATCATTAGGCTAAATTAAAGGTACTGGAAAATACCATAACTCTAACTTATACCCAGGGCAACTGAAATTGTGCAGCTGTAGCATTTTTCACATTGTTATAGATTTGCTGCGTTTGCCACGTAGTTCATCATCTCCTGCATAATCCTCAGATTTTAACAAAAAAAACTTATCAGGCTTATCTTAGAGGCAGTGTCTAAAGCATTTGCACATAACCCACAGTAATACAGTGTACGCACTACAAAAGGACATCACACCAGTTTAGAAAAAAATCCAGTATTTTTATTTAATTAATTTAAGACCAAAAACCACAAAAATCCACAATACTATATGTAAAAAAAAGGTCTGTAGTTATCAAAATAAGTTTCAAACAAAGTTCCTCGATGTCGATAGCTCCGTCTGGGGCTACCATGGCGTCATGAACAACAAATTCAAGAGGTCTGGCTGGTCGCGGGCCAGCTACAGTGTCGGGAAGACCCGCAAACAGTACCTGTGAGAAATGCAGGGCAATGAGGCCCTTGAAGTCACTTGCGATGCAGGTCGAGCTCCTCTCTGATGGAATCAGGAGCGCTGGCGCCAACAGGCGTCGGGTGCTGCAGTGCGAAGTGCAGCAGTGCGGCGTGCTGTGTCCCCAGGTTGCAGTTCGAGCAGCGGCTCGGTGGCGGCGGCGGATAGTGCCGTTGGTGAGACCAGGGTCGCGGTGCGAGATGAAGGCGGAGCTCGTCACGGTGCTAGCAGGTTACAGTGCAAGCAGCGGCGGCGGCGTTGCTAAAGCGCTGTCATCGGCTGACGAGCGGGAGTCGATGGTGCTGGCGTTGGTGAGCCAAGGCTGCGGTGCGGGATGAGGGCAATGCTTCGTATGACTTACAAGCGGGCCCTAGAACCATGGTGCAAGCAGCGGCATCGATTTTGGCGTGGAGCGGCGGTGTCGGGGAGGCCAGGGCGTCCCCGTGAAGCAAGGCGGTGCGGAGCGTGGTGCGCACAGGTCGTGGTGCGAGCAGCGGCTCGGTGGCGGCGTCAATAGGTGTCATCGGTGAGACCAAGGTCTCTCTCTGGTGCCACAACTTTGGCATGAAGTGAGGTCGCGCGGAGTGCGGTGCCCACAGGTCAGGGTGCAAGCAGCGGCTCTGTGGCGCATCAACAGGCATAGTCGTGAGACCAAGGATGCGTTGCGGCGGTGCCCTCTGCGGGGTCTTCAGGACACAGAGTCGGCAGCGGCATCGAAGACCTCGTTGAGTTGCTTTTCCTCTGATACAGCACAAAACACACAGTCACCAGTGCTGCGGGCAGAAGAGCTTGAAGTCTTCGCAGTTCCTGAGACTTCATGAACAGGGGGCAAGCTCTACTTCAAGCCCTTGGAGAGACTCATAAAATAGGTTGCAGAAAGTCCAGTCCAGGCCTTTCACTGCCCAAGACAGAAGCAGCCACTGCAGGTCAGCCCAGCAAAGCACACAGCAAAGTGGTAGTTCCTCCGCACAGCTTCTCCAGCTCTTCTTCTTGGCAGCCTTCTTGATCCAGATGAGTTCTAAAGTTCAGGGGTCTGGGCCCCAGTATTTGTATCCAAAAGTCCTTTGATCCTCTAGGCAGAGGGTGTCTGTGCCCAGTCAGAACCAATTCTGCCTTCTCAGATGTGAATTCCTGGCAGGAGGTGGAGACGGCATTGTCAGAGGCAGACCAGGCCCTTTGCGGTGCAAGGAAATCTCCTCCCCCTTCCCCCATTGTAACCCAGGTCTATTTCAGCTCTTTCCTGACCCTAGCTAGACTATCTGGAGCCCTCCTGCTCCCCAGCCTTCTGTCATCCGAAACCCAGACAGGCAATCCACATTCCAGTAGATGCACATGGGAAGACTGAGCAAGAAAATACTTACTTTCTAAAAGTGGTATTTTCAAATACAGAATGTAAAAATCAATTTCACTAAAAGATGTATTTTACTATTCTGAGTTCAGGTATACTAAACGCGAATTTTTACTTTGTTCCCTGGGTCAGTTTAGGATTATAAAATGTTATAATCAAACTGCCCATTCTGGCCTATGAGAAAATATAGCCTTGCAATAGTGAAAAACGAAATTTGCTGTTATTCACTATCAGGACATGTCACACACACCCGGGCATGTCCTACCTTTCAAATATACTGCACCCTGCCCACTGGGGTACCTTAGGGCTGCCTGACATGTAAGAAAAGGGAAGGTTAGGGACTGGCAAGTGCGTGCACTGGCCAAGTCGACAGTTACAAACTGCACGCAGACTCTGCAATGGCAGGTCTGAGGAACCTTTTCAGGGCTACTCATGTGGGTGGCAAAATCAGTGCTGCAGGCCCACGAGTAGCATTTGATTCACAGACCCTGGCACACTAAGTGCACTTTACTAGGGGATAACAAGTAAATCAAATATACAATTGTGGAAACACCAATCCATACCACAATTGACACAGAGAGCGCCTGCACTTTACCCCTGATCAGCAGTGCGAAAAGTGTGCAGAAACGTTACACCAGCAAAAACAGAGTCAAAAACTGGAGGTGAGAAAGCAAAAACTCAGGGGAAACATGCCAAAAGATGCCAAGTCTAACACTCTACTACTGCAAAGGGTATGTCCCTATTTAACCATCACACACAGGTTTGTGCAACCTTATGTCACCGTTATTTGCGAGTCTTATCATCCAAATTCCTTAATAACTATTGACCACTAATGTATCTACCTTTTACATGCTGCAGTCATATGATTTCTGAGCACACAAATATCTGTTTCAGTATGTCAATTCTGTTGAACATATTTTGGTGTTTCATCATCATGCATTGTGAAAATATTTTGTTGCCTTCTAGCAATTCAAATTTGATTGTAAATCTCGTTTGGGCCTCAGAAGCGCTATATTGAAAACTATAAATTAAAAATATATATAATAATTACTATCTTAAGGACGTTCATCTTCTTTCAAGGCAAGTGTCTCGAAATCACTAGGTTCACGCTTAACCTTTCTAACCATTCCCACTTAATTTCTCTAGTTCACAAAACAACTCCCTTCCGCACAACTCGTTTCAGGTGGAACTCATGTACAATTTCAGCATTGTTCTTTTTTTCCTATATCTACACAATTATGATCATAAATTGAAGTTTATTTTAGAGAACATGTTTAAGGGCAAAGAGAAAGAGAGGACAAATACATTTATTTTTGTTAAAATGTTAAAAAATAATAGTAGGTAACAAAAACATTAAGGACCAGATTTACTAAGGGATTGCATCAGTGCAAAGTTGCGTAAAGCAGCTCAAACTCTTGCAAGGGTATATACTTTCCAGAACAATTGATATTTTGCAGAGGATCGGTGCCTCTTTCTCTACGCAAACAGCACTGTAGTTTACTTTGTGTCCAGGGGTGTAACATGGGTGGATCAGTGCAGGAACCCATAGTTTTGTTTTGCAAAATCTGATCTAAGAAAGCCAGACGGTGCTTTGCATCAAGAAATAACATCTCCTTGAATCAGACACCAACAAGGAAAAGTAACAAGCAGAATTGTGTTCCTTTTTCCATACATGTCACATATTACTTGTGTACGACACTGTACGTCACAAATGGAATGTTTCAGAATTTGTCTAGGCATAGGATTTTGTACTGGAAGAGAATGCTTCTAGTATGAATCTGATGCTAGACAACTCACAGAGCCTCTGTACCATGGTGCAAAGGATGTGAGTGAAGCTAGGCAACCTGTTGGAGCCCGTGCCTGGATGACTAGCAGCAGCAGGCTGGTGTTAATAAATATGGCTCTGCACTGATTGTTCACCTTTTTGCAATGTAGCACCCCAACCATGGATGCTAAAAAATACCCTATATCTGCCACTAACTCTGGAGGGTCCCCTGAAGCTCCACTCCCTCTTCTTGAATACCATACACCATGATTAAATGTATGAGTTTCTTTAAGAATAACAAACAAGTCTCATGCTGGCATCATCCCTCTCCCTGCCTGGATATTCCCCTCATTCTTCCTTTCCTAACCTGCTCTATAATATTTGACTTAACAAATTATTTGTTCTAAGGCAATCCTTGTTTACATCATTTACCCATCTGCTGTATGTGAGTGGGTCAGGAACCAACTTTATTGTCAATGATCCCTCAATCGCTCTTTTTTTTATATATAAACAATGTTATTCTAATTTTCACAAAATTCAATAAGCATTTGAAAGATCTGTCAAGAAGTGCAATGAGTGGTGTTTAGAAAGCAAAATCCATGACATAAACGTAATAAGCTCAGTTAGCATGTTGATGCCTGTCTTGAAGTCCACCAGTATCCAGTTAAGAGTATTCTGAATGAGATGGCATCTTATGTTCTCAGATTGAAGACTTTCATCTTCATCCCATTAAATTAAGAAGTGTCACATCTGTGCCCAGGGCCTACTGTAGGCTGGTGCCAGAGGACAACTGTGTGCACGGACAGAAAATTGCAAGAGTCTCCATGAGACCCTTTTGAGAGATTGAGGAGGCACAAGTTAATCTTGTGAAAGAGTGAAAGAGCAGATCAGGACCTCGTGAGCCACACTCTGGGATATGCAGCGACACTTGACATGTAAAGAAGCATCAACTAATTTGGGACACACTTGTAATGGTCCTAAACTGGTCACGGCCGAACTATCTCCCTCAGAAGTTACAGAGCATGAAGGTCGGGTTGTGCATTTCTAGATTTTAGGACCATGGCTGGTCTGGCGTGACCGCCATGGGCGTGACTCCCCTAGTTTGGGGGCACCTTGGCAGTTAGCACATAGAATGCAAACCATTAACCAAGGATCACCAAAAGCCTATGTGTGGCAATCTACAGAGCAGAATTTGTTGTCTTGAAGTCCTAGAACCCATGGGTTCTAGAGAGGACCAGTGCGCTACCGCTGGGGAGCAAATGGGAAACAGGCAACGTCCTATCCATGGGCAGACTGGTCGTACCTGTACCGGGGATTAAACCCAGATCCTTGACTGTGGGTGAATATTTGGATTGTCCAGCATTCCGTCCATCAATTGTTTCTTTTGCAATTGTACTGGTGTACAGCACCAAAGCCTCACTTGTGAGACCCACCTCAAGCATTGTATTCCATTGTAACAGAGTATATTTAGCACTTTACAACTACTAAAGGTGCTGAATCAAAGGTTAGTGGTTAATCCAATGGTGAGCATAACAGCGCTTCTCTACCTGCCCCACTGGGAACTCTCTGCAGAAGCTCTCTCTTCTGAAACCGCTCTTACTGCTTCTCGATGATGCCTCCTCCCAGTTACGGATTACCAAATCAGCAAGGTATGTACCGGCCTATGGGCCCCACTCCTTTAAGGGGCCCGCGACAACGGATCAAAATAATATTGATTGAATCTTGAAAGGAAATTACAAACAATCTCTCTTAAATATTGTTTCCAAAAGATAGAAAAAAATGAATCAACTCAAAGAAACGGAAGCTTTACATGAAAGACTCTAAAGGGAAAATACTGTATTAATGTAATGTGCCCATTAACAATCTAAAGTACATAAACCAGAGACATCAGATTCACATAAAAGTTTGTCTCTTAAAAGCTCATCTTCTAGCAGCTGTCTGTTTGTAAAAAAAAATCCAGTGGTTTGGGTATTAGGAGATATTTTGCAAGGGGGGCCTTGAAATTTCGACTGCCTAGGGACCGCCACAACGGGTTTCATCCGGCACTGCCCTCTCCCCTGGTGAAAAGGGAAATGTAAGCCCGTAAGCCATAGTAACCTAGAATAAATAAACAAGCGGATATGTTTATACATTTCTGAAACATTAGGGCTTCCATATCCTCTATGACATGGAAGGGAAGAGGCTGGCACAAAGTAGCAGTAAGAACGGTTTCAGGAGAGAAATCAAATTTGCGAGTGTCCAGAGAACAGGTCTTCCTGACCCATTTGAGAGATGAATTCAAAACACAAGGATGAGAGGAGGGTGAGAATAGTCTTATGGCCCTTATCTGCAGGGCAATAACAGCTTTTAATCATCATTCCCTCATTATGGGCCTTCACCAGCAGCTTGGACCCATAATTAGGGAGAAGGAAATTAACAGCAATTATTTCTGGCAGGTAAGGGCAAAAACACTTAATTAGAACATTGGAATGTTGGGAGCTCCATTGAAAGCAATGGTGTGGCTCAGGGCCAATAATGGCTGGTGTAGATCTACTGATCCAGTTTTCCAGGGCTGCTCTTTCTGTTTCTCTCTATGGATGACATATTCTAATTGCCTTATACCCCCTTCTGCCTCTGGCTGTACCAGTTGTTAAAGGCCTACTCCCTCATTGTGGGTGGAAGCCTATAACTCTAGAAGAAGGACCTGATATTGCCCTCTGCAGCAAGCTATAACACTTTACTAGGAGGAATAATCATGGTGATGAACTCATTGCTCCCTTTCTTCACAACTTGATTTTCAAGTTTAGGCCTAATATTTGTGAAAATATCACAGATTGACGTTAAAAGCAAATTTCAAAGACTCATTTTTGATTTATAGATCTTATAGAAATGCAGGCACAATCCAAAATAAATTAATGTATGCATCACTCCTAAAATTGTGCATATATCCAATGAAATGTGTTTACAGAGCACGGGAAAGGAGGCATCTGCGAACTCTACATCAGTGCTCATCAATAAGGAGAAAGGAGTTTGGCATGTGGCTGATCCATGATGTTTGATATAAGTTCGAAGATTGGCAGTCTACTACCTTCCAGTTCACCACTGCCCAGTCTACTGAATGCCAGATCTGATACTGCCTGCAGCAACAGAATACACCTGCCCAAAGCACCTACTCCAGAAATGTCACGATGTTCCATTAAATTGCTGTTAATTAATATCACCACAAGATCCTAATTTGCCTTGGGAGGCTGGGACCCTAGGCCCTCAGATGTTTCAAAGCTCCCACTCAGAAGCTCTAGCGGCTAGTTAAATACTACAGCAAGGGACTTAGCTGTGGTAGTAGCTGGTGAGACCCACTATTGGCAGAAGCTGAGTATTTGTGGAGTTGGTATCAATTCACATATAGCAAATTTCAGTGGTAATTATTAACATATTTGTTGGTCATGCTGAAAACCAAAGTGGATTTTACTGCTCTTTGCTTGGATCTTCCTGGACCTAAATAAATAAAGAGCCAGAGAGTGGCTGAGAAGGAAGGGTTATCGAATCCTGTGTATGCCAGCATTATAAGCAATTACATACATTTCTAAAAGATAAGTCACGGTTTTGTAAGAACAAGACCGTACATATAACAGCGGCTAGTGTTTTGGGCGCAAATGTTTGGCAAAGGAGAGTGGGTGATGTTCTAACAGTCAAAAAGTGCTTTGGGTGTGAGCAAACCTTGCATGTTCTGATAGACTGGGAGGTAAAATAATTCCAGTTGAAAAGATCTAAAAGGTTTCTACTGGATGGAGTTGCCCACATCAGGATATTTCGGTATCTACTGCACCTCCATGGAGAAAGTTCTGTTGCAACTTTGTCCTTCGTATTGCTGTTTAATGGGGTATTTTAATTTCATGTGTATTTGTATGGAATCTATATTATTTCCCTCGTGTTTTCTAATGTATATAAATAGTCTAGTGTCCTAAAGCCCATATGATGAAAGTGGATGCAAGCGATACCATCTGGAACTTGTTGACCTGGGCAGTTCTACCTCTAGCCCAGTAAAGAAACATTAGCTCAACAATTTCTATAATACTTTATAATGTCTATTTGGTCTGCCTAAGTGTGTGAGGTATATTCAAACTGGACCCCTAGCTCATTCCTCTTAGATACTCAAGCCAGACCTCACAGACAAACACAGGGGCAGAAAGACACCTGTGGTTGATGGATATGCAGCCCTTACTCACTGTACCTAGGCAGGAAGAGTACTCCAGGCCTTAAACTAACCTGGCAACAATGTGAAGGAAATTGCTTGTAATGCAACTAAGAGGGGAGTATCCCAGCAGGTCACTTAGGGAAGAATCTGAATAAATTGAAAAAAGTTGATTTCCTTAGGTAATGAGCAGAATGCCGCTTCAGGAGCCTATAAGCGGCAGCCTCATGTCTGCCTGGCCAGCATCCTCACTCCAACTGTGCTTAGATGCTTCTTGTGGATCTGGGCTTCTGATGTATAATGTATATCCCTATGTTACTTCTTTTTACCATGTGGGCCCCACCTCACCTAGTGCCACAACTAGAAACTGCTTCCGCATCAGTTATTGTTAGTCTGTTGTAAAGTACCACTGACAGTAGTGTGTGTTGTGTGTCACATTCCTGTCCCATGCACAGGTGTGCATCTAAGTGCTTGAAAAAGCTCTCGAGGTCCGAAGTCACACTGTGAGAAGCTATTTTAGGGTGTCACAAGATAATACAAATATTGGACACACACAAACTACCAACATGGTTTCGGGTACCTGCTCCCCTCCCCGCTTAGCCTGATGCAGCTATAGAAGTTTCCCTGGCGTTAGGGCTGTAGCTACGGGGGGCATTTGAGGGCAAACCCGGGCCCACCTAGGATAATCTTTTTTAATAACTTTTGATCCAAGTTTTTTTATATTTAGTGAGTGTTTTCTATAGCCCGAACATGACTCGTTGAGTATCAGAGAGCTTCACAATTACATGGCATTTACAGTTGCGCAAAACAGGTTAAGGGTGCATCATAACACAAATAAAATGAATACATTGAATACATTGATAGGGAGAGGATGTAGCCTAACGGCTGGGGCGGTCATCCTCAAATCTGGGGAACCGGGTTAGAGTCGCAGCAACTACGCTCAACATCCTGTGATTCTGGGCAAATCACTTAATCTCCCCGTGCCTAACAAAAATGAATGTGTTCTCATGTAATGCAACTGGTGCTATGTAAAGCGCTCTGATACCCGATTTTCGGTCAAGTTTGAAAAAAACCATGAATAAAACAATTCCATCAAATATTACAAGCGGACCAATTGAGTATAAGAAGGTAAAGAATAAGTTCACTCACAAATAATTAGTAAGGCCTGTCGCTATACACATTAATGTCGTACTGGGGCATAACCATCTGTATGATCACTAGTAAATAACTCCCTGATAAGTGGAGAGGTCTGTTATGACACATCTTGGGATCATTCTGGAGAGGGCTAATTCGATACCCAGATGGTCTAGGCGACACATTAGCTAACTGAAAGCGATGTAATTGATCTACAGTTGATTATGGTTTGAATTTGCTCATTAGAATGATCTTTGCTTCCCTCTTGAATACTGATGTAGGGGGATTCTTCTAATGTTTAGAGGAAGTGAGTTCCAGATTTTAGGGGTAACTCCAGAGAATGCTCTGTTGTAAGTTTTCTTCTTCTGAAAGATAGGAGGTTTCTGCATCAGGTCTCTGGCACTCAGAGAAGATCTGCCTCCTCCAGATCTCTCAATTTTCTGAGCTAGGTACATCATTTTTTAGCAATGGAGCACTTTGTGGGTAATACATGCCAGTTTAAGGTGTATTCTGGCTTCACATGGCAGCCACTTTAGAGCCTTCAGGTGTAGAGAGATGTGGTCATGTTGTCTAGAACCTGTTATGAGTCTCACAGCCGCATTGAGACAGGCTTTTAGTGGAGCTGTGGAGTTCTTGGGTAATCCTGCTAGTGTCACACAGCCACATTCGATCCCTGAGATGACTAAGGATTGGACTGACAATTTAAGGTCTAAGGTTGCGATGAATGGTTTACATTTTCGAATATAGCTCAGGTGAAAGCAGGCACTTAGAGTTGATGTGGGTTTGCATGTTTAGATTCTTATCACGCGTAAATCCTAGCAATTTGGTTGAGCCAACTACGACCACAGTTCAATTTAGAGCAGTGATCAGTTTGCTCCAGCCTTTAACACCAGAGGAGCTTTTTTGGGGAGCTATTAATAGGAATTCTATTTTTTGCATGTCTAGTTTAAGATGATTGTGAGTTAACCATTGTGGGGTCGCCTTTAAGGCATCATTCATTTTCTTGATCTCCTACAGCGAAGAAAATCTTAATATAGATCTGGGTGTCATCTGCATACATGTGAAAGGAGATGTTAGCGTGCTGTAGAATTTCTGTCAGTTTCTTGATATATAGGTTAAATAAAGATGGAAATCGTGTTGAACCTTGCAGAGCTCCAATCGAACTAGGGGACATCGATGATAGATCCTGGTTAACCATAACTTTTTGTGTTCTGTTCTGCAAAGAGGATTTATACCATTGTAGCACAATGCCAGATAACCCAATCCGGTTTTCTAGACAGGCTAGCAATTTTCCATTGTTTACCGTGTCAAAAGCTGATGACAGATCAAGAATAACTAATAGACATGTTTCATCGTGATTCAGTGCCAGTAGTACATCATGCACTATATGTAGCATTGCTGTTTCCATACTGTGATCTGGTCTGAACCCGGATTGGCAATCGTCTAGTAGATTACATTTAGCAATGTGTTGGCTCCATTGTTGATGCCCACATTGTTCTATTCATTTGGCTAATAGGGGAGCATTGGTCACCGTAAAAAATTATTTCGGTCAGGAGGGTCCCCTGTTGTTTTTTTAATGATGTAAAAAAAATCTGTATTTGTAAAGACCGAACTACTCATCCTTATGGGTCTCAAGGCGCTGGGGGCCGTCATGGAAATTAAGTGAGCTATTGCCCAGTCACATGGTGCTGAGCTGCAGCCGGACCCGGGGTATCGAACCTGGAACCCTGTGCTCCAAAGTCAGCTGCCCTGGCCGCTGCACCACACCCCATTATGGTGAGGTCTTGTCCTGTTTTTAGACAATCCGGCAAACAACCTTGAGACAGAGAAGCATTAATTATTGTTTTCCATATTGGGACGACTATCTGATTGACTATCGTCAAGCATTTTGGGGGGAATGGATCATTGTAGTGGTTATTCGGTTTTACAGTCAAGAGAGCTTTGGCAAGATCATTATGGTCATATACCTTTGTAGGCCGACCATTGTGCTTTATTTTTGGGATTTGTCTACGAGGTGTATATGGGTTCATCAATTTGGGATGGCAATGGGCTAGTGAGATTATATTCGTCTAACCTGAGCTCACTTTCCAAAGAGTTGCCTTTGGTTGTAAAGAAGGCCGAGAATTCCTGACAGCTCAGTTGGGATTTTATTGATCCTTGCAAGGATTTTGCCAGTTCATTAGATTGTTGTTTTATCATTTTGAAGAGTTTACAAGGTTTTTTTTTTTTTAGCATTTTCCAGGTCAGTTCTTAAGAATGCTTTTTTGGATCTGAGAATACTGTAGTTGTAAGAATTCCTACTCTTTCTAAGGGGTTTTAACTGGGGGGAAAATGGGTGATGTCTCCACTTCCTTTTGGCAAGTCTCAGATTTCGCCTTTCTTCATTTTGCGACGCATTAAACCAAGGTTTTTGTAATCTTTATCTGGTATTCATTTGGCCTTTTAGTCATATTGGTTATATTCATCATCATTAAATTATAGCGTTCAGCAAGTTTGCTAACGTTTACCATGTTATTAGGCGGTTGCTGAGCCTTCTCACAACGTGCTACAAGTTGCTCATTATTTAACTCCCTAATGCCTCGTACCTACAGTTTAAGTTTGATGTATTGGGTAGTATTTTTCTTTTTTATGACAGGTACTTTGAAAGTTATGACGTGGTGATCCGACCAATCTCATGGATAAATTAAGTTTATTTTAACAGCCTTGTCTCTAGAAACAATCCACTAGAACGTAGGGCCTTTTGAATGTGTCAGCAATGTGCAGGCTTGTGTAAGACTTAGGTCTGCTAGGAAATCTTTGAGCACATTAACTTGTTTATCACTAAGATCATCCAAATGTAAATTAAAGTCACCTAGGAATATATAATTGGAGTGAGGAGAAGAAACTGCAGTAATGATCTCCATTAACTGGTCCATGAAAGGGGCATTGATACCTGGGGGATGGTAGAATGCATGTAATTTGTATTGTTGATCATCTACAGTTCTTGTACAAGTCAGAGGTATTCACAGGAGTCAAGAGGGTCAGTGTGCATTTGGGCAACTGAGAGATCGGAAAGAAGTTTTTCAAGCAATACCTCCCCTGTTTTGTTTAGTCTGTCTATCCTCACAATGTTATAGTTGAGAGGAACGAATAGGAACCAATAGATCCATGCAAGGGGAAGATTATTTGGTAAGCCACGATTCAGTTAGAACTGTCACGCCGACTTCATGACTAATGATGAGGGCGGCAATGTCTGAGGCATGCTTCACTACTGATCGGCAATTGAGTAGTAGGCATAATAGCGTTTTCATTGTTTTTCCAGGATTTATGGCTGGACTACTGGAGGTTATAGGTACTCTTTTCAAATTATTAGAGCTTTCTATTTTTGGGCAAAGTAGCTTTATTTGCATTGATTGGGACTGATCTAATTTTATCGTCTCTAGTGATGGGGAGAATGGATACAGACTCATAGGATAGAAGTAAGGCTTGAGTTTCATCAGCCCATAAATATTTAAGATGTTTGCGTGGTCGATTTTGTCTATTTGTTACCGGTATGGATATCAGTTTTAGCTTGACTTGGAGATCATGTACTCATTTTTTAATAAGCTTTATTTTAGAGTATTTTCTGTGAAGTGTATAATTTTGTTAATTTCATGCAGAGTGTTTTGCATGTCCTGGGATACACGGTTAGATTGTAATTTAAGTATTTTGATTGCCCTTTGTGGAGATAGACAGGAGCCGCACACATGCCCTGTGTGTGGTTTGCTCGATAAATCTAGATTCAAGTGATTAGGACCAATGTCTTTTCCAATGTTAGTTCTTTCCCTATTCAGTAGGGTGACTGAGGATTCCTTTGGGATAATATGCGTTGAGCTCCGATTGTCATGGGAACTAGTTATTGTACCTGCAGGATAAGAATTTTGTATAGGTTCTAATGCTGTTGATAATGCCATAGTGCGAGGTTTAGATGGAGGGTTAATCCCCTTTTTCCCAATTAGCTGTTAAAGGATTGCTACCATGTGGCCTGTGAGTGGGAGTGATCGTACCCGAGAGTAAAGGATCGGATCTTTCCAGGGGTTTGGTGTTGTGTAGATATTGGTGCCAAGAAAGAATTCATCCCCTATATACTGTTAACTATTATCTTGAGTGTCTGTAGGTAGGTGGGTGAGGTAGGGTTTGACTGCTAAGAATCTTCTGAGATCTAGCGGTCTGTCCTAGTTGAGAGACTGCTGATCGGTGCGTCTGCTTATGTAATAATTGATTGTTTGGATCTTGTGATGAGTTGTTCGATACGAGATCTTTTAGGTGGCAAAGTAGTCATCAAATTTCTTCAAATTATTATTGGATGCATGTATAAGTACAATACCATTGTTATAGGTAGTTATATTTAGTGCAGCTTCTAATCTTTGTGAGGGAAGGATTGATAGCTTAGCCCATACAGAATATTTCATATTATTTTGTGTGTTGAACATCTTGGTCATGGAATGGACGTCATTTCGCAATTTTTTTAGTGAAAAATCTCAGGTCAGTTACAATAATGTCTTTTATGTTGAAGGATGGATCCAAGACCAGGGTTTCCATTTTTTTTCTAAGTAATTTGTTTTTGAAGTTTCTGGCTGCATTCCTGGATAAGCTAGAGGAGTATATTATAGTGTAGGAATAACTTCCTAATGATTTCAAACTGTTTCCGGACATATTTATATAAGTATTTTATAATCATTCAATGGGTAGCCTTGCAGAGAGGAAAAAAACACATGAGGGATCCTGCAATTCAATAGGTATTCACCCATTACCCAATCTCTAGTCAAGCCTTGCAAAACTGGGAGCCCGAGCACGGCCCCCAATAGAAGCCTTCGCTTCCAACTAATTACATGGCCCCCAGCAACCCTTAAAATAGATACATTCAGAGGTAAATCTAACTAAAGAATTGCCTACAGAGTAATATTTGTACACTTGCCTATAGATTAGTCAGTAGCCATCAATCAGTTCGGCAAAATCAAAAGACGATCATAGCTGTTCCAGAAACGGACGCCTATTGGCAGAATAGTGCTCAGCTTAACGATGCAGTCCTTTGTTTATTTTCATGTGCAAGGAAACTAGAGGTCCTCTCTCCGTTGCTATTGTTGTACGAGTTACTTACCTTCAGTAACGATGTATCTGGTAGAGACTATTCTAGCCGCAGATTCCGTCACGTAGAATTATCCCGAGGCGTGAGACTAGATCCGGAAACTTTTTGCCACAGCATCCCTGTGCGCCAGGGGTGGGGGGACACCACACGACTCCGCCTAGGCGTCGTCAGCGTACGTGACGACAGCGAGGTCACATAAGCCCCACCACGGCGCGCCTATGTCAGTTTTGCTCTGAGAACTTTTCCGTGCCGCAACGCGGAGCAACCAGGCTAAACTGTGGGAGTATGGGAACAGTGTGCGAAGAGTAGAAAAAAGGGATGGAGACAAGCGACACCATAAGGAGCAGTGCAACACTGCAGTATCGAAAAAGCAGGGGCAGAATGAAGAACAGAGCAGGGCCCTGAGCAGCCACCCTGCCAATATGCAAACAGCCTCCCCCCACTCCCCCGGAGACAGGGAACCTATATAAAAAGACATGGCACCTGCCGCAGGCCTACAACCCCCACCCGGAATCAAGGAAGGGGAGCCAGCCCCAAGACAGACAGGAACAATGAAAACCCCAAGCCACCCCAGCACAGAGGGCAACCATCCCCCAAGGAACAAGGGCATGGCATGGCATGGCATGGCCAGATGGCCTCAACACAGAGGTCAGCAAAGGGGCAGGGCCCCTAGCAGCAAGAGGGAGGAGATGGCAGAGATCGAAGGCAAATTCCCCCGACTCTGGAGCAGCCAGATCAGTGGGGCACAGGAGCACTTCAACCCCATCCTCCATTGAACCAAAGAGGAGGAAGAAACAGCAACAAGACAGAGCAACCCGTCAAGAGAGAAAGAATGTACTCCCAGGAGACAGCCCCCCACTGGGAGGCGAGTGCTGAGACCAACCCAAGGGTCTTCGCAGAACGGGGAGGAAGGGCGGGCCGTGAAGGAATCTGCGGCTAGAATGGTCTCTACCAGATACATTGTTACTGAAGGTAAGTAACTCGTACATCTGACAGAGACTAATAGCCGCAGATTCTTTCTCGTAGAATAGATACCCTAGCAATACACACAGGAAAGGAGGGTCTGTGAAAGGACCCCACCAGCCAGGACAGGACAGAGGGCCCCAGAGGGGACCAAACCTGTGGACCAGGGAGTAACCTGGTCCCTTCCAGGCAAGAAGAGCCCCCACAAGCAGAACACCACTGACCCAAAGAGGGATGGAGGAAGAAGGAAGAAGACTGAAGAGGCCCTCCCACTCACAACAGAGGAACCAAGGGCAAGGCCAGAGAGGTCGAAGTACCCCACATCCCTCCCAGGCAACAAAGCGTCCATCCAAAGCCAGGAGGAGAAGCTTAGAGGGCCCAAGGAAACGAGGGAAAAGAAGGTGAGCCCACCCCAGATGGAAGGCAACAGGCCAGCCAGAGCGGCACCAACAGACGTAACCGCTAGAAGCAAGAAAAACTGCCCGGGCCCCAGGAAGACCGGGCGGGCGATGCCTGACAAGGGAGAGCACAGAATCATCCCAGCCCACAAGACAGGAGTAGGAAGGTGAGGAAAGGCCCGGACACACCACCACAAGGGGCCGTGCACACGACCTCAAAAAGCAAAGCAACATACAAAAACACCATGGAGAACAGGCACCAAAGGCTACCAGAACTCCCTAGCAGAGCGTAACCTATATAGCAGCTACCACTACCCCACATAGGGTACGTTATGTCCCAAGACATGGGAACCCTCTTTGGAAGAACTTCTGCAGCAGAGGAAAAAATGAAAGAACCACGGGGAAACTCCCGCGGAAGGCTTGTCAGGCAGCCGAAGAGAAAATCAGAAGGCCTAATCTCGGGGCCAATTCTGTGCAGATAACGCCAGCAAAATACACACAGTCAACAAAGGGCAGCCCAGCAGCCAACAACGCCATAGTCCCAGCAAGGAGGACTCGAATGGCCAGAAAACACACTCCATAGTAAGGGCAACCAGCCCAAAGAAGGTCCAGAACCAGCTCAACTCAGCAGTCACTGAGGAGGGGAAGGAGGATAAGGGAGAGGAGGAGGACGGAGCCCTGCCAGGAACCTTTGGATGGCGGAGTCAGCCGGGGCATGGAATAACAGGCTGCCATCAAACGAAAGATCAATCAGCCGCTCCCAAATATTTTCAGGGAACACGCCGTCCCGAAGCCAAGCATGGCGACAGAGGGCGACTGAAGAAGCCATGGCCCGGCCTAGCACCTCCGAGATGTTCAGAGCTGAGCAGAGCATAAACACCGCTAGGTCCCGGCCATCCAACGCATGTTGCTGTAAGTCCACGTGAACAGTATCCTGGGAAGCTACGGACCCCAAGGACTCAGCCCAGTCCCACAAACAAGAGGAGGCCCTAGCAAACACACAAGGTGTTAAGGGCCCGCAGGACAGCGCTGGTCGAAGCGAACATGTTACACCCCCAGGAGTCCAGCCGGTGGGCCTCCCGGGATGGCGGAGTCAACAGCGGCGGCAAGTAATGAAAAGCAGTCTGCAAAAGCGGACTTGAGGCAGAGGGGTGGAGGGAAAGATGCTCCGGGTCAAGCCGCGCTGGAAGGTGCCGGTGAGAAGGTAACGGATCCCCTGAGGCGGGACGCCTCCAAACCCCCATCAGGGAGGAAAGGCGTGAACCCTCAAAAGGACAACAGCTCCCTCCCACCAGAGTCCTGGTGGAGAACCCCCAATAGATGGTCTGCCGGAAAATGAGCAACCGGTTCACCCATGTGCAGGATACCCACAGCCGTGGACACAGCGTGAGCAAAGGCTGCACCCGCCTCCATAGGGCCCTGCCGTGGAGAAAGCAGCTCCTCCGTGGGCGACGGCTGCAAACTAAGGTGGCCGTCCCCGAAGCCAAGTGGGGCGGGCAAAGGCCAGATCTGGAAGTCAGAAGGAACCGAAGAATGGGGAACCTGCCACTCCTCCGGTGAACACCTCGGCTTCGGAAATGGCGAGGAGCAGCCCTTTGATGACGCCGGCGAAAAAGATACCACGCGGAGGCCTGTCTCCGGGGAGGATGACACCAGTAGGCACCCAACCTCCCTGGAAGAAAGAGCGTCCGAAGACGAACCCGCGGCACAGCCTCTGTGTGAAGCCTTAGAGTCCGCCGCCTGAGGCAGGACATCAACACCATCCGGCGCCAACGGAGACGCCGGATAAGGCTCCTCCAAGTCACACTGCGCCAGGGACTGGAGTGGGGCCGGAGCCGAAGTGGTCAAAGAGCGGCGCCGGAATGACGCTGACTCGACCTCCGCCGAGGCAGCCGCCTGCTTGGAGGAACGAGAGTGACCGGCCTCGGCCCAGAATGTGACGGAGGTAGCCCGGCGACCCATGCGGCGGCACCAGGGATGATCCAACCTCCGACTCATCCTCCGACGAGGCAGCCACCTGCGGGGAGAGACGAGAGGGGCCTGGAGGGGGACGAGAGGTCCCCGCCGAACCTCGACCCAGAGCGGGATGAGGGGAACCCACCGACCCCTGTGGCACCGCCCGGACCAGCAGGTGCCGGCGACGTGGACAAGGCCTCCGCCTGCCCAGAGGGCCGAGCGGGGCTTGGGGATGTGACCCAAGCCCCGGCGACCTCCCGCAACACCACAGGGACTTTGCGGCGAGGCAGAGGTGCCGTGGTCTGAAGGATGGACCCCCCGAGGAGCCGCACCCCAACAGCACCACATCCTCCAAGACTGGATCCGAACCAGTCGGCGCCGGGGCCATAGCTACGGGCGGCATCGTGGAGGGCCCCGAGCAAGGCCAGGGATCTGCCGCCGTCCCAGGAGGGGAAGGAGGAGGAGACGCCAGCAAGGCCTGCTAGCCGCCATGTATGTCTCCATTTGGACTCTCGACGCCCCTCACCGGGAAACGGTGGATAGGACAACACGCGATGCCGCAAGACCCACGGAGAGCCCACACCCCTGGCAGGCCTAACACCAGCCCCCGGGGACAAACTGCAACACTTACCCACCGGGGATCGATGCTCTAGCGACATCGGAGAGGGGCGAGGACGACGACAACGGCCGCTTCTGAGGCTGTCTGCTAAGGAAGATCGAGGGGGTGAAGCCGACCTTGAGAGACCCCCAGAGAGTAGTTTCATCCAGCGCTCCCGCTGAGATTGCGGCTTAAACTGTTGGCATGGCTGACAATCAGTGGTGCTGTGATCTTCCCTAAACACCACATACAAATGAGGTGAGGATCCGTCGCCGACATAAGACGCCCACACGACGTGCAGGTCTTGAAGCCCGAAGGCATTCGCATACTGTCCCTCCAAAAAAGACACAATGAGGTAAGAAAAAAGGGCCCCAAAACAGGCCCGAGCAGGACCGGATCCGCGTTGCACGCGGAAAAGGAAAAAACTGAAGTAGGTGCGGCGGGGTGGGGCTTATGTGACTTCGCTGACGTCACGTATGTGGACGATGCCTGGGCGTAGTCATGTGGTGTTGCGCAGGGATGCTGTGGCAAAAAAATTCCGGATCCAGTCTCACGCCTGGGCATAATTCTACGTGAAGGAATCTGCGGCTAGTAGTCTTTATCAGATTGCTGAATTACTCTGTCATCCACCATTTTGTCAATGAGTAACAGAGGAGAGAGAGAGTGATGTCCAGGGCAATGAAACTAAAGATAAAGCTGTAACATGGCCTGTTCCGAGATTTCCCAGGGACACCCGAGCAAAGGGCACGTCAAGAGTATGCAAAAGACAAGAGCTTACATACCAGGGGGCCGACTCGAGGAACGCCATCATGGAAGTCCCTCGATCACCTCTTTCTTCCAATAGTCCCACAACAATGAGTCTCCTAAAAGAATTCGACACAACTCTACCACCAGGCGGTAGTGGAAGAATGTGGCAGCCATCTCAGGGACCCTACTCGGGGATCAGCAACCACTCTATCCCCCTAGCGGTGGAGGTGGAGGCCGGGCTTCCTCTAGACCCTGGAGGGAGCGTCAGATCTGCACAGGTGCGGAATGACAACTTTTCTCCGATCAACCAGGCTGTCTCTCAGACCTGGAGATGAGCCACTGGTCCGGCAAGTTGCTTCAGTTCCTCCAATTCGACTCTATCTGCACCACAACAGTGACGCCAACCTGATGCAAAATCTTAGTAAATCTGCCCCTAGTGTATAGTTTGGGCCAGAGCTGGCATTTTTGAAGGGAGAGAGAAGTGGAGATATCTGCTTGGATTAGCATTGTTACTATCATCTCATATCTGAAAGCTATTGGGGGATGTAAAGATGCTAATATGGTGCACATATTTGGGACCTCTAATCATGGTGTAGATTGAAGTCCTCCGATTGACCCGCAGTGTATGACAGATCTCTTTGGTTATTCAATGCCTGTTCATTTACTGATGGCTGGCTTATTGGCTGCATGGTACAGGTAATGGAGTTAATAGGTGCAAGTGACAGGTGGTTGCCGACCGCTGAGTGTCATGGTATTACTGTGAGCAGCAAATGTTATGTATGAACCTACAGGGCTACATAACACCTGAGCGATGCATAGGTCAGCCATAGTTAACTTGTTTGAACTTAGCTTGTAAGGGTCCTTTTCCTTGGAGGCTCTGTGAACAATGCACAGTGTCCTGAACATTACCCTTTATGGTGTAGGTAGCCAGAGGGGTGTTTGCTAGACTGGAATCATGTGTTCTCTTGGGTGAAGTTGGAGAAGGAGTATTGCAGTAACATTTTGAATGAGTTGTATTTTGCATATGATGACTGCAGGTGCATCAAGATACAGGATGTTAGCATAGTCGCACAGTAGATTACGAGTGTGAAGAAGGTATGCAGTTTCTGTTGGGATCCAGGGTATCGGAGGCTGCAACATAGCGTTCTCATTGTGTAGAAGGCCCTCTGTTTTACATTACTAATACGTGGCATCAGATTTAGGTCTGAATCCAGGGTTACCCCATGGTTTCCGACTTCTCTTGATATTTTTGGAAGGGTTGCATGTTTCTGAAACCATAGGACAGTAGGCTGGTATTTTTGTAACTCTCCACAGGTCATAAGTTTGGTCTTTGCAGCACTTCGCTTTAGATAGTTCTTCATCATCCATGTGTTTATGGCCCGAAGACAGTCATCACGTTTTAAATTGTAGAGGTCTTCCAGACCATCCATTTTTTTTACATGATTCTGGTGTAATCTATATAGTTGTAACTGATGAGGTTGAATGATTTAATGTAATGTAATGTATGTATGTATGTAATGTATAGGCATTTATATAGCGCACTACTTACCCGGAGGGTCCCAAGGCGCTTCGACCGCTGCGAAACCCTTCCTGGCTTCCCTGAGAGATGGTCCCTTAATGGGTATCTCCAGGGTGAGACCAGGCACCCCCGGCGGTCTGGTGGGGCCGTTAGTGAAGATGAGGCAAGCTAATGCCCAGAGTTGCCGAGTGTGATCGCTGATCAGAGTGGGCACCGAGGCGAGAGAATTATCGAGTCGTCTGACCCTGGTCCAGAAACCTGCCGCGCCGGGAATCGAACCCTGGTCCCGGGCCGTCCTCTGCTCTCGGGTCTGCCGCCTCTAACCAGTGAGCCACAGGTTTGGTAAGGAGTTTAGGTAGATGTTGAATAATAGAGCAGCTATAATGGGATGTCACTGTGGGATGTCACAGTGTTGTGTGCGAGGAGCTGAAATGAAAGATGATATCAACACGAGTTCACTGTCATAGATGAGACCAAGAATTCAATGGGCATTAGCTGCACTCCATTCTCACCTATGCTATATCAAACAAGAACTTGCTTAGTGAAAAGATTGCAAAACTGTACAGGACATTGAGCCACGCTGTTCTTAAGTCAGCAACTTTCAGGAGATTTCCTGTTACATAAATGGCTGTCACTAGCTAAACCTACAAGTCTTTCAGAAATAATGTCCAATCAGGAAACTCCAGATTCCAATATGACATGGTGCTTTTATTAGCCTATTTGCGCAGGCAGAGTTATCAAAAGTCAGGCATGACTTATATGTGACTGACATTGCTCAGCCTACACTGGCCTGTTGCGCAATTTAGATAATGTTCCTGCTCTACCGATGGTTTGCAGAAGCCATATAGTTCGTTATGTTAATGCGCCTGCTGCAGAGGGATGAAAACACCCTAACTCGCTGTAGTGTAAATCTGAAATGATCCAATATAGTCTGTCATGCCACAAAGGGCTGCCATAAGGGAAAATATTTCTAAAATGGATCACCATCTAGATATCCCCGCCAGGGTACGCACGTTGAGAATTCATCTCCTTGAACCGAATATTAAGGAAACCATAATCAGGGCATCAAAGGTTGAAACAATTTATATTATAATTGACCTCTCTAGACATATCCGCAGAACATCAACTAACATTATCTGATTTTTTTATGTATTGTATTTTAAGATGTGTAGTATGAATCTGCTTTTTTAAATGTATTCACTCCTGCTTTATCTCTATCTAATTTATGGTTAGAGTAAATAAATTGCTGTTATAAGATCCTATGTAATTAATGTACAAAATGCATAATATTTGGTGAAAATGTGTGGTAATGTTTTTATTGGGAGAAGTGTGGGAGTGCTGGATGCTGGGAATCTTATGGATCCTCATGGAATTCTGAATTTTACTTCAAAGAAATAAGAAGAAAATCTGATGTTGCCAAATGTTTTGCGTTTTAGGGGCAATCTGGGTAAGTAGTTTTCGGGATCCTGTCAAGCTAAACCACCCTAGACTGCCCTGCTACCTTGTTTTCAGAAATGTCCAGGTCTGGTAGGTTTCCCTGGGTGCCCACCCAGTCCTGGCCTAAATATCGCAGCTACCCACATCGCCAGAATTGGTCAATTTAAAAGGTAAAAACTTGATCTTTCCTTTTGCTTTAGGGGCCTTAGAAAGTGGTTTCTTTCGCAAGCAAAAGTTCACTCACACAAATGGGGTACTATTTTTTATCAGGATAAGTGTAGGAACAGTGTGTGGTAGGACAGTTGTGGATCCCCACAGATTTCACATTTGCAGGCTGCTTTCACTTTTGTTTTGCTATGTAACATCAGTGTGCACAGCTTGCTGCACAATACAAAAAAAATTAAATCAAAGTTGGAACTTGTGGGAAGCATTTCCCTCGCATGCAGACTTTGGAGTAGAAAATGTGTCTGGTGTTTTTATCAGAAACATTTCTCTCCAGTTCTGTGTATGGCCCGTTAAAGTCCACCACACTGTAAAAGTAGTGTGGTGGCTGTTCAACAGGTCGTCATCTGCCCTAGAACAGTTAAAGCCCACCAAATCCATGCAACCTGATGTCCAGTCCAACACGCTACAGGGTATGTGATGGCCACATTGTACTAACTACTTTGTTCCATGATCGTAGGGGACTTCTCCAGTTCCAGAAGGCACCCAGGAAGGTAGGCGTCTGTGACTGGGAACAAAAGAATACACAGTGTTCACAGAAAGGTGGCAGGTGCAGCTAATGGCTAGGCACAACCAAGAGAAAGTCTCAGTTTTCATACATGGTCGATGGCGAAGAGGGCTAGAGAGAGAATAACAAATATTGAGAGGTACAAAGAGGACAGGATGTAGAGAAAGGGTTCTAGAAAAGGAGAGACAATTGAGAGAGAAAAAAAAGGGGAATAAATAGAAAGAGCAGGAGAAAACAAATGGGAAGATATATGCAGCAGCAAACAGAAAGGGATAGTAGGGAAAAGGATGAGAGAGGCAGCGGTGACAGAGTGAGAGACTAGGAGAGAACAGCGAAAGTCTAAAGGAGCAAAATGAGAGCTAGGTAAAAGGAGAGAAATGGTCTTTGGAGATTTTAAGTGGAATTTATAGCTTATCATGTTTCGGCTAATACACCTAGCCAAATGTAATTTCAAAGCACAATTTTGCACTTTATTTTGTAAAAGGGATCTTAGTGTAAGATGCAAAAATCACCTTGCATAATTGGCATTAAAATTCTAATAATGTCTAACTATTGTTACTTGATTCACGCTTTTTTTGCAAATTGCTAAACAATGGCACACCCATGATATTTGTTAGTATATGCTCTGGGTAAAAAGTGCTGACAAAGACTTTTATGCATAAAAGCCATATCTCCATTGGTTGGTATAGTCGCTGGAAAGTACAATCAACTTACTGAGAAGTCCAACTTCTATTAAGTAGGTGATTTGGCTTTCCAGTGTTCATTCAAATACGGCAGTCTCTTAACTGTTTCATAATATGAAGTTTGACTTTTATCTGCACATATAGTAATGCCAAACAATCCCTCGGAAAGGAAATATTTTCTGGTTTTTAGTACAAATGGCAGGCTTCCATGCTTTCTCCATTCACCCTCAGAAAAGTGCTTGCTCGTACAAGCAAAGTTAGCCACATGGAAGGCGACACCTTGTAGGTTCTATGCAACAAGTCTACTGCATTTGGAAGAGTACAGAATGCCCATAATCCTATGTAGCATCCAAATAAGAGGTACCATGTAAGCAGTTTCAAGCAGAGATGTTATCACAGAGCATGATGCTAGATGAAACCACCACTCTGAGAATTAGAGGCAGTGCTGCGTCCTCCCCACCTGTTGTTCTTCTAACTGGAGATGGAGCTATTGTCCTCGGCCAAGTCACAGGCCTGAAATGGACCCATCCCAGACTTACACAATCACCTATCCTTTACCATGCCTACCTGTCTTGCTGGTTGATGTCTAACAATGATCTCCTTTTGAACAGCACCTTTTGCACAACCTGCCTGTAACTCTGAGGGGTGTATGCAAGTGTCAGAACCGGCTTCAAGTCCATGCAGTTTTGCCTGGTGCTTTTGATGAAATGTGATTGAACTATCCATCTTTTGTCACAACCTTATAGTTAAATTCTTATACCTTATAGATAAATTGACATATATTTTTTTTTAAAGTTTGTTATCATTGTTGCTGTCTCAAAATGTTTAAAACACTGTTCGCTACTGATACCCCAAAATGTTCTTGATGGAAATGCTCTGAGCTCTCTGTAAAGTTACTTTAAATAAGTGGTGAGTCAAATTAAAACTTCACTTACGAAGTTGGTCAGAATTAGGAAATTACATACTTTATGAAGCAGATGACATTTGCTAAATTTACCTGAGGCAAGGTTTTTCCTTTGGGGCCTTTGAGTTGTGAAAATTGCCTGATGCAAAATGTCCCAGGTAGGACATTCTCTAGCAAAAGCAAATGGAGTCTGGACATCCATCACCTCAGGTAAAAAAAAGAATTTTAAACTTTATTTACCAGTTTTTGTAGTATAACATTGTATCTGCAAAATCTTGTACAGTTATACATAGCCGTATCTATACAGCAGAAGCCCAAATAATTTGCCTGCTACATCCAAATTAACAATCATGTCCTTGTTCAGCACGAAATGAACCATTCAGTCCGCCTCTCGTGACCGCCTCTTCCACTTGTAAATAGGACGTGCCACCTACATGTAGTCCCCAGGGGAGATTAATACACAGACCAGAGTAAAATTGACGTGTCAATCGCCAATGATCAAAGCTTCCCCTGCTCAGCCCACCCCAGTGGGCACCAGGCCGTGCTCTATTCGCATGGCAGGCTGTGTCTGCACTGCTGTAGTGTAACGTTTCAAAGGGCCCCCGATGTCCTTAGGGCGAAACGTGCTGGGAAGTGTAGTTGGTGTTGCAGTATACGAGACTGCTTAGCCAGTCTTTTAATGTCGGAGCAGTTTTACGCTCCCATTTGAGCGCTATTTCCCACTTGGCCGGAAGTAACCCTATCGCGGTGAACCTCCGTACAGTCCTCTGGATGGTTTTCTACATAACCGAGCAGTGCGACCTCTGGTGTGGGTGTGATGTCCAAATCTGTCATTTCTCCTAGTGTCTGAATAATTGTGGCCCAAAAGGCTTTAATTTTGCCACAATTCCAAGTGAGGTGGGCGAAATCAGCTCGTGGGGTGTTTCATTTTAAACAAGTGAGATTTTTCAGGATCAAGTTTGTGAGCCACCACAGAGTCATGTAGATTCTACGCAAAAATTTAAAGTGAATCAGTTTGTGGCTACTGTTTAGGTCTTGCTGCAACACACCGCCCACTGGTCGTCCTGAATGGGGTGTCCCAGTTCTGCCTCCCAGGTGGCCTTGAGCTTGGAATCATTTACTGGGAACACATCTGCGCAAGCCCTGTACATTTTGGAGACAAGGTGTTTCCCCTCAGCACTATCTAAAACAGCAGAGTGGAGCGATGGAATCCGGCTCCAAGTGGAATCTAGGGACATAAGTTGAGTGGAAGGGTGTGTTTTATTGGAGGCAGCTTATTTTTTTATTTAAGAACTTGATAATCTTTATATTGCACAAGGCTTGAACAGTTTAGAAAATACACATAGTTGCAAGTCAGCCTACTTTACATCTTTAAATCCCACCTAACTAAAAGTATTTAAAATTAGACTGTAAAAACTTGATCAAGTGTGCTTTAATATGTACCTTAAAAAAATCCACATATTCCTTTGTATAGAATCACAGTGGGCACCTGGATATTGAAACCAGAATATCTATACTTTACTCCACATAAATATGCCTACTATATATATATATATATATATCTTCAAGCAATGTAGATGTATGTGTATACTTCTCTATATGCACTTACCTTTCAATATTGTGTTCTTAATATTCTTCTACCACGATATTCTGAGGGCAGTTATTTAATAATCCAACCAGTATTTGGGAAAGAACGCACCTATCGAGCATAGCTTTAATGTTTGGTCATAGTGGAGGGCCCCCTACAAATATACTTCTAGCTACGTTCCTGCTTGAAGTACCAGACATTATCATCATACATGTACAAGGAGACAAACTATCTGAGTACTACGAAAAGAAAATCCAACATTCTGAATGTCTTTTACCAACTGTAGCTACACCTGTGGCATTAGTTTACACATAAGTCTGTATGTCGGAAATATGGTCTACAACACCGTCCAGTGAGAATTCTTGGAACAGTAACCTGGGTTTTAAGTCGCCTTCTTGAACCCAATTTCCAGGCGGGGTTTACAGATTCTGCAAATACAATCAGAGTCTTTTTGTGCCAGAAGTAAGGAGGGGTTGGGTTGGGCATCTCCTGCTCGGAAACACTCAAAACAGACACAAAAGAGAGAAAGGTCTTTAAAGTTTACATGTGTTAGCCTCTTGCGATCAGCCCCTCTTGGAGAACAAAAGACCAGGACAGGATAAAAAGGTTGTCCCTGCACTTCTGAAGAGTTTGCTATTTCCAGCCCTCCCACACTACCTGCGAGCCTGATGGGGTTCAAACCTGAAATGAAAAGCGCAGGACACGGCAAAAGGCTGTTCTTGCTCTTCTCGAAACCACAGGATCTGGTGCTCTCATGCCCTAAAGTCGGGCTCAATACAAAAGCCTCATGAATTCAAGCAACGTACATTGCTCATCTGACAGGATTGCTCCAATCTCTTTGAATGAATGAATGAATGAATGAATGAATGAATGAATGAATATAAAATGTTTAAAGCGCAGACTTAGCCCAGAGGCATCAAGGCGCTGCAGACAGAGATCATTGTGTCAAAGGTTCATAGGCTACGGTTTAAAAGATTATGGCAGATGACCATCCGAACAGGTGAAAAGCAAGGTCTTCAGAGATTTCCGGAATGAAGAATATACTTCCAAAGTTGAAATTGGGAGCGGGAGCAGGTTTCACAGATTGGCTCCTATCAGCGAGAATGCCCCCTGCCCCCCCATCCCCCCCCCCCCCCCAACTGACTTTTCTAAACCTAGAAACTGTTACCCAATTCTTATTAGCAGATCTTAAAGTCTTGCTGAGAACATACCTGTGGAACATTTTGTTAATGCCTTCAGAACCCATATTGTGAATGGCCTTATGAACCAGACATAAGGCCTTAAACACAATTCTCCTCCCAAGCAGGAGCCAATGAAGGCTCCTAATGGTGGCTGAGACCACGTGAAATTTGGGAAGACCCTTTACCAGCCTAGCGGCTGAATTCTGCACCAATTGGAGCCGATGCAAAAGTCCCTTATTTTAGCCTAGATAAAGGGCATTGCAGTAATCCAACCTGGTTACTACAAGGGAAACCTCTGCCTGTTTCCGAGCTGAAAGGGAGAGAAAATGGAAAATCTTCCTAAGGGTCCGTATCATCCCAAAACAGGTCGAGAATGTTCTGTTTATTTGTGATCTCAGAGACAAAGAGTCTACAATAATGCCAAGGTTTTTGGCACTGAGACAAAGGACGGGGCAGAACCCTAGAGAAGCAGGTCACCAGGCCTCAGACCATATGTCCAACTTGTCTCCGAAGATTAAAACCTCCGTTTTATCCCCATTGAGTCGAAGATAATTCTCAACCATCCATGCAGCCACCGCTCGCATGCAGTTCTTGAAGTTTGCTGCTGAAGCGGAGACACTCTCTGTGATGGAAATAAGGATCTGAGTATCATCAGCATAGGAAAGGACTTCTAGACCAAAAGAACAAGTTACTTACCTTCGGTAACGCTTGTTCTGGTGGATACAGTATCTGCCTGTGGATTATTCACCTTGTGAATATCCCCCTGCGTCAGCAACATTCGGAAATTCTTTTTGTAGCTTCGCGCTGACTTGGACAACGTCACAGAAGCACGGCATCGCACGCGGCTCCGCCGATGTCACCGACACCATAATAGGCCTGCCCTTTTTTCCGTGCCTTCGAGGCACACGGACGGATCAACAACAGTAGATATACACACAATGTACACAGTACCAAATAATCAAAACAACACACACAGTGTGTAGTCAATGCAGGAAAGTAAAAACATTAACACATTTCCTTCGATAATAAAATATTAACATTACAGTAAATCAGGTATAGAAGAGTGAACAGGGAGGCGGGTGGACCAGTGAGGAATCCACAGCAGATACTGTATCCACCAGAAAAAGCGTTACCTAAGGTAAGTAACTTGTTCTTCTGATGGATACATCTGCCAGTGGATTCCTCACCTTGTGAATAGAGTGCCACAGCAGTCCCCACTCCCGGAGGAGGGTGTCCACTCTCCTATACCAGGAAATCATCACCCTCTTAGGGTCCAAGCGATGAAGTCTCTCCTCCTCCTTGGAATGGTGAGGGGGAGGATAGAAGGTAGGAAGGGTAATGGATTGACCAAGGTGGAAAGGAGTCACCACCTTAGGCAAAAAAGGAGCCCTGGTCCTAAGTACCATTCGTTCAGCATGAATGGTCAAGAATGGGGGCCTTGAACTAAGAGCTTGAAGCTCACTTACCTTCCTTGCCGAGGTAATTGCAATTAGGAAGACCGTTTTAAAAGACAACAGCCTCAAGGGACACTTGTGCAAGGGTTCAAAAGGTGACCCCATCAAGAAAGTAAGCACATGGTTCAAGTCCCATTAAGGCACAATAAAGGGATTAGGAGGAAATGTATTTGTAAGGCCCTTAATAACCCTTAAAACAATAGGAAATTTAAATAAGGACGGCTGATCCGGCAGGCAAAGGAATGCCGACAAAGCCGAAAGATAACCTTTCACCGTAGCTACAGCCAACCCTTGCTGAGCCAAAGAAAGCACAAACTTAAGAATGTCAGACAAACGAGCCTTCAAAGGGTCAATGGATTTCTCCTCACACCAAGAGACAAATATGGACCACCTATAAGAATAGATAGACTTGGTGGAATGACGCCTGGCTGATAAGATGACATCCACCACATCATGTGGGAGAGAAAATGAATTCAGGTTGCGTCGTTCAATCTCCAGGCATGAAGGTGTAAGGTCTGGAGGTGGGGGTGTAGTACTTGATCTCAAAAGTAGCGTGTCCAAAATGGATTTTTCTGTGGCGATATTCAATCAGGACATACATGCTACAAATACATTCTGCTAAGCATGTACTGTGCCACACACATGAAGTATCTGTGCACATGGGATGCAGAAATGGATGTGGTGGACAAAGACAGACAATTTTCACAGAAGTAATGTGTCTGCCACTCGCCGTCTGCCAGCTACACAAAAAGGCATATGTTGTTTGCTTGTAATTAAATGGTGCTACCACAGTTAGCCTTGGGCAATCCAGCAAGCTGGCAGTAGTCGTGCTCAATATAGAAGGTATGCATGGTGTAGAACAGGTTTATCAGGTGTCTGTGGGGATAGAAAAATAAAGAAGCTGATTGACAGTGAACTGGGAGGTTATAATACAGATAACAGGAGAGAGCTTAGAAGGTAAATGTATCATTACCAGTGTGGGAGACTTGATCGAATGCTTGGGAGAATGGTAAATAAGGTAAGCATGGCAGGAGTCAGCTAAACATAATCAGACAGTGTTGGTAATACTATGGTCAATGAAAGTATATTGGATGAGACAAAAATAATGAGAGGTGAAAAGAAACAAGCTCAGAAACTAACAATGCAGAATGACACCTTGGTACAAGATGAGAAATGCATTCCACTAAGTGAGCATAATAGTACCATTTGGCCTAGACATCAACAAAAATAAGGCTCCAGGAGACTTGCTTATGGTTCTTTAGTGAGACATCAGGCAGATACAGGTTTTCTAAAAGAGTGGCAAAGGGTTTCAAAGCATTAGATAGCCGTAGGTCTAAGATTGAAGTACGAGTTACTTACCTTCGGTAACGGTGTATCTGGTAGAGACGATTCTAGCCGCAGATTCCTTAATGTAGAATATTCCCCAGGCGTGAGACCCGATCCGGAAAACTTTCTTGCCCGGCATCCCTGTGCGCCGGGGGATTTGATGCCACGTGACTCCGCCCGACGTCCTCCGCTGGTGCGACGTCAGCGAGGTCACACGAGCCCCACCCCAGCGCGCTGACGTTAGTCTGCTTAGGAGAACTTTTCCGCGCCACAATGCGGAGCCATCACAACAAAACTGAGGAAAGCAGGGGAACAGTGAGCGAAAAAAACAGATAGACAAAAAGAAACAAAAATGTGAGAAACACGCCAGGTGGCACCAAGGCACCAGAAGGTGACAACAGCAGGCCAGAGCAGGAAAAGAGCAGGGGACCACTCTGAGGAACAACTGGTGTAAACCAAGGTGAAAGCACCAAGTGGCAGTAAAGCACTAGCTGGCCAGAGGAGCGAAGCCATAGCAAGAAAAGTGTAAGAACCACCCCGTGGAACTACATTGCAAGCCAAGGCAAGAGCCATCCTGGAGGCACAAGCATGAGAAAGCGCTGTGAGAGAAAGAAAGAGGGAGAAAGAAAGTCTGCAAGTACAACCACAAGGGAAAAGGGCCACAAGCCCGGATCAGAGGAGCAACAGTAATCCATCTCCAGACTATACTGGCAAGGATGGCCATACCTCCTGAAGGGAGGAGGAGGTCAAGGACAGGTAAAAGAACCCCCAACAAAGACGACCTGGAGGGGATCAGAACTCTAACAACAGAGAGAAAGAACCAAAGTAGGCCCTCACGGAGGAGGAAAACCCGCCAGAGGGATGCCTGACCGGAGGAATAGGAAGAGGACACCATAGAAGACAAGACACCCAAAGGGAGGCGACTGCAGAAAACCCAAGCAGAGGGTCCTCGCAGAATGGGGAGGAAAGGTGGGTTAGGAAGGAATCATCTCTACTATATACACCGTTACCGAAGGTAAGTAACTCGTACATCTGATAGAGACTACTAGCCGCATATTCCTTAACGTAGAATAGATACCCTAGCCATACCAAAAGGGGAGGAGGGTCTGCGAGAGGACCTCTACAGCTTCAGACGAGCACAAGACCCCCAACAGGGGACCAGTCACGGGGACAGGGAAAAATAGCCCCGTCCACCGCAATAGGGGATGAGTAACAGGCCCGAGCTGAAGAGAACCTCAATATTGTGGAGGAACACCAGCCCTACAGGGGGTGCGTCATAATGACAAAGAGGCAACCCAGCCTCCACCAACAGGAGAAACAAGGGTAAAACGAAGGAGGCCAGACCACCTCAAGCCCAGGCAACGTACCAGGGACCTCCACCGGAAGAGCCACCTACAGACTCCAAGGAAATGGGATAGGGGTACAGCAAAGCCCTCCACCGGGAACAACCCGGTAAAGAGGGAAACCAAGACCCTCTCAGCTCGGAGTCAAGACAAAACAGCGCCTTAGCAATAAGGCAGGCGGAAGAATAAGATCGAGCCCTCACAATGGCCCCATAGGACAAAAAAAATAAAAAAAGAAGCACCAGGGCCCAAGACAAGGCCACCCGTCACAGAACAGAAGAGCAGGCGGGGGCAGCCAGCTGCAGACAACGCCATGAAACTAACCACGGCAGGCTCGAACAAGGGACAGGGCTAGTAAACCGTCCCGAATGACCCCAAAAGGGGACCGCCCCGGATGGTACCAATCCACTTAGTAGGCGATCCCCAGGCTCAAGCAGAAGACAAGACAGGGACGGCTGCACCGCTAAAAGTGGATGGAAGAAGAAAGAAGAGATCGCACCAGCGACATACCATGATGCCACGGAGAGCAGAGGCCCGAAGGGCAGCCACACCTCCCCAGCACAAGATAGGGCTATATATCAGCTACCACTACCCCACATAGGGCATGTTACGTCCCAAGAGCAGGGGAACCCTTTTAGGAAAAAGTATCTGCAGCAGAGGACAACAAAAAAGACTTGCGGAGGAACCGCAGACGGCTTGCCAATCAGCCAAAAAGATGGGGAAAGCAGCTCCTCTGTGGGCGACGGCTGCAAGCTAAGGCAGCCGTCCCCCAGTCCCACCGGAGGAAGGAAAGGCCAAGATCGGAAAAGGGTTAAAGGGGCCGAGGAATGGGGGACTTGAGGCGCCTCCGGTGAAGACTGCGGTCGCGGTGACGGCAAGGAGCCGTCCTTATATGACGCCGGGGGAAAAGCCACGACGCGGCGACCTGTCTCCAGAGAAGACAAAACCACCAACCGCTGAACCTCCAGGGACAATCTCAGGGCCAACACAGCTGACCAACAGCCAAAACCACAATCAAAAAAGGGGCAGGACCAGCAGCCAACAGCACCCAAGTCCAACAAAAGGACTGAAAGGCACAATAATCACACATAACGCACACAACCGTGGCTACTCGCAACAAGGCCCCAGAACACAATGGAAGACCGACCACCTCCCAAAAACCAGAATGACTCACCGGTCACTGAGGGGGGAGAAGGAGGAGGAGGACGAAGCCCCGCCAGAAACCTCTGAATTGCAGAGTCAGCAGGGGTGTGGAACAAAAGAGTGCCATCAAAAGGAAGGTCTACCAACCGTTCCCTAACGTTCTCCGGGAACACCCTATCCCGTAGCCAGGCATGTCGGCGAAGGGCCACAGAAGAAGCCATGGTAAGACCAAGCACCTCTGAAATGTCCAGAGCGGAGAGAAGAATGAATGACGCCAGCTCCCGGCCATCCAACACACAGTGCCGCAGATCAACACAGATAACCTCCTGAGAAACAGAAGACAGAAGGGACTCAGCAGAGTCCCACAAGCAAGAAGTGGCCCTAGCCAAGACACACAGAGTGTTAAGGGCCCGCAAGGCCAGGCTGGTGGAGGTAAAGATATTGCGCCACCAGGAATTTAACCAGTGGGCCTCCTGTGACGGGGGAGACAACACCGATGGCAGGGAGGGAAAGGCTGTCTGTAAAAGAGGACCCCTAGTAGAAGGGTGAAGGGAAAGACAGACAGGGCCATGCGGCACAGGGCGGTGTCAGTGCAGAAGTTGTTGGGGCACCGGGTCCTCTATGGCGGGCCGCCCCCAAGCCCCCAAAAGTGAAGTGTAGAGTGAAGCCTCGAAGGGAAGAAGCAGCTCCCGACCCCCAGAGCCCTGATGGAGGACCTCCAGAAGATTATCAGTGGGGAAATGGGAAGCTGGATCGCCCATGCGCAAGATACCCGCAGCCGTGGAAACCGCCTGAGCGAAGGCAGCACCCTCCTCCGTAGTGCCCAGCGGTGGGGAAAGCAGCTCCTCTGTGGGCGACGGCTGCAAGCTAAGGCAGCCGTCCCCCAGTCCCACGGGAGGAAGGAAAGGCCAAGATCGGAAAAGGGTTAAAGGGACCGAGGAATGGGGGACCTGAGGCGCCTCCGGTGAAGACTGCGGTCGCGGTGACGGGAAGGAGCCGTCCTTATATGACGCCAGGAGAAAAGCCACGACACGGCGACCTGTCTCCAGAGAAGACAAAACCATCAACCGCTGAACCTCCAGGGACAAGGGGGCGTCCGAAGACGAATCAGCAACCTAACGCCGGACCGGCGCCGTAGAGTCCGCGACCGGGGGCAGGCCAACGTTGACAAGCGCCGAAGGGGATGCCGGAATGACCTCCGCCCCAATGCGCGGTGCAGGAGCCCGTGGTTGGGCCGGAGCCGGGACGGGTAAGGAATGGCCCCGAAAAGGCATCGACTCAACCCCCAACGAAGTAGCCGCCTGCAAGGAGGGACGAGGGGGGACGCCGGAACGACCTCCGCCCCAACATGCGGCGCAGGAGACCATGGCTGGGCCGGAGCCCGGGCGGCTAAGGAACGGTGCCAAAAAGGCGTCGACTCGACCCCCAACGAGGCAGCCGCCTGCAAGGAGGGACGAGGGGGGCTCGAGGACACGCACCGACCCCTTGTCGGCCCCTGTGGCGCCACCAGGGACAGCAACCGCCAGCGCCTGAGCAGCGTCACCTCGGCCAAGGCTGCCGCCTGCCCAGAGGAGCGAGGGGGACTCAGGAACACGCCCGAGCCCCGGCAACCTCCGGCGACACCACAGGGACCCCTGCGAGGGTTTGCGGCGAGGCAGAGGTGCTGTGGTCCGAAGGAGGGAGCCCCGAAGGGTCGCACCCCGAAGGCACCACATCCTCCGAACCTGGAGGCGTACCGGTCAGCACCAGGCCAAAGCCGGAAACAAGGGAGACGCCACTGATGTCCCCGCACGCGGCTAGGGATCCGCATATGTCCCAGGAGGAGGAGAAGGAGGAGCCAACAAGGCCTGCCAGGCCGCTGCATAGGCCTCTATCTGGGCGCTAGTCGCCTACGCGCCGGGAAACAGCAGATAGCGTGGCGACGCGTGGGCCGCACCACCCGCAGAGAACCCACGCCCTCAACAGGTCAGGGACCGGCCCTCGGGGACAAACTGCGACACTTACCAACAGGTGAGCGACGTTCTTCCTGCCTGGGAGAAGGACGATGTCCGAGACGCAGGCCGCAGTTCTTGAACCTGTCCGGGGGAGACGGACGCGGTGATGATGTCGACCTGGACATGCAGCTGAAAGGAGTTTCATCCGGCGCTCCACCGGGACTTCAGTTTCAGTTGCTGACACGCCTCACAGTCTGTGGAGTCGTGGTGCTCTCCCAAACACCACTTGCAGATGGAGTGAGGATCCGTCGCCGACATCTGGTGTGCGCAAGATGAGCACGTTCTGAAGCCCAAAGGCATTCGCACACTGTTCTCAAGGAAAACGCTTAATGTGAAAAAGGGAGGCCTAAAACAGGCCAGGAGTACATGATTCGGGTCCGTGTTGCACGTGGAAAAGAAGAAAACAGACGTCAGCGCACCGGGGTGGGGCTTATGTGACCTCGCTCATGTCACGCCAGCGGAGGACGTCGGGCAGGCACGTGGCACCGCCCCCCTGGCGCGCAGAGATGCTGGGCAAGAAAGTTTTCCGGGTCCAGTCTCACGCCTGGGGAATATTCTACGTTATTGAATCTGCGGCTAGTAGTATCAGATTTGCAGGTTTTATGCAGGGCAGCTTGATTAAAGGAGTAGCAGCGGTTCTGAGTGCCTCGTCCAGGACTGGATCAGATCATTTCTTCCATTCACGAGCAAATGTTTGAATGATTATTAGTTTGATATTCTTGCTCCTTCTCGTTTATTGTTGGTTTTACTTCTAGAGTTGGATATTACTGAACATATAAATCCATCAGAGTGTATGTCATGAGGTTGGTCATCTCAAAGGAATACAGAATTCTTGATGTATCTGGAAATAGGATGGCGAAATGACACCTGCTAGATCTGTTCTTCCACAAAGATTGATGTTTGCAATTAATATAGAAATGTCTTGATAGGGTAGATATAGCATGGGAACATTCACAAATAAACAGTCTACTACAATGAAAAATACAGACAGAAGGTCTTAAAACAGAGATAAGTTTCCACCAGCTAGGAGGACAGCCATTTTGTCCATTCGTAGGAGTACAATATACAAGCCTTTTCTCAACATGCCTATCAAGGTGCAGCGTACTGTGGCTAGGTAGACCTTCAGAAACACCCCATCCTTCCATCACTTATAGTTTGTAAATAGAGTGTCCTTTGGAAGACAGCTATCCCTGCTTTCACCAAACATATCAGCATGGAATTTAGGATGGTGGGCAAACGTTTGCATCTGCACTTGCAATTTTTATAACATTTCTATCACAATTAAATCACAAATCACAAGGTTGGAGAGCCAGGTGCCTAAAAAACACAACACACTGATTCACAAAAACAGGCTTTATTACTTCAACAGCAGCTGCACAACTGAAACACAAGGTACAAGGGCAGCACATAAAGAACTTCAAAACAGGAAATCAAAAGGGAGTCTATAAAACCATTTCAGGGGAGAAAACTTGTTGAACGTGCATTGTAAGTGGAGCCGCAGCACATCCTTCCAGCTACAAAAGCTAGCAGGTCTCTGCTATAAGACCTTTGCTTTGTCTGCCGGCAACCTTCAGAAGAAAGTAATAACTTTCTAGACACACAAACCAAAGCAACGAAGAAGGTCAAACTTCAATAAAACAGATGCAACTACGTTAAAGTCCAGGGTAACCTGACGGAACGTTCCAGCAGCAGTCTACAGGTCAAGAAATAAGACCTCCCACAGGATCCAACCTTCTCCAAGGCCATTGGTTTGCGCATACCACGCGACAGTCCAGTTTTCACGGTGAAGGATCTGCTATTTTTGCAGACTATGCTCCGCTGAGCAATGCCATTCAAACACAATGAAAACTGGTCATGAGGACGAGGCACGAATCGGATGACATATCAGAAAGCACAACACAGAAAATGCCCATTTTTGGATATATAATTTTTTGCAACATTCATAAGCCTCAGCTTATAGTAAACAGATTGGCTTACTATATGTTTTTATTAAATAATTTAATTTACAATAGTTCCCTTGATTTTGAAAGCACCTGGTGTTGCTTCCACAACACACCTCTCTCCACGTTGCAAATAACCATACACATCGCCCATTTGTGAAGGAGAACATAAGATACATAGCTATACAAGTATATATACAGCATTAGTCTTTAATAATAATGTAAATATACAATGCCAGAAGTATCAGTAGTAATCCATTAGTAGAAGACTGAGGCTCTGGAGAATGGTAACTTGTTCATGATCACAAACCGCAAGGAGGTCAGGGTCACTTGGCTGCATGCAAACACCAGGCGTGCCAAAATGATTTTGTTTAGGTTGCCCTTTTAGGAGAAGGGTTTCCAACACAGGTTGAGGAGGGCCAGATTCATGACAAATTACCAGGACACCACTCATGATGATATAATGAGTTACATTTACTTATGGTACAGCCCTTGTTGGCTAAAAGAAGATAACTCTTCTTCATGGGATTGTACAGTATATCTAAAAGTAGACATTATGCTCCCATGTGACTTATCCCTTTTTTCAAACCCTTGATCTTAGTTACAGTCACTACTCCTCAAAGGGAATTTTTTGTTAACTTTAAATTGTAGCAGTTTCCACAGGTTAATAAAAACATCTGAACGTTCTCTCCTTAGCTTCCCTGAAGCGGTAAGTCCAAAACTGATAAGTCAGCGACTTGTTTTCCCAAGGCAAACAGGTGAGCTCCTCCTGTGTTATCCTTGAAACTGCAACAATGAAAACTGCCTTCATCTACCCTGGAGCCCAATAAGGCAGCAACCTTACACAGTTATTTTAGGAAGAATTGCTCTGAAAGCTAAAAGGGTATGGCGACATCTATCTAATTTACTTTGGGTATTTCAGATAGTCAGTGAATAATTCCAAGAATCATTAACTGGCACCTAAAAGGTGTTAAGTGGAAATGTAGAAGTATTTCAGAAATCATGAATGCCCACTATGTCACAACTTAGTTCATATTTTGGGAAAATGCTCTTAAAATGGGGTGCATGATGGAAGTCTTAGGGGGTAAGATTTTTAATGAAATTACAAACGAAAATAGGCCAGGATTTGAAAGAAATTAACATATAAAAAGGAAAACTCCACAGATTTTGAAAGTACATTTGTAAAGTTTAGACTTTCTTAAAGTTAGTCACCGTGATGGCATAATTAGTATGGTGAATGACCAACATTTGCGTAGCGACCAGTTAAAGTGCCATTTGACAAACTGCTGTTGGTGGTCATGGACAGGTCTATACGTTTCATGTGCCTCACTCCAAACAATCATGTACAAGAACAAAATTGTCCAATAATCTCAAAAAATGTACAAGGAATAATAGCATTACAAATAATGACAATAAGGATATATACATTCCAACTTTATATTATTAGAGCATCAGAAATAGACTGTTTAATAGGTTAATTTTTAGAGGTTTAGAATGTACATAAAGTGCAATTTAGACAAAAGATTCAAGTTGTTAAGTTCTTCAGTGGAGGCCATCTTGCAAGGTGTTCTCTGGGATTCCAGCTCATAGCTTGAGTAGCAGACAGTTACTGCCAAAAATGAATAATGATCTTGGCTACCATTCAGACAGTAAATGATGGGCAAGGAGTAAAAGCACATCAAGGCATAACCATGGGATCTGTTCAGGATGAAAATAAATCACCATTATGTAAAAAGCTGCTAATGACCATGGCATTTATTTCGCTATGCTGTCTCAAGAATAAAGTCCTCTATGAGGTGGCAATGCCAAAGATCAAAGGGAAACTTATTTAACGGACACACATTCAAGGACTATGGAACTTGTTCTGCAGGGTTAAATGAGGAATTTGGACCCTTTATCTGCATTGAGATTTTGGAAATGTAAGGATGGCATATCAGAGATTATACAGTAGAATGCAGAAAAAAGACTGGATCAGCAAAAGAAAAGTATTGAAAACAATAACTGTGAAACAAATTAGAAGAACAAAAAGTTAAGGTATGTGTAAGGAATTAAACCTGTAGGAGAATATGAAAGCTATTAAGGAAACCATATTAAATTAGAGCAAAAATATGTAAAAACAAAAATGAAAAAGGTAAAACACGGGGGGGAACAAGATAGGACCTTGCAACACAGAAACACAAAGGACTATAAAAAAAGCAGAAGAAAGAATTAATGCAACTTAAAATAACAGATAGAAAATGTACTGTATGACAGAATAAAGAATGACAGTGAAAAAAGGTACGCAAACATACAGGGCCAGAGAAAATGAAGCAAGAGGAAAGGAGACACCATTGTAAGACCTTATTTTCTTTCATAAAACTCTCCAACAAGGTAGCATTTCCCCATACCCTATACCAAAGCACTACAAAAGAGGAAACACACTCTAGTTCCAAGACTCCATCCATGTCCATTAAGGTCACTTTTCATTTTTGTTTAACTTGTTATGGATACATTTTTTATAAAGGACATAACATCAATTGACTAAATCATTGGTGATGAGGAGGTCGTGGGCAAGAACCCAGCTGTTTCACCATATAGTCCAATTTGAATGATGAATTGAACCAGAGGTGGGTTTGGGACAACTGTCCAAAGTAAGAAGACTACATGAACATAGTGATCATTGCGAAAAAGGCTTTGGGACAAGCATGGCCAGGAAAAACACCAAATGAGTACAAAAGAGTAAAATAACATCAACGTGTAATGTGAGGAATACATTATTATCAGTAGAGTAGGAAAGGCTTGTGCAACAAAGCCAGAAGAGTGGCAACCCCGAAACCAGAAGTTCATTAAAAGAAGTGTCAGCACAGGTTTTGTCCTACATTTATGAGCATATGAAAATAAAAGAAAAATGCAGCCCAGATACTCAGAACTGATTGACATAAGAGGGGGCAAGTAGGTTATTGGCCAAATGCCTGTTTATGAAAAGCAAGCAAAATGCCACCAAAGTTACTATTCAAATCCACGGAGATCACCAAATCAAGGAAAGTAGGAGTGAAGATACTGCCCAAATCCTAGGAGTCAGAATCAAGGGAAACATAAGTCATGTGACTGCCACTGAGCGAATAAGCAGCGACAAAATCCAAGGAACTCAAATGCAGGAAAGGTGGTAGGAATGGTGGAAGCAAAGGTTGAACCAATCTGACCAGAGCTCATGAAAAGGAGAGGCGGCATTAAAATGTTACTGCCCTAATCCCAATGCTACTGCCCTAATCCCATGGGCACATGAAAGAAGTGAGGTGGCAGGCAGCAAGGCAAGGGCCAAACCCAACATTTTACCCAAGGCTGTAAAAGTGAAAAAATGTGACTTACTTTAAGTCAGCCCATTAAGGAGGCAGGAATGAGGAATCAGGGACAACAGAAACAATCTTTGGACATATGCTGCAAGTAAGATGTCCTAAAAAGACCAGTGGCAAAAAGATATGCCAGAGTCGCACAGATTGCAGATTTTGCGCGCAGTGATGGAACCCCAATTGGAAGGGGTTCAATTTTATCAGAAGCCCAACACAAAAGAATAGAGATCACTGGCTGCAAAACATGGGCATGGGATAAGGCATGCAATACGGGATTTGAAAGAATCCCACAAGGCGAAAACTACTGTACATGCCAATCTACATATCTAACATGTGAAAACACAATGATTAAAGAAGCAAGCAAAAAGGCTGGTAGGTGGCTAAACCTGATCATATATGTAAAGTAGCTCTTTTGGAATTACTTCCTTACAGATTTCATACCATGGGACACGATACATAAACTTTGTTTGGGAAATCACAGTTTGTGTGATTGGTAAAGTAAAGTGAGAACAACCACTGTAAGAAACTATGAAAGCAAAGCCACACAAAGCTGTGCAATTAGAGGAACCTAGTCTGAGAACTCAGAAGTGGAGTCTTAACAACATATTGCAGAAAAAGCAGAGATTGACAAACCCAACTAAACCACCTGTGGGTCATCATTTGGCAGCAGAGACACAGCAGAACAAAACAAGATGGTGGTGGGTGGAACTCCCATATGGAGAAAAAACAGTGACAACACTGGGGAGGCATGAACCATCAAAACATATGCCAAGATAGGAGACAGAGAGAAAGAAAAAAAGAGGACATGAGAGATAAAGAGAGAGAGCGAGGAGAAAGCGTGAAAGAAAGATGTCAAAGAAAGTAAGAAGGTAGGAGAAGCGAGTCAAGCAAAGAGGAGAGATACAGGTAAGAAACAAAAAGTGAGAGAGATAGACAAATGGAGACAGAGAAGCGAGGATGAGAAAGAAAAAGAAAGGCAGCTTTGGAGAAGAGAGAAGAAAGAGGGAGATAAAGAAAGAAGAAATGAGAGAGGACAGACAAAATAAGTACGGAGGGTAAGAAAGATGAAGAAATAAAGTGGCAGAAGAAAGAGAAAGAGTGGGAACAAAGGATAGAGACGAAGTGAAAGAGGAGATGAGAAAAGGGGCAGAGAAAGGAGAGAGCAGACTATGAAAGAGGAATAGAGTAAAAGGGGGTAATAGCAGCGAAGTGACTAGAAGCAGAAGGAAGAGAAGGAGAAAGGAGAACAAAGGGAGACAGAGAGCAACAAGTGAAGAGAGAAAAGAAAAAGGAGGAAAAGAAGGGTAGTGAGGAGGGAGTGGGAAGAAAAGATGAGAGCGGAAAAAGACAGGGAGAAAGAGGTGGGGAAATAAAAGGAAGGGAGGGGAACAGGACAAAGTGGATGTGCAAAAGGAGAGCAGGAGGTAACGAGCAACTGAGGGAGAGAGAGAGGCGGAGAGAGAGAGAGAAGAACAGAGTGAAGGAGATTAAGAAACAGGGATCAACATATGTATAAAGGTGGCCAAGAATCGTAAGCTCATGAGAATGAGTCTAACTCTAGAGAAACTCAGTGTGTAGGAAGTCCTATAAAAAGAACTAGAATGCATGAGCCAAAAATAATGTGAAGAAGAACTAGTAGGATGCAACCCACCAATTTTTCGAAGGTGGCAATGACAGTATATGCACAAGGAGGCTAACACACGACAAGTACGCTGGTTATGGAGAGTGAGAAGATAAATGCGCTCTATCTTTCATTGTAAATAAGCATATGAGAAGCAAGAACTAGTGAGTCAGGACAAGCAGAGCAAAAACAATAAAAAAGGAAACTAACATTTCCCAATACTGGGAGTCAGCTACAAAAGGAATATGCTGGATTGTATATCATGGGAATTTAAGGAGATGACCGTACAATGCTAGGTACCCGCACATAAGATAAATGAAAAGGACAACATAGTCACAAAAAACGAGAGGTGCTCACAAGGCAACATAACCAAACTGAACACGTACAGCTCGAAGGAATGAGCACAAATTACAAAGCTTAAGTGCTTCTGGCAGCCCAATCGGAAAATGGAAACTGCCAAACAGTATTTGGAAACCAAACAGATTATCAATGTTTAAAGTTTGTCAAGGCAATGTGAACCGAAAGACAGCCAAACCACCTCAGGGATGCAACATTTATGCTGACACACAAGGGCTGTGAAAATATCAAGCAAAGAAAATAAGCATGCAGCAGAATTCAATCAGCAAAGAAAACAGATCGGAGGAACCTTTGCTGACGATGGAAGTAACTTGTGGCTGTATGTCAACTTACCGACAAAAGGAATGCAAAACGAAAACTGAAACCATGCACTGAGCGCCTTGATTGTGAAGTACGCAGAACAAGCAAACAGCGAGGAAGAAAAACTGACAACTAAGCACTTCAAGGGTCACGGTTTACCACAAACAAGTAGAAAAGAATGCTGGTGTCCAAGCATCTCAAGGAAAGTACACATGCCACTCCAGCAACAAACAGGAACAACAACTCATTGCAAACTATTCAAACTCATGTGTGCAGTTGTAGAGGTGAAAAAGGAAAGTTGCATAAGTGGACCCGCATGGAAATATACAATACTGCTGTATCTGTGAGAAAGGAGCATTAACCTAGCAGACCAGGATAAGAAGTTACTACAAATCTGATGAAGATCCTAATAAATGTGGGGAACACCACAGCTACAATCACAGGTGGCGAAAGCACACAATCCCCTGATAAGGTAAGCAAAAGGCTAAATGATCACCCTACTGTGCCGAGGTGAGATTCTTTTTTCTCATACAGTGGCAAAAACACAATGAAGAAGCTGAAATAGCACAGAGCAAATGCAACCACCAGTGCCAAACAATTTTCACAGCGAAATGCGATAATACTGTAGAATTGTATGGCCGAGATCGGAAACCCATCCGACTGGCAACCTGCAGGTAATAAGCAGCAAGCCACTTCCTGGGCACCCAAAGTGTCACATTGCTATTCAAGTATCTAGTGTGATCTTGGGCATTAAACCCATGGCACAAGATGAAGCACTAAGCTCAGGAGAATAGCTCCAAAAGGGACAATAAAAGCATAAGAGATGCACAGACCTGTAACACCTTTCAAGGTGACAAAAGAGGTTCTCCACTCTAAGAGAAACAGCCCGCTGTTTAGGTTGAAGTGAGGTGCTTAGATCACCTATCTGGGGTTTCAGGACTATGCATGTGCTAGTACACCTAAAGTGTCAAGCTGCAGTCACTTCAACAATATACGCTCAAGGCGTGAACACACAGCCTTCAAGTACTGTCCTTAAGAGTGGTGCCACAGCATCAGTGGGTAGAAGGGCAAATGCTGACACCATTGTGTCCACATGGTCTTTGATGTGGCAGCTGTCTAGTAAACTGATATTTTGTGCTTTTTCTCCCTTAGTAGTTCTTGTAAATCAACCCACGTATGTGTAATATGTATTGTGAAGTTTCATGGTGTCCCCTTAAATGGTGGCAGATATGTTACAAATAACGCACTGAATTAGCAAATGGGAGGAACATTTACCAGCTGGTTTTAAATGTGGGAGAAAAGGAAAAGAGGAAAAGGTGGTCGGAAATAAAAAAAGAATTGAGGTGAGAAGGGAAAAGATGAGGCAGATTTTTCAAATATACTATCAGTTTTTGCAAGAGAACACAATGTATCAGAAACTATGTAACTGGAGAATATGCAGAAAATAGGAGGGTTCTGAAGCAATATCTCAACACAAGTGAGTGTTGGGGCAATGTCCCAGATCGCCATCGCTGAATCAGTCGAGAATAATGATTTCTAGCTGAAACAGTGGAAGGCCCAGGTTATTTACTATATTAAGTACTTTGGCCTGGGTTAGAATGGAATCTTCGGATATCAGTGTGAGGGGACATAACCTTTGAAGGCAACAACTGAAGCCTGACAATAGTGCAGATGGGTTAGAATCAAGAACTTAAGATACTCTACAAAAAAATGAGACGCCATGGCCATTTCTATTGCTAACTAGGTGAAGCCACTCCATATGTTGATCAAAGTCCAGAGAAGACACTTGTTTTGAAACAGAGTGGTGAACCGATGTGTAGTATTCACAATCTAAATGACTTAACAAAAGGGCTCCCTTGCACATCACAAATCTCTGTTGACATAGCCGAACAGGCAGCCCAACCCCAGATCTAGGCTTTCTCCACATACCATATGGCACACATTAAGGTCTTCCCAGATTAGCAAAAGACGACTCCCTTAATGTCTCATAGTAGGGCTTTTTCTTATTTCACATTAGGGATTTCTCACTTCAGATGCACATCTCTCTCTCTCTCTCTCTGTGTAGAACTCATCCTTCTCTCTTGCCACACCAGAAACTACACTTCACAACAGAGCTGTCTCACCTCACAATATGGCTCCCTAGTATCACAAAAGGGATCCAGGAAATATCCATTTTATCACATCCTTTCTTTAAAAAAGCCAGATCCCTACTTTTGCTGAAATCCGGAATTGATATAGGGTTGTGCCGAGTTTTCCCTACTTCAACCACTCTTTGCCCCCTCTGGGTCTACAGACGGACGTGTATTTGTCTTGTACCCCATACCATAGAAGGGTATCCATGGGGTGGCTCGATAGTTGGTCTCCCTGCACATCTTCCTAATACATTTATTGTAGAAGGCCTCTTTTATGCCATCCAGTCTGGTTGGTCCCTAATGATCAGCATATTACCCGGTTACAGAAAAATTAATCAACTTTGCTGAAGGAATTCCTGAGCACACAGAAAGAAACACAAAAGAACTAAAGAGAAAACAGTTTGCTTTCCTTTCCCACAGAATCCTTCAGTTTGTGAAGCTGCCAAGTCTCATAAATCCTCTCCATTTAAAGGTTCCATGTTTCATTTCCAATTGTTCTCTTCATATCGCGAAAGGATGCAGGAGCCTCGATAGGCTCGGGATGCCATGCGTACTCAAGTAAAAAATATCCGCCAGTGAGGCACAAACCAATGATCTTCTCCACAGAGAAACTGAAGAAATTGGCCAATGCATGCCAGGTCCCTAAACTTCAGTCAATAAACTCCCCCCACCCCCCCAAACACTTCCAACCCTCCCCGTCTGCTTGAAGCAGGGCCCCCCGAAGGGCGCTTGGCACAAATGGAGACAGTTCAGCTCTGCAGGACTGATGACTCCTTTAAGGTTTCATGAACAGTATTTTTTTCCTTGAAACCACCCCAGAAGCTGGCCTGTTCAACGGCAAACCAGAAGCTCACGTGGACAAAAAAAATGGCATGAAGCACCACCTTTAAGCCAGATACAGACCCAATAACTGGACATCTTTCAAGAGCCCTGCTGCCTCTAGAAAGATGGGAACATGTGCGGCCCCAGTCTGGGACTGTATAGGTGGCACTGGCGTAATCGTCCAGCAGCTTCTGAAGGCAAGCCTGGTATGTCTTTGGAGCGGAGTCACAATACCTTGGTAGACTTGCCTTTAAATGTCATTGTCTGGTTGGCAAGGAGGCAGATGCGACAGTAGGAATGACTGGGCATGGGTATAGCCAAAACCCTTGCATCCACTCCAAAGGATTTTAGCAAAGCGTATCCGTGTTGAAGGACAACTGAGCCTGCATGAGAAAAAGAGAAACATTGGCACAGTTAAATTATTATTCATGCTAAAGCACTATACCTATGCACAGCAAGCTCTACTAGAACTGAAGGGTTATAGAGTTACTCCTATTTCAATCTCCCATCACCTGCAACGGAGACATTTTATTAACCGTATTACTTACAACTGATGCCCTAAAGCTTCAAAAAGCATTGGTCTCTTAAAGAAGGTGTTAAACAACTTTGCAAGGGATTGGTGTTTTTTTCTCAATTTCATGTGATTTTCCATATTACTTTTATATTACCTAATGGTATAGGTGCTTTACCACAAGTCAGGAAATAGGTGCCAGTACATAGCATTCGTTTGTAATTATACGACACATTTATGTATACAATTAGGTCTGCAGCAGGGCATGGGGGGGGATGAGTGACAGGGATGTATGACGTTACAACGCAGGCTATTACAACGCCTGCCTTTACAACGCGGTTTTTACATCGCATACCTTTACAATGCATAGCGCTTAGAGGTGCTGGATAGTGAAAAGTTTAATTTTCTATTCCAACTCCAGTCCCCGTGGACACTAGGGAAGGTGTTGGATAGAAAATTAAACTTATTCCCTATCCTAGAGCGCCCCCCAGCGCAATGCGTTGTAATGGTTTGCGTTGTAATGACAGCGTTGTAATGGTAGTGCGTTGTAAAAGTTTTGTTGTAAAGGCTGTTTACCGAGTGACAGCAGTGGTGGGAGGCCAGAAAGGCTAGGGGATAACAATATCCCTCCCTGTCCCCGTATGTCCTTTTCAAAACATTTTCAAGACAGGGGATCAAGTCCCAGAGTCCCGTTACGGCCTCAGTAACATTCATTTTTATATTGCATCCAGCCAATCAGAAGGCTTGAATTTTAAAATGTCAGCACAAAGGTCCAGATATATTTACACATTCTGAACCTTAGTTCCAGAAACACTACTGAACGGATTTACACCAAATCAAAAAAAAGCATGCTTCCTGGGTAAACTTGGTTTAATTCTGTTCAGTTGTTTTAGCTGTGACGTGGTCTACAAGTCATATGGAAATTTCAAGGACCTGCCCTTTTCCTCGGTCCCCACTTAATGAATCACCCCAGAACTTTCCATAAAGGAGCTTAGGTGAATGAACTTTGTTTTTTGGGAAAGTTTCGTGAAGATTTGTCAATGGCACCAAAGTTATTAGCAAAACATAAAATCTATTTCCTGTGGTAACTAGGTCCTAACTAAAACTACATAGTGGTGATTACAAGTGTCTAATATAAAGAGAGATAGAGAGAGAAACGGACAGAGACAGGGAGAGCAAGACGGAGAGCGAGAGAGTGCAAACGAGACAGAGAGGGAGTGAGACAGAGAGAGCATGCAAGACAGATTGGGAGTGAGAGAGAACGAGACAGAGAGAGATAGATAGATAGATAGATCGATATAGATAGATCTAGATAGATAGATAGATAGATCGATCGATCCGGCTTGTCAACATCCTAATCCTACTTAAGGCAGTTCTTCATTCCACAGCTCACCTCATCTCGGTTCAAAGAAAACTCAACCACAACTTGCCAATACTTCGAGATTTTCACTGGCTTCCAGAACGTCCTGTAGCAAGGATTCACTCTTGCTTGAACCCCCCAAAATCATAAGATCACTAGCTCAAAGACAGTCTTTTTCCAGTTCTACCCCACCAACTGGAATCATTTCCTTATTCAAATATGAAAGTCCCCGAACATGCTTCTTCCTTTCAACAAGGACTCAAGACTCTTCACAAAATACCCATTTAGACCCATGCCCACTCCCAAACCAGGCCGCTCTTCCCTATCTACCCTCATTTCCTTGCTCGGTTTGTTTTGCAAAACTGTAGTCTGTATTCTCATTGCGCCCTCTACCGAACTCTCAGCTCCCCTCCTGGACGGCGCTGCAATACCCTTCGGTGAAACAGGGTTGTAGGGGAAAAAATAAAAAACTTTAGTAGAATAAAATATAAACAAGCAATGGCAAAGCCAATAGGTCTGACTTTAATATTCTAATACATGTAAACAAGGCTACATACAAATGGGTATAGCGGTGTTTGTACTTCAATCCTGCTTTGTGACTGGAAGTCCTGTTACTTCTACTACTCCTGGCACAGGTGGTACTTCCAGGCAATGCGCACACCATGTAAAGACGTATTTTTGTAACAGGTGCTTTCAGCATCCAAAGCTGCCTTTTGCACAGAGACAATACAAAGTATCAAATCCATACTAATATAATAAAGAGAGAGCCCAAACCTTTGAGGCGGGTAATCTCAGGAACCTCAGCACCAATCAAAACACCCAATCTTATCTTATCTTAGGGGATTCTTGTATAGCGCACTGACACCGAAAGGTTTCCTGGCGCTGGCTGAGTGCCAATGAGATGAAGAGACGGGGGTCTAGCCAGTCTGTGTGAAGAGGTGAGTTTTCAGGAGTTTTCTGAAAGCCAGAAGGGAATTGGCAGATTTAAGAGGGAGAGGCAACTGGTTCCAGAAGGCGGGGGCAAGGTAGGCAAATCTGCGACCGCCGTTTTTTTTTTGTTTGGTAGCAGGGACAGCTAGCAAAAGGCGATGGGAGGAACGAAGATTGCGTACCGGACGGTAAGGAATGACCAGTGATTTGAGAAAGGCAGGGGAGGTCCCGAACACAGCTTTGAAGGTCAGGCAGCCGATCTTAAATGCAGTCCTCTGCTCCACCGGCAACCAGTGGAGTCTGTGAAGCAGTGGTCTCGCGGATTGCCACTTCGGGGTTTTATAGGCCAGCCTTGCTGCTTGGTTCAGTACAATCTGGAGCCTATTAAGGAGGAATTTAGGTAGGCCGTAGTACAGGGAGTTTGAAAAATCCAGGCGGGAGAGCACCAGGGCAATCAGGACTTGTATCAGGGCCTCTGGTGTCAGGAGATGGGAAACTTTCCTGATTTTTCTGAGCTGGAACATACATGAGGACACAACCGCGCCAACCTGAGGCTTAAGAGAGAGCTCCGAGTCAATTATGACCCCGAGGCTCTTTGCTGACTTAGCCGGGATGGGCGGGGAGCCGAGCTCAGTTGGCCAGAACTGTGGGCCCCAGTTTCCTGGAAGGATTAACTCAGTCTTCCCCGGGTTCAATTTAAGCTGGTGGGAGTTCATCCAATGTTGGATGTGTAGCATCACTCCTTGACAATCGAGGGCTGCATTGGGGGTGTTAAGCGGGAAAATGATTTGCAGATCGTCTGCATAGTTGAATACGGTGATATTCCACCTCTTCAAGGAAAAAATGAGCGGCTGAAGATAGAGATTAAAAAGCAGAGGGGACAGGGACGATCCCTGAGGCACTCCGCAGATGGATGGGACCTGTGCGGCTGTGAAGGGACCAAGCCGGACCGCCTGCATTCTGCCCGACAAGAAGGATTTGAGCCAAGCAGAGGCCAGGCCTCGGATGCCGGCTTGCTCGGCACGGTGGATAAGGATGCTGTGGTCCACCGTGTCAAACGCAGCCGACAGATCCAATAAAACGAGCGCCTGTGATGTCCCTTTATCGGCATTAGCCCTAAGCGTATCCATGACTGCCAAGAATCACAGCCTCGGTGGAATGGGCTGGTCTGAACCCAGCCTGATTAGGTTCGAGAAAGTTGGAACGCTCGATGAATTCAGATAGGCAGCTAGTAACATGTGCCTCCAGGAGTTTGGATAGGTAGGGCAGGAGGGAGATAGGCCGATAGTTGGCGAGATCGTCCGGGTCAGCTCCAGGCTTCTTTAGTAAGGGCACAAGGATAGCCTCCTTGAAGGAATTAGGTACTACTCCTGCCTCCAATGAGGCGTTTAATAAAGGCAAGATGCAGTCCGGCATGGACAGGCAGATGTCGCGAAAGACAGAGGGGGGACAGCAATCATTAGGAGAGCCAGATTTGACTCGAGCAACAAGTTTTGCCAGAGTGCTGGGGTCAAGGGCAGGGAAAGAAAGCAAGGAGAGCGGGTTTTCAGGGGGGGAAGCTGGCATATCATCAGGAAGGACTGAAGGAATCGTATTCTTGATCTTGGCAATTTTTTCAATAAAGAAATTATTTAAGGCATTACAAGATTCTTGCGTCGGGGTCTGAGAAGGAAGGGTCCTTGCATCAGACGTAAGCTCCCTCACGATTGAAAAGATCTCCTGAGATTTGTTATGAGCAGTGAGAATTCTTTCAGAGATGTGAAGAGCTTTTGCTGCAATAATAGCATCTTTATATTTTTTTCTCGCAGCGATGTATAGCTCTCTGTCGATGGGCAGATAATTGCGTCTCCACCTACGCTCCGTTAGGCACAGTTCGAGTTGCTGAGCTTTCAGGGTGGAGTTGAACCACTTGTGGGCCTTAATGTGCCGGGAACGGGGGAAGCTGGAGGGAGGGGCAAAGCGATCACTGGCTTTGATGATCCAGCCAGTAAGATCTTCCTCCAGAGTGTGGACAGTCGCAGTTTTAGATAACGAAGGACGAGTCTCAGCCAAGAATGAGAGGAATGCCTGAGAGTCAAGTGTGCTCCATTTACGGGCAGTCCCACCGGCCATGGGAGGGACCTTAATGCAACCTCTGACTGTGATCACTGTGTCGATCAAGTAATGGTCAGACCAGATACAAGGGGTGATCACAGGATAGGAGAGAGTGAGATTATTCAGCGTTGGAAAGGGCAGTTGCAGCAGAAGGACACATAGGCTATGCAGATGCCCACCATATACATTTAAAAGGTAAAAGAACCGTGCCAGCAAAGTAGTCCCTTGTGGGCGTGTCTGCGTTGTGCTGTGGGCGTGTGCTGGGGGTGTGACAAACGCTGGGGGCGTGTGGTACGTTCCGTCCTTAATGCCATGTCTCATATAGTGTGCTAATCCCACCCTGCTCCCATTAAATACCCCAGCACCCCATAATCATAACCCACCCTTACTCCTTAAAATACCCCAACACCCTTAAACACTAACCCATCTTAACCCTATAAATATACCCTGTACCTCAAAACCCAAACCTACCCCTGAACCCTAAAAATACCCCTGTACTCCCAAACCTAACCCTAAAAATGCCACTGTACCCCAAAACCCAAACTTAGCCCTGAACCCTAAAAATACCCCTGTACCCCAAACCTACCCCATAACCCTAAAAATACCCCAGTACCCCCCAAAACCCAAACCTAGCCCTGAACCCTAAAAATACCCCTCTACCCCAAACCAAGCCCTGGACCCAAAAAATACCACTGTACCCCAAAACCCAAACCTACCCCTGAACCCTAAGATACCCCTGTGCCCCCAAACCTAGCCCTGAACCCTTAAAATACCCATGTACCCCTAAACCCAAACCTACCCCTGAACCCTAAAAATACCCTTGTACCCCAAAACCCAAACCAACCCCTGAACCCTAAAAATACCCCTGTACTTCCAAACCTAACCCTAAAAATACCACTGTACCCCAAAACCCAAACCTAGTCCTGAACCCTAAAAATACCCCTGTACCCCAAACCTACCCCATAACCCTAAAAATACCCCAGTACCCCCAAAACCCAAACCTAGCCCTGAACCCTAAAAATACCCCTCAAGCCCTGAACCCTAAAAATACAACTGTACCCCAAAACCCAAACCTACCCCTGAACCCTAAGATACCCCTGTGCCCCCAAACCTAGCCCTGAACCCTTAAAATACCCATGTACCCCTAAACCCAAACCTACCCCTGAACCCTAAAAATACCCTTGTACCCCCCAAACCTAGCCCTGAACCCTTAAAATACCCCTGTACCCCTAAACCCAAACCTACCCCAAACCCCAAACCTAGCCCTGAACCCTAAAAATACCCCTGTACCCCAAAACCCAAACCTAGCCCTGAACCCTAAAAATACCCCTGTACCCCAAAACCCAAAACTATATCTGAACCCTTAAAATACCCAAACACCCCAAAACATACCACAGTACCCCAAAACATATATCCCTATACCCATACCCATACCCATACTTACCGTATCCAAACATTTTAAAAAACATGCTTTTACCATTCATGCATTTACAAACGAATTTCGTTGTAAATGTATGCGTGGTAAAAGCATATTAAATGTAATGCCATGCGTTATAATGGCATTTCGGAGTCATGGTACTTTCGTAATGAAAATATGCGGAGTGATGGTATGCGGCAAGAAAGTTGCGGAATAATGGGTGTTTACCCTCCCCCGGTAAGTACATTGGTGGCACGGTCGCCCACTTCTCCAGCAACATACTCATATTTTTTCACCACCCATTTGAAAAATGCACAGGTCTCTCTCATTGATGGCCAGCACCGACATACACTTTTAGACACACCTCCCGCCACAAGTTCTAGAATTGCGAACTTTAGAGCTGGGGAGCTACGTTTGAATCTCGGCATCAGCTCAACATCTTGTGATTCCAGGCAAATCGCTTTGTCTCCCTGTGCCTACCACAAATGAATGTGTTCTTCTGTAATGTAAATTGTGCTCATGCCATGTTGCCGAATTCGCGCTATATAATATTGCAAGGAAAAATAAAGTAGGGAAACTCGAGTTCACACACTACTGAACGCGCACTCTTAAGTGCATCAGCAGTGCACTGTCAATCGGAGCGTTTCACAGGTCCGTCACAGATGAGAAATGCTATCAAAACGAAATCCTACAAAACAATATACTAATGGCCGGCAGCAATTCATACCAGGACAACGTCGGGACGGGCTGCTAGTATATTATAACATTATATTTAAAAAATGCTAAATAAAAAATATTTACAAGAGAAAAGTGCATGCTTAATCCGTCCGGAGGTCTTCCTTCGCCTCTGTATATATAGATATTTATATGGAAGTGGCATAGTTATTTCTTCCTGAACACCATTTTTCAGATGCTTTTCTCTGAGTTCCCAGCTTTTATCTTCCCATTTACTTGGTTGTTTCTTCTCAGATGTCGATCAGCAGGAAAAAGATGCGGTCCTCGTCACTGTCTAGTACTCCCCTGTTAAGCAAACATTTTAAGGTGTAGCCTCCACCCTAGTGTAGAGGAGACAGTAGAGCAGGAAGTGGCTCATGTCTTCAGTTCTCTCACACATGCAGGTGTCAGAGCTGCTTACTTGCTTCCTTTTCCTTGGACCGCAGTAAGAGGTAGCAAGCCACTTCGCGCTGGAGCAAAAATGTCTACTTTCCCTCTGATTTAGCAGGTGTGTTAAATAAGGCTGAACAACCAAAGACGGGTCAAAAAGAAGGGCTTGTCCGCTTGGCCGAAATGACTCGAGAGGTTTCAGTTTCGTTTCTATTTCTAGTGTGGTAAGTATTTTATTGATTGTCTTACTCATCTGTTTTGTTTACATTTGTAGTGCAGGATTTCTTGTTGAGATATCAAAGCCCAACCTCTTGCTTTCTTCGAGCTATCATTTTGCACAGTTTGATTTGTTACTAAGTTTAACGTTTTCTCACTAGGCGGGCTAGATTGTTTCCAGACTCTTGACCTCTCCATACCATATTCCATTGGTGCAGTTTTGCATATTCCCTGGATTGAGAAGAAGCTGACATCTGTTTCCAGTGTCTCTGTGGGAAAAATTGGTTGGTAACATGCGGAAAGACTTCCAAAACTTTCTTTCGTGGGTTTGTTTCTATTTTTCATGTTAATTTGTCCAATGCACATAACTCGGTGGCGTAGGCTATTTGGCAAAATACCTCGCCCTGGATGGCTCAGTCGCTGTTTTGCGAAAAGTAATTTCCATGGTTGCTGACATTTTACAGATGGCACTAATGGTTGGTACTGATTTGTGTAGGACTATCTGAATAGTCGTATTCCATTAAGGTAGTTAGAAATCGACAGCCCTAGGTATGGGAATGTTTTCACTTCTTTCAGTCGTATGTTACTAATTTTGAAGAAATCACAAGAATTTCTATTTTTTCTAAAGATCATTTCTATGTTTTTTCTGCATTTACTTTGAATTCATTTCTTGACGGTACTTCTCTACTGCCAAGAGCTGCATTTGAAGACCCTTTATTGTCCTGGTAATTAGAATAGAGTTGTTGGTGTATAAGATGGCAGTGACGTAAAAGCCTTCAATTGCTGGGATGTCAATGCTTGCCTTCTAGACTTCACTGTGTAGATATTTTGTTGTAGTGAAAAAAGAAAGGGTGCAAGCAAACATCCTTCTTCGACTCCACTTACAAGACTGAATCATTTGCTAAAATGGCCTGTTTGGTTAGCCTGACCTATGAGGGTGAATTTGAATACAGCATATCTCTCAGATAGAATTGCCGAATCAGGCTGGACTGTTCCCATTGGGCGCAGGGTCAAGACTGATTTGCATATGGCTGGGTCCAAACTGGAATGGCATGGTGAGCAAAACAAAACGATGGATTTAGGCCCAGATCTCTGTACTGGGGTGAATGTATGACATTGTTCTGCATTCTGTCCATCAATTGTTCTTTTTGCAATACTCTTTTCAGGGCAGAGTTTACTTGTCGTGTGTCCTTCCCCTAATCACAGGGTCTAATTGGTTTCACATTTTATTTCCCATACTTATTTCTTTGTTGTGCCTGTATTTCCCATATCTCTTTTGCTCTCTGCTTCTCGTTTGGATGTGGTTTGTCTTTTCTGATTTGACTTCCTGGTTGTTTGTAAGTCCCTTGTACCCTTCACATCCTGTAATTTCGTCCCTGAAGTGTTTTGGCACACTGCTATGTCCTGTCCTGCATGTAATTTACAAAACTACATTTTCTTAGCAAAGGCCCATGTAGGTGCTCTATTTCCTCCTGTGTGGAACATTTTTTTAAGGTACTACTTGGTGTTGATTTTTTCATATTAACCTTCCGAGTGGACTCTAAATTATGGTTTCCTTGAGGCAGTGTTCTCATATTTGCTTCCCCTTCTAATGTTCCTTCTGCAGATGGTGAGCTAGAACATTCTACCTTTGTCTCGTGGTATGGAGAAATTAGACTCTGGTGACACCGCCTCTCAATGAAACATTGATTCCATTATTGAGACATTTGTCTAGTGGTTTAGTTGCAAATCTGTTCTTTCACGCATGTTCTTCACATTGCCCATACTAAAAAGTTTTGGGTTTAAGAGAGCAAGGGTCTTGGCGGGTCTCTGCATTTACTATTTACAGTGGTTAGATTATTGCTTAGAGTTCCTTTCATATCTTTCCCTTTTGCCTTTTCTGCTGCCAGTTCTCGCCTTCTTTGGTTGGAATTCACTTAGGCATGTTTTATTCGTCCAAAATCCCAGTTCGATCTGGTGGGACTACCTCTATAGGATTGTGACCCCTTCGAAAACTATCTGGGTAGCCTGGTTTGAACTAATTTTGTTGGAGAAGTATGCCTTCAGACTATTTGACAGACTCCTTCCCTTCCATTCCATTCCGTTCCACTGGACTGACATTTTGCCCTCCTATCTTTTAATATGCCTCTGCTGTGCAGTTTCCAAGTGCTGTAGTCACCCATCATAGATAGAAGCCATGTCACTTAGCAGAAGATTGGAGGCACTACTCAGCAAGGGAGCAGCTACCGATACTGGCAGATGCAGGAGAGCACATAAGAGACCACCAAGGGATACAAGAACAGCCATAGTGTAAAGCTCTGACAGCACAAAGAGTACAGATGAATAGGGAGCCCTCAAGAACTTTGAGTTTAACACAAGCACCCAGTGACAGCATATACAAAATACAGATACCACTCCTGCAGAAATGCAGATTGTTTGTTCAGGTGTGCTACCTACCTTGCAAATGGAAATATCTGTGAAATGCAGTGGGCCAATCCAAAATGTCATGGTCAGCCCATCAACCAACTCTTTGGAAGGTGCTCACTCTAGTAATGCTAATGCCTGAAAAGGGTTGACCCAAAGTCCCTTTCTGTATATTATGCATGTTTTTAGGTCTCGCCTAGCGTTGCAGTGCGCATGTGCTGCTCACTTTGTGAGGCATACAGTATACACTATAGCGGGGAAGCTTTGTTTAAGCTCCGCCAATCTTTTGGATTGGCTTACATCCCAAATGCTGTCTTCTGATTGGTTTTTTGGCTTGTTAGTCCCTCCTCCGGACGGCCATGCTGTGATTTGCATCCTTCCCTGGCTATTGGCCCCTTTACTCCATCACAATTTTCTGCCCTTTGTTCCTCCCCCCGCCCCCTCCTGTAGTCCGGAACTTTCCGCCCCCCTCCCGTTTGTGCCTTCTTGGACGCCCCTCCTCCGTTTCCAATGCAATAGGTCTCCTGTAAATACGAGTCCTATTGCATTAGAAATGCTTGTTTGTCGTGGGATTGGCTGGGTGATCACACTCTTTTTTTGGTCTCGCGCGGTGCTGACGGCTATCTTATGCATGCACACTGAACACCTCTCCTCCCTCAGCTGTTTTTCCTTCCCTCCAGGCCCTGGTTTCAGAACGAGGTGAGAGACTCAAGCTACTTGCAGTTAAACGTGGAAACTAGAAGGGCTGTCAGAAGAAAACATGCACGTCGGTTACGTACATTCGCTATTAGAGTGGCCATCTTTAAGTGCAAACTTTTCTTATAAGATGGTACTAATAGGGTACTGCTGTAATTATTTGAGGTGTGTGTGTGCATTTAAAGCACCGGTTCGCGCTATATAAAAAACATGCACACTTCAATAAAATGGCGCTGTGGGGCAGTGCGCTTTCTTAACCTGCCCTGATTCATTCATTAAGCCAACCACAACTTGGCGCAATTGTCATGCCGGGCAATAACGGACTTATAACTACCAGTCAATTTGTAAGTAGTAGAGAGCCAGGGCTGATTGAGGCAACAGGGCCCTCTTTGAGGCAGTGAAGTCAAAGCCTGGCAGTAACACGCATTAGGTTCGGCAGCACCTCTCTTGGCTGTTAATCAGTACCACTTCTCTCCCCAAGGCACTGGGCCCCCGGAACATGTAGGAGAGAGGTGGCCGGACGGGGTCTCTGAGCTGGCATGTAAAGGGCTTTTGAAGGTTCACTGCTGGGAGAAAAAATGCGAGATACCACGGCGAGGCATAGCTTGAGGAGGGCAGGCAGGGAGCCAAGGAAAAGTCATTTCTGAGCTTCCACAGCGCCACAGTTAATTAGTCCATTGTTCATTGTCGCCACAGAGCATGACTATTCAAAAAAGATGCAAGAGTAAGCAGTTTGATAATCGCCCAATCGGGGGCCTGTCCATCCAGAGGTACCACGTGATAGTACCCATAATATTTTATCACTGTGGCTCTGAATGTTTTTATAGAGCCTGTAGGGTGTTTAACAGCCTTGCAAAGCAAAGACATTCTCGCCTTTGTTATCGTGAGATGCAAGGTAAATAACCTGGTTAGCAAACAAGTGCCAAACATGTGCCAAATATACTGCCACACTTACAATCACTGCCACATAGTCCATTGCAGTAATATGGGATAATATAATGGATGTGTAAACACTAATAAGATCCCAAAGGCGAGACTGATTACATTGCAAATGCTGGTTTCTATATGTGCTTGGTTCTGGTGGCAAGAGGTATTTACAGGAAGCTAAAGTAGTCTACAGCCCGACTCCCGTTGGGATATAACGGACTCCCTTTGAATTCCTGCCAGGGAGGCACTGACATTCTGAGCCACTCATCAGTAGGAGGTCATACAGATCACAAGGTGCTTGCGGCATTACTGAAATCATGAAACTCAACAAAAGGTGAGGTCCATGAACTAGGGTGAGGAGAAGCTTAGGTTTCCAGGATGGCCAAGGATTAGGCAGATGTATATCTGGCTAACTACAGGAGTCTTGGCAAGATGCCCACCAATGGAAAGAATGGCCTCACAAGAAATCTGTTATGATGCTGAATCCTAAGCACCTTCTGCATCCCCAACATGCCCCTCTGGAGGAAAAGATAAGCAACTATTCCTAACAGTAGGAGACCACGTTCTGCTGGGATCTGAAGGACAATTCCGTCAAGGGGGTAGGCTAGGAGCTGAGATGGACCCCAAAGCCCCTGGCATGTTGCCTTCTCATGTAAACATGTTCTTGTATTGGTACCTTCTTCATGCTTAATGTATGAATGGCTTGTGGCCAAACTCTATTGTCCTCTTTTTTCACGTTATTTATACATGCGCTGTTATGTTCAATCTAGATTTCAAGGACTCAGAAAGGCTGTGTAACAGCAAGAAAATAGCTGCATTCCAAATTGACTTACCCTTTCTTCCTCAAAGCTGATTAAGCCCTCATCATCGGTCTCCAGATCCTCAGATTCTTCTACCACCAGGGATCGCAGCTCTGTGGGGGTTGTGTGCGGTCTGAGCAGACTCAAGATACGAGACAACGGAGACTGAGCTGTGCAACTGGGGAGAGATTCCTGCTGGTCCAGGTTATCACTCTGTTTCTTAGCAAAGTTCACAAACACCTATTTGGAGAGATATAGTAAACGGCATAAGAGATGCGAGGAAGAGACACTTGGGGAAGAGGTGGAGGTATAAATGAATGAAACAGATTAAGGGAAATGTTAATTGGGAAAAGTCAGGAGAATGGAGTGAGTTGGCTAGAAAATTGTGAGAAGAAGTAAGGAATGTGAAAAGTGGGAAAGGATAACAATTAGACAAGGAGTAAATAAATAAGAGGTGGACAAACGGCTATGAAATGTCAATGACAAAGAGGAAACTAGAAAAAGACATTGAAGAGGGAATGTAAGAAAAGAAATGAAGAACCAAAAAGGAAAAATCGATTTAAAGCAAGGACAAGCAAATAAAGTAAAGAAGCAGAAGAAGGAAATTTAAAAGAAAATTGCCAAGAACAAAAAAGGAAAAACGGTAAACAGGGCATTAAAAAACAAGTTGGATAAAAACACAAAGTAAGCTAAAAGCAAATTAAGGAGAAAATAATAAGAAAGATGAAGAACAAAAAGAAACAGGGAGGTGGAAAGATAAGGCATGTCAAATAAGACAGAGGATTGTTATGTTTGCAGTGTAATCCACACTGCAATTACTGCTAATGAGAATAAGAAATTGAAGTAGGATGGCGACGGAGTGAGACGCTCTTTGCGATCCCTCCGGCGCCGAATTTGACAAAGCACCGAATAGCACCCCCGGAACCGTGCCTTGACCGGAGGTTTTGCTGCAGAGGGGCACCGGTGACCAGTGGCTACAGTTTGGTGGAAGCGCTCGATCCCCGGAGCGTTCTGTGCGGAGAGGTGCGCTTTTGGAACGGCGGTGGAGGAAGGCCTGGCCGACGCCGGACTGGCGTAGGCGTGGACGCCGAACCGGAAGCGCAGACAGGCGGACACCGAGAGGAGGTGGAGGTCGGCCCGATGACTGGTGCGGGGCCTAAGTAGACGGCTGAGTTGCCGAGGGACTGAATCTCCCCCATTGCCCCCCCCCCGCGTGGTGCTGTAAGGAGCGGGGACTGGGGAGCCGGGGGCTGAGCACGGATCGGCTACTGTGTGCGCGGCCCGGAGGAGCAGCGGAATCGCCGAGAGGAAGGAGGTGAGCGCTTGGAGGAGGTCGGAGGGGGCGCAGGCTCCCGGTTTGGAGCGCGGAGGGAACCGCCGAAGCTTGGCAGGATCTGCGCAGGGGTGGCCCCGCGCTCTGGCCGAGTGGCGGGGTCGATCTGTTGAAGGCGGGGTGCCCCCCCATCTGAGCGGGCCGGTGGAGGATTGCGGCCACGAGTGATCTACGCGGGCAGTGCGCCTAGAACTGGTGGGCTCCGCGGACGTGGGGGCTCCGAGGCGGCTGCTTGTTGCAGCGGAGGGGGCGAGGCCCTCTGGAATCGCCACTGCGGCCTAGGTCTTGCGTGAGGCCCTGTTCAGTGGAGCTGCGCTGGGCTGCGAGCTTGGCACCACAGTGCGGGAGGACTGGCAGTGGCCCGGATTCGTGGGGCGTCCTCTAGTGCCTGGGGGCCCCCGCCTTGACGAACAGTGACCTAGTGGGGGCTGTCGATGGCTCGGATGTGCTGGCCGTAAAGGGGAGCAGGCCTACTACAACGGCTACAGCGCCTTGAGGACGGGCTCGGTGAGGCCGGCGGTGTGGAACAGGGGTGTGGAGGCCCTTCTCTGTTGCTTCGCTTCGCAGACGACGACTGGTACAGTGGGTTGTGATCATCAGTGGATTGCGATCGGCTTGGGGAGGCGCACGCGATCGATCTTGAGATGGCGGGCATCCCGAGGAGGGGGAAGAATGGCAAGGATGGCCTGACCAGGGGCTCCCAACTCCCGCCGTCCCCTGGGGCGAGTTCCTCGTCCGCATCGAAGGAAGATGAGGCTCCGGTCACCAAAGCATTCATGACTGAGCTGTTTGCGTCCATCAAAGAAGATATCTCCGAGCTACGGTCCCAATTCGCATCGGACCTTCGGGAGGTGAGGAGAGACCTGGATGGGGTGGGCGAGAGGGTGGCCACCCTGGAGGACCATGATCTTAACCTGGCAAATGATGTCCATCAGCTGCAACAAGATGTGCTGCGTCTCAGGGAACAGAATCTGGACCTGCAGTCCCATGCGGAGGACCTGGAGAACCGCTCCAGGCGGAACAACATCCGTATCAAGTCGGTACCATGGGACGGGGAGTCTGGCAATCTGAGAGGCTATGTCCTGGCGCTGTTCCAGCAGGTTTTGGGCGACGAAGAAATTACTGACGTCAAAATGGACAGGGCCCATAGGGTTGGTCTTCCTAGGCGCGGGGGGGGGGCCCTCCGTCAGACATCCTAGTCTGCGTCCACGATTTTCAGTTGAAAGAGCGCATCCTGAAGAAGGCACGGGAGGCTCCGTCTCTCCTGTTTCGTGGACATCATCCGCAATTGTACCAGGATTTGGCGGCTTCCACTCTGCGGAAACGGCGTGAGTTCTGGCCTGTGACTGCTTTTTTGAGGGAGCGCAACATCGCTTATTCTTGGGGCCACCCGTTTCGCATCATATTCCGGTGGAACAATAGGCTTGAACAGATCAGGTCCCTTCAAGTAGCAAAGGATCTCCTGGGAATCGACGAGCCGGAAACTTCCCTGGCGATAGGAGCCCTTCTGCGAGGGGCCGGCGACGGTCCCCCTCCTGGCACAGAGTGGGTGGGGAAGGGGGGAGGAGGGTGCCTGACAGGACCATCAGCCTGCAAGAACGGGACGACGCGGTGGCTTCGGTTGCCACCGTCACGCTATCTGCCTCTCAGCTTGGTTCCGGGGCCGCGTGATTTCTGAAGAATGTTTTGACTGGCGTCGGAGGGACGCACCAATGCAGGTACCGTGGGTTCGTATGTACTTTGTGAGAAGACGCCCAGGTACGAGGGCTGTGGGGGACATCGGCTGATGTCTCCTCGCCATCCCATGGAGGACTCTTTTGGACTTCTGATGGTTTGTTTGGGGATTTCCGGGGGGGGAGGGCCTTGGGGGGACAGTTTGGGGTGTTGGGGTTGGGAGTGAGGGGGGGTGTTGGTGGTGACGCGGATGTGTTGTGGATTGTATCACGTGACTGTGAGCGGGAGGGTGGGGTGTGCTGTTGGTGTGGGAGATGCAAGGCGATTTGGCAAGGGGCTCAGGGATGGGACTGCGGGGAGGAGGGTTGACGGGAGCTTGATTTTGGTACGGGTTGTGACCAGGGGACCTTCTGGCGAGGGAGGGGGGCATGTCATGGAGTCTATAGAGGGTTCTTGATTTTTGTCTTACGATGCCTGTTAGCTTAGGGACGTGGAATGTTAAGGGGCTGAATTCTCCGCAGAAAAGGCAAAAGGTATGGAAATATATAACTGACCACCAATTGGATGTAGTGGAGCTTCAAGAGACTCACCTGGCACGCAAGGATGAGCTGCGTCTTAAGCATAAGGCATATCCCCTAATATACAGATCCTCTGCATCCACGAAGCATAGGGGGGTGGCCCTCCTCTTCCGTATTGCGCTGCATTTTCAGCCTGTTGCGATACGCACGGACAGGGAGGGCCGCTGGTTGATGGTGAAGGGGCTGGTTCAGGGGAGGCTTTGTACTTTTGTTGTGATGTATCTTCCCAATACTGGCCAGAATAAGTTCTTGCATAGCTTACTGCACAAAGTGGGAGATTTTGTTGAAGGGCACTTGTTCCTCATGGGGGACTTTAATTTGGTGTGGGACGGGGCGTTGGACTGTTCTGGCGCTCGCAGGGCGGATACTGGTGTGCTCTCTGAGTTGTCACAGCAAAAGGTTGCGGAGCTGGGGTTGGTTGATGGGTGGCGGTTTCTTCATCCAACGTCAAGAGATTACACGTTTTTTTCTCATGTGCACCACTCCTACTCTCGATTGGATCATATATTTCTTAGCCAGGCTCTTAAAGGAGATGTCCTTGACTCAACCATTCTGCCACTCTCAGTTTCGGACCACAGCCTGCTGGTGCTTACCCTGCGCTGGTCGTCGACCGACACCGGGCAGCGGAAATGGTATTTCCCGGCGTCGGTACTTCGGGACGAGGCTTCTAACAAGGCGCTGCGGTTGGCCATTAGGGAGTTCTTTGCCCTCAATCCGGCGTCCGATACCTCAGTCTCCAACACATGGGATGCCTTTAAGGCGTCCATCAGGGGCACTTGCTTGGGCCTCAATGCACAACTCAATCGGTTGCGGCGCAAGGAGCGGGAGGCCCTGGAGGCTGAGCTAGCCTCTCTCGAGCAGGCGCATAAACTCAACCCCTCGAGGGTGACCTTCCGGCCTCTGACGACGGTACGAGGAAAACTGAGAGCGCATTATAATAACAGGGCGGAGTTCACCCTACTGAGGTTGGGCAGACAGTCCTACTCTTGTGGTAACAAGGTGGGGAGGCATTTGGCCCGTCAGCTTCATGACAGACGGGAACGTGAGTACATTGGGGGGATCCGCGTCGCTGCGGGACAGTTGCAGCATCGGGACGAAACGAAGGCGGCCATCTTCGGCCGCTTTTACTCGGACCTATACAAGGGGGATGGGCTGGAAACAGCTACCCAGAAGGAGTATCTGGGGCGCCTGCCCCTTCCACAGGTATCCAAGGAATGGAACGAGCTCTTAGGGGCCCCGATTGCCAGGGAGGAGGTGCTAGACGCCATTGCGAACTTGAAGCTTCACAAGGCTCCTGGCCCGGACGGTTACACCGCCGTGTTCTATAAATCTTACGCCTCCGAGCTGTGCGATTTCTTGGTCACCCTTTTTAATGACATGGCCACCTCCGGTTCCTCTACTGGCTCCTTGGCGGAGGCGATGATTACAGTCTTGCCAAAGCCGGGGAAGGATCCCGCACAATGCGCCTCCTTTCGCCCAATAGCGCTTCTTAATATAGACGCCAAACTATACTCTGCGATCCTGGCGCGTAGGCTACAAGACCTTATGCCGGCGCTAATCCACCCGGACCAATCTGGCTTCATCAAGGGGCGCCAGACGCATGATAACACGCGTCGGGTGGTGCATCTAATAGAAAAGGCGGACAGATTCCGTATACCGGCGGTACTAGTGGGTCTGGACGCCGAGAAGGCCTTCGATAGGGTGGACTGGGGTTTCCTGTTCAATACCATGACTGTCTTCGGTTTTTCGGAGACATTCATCACTATGGTGAAGGCTAATTTCTGCTGCCCCCGGTCCCGGGTTGCGGTGAATGGTCATTAGTCAGCGTTCTTTGCTCACACTCGAGGCACTAGACAGGGTTGCCCTCTGTCCCCCCTATTGTTTGCGCTGAGCATCGAGCCGCTGGCAGTGGTGGTACGGTAGCATGATGGGATTCGAGGCCTGCCATTCGCGGGGGAACAGCATAAGATTTCGCTCTTCGCGGACGATGTCTTATTCTCCATTACTGACCCGGAACGTTCGCTGCATTGCATTAGGGAGGTCTTGTTGGAATTTGAGGAGGTGGCAGGCTTCAAGGTCAAATACAGCAAGTCATACATCCTGAATCTTACCCTTTCGCAGGTCGAAATGGATCGGGTACGACCGCTGACTCCGTTGGCCTGGGCCGCAGGTTCGATCGTCTACCTGGGGGTCCATCTGACTCCGACAGTGAGCGGGCTGTTCCAGGCCAACTTCCCATCTTTGTTGGCGAAATCCCGGGCGGAATTGGACAGGTGGAAACCAAAATTTTTGTCATGGCTGGGCAGAATCCATGCCGTGAAGATGGTTCTCCTCCCTAAATTCTTATATTTATTATAGGCATTGCCTATCCCCATAGATGGCGACTTTTTTAGGCGGCTCAAGACTCATATACTGCGCTTCGTGTGGCAGGGGGGTCAGGCACGGTTTTCCTATGCGGTTCTACGCCGACCGAGATCCGAGGGTGGAGTTGGGCTCCCTGACATGCAGTTATATTACAAAGCAGCGCAGCTGAGAGTGTTGGTAGAGTGGTCGCAACAAACCTCCGAGAAACATTGGCTCCATATGGACCGATGCGTGGCTGGCAGGTCGATATGGGACTTAGCCTGGAAACCAAAGAAGGACCGCCCCCTCAACGCATATATAAGCACTCCTACGAGCAAGGTGTTTAAGGTGTGGGACTCACTAGCTGCGGACGACCGCTGGACTACGTTCCCTTCGCCGTTTACGCCCTTGCACTACAACCCGGCCTTCCCACCGGCGCTTCTTGAGGGGCCGTTTGAGGTGTGGAGGGAGGGGGGTTGTCGGGCGTTGACCCATCTGTTCCATGGCCTGGACACCCTCACTTTCGCTAACTGTATGAGAGACTATGGGGTCCCCCAGACTGGACAATTCCGGCATGTTCAGCTGCTTCACTGGGCTACATCACCTGGAGTGTTGGAGGCGGCTACGAGACAGCCAACGCCGTTTGAAGCCTTTATATTACGGACGTCCGCCATGAAGGGGGCCATTTCCTTCCTGTACCAGTTATTGCTTCAATCGACGATAGCTCCTCGACCTCGTTATATGGGGCAATGGGAAGAAATGCTGGGGAGAGATATCTCGGATGTGGAATGGTCGGCGCTCTGGCATGACCCGACGACCTTTAACCATTCCTTGCATTTGAGGGAAGCCCACCTCAAGACGGTCATGCAATGGTATATGTGCCCGACTAGGCTCCACCGCATTTTTCCGGCGACCTCCGATAAGTGCTGGTGGGGCTGCGGACTTCTGGGAGACTTCCGCCACATCTGGTGGGACTGCCCGGTGATCCGACCGTACTAGGAGGAAATCCTCTCACATATCAGGGACATATTGGCTTATCCCATTGAGGATTCCATGGCCTGTGTCCTGCTAGGGCTGCGTGACCCTGGCCTTGCTTATCAGACCAGGGCGGATAAAAAGATTTTGTGGCTGTGCCTCGGCGCAGCGAAGCTCACGCTGGCTGCGGCCTGGAAAAAGAAGGAAGCCCCGGCGATCTCACTGTGGCACGCGCGACTCTGGAGGTTGCTCAGTTTGGAAAGGGTGGCGGACATCTTCCTTGGCCAATTCAAGAATTTCCGATATCAGTGGGGCCCCCTGGTTGACTTCCTTTCTAACGGGTTACCTTCGGCTGTGTGTCCAGCTTCATTGAGGTCGCTGCACCTCTTTCAAGTGTAAAGTGGTTGTGGACTGAGTGTTTGTGTGAATGGCGTCACCACCATGGGGAGGGAGGGGGAGGGGTGGGGGAGTTTTCTGTTTTGGTCTTTTGGGCTGTGGAGGTTCTGCTAACTGGCTGTCTGACCCACTTGCGTGGAAAATACAGGAATGGGGTCCAGCATATTGCAGTACTGGATATCCTAGCTGAACTGGCCTACTGACATGCATGTCGAACACTTTGTGAAGTGGTCCTAATAGCTGTGTTGTCTCGCTCCTGGACTGGATATGCTTGTACTATATTTTGGAACTCTTCTGTTGTGTGAAAACTGATTTTGACCTGATCTTGAGTAATGTGCGGCTCCTCCGCAGCCCTTTGTTTATTCTCTTCTGCAAATCAAAATAAACATTTTATAAAAAAAAAAGAAATTGAAGTAACTGAAGAGACATTACAGCAGTACTGTTTGAAGTGGTCTATTTTGCTTACTGATTTCTACCCGAGGTACAGGCTCTAGTAGCCTTTGCTGATGTTTGTCTGAGGAACAGGGTCTAGTGACCCCTGAAAGAGGCATGGAGGATCAAAATACTCACGTTGTCCAAAGTGGTTTGGCTGACGGAATAGTCTTCAATGCCCAACACGTCTACCACCTGCTCCATTTTGCTGAATACCTGGGCCAGTGAGATCTGGTCGGATTTGAGCTGAAACTGTACCTTGGTGTGGTGCCGCTCCTACAGAGAAACAATAGTTCAATACACATAATATTCTCTTTCTCCCATTCTTTACAAACTCTGTGGAGCTCACTCTCAAACCAACACTGCTTAATCCTCATCAAAGAGCATTATGTATGGTTACTCATCCTCTGTGCCTCTCAATAACAGAGGACTGGGGCAACATAACCCTATAGATGAATACACCATGGCACATTTTGAGCACCAATAGTATACCACCCGAGTTTACTTACGCTGTGCTTATAGACCATCTTCGGATCCCTCAAATCTTATTGAGGCATGCACTGGTGAGAATTTTCAAACCATGCGGCTAAAGCGGCAAACCCTCCTTAAAAACTGTGTGTGTGCAACCATTCAAATGATATTAAGAACCAACCTAAACCTATGCCACTGTTCACAGGCATAGAGCAGGCAAAACCAATAACTTACATACTGTCTGGTGCCTCTTAAAAGCAGATGGTACACATAAAGTGTTCTTTAAGTTTCACTGACGGGCATTCTATTTCATTTGCTCTCACTTTGGATATTGTTCTCTTTTATTAATGTTCACAATTCTGGTACCCCTAAGTTTCACACATGATTTGTCTTGCTCCATGAATTTACAGGAATTCGGATCTCTGTGGATTTGCCTCAGAGCTGATTTCCTTCAACTTGCCACATTTCATGTCTGCCCACCATGAACGTTTTATTAAACACTTCTCAAGAATCAAAAACGTAGAAAGGTATGGTATCAGTTATGTAAAAGGGTGTCCAGAATCATTTGGGGGTCGAAAATGATTGGAAAAATCTGTCAATTCCACCAAATTGTGAGCTGCATCACCCCTTTGCACTGAGTTGTGATCATTCAACCGCACAAAATATTTACCACTTGACGGCACAACTGGCCAGTTTGCTACACATAAAAGTGGACAGTCAACTCCACAACATGGGAGTCAACAGCAAGGAATTGCCCTTGAAGGGTTGTTATGAAACAATCGTAAACAGTGGTGATGGCATTAAAAAATGTTATTGCCCACAAATTGTGCAGAACTGATTGGACAACAATTTAATTGGCCAGTTGCACAGAACAGTGGTAAACATTGTTCAGTTACACTGCAAGTAATTTTCACTGACTGGAACTGACCAAGAGAATTACCAGCTGTGCCAGTAATGTACTGGCCACGTAAGCCTCGGTAACGGTCAGTCCCAAGGGCAAACAGGGCAGTCCTAGTTTTTTTAGGTCGAGCCTAGCGGCTGCACGCATATACTGCTAGCTCTGCGAGGCATGCTGTATTAGGGTCTGCACTATAAGCCCCGCCCATATTTTTAATTGGCTTGTGCTATTGTCCTTCGTGGACGCTGGCTTCCGATTCATTATGAGGCTTGTTAGTCCCTCCTTTGTACCGCCTTGTCTCTTTTAGTTACAGCCCATGAGGACCGGACCTTTTACTGGTGTTGTTACATGCTCTGCTTTATAACTTGGTGAGCACTATTTTCCTCAATGCTCTTCCCCTTTTTCCACACACGACATCCAGCATGGACTACTGTATTTATTTAAATTACTACGCGCAGTCCGCTTAAACTAGAGAAGCCGCACCTTTTCACTTATTTAATTTACGGCACAGTTTGCTTTCAGTTTAGCTGCTGCGCTTAATTAAGCCAGACGCTTTCACATTAGCGGTTGAGCTTATTTATTTTATTAATTATTAGCGCAGGCCACTTTCACTTCAGCGGCCACGCACAACGTGTCTTAGCGCTTTCGCTTCAATATTGTCCGTGTTCCTTTGTTTAGACGCGGCTCACTGTAACCTGAATACTGTGAGCAGCGTCTAAATAAAGGGTGTGGCCAAGATTAAAGTGCTCTCACATTTGCGAGCGTTTGAGCTATTGGCATTAGAAATAACAATGCCTTCTATATATGTGTTTGGTTTAAAACAGAAATAAAAGGCATTGTAATTTACAATGCCAATCGCTTAAACGCTTGCAAAAGCGAGACCTATTGCATTGAAAATGCTTGGTTTTTTTTTAGAATTCGGGACTTTAAAATTGACCTATGGCCACTAATGGCAGACTGCAACATCCCAGTCCACCCTGTGGATATAAATGGAGTGACAATGTTGACAATTTTCTCAAAAGGACCATTCCCTTTGTATTAATAATGTTCCTATTATCTGTGTCATCTTTTAAAAATATTAGAGCGTGTGGCACAGAGGTACTATGACAAGAGAACAGTGACCGCAAAACTGTAAAATAAAAACAAATGGTAAGATTGCTGGATAGATGGATGTCTACAGGTCATCGCTGGTCCTCCTGTAAAATGTTATGCATGTGGTAGGCTATTCAATGGTGATTTACCACAAGTTCACTCACATCAACCTTAACCTATGCTCTGCCTGCTGGAGAATAATCCATGGTTTCAAACCTTTTGTCTGACTGCCCTGGTATTTTTTACTGGCATCGTACACCAAGGAGTAACCCGCTTGGTCAAAGATAGAAAGTAGCCTGCAATGCTGCAGTCCCTGCTGCTAATATGATAAGCAGATACTAGCATCAATATGTAAACAAACATTGGCAAAGCCAATAGGTCACAACTACCGAGATCTATTGGCTTTGTCAATAATCTTTAGCCATGTTGTACAGCAGCGTGGCGGGTCACGTCATTGCTTTTTGCATTTTTTTTTTTTTTACTTTCATAGGCAATACGTAGAGCCAAAAATTAAATTGTGTGTGTGGGGTGGGGGGTTAGGGGGAGGGGGAGACAGGGCAAGCAACAATGAGATGGAGGGGGTGGTGAAAGCAATGATGGGGGAGGGGAAGCAGGAATGGGTCAGCCCGCTGATTGTATAGTATAATATGGCATGGCTTGTCATTGTATAATATGATTAGGTAAGGTATGATCTGTTGATGCATAGTAAGGCCTGTTATTGTATGGTATGGTATGGTCTCTTATCGAATAAAACAGTATGGTATGGGCTGTCATTGTATAGTACTGTATGCCTTGTCATTGTATAGTATAGTATGGTATGGTATAGTACAGCCTGACATTGTATGGTATGGCCAGTCATAGTAAGGTATGGAATGGCCTGGGATTTTATAGTATGTTCTGCCACTATACAGCATGGTATGGATTGTCATTGTATAGTATGATACAGAATGGCCAGTTGTATATTATGGTATGGTATGTCATTGCAGAGTATGGTATGGTCTGTCACTGTATATTATGAAATGGTATGGCCTCTCATTCTACAGTATAGTATGGCTGGACATTGTATAGTATGGTATGATCGGTCATTGTATAGTATGGTACAGCCTGCTAATGTTTGGTATGGCCTGAGATTGTATAGTATGGTCTGTCATTGTATGGTATGACTATGGTACGGCTTGTCATTGGATAGTATGGTATTGCCTATTCTTGTATAGCAAGGTATAGCATGTCACTGTATAATACAGTATGGTATAGCCTGTCAATGTATAGTATAGTATGGTCTGTCATTGTATAGTATGGTACGCCCAATTACTGAATAGTATGGCATGGTCTCTTATTGAATAGAAATGTATTGTATGCGCTCTCATTGTATAGTACTGTGAGACCCGTCATCGTACGGTATGCTACAGCCAGTCAATGTACATTACAGTACAGTATGGTTTTGGCTGTCACTGTATGGTATGATATGGTACGATCTGTCATTTTATAGTTTGGGATGGGATGGCTTGTCATTGTACAGTATGGTATTTTGTATGGCCCCTCATTGTGGAGCATTCTATGGTAAGGCCTCTTGTATAGCATGGTCTACCATAGTATATTATGGTATACAATGGCATTGCCTGTCATTGTATGGAATGTTATGGTATGGCCTGCAATTATATATTTGGTATGGTATTGAATGGTCTGCCATTGCATCGTATAGTATGGCTGGTCATTGTATGATATGGTATGGTATGGGCTGTAATTGCATATCATGGTATGGTAAGTCCTCTTGTATAGCATGGTCTGCCATAGTATATTATGGTATACAATGGCATTGTATGGTATGGGCTGTAATTGCATATCATGGTATGGTAAGTCCTCTTGTATAGCATGGTCTGCCATAGTATATTATGGTATACAATGGCATTGTATGGTATGTTATGGTATGGCCTGCGATTGTATATTATTGTATGGTATTGAATGGTCTGCCATTGCATGGTATAGTATGGCTGATCATTGTAGGATATGGTATGGTATGGTATGATATGGGCTGTCATTGCATATCATGGTATGGTAAGTCCTATCATTGTATGGCGTAGTATGGCATATTGTGGCCTATCACTGTATGGTATTGTGTGGAATGGTATGGAAGGACTTTAATTGTACAGCACAGTATGGTATGGTATTGTGTGTAATTGAATAGTAAGGTAAGCCCGCCATTGTACAGTATGGTATAGAGCGACATGGAATGACCCGTCATTATATAGTATGGTATACTATGGAGTGGTATGTATGGTCTGTCATTGCATAGCATGGTATGGCCTGTCATTGTACAGTATGGAAGCATATGATATAATTTGCAATTGTATAGTGTAGTACACTAAGGCATGTAATTATATATTATTGTATTGAATGGTATGGTGTGGCCTATCACTGTATGTATGATGTGAAATAATATGTTATGGCCTGCCACTATACAGCATGGTCTAGTCTAGCCTGTGATTGTATGGTATGGTATGGTAGGATATGATGTGGGTTGTCATTGTACAGTATGGCCATTTTATAAAATAGTATGGTGTGCCATGATATAGTATGTCATTGTGTAGAATGGTATGGCATGTATGTTGCTGTACAGCATGATATTGTATGGTACAGTATAGCATGTCATTGTACAGTTGGCACGGTATGGCGTAGACCTCATTGTATAGTATGGTATGACTGCAGCATGACGTCATTTCATAGTATAATACGGTATGGTATGCTCTGCCATTATAAAGTGTGGCATGGCATGGTCTGTCACTGCATTGTATAATATAGTATGGCTTCCATTGCATAGTATGGTAGGGTACAGTATGCATAGCACAGCTTGTGGTTGTATATTATGGTATGGCTTGTCATTGTATAATTTGGGATGGCCTGTCACTGTACAATGGCTCGTCATTGTATAGTATTAAATGGTATGGTCTGCCATTGTATATTATGGTATAGCATGATATTGTATAGTAATGCATCTCATTGTATAGCATGATATGGTAAGTCAATGAATAGTATGGTATGGGCGGTCACTGTATAGTATGATATGGTATGGCCTCTCATTGTACAGTATCATCTTGTTTGCCATTCTATGGTATAGTATGTCTTTTGTTTATTAGCATGGTATAGCTTGTCATTGTATGGTATGGCCGGCCACTGTATAGTACGGTATGATCTGTGATTGATTAGTATGGCCTGTTATTGTTTGGTACAGCATGGCCTGCCCTTACATAATATGGTATGGCATTACTATGGTACAGCCTGTCATTGCATGGTATGGTCTATGCTTACATAGTATGGTATGAGAGCTCACTGTATAATATAGTATGTCATGCTTTCCACGGTAAAGTATGGTATAGTATGATGTTGTACAGTATAGTATAGCATAGCATGTCAATGTATACTATAGTATAGTATGATATAGCATGGCCTGTCATTGTATAGTATGGTATGCCCACCATTGTACAGTATGATGTAGTGTAGTAGGGTATGGTCTGCTTCATATAGCATGGTATACTATAGTGTGGTATGATATATGGTCATGGTATAGTATGATATGGTATGGCTTGTCAATGTATAGTATGATGCACCCTGACATTGTATAGTATGGTATGTCATTGTATAGTATGGAATGATATGGCCTGTCACTGTATGGTATGGTATGTCATTGTACAGTATGGAAGTGTATATCATTTGGCATTCTATAGTATGGTATGATGAGGCCTGTAATTGTATAGTATATTATGGTGTGGTATGGTTTGGCCTATCATTGTAAGTATGGTATGATATGTTTGCCATTGTACAGCATGGCATTATTATGGTTTGCCATTATATAGTATGCCATTTTATAATATGGTATAGAATGGATTGTCAATGCATAATATGGTATGGTATGGCGGGCCTTTCAGTATATGGTATGGTGTAGTAGTCTGTCATTATACAGTACGATATGGTGTGGTCTGTCATTGTATGGTACGGTATGGCTTGCCATTGTATGGCATGGCCGGTCTGTATGGTATGGTATAGAATGGCCTGTCATTTCATAGTATGGTTTGGAAGGATATGCTTTCACCTAATATTGTATAGTACAGTAAGGCCTATCATTGAATTGTATGGCATGGATAGTCATTTTATAGTATGGTATGGCATAGGATTGTACAGTATGGTATGGCCATTCACTGCATGGTAAGGTAAAGTATGGAATGTCATTCTAAAGATGGTATGGTTTTTAGGTCTCGCCTGTCGATGCGCATGCGCATCGAGCAAGGCGAGAGTATTGCGAGTTATCCACTCTTTATCCACACTGCAAGGAATCGTGGCGATTCCTTGCAGTGCCCGTGACTTTTAAGGTCAATGCGCATGCGCATTAAGCTTATGCGCATGCGCATTGACCTTAAAAGTCACGGGCGCGTGCATGTCCGTCTTTGTTTACCCGCTCCGCCCCCTCCCGCCGTGTCGCCTTGCCTACTCTCTTCCACAGCCTCCCCCAGCTCCGCCCCCTCACTACTTGATTGCACGGCCGCTAGGCCGTGCCTCCCCTACTCTCCTCCCCCCTCCTCCTCTCCTCCCCTGCCTGCCTGCCGTGTCGCACCTCTCCCCTCTCCGCCCCCTCCCCCGTTCCGCCCCCTCCCCTTCCCGCCGTGTCGCATTTCTCCTCCCCCCTCCCCTCTCTTCCCTCCGGCTTGTTTGTTTATTTGACCCGCTCCGCCCCCTCCCCTTCCCGCCGTGTCGCATTTCTCCTCCCCCCTCCCCTCTCTTCCCTCCGGCTTCTTTTTTTGTTTATTTTACCCGCCGTGTCTCCGATCCTTTCGCTTGTTTTTTTTAGATTGCATTCTTGATTGGCGCCAGCAGAGAGGTGTAATCTAATCTGGGCAACGTCCGGCTGTGGCACCGGCGTATTATCTCTGGCCTCACTTCCTAGCGTCCGTGTGTGCTCACTGTTCAGCTCTGGTATACGGGGGCCCGAGCAGCAGCCCGCACCACGTCCTCTGCTGTGCTCTGTTAGTAAGGGGATCCTCCCCAAAGTGTGTACTCGCTGCCTCTGCCCCTCCCCAAGTGTCGAGGCTGCTGAGTCCAGTCCAAAGGCGCCACGATTTCTCTCCGGCCTGTAAGCTCCCTCATGCAACTCAGGTGAGCCATGACCTTCGGTCATCTAGCCCGGTGGCCTCACATGCTGCCATTCGCTCCAAGATAGCAGAACGGGGATTAGACAGAGGCGGAGGTGCAACACAATAGGACTGCACTGCACCAGGCTACCATCCTGGGAGAGCCAGCCTGAAGCAGGACGTCGCCGCCAGTGCGCTCCTTCGTTGGATATGGCCACCGCTGGGTCTGCTCAGGCTGTTTTGCCGCTGCATAGAGTTTTCTCGCCAGATGCCAGCAGTCAGTCCCTCACCCTCAACCCCTCACCCTCAACCCCTCACCCTCAACCCCTCAACCCCAAACCCTCAACCCCAACCCCTCACCCTCAACCCCTCACCCTCAACCCCTCACCCTCAACCCCTCACCCTCAACCCCTCACCCTCAACCCCTCACCCCCTCACCCTCAACCCCTCACCCTCAACCCCTCACCCTCAACCCCTCACCCTCACTCACCCTCAACCCCTCACTCACCCTCAACCCCTCACTCACCCTCACTCACCCTCACTCACCCTCACTCACCCACACTCACCCTCACTCACCCTCACTCACCCTCACTCACCCTCACTCACCCTCAACCCCTCACTCACTCACCCACAACCCCTCACTCACTCACCCTCACTCACCCTCACTCACCCTCAACCCCTCACTCACCCTCACTCACTCACCCTCACTCACCCTCACTCACCCTCAACCCCTCACCTCACTCACCCTCACTCACCCTCACTCACCTTCACTCACCCTCACTCACCCTCAACCCCTCACCTCACTCACCCTCACTCACCCTCACTCACCCTCAACCCCTCACCCTCACTCACCCTCACTCACCCTCACCCTCACTCACCCTCAACCCCTCACCTCACTCACCCCCAACCCCTCACCCACCCTCAACCCCTCACCCACCCTCAACCCCTCACCCTCACTCACCCTCAACCCCTCACCCTCACTCACCCTCAACCCCTCACCCTAACTCACCCTCACCCTCACTCACCCTCAACCCCTCACTCACCCTCTCACCCTCAACCCCTCAACATCAACCCCTCACCCTCACTCACCCTCACCCACCCTCACTCACCCTCACCCTCACTCACCCTCACCCACCCCCTCACTCACCCTCACTCACCCTCACTCACCCTCACCCTCACTCACTCTCACTCACTCTCACTCACCCTCACTCACCCTCACCCTCAACCCCTCACCCTCACTCACCCTCAACCCCTCACTCACCCTCACTCACCCTCACCCACCCTCACCCTCACTCACCCTCACTCACCCTCAACCCCTCACCCTCACACAGTGCAATAGGTCTCGGAGCATTTGAGTTAGAGCTTTTAGAAATGTTTATGGCTTTTTTTTTTAATTCTTTAGCATTGGCTACAGGAAACAAAAATGCTAAAGATTTACAAAAAAACCCATAAACAATTCTAAAAGCACTAACTCTAATGCTGCGAGACCTATTGCATTTCCAATGCTTGTTATTGTGTGGCATGGCTGGTCATTGTATATTATGGTATGCTATGGCCTGTCATTGTACATTATGGTATGGCCTGTCACTGTACAGTATGGTATGGCTTGTCGTTGTATAGTATGATATGTTATGGTCGGTCATTAGCATAGCAGGGTATGGTATGGCATGCTATCATATGAGATGCCATTTTACATACAGTAGGGTATGGTCCGGCCTATCATTGTATATTATGTTGTGGCCTATGGGTGTATGTTATGGCCTGTTATACAGTATGGTATGGCTGTAGGAAACTGGGTTTTTGTTGCAGTATCCCCCCCCCCCCCAAACCTTTGCCTGGTATTTGATGCAGCTTTGACTGGAGTGCACTGGGTTCCTGCTAACCAGGTCCCCAGTGCCAGTGCTCTCTCCCCAAAATAAGGTAACTGGTCAAATAATACCGAATTGGTCACACCTTTAGCACCTTTGTAAGTCCCTAGTAAGTGGTACCCATGATACCTAGGGCATAGGTACTAAAGATAGTCCCTAAGAGCTGCAGAAAATCCTGTGCCGCTCTAAGGGACCCAGCACCAAAATTATGCAGACTGCCACCTAAGGCTGCATGGCAAAGTGCTCTAAAAAGTGAAAACACAAGACATTGCACATAATATTTGTAAGTCGCCCCTACAGCAGGCCTTAAGGCAGGGTGCATTATATTACATGTGAGGACATATCTACATAAGCAGATATATCCCTGTGCTGGCCAGTTCAATTATTGACAATACAAGTGAACAGGGAAGCCACCCTAAGGTATATACTGGCATTGGTCAAAACGAGTTTCCCAGCTACATAATGGCTTCACTGAAACCTATTGTATTTGATATCAAACACCTCATATTAATTAACTCCTCTGATTCCTGTGATGGATTTAATCATACATCCACTCACTGGGTACCTAAGGAATACCCCCTGAAAACCTACCAACCTCTAATGTACTGGCTTACTGGTCCTGTCCAACCAACCACCATAGACGAGTTTCTGACCCCCAGGAGGTGGCAGTCCACCCTCTTGGAGGTCAGAATCAATGGCTGCACTGGTAGGTGTTATCACTTCCTCAAAAGCCTCCACCACCTGTGATATGCAACCCTGACTTCCACCAGAAAGGAGAAATCCCACCCCCTGCCCAGGGCCCATTGGCCCCCGGAACGGGTGGTAAATTAGTTAGTGAGGATGTGTGTTCACCCTCAGGCTAGTACCACTCCTAAGGTGAGTTATCTGAAGTGCACACAACTCGGGAAATTCCACCATCTTGGTTTTTGGTGGCATTAGGTCCTCTGAGTCACGGTTATGCCCACTTCCCCAGGAAGTGGTCGTATAGCTGGTGTAGTCACCCTAAAGGTAGTTAGCCTATTGGCTAATACCGGACACTCCCTGTAAGGCCACTAAATACAGTATTTAGGTGGCACCCCTGATGCCAAGACCTAAGATTCGACGGACTAAAGAAGGAATGGGCAAATAAGATTGCAGACCAGAGAAAAGAGGAGCAACAACTGACTTGGCGCAAACCCTGCCAGCCTGCTTGCTGCTCCTTACCCTCGTGAAGAAAGTGACTAATCCTGCCACTGTGCAGACTCCAAGAAACCCAGTGGGATGCCAGTGCTTCACAAATCGCCATAGAACTCCCTTGGAGTAAAGGAGTTACTCCCCTGGAACCGCAGGCACCAAAGAAGCATTGTTTGATTCACCATTCTACCAATGCTGTAGCTTCCCAGGAATAGGTTGCAGTGCTCCCACAGGTAATATTCGTCCTCCCTCCAAGTGGAGGACGCCAAGACCAAGAGGAGCCAATCTTGGCTTGAGGTACTGGACCCCTTGCACCAACCAAGGCTTGTTGTGTCCAGCCCAGAAACCAACACAGAGGAAGACCGACCTGTGTGTTGAGGGACTTCAGGGTCAGTGAAACCCACACAGGGAGTGGCCCAGCTGTCCTGTTTGCCTCTCTTATGCAGAACCAAGACAAATCTAGCCTCCAAACGCTATCACCTGACACTTCAAAGTACCTCTGCCCCACGTCCGACAGCCAGAACCTGTTTGAGGTGAGGGTACCAACAGGGTCCTGAGACCCTCAAAGGCTGAACCAATCCTTGGGTTTTCCCAGACTGGACTCCCACCTGCAGCTTCTTTGTGTAGGCCCTCTTAACTGAGAGTTTCTCCCGGAGCACGAACCCGACACTTAAAAGCACCACTGCACCCGAGTCCCACAGCCCGAAGAGAAGAGGACCAATGGTGTCCTTATTTGCCAGAGCATCTTAAGGAGCGAGCCCCTGGACTGGACTCCCAGTCCCAGTCCCAGTTTGCAGCCTCTTTACAACCGAACCATTCCCTGTTGAAGTGGAAGGGGCACCAAACGCTGAAACACACCTCTGCACCCGGATGCCCCGGTGTCACCCAAAGTGACCAGCTGGTGTTAGATTGGACTTTGCCCCATACTCATCTGAAGTCCAGGAGAAGTGTCCGAAAGTCACTGACAAGTGCCCAAATGCAGTATATGTTTTTCCCAATAGGATAACATTACCAATCCAGAAATTGCCTTAAGTGTGAACTTTTGAAACCTGTACAAATTCATATCTCGAAAATCGCTTACCTGTTTCAGATAATCTTGGAATCTAAATTCACATTAAGCTTTTGGTATCCGATTTCTTTGAGTGTGTGTCTCACTTACTGTCATTGTGTGCAATAAATGTTTAGCACTACCCTCTGATAAGCCTACCAGCTTGCCCACACTACCACAAAAGAGAACATTTAGGTTAAACTCTTTGCCTCAGTAAACATTGAAGTTTGCCTGAACTCTTTTAAACAGTGTACCTTGTTTTGTTCCACTATATGAAGAGCCTGCTTCCTGCAATGGCCTAGTATTGTATAGTATAATATGGTCTCTCAATGCATAGTATGGTGTGGCCTGTCACTGAATTGTAGGACTATGGCACAGTATCTCATTGTAGGGCCTGGCATGTCATTGTATAGTGTATGAAATAGTAGGACATGGTATGGCCTGTCATTATATAGTAAGGTATGTGTGGGCTGCCGTTACATAGCATTGTATGGTATGACTTGCCATTATGCGGCTTGGTAGGGCGTGTCATGGTATGGTATGGTATGGCCTATCACCCTATAGTATAGTATTGCCTGACATTGTAAATTATGGTACAGCATGGTGTGTCATAGTATACAATGGTATGGTATGAGTAGTCATTATATAGTTTAGTACGGCCCATCTTTCTATGGTATGGATTGTCATTGTATAGTATAGTATAGTATGGGATGGCCTGTGATTGTATGGTATGGCCTATCATTACATAGTATGACCTATTATTGTATAGTATGGTATGGCCTATCACCTTAGAGCGTGGTATGGTATGGCCTGATATTGTATATTATGGTATGGGAGGGAACGGTACAGTACGGCCTGTCATTGTATAGAATGGAATAGTATGACCAGTCAATTTATAGACTAATATGGACTGCCATTGTATAGTCTGGCATAGTATTGCAAGGTATGGCCTGTCACTGTATGGTAACGTATGGGGTTTCATTGTATGGTAGGGTATGATATGTATCGTATGGTACGGACTGTCAATGTATAGTATGATATAGTATATCCTGTCATATAGCATGGTATGGCCTGTCATTGTATAGCATAGTCCACTATGCTACTGTATGGTACATTATGGCCGGTCATTGTATAGTACAATATTTTCTGTGATTTTCCTCTATGGTAACATATGTATAGACTTTTATTGTATGGTACTGTATGGCCTATAATTGTGTAGTATGGCATGACCGGTCATTGTACAGGATGGTATGATATTATATGGTACACTTGTCATTAGATAGTATGCTATGGTATGGCTGATCATTGTATAATATGGTCAGGCCATACTATCATATAGCATGGTATAGTATGGCCTGCCCTTGTGAGTTATGGTACAGTATGGTATGCTATGGCCTGTCATTATATGGCAGCTATAAAATAACAGGTAGGTAAGGCATGGCCTAACACTGTATAGAAAGTTATGGTATTACCTGTACTTGTATAGAATGGGATGACCACTCATTTTATAGTATGGTATGGGCTCTCATTGTATAGAATGGTATGGCCTAACATTGCATGGTATGGACTGTCATTGAATAGAATTGTATAGTATGGTCTGTCATGATACAGCACGGTAATATCGGTCATTGTATAGTAAGGTATGATATGGTACAGTATTGCCTGTCATTGTATGGTTTGGTGCACCCTACCATTGTACAGAATAGTAAAGTATGGCCTGTTATTGTATAGTATGGTAGTGTATCGAATGGCAAGGCCGCTCATTGTATAGTATGGCATTATATGGCCTGGCATTATATATTATGGTCTGCTATGGTTTAGTGTGGTATGGTATGATACGGTTCATCATTGTAGAGTATGGTATAGTATAGTATCATATTTTATAGTATTGTATGCAATGCATTGTATAGTATGGTATAGTCTGTCATTGTATGGTTTGGTACGGCTTATCGTTGTACAGAATGATATGGTATGGCACTGTATGGTATGCCCGTCGTTTTATATTATGGTAAGTCATTACATAGTATGGCCTGTCATTGTATAGTATGGTATGTCATTGCTTAGTGTGGTATGGTATGATATGGCCCGTCATTGTAGAGTATGGCATGGCATAGTAATGTTTAGGATTTTATAGTATGGTATGCTATGGCCTATCATTGTATAGTAGAGTATGTGGCCTATGTGTATGGGAGGCTATGGCACAGCAGTGACTCCTCCATTAGGGTGGAGGAGCGTCGCTCCACTGTTGGCAGCGCAGCAAACGTGAAAAATAAAATGGTAATAAAACAATGTTATTGCCATTTTATTTTTCATTCTGCCAGCCAAGCCTAGTCTAAGGGCAGGAACGGGCCATTACTGGTGACGGACAGCAGCAGGAAGGAGTGGTGGGCACTGCAAGTGCGCATGTCTGTTTGACCAGCTGTCCTGTGATGGCCAGCCTGACATGCGCACTTTAAATCTCTCCGACCCAAACTGAGTGCACAGCCGGGTGGGGAAGATGCACAGGCTCCCAGGCCCTGAGTAAGCGGCAAGCCAGCCCGCTCCTGGGGCTTCTCTCATGCTAGTTAATTGCATTGCCAGCATGAAAGCAGAGTCTGGATTGGTTAGTGGAGTTTACTAGACTCTAGGAGCCTGGGCTGGAACCATGTGACGCGAGAAGAGCACCCAGGCAGTGGGTTGGTACACTTTTAAATGTTTTCATTTTAATTAAATGTTTCTTTTCACTCACTGACAAGCACTGTGGGAAACTTGCAACTCCAGAGCTCTCATTTGTGGACCGTTATAAACACTGTTTGGATCGGACCATGATTGAGAGATTTGGCGTTGAGCTTAAGGGAATTATAGGTTTCTGACAGTACCGGTCACTGGGCCAAAATATTCTCCCTTGTTCTGCCCCGCCACTTTAATTCGACAGCAGACGCCTCTGCTATGGTATAGTATAGTATGACCCGTCATTGAATGGTATGATATGGCCTGTCATTGTATAGTATGGCATGCAATGGCCTGTTATAGTATGGTATGGTATGGTAAGGTATGGTTTGGCTTGTCAATGTATAGTATGGAATGGCTAGTCATGGTTTATTATGGAAAGGTACGACCCGTCATATTGTATGTTATGGTATGTCATAGTATGATTGATATGGTCTGTCATTGTATAGTGTGGTATGTCTTGACATTGCATAATATCGTATGGTATGGCCTGTCATTTTACAGTATGGCATGGTAAGGTATAGTTTGGCATTGCATGGTATGCTATGATATGGTCTGTTATTGTATATTATGGTAGGTCATTGTATAGTATGGGATGACCTCTCATTGTATGGTATGGTAAAGACTATCATATAGTATGGTGTGGTAGGTCATGTCAATGTACAGCATGGTATAGTAGGGCCTGCCTATGTATGGTATGGTATGGTATGGTCTATCATTGTATAGTATGGCTTGGAACAGACTGTCACTTTATAGTACAGTATGGTATATCATTGAACAGTAAGGCATGTCATTGTATGATATGGTATGGTATGACTATAGTATGGCCTGTTGTTCTGTAGTATAGTACGGTCTTGCATTGTATGGTTTAGTATGGTATGGCCTGCCATTACATAGTATAGAATGGTATGTATGGTATAGCCTGTCATTGTATAATATTGTCTGGGCTGTATGTGTATAGTATTGTATATTGAGTCATTGTATAGTATTGTATGGTCTGTCATTGTATATTATAATATGGTTTGGTATGGTATGGTATGGTATGCCATTGTAAAGAATGGTATGGTCCGTCATTGTGTAGTTGGATATGGTATGGTCTGTCATGGAACATGGCAGATATGGTATGGTTTAGAATTGTATAGTATGATATGGTATAATCTGCCATTATATGGTATCGCTTGGCCTGGCATGGTATAGTATGGTATGACTACGGTATGGCCTGCCTTGTATAGTATGGTATGGTATGCCCTGTCATTGTATAGTATGGTAGGTCATTGTGTGGTATGATATGGTACAGCCTATCATTAGTTAGTATGGTATGCTCTGTCATCATATAACATGGTATTGTATATTATGTTATGGTATGTGGCATAGTATTGTATTGCCTATCTTTGTATATTATGGTATGGTATGATATGGCCTGTCATTGTATAGTACTGTATGTTAAGGTATGGCTTGCTATTGTGTAGAATGGTATGGTATTGTCAGTCACTGTATAGTACGGTATACTATGCTGTGGTATGTTATGGCCTTTAATTGTATAGTATGGTATGGCCAGTCATTGTATAGTATGGTATGGTGTGGTATGCCCTATCATTGCATAGCATTGCATGGTATGGTAGGGTAAGGCCTGCCATTGTTCAGCATGGTATGGCCTGTTTTTGTATGGTATGGTATGACCTGGTTTGTGATTGTATAGTATGGCATAGTATGGTATGGTATTGCCTGGCTTGTTATTGTATAGTATAGTATGGTATAGCCTGTCGTTGTATGGTATGGCCTGGTTTGTGATTGTATAGCAGTATATATAATATATAACAGCAAAATGTTCTGTCCAACCCATAATCGTGCAAATGAACCAATTTAAAACACATTGTGTATTTTGGCTAAGACATTTTAATCATGCCCAAGACATCCTATTATTCAGGAAACACAAAGCACCTAGTTACAAACTAAACAAGTGATTACTTAAAAGTGAACAGAGAAACAAGGGTGTGGAAGAAATCTAAAAAGCAAATACACTCTTAGGAACTGCTGCAACTGGAAGAAAGAAATAGGCTGGGGCAGAAAGTGTAAGCAGTGGAACGACACTCCTTAAAAAAAAAAAAAAATGGAAGCAGTACTTGGTCCTTACTCCAGGGAAAGAAGAAGCACATGAACAGAAAGTGAAGCCAGCACGCACTGATCGAACAAGAGCCAGCAAATAAGAGTGACAACGAGGCCAACGAATGGTAAGCAATGGGCAGGCTCCAAGCCCTCTTTAGGCAAACAAAATGTTTTGCAAGCAGTCACGCATGCACTCTCTCAAGTGAGACCTAAAAATGTAAACCGGTATAGTAGTCTAATAAGACCACAGTCCTGCTGAGCGATTTTCAACAAAGCTTGTACCAAAACTCATGGACTAAATACATAACTTGCACTTTATTATCCACTCTCAGATGTACACATGCTGAATTGTTGCAGCAATGAGCATTCCTCAGCTTACAGCATGTGATCCTTCCAAGCGGGTAAATGGCCAGAGTGGCTTGTCATTTCAAAAGAAAGGGATAATATTGGGAAAAATCATTAGAATAGCTTACCTTAAGGACAGCCTCTGGGAAGTTTCTGTTGAAGAACCGAACCACCTCCTTGACGTTCAAGCTGGACTTGGTCCGTACTGTGATCATGTACCCATCCCCAAACCTGCTCGAGTGCAAAGACACAAAATGGCGCCAGTGAGATTTCAAGGAAATAAGAGAAGCATCGCCAAGTCAAAAGCGTTAGAGTACAGAGGGCAAAAGACAGTCATAAATGCTAAGGCTTGGTATCACTGGATGGTGATGATGAACCAATGGCGTACAGATGTGGGTAGACAACCAGGCTGAGGCTGGAAGCATCATCTCCAGAAGACCAAAAAAACACAAATAAACAATCTATATACTAATATAATATAGAGAGAACCCAAACCTTTGAGGCGGGTAATCTCAGGAACCACAGCACCTATCGCAACACCCAATACAGCGTTGGAAAGGGCAGTTGCAGCAGAAGGACATAGGTTATGCAGACGCCCACCATATACATTTAAAAGGTAAAAGAACCGTGCCAGCAAAGTAGTCCCTTGTGGGCGTGTCTGTGTTGTGCTGTGGGCGTGTGCTGGGGGCATGACAAACGCTGGGGGGTGTGTGGTACGTTCCACCCTTCATGCCATGTCTCATCTCGTGTGCTGTGGACGTGCGCTGGGGGCGTGTGCGGGGCGCGGGATTATGAAGATAAAAAAGCGAGCGTTGTGCCCAATATTTCATTGTTTTTTCTTCCCAGGTTCTGTACATTCCAGCTCCGGGTGTCCACCCTGCTCCCTTTAAATACCCCTGCACCCCATAATCCTAACCCACCCTTACTCCTTAAATACCCAAACACCCTTAAACACTAACCAATCTTAACCCTATAAATATACCCTGTACCCCAAAACCCAAACCTAGTCCTGAACCCTATAAATACCCCTGTACCTCAAAACCCAAACCTACCCCTGAACCCTAAAAATACCCCTGTACCCCCAAACCTAGCCCTGAACCCTAAAAATACCCCTGTACCCCAAAACCCAAACGTACCCCTGATCCCTAAAATACCCGTGCCCCAAAACCCAAACCTAGCCCTGAACTCTTAAAATACCCCTGTACCCCAAACCTACCCCTGAACCCTAAAAATACCCCTGTACCCCAAACCTAGCCCTGAACCCTAAAAATATCCCTGTACCCCCCAAACCTAGCCCTGAACCCTTAAAATACCCCTGTACCCCAACACCCAAACCTAGCCCTGTACCCCAAACCTAGCCCTGAACCCTAAATATATCCCTGTACCCCAAAAACCCAAACCTAGCCCTGAACCCTTAAAATACCCCTGTACCCCAACACCCAAACCTAGCCCTGTACCCCAAACCTAGCCCTGAACCCTAAAAATACCCCTGTACCCCAAACCTAGCCCTGAACCCTAAAAATATCCCTGTACCCCCCAAAACCCAAACTTAGCCCTGAACCCTTAAAATACCCCTGTACTCCAAAACCCAAACCTACCCCATAACCCTAAAAATACCCCCAAACCTACCCCTGACCCTAAAAATACCCCTGTACCCCCATAACCCAAAACTATATCTGAACCCTTAAAATACCCAAACACCCCAAAACATATACCTCAGTACCCCAAAACATATACCCCAATACCCATAAAAAAAAAACATGCTTTTACCATTCATTCATTTACAACAAATTCCGTTGTAAATGTATGCGTGGTAAAAGCATATAAAATGTAATGCTATGCGTTATAATGGCATTGCGGAGTCATGGTACTTTCGTAATGAAAGTATGCGGAGTGATGGTATGCGGAAAGAAAGTTGCGGAATAATGGGTGTTTTTTTTCCCAGGTTCTGTACATTCCAGCTCCGGGTGTCCACCCTGCTCCCTTTAAATACCCCTGCACCCCATAATCATACCCCACTCTTACTCCTTAAAATACCCCAACACCCTTAAACCCTAACCCATCTTAACCCTATAAATATACCATGTACCCCAAAACCCAAACCTACCCCATAACCCTAAAAATACCCCTGTACCCCAAAACCCAAACCTAGTATGCGGAGTGATGGTATGCGGAAAGAAAGTTGTGGAATAATGGGTGTTTACCCTCCCCCGGCAAGTACATTGGTGGCACGGCGGCCCACATCTCCAGCAACATACTCATATTTTTTCACCACTGATTTGAAAAATGCACAGGCCTCTCTCATTGATGGCCAGCACCGACATACACTTTTAGAAACACCTCCAGTCACAAGTTCTAGAATTGTGAACTTTAGAGCTGGGGAGCTACGTTCAAATCTCGGCATCAGCTCAACATCCTGTGATTCCAGGCAAATCGCTTTGTCTCCCCGTGCCTACCACAAATGAATGTGTTCTTCTGTAATGTAAATTGTGCTCATGCCATGTTGTCGAGTTCGCGCTATATAATATTGCAAGGAAAAATAAAGTAGGGAAACTCGAGTTCACACACTACTGAACGCGCACTCTTAAGTGCATCAGCAGTGCACTGTGAATCTGAGCGTTTCACAGGCCTGTCACAGATAAGAAATGCTATCAAAACGAAATCCCACAAAACAATATATTACTGGCCGGCAGCAATTCATACACGGACAACGTCGGGACGGGCTGCTAGTAACAGTATAAAGTAAAATCATGAATTGTCATTAACTGTGAAAGAAAGCACATAAATGAGTCCTGGGCAAGCACCTTTTCTCCCTGCCTTTATCCATCGGTCAGCACCGAGATGCAAATGGTTCAGCCAGGTGCTCACTTACACACCTTTGCTGGATACCACGAAGAGTGGGACCTCCTCATTCATTGAAGACATCTTTAGTAAGTCTCAAGCCAATCCTAGAGTCAGGAATGGGAGCAGTACAGCCACCCTGTTGGATAGAACCTTTTACATCACAAACTATTTGCATTACACTGTGTGAGCTATACTGCACGTGTTACACTGTGTGTGATACACTGTGCGCGTTACAGGGCACTGAGGATCAGATGAGGCAACAGGATTCACTGAGCACCACTACAAACATGTCCTGTGGTTCGCCATCTTAACATGGATCTGGCATGGGCGCCATCTTAACATGGATCTGGCATGGGCGCCATCTTAACATGGAGCTGGCATGGGCGCCATCTTAACATGGATCTGGCATGGGCGACATCTTAACATGGATCTGGCATGGGGCAAAACCGCTCAGAAAAGTAAAGCCAGAGACTTGTAACAGCCAGTCAGAAAAAAACTAGGCCTGCGATGAAATCCGTCTCCTTTCGAAGACGATTTGCTCTAATTCTGGCCCTGTGTGTACAAAAAACACGATCACCAGGCGTGCCACTGGCAGGTGTCACTTGAAATCCAGCACCTAATTTAAAGAATGCAGACCTAATTTGAAACGAAGAGCTCGCACTTGCCTGGAGGGCATTAGGTACGTGACTTTGCCAGCATTGTGCGAGATCAAAAAGGTGCTTTGTTTTGGGCGGTGCTCAGCCCATAATTAAATTTACTAGCAACCAGTACACATCTGATAGTGTCCATGGTAACCAGGAAGTACAAACAGGAAAAGTCACTATTGGAGCGTCGGACATTCGGCTGTTCAGCTGTTGTAAAGAATAAGTACATTCCTCGGGGCAAGACAAAGGGAAGAGGAACTGCTAATGACGGCCTGTTTAAAACAAAGAACGACCAAACCAAAAATATAATTACATTAGATTACTTAAGAATTTGGTTAAATTGACATTAAAAAAAATCTGAAGTACTTCAATGCGTATGAATAAATGCCTAGCAAAAGTTTTGTCAGATTCTACTGCGGCAAAAAAAAATTTCTCCCCCCAAAAAAAAACCCATACCCCAAACATTCCCACAAATCTTGGGGTTGTTCACCCCCTATGTACCCCGAATATGAATGTCCTCCAGTCTTGAGAGGATAAATCTCACACAGTATTCAGGGTTGAAATGTGCATCTTAAAAATGTATTTGCAAATGACATCTCTTTAGTGACTAGCGAGGCAGGGAGAAGGAGGGACACATGCTTTATACTACTGTGGAGAAGGGAAGAAGAGGTGGATGCAGGAAGGCTATATCTTGGGATTAGCTATATTGGGCGGGCACACCCTGCAGGTAGCAAAGGTGCACCATTAGTCGCATCTTGGAACCAGTTTCGGGGCATCACACCTTATCATCCAGGCTAACTTGAATCCAGTGGCACAGTGAGCACGGGACCCACGTCTGGGCATATCCTTCTCACTATGGGTGACACAAGCAAAAAGAACAGATGATGGAAGGAGTGCTGAACAAATCAAACACTCACCCCAGTCACAGATCTGGGTTTAATCCATCATTATATTGCTCACCGTACCACCCCAGTTTGGACCCAGTCATATGAAAATCAGTCTGGACTCCGCTCCCAATGGCAACAGTCCAACCCGAACTGCGGGAATGGTATGCCCAGATGTGGGTCCAGTGATCACTGTGCCACTGGATTCAAGCTAGCCTGGCTGATAAGTGATACCCGAAACTGATCCCAGGAATGCTAGTTTCCGGTCCAGGGAAGACCTGGCATGGCAGGTCGGGCTGGACTGTGCTATAAATGAGCACCAGTCTCGTTACAGACGGACACATTCGTTTTTTGTTAGGCACGGGGAGATTAAGTGGTTTGCCCAGAATCACTGGATGTTGAGCATCCCTGCAGAGACTTGAACCTGATTCCCCAGCTTCGAGGTCGGCTGCTCTAGCCGTTAGGCCACATCTTCTAGGATACACATTAGGAACCACTGATAACTTTTTTGACTTAACTGTACCATGCCCTGGGTGATTATTGTGCTGCACTGTTACTTTAACAGTAGGAAATTGAGTGTGGTGCTACAGGAGCCTCTGTGCCAAGAATTACCTCATCACAGTGTGACCGGACCTGTGTGCACACCACCCAAACAATGAGCCCTACCTTTCACCTAAACTGCTGCCAAGGACCCAGCCGGCCCATGGCTGTAACCTTCTGGACCTCAACAGCTGGCAGAGGCTGCAGCGGTCACTACCGGGATTTGGGAGACATAGTAACATCCAGACGATCCTTCGACTAACTGACTAGATGTGTCCACGAGAAAGGCATGACAGGGACCACTGGCTTGTGTTCAGTCCCAGAATCGGTTGAGCAGTGAAGCTAGCAGGAAGGAGGGTGGCTTACCAGGACTGGGCCTGACCGGCAGCCTTGCATCTGTTTATGATTGAAGAACTTCACGACAACTGAGAAACTAAAACTGCACCTGGGCTAATTCTTGCTGTATCGTGTCCTATGGGGGAGGGGACATCTACCAGAGTCACTAGTGGGCCTGGGGAGGGGGGGGGGGAGGATGGGGGGCGAGGCACTAACGGACTCTAGTGCAAGAACATTTATTTGAATCTGGAATGTATCTAAGTGGTGTTTTATCCTAGTGTTTTCTAAACAGTTTTTTTTTTGGAAAGTCAAGTACTGGTTCTGACAATCCTTCAGCTAATATGAACATGTACACTGCATATTTGAAAAACCAATAAACATATATATTTTTTAATGTATGTGTGTACTAAGAATGCTGGGGTCTAACACCGCTACTATGCTGTGCTGAGAAGCCTCTGACTGCTCACCATCACTACCAATAGCAGGCAAGTGCTGAAGGGGTTGTACTTGGGGCAGTTAGCAGAGCCATGGCCGGATGGACCCCAGGGCATCAGAGGCAAACAACTTTGAACCATGGTTGACGACATGAGCCACTGCCGCCCTGTGCTCCAGCACCCCGAAAGCAATCTGACAACTGCCTTTTGCCCACAGTCATATCCACACATGGTTGCCATCTTGGTTGGTTGCTGTGCTTAGATCGATTGGTTGTAAACTGCAATATTTTCCTTTACCTGTTCTTCAGGTGCTGGATGCTGCCGAGACATTTCAGGCGCCCATTCACCATGATGGCCAGCCGGGTGCAGAGTGCTTCACATTCCTCCATGCTGCAGAGACAGAATTTATACACATCTCATTCCCAATACTATGCACAGAGATACATACTGCACCTGCAGTTTCTCGCATTCATCCACAAGCAAAGGGTAAATTGGTAAAACTGTACTGCTTCCTGTCAACACTTGAGGTGGGCCACATTGAATGTGTTAACCATTGTGAAATTGCTAAGATAGACTAGAACTCATCTGGGGAAAATCATTTCTGCTCAAGAAGTTCTCTATTCATAAGGTCTTTCCAAATTCTCCATGTAACTAATCACCACTAGGCCCAGGTTTTCACATCATCAACAAGACCCTGCACTTCAGATGAATAATAAGGCGACCGGATCGCTCCCTGGCATCAGGGACATAATTGTCCAGTCCTGGGTTTCTGTGAGTGGTAGTGCTGGCTCTGTTCTGCTGAAGCAGCCTGAATAAAGTTTCAAGGCCCCCATTTAGAATTTGGCAGATAGAGTTTACTCCATATGGATGGTGGAGGACAGTACCGCCGCCATCTTGAGGGAACTCACCTGCTAAATTTAGAGTTGTCTACTGGCCCTGTGGACAACACTCTACATTAAGACAGGCCACCATCATGACAGTTCCTGTCAATGTAAGAAATGTTTGACAGACAGTACAGTGGCCCCCACACCGTCTGAGTTTTCTCCCAGGGTGTGGCAGTCAATATGGTTTTTTCCTGTCCTTTACCGCCAGGTTTTTCACTGCGTTGACAAAGCGAAAGAAAAGACTTTACATGGTCCACCATAAATAGGAGGATGGTGTAAATTCCTTCCTCCAATGATTTCTCCTCCCTCGGGCTACAGAACAAGTACTACGTTGACCGAGTCAACAGGGGCTACGTTGATGAAATGCATGAGGTCCGTCTGACTTTAAATGAGGCAAGTGGTACGAGGGTTTCGTGAACAGGGTACCCTGTCACGTTTGCATTGGAGTACCAAGTCCACCAAACTCTAATTCAGGCTCTAACTTACAATAGGTTAAAACAAGGAAAAATAGCCCTGGAGATCAGCATGCCCAATTTATCTGGTAATCTTGCTAAGTCTTAACCTGGAATGGTTGTCTTAATTCTATTAAGGAATGGAGAGGTGACAGAATGCTGTCAAATATAGCCGGATTTGAAACACATGTTCATCAAGCAGGGGGTTGTGCACTGCTGCTTCTGTAATGTTTCACCTATTTTCTATATTTGAATTATTTTTAGATTGCAGGATGAGTTTGTTGTATGTCCACAATGTGGTGCCTGTGGACATGAACACTGTAAAGCGACAAAACAGGATTTAAATGCCTTCTGCCCTTGCCCCATGCTGGGTAACCCCCAAGTTGCATTTCATGCTGTAGAAAACATGCATTAGCAAAGCCAACAAGTCTACATTTTGACATGTTTAGTGTTACAGTCTATAGTGTTAGCACCTCTAGGGAATTAAGGTTCCCTTTCTACTCCTTTCTTTTGTGTCTTAGGAGTGTTAGGTAGCTGCAAAAATCTATCCACACCGCCCAACTTTTTAAAAAGTTTGCGACCCCCAAACCTGCTACTATAAATTAAACACACATTTTTAGCTAATTCTGGCAAGTTTTATAAAAATGGAGCCCACAAGAGGACTGAAAATGGAGAGAGTTGAGGTTTTTCTATAGACAAGTACAGCAATGACAGGTGGGTGTCCCATCGATGCTATGCAGAGGGTTTGCTTTCTTAAGGATGCAGTGTAGTTAGATAAAGCCCATACAGGCCTTCTCCCTAGGATGCAGTACATCCTTTGGCTTATTGTCCCTAGGGTGCCATGCCAGATATGGGTTACTATAACTAGGATATGTAGGGCTGTGGCATGGTTGGTGTCTGTAATTTGGACTTTGGTTGTTAATAGTCTCTAGGGCATAATACAGCATGGTGGGTTCGTTTCCTTAAGGGCAGTGTAGTGGGTTAGTATTATTAGGATACAGATTAGTGTGTGGTTTATCGTCTCTAGGGCTTAATGCAGCCTGTCCGGTTGGTTTTCCTCTGTGCCTCGTAGTGGGTTAGTAATATTAGGATACAGTTTAGTGTGATGTGTTAGACTTCCTGTGATGCAATGCAGGGAATTAAAGCACCAATAATGTAGTGCAGAGTGCCTTGTTAGTCTCACTAAATTGTTTTGCAGAGCGCTGGGTTAGAATCCCTGGGATGCAATGTAGTGAGGTGTAATTTGTTTTAGGGTGCAGGGCAGCATATTTGGATTTTGTACTTAATCTGCAGGGCACTGCAGTACATTAGGGGCCCTAGGGGGAAAGGCAGAGTGGCAAAAACTAAGCACAGAGCACCATTCCAAAGAGCACCCATGTACATGGTACAGAGCCAATGAAATGCCAAGAATGTATAACTTAATTGGGCAATATTCAACCCAGCAATGTCAATTATGATGTTTGCAGGTTAAGAATGATTATTTGCAAGAGTAGAAAGTAAGGTTCTCACTGACCTGTGCGATGTTAGCACTACGGAGCGCCCAGTTTTGATGATGTCAAGGATAAGATTCCAGAGGAAACGCCGGGCTTTGGGGTCCATGCCGGTAGTTGGTTCATCCTTCAAAATGAGTAAAAATGAAAACCAATGGAATACAAGGCTATAAGTGAAGGAGGAGACGTAGCCTCGATATAAATTGCATGACAGTGGCAAGTAAGTAACCATCCTACTGTATTATTACCTAAGCTTTAACTCTGAAATGTACATCTCCCAACAAGGATAATGAGCAGTGGTTACATTTCAGAGGCATATTTACCACAGCACTGAGGGTCTTACTGCTCTCAAATTGGGGTCTGTGTATATTTGGGGTGATCAAAATGTCTGGACATTCTTCTTGGGCGAGGTAATGTTCTTAGGCTCTTAAAAAAGGTTTGGGCTGACTCTGAGCACAGCCCTGTGACCTGCACACCACTAGGTGGTCCAAGTTAAAACCCAGGGTTTCCACTAGCAGGGGTGTCAGGTACTGGGTAGAAGGGCCATTTAACCAGCCCATGGAAGACGGCAAAAGGCAATCTGGTGAGCAAGCACAACATTGTATTAGTTGTGGGCTCTTGAAAGCGTGGAGTTTGCCTCTTCTCTTCGGGGCTGTATCTGCTTCTGTGGGTGTGCTGTGGGAGAAAAAGATTAAAGGAGCCTACGGAAGGGGAGTCTAAAGTAGGAGTGAATCCATGTGTGATTTTCAGGATATCTGCATAAAATTAATTAATATTTAACTAGGCTAAATGAGAAACATTTACATAATCAAAGTTTATTTTGGAAACTGAACATGCATCCATCCATCCATAAAAGTAACTGTAGGACACTGAACCAGGAAATGATGGCTAAAGTGAAAGGCACTTTTTTACTGTTCTAGGAAATGCAACTTACACAGTTGAGCACTTGAAGCCAGAAAATCCTCTGTTAAATGACAAGGTTCAGAAGCAAATGATAGTTAGGAGCGACAAGATAGAATAACCGGAAGGAGGATGGGATTTTGAGGCGTTTGAGAAAACAAGAGCCCTGTCACAGGGTCCTTTACCCACAAATAACATTAATGAGCTGCTTGCTCTGAAATCTGTGCTCAAGGTTTGTATGCACACTCTGTCTTTCTCACACTGTTGTTTTGTAGATTAGCCGCTCAATACATTTTAAGCTAGCCATGACTGATGGTTGTGATAAAAGGACTATCAAGTCCTGGTAATTTAAAATTGTGAGTAGCAGACAAGAGAAAGTGCATCAGAACCTCACACTCTTTACCGGGCAGATATGAGATGGCCTCAGGTGCTTCTGCCCTAAACCCTTACCAGGAAGATGAAGGATGGGTACCCAATCAGTGCAATGGCAGTGGAGAGCTTCCGCTTGTTCCCTCCACTGTAGGTACCGGCTGGCTTGTCGGCGTATTTAGTCAGTTCCAGCTTCTCCATCGCCCATTTCACAACCTATAGAAAGGCAGAAAACATCAGTGTCTCACTTTACAGGGATGACCCTCTCAATCAACCTTCTTGCCGAGTTTTTTTTTAATTCATCAAAGCCAATGGAACACAACTTGAACAATAAGAATCACTGTTCCAAACCAAGAGGAAAATCAATGATGTAGCTAGAGGACTGTATAGGATGCCATTTGCATTCAAAGGTGATGTAATTATGCAACAAACTGTGTGATGCACGCGCAGCAATCATTTCACATTTTCATAAAAATGTTTAATTAGTACATTGTGATCAGTGCATTTATATTCAGCATTTATGGCTGCTTGTAACAAAAATATGTTTCTCATCAGTACTCTTGGGAAAGGGCAGGTCTTTCACAACGGACGGGATTTTCTAACCAATGATAAGTATTGGTGGCCCGAGGACCTGCACGCCACCAGGAGCCTGGCACAAAGCAAGTGTGCCTACGCACCACGTGAGCACCAACAGGAGTCCACTACAAAAAATCAATCCCACACAGGCCTTTTAAAATGCTTGGAGCCTGATGTGAGAGGTGGTGTCCGCCCATGTTGAGTCATATATTAGTCATATTAAGGCACTTGCCTGAATAAATGAACTCCCTCCGAGACTCACCCTTTCTTCGTCCTTCCATGGAATCCCGCGTAGGCGTGTGTAGAGCTCCAGGTGCTCCTGGGCGGTGAGCTCATCAAACAAAGCATCAAACTGAGGGCAGTAGCCGATACTCTGCTGCACCTGCAGGAGTTCCTTCAAGATGCTAAGACAGAACAGGAGAATAAACTGAACGACTACCCGCTGTGCACAAGGCATCACTAATTGTTTGTTCGTTGATTGGTCAATTAGACTATCCCGACCCAAAAGATCTAGCTATATTCTTTGTTATCTTATCTTACAAACCATCCCGTTCCTGACATTCAACAAATCGCCCACTTAATATAATACTCTTCTAGTAATCTACACTCTGACTTAATAGTCCAATACAAATTGCTCAATGTGATCCAACCAAGCACAAAAACCCCTGCTCCTGTATTTCCAATGATGCTAAAACAGCTCATCCCTTATGAGCAACATTATACTCTGTCCTGAGTATGGAACAGCTTCTCCATCTCCCAGCATTTCCAGTGTCCTGAATCCATTGACCTCCAGAATTCTTACAACCTCGGTCTTTCAAATCAATCACCGTCCGATGTACTTAAATTTACCACCCCAATTTGGACAAGTACTTCATTCTCCAGTCCTTCAACACATTCAACCGTACAACCTTTCAAAGTACCAATGCCAAAGCTCTTCTCATTAGCCAAGCACATCCAAATTATTTCCAATCAAATTCTTTATAACACTTCCCTCCTCATATTCTTCCAAATCGCTAACTACAAGGCCTTCCAAACTGCCCACGCCAAATTGCTAAAGGCCTTTTTAATTCTCCATGCTTGTCTCCCCAAATGCCCAAGCCAGAGAGAGTCGTCACAAAATTCCAAGACCTAGAGAACTTCAAACTCCCCAGCCATTGCGGATTAGTCAGAAACTATGAGGATACTCATTGAATGAAACCATCAAGCGTCCACCTAGTAAGCCCTCTGCCGAACCCACAGCATTCTTATCTATAAAAGCCATGATGCCCCCATCTAAATGAACTCCAAACTTCAGTCATTAAACCCCAATCGCTCTTCTTATGAGACCCCCTATCTACATTCACCTATAATCACTCTCCTTTCAATCTACACTAATTCTACTCTGCTCTCCTAGCCTCCACGTAGCAATACAATCCATCAAGCGATGTTCAATACTGTTTCATGTGAATTTGCTTGAAAAGGACTGTCAGCAGGAACATCACTAAAATGTTAGGGTAGCAGGTCATGTCACATTGAAAGAGAAATCAACCAGCTCTCTGAATGCACCAGTAGGGGCTGACTTGCCTATGTCAAGAGATGCTTTTGAGTTGAGTTTGGAATACGCACTACTGTCCAACGAGAGCATCCTGCGACTAAGGGATACCATTAATGGAACTAGATTCAAAGAAAGAGGAACTACAGTACGAAAAGCGAGATTTTAAGTTTCTTTCTGAATGATGAATTAAATACTGTCATTCTGAGCTACTGGGGAAAGGAGTCCCAAGATTTTGCAGCCAGGTAATAGAAAGAACGCCCATCAAGACAGCTGTGAAGAAATGGTAATCTATTACTCAAGTTGGTATTGGAGGAGCAAAAGACTCGAAAATAGATTTGCCATAAGCAAATAAAGATCAGCACAATGGGAAAAAACCGATTGCCACTTGAACAAGGTGAGACGCAGATGGGCTGCAGCATTTCGCACTACTTGAAGGCAATGAAGAGTCGGCATTGTCAGTTTTCTTCAAAGATGTAGGATGAAGGGGAATGATTTTCCTAGGTGATTTTAGAAGTGCAATATGTCTTGCTACTACAGGATTAACCTTGTTAGCAAAGGTTAGGCTATGATCAAAGATCACACCCAAATTTCTAGCAGAAGAGACAGAAACAGTGGTATTTTCAAGATGGAAAAGCCACCAGTTGTGAGACCATGCAAACGTCTATTTGGGGAATATCAGGACTTTTGTCTTTATCGCAGTTATTCTCATTCATAATCCTCATCAGCCAGGCTATCTTGAATCTAGTGGCCAAGTGAGCAAGGGACTCAAGTCTGAGCATACCCTGCCAACTTAGGGTGAACAAAGCGATACAAAAGGGGATGATGGACCTGGTTGATCCTGCCAGTAGCATATGCTTGTCTCAAAGATTAAGCCATGCACATGTAAGTACACACAGCCGGTACAGTGCCAGGATGCTTGTTTCCGGTCCAGGGAAGACATGGCATTGCAGTTCGGGCTGGACTGTTCCCATGAGGCACAGGGTCAGACTGATTTGCATATGGCCATGTCTGAACTGGGGTGGCTGAGTGAGCTAAAGAATGGTGATGGATTAAACCCAGATCAGTTGACTGGGGGTGAGTGTTTGATTTGCTCAAACGCTCCGTCCATCATCCCCTTTTGTATCGCTCTGGGGTGGGGTGAGTAGATAGAAAGCAAGGGTTGCCCGGAGCTGGGCGGTGGCGCCTCGCCACGTTCCTATCCACAGGCCGACCTGTAGCGGGCTTGGACCAAGTGCCCAGAAGAACGTCAGATAAGGCCTCATTAAAGGGCAGCAGAGGCTCGGCCGAGCTTGACTGCGGCTTAAGGACCTCAGTGAGGAGGTTAGTCCTCACGGCCGCGACGGGGAGCTCAAGGCCCAAGGCCTTGGCCACCCTCGTCAGCACCACGCTATAAGCCGCCACCTCCTCCGTAGCCACGCTAGGAGGGGAGACCAAACCAGTATCGGGCGAAGTGTCCAGACCACTGGCCCTCCCCATGCTCTCCTGTCCCGTCCTCAGAAGACTGACACTCACATGCCAGAGGGTCCTCAGACCCCTTCCAATCCCCCTCGTCACCCATCGCCTGGTACTGAGGCTCAATGGATGGGGCCGGGTCATAGAAATAGAAATCTCCAAACGGCGTCGAGAGTGGCGCCGCTCCGACGCCGGACCTGAATCGAGGGTAGGACCAGGGACGGCGTCGTCCTGGGAGGTCGCCAGGGGCGACACCCTTGGGGCCGGCGCCGGCGAGGTCGTGAGGTTGATCGGCGGCGAACCGGATCCAGTGGGGCCCTGCGGCGTCGGGACCGAAGTAGCCGATGGCGCCGGGGACGAAGCACCCGGCCCGCGTGGGGACCCAGTCGGGGCCGCTTGGCCCGAAGGCACTGCGGAACCAGACAGAGGAGTGAGCGACCTCATGGCCAAGAGGAAGGCCTCGATCTCCTCCGGCGTCGCATGCTGCACAGGGACCGGCAGGTATGGTGCAGGCCGCGATGCCCACGGCTCCACATGTGTGGTGTCGCCCGAACCCCCTTCGAGCGTCGGGGGAGTCAGAAGAGCGATGGGGCCTCTTCGACTTCTTGTGCCTCTTACCTGAGGACTTCGAACCCGAAGACAACTCCCGGAACTGTGGTGACTCCGGCCCCGCGACCGGTCCCTCGACCTCCTTTTGGACCGGGACCTCGAGCGGCGCAGGTGGACTGCCGAAGCTCGAGTCACTTACGGGACCGCTCCCGTCTAGCTTTAGACGTCAGGACCCGGCAGTCGGAGCAGGATTTGTCATCGTGGTCCGGGCCTAGACAGTGCCGGCACCGGCGATGGGGGTCGGTAACCGACATCAGTCGGGTGCAGTCGGGGCAGGTCTTGAACCCGGGCATCCCTACCGGCACCGTCGAAGTCAAAAGATCAAAAAGGATCGTAAAAAAGTTAGTCAAAAATTGACTAGGGTACAACTTTTTCCGGCTCTACGCTTGCTGGCGCGGAAAAAAGAAGAACCGACGTCAGCGAGCGGAGGCGGAGTCTAAGTAGTCCAACGGCGTCATCACAGGAGCCCACGACGGACGCGGACGATGCCTACCGACGCGCATGGGTACTGCTACGCAAAAAAATTCCGGATCCAGTCTGACACCTGGGGATATTCTAAGGTAAGGAATCTATCACTAACGTGTCTCTTTCAGATACTGGTGATAATTGTTCAGGAGTGAAGTAGTGTGGCTCACTGGTTAGAGGCGGCAGACCCGAGAGCAGAGGACGGCCCGGGACCAGGGTTCGATTCCCGGCGCGGCAGGTTTCTGGACCAGGGTCAGCGGACTCGATAATTCTCTCGCCTCGGTGCCCACTCTGATCAGCGATCACACTCGGCAACTCTGGGCATTAGCTTGCCTCATCTTCACTAACGGCCCCACCAGACCGCCGGGGATGCCTGGTCTCACCCTGGAGATACCCATTAAGGGACCATCTCTCAGGGAAGCCAGGAAGGGTTTCGCAGCGGTCGAAGCGCCTTGGGACCCTACGGGTAAGTAGTGCGCTATATAAATGCCAATACATTTACATTTACATTTACAGGATATAGGTGTCGGCTGTGGGCTTTTGTAAAAGTGGTCTGACTGGTGCTTCACTTTCATGTTATAAAGATCATTAGTGAACCAGGGTGCAGGAGGTTTGCTCCCAAAAGAGTGTCAAGTTTGAAGAGGAGTTCTAGCATTGAGAGATGTCTTAATCCAGTTATGTTTAGAGGCAGCAATTGATATGTTATTGAACGAGGATAGCTGGGTGTTCCTTAGTCAAGATTGAAAGTGATGATTTTAGAGAGGTTGCATGAGTTGTTAAAGGAATATGTAGATTTTTTAAAAGAGCATTTAGGATTCGTAAAAGTGAACTGAATTTCAAAATGATTTATCCATGTGAGAGGGAGAGGACACTGAACTGAAATGGATTGTAGACTATAGAATACGGGGGGATGCAGGTATACAGCTCAGTGTGTGGGTAATTGGCCTAAAAGAGAAAGTCCTAAAGCATTAAGGCTCTCAGTTAAGTTGAAGGATTCAGTATTTGGTTTATGAAGTATTATAAAATGAGCAGACAGAGAATGTTTATAACATTATTATAACAATCCAGTCTTAGTCCAGGGAGATGATATACTAAGCATCTTGAGAAACCATCTACCATCCTTCTAATTACTAGCACCTTTATTCACCCATCACACTCCTCAACTATTCTCCAAACACAATACCAAAACCCTTTCTTGCTCCTTATCGAATGACAAATATCTCACTCATTGCATGTGGTTCTTGCATCCAATTCCTACTGTAACTACTTTTCATGTCTCCTATAGACATGCAGAGGTCGACTTACCTATGTCCGTTGATGAAGGCTTCCCCTCCTGTGGTGCTCTCATCACCTGTGAGCATCTTGAAGCTGGTGGTTTTTCCGGCTCCATTGACCCCGAGCAACCCAAAACACTCCCCAGGACGCACCCCTGCGCAGAGACGATCCACAGCCAGTATCCGGCCCATCTTGCGAGATTTGTAGACCTTGGATAAGAACAGAAGGATCCATTAAATCTGATCCGAATTTGACAGGGATTTTCATCATAGAGTTTAGTTTTTCTTGGTGTATTTTTTAGCATTTACTGTAAACTTCTTAGAGATTGCTTAAGATCTCTGAAATCCAACTTAAGTTTGTACATGAAGAGCTAACATCATAACCCAAACATGGTGTACAACCAACAATGGTTATAACTTCACGCTGAAGTATCAGCTAGATCCCCATGTACCAACAAACAAAATTGTCTTCTGTTAATTTTCAACTTTTCCCTGGTACTACAGAGTAAGAACTTAAGGTTAGATGTAAGAATATCTGTACCAAATTACTGCCAGTATTTTTGTAGTAAGTTAAGATTTTTAAGAACCGACCTATGCACTAAGAGGTTGGTTCTTAAAAATATGAATCTTAGTGAGTCACAAGTGGAGCGTAGTAGATCGAGGATATGGTTGGACGAAGTGATAGTTGCAGTAGGTTGAGGATAGGGTTGGACGTTGTGGATGGTTCTAGTGTGGGTAGGACTCACTGAAGGGGTGTGAATTAAAGGGCTTTTTTTGAAGAATAAGTAATGTTGTAGTGGGGAGAGGATGTTGTGTTGTAGCCCGAGCTGCCAACTTTCAAAACCAGGTTAGAGTCGCAGCGATGGCTCAACAAACTGCTATTCTGGGCAAATCACTCAATCTCCCAGTACACAAGAAAAATAATTTTAGGGGTTGCAGGTAGAGGATGTGGCGCAGTGGCCAGAGCTGCTGACACCGGAGCTGTGGACCCGGTTTGAGTCTCAGTGTCTGCTTACCATCTTTCGATTCTGGGCAAATCACTTTATCTCCCGTGCCCATGGACAGCACATGGATACCCTCACAGGTGATAAGCTGCGCTATAGAAATCTACACATGTAATGTATATGCTCAAGTGGAGCATTTGCTTAGCACATCTGGCCTTTGATCATTACTGCAGTTTTTACCATTATAAATGGATTATCAATTTTTTTTTACTACTGCTATAGCTAGCTCTCTCTCATGATAAAAAATAATTATATATACATATATATATATATATATATATACATATATAAAATACATTTTGTGACATCTTAACTGTCTCTTACTGTCTCTTATAACCACTTAGTCGGCAACCCCCAGTAATGTCCCTCCCCAACAAACATCTTATGTCAACTTAGCATAATCGCTATGGGGCGACCAGCAGAGCATTATGTAGGACCACAGTACTCTTATTATAGAAGGTCTCGAGCCCTCCGAATAAGAGCCCTTACAATCTAACCAAAAAAACAATGGTGGGACCATATCAGGGGGAGCAACACAATCTGCCTCATACAGGTAGCTTTTACTATTCACCTTCCCATTCAGCAATGGTCAAATCAACACCGTATTACTCTTTCAGTTGCAGTGTCTTAGTGCCTATCCCATATCCTACTTCCAGACATCACAGTCCTTCATAATAGTTCCAATATCTATTCTTATCTGGATTCTTATCTTTTATAGACATTTCCATTCTTGCTATTCAACTTCACTTTATCCATGGCTTGTAGTCCTCTCTGGGGTCATGATTTTTCTTTTTACAATTTCTGTTGAGAAATGAGCTGCCATCTCATGTCCAGAGATCAGAGAACACATGCACCTTACCATTCATGCTGAACTGAAGTCATGCAGGACAATACATTGTGTATTTAACATTCATATTTTGCAATGCTTTCTGTACTGCCAATAATTTGCTGCACTTCCTGTACTGCTTGGGCATGGTTAAGATAGATTGCAATTTTGGCCTCTGCATAGGGAAGCTCTTCCATGTCAGTATTTTATCCTGGTCTCTACAGTTAAAGAGCTTCGCTAGGATAGGTTGTGATGTTGCACCAGGTATTTACCTGGGACCCAAGGTCCTAAAACGTCCCCTCTCCATCACAAACATGTGTGATAAATGTTTGCAGCCAAATCTTTACTCCAACATTCTCCAATATTCTTGCGACACGCAGTCAATTCCAGAATTCCAGTTATGCACACATTATGCCTGCCAGAGCATGCTTCCAGGTCTTTGCTCACAGATAATTCTTTGCAGCTCTGCTCCCATGTCTTTGTTTTTTAGCAACATTCAGCATGTAATCTTCTCTTTCACCGATGCAGCATTCCACCACATCTGTACACATAGCATGACAATCGAGTCTTTCTTCCATGTCATCTAGTCTCTGTGTGACTTCCTTTCACTCACTGATATCTTGTCAGCAAACTGATGTATCATTCAGCAAGAGGGCCACACACTTCAGTCATCAAATCATTAACCTGCATGCCAACAGGTGGCACCATCAGGCTCCACAGTGATATTGACGCACCTCCATAAGTGACAGCATAGAGCTGCATAAAGGTGCTACCCATGCATCCAGACATCTGTTTAACAAAGTATCCAGAGAGCTTAGGTCTCCCAAAAGAAAATAACCACCAATAGCATGAAATACAGAGCTTTCTCCCTACCTTACCATTGCCAAGAAACAACCTACTGAAGAACCCCACAGGACCACATGTAAATGTGTGGAAACACCAAGGGGAATGAAAATAGGTACATAAAATCTGCCACACAGAAATGAAATATATCAAAAGGTGAAACTCTGAATCTTCCATTGTTAAAAATAACAGTATAAAATTGCAGAAAGGCAAGCACTCAGACTTAGGATTCCTTCTGGATGACTTGTAGTAACCAATCTGAGATATAGTGGTCTTTAAGTGGAAATTAATCCTAAGCTGAATGCACTGCAGATCCAAGCAATGACAACATAAAGATCCACTGCCAGAGAGGTGCATTTCCTCTACTTGATGTACTGTGCAAGGGACCTGACTTTTGCTATTCTTTTGGATTTAGGACTGCCCCTCCCACCACCCGCTCAACATAACTCACTGGGACATCATGAGACGTTCGGCTTTTCCCAAAGTTCAGAAAAATACAAACTATCCTTCTCTGACGGCTTACAGCTAGCTGTTCATTCAGGGATTTTTCTAGCAGTAACCCTTCAATTCAAGGGAGAAGGCTTTTTGGTGAACCAACTATTGCTCTTTTGCCACTAAAGTGTTAATTTTGCTTCTTTTTCTGATCTATTCTACATGTCATTATTTACAGATACCAATTAGACCTGCTTTATGAGGGACATTTTCCCACCCAACTACTGTCTTTCATTTAATGTCCCTATCTTACAAGCTGATTCGTTCCTCCGCTCTCACCCCACCACTATCCACCTACAACTTTTCACTATGATCCTCTCATGCCAGATAGAGGGTTTTTATCACTTGTCACTCAGTTTGCAGTGCCTACACGTGTGATGTGCTAAGGTCACAAGTGCCCACATACACATACACAGTAAGGTACAATATCATATGTATTCACAGCCATGAGAAAGCCCCAGGCAATCACCAATTCAGGAAAAAGCATGCCTTGGCTACTGCATACATTTTATCTGCAAATGTAATAGATTTCTCTGGAATTACGAGGCATTCCCATATTTCCTCAGAATCTTCCGACAACGCACCATTACCATCCACTTACATCTTTCAATGTAATTCCGTCCTCTATCCGCTCTCACCTTCCAGGCTAGCAACTTGCCGCTACTTTCTCCAGACTAAACATAAGCAAGCTTGCTAACATTCCATCTTGCCCTCTCTACTCTCAATGACCTGAACATACTCTGCCAGTTTTCTTACCAACCTCTAACTACTTCTGCGCCAGCTCCTGAAGGCAAAATGAGGAGCTCACGTGTCATAGCCCATTACTCCTCTTCAAAGCCCCTGTCCTCTTCTCGCATTTTTCTCGACCAAATAAAGCCTTTATTTCACAAGAATCCATGGGCCACTACCTTATATGAGTTTCAGACTATCCTCATGGAAGCTGAGCGCAAATTAACACTGATGTAACACCTACTCCGCTCCTTTAATGTATGTATTATATCCATGTCTGACAGCAGCACTTTCCATTGTCCACCTAGAGCTAATCTGCACTTTGTGGAGACCGATCCCTAACAAAACTGCAGCACGATCGTAGCGGTGAACGGAAACATGCTGCATCACGAACATTGGTAAGAAATGATTTATCAATTAAAAAAAGGTAGTCAATCCTACAAGAGGTTCCAGTACTTACTACTATAAAATGTGTACCTCTCCTTGGCCCAACATTTTTCCGCCACACATCACACAGATTGTAGTCTATCAGAATCTTCAAAAACGTCCTCACCTTAGTGTGCCTGCTGCTCGGCTCTATGATGACCTAGCCAACACTTCATCCAAACATACATTAAAATCACCTTCGAGCACTATGGAAGATCAGAAACCCAAGAATTTTCACCCCATATCCCACAGAGGAGGAACATTATCACAATTTTGGCCATAATAGCTCCCACAAGTAAACTTATCCAGCACAAAGGTCATAAGACCCAACGCCCTCCGACCTGAGCTGTCCGTTTTGAAGTGTCGGAAATTTACCCCACCATTTTTTCTAAAAGGAAACGCTACACCTTTGGTGGAAAGAGACTGTTTTAAACAACTGACCTGATGAACCCATGGTAGACCACTAAAGAACAAGTTACTTACCTTCGGTAACGATATATCTGTAATAAACTTTAGTTAGTGATAGATTCCTTAACTTAGAATTACCACCAGGCGTCAGAATGGATCCGTAAAGTTTTCATCAGAAGTACCTCTGCCCGTCGGTAGGCGTAGTCGCGCGGCTCCGCGTACGTCATTGGCGTCGTAGTCGCCGAGATGACGTCGCTGATCCAGTCTGACGCCTGGGGGTAATTCTAAGGTAAGGAATCTATCACTAACGTGTTTCTTTCAGATAAGGCCTTTATGCTTCCTTACCGAAAGATGCGTATTTTGCAGGGCTATATAATGTGAGCGTGTCAATCCTTCAAGTACTGACAGATTAGGCTCGGTTTTGTCTCCCTTGAAGGCCGTGAACATTCCATGAAAAATCACCCCATGCCCATTCTATCCAACCCACCACAGACTCACCTGTTGCGTGACAGACTGTTAAACTGATATGAATATTGCAGCTATCCTTACAGATACCTAGGACTCCTAACACGCCTATATTTCCAAAGTGGTCATGAGGACAATTTTCACCATTTACCCTTTTTTCTGTTATAACCTTCCCTTAAACTCCTCCCTCTGAATCCTCTCCAAGGAACCCTCCCACTGTAAATAATGGCTTTTTGCTATGCCACTTTGAGGTACACCTAGGAAGGGAAAAAAATCAAATGCTTCAGAAACAACTGTGCCAAAACCACTCCACCTGTCAAAACAAGCTACAAAATAACATGTGGGAAATGGAAAAACGAAATCCAATACAGGAAAACAAGTTTCGTCAACCCCAAAAGGAAAACAAAACACATATGGAAAAGGAATGCGCAGGGAGAGCAATAGAGATTAGGACGGGTAAAAGCCTTGGGAGTCTGCGTCTTCTTGATGAGGTCTTCCACCTGTTCAATCAGCCTGACATTATGCATTTGATTGCCCCACATAACTTTGAGCATGGCCGGAACCCGAAGCTGGACCCTCGCTCCAAACTTCTGCATTTCTCCCCATCTTCTGCCCTAACTTAGTCTGCCACTGCTCTATGGCTCTATATATGCCTGATCCTATAGTGTATGTAAACCCTTCAACTCCCCTTCTTTGAATGACGAGCCCAAAATCTGTTCCTTTAGAATTATATTATACAATAGGAAGTTGACCAAAATCTTCCTATGGTTACTTCGCCCCACTGACCGTTTGAAGGGGTCCCTATGGATCATTTGTATCTCTCTCTCCAGATCCACCTATGGATTACCTTTCAGGACCCCCTTCGTGAGGTGCTTAGTCACAAAGCCTTTCCGATCACTCCCCTCTAGCATCACAGGAACAGTAAGGACCCTAAGATTGTTCCTCTTTTAATCTCCCTTATTTCCTGCCATGATCTTAAAAAACGAGCTAACAGACGGGGTAATCGGAGGGTTCGCAGAGGCAAAATCCAGAGATTGCGGTTTCTGATACAGCTTTCCAAAACAAGGCCTCAGACCTCGCTCAGACTCTCCCCCTTCCACTACTCCCTTCCTCAGACACAACACTTTTTGAAGAGGATCTTCCACTGCCTACCCCTGTTGCTGATTTTGCAGGGCCGATGTGGTAGGTGGGTAACCTTATCAGCAGTCTCTTCCCTCTACCACAGTTGCGAGCTGGAGATGGACCCCCCAGTAACGCTGGATCTCAGCATGTACGCCCTCGCACAACCGCACACTCCTACACTTACGGATATGGCATCCAAACCATTCTAGGGACTCTACTACCTGGGATGCGATGCCCCTTCTAGCCCGACCAGCCACCCCCCACCATCCAGGGTCACATCATCCCCGTCCTTGTAGCGAGTTGTCCAAGTGTAGGATGGGGGATTCACAGCCCCCCCTTCCCTCTTGTAATGCCGGCAGCACCAGCCTGCCCAGCAATCCAGCCACAATAACTACAATAACTTGTGCTGCGTCTTCCTACTTTGGCACATGGCATTACCGCAGACAGTGCACTCCGTTGTCGACACAGCTCCTCTGCCGCACAGCACTATCGGGATAAAGGAAATCATGGCGGCATGTATTGCCCTCTCATACTGGTCGCTGCTCCAAGATATAAATTTACATTTCCCGCTGTTCACCGGGCCATCATAGCCCGTGATCCAGAGAAAACATTGGGTCTCCTGAGGTAAGACAGTAACAATAGAATAGAAGGGGGCTCCCCAGGGGGATTTAGGATGCTGGCAGGAAAAAAGGGGAAAAGAGCAACACAATAGAAACAAAGACTACCCTGCCAGGGTATATTTCAAGGTCCCGGGGGATCCTTACGTATAAGTGATTGGTGACAAGAAAATACGTATCAGAGCCAATTATACATCAAACAAAGTTAATTAAACTTTTTTTATATATATAGTTTATTTGTCAAATTCATATAAAAGATTCATATAAATAATTAGAAAAAATATAAATTAGTTTAGACTCAACATAGCATATAGGATGGAGAGAAAACCCATTGTATTTGTGGTTTTAACATGAACCATTGTTTGAATCAAGCAGAATGCAAAAATACTGGTACCACACACTCCCAGAATCATCCACTAGAATCACACTAACTCTCAGACTCACCCGTTACAATTATACACAATCACATACATAACATTCATAAAGGTACATCAAGGCCTGCAGAAGGGGTATCTTATGGCTGCTAAGACTACAGTCACATTATTGAGGCAAGTAGATGAAAGAAAAGTTGTTTAACAAAGACTGCACTTTGGGCCATCCATAAAGGTCACACCAGTAACAAGTCCGCAGAGCCTCTCAGGCTCGAGCCCGCGACTGGTGTTACGCGGCCGCCCTATCCCCTCTCACCATTCTAAGCTCCCGAGAATATTACATTGCAAGTGAATTCACAGTATATATGGACAATCATTTAAGTTTTATCCATGTTTGAAATCCCTTTCACCACTTTATACTGGGAGCATTAAATTGTGGGTTAATTCACAGTATAAAGGGGTGGAAGCAATTTGAAACATGGACAAAATTAAAATGATTGGTTCACTGCGAGAAATCTTTCACAATTTTTGATTCCCATTTGCCTTTCTCACGGCTGTAAGTTCCTTTACATGCTAGTTCATGACCAAGGCATGTTGTAGTTTAATTACTGCACTTATTTGTAGCTTTTGGGTCATCTATTGCTCCATTATAAAGCGAAATGTTTTTACTTCACCGAACAGTTACGATTTAAGTGTTTAACTAGGGTTGGTGAACAGGAGTGCTGCCAAGCAAAGCCTGTGGTTCTCCCACCCCATTTAGAGGTTGGAGCAGATGACTGTTCATCAGTGTAGCCTTCACCAGCTCTGCTCGCATACAATCGTCAGAAGCAGTCCATTTGCCTTTGGGTCGCCTCCTTTCATGCATCAGAAAGCCTGTCCTATTTAGGTTGGGCCTCCAGAAGCAAGGCAGGGTGCACCTTGGCAGGGGAAATCATCAGGGGCACCTAAGCAAAGGGAGAAAACTCCCTGTTCATCAGGGCCATTGAGCTGTCGGTTTGTAGAAAACAAACTGCTTTTTGGGGTGTTTGTGCTAAGGAAAAAGAAAAATCCAGATGACCCTCTAGACATGGCAGCCAGCTGGCATTTCAGTTTTACAAAAGTGCTTCTACCACAACAGCAGAAGTACTTGTGGCAAAGTGATCTATGCCAACACAAAGGTGAGGATCTTTAAATATGGTGTGTGGCCCTCGCAGACCTAATAAGTAAATCTAATTGTCATCATTTATAATGCCAACACATATAGAATATGGCAAGAATTGCAAGAAAGGGACTACACATTGTTAACGAGAACAAATGGTAACAGGGATTGTTCAGTAACCCGGCGAACGAATACAGATTTATCAAAGAGGAAAGGTCCTATGTTTTTCCTGTGGGTGGGAATTTCCACAGAAGACTCAAAGCTCTTCAAAGACAGAGATACTACCAGAGCTACTGTGGCTATCTTATCCAAAAAAACACCAGTTGCAGGAAGGTCTAGCATGCCTAAATTGACTAAAAAGACAAGGTAGATTATTACAGTTTATTTAGGGGTCTGAAGCTAGCCTTGAGTAGTACATGGTGGGTAAAATATCTATGCCCGTCAAAGTAGTGCAGTAGGTCTTGAAGTATAGTAGTGCCAGCTTTGTACACTTTGATATGCATGGATATGGAAATGATGACTGGTACCCTGTAATTACCCTTCTTTGGAAGGAAACGTTTTTTTTAATAGAGCAAGATAAACATTTCCTTAATCCATTAACACACACATTTTCACCATCTTTCCCTGAAACCATTAGATGATTGTATTACACTCTGGATGCATCTGGTTTACTTTAATATGTCAGCCACATTTCTGAATGAGAGAGAGGCACTCGCTAGTAGTATGAAACATACATATATATAAATGTATTGATTACCAATCCGATTCCCTCTGATGAAAGGAAGGCACTGACTCCGTGACTTTGACTCAAGAAAAGTTTTTAATCCGACATGCTGCACAGACGCGTTTCGGCGGAAGCCTCCGCCTTGCTCACTTAACTCTGCTCTAAATGGCATACGTATTTATAACACTTTACATGCTGACACATCACGAACAGACCTTACACCATGATAGGCTATTCGTAGTTAAGGCAACCAGTGAGTCATGGTCACACACGCTAATGCATAGACACAGAAGATTCTGTAGTTTTTAAAGGACAAAATGACCATGATTCATATTATGACGCTGTCGGCACTTGACACATTGCAAATGTAAATATTATCATCTCAATTCTGTTAACACAATATAAAAACATGAGATCTTATGTGATATATCGCTTAAGTCTGATTAACGTTTCTTCCAAAGTTAACATGACTGCGAGCTGATGCTGAACAATTAAATTTCATTGTGCATTGCGTAAAATATTGCAATTCATGTTGGCTCACTCTGGTGCACGTGCAAAATATTTAAATAATAGATTTCAAATTCTAGTGTTTTCTGTACATATAAATGTATATATATATATCTTAAAGGAAAAGTAGGCCTTGAGACATGTGTGCTCTTTGTATAGACAATAATTCATAAAAAGATGGCAATGAATAAGATGTCGGCTGTTGAAGTGGGATGTTGTAGCTGCACCTTTGGTGACATGCCACCTGATCCTGTATGCACTATATAACTTATCAATACGTTGGTGTAGTTATTTGAGACATATATGGTATATCGACTCCTATGAAAGTTAGGCTACAAGCGCCCACTCCAGCCTTCTTCTCAGTGTTTGAAAGATGAACAGACAGCGGATGGACTGCGCTCTGCACTTTCATTAATATTGAAATTTCTAGACACTATGCATGAATTAATCTCAAATGCGTGCAATTACTCCAGGGCACACACCAGTCTATAATTCTTTTCATCACGGTGACATTTCAGACTGGGACCAACCATATGCAAGTCAGTCTTAGTCGTGCTCTAAAAGAGGCCGCACAGTCTGATCTCTGAGGTCATATTCCCGCTGCCCAGGAACACGCGCAACCCCAGACCTGTTCTCCAACCTTGTTAGGCTACATCAGCAAGGTGCAGGTCAGTTCTATGTTGCACCTACTTTTGGGCACTCCTTTCCAACTAGGTTATAACTAAAACAAGAACAATTGTAAAGAGGAAATGTTCGAAATCTGTAAGTGCCCAAAACAATATTATGCGAAGAGACTTTAATATTTGCTCAAACAGCTGCCAGTGGTATTCCACCACAGTTCAAGGTTGCTCAATTTATTCTGATAATATTACAGGAATGGGGTGGGTCAAATGATTTGGGCTTCGGGTTGGGCACAGCAATATAAATAAAACAGTGCCTGTAATTATCACCGAGCTCAAACTCCAACACTACACTACTTTTTCATTTTTAATGTACTTCCTTCCTAACACCCATTGCATCGAAGCCTCGAGAGTCTTTTTTTTAAATGCCAACAGGTGAAAAGTACCTCCATGCATGGGTTACCTGGGGCATCTTCCGAAAGTACATTTCAGAAATGTCATAAATGTGTCAGGTAAGCACATCTGAATGCTACAAATGTATTCTTTTATTGTTCCTATTCTAGTGAAGTTGCTGCCCGGGGCTGTTTTCAAATCAATTTGTGTCACACCAGCCTTACCGGTTCGTTGTGCACCCTGTTCAGGAATGGCCCTCATGTGGTATTGAAAACAGGAATCTGGGAGTACTTTTCTCTGCTGTGCTTTAAGTCAATGTGGGGTTCAAAGGCATCATTGCAACTTTTTACGACAGCCTTAGAAGTTGCAGAACTAGACTACTGTAATATTGTGTGCACCAGTCTTCCAAAGAACTGCAGTGTCATGTTGCCAAAGGTCTGAAATTGAAATTCTAGATCCTTGTCTGAATCTGAAGAGGTGTGCCTATAAATTGTATCAGTGGATGCCTTGAAAGTGTGCCTATAAATTGTATCAGTGGACGCCTTGAAAGTGTGCCTATAAATTGTATCAGTGGATGCCTTGAAAGTGTGCCTATAAATTGTATCAGTGGACGCCTTGAAAGTGTGCCTATAAATTGTATCAGTGGATGCCTTGAAAGTGTGCCTATAAATTGTATCAGTGGACGCCTTGAAAGTGTGCCTATAAATTGTATCAGTGGATGCCTTGAAAGTGTGCCTATAAATTGTATCAGTGGACGCCTTGAAAGTGTGCCTATAAATTGTATCAGCCCTTTTTTTCTGACAATGGGCCAACGGATTTAGACTGTGTCATAGAGGATAACAGATGGCTAGCCCATTTTGGCAAAATCTATGAGTCTACAGTCCCTGCCTCAACTGCCAAAACCCTTGACCACTCAAACTTGGTTATGGATTTTAACACCATGGAAGTCGAAAGGGCGATTAGAGATACCAGCAAACACAAGGCCCTGGGACCCGATGGGTTACCAGCAGATCTCTATATTCAGTACCCACAATTCTGGTCAAAAATTTTAACCAACGTTTTTAATGCTATTCCGACAGCTGGCTTCCCACCCTCCTGGTCTACCTCTATAATTGTGCCTATATTCAAGAAAGGGAATAGGGCGGACCCGGCCTGCTATAGACCAATCTCCCTGTTGGACTCTGCCGTTAAGATCTTAGGCAGAGTCATCCTGCACAGAATGGGGGATTGGCTGGAGGAGAGCGGGATCCTTTCAGATTTGCAGTACGGGTTCAGGGCACACAGAGGGACAATTGACCAATATTTGAACCTCCATCTAATCATTAGCAAATACACTGTGGTGAAGGGGGGGCTTCTTTATTTGGGGTTTATGGACCTATCCTCCGCTTTTGATTTGGTTAATCGCTCAAAATTATGGACCATCTTACGAAATTTGGGTTTGGACACTACCTTGGTTAGCTTTTTACATGACCTTCATTCTAATTTGTTTGTGTCTGTTAGGGCATCAAGGGATGGTAGGTGTACAGCAAAGTTTAGATCAGGGAGAGGGGTCAGACAAGGGTGCATCCTGGCCCCTCTTCTCTTTACACTGTACATCAACGCCTTGGGGAAATTTCTGAACCCAGCCACCCTGGACATTCCACGTATGGGGGGGCTACCTATCCCGGTCCTCCTATACGCGGATGACGCTGTCCTTATAGCGCGGACTGGCATAGGTCTCCAAAGACTTTTGGACCATTTCGGCCTTTTCATGGAAGCCCTTGATCTAAAAATTAACATCGTCAAGTCCCATGTTATGGTCGTTGGCTCACGAAAGAAAAATATGAAGATTAGATCCTTCAGCTCTAACAATTCACCAATTTCGAGGATGCCCTCCTTTTGTTACCTGGGCGTCACTTTTGACGAGAGAGGAACTTGGAAGCCACAAATGAAACTCAAGGAAAACGGAGTTATTAGATCCACAACAGCACTCCTGAGCTTCTCCAAAAGATTGGGCTCGAAACCTATGGAAGCTATGACCAGGATCTACAGAGCCAAATGTATGGCAATCGCTTCCTACGGGGCAGACATTTGGGGCTATGTTCCAACTCCAGGCATGCAAATTGCTGAAAACAACTTCATACGGGCTCTGCTGACTCTCCCGAAATCTTCTCCCACACATTCAACCCATAATGAAATAGGCATGGGTTATGTCTCTGATCTTCTAAAAATGTCCCCAGTACTTTGCTGGATTAAAACCTGGACAAATGAAGAAATCAGCTTGAATCACTGCATCCTTAAAGATTGTATATCTCTGGACAAAGCTCATACTATTCCATGGCTGGCATATGTTAGAGCGGCATGTGCGAGGCTAGGGCGTCCGGAAATGTACTCTCTACCGCAACACCTCAAAAAAGAGGACGCAAAGTGGGTGAAGCAGCACTTTCGGACTTTGTTGGAATGCGAAAGAGAATCGGCTGAACTTAGCAAACCTACGGTCAGATTACTTTTTCAACTTTCCACAACCACAGCTATGGAACCCTATTTAAAATATGTCACAAAGCCCTACCATCGCTTTCTGCTCATAAGGTTTAGATTTAATTTGATCCATCTTATTCTTGGCACGCACACAGAATGGGGTACACCAGAAAATTTTCCCCCTTGCACATGTGACTGTTTTTCAACACAGGACACTTTGCACTTGGTCATGTTCTGTGAGCACTACCTGGTGCCGCGAAAAAAAATCCTTGTTCCCATCTTGAAACCTCTGAATTTCGTTCAGGTACGGCCAGCATTACTATACCTTCAGATGCTGAACTCAGTGCCGGTTGCATATGGCGTAGCTTGTTTTTTAGTAGCAGCCGCCAGACAGAAAAAACTAAGAGCTGCCGCACCACTAAATCATCAAATTTGACTTCCTGTATAAACTCTGGCGAGAAGGTCTTTTATATGCTGATATAGGTGTTCCCCATATCTATCAAATCCCTTTTTCTTAATGAATGTGCCCTTTTTTTTGTTTTTAGAAGGAGTAGCAATCAATTCTTTTTCATCTGTTTAATTGTTTTTTAAATCTGATTTTATGTATCATGTACTGCTTTTATGGTTTTAATTAACCGAATAAAGTTTTTTGACTGACTGACTGACTGAAATTGTATCAGTGGATGCCTTGAAAGTGTGCCTATAAATTTTATCAGTGGACGCCTTGAAAGTGTATCAGTGGATTTCAGTAGACGCAAACGACAAATTTAAAGTGCTGTGCCCAACCCACAAGCCCTACTGGGGACGAGCCCAAGATACCTAAATAGCCTCACTCCGATTGTATGCCTAAAAGGACAGTGCCATCTACTTCTGCACACCTCATTGCTCACTAAGCTTTCAATCTCAAAAGACATGGGGGCCAAGGACTTCAGGCTCTAGACTGTGAAATGCACTCAACCCAAGCTTGTGGGTAGTGCCTAGGAATTCATGTTTCAGAAAAAAGCTGTCTGGCTTGCGTTTAACTGCACTGCTTTTGTACATGTGGTCATTACGAAGTAGAAGAAGAAAATTGTTTTGGCTCTACTATTACAGATTGGACTTTAACTTTCCCCATCTCATTGTGCCAGGTCTATGCTACCCTTTATTGCACCTTAAAGTAACCAAAAAGCAACACATTACAATATCTCATAAGTATATAAAAAGATGTGGCTTTATTCAACTTTTTTGTTTGCTCAAAAGACTATTTTTTTGTTTCATGAGGAACATTGAAAACACAGTAGAATATAAAATAAACCGAGTATAGATTTTGTTCATTAGGATAATGTATATGCATGTACAATTGTAAATTCTCACTAAGAATTATATACATAGCAAAATGTGCTTTTGGGGCAAACGAAAAATGAGCAAAATTACTATACTAGTTCATGTTCACTGAAAACAGTACATTAACTACGGCTACTCTACATAGGCTCTAACGGGCACTTTATTTATGAGATAACAAATGATGTGTGTTAGGGATATGAACAGTCTATAATATCTATTAACCTAATCCATCAAGGTGGATTCTTATTTGCAATGAAGTCATCAAGTGTGCCCCAGAAGCATTTTCTGGGGGTTCTCGATGGAGAATGTTGAAAAGTGACATTAACCGTTCCTCTAATAGGAGACATTCCCTCGAAGTGGAAAACAACACACTAGAAGTGTTTATCCTATATTTCCTATCTGTGAGCAATCTTTCACGCTAAGGTAAGCATTAGTACATAAAATAGGTTGTTTTTATTCCACTTATTTTAGTTTTTCAAGATTGTAATTTTGTTATATGGTAACCATTTTTTTTCTTTTTTTGCAGATTAATTTTGTGGAACTCTAATGTAAATGGTGCTAAGTTGCACCCCTGCTGCAAACACCTCTCAAGACACACTGCAGGCCGTGTGACACAGATTACTGACAAATTCATAACATATGTCGTGATCATACATGCACGTTAAACAGCAGACACAATAAAGTAAATAATTGCACGTTACATTTTTGCATTTGAGAGCAACTTTAACTCTGCAAAGTGATGCACCCACTTGTAACTTGGTAATGACTGCAGAAGCTAAGGAAGGCTCACAACCTATATGCAGAGAATACTGTGGTTTCTTCACTGTGATCAGAGTTCTCAGTGAGGATTGTTTATCCATTCTTCTAAATCTTGGCCTACCTAATTATTTTTTGACATACGTGGCCATTCAACTTTGTTCACTTGAAGGTTCTCGAAACAACTATTGAGGGGTTGAAAAGCAGAGATGCACCTAGGTGAATCGGTCATTGTGTGAAAAGTTTACTTAACAACTACCTGACTATTTGCACCCTTGTCTATTCCTCTAAGCAACTTACAAATTATATTTGATCGTGGTGAAATATTGTATGTACTTACTCACTCTTTATTAATAAAACAAATACACAAACCAAGAACTGAAAGAACATTGACATAGCAGAATTATTTTCCTCTACTTTTAAGATTTTTTTTGTTTTAGTAAAACATTTCCAGGAGGTGAGACTTGAGGGTTTGTCACAGTATGCATTGCTTCACTTGTCGGAGTCCCTCTGGGCAAATAATACAACAATGTATCCATCCCCTGCTAACTTGACTTATCAGGGTGCCTTGTACTGTAAGTCATAAGGAAGCTCGACATGTGGAAGATGCATAGGCTTTCATAGCCCAAACCTGTTTGAAATGTTCCAGCTCGGAAAGTCTCAAAATCCTTACCTTGGTCAGGTTCTCAATCTTTAGCATGTCGTTGTCAGCATCCCCACGCAGCACCCGCTGTCGCTCAGTAGCAACATCGACATCATCATCCTCAATGGGTTTGGATGAAACAGGTAGTCGTCTATCAAGAAAAATATTCTACTAAGAACAGAAATGAGGCCCACATGAACAACAAACAAACCTTGGAAAAGAGTGGAGTGCAATCTGCATGCCATTTACAGAAAAAGTCATAAACTTAGGTTAACAGCCTAATGTGAAACTTGGACTGAATGATCAGGCGAGAAGATAAGAGCAAATGAGAGTAAGCCCTTTGTCAGAAGCATACTCATGTGCAGCACAGAAGCACTCCCAAATTAACATTTAGAATCGAAAATGAGTGCCACCTTATCCCTCAGGATAGCCCTTTCTGGTGAGAAGAAAATAAGTTACCTGTACCCCGGTTCGCCAGCATTGGTATCATTCACATGCTTGAATCATTCCCCATCGTAAGACTGGATTCCCAGTCTGAAAACGGGGAATGATTGACTCATGTGAATCTACGAAGGATTCAATGCTGGTGAAATGGTGCTTTTGCTCTCCTTTCGCTTTAAATCAGAGGTGCGATAAGCATCACACTTGGCGCTGGGTATTCCCTACAGAAAGCATCGTTCTCTTTATCCTTTTCATTCTCGGTCTTGGGATACACAATGCAAACAGAATGACTGCCATGCAATCACAAGTGCAAAGCTCACCCCTGGTAAATATTAAATACATTTACCAATAACGCCTCTGTACTACATTCACACGAACACCAGAACGCAATATGCCAATAGGCAGCTGGGAATATTTTTCTCTAAGATACTGACAAGCACTGCTGACTATTACTTCCTCTTCTTTAGATTTACCATCGCCCTGTTACATGGATAACCAATACCACCACTTCAACACTTTCTCGGTACTCACTGCGGTTTCCGTAAGAAGTTATACTGACACATGATGGTAATGAAGAAGCCCACAAAGCCTTCGATTGCCATGGCAACCAAGCCTCTTGCAACGATGTCCCACTCGAAGGGAGATTTCATCTTATCAAACTGACCTACAGGGAACAAAGAAAGGTGTTTGTTAACACTTGCGTCTCAGGAAGATGACCTCAGGACCTGAGCCAAGCAAACAAGTTGGAGATGAGGACCATTTGGTAATGTTGGTCACAACAGATCTCAAGCGCAGCCAGATATCAGAGAGAGGGCATGCCTATTGCTGGCAATTACTGGTGAAGCAAGATTAGGTAGAGAACCACATTATGTCAATGGATGGGAACTTAAGAGGCTTGGTTACCTCGAACTATATGTAAAGTTAAATTCTTTATAGAGTCCTTATGACCCTCAAAACCTCTTTGGAAACGTTTGCTGGGCTCTGAGATGAGAGGTATGCAAAGGAACAGGTCAGCAAAGGAAGAGGTCAGCAAAAAAATGCAGGCAGCAAAACAGTACAATAATCAGACACGGGCTGAGAGTGAACAAGTAGAACCAGTGCAAGGATTTACGATAGCCCAAACTGGACATTTTACAAGCCCCCTCCTTTGGCAAGGAGGTCTACTTGCTTGTGGTACCCTCGGAGGCTGCACATTAGCTAGCCATCAATGAGACTTAAAATAAGGAGGCATCTGAATTGTATTTGTTCAATAAATACACATTGATATTGCGACAGATCCTGGGTGTATAGATGGAGAAGGCCTGCTGTTCTTGCGTCAATAGGGTTATTTTCCTTTGTCTCTGCAGTCCCATCGCTCTGGGCTACAGTGACATCATCCCAAAGAGCTGCGCTTTGCAGTCACATCGCACTACGGAGCTACCACTACTGCAATGAGATCAGTCATGGAGCTACATTATTGCTGTGGCATCACATCAGCGAGCTGTCATTATCGCAGGGATATCACACTGAGGAACTAACCTTAATGCACGAGTCGTCAAGTTTCTGAAGACCGTCGATGACATCATCCCAACACTGAAGGAACTACACTGGTACACATCAGCAGCCCGCATCATCTTCAAGACCAGCTGAATTATCTACAAAGCCATCAGAAACTGCCCCTCGACATACCTGGCAAAGAAACTAACCACCGCAAGCGCAGAGCGCCACACTAGGAGCAAGGACATGGCCTCTGGAGATCAAAAGGAACCAAAAATACACAAAAAGAACAGATAGCAGGCCTTCTCCATCTATATACCTAGGATCTGTAGCAATATCCCTATTGACATAAGGACAGTTCCAGCACTCCAGTAATATAGAAAGAAGTAGAAGGCAAGGAACATTACTCACTCAGACTGCAGTACTTAGTTACCTTTTTCACTGTAAAGATTCTCAGTTGATACTATTAGGTTCTCTACTGTTGTTCATCGCTGTGGTTCCCAGTTAGGTTTGCACTATACCAGTACCACTACAGACATACATAAATAATGTTGAGATATCACACGGCGAAGGGTCCTTTCTGAAGATGCACAACCAGTGGGAACTGCTCTTACTGCAGTGACATCAAACAGCGGAGCTATGTTGTGACACCAGACGAAGGAGCTGCCCCTACTCCAGTGACCAGGCCCGGACTGGCCGTTGCGGGCACCGGGCAATCCCCCGGTCGGCCGCATGGGTGGGGGCCGGTTTTGGGCCCCAGGGGGGCCGTTTTTGTTACAGGGCCTTTTTTGCAGCATAGCTGCAAAAACGGCCCTGTAACAAAATCGGCAGAAGACCGGCCCTGGCAAAGAGCACGGTCGCACCCCAATCCACCCCCTGGGGGGGGGGGAAGGGGAGGCCGGCCGAGCACTTTGCCAGGGCCGGTTTCAGTTCCCAGTCCGGCCCTGCCAGTGACACCTCACTGGAAGCTGCCCTCTCTACAGCGACTCACACCAGGAGCTGCCTTCGTGGAGTTGTATTGCATTCAGGAGCCATCTTTACAGGATTGACATCATATTGGGGAGCTACCCTTACTTCCGTGACATCAGAAGGAGAAGCTACCCCTACTGCAATGGCACTACATTAGCAGCTGCCCTCACTGCAGTGGTGGAACATCGAGAGCTGCCTTTATTGCAGGCACTTTACAAAAGGAACCACCTTTAATGCAGCAGCACTATACCTAGAGCAGCCATTTTTGTAGTGACGTCACAGAGTTGCCTATTCTACAGTAAGAGCACACTAGCAGCTGTTGTTACTGCTGTGACATCCCACTGGAAACTGACCTCCTTGCACTGATATTGTGTCAGGAAGCTTCCTTAACAGCCGTAAACGCCACATGTGCTGTGACATCACATTGGGGACTGTCCATGCTGCAATGATATCAAGAGCTTCCCATCTGGGCACCAAACTGAGAACTACCCTTAACTCATCACATAACACTGGAAGCTACCCTCACTGCAGTGACATCACACCAGTGAGCTACAATTTTTGCAGGAACATCACTCAGCAGGCTACCATACTGTATTAAGATCACCCCCAACTACACTGGGGTTAATGCTAGCAAAAATGAATATTGCGCAACTGTGGGGGCCCCACAGCCACCTAGAGCTGAAGCATGGGAAGCAGACCTAGATTGGTGTATGTATAGAGAAAAGACAGTATACGTGGCACGAGGCTGCCCCATAAAATGGTCACGCATTTAGAGCCCCTGGAATGCCTACCGAGGGAATATTTGCAACCCACCGCATTGTATGGATCTACATGAGCCCTCTACCCCATAAAAAATGTTTTCCCAATGTACTATAATGTGATATTATCTCTGCTACCAACATGTGTAATCTGTTTCCTCTGTACTGCGTATTTTATGTCAATGAATGTTTAATAAAAAGATTAAAATAAAAAAAAAACATCGACCCCAACTGCAGCCCCATCACACGGAGGGCTTTACTGCACAGTGACATCACATAAGGAGCGCCCTTGCTCAAAGGCATAAAACGTCGGCATTACCTCAACTCATAGACATTACATTGGAGGGTACTTTTAATGCAACTACCCCAACACTTATTTGGGGGTGGGAGAGGGAGATAGGGGGAGGGGGGTAGTCGCCTCAGTGACAGGCCAGGCCAGTGAGGACTAATCTTAATTTAGTGACATCACAGTAGGGGCGGATCTGAATGCAAAGGAAACACGCTAACAGTAGCCCTAAATGCCGTGATATAACACTGAGACTGCTTTTAAAAGGCACAAAATCAGGCTGAAGACGGATCTTGATGCAGTGAGATAACCCTGGAAGCGTTTCTTTCCAGCAGTGACATAACACTAACAGCTGCTCTCACTGCATCTTAGTGCAGCCAGGTGACATTGGGAGTGGACTGACACTGCTGTGACGTCATCATAATTATAGGCAGCAGGATATTATCCACTGCTCCTAGGTGCTTGTAACTGGCTTCTGTCGGAGTTCTACATCACCCCCGACTCTCAACACGTTCATTGATTTTCTTCATTGGAAGCAGGGCTTCGAACGGGCAGGTACTCTGAGGCACTGAGTCCGAGTGCCTGCACTTCTATAATTTGAAACGGCGAGTACCATAACTTTTCAGCAGAGATTCAATACTTTGCAACTAGAAGTGTAGCTACTCTCCCATTAAATGCCTTTATATTCCCATTACTACGTCGCCTACTAGAGCTGCAGCGCTTGAAGCAAGAATGGACTCTGCCAAAACACCGCCTACTCCACTTGGCGGCTCTCGGCACGAACACGCAGCGTCATGACATCATTACATTCCACGCCTCTCATCAATCTTCCAGGCGCGCCTTTCCACGTTAACATCAACCTGCCAGCGCCTCACACCCTGTGTGACGAGAAATGGGCTGCACGCAGGTGGGGAGGAGGGTGTGGCACTACATTAGTGAAACTGCTTAATGAAGAACAAGACCTCGCGCGTGGCCTCACCCAGCTATCCTCATAACGTCAGCTATGTTTAGGACAGGATTATGACATGGTTTATGGATGGCTCCCCACCCTCGAAGCATAGAAACGCACGTGTCAGGGAACAATTTCAAAACCCACGGGAAGCTTAAAGAAAACGATGAAAATCGACCTCGTTTCTAAAGAACTTAAGAAACACTTATTTCTCAATGTCAGGAAAGCGATTTGACCGTGTATACAGCAACCGACCTTTAAATAACCAATTTTCTGCAAATGAAGTCCCTGATCAGCCATAGCAAAATATCACTGTTTTTTTTTTTAGCATCTCTAGATTAACTGCCTACCTTCAGAAAAGTTGGTTGAAAGGGCCACCTCTCAGCTCTACCTAGGACTTTCGACAGCCGCCCTAGAGATATTGGTACACCGGCTCAGCGCAGGGAGGGTGACGGGATTGGACCAATGTTCCATTCTTTGCAATCCGACAGAACTACGGGCCTTTTTCGGGACAAGAGCTTTCCCACCTTAGGTGTGGCATGTCCACAAACTACTCTTTCCCATGGCTTGTTAAATGTGTACGCCCGACTGCTAAAGGAGAAGTGGCCTAGTGGCAAGAGCTACCTGCTTTGGAACCCGATCTGAATCCAGGCCAATACTCAACATTTTATAATTTTAGGAAATCACTTAACCTCACTGTGCCTAAAAAAAAAAAAAGTGCAACATAGTTAGGTTCATACTATATAAGCCCTCAAAACCAATCCTCCACTAACACTCAGTTGCAGTGGGGAGTACCTGTATCATTGAGCGGTGAAGGGACGCTAACCAACTAAAACAAAAGCTGAGATGGTGGTGGTGGGCAATGATTCCTCTTGTTGACTAGCCACATGATGGTCCCACCAGCTTAAGCCACGTCCCGCCCCAGACAGTTCAGTTAAGGATCTTGGTGCCGTTTTGATCCAGGCCTCGTCTTCAACACTCAGTTGCAAAAGAATTGGCCGCTGGTTTCCCTCGAAACAAACTTTGTGCAAGACCCACCCCTCCTCCCCCTCCCTCTCCAACACATACTCCATTCCTGTGGTCTGGGCTTGTGTATTATCTAACTTGAACTACTGCAATTCAGTCTAGTTCAGTTTTCAAAGACTTTAGAATTTGGCAGAACGGCTGGCTCTCAGCCCGAGGTGCTACGGCCATGTCTATGTGGCTCGTGTCGCTGCAATGGCCGCCAGTTAACGAGCGCATTCAGTTTAAGTTACTCTGCACGGAGCATCTGGACGCCACCAGACTGGGCCTGTATTCCTTCAAGATATGCTAACACCTTATACTGCGAGGAGGACCCTAAGCTTAAAAATGTAATGCCCACTTGTGATCACTAGTTTTGATGTGACGGTAGGCCCTTTGGGGATTTAGGACCTTAGTTCTGGAATGCACTTTCTCTGGACCGCCATCGTCTCTCAAATTCTGAACAGTTTTGCAAGAACTTGAAACCTTTTCCGTTTTGCTCCCTCCTACACAGTGGCGAAACGCTTGCAAGGTAACCGGCTCTTCCTAAATAAATAATTAAATATTCTTGCACTGTGCAAGTATCTTTTTATACACTATGTAAATGTAAATGTAGTATACTTGTAAAGGGCACAGCTGCCCCAGCAACGGGGCGTCCCGGCGCTGTATAACGCTGTGGAACCCTTCCTGGCTCTCCCTGTGAGATGCCCTCCTGGGCACCCCCAAGGTGAAGCCAGGCATCCCTGTGTTGTAGGGGCCGTTGTGGAGATTAGGCAAGCTATTGCCCAGAGTTGCAGCGTGGGACCCATGATTAGAGTAGGCACTGAGGCGAGAATTATCGAGTCCACGGACATTGAGCCCAAGACCCTGCCGCGTCGGGACTTGAACCCTGGTCCCGGGCCTGATCTCCGCTTCGGAGTCTGCCGCTCTAGCCAGTGAGCCACACTTCTCCAACTATGACGAGACAAAAAAAAAAAAGAATCCTATTCCATATAAACTTAAAAAAGGGAACTGTAACCACACATTTCTGGAGGATGGGTAATGACTAAAAGAGATCTGAAATGGAGGCATAGTGAGGTGTGGGTTTCAGGGGTGTTCCCAAAAGAAATCCAAAGCACAGTAGTACTAAACATAATAAAACCTCTTTGTGGTAATGTGGTCTTGGTAATAGGGTTGACGGGGTACTACAAGTTTAAAATTGCCTGGTTACTAGTTTAAAATTGCTCGTCACTGGTGCAGTACTTGTAATCTGGGACAAGGAGGGCTATTTATTTCTTAGCGTTTACCAACCTGAAATTCCTTATACAATCTAGCTCTGACGTCAGAAGAATCCTTCAATAACTTATTACAGGTGATTCACTGGATTTTTCTTTTAGAACAGACCAGCGAGATTCGAAGGGACATGTGTTTGGAGGGCGGGTGGTGGCTGACAGAGAGAGTATTAGAATCCCCTTTCCGGTTGTATATTCAACAGCACAGAGCTTACAACAATGCAGGCGGTTTCCTGCCTGTGTTATATATTCTGTCAATGCAATGCCATCTTTTGAAAGACATTATTATTCCTGTAAATACGGTGATAAAAAGCCCTTCTGCCTGCAACATTAACCGATCCTGCCAGCTGAAATTGTAGTAAACACAGATGTTGGACAGACAGTAGGGGAGGGGCCAAATGGATTTTGACAGTGGTTTGATGTTTGCTCAAACATGGTCGGTACAGTGTTTTCAGTTACTATTCTTTTTTGTTTTGACATTCAAAGTGTGAAAAAGTTATTTGAGAGAAAGCACCTCTTATCCAAACTTAAGCGTCTAATCAAGCCTATCACATGGGAACCGTACACAGCAAAGGAGGAGACCAGCTTATTATGGGCGGAAGACTGGCGACAGTGTCCTATAAAAAAATATATTCAAGTTACTGATTTATTGTTTTTTTATTGTGTAAAAAAAATCCTGAATAGCACTGAAACATTTTGTCATACAGTGCTGTGGCTTGTGAACAACACATTCCATCTAATCTATCCACTCAGTAATTATTAATAAATCAAGATGTTGTTCTACAGTCTGAAACAGATTCTATTGTCATTAATTTTCCTCATCAAGGAGGTGCTTCTCGGACCCTTTTGCTGGAGGATATCCCCCGCATAGAGTTCTTAGGGGGAGGCAGTATTGTAGTCCACCTGAGCATTAAACCTCTCTGGTAATAATGAAGGCGGTTCACTGCCAGTTGCCTGCCTGATGCTGGATTCTGGTGAACCTATTCAGATTTCTTTTTAACTTTAACAAAACTTTGATTCCTTCAAGTGAGATCACAAAATGTAATACCCAATAGGTAGGGTACACCTCTGGTGAGTCACTGTGTCATACCACTACTAAGAGATCGTGGAATATTCCAACAACTAACGAGTCCTAGTCAAGAGCAGCAAGATGGGCTATTCATTAGGCGTGATAAATTGCCTCTTGCTAGTTTGAACCCGGATTGCTAGTTCGGAAGCAAAAAACTGCCTATCACTAATCTTTGATGTGAGTGGCTAAGACCTGCCTCCAACATCAAACTTGTAACTTTCTACACCGAGGTAGGTTCCTAAAGTCAGCTGGCGGTTCCTAGAAAAACAGGCTATAATGCTATTCTTCAGGTGATCAAGTACTAGTCCCTGCAGCAAAATGCCTTTAATAATGTCAGGCGGAAATTGGTCAAGAAACATTGTTGCATGTACAGAAATTAGGTTAGGCGTGCTATGCATGCGTAGAATAGTTTTCTGTGCTTGTCTCATCGCACAATGTTGGAGAAATGGTATTATTGTAAGTGCTGAGTCAGGAAATCTTTGAAGAGAGATGCTTTTCCTTTCTTTCTGTAAATGACTGATAGATCCAGAGTTAATTGGAGCATTGCTTGGATAGAATGGTGAAAACTGTCCAAGTTATACTACAGGAAAAGTGCAGTTTCATGCTCAGAAGATCATGGCAATTCCGCGGTTTCTGTCGGTTTCTTCAGTTCTTTAAGGCCATTTTATGGTCATCGAGCAGCAACTCATATGTGAAGTTGTTGGAGAACCTGTTATTTGTTAGACCTAAGAGGTTGAATGAGTGCTTCTAAGTTATATAACAAAATTTAAGGTGATGTTTTTCGGGTGGAAGGGGGATCTACTATCATCATTTTCACCCTGGAAACCTGGAGGTAGGCAATGTGCTAATTATGTCAGGAAATATAAACCAGATGAGCAATATGTGGATCTGAATGTTGTTGTCTCAATTTAAGGGTGGGATTATGGAAGTGGGCTTGCTGTTCTTCAGTATGGAGCTAGATCACAAAGACATGCCTTGGCCACCTCAAGATGGCTGAGAAATTAAACTTGCGACAACTGCAGGCTCCTTGGGGGTTGCCTCAATGGGAGGGTTGGGCTTGGTGAAGATGAGAGAAGCGGGCAATAGTAGCATTCTCAAGTTGAGTTGTTTGTGGGACTAGCCTATTTAACACTTCTCATCGATGGTTATTTCAAAACGATAGCAATGAAGGTTCTGCAAGCCACTTCAAAGTAATTTGTTTAGTATTGGTAACTTGTTTAGCACTATCACAAGGCCATTTAGTACAATGCATGGAAGGACAGAATAGTGAGGAGGAATGACACTGGTGAAAGAATCAACAGTGAGAGGAGGCACGGGCAGGGCCGGACTGGGAACTAAACCCGGCCCTGGCAAAGTGCTCGACCGGCCCCCTTTCCCCCCCTCCCGGGGTTGTGGGTGCCGCCAAGCTCTCTGCCAGGGCCGGTTTTCGGCCAATTTTGTTACAGGGCCGATTTTGCAGCTATCCTGCAAAAACGGCCCTGTAACAAAAACGGCCCCCAGGGGCCCCAAACTGGCCCCCACCCGTGCGGCGCACCGGGGGATTGCCAGGTACCCGCTATGGCCAGTCCGGGCCTGGGCATGGGTAGGGAAAGTGCAAGCAATGGTAGGTGCTGTTCAGGGGAATGGGACAGGGAATAGTTTATGCGTCAGTAAGAGCAAGCATGGTCGAAGGCAGGTTCCTTGCCATAAACGCAAGGTACCCCCACCAACATTTCCTCTGACCTAACCTAGGGGTGGCTTCACCTGGACATCCAAAGCAAAAGGCCTACAAAGACAAGGGTGTCTCCTCTTTAGTCATGTAAGTGCCTGGAGAGAGCCAAACGGGTAGAGCCTGTGCCCCTAGCACACCAGATAATTCACCATCATGTCTCGGAGTACAAGCACATACCATACTTTGCCCAAACTCATTCCCATACACAAATGTAATAAACATCAGTTACACTCATCAAACCCCAGCATCCTCATCGACCGCTCACTCATGTTGTAGCCTTTTGCAACAAGGAAATCCAGATCAATAAGGAGGTGAGCCAAGTTTTAGGGATGGAAGAGTGCATGAAGATGGAGAGTGGTGAGTGTCCTTAGTGCAACTGGCATGACAAACTGGGCAAAGAGCACAGATGAAAATGAGGCGTCACATCGTGTCTATCCCTTCAGTACTGTAGTACAGAAGGCATCCAACAGCTAAAACATTAAGTAACCTGAATGAAAACAAACATATGAGGACTCAAAGTTCCTGAGAGAAGAACACGGGCAGGCACTCTCTAGGAACCTTCTAAAGCAGCATTTACTTAACCTTGAGTTCATGGACCTACTCTACCCTACGTGGATCGTTGTGCCAAACGTGTGGGGTCCCCGGTCAGTTGACTTGACAACGGTGGGTTTCCCGCTGGATGCACTGCATTTCGATCTGGAGGCTTAGCCTTCCGGCGGGGCCGGGCACCGGATGATTTGGTGCCTCCAAGGACTGGCGATCTCAGGGCGACGAGTGGTGAGTCTTTTACCGGCTAGATGCACCTCATGTCGCTCTTGCGGCTTCACCCTCCTGCTGGCCCGGGAACCGGATAATGTGGTGGCTGTACCGGCTGGTCGCGCCGCACGCAGGCAGACGTGGAGGGGTCTTATTGGCAGCATCTCTAACATTGTGCCCCCCCCCCCCCCCCCGGAGGAGACGTGCATGTTGGTGTGGGACCGGGCCTTGTAGAGCTCACTTTACCGTGAGTGGTTGTTCGGCTTTACTTCCCGTAAGGCGGCATCGCACCACGCTGCTGGGCGCCTGATTTTTAAAAGGTGGCCGCAGCAGACCTATGTAAGATATAACGTGAGGCAATTGTTTTACTGGCAAACGGGCACCGCGCTGCTGGCTGCCCGATTTCAAAATGGCGGCAGCAGCGGACTTATTCAAGATATAAATTGAGGCAAACTAAGGCAATTGTTTTCAGGCAAACGTGCAGTGGGACATCCATCCATCGTCTCATTGTGGTATGCTTCTTGCCTTGACTTATTTATTTTTCCCCGGCCATCTTGAGAGTGTTCCATCTTAACATATCAGCTCAACTTCCAAAATGGCAACAACATTGAAAGAGCAACAGAAAGAGGACTGGGCACGGAAACAGAAAAGGTCCTCACAGCCTTGAGTGAGCCGGAGCAACTAAGACGGTGGCCATCTTGGAAGGGCTCAATGTAATGATTTTTATAGGGAATTAGAAGACTGAGGGAGCGAAGAGGACCCAACAACGACAAATAGTCCTGCAAGCAGCGAGAGACAGGTATTGTCAGTCAAGACCAAGGGAGCAAAGAGGATACGGCAACGACAAATAGTCCTGCCAACAGCGAGAGACCGGTATTGTCATTCAAGTGAGGTCATTTTTTTATTTTTATTTTTTTAAACATGTTGGGAACCAATTTGGAATCAACAGGCACAAACTCCTTTGTCATAAAATACCCAACTAACCTACCTAATTAGAAAACACCCAGACATGCTGATTTCTGACCCCTACTTCAACCTAAACAAAGGCATAATAATTAAGGACTTGATATTTTTCACCAGAAAAACGGCTAAATGGCGCAACGTCATTATGAAGATGCTCAACGTATAAAACACAAACATTCCACATGGCACAAAATTTATGATCATCCCGTCACCAAGAATAAGAGTGGATTTATGCATAACTATCTACAAGAACATCATTGTACTTATACAAGCAGCTAACAATGAGCCAGAAAAGTTGGACAACCTATTTTCAAAGCTAAAAGAGTGGGTAGATAAATCAAAACTCTCTAATCAACAAAGGACCATACAAGAAGCCACTCTACTCACCTCCAACATTACCGCCACAGACGTCGCAACAATCGGAGACCATCTAGATCCACAAACTACAATGATACCAGGAGGCACAACGTTAACAGGAGGCTCTTTAGACGGAAATGAGTCTGACAGGTGAAAACGCGACAGGATATGCCAATACCGCCCCAACGCCACCAAAGCGAGTAGAACCAACTATCGCGGGTGACATCGCCTACATGTTGAACAGTCAATGGAAACCCCCTTCCAGAAATAAAGGTTTTGAAAACTAACACCCCTCTCATACTCCACTCAACAGCATCACAAAGTTCAACAAGGACCTTACGAAATTCATATCTTCAGAACGTAAGACCGAAAGACCAGGTCTCAGGAAGCGCATCCCACCCAACAAATATAGGAGGCACTATCTCCCGAGCCAATGACAAAAATAGGAAAAATGAAGAAACCAAAGCTCTAAAACTTCAGAACACAAGCAAAACTCGAAACTGGCAGACGCATATTCCCAAACTATCTCCACAACCTCGGAAAGAATTCGAAGCTCTCCAAACAAAAGTGGATAAGATGTCTCAGGACATTTCAAACGCATTACAAGCTTTAGAAACAGTACTGGAAATCACGGTAAGCACTCACGGCAAAGTCGAACACGTCCAAAAATTAGTGCATAGCTCTCAAGCAAAGAGTAGAGACACTCATGCCATTATCAAATAGACTTAACAGACCAGACAGAAATCTTAAATACCTATCAGACGATGAAACGTTAACCATATTACGATCATATGAGCCGGAAACTAGCAGCAAAAGGGAGGTAATTAAGTCTGTCCCGATCGGAGCCAATAGAAGACCCTGGCCCAAGAATAGGAAACCCACCCATAACAACCTACAAGTCCAGCTAACCGCCAATACTCATGAAATTAACTCTAGTAGCGCAGAGAAACCACTACTATGTCTACTGCTCAACTGTCGGTCCACAGCAAAACATGCCTCGAACATCGCAGCCCTCATCGTTAGTCAGGAAATAGATGTACAATCCTAACAGAAACATGGCTTATGGAATCTTCTTCCCCTTTCATGGATCTTCTGGTGCCCCCTCATTATAACATTGTGAGATTAGACAGACAAAAAAAAGAGAGGAGGCGGTATAGCATGCATACACCGATCGAATATAGAGATCAACCAAATTCAGTCAGACCCTCTCGAATCTTGTGAATACCTAGGCCTGAATGTAAGAACAGCAGGCAATCAAAGATGCAACCTGCATGCGCTTTACCACCCACCAGGCAATAATGCTACTTTCATAGAACAGTTAACGGAGATCATCACAGCTAATTCTAACAGTCACACTAATAACATATTCCTAGGCGACTTCAATTTACACTGGGATGACAATAATGACAAACAGTTGATGCTAATGGAAAGGGTTCTACGTACGAGGGAGTGATTGCGCTCAGCTGAGTACCTGTCCGTGTTGTTTGGGATTTGACTGATGCTGTGGTGCTACAAGGAGAGGAGTGACCCTAATAACCCCTCAGGAGCTGTTGTGCATGACAACACCTGTAATTGGAAAAAACAAGACCCCTGTGCGCACACATATAAATATACATATAATATGTCCAAATTTAGATAATCCACAAAAATGAGAAGAAGAGTTGAAGCCTTGTAGGTCTTGATGCTTTAATACTCGAAACTAGACAGCGCCAGCCGACACGTGTTTCGTCTGAGTATACATACACTCGGACTCTTCAGGGCTTACTTCTTATGGAAGCAAAAGGATCAATGGCCCACATGCATCATTGTGACATTTTGCACTTCCTAATTTGCGAAAAATAAGGAATCGCAAATTAAGAAGTGCAAAATGCTATGCATCATTATTTTCGGTATTCATTTGTGATTCGGTAAAAATCGCAATTTTTACCGAATCCCAAATGAATACCGAATTCCTAAGTTAATTTTCGCAATTCCCATTGATTCCTATGGGCCAAAAGGCCCATAGGAGTCAATGGGAATTGCGAGTGGCACTTTGAAAATTTCATGGGTGCAGGGGGGGGGTCCAAAGGACCCCCCCATGCACCCCTGAAATGTATTTTTCGCATCATGTTTCACACACACATGTCCTAAGGACATGTGTGTGTGAAACATGAATGTTGAAAAAAAAACATTTTAAGCATTTTAAACACTTTTCCCAAATTTACCGAGTGGTTCAACCACTCGGTAAATTTGGCACCCTAATTGCGAATTTACAGTTTTAAATTTAATGATGCATTGCTTTTAAGAAATCGCACATCTGCGACTTCTTAAAAGCACCCGCAATTTTAGAACTCGCAAACATGTTACGAATTCTAAAATTGCTTCATGCATCCCAAAAAGCACTTTTGCATTCGCAAACGGCCGATTTTAAGGAATCGCACCGTTTGCGAATGCAAAAGTGCTTGATGCATGTGGGCCAATACCCCTTAACCGGTGATAATTCCAACCCGGTTAGGCGGTCAGTAGATTGTCAAGTGGAGTTGACAGATGAACAGCGAAATTCCGCTCTGTTGCGGGGGGATACAATTGCAGTGTTGCCGTATTCAATTCTGGGCAGACCGTAAGAAATTGGTTCACATCAATTGTTAGAATACTATTTCGGTTCCACGGACAGTCAATCTCCAAGGACTCCGCACTGAAACTTTCGCCATTATCGGAGACGCTGGAAAACTTGTGGGGCAGACTGGCAGGCAGAGACGACGGAGTCATTACATTAAGACCAGGGACTTCAAAGATCCTACTATTGAGATACTAGTAGCAAGATGCGAGAAGGAACTAAATACGCCTAACAACTTGCTGAACGCTAACTAACTCACTGAGCACTACACTAAGTCAATGACAAATATAATCAACTCTACCATGCCACTAAAACTAAAAAGAATATCTAAGAAGGATAAAAAACCATGGTTTAATGAGACACTGAATGAAGATAGGCGTAAACTCAGACTTGCAGAAATAAAATGGAGACAGCACCCACCATCCCCCCCAGCTTAAAACACTCAGAAAGATCAAACGAATACAACAAAAAAATACTCAACTCCAAGAAGGAATTCTTTAGATTGGAACTAGACAGCGCCAAAAACAGACCGTGGAAACTATTCGAGATGTTAAAGCAACAGTCAAATTAGCAGGCCAAATCTGCACAAGAAACTACTAATACTCAACTGAGATGCGAAGAATTCTCTACATTCTTCACTGACAAGTACAATAAGCAAGAAAGAGAGCTCAGGTTGCCAGCTGACAACCTTCATAGTCAACTACCTAAACAAAACAAGAATACCTTGACAAACTATCATGAGAGATCGAAAAACAATGCACAATGGGCTTCAAGCTATATAACAAGAATACCATTGACAAAACTCTTTCGGCTAGCAAACCTAACAACCACTACAATGTCCCCCTCCCCTCTAGATGCTTAAAAAGAATCAATCACATTGTCGTCCCAGTATGGACAAAAATAATAAATGCCTCACTTTCTCAAGGGATCCCACCAGATTGACTAAAAACAGGTCAAGTCTTCCCCATCATCAAAAAACCTACAGCGGAAACGGCAGAGCCAAATAACTTTCGCCCAGTAATTAATATTCCTATACTTGCCAAGCTAATCGAGAAATGTGTACAAAATCAATTGAGCGACCCTATTACCAATTTCAAGCTGTTGGACGACTGCCAATTCGGATTCAGACCAGGCCACAGTACCGAACAAACAATCTTACACACAGTGGATAATGCCTTGCAGGCCCTAGACTACAATCAAACATGCCTACTAGTAGTACTTCTTGACCTGTCATCTGCCTTTGACACTGTAAACCGTGAAAAATTGCTAGCCAGGCTTCAAGACAGAACGGAACTCAAAGATTCCTAGTAAACCAGATGCTTTCCCCGTCATGCCCAAATTCAATTGGAGCCTGTCAAGGATCAACACTATCCCCATCACTATTCAACTTATATGTCGAACACCTCACAGAAATTCTCTGAGACGCATGAATATCTTATCACATGTACGTTGATGACACTCAGATATACATCAAGATAACGTCACTGGAAGGCATAAAGAAAATGAATGAGGCCTTAAAAATGTCATTACATCTGAAACTAAACGCACAAAAAACGGAATTCCTAATAATATCACCACCGAAGAAACCCACAGAAGTGAAAAATTGGACCAAACTGATCCCAGCACTAAACTGCACCAGACACTAGTTGAATCCACAAAATCACTGGGAATCACGCTTGATAAGAACCTAGACATGAAAACACACATCAAATCAATGACAAAAAATGGCCGGTTTCACCTAAACTATATTAGAAAAATGAAACTTCTCATCGTTACGGCAGACTTCAAACTAGCAGTCCAGTCCTTAGTATATTCAATCCTTAGTATATTCAATCCTTAGGATTGAATATGGATGTAAAACTCCAGCAGGTCTCTGAAAAATGTCCACAGTCCCACTAAAAGCATGTCTAAATGCGGCAGCAAGACTCATTACTGTATCCAGAAAATATGACCATATCTCCCCTCACCTGAAAGCATTAAACTGGTTACCGTACGAAGCCAGAATTCAATTTAAACTGGCATGTACTACAAACAAAGTGCTCCACTACAAAACTACAAGCTACCTAGCTCAGAAAATAGAGTTTTCAGAGGAAGCAGACAAGCGCCACAGATCTGCTGCTAAAACCACCCATCTTTCGGAAGAAGAAAACATATGACAGAGCTTTCTACGGAGCAGTCCCCAGAATCTGGAACTCACTCCCTCCAAACATTAGAAAGATTCCAAACATAGCAACATTCAAGAAAGAAACGAAGAGCTTCCTAATGAAAAAGTTCCGTCCATAAGGCTAGACGGTTCTTTAGCATTAAGACTAATACTCAAACAGCGATCATGAACTGGTCCTGTTGTAGATCCCACATAAAGCACATCAGAACCATGTGTACAGAAATAATGTTACTTTTACTAAAACGGATAAGAACGGCACGTACAGGAATATTATATATAGCAATGCTGCTGTTGTTGTTGAAACTGATAAGAAAATTATGTCACGTACAGGAATTTTATATATAGTAATGCTACTGTTTTGATTGAAACTGATAAGAAAATCATGTACAGGAATTATAATATGTAGCTATTCGCATTGAATCACAAATGTTCCAAATGTAACCGTTAAGCGCTCTGATACCCAAGGTTCAATTCCACGCGATATAAAACTCTATAAATAAAATAAAAAATACTCTGGGGGTCTCCAACTGTTCTGAAAATTAAATAATATTAACAGAGCTTGGTTCATGGGAGCAGCGCAAGTAAAGCAAATTAAATGTAGTGTGGAGGACTGGTGGCCTCAATAGAAACGCAGGCATGCGCCGACAGAAGAGAGCACACATTAGAAGCAAAATAAAGTGATATGCTAGATTCTAGCATATTGTTTCATCTTTTAGAAATAAAACCGCATTTTCAAAAGCTCTGAACTTACCCAAAAAATTAGAATGCCAATTTTTGTATGTTTGTTTATGGACTAAATGAAATATTCAATAACTAACATTTATTTGATTGACACTTCATTCTGTATTTTGTGTATGGTTTTGCGATTCAAATTGAAGAAATTGGGTCGAGGTCCTCGATTATTAGCAGTGATTCAACGGGGGTCCATCCACAGAAGTCAAAGGTTAAGAATTGCTTTTTTAAGGAAACTTTCCAGGAATCCCAGAGCTGCTGCTTCCCCATCTTTGCTTCCCAAATAACCTTATATACAGACTGCCAGGAACAGTTACACTTTTGTAGGGGAATTCACAGTGCTCATAATCAACTAACTCCTCCAAAACACCTGGACCCCCCCACCCCCCACCCTGTTTCTGCAGGCAAAACGTATTACACCTACTCCCGTAAAGAAGTGGGCAATAGAATCAACGCCTACACCCTATCCGAACTAACAGTTCCACATTCAACAGAAAAATATGTTATTAACTAATCATTCATAGAAAACAAACACAAATCTAATAGAATACCACCACCAATACCAATCCACCAGAATACCAGCAATCTCATCAGTTGGAACGTTCAATTTTAAGATGCTCTCAATCGAAGGCTACTTCATGGTCGCTCCTACTTCTGTCAAGGCATCTACAAAGAGGATGTCCTTCCCCTAATCATCCAGAAATTCTTCACAGGTGAAATACTCACACCACTTTTTACTCTACTTAATACCCCCTTAACACAAGGCCCCCTCCCTCAAAATAGGAAAAATCGTATAGCAAGCAGAAAGCCAGTCTAGAAGCCAAACCTACTAATCATTGAATGCCTCATATTCTACAGTAACATCATATGAAATGCTGATCGACACCAATCACCTCCAACATGACTTTCAAGCAGAATTCACACTGTTTTAACACCAAGACAGCCGACAGCCACCATCCACATGTTGGACAGTGGCCTCATACTTGCAGACATGGGCAACTCCTGCCTCCTTATCCAATTTGATTTGTCAACAGCCTTCAACACTATTCATCTTAAATAATTCAACTTCCTTGCATGGGCTTCACCAGCACTGTACTTCGTTGGTCTGTGTCTAAACTCTACAGGATTCGCAACCCAAACACACGTCCTCCTCTGCATCTCTGCAGCTACCAGGCACCTGTGGTGTCCCACAAGAATGTTGTTTCTCCTCAGGGATCTTCAACTTCTGTATGGAACCACGCAAAATAATTTTTGTCAGCAAATGGAATCAAAATTCTGCACATTTGTGACTAGAGTGTGGGAATGCCTTCAGAGCACGGCCTTAATTAGGCAAATCTGACTTCAATGAACACTCACCTATCTTGGCATAGTATTCGTTGATGTACTCGTTGTAGGCCATCTCCATCAGCCCGTGGCCCAGGTTGTAGTTGGGAAAGATCAGGAAACAACTCTTCAGGTAGCTGTTCACCAACTTGAGGTCCTGCAGGCACAGAAAATATGAATTGAAGCGGAGTAACATCAGGATTCAGAGGCACACACTATGGCGAGCTGGGTAAACATAAGCCCGTACTATCAATACAAAGACACTAGAAAACAGTGGGTTGAAAACCTTATGTGTAAGAGGGCAATCTGGAAGTGTCTATTGAAGGTGACAAACCAACCCACCAGACCATCCCACAATAAGAATTCTCTTTCAGATCAAGGGAATCCTGTATTCTAGGTTTCACCATATCCAGTGGAAGCTATGTCTAGAGAATAGGGTGAAATTCCCCTTGACCTATGATATACTCTGAAGTAAACTAGCCACTCTCTAAGAAGACAGATACAGCAGTCTAACCTTCTGTACTTTTTAGCAATCTGCAGTATTCAGTTTTGTGTCCCTGTATATGTGCTTATCGTTCTGTGATCTTTGAAGTGTGCAGCTGTACATCATATTGTGTACCTGTAAGAATTAGATCTAGTGCCCTTACTGTGTACTTTAATGTAACAGACGCAGATGTGTATTATACCCCCCCTTTGCCTTTTGTAGTGAAGATGCTTTTCTTATTGTAACCCGTATTATGCTTCAAACGGCTACTTTATTGACCCAATTGACTTATATGCGAGTACGTTAATGTGCTCCAAGAGGGTGCATACCTTGCTGGGCCTCCTTTTGTTTGTGGTTTCCATAGTGTGCATTCTTTGATGAGTGTTACTTACTGTATCTCCTGTAATATTTGCTTGTATTGTTTTGGGTCTTGTAGTTTGTACACACTTTATTGTACCTTGTACTCCTAGTAGTTCGCACATACATGACCTCTGTAGTTTCTTGATTTACTTTGTGCCCTGTGGTGGCTTCTCACCTTACTCCCTCTCTAGCACACACTTTGCTTGTGTTCTTCTGTAGTTTGTGCTTTCCATATTGAGCTCTGTTTGGTAGCGGTTAACAATATTGTACTCCCTCTAGTGGCCACATACATTATTGTCTTCCCATGTGGCTGGTGCTTACCTTATTACCTATTTAGCAGATGCCTGCCTTGTTGTCTGCATATATAATAAGTGCTTCCCTTATTGTGTTCTCTGTAATGGTTACTGTGTGACCTGTGTTCACCAAAGGAAGAACCTTACCTTATCGTGCTCAAAGAGCTGTAGCAGGAATGTAGCAACTGTGGCAGTAATTCCAATGAAGAGGTTGATGACAATCAGAAACACATAAGCCGTACTCGGGACCTCGAACCAGAAGGAGGCAGGATACATGATCGGAGTCATGGACCAACTGTAGGTGATGGAAAAAGTGTAAGAAATTGGCACCAACACATTCATGTTTTCATGACTCCTCGCTACCACGCTTCCCAGGTGGACCTCATGAATAAGTTAACACTGATTTGCTGAAACCACTTCAGTAGTAATTTGGTTTTAACATGAATGTCCTCACTATCACCCCTCTACAGTTCATACTGAAACCCACATTAAAGTGAGCAACCTTTTTTGCATCAAGATGATGATCACCCTTACTGTGGGATAATCAGCAGCAGGCTCTGATGGTCATAGTCAACATGGCCTAAATTCTGAAATTCCACTACGAATCTAACCGAGTACATTCACTGCTAAAGTGTGGGCGGTTTGGTTCACTGGAGGCTTTTAGTTAGATAAAAAACAGTTTGCCAATGAAATACTAGAGGGTGCCCTGCCATTAACAATAGTGAAGAACATAAATTTAGAAATTTCCCAAATCAGTTTCCTTTTAAAGCTACCTCGGGCTCCAGCATGAAGAGCCATCATATAGAGGAATAAAGGTTTTATCCCTAGTCAAAAGCACGCACCTAACAATTTTGGGAATGTAAATGGATTGAAAAATGTGACAGCATCAGGAAAGGTTTAAACAGTCTTGAAGAGTGGCGAATATTCATTAGTCTTAACTGAAGTCTGTAATATTCTGGGAAACATCGTTTACAACGTGGGGATTACATCGCAATGCCATTACATTGCGCTTTTTACAACACAAGTCGTTACAACGACTTGCGCTGGATGGCGCTCTAGGACAAGGAATAGTATAATTTACTATCCAACACCTTTCCTACTGTACGTAGACTGGATTTGGAATAGTAAATTATACTACTCCTAAGTCCACCGCCCTCCAACACAAGTCATTGTAATGGCTTGTGTTGTAAAAACCGCAATGTAATGTACCGCAATGTAAATGTATGCGTTGCAACGCCATACATCCAATATTCTTGGCTCCTTACCCTCACATTTCACCAATGCCATCTAACATCTCTGTCCATCCTACTCATGACACCTAGTACAGAGGTAAAAATCCTGTGTCTGAACCCGTTGGTTAGAAACTACTGGTGTATCTGTTACTATTTGATACATTCTGGCTTGTACTACTCGGCTGCCAGGAACTTGACCTCCCAAGTAGTAACACGTTAGGCTTTAGCTAGTGCACTGAACATTCCATGTATCACCCCAACCTTGTATTGATTATGAGAATTGATTTACTAATTATATGTTGAATCATGTTTGGGCACTATGAATTTCTTTGACTCGCGAGTAATTACTTATGACACTCGTTATCACCACATCTTTGACTCACGAATCGTTAATTGGCATTAATTGGCATAACAAGGCAAGAACTATTAAGGTATACACTACTGAGAGTAATTATGCTGATTATCTACTAAACAGCACAAGAGAGATATGTTATCTGTTTACCTAACGTAATTAAGAATGTGTCAAATCTCTAGATATGCAGTAGATCGCCCATGACACCGCCTATCGCTACAGTGGTATCCTATCCTTCATACTGAATCACCAACTAGAGATCACTACTGTGGACTTAGTATACACGCGTTACTCCAGTGACAATAGTTTGTTACTCGTAACCTTCTATGTGACTTACACTAGCCTGGGAAGTATCCCGGTACTCCCTTCACTCCTTATTCCGGTTGTATTGGCGCCATTGCAGTAGCGCCTTGCCATTGACCTAAGCAGGCAACACACATGCGCCGCTAAGCTCTGGCAGACTGTACATGTGCATGATCAGTGGGCTTATATATAAGCCTACAATTCGCGGCGGATCACCCGGACGTTACCGACAGTGCCCTGCCACCAAGCGAATAGGTAAGCTGACCCCCCTTAAGTGTGTGTTTCCCCCAGCGAACCTAGTTTTACCGATGTCGCCTATCAGCCTACTTCACTGCTTAATCTGTGCTCTTAGTTGGCGATATGACTACTACATAGACTATCATAGTTTCACATACATTTTGACAGTTCGAGTATTATATATGAATTAGCACACGTAACATGAACCGACCTGGACAGATGCCGCTCTACTACACGCCTCATTGCCTAATCTTTGCTCGTAGTTTGAGCTATTGCATAGACAATCTTGTTTCATTTTATCCTTGGCTTTCTGCTTTTTGAATCGTGATAAGTTAATTATTTAAGTATGATTTGTTTCTGACTATCTTCTGACGTTAGTCCCCAGAATCACCCGTCCTGAAGAGACCACCCAACAAAAGAGGGTCGAAAGGTCGTCAGCAATCTATAAGGGGAAGCCATCAACCGAGCTTAGAGCTGCTCTTGAATTATTTGCTTGTACCAATACTCTATTGGCTCCTCCTTTTACCAATTACCATCATTACATTTTTTCTCAATTGCACCCTTTAATCCTCCCAGTTTTTTGCTATGGTTACTTCACTCAGGTCATAATTCTAAATAGAAATGTATATAATGTAAATACACAAACCGGACCAAACTATTGTCTGCTTTTTTTGTATTCAATAATTATTATGTAAGAATAAATATCTCACTTCAGCTGAAGTGTGAATCAAAAATATCCCCTTTTGTCTAGTGAGCTAAAAAACGTTTCTAACATTTTTTAACATGTGGATGCTTTATTAAGCTAAAGCCTTATTCTTTATTTGATTATTTGCTTCAATCTGGTAGGCGACATTAATTGTAGCTGTAATCAATCAACTCTTCTAAAAATGAGTTCCTTGTGAACATTGTCTGTGCTTAACTAATTAAAAACAAGACTTTTCCCATTATTAAAAGCTATACATTATATTCCTTCTACTCCTCAGTCCCCATCCACTAAACGAAATACAACTTAAACACAGAAGAACAGATGAGCATCATACCCATAGAGCAGGAAAAGGGACAGCACCGCTGGGAAGTTGGTGGGAGAAGTGTAGGCCGGCAGGTCAAAGACAAACAGGATCAGGATGCAACAGGTTGCAGGCACCAGGTAATTCAACTGATGATCACAGTGAAACAGATCAGGGAGAGAAGACAAAGAGGTCAAGTTACACACCGAAGTCCAGTTCAGAGGAGTTTCTAAAGTTAGAGTTAAAGTTACCCTTGAAAAAAACATGGTTCCATGTGCATTGAAGTAACTACAAGTGTATATTTATGAGAAATATATGTTCAAAATGTTCTGTACTTGCATATGCAATGAATATACGCTCCAGTGTAAGTTAGTGTGTATTCACAAACAAGCGCCAATGCATTTTTAAGCACATACAAGCTAAATCTGAAAGATAAATGTATAGCTGCTGCTGAAAGTGTAGGAAATTGTACCAATTACTTCAATTTTCACTGAGGGATGTAGATGTAGGATGGATTGCCATGTTTTAGGGTAATATTGTGAACAGAAAAGTAAAAAACATTTACAGATTAAATTAAACCTTTGCTGATATGGGTAACCCCACACTTGCACATTTAATTCAAAGAGCAAAATACCCACTTGTGTTATACGTATGACACTCATACACCTGTTTGCCTATGTAAATATGAAGGCTTTGTTGGCCGTTTCAAGGATGGGGCATTGAAAAGTCTGGTTATCTTGACTAACAGCTTTAACACAAGTAATTAGCAGTATATGGGGTGACAATCAAACTGAGCCATGTACACACGAGGTTCTCCAAACTCTCCTCAGATATTGGGTGGGAGTAAATTAATATCCTGGCTTTATAAGCCAGTATTGTTAATTATTAGGCTAGATCAAACTCATGTTAAAAGGAAATGGGAAGATGAGATTGGGTGTGACTTCAATGGAAAGTAATGGGAGTGTATCTTGGAACACCCCTGTAAAGTGTCCAGAAACACAAGGTTAGATACTGCCAATTCAACTAGCGCCACACAACGCCCCACACATTGAACAAGATAGCTGGGACAGAGGACAAAGCGTGCCCAAGCTGTACCTTGGTGATGCTCGATTCACACATATCAGATGGTCTTGCCTGGCAGTGGACCAGTTTTGGATGCGAGTAACTGGGGAGAGGTAACATACACCGACCAAAACAAACTTTTTGCAGACAGAAATATGCTTATTGAATGTTTACCCTACGCCAAAGGGGACTAGAGTAAGCGCCAGATTTCTTGCTCTTGCACTGGTGTTGGCTAAACAAGACATGGCTCTGCATGGGAGAGCGCCTGCAGGCCTGCCCCACACAGAGGGAAACGGGACGTAGAACAATGGGCGGCAGTAGAAGGGGTGATCTTGCAGATGGAAAAACAGAGAGAGCTTTTTAAGAAACCTATAGCGGATGAATGTCAGGCACTGTAATGCTCCTAGTGGCGGACAAAGAATAACTGGGACGCTATTGGGCATATGGAAGATGTGTTCGATAAACAAGGTGGGAACCACACAAACAGATGACCTGGTTTTTGCGTCAAGATCGCTTGGCATATCCATGTATGGAGATAATTTACAGTACTTTACCTTGCAGTATGTATATAGTTGCCTAACCGTAGGTGTTTTGCACGTTTTTTGTTTAACAAATTGCATTGTAGCACAGCAAGAGGATGCAAGTGATTGCAAGCTTGATTGTTTTAGAACTTGGTAGGGAATTGATAGTTTTTTTTTAATGACTTTACGATAGGAAAGTAGTGAGACCTACAAATGGAACTAGGAAAAATGCAAAAATAATAATGGACGTGAGCACTTGTGCTGCTTTGTAATACTAACCAACTGAATAGGACTTCTATATTGTTTTTATACTAAAAATAATGAAAAAACTAAATAAAAAGGCTTTGTTAAAAAAAAACTGACCGATATAAAACGCTTGGCTGTCACCTAAAGATGGCATATATGAAATAATGGTTTTATCAGCGCAAAGAAATTCGGTTGAGGCAAGTGCTTACATTTTTTTTACTTCTTACGTTTTGAGTCTCTTTCACATCTTGGCTCCCAGTCTTTATACACCTGTCTGCCCCCCATTGTTTAGTTGTCCTATGTGATTTCCACAGTAGAACTGTAGCAGATTCCTTAAAGGGTGCATCTTGCCTTTACTTATTGAGCAGGCTTTCTAAGAGACCCCCTGGCTGTCTGAGACTGATTTCACAGGTTATACATTTTTCTTTTGTTGATTGACCCTTTCAGACTACGACTGGCGTGCGAGAAGATTTCTTTGACACTTAGAAGCATTTTATTTTCCCTGACTGGGATCTTGTTGTGAGACTGCATGGTCTAAGTCAAGAGACAGCTCTAAATCCAGCTCCGGGATCCAGAAGAAGGCGTGTTCACGGCAGGCCAGACGGGCACTCGGTGGTACGATTCATTGAGAATTATTTGGCAAGGCTAACCCTACCATTAGAGAATTCATCTCAGGGGCACTCGTACCACTTCGTGAGAAAGTCAGAGAGACACCTAGCTCATGAAAGGCAGGCTAAGGTGCGGTTTGACTGCAACCTCTACTTTGGTTGACTCAGTGGGGCTCTTAGAAAGGCTGATAAGCCTGGCCCAGGCCTAGAGGTGAAGAAAAGCCTGCAGTGAATGATCCAATTGGATCACGTGCGATTTCAGACCAAAAATCGACAAGGCACCAAGCTGCCTTACAGGAAAATATCACAAGCATGCGATGCATGGGCTAGGAAGTTAATTCCTGCAGTCACAGAACTCTTGCATCACAGGAGGTGTTCACCATGAACCTGGAAGATCAACAATAATATGCCCGTCACAGAGTCGGCATGAAGACATCGGAGACCTTTACACACCTGTAAGAGCTACCAAAACTAACAATCAGGAACAATAGCAGACAGATTGGTCCTGCCACCGACTACTCTCATACAGGCAGAAGGACACCACCGGACACAAAATGCACGTTTCACGTCTTCCAGAGAGCATATATTATTCTTGCACACCTGCACGAAAGCTTCCACAGTTATTACAGTCCTTCAGGCAGGGATGTGGAATTCCTATGGCCCAATACCTATTGTTTGGGGTTATGGCAACAAGTTTTCATGTGTATTTTGTACTTGGGACAAGTAGGCCCAACCCCTACAGCACAAACCCTTTGGCTGCCAGTTTACAGTAGCACATTATGGATCAGGGAGGGGCATTGTCAGCAGTTAAGGCAATATTTGTATCCATGTGCTAATGCTGTTCAGACTTGTATTTATGGTCCATTAATGCAAAGCTTAAATGTGGTTAGCTCCGACTGCACTACCTCCGACTACACTACTGACTGGTTCCAGTATCAAAATGTGTACACACATTTTCAAAGTTTAGCAATATGAGGCTATGTATAATGGTCCCAGAATGCTAGGATAAGATTCAAATATTTGAGGAGGCTCGAAAGCAAAATGGATGATTCTTTGCTTTCAAAATAAAATATTTACAAAAATGCAAGTAGGAAAAAAAGCATTCAGCTAAAGTACTCTAAAGGTTTAGGTACCATTTCTTTGCAGCATCATTTAGTAAAATGTGTTGATGTATACTAGTATTCCCAAACATATTCATAATGGAAAATAAGTGCAACCAGTTTCAATAAGATTATAGGAAACATAAAAATAAACGAGCATTGGCAAATCCATAGGTCTCAAATTGGTGGTCAGCTTTTTGGTGTTGTCAGTGTGTGACTTGCTTTGGCATGGCTATTGTAAAGCCTTATTAGTGTGGGAGCTGCTGGGCCATCACCATTATAACAAACATTGGCAAAAGCAAAAATTGTTTTCGGTCTAAAAAAGCACATATTGCCACAGTAGTTCCTGGCACTGAACAAAACTACTTTGTGTTCAGATATGTTCCTTATGAAAGAGCAAAAGGCTGTCACACACAGTGAAGCCAGCTGTTAGACAGAGAGAGAGACAGAATTTTAATAAACACAAAAGGTCATGGCGAACACCAGACCTAATTTGGGGCCCAATTAAAGAAAGTCTCAAAAGTGCACCCATGATATATGTCCTTGCATTAAGTGCAGATATACAGCTTTCACGAATTCACAAGAAATTACAGAAGTCGGCCAAGAAACTGTATTCATAGAAATTACTTGGGGGGCTGCATTTTAGCATGAGCAAATACACACGTACAGATATCCTCATGCAAAAGTTCAAGTTGCAAGTTGACTTTCTCTCCAACCACTTTTTTCCCCAACCCTGGAAGAAGTTTAACGTCCTCTCATTGTCCGGAGTAAATTTCCAACCTTTCTCAGTTTGGGAAAAGATTAAAGAATAGTTGGTGAAAACCCTTAAAACACACAAGTTAGTAGGTTTGCACAGACTCAAAATGGCATTCCAATGCTCAAACTATTGCTTACCACTACCGTTGGCCACAGTATGTAGATCTGCAGAAATGCAGCAACATAAGGGAATTGCTATTATTCAAACCCTACTATGATATGAGTACTGGCCTAATCAGTGAGGCAGTGTCAGAACTCTTATATAATTAGATTGCTGCCATAATTTGACATCGCATTACATGGTACAAAAGGGACAATTGGATTTATGAAGCAACCTGCCCCATAGTCAAGTAGATATTTTATTAAATTCCACACCCCTGTTCAGCAGTACAGATGTGCCTCACATAGGCCTGCAGAGTAGCACCCAAGATCTATGAAGATCTTAAGAATACATACATTCCTCATACACTTACAGGTGTGCACACAGAACACATGAAGTTAAGGAACATGCATGACTTTCTCAAACGTGCAGGACACAGATAGCCCTTGCAGACCTGCTAGAGAACTTCCATGACCTCGCACATTGGAGGGAGGTAACCAACATCTTTAACAGAAACAACCTTTGCCTGTAGTAAGGCCCATCATGGACTGCAGGTATTCCAGGATAAAGGGCAGATTATCATTAGAGAGAACAAGTCATTTGTAGCCAGGCACGAGCTGTAGCACATGCTAGGATCTCCAGTCACTGGAAGGATGCACAGCAAAATATGGATGTTATGAGAAATAATGTGTGGAACCAAGCCAGTGCCAGTAGAAGACTAAGGTGCCCTGTGGTTATTATGAATTTGCAGCACACTTCAGATTCTTGGCCACTCTGTGCTAGGTACAGCACCCAAGGCCGGTGCAGAGCAATGGATGAGGTTAGGCTGGGTACAAGCACTACGCATAGGCATGCCACTATGCCGACATGCGAGCACTCGGGCACACCAATGATTGTTTTTAATGTTTTCTGTATAATATTTCATCGAAAATTCTGCATCATGTGTTTGGTGTCATTAAATAACACTTGAGCACTATTGAATTCCCTTTTTGAGTCATTGTTTATTATATCACTGCATTGTCTTTCTGTCACACTGTATGGATGTAATAGTGTTGGGACCACTACGTTCTATACTGACCTGTGAGCACAGCCCATGTTAATGTTTTGTTTGAAAATATGTTGATGTTGCCCTAGGAATTTCAAAGCATGGTAACGGTATGGTCACTTAAGAAATAAGATGCCCTCAACATACCACATTGTGGACAGTAAACATAAGCAGGAATCAAATTCTACTGATGCAATTACACAATGCTCAATACAGATAATCAAATGTTGAAAAAGTAGCTCCATTTGAATGTTATACACAATACTACGCATATTTATTGGCCACAGAGTTGCTTAGCAATTGGGCACATGATCAAAACAGTAGAAATTGTAACATTTGCTTTCTTTTTTCCAATACTGTTACCCCCTCCCCCGCATCTCAGAATGTATGCAGGCATGCGCTCTCAAAGCTACAACCAAAATAGATGATGGATTAGATGTACAGTGGTAAGACAAAAACATTTAGAAGACATACCTCACCTGAAGTTACTCCTGGAGCTATTTTTGTGTGGTATTTGGTCAAGAAGGAACTTGTGATCTCATGCCACTCACAATATACAAGACTCCTGAACATCAACCCCATTCCGCAAACTGTCTTTACCCATGTAATGTATAAGCAGGGCTTAAAGTCTATTGTCAAAAAGTCCTATGAAGTGAATATTTGAATAGGGACATATTTGCACTCACCATATCCCAAATATAATTGGCCAACCAATAGATGACTGGGTTACAGCCGCTGACGAACTGCAGATGCTTGGCCTTTGTAGACTTCTCTGCAACTAGAAATACCACAAAGCTCGCTGGCACAAAGGACATCGCTACGATGATGAAGATGGCGATCACCACATCTGTGCCTTGTAGCCTGAAGGAAAGATGATGATGATGACAAGGAGTCATATTGTGTATTCATGGGACTTACTTCCCTGCCTTCATAGAATTTACTTCCACTGCACAGGCATGGAAGCTGAAAGCCCCTTCCTCATCCACCGCCAGGTTAGTGCAAGGGTTAACCACTGATGGAGAAAGCAGAACAATGAGCATCAAAGGCCGAATGGAGCATGCATGACAACAGGAAGTAAGGTTTATGTGGCCCCTAGACTAACCCTGGGCGTAGTACTACGCTAGCGGAGTGTGCGTAGTTTTCGCTACTACACGAATTGCATGTAGCACAGTGCAAAAACGTGTAGCGGGCCTTTTTTGCTTGCTCGCGGTCCTCAACGCCAAGTTGGCAACCGCGAGCGAGCAAAATCAACATCCCGGCGAGACTTTTTCCTCGTTCGCGATCAGCAATATCAAGTTGCCGATCGAGAGTGTGGGAAATAAACCTCCCAGCGAGATTCTCAACGCGGGGAGGTCAGGTTTCTCATTGCTAGTCGTCGCGTATGCTCGCGACCGCTCGTGATGAGAAACTACCAGTCCGGGTTGAGAAAGCTGCTGCTCCAGTACAAATCTACTTGAGCGGCAGAAAACAACTGCTTGCACTGTGCAAGATGCCGTTTGCAAGGATTGCACAGTGCAGACAAGCATCCAGCACTGTGCAATCAGTGCGAACAGCATTTCCCTACCGCACTACGAAGTTCGCGTAGCGTGCGTAGTGCACTTCGCGTAGCACTACTACGCAAACTAAGCCCAGAGTTACCCCAGACTCCCCTCCATTCTCCAGTCTTAAAGGAATCCCACCAGAAGGCAGAGTATGGAATGACCATGGAATTGTATTTATTTCTCAAGCCACCCTCCCACCAGAGGAGAGAAAGAGCTTAAAGGGACCCCCAGTGCCTCACTAATAACAAAATATCGGATTTGTAAAGTGCATGCTCACTTCAACTCTATGTTGCTCATTTTATTGATAATAAAAGGCTGACCACACAATCACATGTATTCTCTCTACATCACGGAAGTATGTAACTAAACTAGGATGTAATTCAGATAAAACAAGAAGCACAGACCTTAATCAGCACTGAAAGAATAAAGCACGGAGCTAAGAAGTAGACCGACACCAAAGGCCAGTCTACTGTAGCCTCCCAATCATCTGCCAGCCGAAGCAGAAGGATTTGGCGACAATCTCAACATTGTAGTTTTTCACACTAGAACTCTGTTCCAGTTGCTTTAAGTGTAAGCATTTTAAGATTAAAAGATGAGCAAGCCGGCACCTACTCCTCTCCAAGGCTTCTGGGTAACTCTTTGGTCACATCCAACTTATCTCTCGAAAATCTCCTCCTATTTCTTTACAAACAATCATACTGCAATATTTATACTAGCCGAACATTCCAGTTTATGCAGTGGAGTAAACTTTGCATTGAAGTATACAGCGAGGGGTGATATAAAAGAAGTGTGTGTGTGTGTGTGTGTGTGTGTTCGTGTGTTTGCGTGTTCGTGTGTGTGTGTTCCTCCACACACTAGAACACTATAGAGAGTTAACATACAGCCCAGTATAGAGAAAAATGCCTGCTTAAGGAATTAACCTTCATACTAGTAATAGCGAGATGAAGCATGGAAATGTTATATACATATATATATATAAAATATATATAAACTTTCCACGCTTCATCTCGCTATTACTAATTTGAAGGTTAATTACTTAAGCAGGCCATTTCCTCTATACTGGGCTGCATGTTAACTCTCTATAGTGTTCTAGTGTGTGGAGGATCTTTCAGTCAATGCATCATATCCAAACTCTTCGCTGCCTTATCATCCATCCTAGCCGCTCTCAAGTGGGACTTCTCTGGGAAAGTACTTTCTATTACATTTTTTCCCATGCTTCTTTGATAAGGCCATATTAGTGGCTCCAGTGAATAGCTAGCTAGCATTTTTCCAACCCTATTCCCAAGACTGAAAATATATGTAGGGTCTTAACTTTCTTAGGTATAGGGACAATGCCCAGTAAGCATTGCTTGCCTGATACCTCCAACTCCATGCCCCTTGTTGTGCGCGGCCTCTTTATCACTCTCTCATAATCACTCACTCTTATTCCACAGAACCAGCCCATGTGTATATACAAGGCTTCTGATACCTCACATCTTGGGGCAGGAAGAGGATATCTTGGGATAAAGTTTGTTAAGTTTTAATGGGGCCAAGTGCATGCAAAGTAGAATGTTGAAGTGCAGAAAGGTAAACCTTGCATTACTTGAAATGCCACCCAACAGATCACAAGCCATTTTCCATTCCCCATCCATAAGCCGTCCTGGAAGTCTTCCTCTTATCGTTGTCTAGCTATCAAAGGTGTTTTGCTCTCCTTTCGGCTTTCAGGACACTATGGTTGTGATGCCATCCTATACCCAAATCCCAGTTCTAATAATGCCTCAAGCGTGCATGAGGGACTGGATGTTTTCATTAACTCTGTTCAAATCTCCCCAGTGGTCACTGTTAGCTTAGCACATAGAAGGAACTTCCGCGGTCTGACCCCCAATGCCACCTGTGCCCCAGAAAAGGAAACAAGGTATCTTTAGGATATTAATCCGGTAGGGTGTACCCCAGAAAAGGAAACATGGGTCTCTTTTGGATATTAATCCCTTAGGCTGTGCCCCATGAAAGGAACCAAAGATCTCTTTAGGATATAAATCCCCTAGGGTGAGGCACCGACTGTAGACATATTATTATTATTATTATTGTTGCATTTCTTATATAGCGCCAGAATCGACCCCCGAAGGGGTATCTCCGCGCTTGCCTTGGGAACCCGTCCTGGTTTTTCCCTGTGAGATATCCCCTACAGGGCATCCCCAAGGTGAAAGCCAGGCATCCCGCCGCAGGGGGGCCGTTGTGGAGATTAAGCAAGCTTAATGCCCAGAGTTGCAGAGTGTGAACCCATGATTAGGTCAGGCACCGAAGCGAGAATTATCGAGTCCGTGGACATTTGAGCTCAACACCCTGCCGCGTCGGGAATCGAACCCTGGTCCCGGGTCTGACCTCTGCTTCAGGGTCTGCCTGCTCTAACCAGTGAGCCACACTTCTCCACATATCATGAATTATAGGCTTAAATTGGGGTACAGATCCCGATTCCAGGGCCTTTGAGGATAAGGACAATCGGAGGACTCTATCTGAGCCTTCCAAGCCTTTACTGTCTGACTGCACATTATAAGAACAATTAGGGGGAATATATCTGCCTCTCATGAGTAATACTACCAGAGAAACATCTGTTAGGGATCTGTTTAGGAGCATCCTCTCCCAGCTATCTTCCTCTGAACATCAGTTGGCATTGTGTTTATTTATTTAGTGTTTTATAGAGCACAAACTTGACCCGTTAGGGTATCGGAGCGCTTTACAGGAGTCATAGAGTTATACAAAAGGCTTAGCATCACATAGTATACATACAGTGCTGGAAATATAATGGATAGAAGGACACGTATGTACAATTTATATTTACAATAACACAAGACGGGCCCCCGGTATCTTGGGGGGTTGGGGAGACTAGGTAGTCAGGGGGGGGGCCAAATCCGGAAGTTAAGCAGGGTCTTAGTGGTGGTTGATGGCAGAAGTTAAACGAGGAATTTACCCATAAGGAAGGTTTTGGATTCCTTCTTGAAGCATGCCAGAGAAGGGATTCTTCTAATGATGGGTGGGAGAGAGTCCCATATTCTTGGTGCGGCCCCGTGTGTAAGCGAAGATGCTATGTAATAAAGCTCTAGGCCGTGTAGAGCTAGACCACCCTCCACCCAGTCCAATTTCAGTGTACCTAACGTGACCCGGCATCTTTTTGCCACCCAGAACAGGAATATCCTGGGCCTGTCAAGCTGCTTAATTGTCGATCGCGTAATGGAATATATGGATATTTGAACTACATACAAGCAACAGCAGTTCTATACACGATATAATGAGGCAGAGAAACATATGATCCATGAATACAACCCTTTCACACATTTGCACACTAGCAATCTCTCTATCCGATTCTGTCAGAGTAAAAAAACACCAGAACAACAATGATACTGTGACTGCTTATGGTGTTAGACCTAGGAAGTGCATTGGATACATACAAGTAGTCGAGAGACAGGCTGGCGCTGGTCTTGTTCATTGGGTGATTGGTGACAGTGATCCCTGAAAGAGAAATCTGCATGAAGATCTCTTTGGACTGGAAATAACTGATGCTCAAGGAATATCAAATGCAATTAAAATTGGCTAAATTTGAGGGTTTCCACTAGGACAAGTTCTTTGTCCCATGGCTTTGGTGCAGTCTATGTTTCTATGTAATTGTCTGGCTAATTGAGAACATTGTAACAGTGAACAAGATGAATCTCTCGCATTACACCAATGTCCTAACCCGCTACACCCATGCTATTCCAGAACAGCATTATGTTAGTGGCCAAGAATGCAGGAATGAAGCAAGTTTATATTGCAGGTATGACAAAATATAACCCCTCAGCACAATTTATTTAAGGAGAGGTGAAGTTTACTATCACTAGCGTAACAACTGAAGGTGGGCACTAAAGATCAGCATGAGGGTGCACTGCCAAGGAAGAATGAGTGCCCTGTCATGGAACGGCAGACGCTCCAGCAGCTTAGCTTGCAATAATTTAGGAGAGGTTAGTGGAGTTTCACTCCAGAATTGCAAGAGCTGGACGCGATTTGCATTGACATCAGTTAGCAGAGAGGTGTCTGGTACCAGCCGTGGAAGGGCAGCGGTTGTAGCCGGACGCTAATGAGGTATCTACACCAGTTGAACTTCAACTTGGAGGAGCTTGTGTTATACCAATACAAGGACCATAAAGCCAATTCAGTTATCAATAAATCTATAAAACGCCTTGCCAATGTAGTGTGGCCTCCCGTAAGCTGTGTCCTAAAACTGCCTTATAAACAGTGAACTTCCAGTCACAAAACCAGGCGGAAATTGCGCAAATGTCTCACCATAGGCAGCAGGGTTGCCTCGACTCTTGGGCAGGTTAGCGCGCAGGATGGCGTTATTCAAGGTGTTCAGGAATGTAGGCATACTGTGGTAGCCCTTATTGTTGTAGAAGATCTGGAATCATAGAGAAGGATTAGAGAGAAAAAAAAACCAGGAGGGGAAGATGAAAGTATACACAATGAAGAAAAAAGAAAAGAGTACATTGAAAGAAGAGCATAGGTAATCAGAAGGGTATAAAAGAGAAGGAAAGAGGAGAAAAGTGAAACATCAGTCAGGAGAAGAGAGAAATAATCCAGAAACAACCATTAGGAACAACAGTGTACGAGAAAAAAAAAAAGAAAATAACATACATATTACATAAAGAGGGAAAGATTGAAGAGTGAGGTGGGGACACAGCATATTTCAAGGGTAAACATAGCTTATGTTAATTTATCTGCAACTAATTTCTGAGAGTAATCTTCCTCACCAGGTGGAGCGCTCTCCACGGAATTTAGGTACCATGTCCAGCTCTGCAGATTTGCAAGACTTATGATTTGTGGAAACTTCAATATTTGTTTAGGAAAAAAAAAAATCTTGCTTGTTCAGTTTTGCAAGGGAAAGAATCACAAACCGGCAGAAAGTGTTTATAGACACTGACAATAAGACACGGAACAGTTCAGAAATTTCTGCCAGCATTACGTGTGTCAAAAATATTATGTTTATATCTTCAAAAAGGCAATTTCTGCCAAAGGCGCATAACCCATCAAGAGGCAGGAACAACAATGAGATATTACACTATCAGCGAGTGGTTCAAATCACAAGCACACAAAAGTACATAGAAAACTCTGTTCATTAGTCGACTCTGGGACCATCGCCACCCTACCTAACGCCACACACTCATCTACAATTGCTTAATGTGATTTGATACATCACATTTTATCCCTCCCTGTAATGAACAAGATATATATTCAATTGTTAATTTGAAGTTAACCAGAAATCCCCCCTCAATGGAGCCCTTGGTGTAGATGCTAGAGCGAACCATTACAGCTTAGTATTATTCGTCATGTCGCGGAAACATTTCTCACCTTAATCCCTGGAGAAGGAATATACAAGGCAGCCATTTTGTGAGTACCAGTAAACCTTAGCATCAATGGGATATGATAAAAGCATGATTGGCCTGAATATTAGAGGGCCCCACTTCTCAGGGGCTTCCTCAATTTATTTAGCCAGTGTTTTAGGGGATGCTGGAATAAGACCCTACCCAATGTTTTTAAAACAGTACAAACTGCCTGCCCTACCTGAGCAGTCCTTCTGACGGCAATCTTCCGAACCATAGGAGGAGCATTCACTCCAAACGATGCTGGGATGGATCGCTGGACATTACCAAAAGTCAGAGCCCCATATCTGTAAAGGAGATACATTATAGTATTATGAAAAATCCAAACTCCTGCTTTCCCACATACATAAAACACACTCATCGCTGGTCATCTTTGGATTTATCTCACTCTGATAAACATAGGCAGGCCAGATGCTACCATTAAAATGGGTAATAGTAGTGACTACATTTATTTGGGGGGAGGGGGCGTCACCCACACAATGGCTATATTGAACTGTAAAAAATGCAATTTCTACCAAATAATGACATTCACACACAGTCATAATAAAAACTACTGGGTGGTGTGTAAAAGTGCAAAACAAAATAAAGTAGAAAAACAACATTAGACATATATGTTATGAGGAATGTGGATAACCTATATAAAAATTCTCAAAAATGAATCAAATCGCCAAGATTCAAAGGTAAACCCAGGGAAGAACAAACTATGTACCTTCTGAAACAAAACGTGTTCTATGGACACTGTGCTCCCTCCGTAGTAAATGTATCTCCCCAAAGCTCTGGAAACATTACATGCGGTCACTGCTGTGGGCCACTACTCCTGTTCAAGGGTACAGCATGACACCAACATCACCTCATGACACATTTGTGCATATACTGCATAGCCTCACCTGAAAGCATTAGTTCCCTGTGCTCTCCAGACCAGCAGACAACTTACCTGCATGTATCTACCCCTCGCCAAAGACAGTGAGGAGGGCAATAAAGATTCTTAACATGGAACTCTGTATCCAGTATAACCAGCTACCCTAGCAACGGGTCACGTTTTTTTCTAAATAATACTCTTACCGCTGAGGAATCTTGATGTTTGAACAATCGGTTAATAGTACTTCGGATGAAGGAACCTCTGATAACCAAGATGAAGACGAAAAATATGGTGATCCACCATTTGGTCAAACAAAACTTCTGCAACCTTCTGAGGGAACAACTTTGCTTTGCAAATTTCCTGCAGAGGTACAATCCTTAAGAATACTGCAGTGTCTACTCTGCCTTGGGTAGAATGCAAAATTGTGTTTTCAGGGAAAGTCTGGTCGACTGCCTCGTACTATTCTGTGATTACTGTCAACTTTGCATCCTAAAATTCCATAACAAAAGGAGTGGGAGTTTTTTCTGTGTTCAGCCGATTACCTTTGGCATTAATTCCACTTATCACTGAAATTTACAGGAAGACCATTTATACTTCAGAAGCAGGCTAAAGATAATTTGGTTTCCAAAATTCTGCAGATAGAATGTTGTGGATTAATGATCTTTTTCCCTAGCACCAAGAAGCCAGGTCGTGGAGCCTTGGACGGGTAGAACATAACAAAAAGTAACATTGTCTGTTTTATTATAGTCATGCCCTTAGTAGCACTGTCCTTGGCAATAATCAGCTGTCTATCCACCCTATGCATGTTACACCTCCAAATATAGGGGCCCATTAGCGGAGATACCCCTTTGGGGGTCGAATCCTGCGCTATATAAGAAAATAAATAAATAAATTAGAATGGCGGGCAGACTGGTGCTGGGACCGGCCGCCAATGGTGCGGCGGTCCCGCACCGGCGATTAGGATGCCACTGCCACCGTGGCATCCTCCATTCCTAGTATTGTGGCGGGGTGTGCTCACAGCACCGCCCACCACAATGCTGGGAATGCACTGTGTGCATTGTCATGCACAAGGTGACAGGCACAGCGAGGTGCCACCATGTCCATGACAATGCAGGGTGTACCATAGGTACCCCCCATGTGCACCTCCCACCCCCCCAATACCCTGGGGGCCCGCAACAGGCCCCCGTAAACGAATTCCTCATGCCTTTGAAAGGCATGTCTCCGCACCCACGCTAATATGGATGGAGGTGTTGAGCAGACACCGCCACCATATTAAACCCTTATCTGCCCGGTTGACTTGTCGACCGGGCGGAAAAGGAGCAGACGGTAGTCCCGTCCGCAACGGTACCCAAGCCATACTAATATGGCGGGGGGAAATGGGTGGCTGGCGGAGAAGGATGTGGGGCAGATCGCTACCGCCATGCGGGCGGTGGCCATCCACCCTACATCCTAATGGACCCCATAGTGTTTGAGAGACTAATCTGTGCAGTCTCTGCCTTGGGTGGAGGCACTAGTGGTTCAGAACAAAATTTGTTACCACTGTGAGAAGAAAATCTCACTTTACCATTCAGAACATTTGTCCAATTGGAAACAAAATGTACGTAAAATCTACTGACAAAGGTTGCTGTGGACTCACCTTTCTAGGACAGCGTAGTTGCCATAAAAAAGTTCTTCTCATGGCAACTGCACAAAGTCTCGATTGAGCCTCAACAAAAAGTTTAGGTCCCACTGAGCTGTGTATTAGGTGCCAGTGGAAATCGGTTTACCAATTCCTTCAAACACTAAGATAGCATATAAATCTCAAAGAATGAAGAATCATTAGACTTCCTCTAACAGATGAAAAGTAGAGTCAAATTACTCAATTTGAGAACAAAAGAATTGGGGAAAGGGGTTTTAAGCACAATTGCACCTATCCTGAGTACTGCCTTGTTCGTTCTTTTTTATGGTGCCACGGATCGGAGATTCTATTCCCCTAAATCTCCTAGCACAATAAATTGTTCCAACATACAATTTTTAACAATACTGATCCAGCACACAAACTGTTATTTGTAAATATATACAGTAATAATCAAAGTTCATGAATCACAATAGAAAAACATTCAGTAGCAGAATCTGGGATGTTTTTAGAAGTTTAATCTTTATTTGGTTCTTCACAAATGTAGCCAACGCGTTTCGTCCTCCACAGACTTCTTCAGGGCAAATAGAATGAACTCTTCTTGGGAATAAGTATAAACATATTCTTCCATCCAGTCAAAAGACCGTTTAAAAAAAAAAATATCTTCTCTTTTCAAGTACAACGTTCCGCTACAACGGAAGACGCCATGCGATGGAGCCGGCTTAAACCACTTTTCCAAATTTTCCGCCACATTGGGCTATCTGACCCGAGTGACCCTGTTTGTGAAATTGAAGTGTCTTTCACTTAAAAAGAGAAGATATTTTTTTTTTAAACGGTGATTTGACTGGATGGAAGAATACGTTTATACTTATTCCCAAGAAGAGTTCATTCTATTTGCCCTGAAGAAGTCCGTGGAGGACGAAACGCGTTGGCTACATTTGTGAAGAACCAAATAAAGATTGAACTTCTAAAAACATCCCAGATTCTTCTACTGAATGTTTTTCTATTGTGATTCATGAACTTTGATTATTACTGTATATATTTACAAATAACAGTTTGTGTGCTGGATCAGTATTGTTAAAAATAGAGTCAAATTACTCCTCGTGGTAAATGCCGTCAGACAGATCTTTCCCAGGAAACATGCATAAAATCATTCAGCACCACAGACAAAATGTTTTTACAATTGGGTCAACAGGTTTCTGAATATACTAGTAGAAAATCTCAACCAACTTCTCCTGTACACTTGCACCAAACATCCAACAGGATATACACTACATCAGAAGAAATAGAAGACCTAATGGTCCTCAGCTTTCCCAATGCTTTCCTGCTCAAATGAAGACCTAACTTTTCCGTCTTCTATGAAAGAACAAATTGATGCAATGGCAGTTGCGATTATCCCCTTCTCAGAGAGAAAACAAAGTTTAGTATAACAAATGCATTTGGTTCACTTTTGAGCATCAAAAGGGTTGAAATCTGAATCTTTTTAAAGAAAAGTTGTACAACTGAAATATGGAGGGAGCCTAACACTAGGCTAAAAGGAGAGAGCATCATCTTCAAATACTGAACACAGAATTAAAGTGAGTTGCAAAGACTCAATGTGTGAACCTGTCCACATCTCAATAGGCTTTGACACAACATCTGGATAAAGTCTCCTTTTGGGATGAGATCTGTGTAGCTGACAGAATATCCAATTGAGCACGGTCTTCATGTAACATGAAAGTAGATGGCACCAAGGCTAAGATCTTTTCTTCTACACACAATGTCACTGAGCAGAACCCGACACCATAATATGTGACAGTGGCATTGCCCATCAGTACAATAATCTGCTTACATGCAAAATAAGCAACGCCAGATTGAGCTCCCTGCGCCTCCAAAAAACTGAATTGGATCTCGTTTTCAGAACTAAGGCAACTCATATTCAAATCCTCCAAACCTTGTTTCCACCATGTAAGGAAGTCATCTGTCAACTGTGGATCTCATAACTTTGCAAAATACTGACTTTTCAACAGGACCTTGGCGTTTGACCACTAAGCCAAAGTTACGAAATTATACTGTCTCACACTCGGGGGGGATCTGGCAGATGAGCCCAGGTATTGCAACCACTACCACAACCCGTTTCTTAGCTTTGTCTGGGGTGACAAAGGAGTCGTTAAGGGATATCAGTCTGATAAACTAAGACATCTTCAGCAATCTGACTGGTACTATCCGAAGATTCACATCTTTCATGCCTTGAGTCCTTCACCTAGCAATAAGGTCTTCATGAAGCAGCAATGCCACTACTGAACTAGTTACTTAACTTCAGAAATACTCTTTCTTGTGGATATTCGTACGCCTAATTCCTCAGCTTTAGAATATCCCCAAGGTGCCCGAATGAATCTGGAAATTTTCATACCAGTGCACCTGCACCATCGGGTGGGTCCGTGTGACTGAGCATTGACTTCATTCCGCTCCGGAGTGACGGAGCAGAGCCACAAATAAGCCCCACCCTTGTGTGCAGTCAGTTGCTTGCTCAACTCACTCTGTACCCTTGGACGCAGAGCACAAAAACAAAGGGAGGTACCAGTGTGCAGATTTCGAATTTGGAACATTTTTATATGCCAAGAAAAGACCGAACCATAGAAGGCAAAGGTGGAAGAGCAGCAAGGAATCAGCAGTTAAGTAGGGTATCCAAGAAAAAGAGAATTACCTGAGATTAGTTAAGTTGTTCTTCTGATGGATATTTGTAATCTCAGATTCTATAACTTTAGAATAGATATCAAAGCAGTACCTCTCAAAGTGGAGGATCTGTGGAGTGGGCTCAGTCCAAAAAGTCCTGGAGGACTAAATAGGTTAAATGCCCCTCCATTGGATGGGGCTGCCAAGGCAATAGTGCTTTGTGAACGTTTGCACTGAAGTCCCTGCCGTAGTCTGACTGATTTCAAGGAATTGGCACTGCACGTGCCAACAAAGTGGTAGCAGCCTTGGCCCTAGTGGTATGAGCCATCAGTACTTCAAGAGGATGATTCTTGGGCAATGTGTAGCAGATCTTCATGCAAAAGACTATCCACCTTGACAACGTCAATTTCTTCACCACTTTACCATTCATGGTCCCTGAGAACCCAGACCCCAACAAAAAAATGATTGTCCATCCAATGGTTTTATTTTGCAATAGATGCAAAAAAACGTAGGGTGCAATTCACTAAGGGACTTATGGCTCAAAGGTACGAGCACAGTGACTCTGCACAGCGCTATACTGAGATTCCGCCCTGCTTATGACTTGTAAACTTACGAGTGCAGAGTCCAGCCCAAACTGCCAGGCCAGGTCCTCACTGATGAGGGCTGAAAGCCCCAAACCGGTCCTAGGATGCTCGTTTCCAGTCCAGGGAGGACCTGGCTTAGCAGTTCGAGCTGGACTGTTACCATGGGGCACAGGGTCAAGACTGATTCGCATATGGCTAGGGTCAAACTGGAATGGCATGGTGAGCAAAAAACGATGGATTTAGGCCCAGATCTCTGTACTGGGGTGAATGTATGACATTGTTCTGCAGTCTGTCCCTCAACTGTTGTTTTTGCATCTGTCACCCCGAGTGGGACGGGTATGCTCAGACGTGAGTCCCGTGCTCTCCATGCCACTGTAATCAAGCTATCCTGGCTGATGAGGAATTAAAGCCCGAAACCAGCCCTAGGCTGCTTGTTTCCAGTCCAGGGAGGCCCTGGCTTGGCAGTTCGGGCTGGACTGTAACCATGAGGCATAGGGTCAAGCCTGATTTGCATATGGCTGGGTCCAAACTGGAATGGCATGGTGAACAAAAAAAATATGGATATAGGCCCATATCTCGGTCCTGGGGTGAATGTATGACATTGTTCTACATTCTGTCCATCAAATGTTGTTTTTGCATATGAAGGATTAACAGACAAAGCCTGCAGTTTGCTCATGAGATGCACTGAAGTTAACACAATGAGACAGACTGGTTTAAGAGTCAGGAGAAACAAGGCACATATGTGCATTGGCTCAAATAGAGAACACGGGGAGCTTGAAAACCAAATTAAAGTCCCGCTGTGGCACTGCAAAAGGTTTGGGCAGATATATATATGAACTAAATGTTTAAGAAAACACATCACAATTGATTATTTGACCAAGAAATTTGGTGTGGCAAATGTAGAAAGGGCAGACTAATAACCTTTAACAGCACCGTTGGCAAGTCTTTGCTGGGCTAATGACGTTGGCAAGTCTTTGCTGGGCTAATGAGAGTACAAAAGATGCAAAATATTCCACAACTTTGCTTGCAATGATCTGATGGGTCGAATGATAGGAAGCAAAAAACATATCCCAGCGGCCTGCATAAACAGATTTTGTAGATAGATGCCTGGCTTTTAGGATGACACTACTTCGGTGCAGAGATCAAAAGTGGTCAACTGTTGCCACTCAATTTCCATGCATGGACATGTAGATTAAGCAGGCCCAGGGGAAGGACCCTTTCCTGCTGCTGCAACAGAAGGTCCTCCTGAAGTGGCATTCTGATCAGAGGACATATGCCCATGACCAGATTTTATGGGTACCACACTCTTGGCTCAACTCTGATCTCCACCTCTCCCAAGTGTCCTCCCCTCCCCAGGAGTAATGCATCTGTCACCATCATCAGCTGTGACAGTGAAGAGAGAGGGGTCTGCTGCTGGTCTAATTGCAGTTATCTGCCCTCATGGCAGGTTTTTTGCAGTCTCCTCAAAAACCTGGATGGAGTATAACAGGTTTCAGTGGTGCTGCGCCCACAGACTTCAAACCCCAGTGCAAAGCCTGCATTTGTCCTCTGGTGTAGTCACCAGCAGAAGGCCAAGAAGTCTGAGACATCTGACCGAGGGTGTAATATCAAAATCATAGCCCTAACATCTTGAATTTGAGGATCAGCTTTCCTGAACGGGAGCCTTTACAAATGAGTCATTTGTGACTTTGGCAAGTTGATTAAGAACCTAAAGAGGTGAGGTTTGCCGTTATCTGGAGGTTGTCTACAACTGGCTGTAGCGAGCCCATCTTCGATATTCAGGGGAAGAGGTAGGGGAAGATTGGAATATCCGACCTCAGAAGATCTGGTGTGACAACTGCCATCACTTTTGTGAACTCCTGAGAGGCACTGGTGAGGCTGAAGGGGAGTTCAGAAAACTGAAAGGAAAATGCTACTTACCAGTATGCATCTGTTCTTGGCATGTACAGCTGCAGATTCGTCCACTATGCGTTAGATCGCCACCTGGTGTTGGGCTCGGGTGATTGCAGGGTGTTGTCTTCTTGGAGAAGTCTTTGTAGTCACGATATAGGTGACTCCTCCCTTGGACAATACTGCGCATGGGCCTAGACTTCATCCTTAGATTGTTTTTCTCCATGATGGGAAATGATGGAGTTCGTAGAAGTGAAGAGAAAAAAGGGATGTCCATGCGTGTGCATCTAAATAGGATGAGAACTGGAATGGATACAAGTCCGGGGAGGCGGGAGGGCGTGTACGAATCTGCAGCTCTACATGCCAAGAACAGATGCATACTGGTAAGTAGCATTTTCCGTTCGAGGCATATGAGCTGCAGATCGTACACTATGCATCGATTGTGCAGCAGTGTCTCCTGTAGCGGTGGTCGCTTGTATCCATTGCAGTAGTCTGAAACAGTGTTCTAAGGACAGCCTGCCTACTGTAGCTTGCTGCTTGGCTTGCACATCAACACAATATTAGTGAAGGTGTGTGGTGTAGACCATGTTGCTGCTTTGCATATGTCCTCTAATGGTATATTTCCTAAGAAAACCATAGAGGCTCCTAGTTTGCGAGTGGAGTGTGCTCTAGGAGGAACTGTTAGTGTGCGTTTAGCTTTTTCATAGCATATCTGTATACACTTAACAATCCACTTGGCAATCCCACATTTAGAGATAGGGTTGCCTTTGTGTGGAGGAGAGAAAGATACAAACAATTGTTTTGTCTTTCTAAAGGATTTAGTTTTATCTATGTTCTATAGCAGAGCTCTCTTAACATCTAACGTGTGTAAAGCCCTTTCTGCCACAGAGTCTGGGTTTTGGAAAAACACAGGTAACTCTACAGATTGGTTTAGGTGAAAAGGGGAGATAACCTTTGGGAGAAACTTTGGGTTAGACCTGAGAACCACTTTATTAGTATGAATTTGAAAAAAATGGTTCTTGTATGGTGAACGCTTGTATTTCACTTACTCTTCTGAGAGAGGTGATGGCAACAAGGAAAGCAGTTTTCCATGTTAGAAATTGCAGTTCACATTTATGTAGAGGCTCAAAAGGGGTCCCATGAGTCTGGTAAGGACAAGATGTAGGTTCCCTACTGGGGAAGGTGGCAGCCTGGGAGGGATTATTCTTTTTAATTCTTCCATAAATGCTTTGATTGCAGGTACCCTAAAAAGAGACAGGTGTTGTCTGTTTTGTAAATAGGCTGCAATTGCTGCAAGATGTAGGCGTATGGAAGAGTATGCCAAATTAGACCATTGTAGATGTAAAAAGTAACAAATTATATTTTGGATGGAAGCATCCAGTGGATCAATGTGATTATGTTTGCAATATATTGCAAATCTTTTCCATTTGGTGGTATAACACGCTCTAGTAGTGGGTTTCCTAGCGTCTTTAATGATATTCATGCAGTCTGGTGGTAGGTTAAGATAACCAAACTCTAAGACTTCAGGAGCCAGATTGCCAAATTCAGTTGGTTCGGGTCTGGGTGTCTGAATTCTTCATGGTTCTGTGTTAACAGCGAGGGTGTGGGCTGTAACTGATGTGGAACCAGAGAGAGATCTAGTAGGGTGGTGAACCACGGCTGGCGTGCCCATGTGGGAGCTACTAAAATGAGCTTGAGAGACTGTTGTTTGAGCTTGCGCACCACTAGTGGAATGAGGGGGAGAGGCGGAAAAGCGTACGCAAATCTGCCTGACCAGTTCATCCATATTGCATTACCCGCGGACCGTGGGTGCGGGAACCTGGCGGCGAAGGTTGGGCATTTTGCATTTTCGTGGGTGGCAAACAGGTCTATGTGTGGGTGTCCCCACTGTTGGAATAATGGTTGAAGAACTTGTGGATGTAGTTCCCATTCGTGAATCTGATGTGACTGCCGACTTAACAGATCCGCTATCTGATTGTGAACCCCTAGAAGGTGTTCCGCTAACAGATATATGTTTTGAGGAATGGCCCATCTCCAAATGTTCTGTGCGAGCTGGGACAGTTGCAGAGAGTGTGTCCCCCCCCTGTTTTTGAATATAGTACATTGCTGTCATATTGTCCGTCCGGACTTGAAGTTGAAAAATTTTGAGTGCTAAGAATATCGCTAGCAGCTCTAGATGGTTGATATGGAACAGCTCTTTTTGGTTGTTCCATCGACCTTGAGTAGTATGGTGTGAGAGATGGGCTATCCATCCTGTGAGGACTGCGTCTGTTGTGAGCACTATTTGCGGAACAGGCTCGAGGAACGGCCGTCCTCTTGTCAAGTTTTTGGTGTTCCACCATTGCAGAGAGCGATGCGTGCGGCTGTCCACCAACACCAGGTCTGTAAGCCGACCTTGAGCCTAATTCCACTGTTGTGCTAGACATTCCTGTAATGGACGCATTTGCAGTCTTGCATGTGGTACTATGAAGATGCAAGATGCCATCATGCCTATTAATCTCATGAACACCCTTGCTTGGAGAGACTGTTGGTGCTGAAAAGTGGAGACTAAGGCTTGAATGCTCTGTATCCTGGCTGGACTGGGATACGCTAGAGCTGTAGATGTGTTTATGGTAGCTCCTAGATACTGATGCACGTGCGAAGGCTCTAGGTGCAACTTTGTGTAGTTGATCGTAAACCCTAGGTTGTGCAACAGTTGAATTGTCTGCTGAGTGTGTTGTACACATTGGTGGAATGAATTGGCTTTTATGAGCCAATCGTCCAGGTAAGGGAAGACATGTATCTGTTGTATTCCGAGATGTGCTGCTACTATGTATGTATGTATGTATGTTCTTATATAGCGCTCGACTACCCTTGGGCATCTCAGCGCTTGCATTGGGAACCCGTCCTGGCTTTACCCTGTGAGATAACCCATACTGGGCATCCCCAAGGTGAGAGCCAGGCATCCCACCGTGGGGGGGGGGGCGTTGTGGAGATTAAGCAAGCTTGTTGCCCAGAGCTGCATAGTGTGAACTCGTGCTTAGAGTGGGCACCGAAGCGAGAATTATCGAGTCTGTGGACCCTGCCGCGTCGGGAATCGAACCCTGGTCCCAGGTCTGACCTCTGCTTCAGGGTATGCCTCCTCTAACCAGTGAGCCACACTTCTCCACTACTACTACTACACTTTGTCAAACACCCGTGGTGCTGTTGTGACACCAAACGGAAGGACTTTGAACTGATAGTGTTGTCCTTGTATCACAAACCGTAGGTACTTCCTGTGAGCAGGATGCATTGGGATGTGAAAATAGGCGTCCTTCAGGTCTAGCCTGGAAAGAAAATCGCCTTGTTGCAGTAGTGGGAGCTCTTGTTGCAGAGTGATCATATAAAAATGATCTGATTGTATGTAATGGTTGAGGGGCCTGAGGTCGAGAATTGGTCTCAGTGTCCCGTCCTTTTTGGGAATTAGAAAATACAGCGAGTAAACCCCTGTCCCCTGTTCCTCTAATGGGACTAGTTGAATAGCATCTTTTTGTAGAAGTGCTAGAATTTCTTGTTGAAGCAGAGTCAGGTGATCTGTAGACATAGGACGCTGCCTGAGTGGTATGTTTGGGGGGGTTGCTGTAAGTTCTAGGCAGTAGCCATGTTGGATAATCTGTCTCACCACATGTCTGTTGTGATGGAGCTCCAGACAGGCAGGAAAGGTGTTAATTTGCCCCCACAGGAGTGGAATGCTGTTGGGGGAGCAGAGGGAAGTCACTGTTTAGTTGTGGAGGAGGAGCGATTGCTGTTCTTACCGCGACCTCTTCCCTTGTTATTATTGCCTCTGTATCCTCCTCTAAAATTCCCTTTGGTAGAGGATGTTTGTGTTTGTGTCTTGAAAGACTTTGTTGTGTCTGCTCCAGTTTGCTTGGAGCCTCCTCTATAAAAGGAGTGACGAAAAGAACCTCTAGTCTGTGTGGACTGTAGAGCTCCCATTGACTTTGCTGTGTCTGTGTCTTTTTTCATTTTCTCCAGTGTAGTGTCTACTTCTGGGCCAAATAATTGGTTTTGGTTAAAAGGCTGGTTCAAAATTGTGGTTTGCACCTCTTGTTTGAACCCGGAAATGCGCAACCACGCATTACTTCTGAGTATTACGCTAGTATTTACAGCTCTAGCATCTGTGTCTGCGACATCAAGTGCACATTTTATTGAGGCATTTGAAATTAATTTGCCGTCTTGAATGAGCTCAGTTGCCTGATCTTTATATTGATCTGGGAGGTGCTGTAGTAGTGTCTCTAATTGGTCGTAATGAGCCCTGTCATAACGTGAGAGAAGGGCTTGTGTATTTGCTATGCGCCATATATTTGTAGCTTGTGCAGCTATTCTTTTACCTGACGCATCAATAACTTTGGATTCCTTGTCAGGTGGGGGCGTTTCAACAGAAGTCTGTGAATTTACTCTTTTTCTTGCATTGGACACCACTAAAGAGTCTAGCGGAGGATGTCCTTTAATATAGGTTGGATCAGAGGGTGCAGGCCTATATTTCTTTTCTATTTTGGATTCAGTACCCTAGCGCGTACAGAATCTTTGGATATTTCAGGAGCGTGCTTAATGACTCCTTTGATCATGGGAAGAATTTGAGTAGATCTGTGTGATGGCTCAAAAGTTTCCAACAGAAAATCCTCCTCAATGTCATCAGAATGCATTGTAACATTGTGGTAGATAGCAGCTCTGTGTAAGAGGTGATTAAAACCAATCCTGTCCCTGGAGGAGAAGGCTTTGATGGGTATAGCTGTGGATCAGGGACATCAGGCACATTATGTGGTGGTGGAAAAGTATAGATATCCTCATCTAAAGGATATGTATTTGGGTCTGCATGTGGATCCTCCCCACCACCTAAGTCATATTCCTCATCAGTTTGTGGTGAATGTGAGGATGCAGGAGAGGGGACAGGAGAAATTTGAGGTGATATGTAAGGAGGGATAGGAGAGGAAGGAGATACAGGAGAGGGAGGGTGCATAGGGGAAGTTGCACAGTCCTTTTTGGCAGGAACCACAGGTGGAGGTGTCTCTTTATGAGGTATAGCACCTACATGTCCAGTTTTTGGGTTTATGTAGATCCTCTTTTGTTTAGGATCTTGTCTGAACAATTCTTCCTCTTCTTCCTCTACAAACTTCTTCGGCGTCGATTTCTTCAGTTCCGACAGAGGTTGTTTTTGTCGTTTTGCCTTGGGAGGTGTTACAGCGTCCTGTGGCAAAGTTCTTGGTGCCGAAGGTGTTGTTTTCAGCTTGGCAGGCGTGTCCGAGGGCTTAGGAACCTCAGAATTAGGCTTTGCGGGTGTTGTCACCGAAGCGGGAGTGGAAGGTGGCCTCGCTGGCTTTGAGGCGACGGCCGCTGGCTTGGAAGTCGACGGCTTCGGAGCCGGAGCTTCTTTCGGTACCACCTTAGTCTGCGGTGCCAAAGGATCTTTCGGTTACGGTGCCGAAGGATCTTTGTTTTCGGTGCCGAAGGGTCTTTCTCTTTTGACGTCGGAGAATCTTTCGGTTTCCATGCCGAAGAGTATTTTGGCTTTGGCGCCGAAGGATCTTTAGGCTTCGGTGCTGATGGAGATGGTGGAATCGGCACGTGTGGTTTGCTCGGTGCTGAAGCACCTGAAGGCGAGGTTGTCTTCCTCGGAGCTGAGATCGAAGTCTGGGCTTTAGGAGGGAGCACTTGGGTCTCGACTGGGCCCCTTGGGCAGAGAGCTGACCTTCGCCTTTGGCTTGGGCTGCGTATGTGGTGCAGGGGCAGAAGTACTCACGGGTTGACATGATGGAATTGAGTCGTCAGAGGCCTCTGCCTCTGATATGATCTGGAGATCCGGCGAATCTTCTTCTGTAACGAGCGGAACCTCGTCATCGAAGATATTCTCCGGTGCTGGGGCTGATCTCCTCATCTCGTGTCGACGGGCCCTCCGATCCTGGGTGGTCTTTTTGGATCGGAAGGATGCACAAGCTGTGCAGGTCGACTCGTTGTGATCCGGCAATAGACAGAGGTTGCAAACTTCGTGATGATCGCTATGCGGAAATTTTGCCTGGCATACCGGGCATTTCTTGAACGGAGTTCTTTCCATGTGTTGTAGGCCGCACGGCGTAGATAGGCCCAGCGGCTCGCGTCGATGAACCGGAATAGAGTTGATGGCGTCGAAAGTTGTATATTCGACGTCGATATTGTTTGTCGGAAGTTTTTGCGCTTCGAAGTTGCTGAAAAAGTTTCTCTAGCCTGAGTGGAGAAACTTTCATCCAAACCGAGTGGCGGAAAAAACAATCTAAGGATGGAGTCGATGCCCATGCGCAGTATTGTCCAAGGGATGAGTTACCTATATCGGGACTACAAAGACTTCTCCAAGAAGACAACAACCTGCAATCATCCGAGCCCAACACCAGGTGGCGATCTAACGCATAGTGTACGATCTGCAGCTCATATGCCTCAAACATGCTATTGCCCCATCTTAAACTGTAGGTGCATGCCAGGTGACCACAGCAGATGAGGCTTATGCTTCAGTGGAATGGCCAGGGGAACTCAACATAGTGTAAGGGAAGATGTCCAGCCCACTGTCCTCTAAAAGGTCCATATATCATATGTAGTCACTGTAATAATGAGATGGTACATCCCCATCATCTCAGCTATTGACATCTAAACCATATTGACTGTGTTCTGTGTCTAAGCTGTGGGGTATGCAGCTTCGGTAGAGGGTTTGTCAGATTTAGCTCGGAGTCAGACAAAAACAATTTGGCCCTCCTCTGGCACAGATGGTGTCAACGTTAAGCATGGGCGAATTTTGCGAATTCGCGATCCGCAAATTTGCGAATTCGCGATCTGCAAAATTCGCGAATTTGTGCGAATTTTTGTGTTTTTGCGTGTTCGCAGGGTTTTTTGCGTGTTCGCGGGGAGTTTTGCGTCTTCGCGAGCCGCTTGCATAGCGAAGTTACCCATGCAGTCGTTTACGGGAGAGGGAGATAGAGATAGATAGATAGATAGATAGAAAGAGAGGGAAAGAGAGGGAAAGAGAGAGGGAGAGAGATAACGAGATAAAGAAAGAGACCGGATCTCTGAAGGGCCAGATTCCGGAGTTGCCCCTACAGAACATACAGCTTTTTATTTTTAGCAAAATGCATATGAAAATTGTGCTGTAAAGGTCTCTTTTAGTTTAACCCCTCCTGACAACTCAAAATGGGTGTATTTGCCATCCTCTCGCTTCTTCCTGTTTTTTATATCTGTAAGTGCTTCCTGATGAGGTTTAATTCCTTGGACAGGTGCCTCGTTGCCTACTTGTAACTATTCTCTGACCCTGCTTCAAGGGTCAGAGCAGAGTCAGAGAATAGTTGCAAGTAGGCAACAAGGCGCCAGGAAGCAATTAGCAGCAGGTGTCCAAGTTGAAGTTAATTTGTTTGTAACCCTTTTGTAAAAGGTTACAAAGAAATTAGGTTCAACTTTTGCACCTGCTGCTGTAACCCTTGCTTGGCTGAAAATTCGTCCCCGCTGATTCACGGATTTTACCGCGATTTCGCGAGATTCGCGGATCGCGAAATCGTGGAAAATCTGCAAATTCGCCCGCGAAACGGATTTTACGCCCACCCTTAGTCAACGTGGCAGTGACAGGCGTGGTTTATGGCAACTAGTTGGGCGTCAGACCCAGAGTCGGGGTGAACTCCGCAGCCAGGTCAGGAAGCACAGACCGCAGAGAAGATGCATCTGCCAATGGTAATCTGACTGGTGGCTTCTGCAGATCATTTGGGCCCAAAGCAGTGACTGAGGGAGCCAGAATTGGTGCTGAAAATATGCAACAAGTCTTCCTTGAAAGCCTTTAGCTGTTGCAGCATCGCTGATGGACCCAGAAACTCAGGGTGCACTGGGATAAACTGTCAAATGAGTTCCTCTGTAGGAGACCGGAACAGGAAGGCAACTTGACATCCCACGACTTCTCTGTTCAAGAGTGGCAACATTTCAAAGAATACCACTTCAACATCTTGTGTTTTATTTTGTTCAATTTATACTTCCTTTACTACTTTAAGAGTTAAGAAAATTATTCACAGGAACAGCTTGAGAACAGGACATCTATCTATCTATCTCCGGTGTCACTCAGGGGGACTAAGTCTATGTGGTGCATCACGATGTCACATGCTGGCGAACGGGAGCAACGCTGGAAAAAAGTCTCCTGATGCAGTCTGGCGTCTGGAGTTATTAACAAGGTGAGTATATATGGTTAGAAATAGCCATAAGAAATTAAGCTGCATTTAATTAATACTAAAATTATATTTAAAATGAAGTTTACCCTTTTTGGTTTATAGAGTTCAGGAATGGGTAATATTTTGAGGTGTAAGGTGTTTTGCTAGAGTTTAGGATGAAGGTTATAATTTGTGGGGGTAAGGTTGTTTTGGGGGTTCAGGGGTGGGTTGGGATTTGTGGGGTATCATTTTCTTTTGAGGTTCAGGGATGGATCCAGTCTTGAGGGGTAAGGGGCTATTTAGAGCTCAGTGGAGGGTAGTGATTTGGAGGTAAGGTTTTTAGGGTTCTGGTGTGGGTAGTGATGTGAGTTGTACGGATTTTGTTAGGGTTCACGGATGAACCACTTTTGTGATGTAAGGGATTTTTAGAGGTTATGGGTGGGTAGTAACTTGAGGATAAGGTTTTATTAGGATTCAGTGATGGGGAGTGTTATTGTGGTAAGGGTCTTATAGTTCAGAAGTGGGTATGATTTGAGGGATGGGATTTTTAGGATTCAGGTGACTAGCAATTTGGGAAGAATGTTTTTGAAAAGTTCTTTAAAAAGTTCTATGTGTGTAATAGTATAAAACCATTTTAATTAATAATTATAAGTTACATATTTTGAATTGGAATTAAAATGCTCACTATTAATTTAATTAGATTTAAATTGATAGCTTATGTTACAATCATTTAACTAAATAGAATAATACATTAAAAAGGGCATTATCAATATAATATTAATTCTTGAGTAATTAATGTAGAAAATAAAACCATAAATACAATTTTAATAAATGCAGTCATGTTAAAGTATTAAATTCTATTATTAATTAACATGTATATGTAGTGTGCTAAGCACCTGTAGAAATTAATATACAATAAAATATTTTTTAAGAAACAGTAATTAAAGTAATTAAATTCATGAATAAATATAAAAGCACTTTAAATTATGCAAAGTAAAGAGACTCCTGATGGAAAAGATTTGGATGTAAAAGTCCTCCTGATGTACATATATCAAAGTAATATTTCAGATGTAAGGAACCTATATTCTTTTTGGAGTTTGAGAAAATGTGGTAGTTTCTGAGTGACAGTGAAGTGAGTAAGAGTGACTGAGTTTGAGTAAATGTAAAGGGGGAGTGTACATTTGACTGAGTGAGTAACAGAATGCCCGGATGTGGGACCCTTCCTGACTGTGTGATAGGATATACATCACTGACGAGGACTAATAAGGCCCAAAGTCGCATGAGATTGCTAGTTGAGCCGTTGATGGAGCATTCCCACAAAGAGCAGGGTCAGTACTTATTTGCATAAGGCAGGCTTTTGTTTAGAGCAGTACAACAAGCAAAAAACTATGAAATGGAATGCTACCCAGAGCGATTGCCATGGATTTAAACTACTTGTATGCATTTGTTCATCACCTTTTTAGTGTTTGAGGTAAGAGGATAAACATCCCTTGGGAGATACCCAATACCTGGGGTGCTTGTGTGCTGGTTACAGCCTGGGGAAAGGGTACCAAACTCGCTCCTAAACCTAAAGGCCATAAAATATGCAGGATCTGAGTGTTACATGTAAGCAACACATAGGCAGAATAATGGATTTAAATTCCTCACCTGCTGTTGTATTTCATGTATTAATTCCAACCCAAAAGTAATGGCCACTGTGATGCCCAATACTTGCAGTGGGCTTGGCAGCAAAATGCCCCAGAACCAGGGCCTGTTTAGCAGAGCTGGAGGATGGTTGCAGAAGCTTCCTTTGACCCTGTGCACTCCAGAGGGGAAGAGAACGAGAGCCCAGAAGAATACCCCTTTTCAACAGTCACCTCACCTGTGCAAGCGGAAGCGATCAGATGTGAACAGGAGATACTCTGAGACATTACGTCCACTGATGTCCACGAGGATGTCACCGGTCACAACCTTCATCAGGGGTGGATGACCTCCAACGCCACTGGGGCAGGAAAAGCCAGTACCCTGCATTGAACAGGTGCAACGGAGGGGCTCATGGATGAGATGAGGCAGGGTGGGTGCTGAGGTGATAGTCTCTGGCAAAGACAGAAAAGCACACTGCTTACTTAGCTGCACCATACCAAGAGAAAGAGAAAAGGAGGAAGGAGGAGAACCAGTAATAAAGACTTAGGAAGCAACAAGAAATGGAAGGAGAACTGCAAGAGAAGAGACTGGTGAGAAAACAGCAGGGTAAAAGGAGAGATATGGAAAAGAAAAGAGTGACATATGGATGAGGGAGAACATATGGAAAGATAGAAATAGTTAGAAAAGAAAGACAGCTAAGTAATAGGCGTATCAAAGAACTACAAAGAAATAGGGGAAAGACCCAGAGCAGTTGGCCACAGACCAGGAGTTACAGGGATAAGGTAGACTGTTAAACATTATAAGAGGACAAAGAGAAAAGTGACAATCAGCAAAAGGAGGTGGTGCAGTAGAACCCGACAAGGAACAGAGTCTGGAAAGTGACAAAGAAAGGTACAAAAGAACAGTCAGGAGAAGAAAGGTAGACACCGAGTGACAACTCGAATTGTGCTGTACCATTTCTTCTTGTTCATTATTAGACAAGAGGGTTCTGCATCGGATGTTGTTTTAGTGAACGCCCCTTCCTTCTCAAGGCTCCCTTCCATATACTCATTTCCTGGTATCAATGGAATTGCGATACCGAGCTGCTTAACTAAAATCCATATCCTGCTTTATCAAGACTGCAAAGCTGTACAGACCTCAAAACAACTGCTGTGTTTCTGACTCAGACTGATGAACTAAAATGGTTATGGGGAACCTCAACATGTAGAAGGCCTAATTTGGCAACACAGGTGGGCCTGAATCCTGTGGAAATAAGGTTAGTTTTATTTCATTTAATGCACAAAGGCAGCAGAGTACACAGGCTCTAAGACTGTCTGAAAAGAAGGATTACAGGGCCCCATCTTAGAACATATATGCAGAGCTCTGGACTAATTAGCAAGTGACACTCTATTGTAGGGATTTATCTCATCCATCCAACCAAAACTGTAAATTGTTAACAGTGCTTTGGATCTGATGCCTTATGTATGAGCAATTAAGTTGGGGGCATCAGTCCTCCTTTCCAAGGAAACAGGAATACCAAGCCCTTTACTTGCACAACTCAGTGGTTAGTAAACCTAATAACGACCTGACTCTAGCATTGCCAGTTAAGTGGGTCCCCAAGTACTCTCTAGGTAGGATGACTTATAGCCATGCACCAAAGAGCCTAAGGTGGGGCTAATGATAACATGCATTATACAGTCTTGCCCTGCTACCCCTATTCTTGAATCTTGGTAGTGTTGCAAATAACATTACTCAGATAATGAACTCATAAGCAGGGAAAGCTGTACCAACCTGCTGGAATTTTAATCTTAGCCTTACAGATTGATAAAACTGCTGTGCAGCCAGTGTACTAACTCGCTCGGCTACATTCCACACAGACAGGATCATCAAAAAGGGCTGCGAGTATCAGCAAAAAATTTAGTAAGAGTCCCCTAGACTCAACACTGTGTGTTATTATCTGGCACGTTGAGGTCCATTTGTGAAATTTCCAAATATGCCCATTGTCCTCCTTCAAGAAAAGCAACAGAGCCCCCTCAAACAGGCTTTACCTTTAACAGGTGTAGAATAAGTCATGGTAGCATTCCACAAGCGCAACAGATCATCATCCAATGAAACCGGGTAATCAGATGGAGCCGGTGATGGGGGAGGAGGAACAAAGTTGGAGAGGGGCAGCCCCTGGGTGAAAGAGTCCACACACATAGCATCGAAGTACTTGGCCGCAAGCATCTTGGATTGATGACTGTTGAGATTGAGAGGTTGCACAAGTAGGTCCAGTGTGCTGTTGAATGGAGTCTTCAAGACACAAGTGGCTCCGATGCCAGAAGGAAGGTGAAAGGTGGCAACCAGCTGCTGAGGATTAGCATCAGGAGACAGCTTTATCCTGAGAGAGAGAGAGAGAGACGAGAAGAAATCTGTTCAATGCGTTGAGGAAACGCCAACTTTTTGACTAAAGTTTGCCTCCTTTTGACATGGTAATGTAACCCAGAGCACAATGCTTATGTACTATACAAGGCCATTAGGCACGTGTAGGGTACTAGTCGTTCTCCCTATCAAACGCAACACCCATGGAACCTTCTTATCTGTGACCTTCCCCAAGCTTTCCCAACCGTTATGGCCCACTGGGAATAGCAAGGTTAGTGAAATGCTATCCCTACTAAGCTCATCTGTTTTCTTCCATACTTAATTATTGGAATTTAACTTCTGCTGCTTGCCAAAGACATGGTGATGTCGGGAAGTGGCTCTATTTCACTCAGAAGCAATATATATTTACAGAAATTAAGTGCAGTTGTAAGGCTGCAGTACCACTTTTCACACAAAGAAGGCCTCATAGAAAACAGACATGGAGGAAACAGGCTAATGAAGCTCAAATAGAATACATTTTCACAAATATTTTATAAAATTTGACAATGCAGTCGTACTATGTGTATTTAAATATGTAAGTCCTCACACTGAACACTTGGACATAAAAGGCTCAACAGTTACACAGCCCAGCTGTAAACATCACCATACACATAAAATGCAATGGCGAAATTAAATGAAAATTTATACATATAGATAAGCACTCGGTTGCTAGAGCAGTCTTAGGTCTGCCACTACCCAAGAATGTGAGAAAAGAAACAGCGGTTTCACTAAGAGAGCAGTCAGAGGTTGAAAAATCTATTGGCAAAATAGCCATGTCTTTATTGCTTTCCTAAATTGGGGAAGACCTGTCATTTCCTTGAGAATTTGGGAACAATTATGTTCTTGGCTGCAGACCAAGAATATATACCAGGAGAAGTTGTGTTTGAGATAATCAGGGCAAGAGTTGTGAAGTGCTTTGAAAGCAATGCATAAGGCCTTGAATTCAATATGCCTTTTAGTAGGCAGCCAATGTAGCTCTTTGAGGGCCTGTGATGACTGATGTTCGGGAATCCCAAGCAGTAGTCGAGCTGCCGCATTCTGGACAACCAAGTTCTCAGGAGTGGAGTGTTAGGAAAGGAAAAGGGGGCCGCCCGGTGCCGGGCGATAGAATCAGGCCATATTCCTATCAACAGGAGCCCCAGTGTTGGACCTGGACCAGGTGCCCAAAAGAACTTCCGAAAGTGCTTTGTTAAAAGGCAGCAGTGGCTCCGCAGAGGTAGCTGCCGGCTGAAGGACTTCTGTCAGGAGGTTAGTCCTGAAGGCCACTGTAGGGAGTTCTCCCCTTCCTCTGAAGGCCGATAAACAGGCCGAAAACAAGGAGGATGGACATAGGGAGAAAAAATCCCCCATCGGCGTCTGAATCGGCATGGAGAGACGCAGGTCCGGTGCCGTATCCACATCGGAGCTGAAACTGGGGGCGACATCGTTCGGTGGGCCGGGCGACGTCGGAGGTGGTGCCGGAGGGGGTCGACGTCCGTGGAGATGTCACAAGGTCAACCGGGGTCGACTGGGATCCGAGCCCGGATCCATGGGGACCCTGCGGCACCGGGGCCGGACCCGACAGCTATGCCGAGGCCGGAGCCGCCGGCAGTAAAGAGCTAGGACCCCTTTTAGGCCCGTGGGGCCCGACAGCGCACCGGCGGGCCAGATGGCCCAAAAAGGCGAGCCATGGCTGACTGAAATTCTTGCCGCTGGGCCGGAGTCGCCGACGGACCCGGGAAGGGCGAGTAGGCCGGCAGAGACTTCGTAGGCTCTGCCGGAGCCGCTGGGGAGGCACAAACCGCATCCTCAGCCACTTTGCGCAACCAGGGATGGGAAGTCGGAGCGATGGCGCTTCTTCGACTTCTTGGAATGCTTCGTCTTACCTGATCCAGAGTGCGAAGACTTCGATCCTGATGAACGGTGGAGCCGAATGCCGGACTTCCAGCAACTTTCAGGACCGCTCCCGCAAAGTCTTCGGCGCCATGGCCCGGCAGTCGGAGCACGACAGCCCCGCATGACTTGAAGCCGGGCATCCCTACTGCACCAGGAGTCGATCGACTCGAAAAATTTGAGACAAAAAGCCTACAAAAACTCAGTCAAAAAGTGACTGGGGGTTCCTCTCTCTGCGGATCTGCACTTGCTTGTGCAGAAGAAGAAAGAACTGACGTCAGCGCGTGAGGGCCGCGTCCAAGTAGCTGCCGCGACGTCATCTTGGTGACTACTATGCCAATGAAGGACGCGGAGCCGCACAACGCCACCTTCATACGCACAGGGGTACCGCTGACGAAAACTTTCCGGATCCAGCCCGACGCCTGGGGGTAATTCTAAGGTATGGAATCTATCACTACGTGTTACTTTCAGATTGGACAGCACAAGGGCAATGACAACGGACTTCTGCCGCTCCTTGAAAAACGGATCAGAAACAAATTCGCTCAAAGTGGTGAATTATTCCCTTTCTGACAAAAGGAATTTTAAGAGAGCAAGTGCAACTCCCTAGATTCCCATGGAGTAAAGACAATCAATCGAAAAGTCATGATTGACCGTGTTGAAAGGCGCCAAGAGAGCAAAAAAAATCAATTCCTCCTATGTCCAGGCTAGATATTATGTTCTCAGATGCTACCATCAAGGTGGACTCCATGCAGTGCTTGCTCCTAAACCCAAATTTAGTGGGGTTGAGCAAGTGATTGGTGTTTATGAAAGAGGACAGTGCCTTTTCAATTCTGTTGGCCAGGAACGGCAGGTATGATATGGACCGATAGGTGCTAGAATCCAAAGGGGTAGTAAGAGCTGAACATTCCATTTAAGATATCTGCCAGATGCACTGATCCAGTTTTAGGAACCAGTTGTATTATTTTCGGAGGACATGGGTCCAAAGGGGAGCCCAACTTAATAGAATTGATCAAGCTGAGCACCTGACCTGCAGTAAGTGGGGAGAAGGAAAGCTAATGTTTCTAGCTTGGAGGGAGGGGAGATCGTCTTCAGACCATGAGATTCAAGTGGAGTTAGCTATGAACGTGTTATAAACATCTTCAACTTTGGCAATGAAAAAACAAAGCAAGTGTGTTACAGAAAGATTGATTGAAGTCAGTATTATTATTTATCAGGAATGTTAGTACTTTTTTTTACCATCTTAAAGAGTTCTTTAGTTGACCTTTTAGAAGTGGAGGAGTGGAGTTAGAAGCGGAGTATTAGCAGCAACCTAGGCCAGATCAATCTAAGAGAGACTGAGAAGTTGGAAAGAGGAAGATGGGAGCTGGCCATCTCCCTGGTGGGCAACACAGGAAGAGAACACAGCTATAGAACAATTCACTAATTATAGAGCTACCAATGGGAAACAACACTTAATAGATGTGAGATTAGTTTGTCCATGGTGGGGATGGTGGGACAAGAGACTGATAACACATATGGCTGCAGTATACAGTGTCCATATCGAAATGTCCTTCCAGAGAATATATATATCAATATTTCACCGTTCAACAAGCATACTTGAAAAAGTGGAACCATTTGTGACATCTGTAACATCAAGGATAACGTCAACGGTGATTTTTTATTTCTTATTTTTTTGGGTATTTCACAAGTATGGAACAAGCACATATGACAGCTGAGCAAATCACAGATATGAAGCATACAATGTGATCTGTACAGGTTTCACAACTTCGGGCAGGTACTTTTGAAGCGCACAGCTATACCTGAAATGGGCATGTAAATGCATTTTACATATATTATTCAAAACTTATAAAGCAATCTGCATGAAAAATTAGATTCCACAATTACACAGGTAGCATGGACCTTGGAGGCTATTGCTCACATATGAGTAAGTTGATTGGAGGACTAGAGTAGACATATGTTGGAAGGATGTAAGCATAGAGGGTGGGGGTCTATGGAAGTAAAAAACTGCAGAAGAGGTGGCCATTTGCCTCTTTCCGCAACACCAGAAGAGAGAGGACAAATCTTCATTTAGGAATGGGCTCATTTCACAGAAAAGGGTAGAAGGATGACAAATGCTGTCTTCGAATCTTCTCTTTGCCTGTTTTGGGGATTTCATGAATTATTTGGCTTGTGCTGCACGTGGAAGTAGCTGGGCATGCCACAGTAATCAATAATTTGTTTTTGGGGTTTTATATGGCATAGATTATGCCTAAGCAATTCAATAGAAGAGGTGTGGCTCAGCAGCCAGGGTGCTTCACTCCGGACCACGGGGTTCACAGTTCGATCCCCGGCACCGGCGGCAGATTAGCCCAGCATCATGTGACTCTGGGCAATTGCTTGATCAATCTTCCTGAGGGCCCCAGCGCCGGGACACCTCTCCGGAAATAGCTAGGCGCTTTACAAATGCTGGTATTCCATTTTTCATTTCATTTCAAAGGAATGCAGGATTAAAAAGTGAGTCAGCACCCTCGGGGTGGGGCAATGTGATGATGATGATGTATGTTCAAGTAATCTGGCAGGTAGCACCATTCAGGCAACTTTAAGTGGCAGATCTTCTCAACTAGCCTCATTTCATGTCAACAGTGACATCATCATTCCGTAATTTGTGATGTTTTGTGGAATTTCCTTTGTAAAAATGTTACTTGTGCATTAGATGGGTGAATGTCTAATATCTGCTTCATTAGTTATAACTGAGGCATTTCAATGGTTTACAGGTTTTGAATTGTGACAGTAAAATCCACTCAAGAAAAGTATTCTGGCAATTTCAATGGCTTTTTGATAACACAAGGTAGATACTGATTTTTTTGCATACAATCCAAAAACTCTTTTTAGTGATTATGGGGAATTTTGCAAATGTGTACTTTCCAGGTACTCTTATTTTACCTTCAACTACGCCCCTAGTAACCATGACACTTACATAAGTTCCTTCTCTCCCTGCCAGAAATGCAGGTGTGACGCGTACCTGTAATCAGAACGCTCCTCATTGGCGTAAGGTATGAAATTTCCCTTGGGCTGCGTGTAGTTGTGATACTGAGACGGCGTCAGAATCAATGGAGGAAGGTCTCCTGGAAAGACAAGAGGTTCGGATTAGGCTCAAGTACTTAGACCCCCCTCTAAAAAATCTTAACAAAGTTGACTTCATATAGTGATCACAAAGGGGAAAACTTGGCTAATCAAAGAAGGAGCCATAATAGGTGACTAGCAAAAGCCTCTCACATTGTCCAAATATATTTGAGGAGGTTGTAGCTTGCCCTTGTGATACCTATGGGTGTTCATATCTTAGGTCCTCATTACGATGACGGACGGACTTCAGTCCATCTGCCATTGCCATTGCCTCCCATCTGGGACCACCCGCCAACCGGGCGGTAGTCCCACAATAGGAATTAGGATGAGACCGCTATAGTGGCGGTCGCATCACCCACCTTTAACATTGCTGCAGCACCCGCCGCAATGTTAAAAAGGGATGCTGTACACATCCCTGTACTACGTGACAGGTACCATGCGTTGCCTGTCACTTGGTACAGGGATATGTAGGGGGGCACCATAGGTGCCTCCCAAAATCCAAAGGAAAGGTCCAGGGGGAAGAGGGGCCTGCGATGAGCCCCCAATGTCCATCCCTGCCAGCCTTTTCATGGCGGTTGAACCGCCATGTAAAGGCTGGAGTGGATTGACACCCTAATCTGACCAGCGGTGCCTAACAGGCACCGCCACCATTCTGGGCTATGCAGGCGGTCCAAATGGCGGAACCGTGGAGGTTGGATTTTCCAACCACCACCGATCTGACCGCCATCGTAATGTGGCAGTCTGACCGGTCCTTAGGATTGGCAGGGGACCACCACCGACGGGCTGATGGTGGCAGTCCTTCGCTATCGTAATGAGCACCCAAGTTTTAACTCAATGGAATCTTGAGAAGAGAAGAATCTGTCTTGAATTTGTTACAAGCGTCACTGGGAAGCACCATCTATGTCAGCTCCCAGCAGCATCGTTGGGGCTCCAGTAGTAAGTGTGACTTGTGTATCTGAAGTAGTGAAATGAGCAGAAATGTACAGTGCATGTGCGCTTGATCAGAAAGTGATTCTCAACCACAAATGTGCTCTAAGGCACTTTTTGTGCAACTCAAAAAAGTTGTTTTTATGACGGAACAAGGCAGTAAAAACATTGCACACCTTTACAATGCATTTTTTACACCACATTTTTTTTTAGCTTTTACCTCGCATGCCACTGTCACGCACTATTAGTCTAAACTAAGGTAAGTACTAGTAAGGTAAGTTTAAATATTACATATAACTACATTCATATTTAATTTTTTTGTCATAATTTTTTTTATTGGAGATCATAGATAAGCAATTTCATAGGATACAAAACAATATAGTAAATATAAATTAGTATGTGACAAATATACATCTGTAATATATTACAGAAGAGGAAAAATTTAATTTGTATTTTTTTCTGGGGGGGGGTTTAGGCCCCACAAGTCCCTATATTTACCTTAAGTGCAAGGTAAAGGCCTTTACGTGGGAATAACTTGCGTGGTAATAAATGTGTTGTAAAGGCATTGCGATGTAAAAACCAATTTATAAAGACTATTTCCCTCAACTTTTAGGCCTATTTTGCGTAGTCCCACCACAATCCAATTAGCAAATTACTTAAGACGCCACGTTCGACAGAGGGCTGACTCTATAACTTTCAAGCCACACAGGAGACACATGCCTGCTTCGAATTCAGGTAGGTGCCAGTTTAGTCAGTGTTCGCACAGTAATTTCCTCTTTCAAATGTCGACCATACTTCAGGGAATCTGCCCTAGTGTGTCCAAAACTACAACTGAGTTGTTCCCATCTGTCCCATTTGCAGGGTCAATCTCTCAAAGTGTTCCTGCCAGTTATGTGAGGTCTTAATAGGGCACAGCGATGGTTCACGGTGTATGGTGCACTATGGAATGACTTACTCGACCTTGCAAGGAACAACTTGGGAAGTTTAAAAATTAAAACAAACATTTCCAGGCTTTTACACTTAAAACAATATTGCCATTTTAAATTGTATATTATTCTCAAAAAAGATCTCAGGTTAATCCAATATCAGGCCAAATGTGTTCAGCTAGTTTAACTGAGGTAAACAAAAACACATTAATTCATTTTGAACTATTCGGTGAACTGGGGGTTTATTAATAAAGAAGGATTCCTTTATACATCTATGTTATTTTCACATCTGCATCCTGTAAAATTCCGTACTATTCATCACCTCATCAAGGCCAATAATAAACAATTTCAGAAACCAGAAAAAGGAATCTAGGGAAGCAAGAATAATGCTTGTAACGAACAAGTTACTTACCTTCGGTAACGATATATCTGTAAGAAACAGTTAGTATTAGATTCCTTACCTTAGAATATCCCCAGGCGTCAGACTGGATCCAGAAATTTTTGCGCTCGTCGTCGGCGTCGTCTGCGCCGGGATGACGTCGTCGGAGTACTTAGACGCCGCCTATGTGCGCTGACGTCAGTTCTTAGCCACAGCTTTTCCGCGCCAGATACGCAGAGCCATGGTAGAACCAACACTGGTGCCAAGAAACTAGGGCCCTGAAAGGGGAAGAACCTTAACCTTAGGTATCAGTTCGCAGAACGGGGAGGATGGGTGGGGTGGTAAGGAATCTAATACTAACTAATGTTTCTTACAGATATATCGTTACCGAAGGTAAGTAACTTGTTCATCTGAAAGAAACACGTTAGTATTAGATTCCTTACCTTAGAATAGATACCCCAGCAATACCAACCCCGGTGGTGGGTCTGCGAACCAATACTCACACCAGGAAGTCCTGGAGGCCGGAACGGCCAAAGAAGCCATCCCCCCGGACTTGACTATCCAGGCAGTAGTGCCTCGCAAAGGTGTGCAGCGAGGCCCACGTCGCCGCCTGGCAAATGTCCTGCAGGGGAACTCCCCGACCCAGCTCAGTAGTAGCCGCCGTGGCCCGAGTGGAATGGGCCCTAAGCCCGACTGGAGGCTCCTTTCTAGCCAAGGAGTAGCACGCCTTGATGCATAAGACAACCCACAGAGAGATGGTCCGCTTATGCACCGCCCGTCCCTTCTTTGCACCCACGTAGCCAACAAAGAGGTGGTCGTCCACCCGGAACTGGCGTGTGCGCGCCACATATAATGAAAGCGCACGTTTTGGGTCCAGACGAGGGTGCCACTCTTCATCCTTTGAGGGATGCGGAGGCGGGAAGAAAGAGGGCAAGGTGATGGACTGCCCGATGTGGAAAGCAGAGACTACCTTGGGCAGGAAAGATGGCTTTGTACGCAGCACCACTTTGTCTGGATGCACAGACAGGAGGGGAGGTTTGCAAGATAGAGCTTGGAGCTCACTCACCCTTCTGGCAGAGGTGATGGCCACCAGGAAAGCCGTCTTTAAGGTGAGAAAACGGAGAGGACAAGAGTGAAGTGGCTCAAAGGGAGTGCACATCAGGAAAGTAAGAACGAGGTTCAAGTCCCACTGGGGCATCACAAAAGGGACAGGTGGAAACATGTGCGTGATGCCCTTCAGAAAACAATTCACTATAGGGGACTTGAACAAAGAAGGTTGATCTGGTAGCTTCAAGAAGGCTGAAAGGGCAGAAAGGTAGCCCTTGAGAGTGCCCAGAGCAGAGCCCAGCTGGGCAAGAGAAAGAAGGAAGAGAAGAACCTCAGAAAGAGGGGCAGAAAGGGGATCCACAGCCTTTGCTGTGCACCATGCCACAAATTTGTTCCACCGGCAGGCGTATACCGACTTAGTGGAGGCACGCCTGGCTGCCAGAATGACATCACAGACTTCAGGAGGCAAGTCAAATGGCCTCAACTGCCGCCGCTCAATCTCCAAGCATGGAGGTGGAGTGGACAGGTTCGGGTGGAGGACCGTCCCCTGCTGCTGCGACAGAAGGTCCTCCTGAACAGGCAGACGGATCGGGGGACCGACTGACATGTGGAGTAGCTCGGGATACCAGTACCTTCGAGCCCAGTCCGTATAGGGGGAAAGGCGTATAACAGACCGCAACTCCACTCGCGACGAAATGCGTCGCCGAGCGAGTGCCGCCTTGGAAATTCCAACGCGCAGAACTGATGACATTGCGCGTTCTCTTCGGTGGCAAATAGATCTAACCAAGGCTCTCCCCAGTGCAGAAAGATGCCTTGCGCCACGTCCGAGTTCAGACGCCATTCGTGATCCATCGAGCACCATCGGCTGAGTTCGTCCGCCCTGGCGTTCAGAGAACCTGCCAGGTGTTGAACCACCAGGGTCACGCCCTGATGTTCCAGCCACTGCCAGAGCCGCAGAGCCTCTTGACAGAGGGTCCAGGACCCCACACCGCCCTGTTTGTTGCAGTACCACATGGCGGTGGTGTTGTCCGTGAACACCTGCACTACAATCCCCCGAACAGAGGGGAGGAATGCTTTCAGTGCTAGACGAATCGCCCTCAGCTCCAGAAGGTTGATATGGAGCTGGGACTCCGCCGGAGACCAGAGGCCTCTGATCTCCGCCTCTCCCAAGTGGCCTCCCCAGCCCTGGAGGGACGCGTCCGTCACAACCATGTGCTCCGGTTGGGGCAGGGAGAGGGACCTGCCGTTGACCCAATCGCGGTCCGTGAGCCACAACTGCAACTGTCTCGCAGTGCCCTCCGAGATCAGGACATGGTCGGACAGGTTGCCCTGATGCTGGGCCCACTGAAACTTCAGGTCCCACTGCAGAGCCCGCATCCGCCACCTGGCGTGATGCACAAGAAGGATGCAGGAGGCCATCAGCCCCAGGAGCCGCAGCGTCAACCTGACCGAAACCCAGGATAGCGGCTGGAAGATGGGAATCAACGCCTGAATATCCCGGACTCGCTGCTCGGGAGGATACACCCGAAACTGCGCCGAGTCCAGAACAGCTCCGATGAAGAGGAGCTTCTGAGAGGGGCACGGGTGTGATTTCGGCACGTTGATGGAAAACCCCAGCTGAGATACGCCGTAATCTGGAGGTGGTTGACGACTGTCTGGGGCGAGCCCGCCTTCAACAACCAGTCGTCGAGGTAGGGGAAGACTGAAACCCCCAACCTGCGCAGATGAGCTGCGACCACCGCCATCACTTTCGTGAACACCCGTGGGGCGCTTGTGAGGCCAAAGGGGAGCACGGTGAATTGAAAATGCTCGAGGCCTACCGTGAACCGCAGGTAACGTCGGTGGGCCGGCAGGACAGGGATGTGAAAGTAGGCGTCCTGCAAGTCCAACGCCACCATCCAGTCTTGTGGGTCTAGGGCAGTCAAGACTTGAGCTAAAGTCAACATCTTGAACTTCTCCTTCCGGAGGAAGCCGTTGACGCTCCGTAGGTCCCAGATAGGGCGTAGGCTCCCTTTGCCCTTCTTGGGGACCAGAAAGTAGTGGGAGTAGCAACCACACCGTACTTCCGGCCCAGGAACGCGCTCGATGGCCCCCTTGGCCAAGAGGGCTGTAACTTCCTCTTGCAGAAGTTGCAAGTGGTCCCCCGACACGAGGTGGTACTGCGGTGGCATGGCTGGAGGGGTCGACTCGAAGGGGAGGGAGTAGCCCCTTCGGACGATTTGCACCACCGACCTGTCCGATGTGACTGTGCGCCAGTGGAAGAGGTGATGGCGGACCCTGCCGCCCACTGGCGTCACATGGGCCTGAAAACTCGGACTAGGAAGGTTTTGAGGCGGGAGCTGCGGGAGCGGGTGCGGACTGGCCTTGCCTAGGACCCCGACCGCCTCCCCGGCGGTTCCCACGGCCGCCACCGCGCTGGACATTTTGCTGCGGTGTGTAGCTGACGGCCCGTGTGGGGGCGCCCCTTCCTTGGCCACGAAAGGAGCGAAAGGCACCCATTTGCTGGCGCGGGGCCGAGAGGCCCAAGGACTTGGCTGTAGCCCTAGAGTCCTTAAAGCGCTCAAGCGCGTAGTCTGCCTGGTCGCCAAACAGGCGACGGCCATCAAACGGCATGTCCAGAAGCGTGGCCTGGACATCGGCCGAAAAATTGGCGCACCGTAGCCAGGCGTGGCGTCTGACCGCCACTGTCGTGGCCAACGCTCTGCCTAGCGTATAGGTGGTATCCAGTCCGCACCGGATAGATGACCGTGCCGCATCTCGACCCTCCGCTAGGGCTTGGGCGAGTTTAGCCCTGACCTCCTCAGAGCATTGTGGCAGCACGTCCGCAACCGTGTCCCACAGGGTGTGGGTGTAGCGGCCCAAGAGGCATGCGGTGTTGACTGACCGCAGTCCCAGACTAAGGGACGAGAACACCTTTTTGCCAAACTGTTCGAACCTCTTGGATTCCCTGTCGGGAGGTGCCGACGGGAACGCGTCTGGGAGTTAGAGGCCTGTATAACCAGGCTCTCAGGGGTCGGATGGGTCGACAGGAAACTTGGGTCACCTGGAGCCGGGCGGTAGCCTCTGGCCGTGTTCCTGTCCACAGGCTGTCCTGAGGCGGGCTTGGACCAGGTGCCCAGCAGAATGTCACATAAGGCCTCATTGAACGGCAGCAGAGGCTCGACCGAGCTTGACTGCGGTTTGAGGTCCTCGGTGAGGAGATTAGTCCTCACAGCCGCTGAGGGGAGCGTAAGATTTAAGGCCTTAGCTGCCCGCATCAGAACTACGCTATAGGCTGCCCCCTCCTCCGTAGCCACGGTTGGAGGGGAGACAACAGCAGTGTCTGGAGAAAGATCCAGGCCGCTGGCTTCCCCAATCTCCTCTGTCCAGTCCGTTACGTCCTGACATTCCTTTGTCAGAGGGTCCTCAGACCCCTCCCAGTCCTCATCATCACCCAATGCCTGGTAGCCAGGATCAACAATTGGGGCCCGTTCATTAAAGTAGAATGTACCCAGAGCCGTCTCGTACGGCGCCCAACGGGGCCGTGTCGACGGCTGAACGGGATTGACCGAAGAACTGGAGCCGACGTCGACCGAAGTCTGCGCCGGTGGTGACACCCTTGGGGACGGTGCCGGCGAGGTCGTGAGGTCGACCGGCGTCGACCCGGACGCGGATCCGGAGCCGGATCCGGCCGGGGCCTGCGGCGCCGGGACCGAAGTCGCCGAGGCCGAAGCAGTCTGCGCCGTCTGTGCCGGAGCACTCGACCCGCTAGGCCCCGGAGCCGGACCCACTGGGCCCGAAGGCGCCGTGGGGTCCGGTGGAGAAGAGAGCAACCTCATGGCCATGAGGTACCGCTCGATCTCCTCCGGCGCCGCACCCTGTTCAGGGACCCGAAGGTATGGGGCAGGATGCGGCGCTAGCGACTGCGGAGCCGCGTGGGCGGAGGAGGAACCAGAAGACCAATGCAGACTTCCGGAGCTGTGAGGGCTCCGTCCCCGCGACCTCCCATGGGACCGGGACCTCGAATGGCGCAGGGCCGACTGCCGCAGCTCGAGGCGCTTGCGGGACTGCTCCCGCCTAGCCTTCGACGTCAGAGCTCGACAGTCGGAGCAGGAACGGTCGTCGTGATCGAGGCCTAGGCACAGCAGACACCGGCGATGGGGGTCGGTACTCGACATCAGTCGACTACACCTCGAGCAGGGTTTGAACCCGGGCATCCCTACCGGCACCTGAAGAGTCGAGCGACTCGAAGAAGATCAAAAATGATCAAAAAGTTTTAGTCAAAAAGTGACTAAGGGGTAGAGCTTCTCCGGATCTGCGCTAGCTGGCGCGGAAAAAAGAAGAACTGACGTCAGCGCGCATAGGCGGCGTCTAAGTACTCCGACGACGTCATCCCGGCGCAGACGACGCCGACGACGAGGGCGGACCCGGAGACGACGCCTAACGACGCGCAGGGGTATTGCTTCGCAAAAATTTCCGGATCCAGTCTGACGCCTGGGGATATTCGAAGGTAAGGAATCTAATACTAACGTGTTTCTTTCAGATCATAAGTATAAAGTCTTAAACCCTACTTCCATTGGCTACACACATCCAATGAATTAAATATTACCTATATCAATCTTCAAACTCTAAATAATTGTTTTTGTTAAGCTGGAACCCCGAGGACGAAATACTGCACCTCCCACATACACATGTATCACTCCAAAAGAGTATGCATTCGTTAAAGGTGGCTTCTAAGTGCAGCATGCTAAATAGGTACTGTTCACTGTGAACATTTGATATTTTTCCAACAGGCAAGCACACTTTCAACATAGAAGAATATGTTTTAAAACATGTACTACACTGAGGTAGCCACCTCCAAGGAACTGTAATTGTCAAAGGGTAAGAAAACCTACCTATCTCAGGCACTGAGAGCGCCACTGTCATCGCTACACAGACGAAGAAGGCAGGCAGGAGGATCTGGGAGAAGAGAGCCTTGGTGTTGCGCTTGGCGCAATGGAACCGCTTTACGATCAAGCCGTGGAACTGTCGCAGCTTGAGCCAAGAGCCCTCCAGTTTGTAGCTTCCTTGCCCGTCATACACTTCCTCTTCTGCTTCCTGGTCTGTACAGACAAAAAATGGTAAACATGCATAAAAAACACAATGTCATATTGAAGCACTAATAACAAGCAAAAAATGAAGGAATCTGCAATAACTGCATATAGTTGGCGGAAGAAACAGAGGGAGTTAGAATGTACAGAGAAACTGAGCCAGAAGGAAAAACAAATTGTTGAAGAAATTGATTCTTAGGGAAAAACAGAAATTGATGGAGAAGAGGTATCAGGAGGAAAGACTGGAAATGATGGCAACACTGAGCTTGATGAATGCAACAGAAGAGGATAGACCAAGGGAGGGAGGAAGCCAAGACCGGCTTAAAACGAAGTGGCAGCGAAAACAGGGCAGCATTGGTGAAACTAACCTGGAGAGAGGATCTGCACTATGGGATATACACAGAAACTATGACTGGGCTAGATAGTGAGAAGGAGAAAGAGTGGGATCTAAAAACAAATCAAGAGTGAGAAACAAAGGAGGAATTTGGAAATCTGAGTGACAATATTTGGGCAGAAAGAAACTGAACCAAGGAGAGAGGGAAACCAACCAAATAAGAGAACCAGCACACACGTGGGAAAATAGGACAGAGGGGGACTAGAGGGAAACAGAGTCTGATAAAGGCACTGAATGGTGTGAAAAAGAAAGCCGGTAGAGAGAGGGTTGGGGCAGTCTTTGGGGATAAACTGCACAAGTGGGGATAGGAGCCTAGCAAAAAGGTGCAAAAAAAAAATAAAGCTATAATGTTTACAGAAACAGAGCTAGAGGGTTACCACATATGCGAACAAGTGTAACCATGATAAAAATAACAGTGTATGAGGCCGAACTACGGTGGGAGGACAAAACAGAGGGTTTAACAGACATGCAGGTTAAAACAAGGAGAGAACAAATTAAAAAACACCAGTGAATGAAAGAAGAGTTAAGAAGGAAGAAAAACTAATAGAGAAAGAAAGTCCCAGAGAAACAAAAACAATGGATAAAGACAAAAAAGCTAGAGAGTAAAGCACCAAGAAAAACTAAGAAGCAAGAAGGAATAAAGATCAAACACGAAAAATAGTAAGGAAGCAAAAATTAAATTTATCAAGAAAAAAATAAAAAGAAAGAAAGAAAGAAAAATAAAATGAAATAATAAGAGCATGAGAAACAGAAAACAGAACGATAAACAATTTATAAAGGAGGAGAATGAGTTGCATAGTGTGAAAGAGAACTAATGAAAAAGGAGAAATGAGGACAGGAAAACAGTGCAAAAAATAAAAAGAAATGGCCCTTGTAACCTGCAAGAGAGAGTCATTGAATGAGACCAAATAAAATAAAAAATAAAAACTAGCATGAGCAACAGACAGAAAAAGGAAAAGTTAATAAGAATAAACAAAAGACAACATTTAGGAAGTGGAAATAATTACGGGAAAAACAATGTTAAGAAATGAAGATTTGCAATATAAATTTAAAAAAAATACAGTACAGGAAAGGTACGAAATTAGGAAAAGACCTACTGATAAGTAACAAAAAAATAAAGAGGTTGAAATGGTTATAAGAAATAGGACGCAACACAAGCCAAAAAAGAAAGGTGAAGTAAATGGAAGCAATGGATGAAAGCAGGATGACGAAAACAATGTGAAAGACGCAAGGGGATCAACAACTTCAAGGAGAAAACAGAGGTAGAAGTAAAAGGGAGGTGTTAAGGGAAGTGATAGAAAAAGAGCAGCTAGAGAATAAAAAGGGCAGAGTATGAGTTCTTAGCACTTAATGTTTCTTCTGGTTACAACAGAGGCATAAACATCACACTATACAAATGTAATAGGTGTTCATCCAAAGGCTTTAGTAGGACAGAAATAGTGTAAGGTTTGCAACGGCTACAAAAAAAAAAAATAATAAATAAATAAAGCGTTTACTTCTTCGAAACTAACATGGACTGACTCACCCGGTCTCAAAATGAAAGCAAACCATATTAAGTACCAGAACAAACTGAAGCAGCACACACCTTGGGAATGTGTTGTGAGCTAGCTTCATATTAGCAGCATGGGAACAATAATAGATGGCATTAAAATCCCATGGAAGCCACGTGCCAAACTTAATATGAAAATATATTATATTACAGATGAATATATTCAGGTGTTTCTTGACTAACTGATAAAAACAGAATTCCTGAGTGACCTCCAAGTTGGAATTTGAATAGGAAACTTTGGCATTATTTTGTGATCAGTCCATCGGTAAGGCGCCCCCTTCGGAAAGCCTTGGGAAGATTCCTCGCATCACTTGAAAGCCCAATGCACAGGTGTGGCATACAAGGAGATGTGACTAAAGTCTCTTCCAAGTTAGTTTTCCTCTCCTAGAAGGTACCCCTGCTTGGATTGGTACTTGTAGCAAGATGGCCCAGAACCACAGGCTCCTGCTTGGATAGCTAAAGAAAATGTGTCTGCCTTCTCAATTACGTATTACATTGTCTTGGTTCTGTCCCTACTGAGTTTCATCAGAGTGAAGCTAGACTATCCAACACCTCATTTGCGTGCTCAACTTTTGCACAGATTTAAGATGGTACTGAAGCAAGCAGCATGTACAGAGAAAAATGCATAAACCCAAAGTTAAAACAGTTATCGTAGTTACTTTTTAAATAATGTATCATCTTTAAATAACATGGAGCTTATTTGCTGTTCTTTTGAAGGAAAAATCGTACTTACCTGAAAAATAATATGTCCTAATTCCTGGAGGTACTCTTCCATACTTAAGATACAATTTTAACAGCCCAGAACTTGTGCCAGGGGTGGGTGTGTTTTTTTTTTTTTTTACAGAGCTGCTGTGGCATGAAGATGAAGATGTTGGTGGCAGGGGGTATATAACCTCTTACCCTTTCAGATACACATTAAGACTATTACCCTAGGGTTGGCAGTTCGGCCCACCATCTTCCTTGTATTTTCGGTTAAATGCTCGTTGATTGTTTAGATCTTTACAAATACACGTGGATTGAAAGGTACTAGAATGATATAGTACAATAAACGGTGCTTTATGGACGTCTGTCATGGTGGTAGGAGAGTCATTAGGTGGATATCTGTCTGTAGAAAGTCCCCACATTTGGAGCACAGTAAGACCTGGCTGGAAAACAGGATTTTACTCAAATAACTCCAGCAAACAGTAGGACCTTTCCCATCAATCCCTAGTGGAGAGTTGATCTTGCTGAGTATATGTGAGTACAGAGTAGGATCAGCCAGCACAGCAATCTAGTAGGAGCCAAATTCACAATTACAAATGTAGAATGCAAAATCCTATTTCGGGCTTCAAGAGTTCCTAACGTACAGGACCTGAGCAGAGGGTAGGATCTTATTCAATTAAATCGTGAAACAACAAGTTCTTATAACAAAGGGCTTAGAGGGCAGGCTCTGATGCTAAAGGAACCCAGCAGATGGATACGGCAGTAGCTCATTCCAATGGAAGGATTCCATAGTAGCGTTATAGATCGCAAGACCTCAGTCAGAAGCCGGGTCTTGCTCCATGCTATTTCACTAGGAGTACAGGACAGGTGCTCACTCTCAGGAACTTAGTAGACCACAATTTCGCACTATTGTAGACTTGAATATACAGCAGAATCTTAATTCCTGAAGACCTGCATGGAGAGGAGAATATAATGCATTGCATCAGAAGGGAAAATGTGGACTTCCTTTCATATAAGTACTGGATATTATTCCATGGAAGAAACTAGATCGAGCGCACAACCCTAGTCTACAATTCCGGGGCAGCGAGCAGAACATTACACCATAAAATGAAAAGGTGGTAGCATGCAACTACACAGCCTTCTTCACGCAGGATTGTCCCTATCCTATCCGATCTCAAAATTTCTATCATATATAGCAAACTTGAAGCCACAGGTTCAAGTTACCCTGCTCAGTAGCCCTCCATGGGGCTACGTTTTAGCCCCCTGGTGCCATGGCTTTTATTCAGATTACCCCTGACCGAGTCAGCTCTGCTGGTGTGTCGCTATTACTATATTTTAGCTTGAGATACCCTTTTTTCCATCAGACTACCAACTGTACCACTTCTGCGACTGGCACCAAGTCCCTTGCACGACAGTTCAGACCAAATAATCTCATAGGGGCATATGAATCAAAGGATGCATTTGTGATTCTCAAATAGCGATTTTTAGAGAATCGCTATTTGAGATTCGCAAAACGCTATGTATGTAGGATGTGCAAATATTTTTGCGAATCCTACATATTCCTTAATTGTGAATCGCAAATTGCGATTCGCAATTAAAGAACACCTCCCCATTCATTCCTATGGGCCTCGAGGCCCATAGGAATGAATGGGAAGACATTCTCAATTTGTGATTCTCAAATAGCGATTTTTAGAGAATCGCTATTTGAGATTCGCAAAACGCTATGTATGTAGGATGTGCAAATATTTTTGCAAATCCTACATATTCCTTAATTGTGAATCGCAAATTGCGATTCGCAATTAAAGAACACCTCCCCATTCATTCCTATGGGCCTCGAGGCCCATAGGAATGAATGGGAAGACATTCTCAATTTGTGATTCTCAATTCGAGCATCGCAAATTGAGAATGCAATTTCAAGGGTGCCAGGGTGTCAAAAGGACACCCTGTTGCACCCCTGAAATGTACATGTGTGCACATGGCACTTTGAAAAATGCAAAAAAGTGAATTTTTCAAAGAAATCGCAAATTACCACCAACTTGAAGTTGGTGGTAATTTGAGGTTTCTTAAGGAAAAATCGCACAACTTGGGTGCTTTGTATATCGCATTTAAGGAATCACAAATTGCAATCCCTATTTTGCGAGGGCCTTTTGGGATGATACATCCCAAAAGGCTTTTTCTCATTCGCAAACTGGCCGATTCTGAGAATCGGCCCATTTGCGAATGGGAAATGGGTTTCATACATATGCCCCATATACACTCTTCAGGGGATGAAACATGCAGGCCTAATACACATGGTGAATCAATTTCACCCTCTTTATTAAGTCCACCCTCGGTAAGAATAAAAGCAACACAATATATGGCATACCCCCAGGTAATCTTATCCTTTCTCTTGTTTTTTTTGTTCCCCATTTTCCTCGTTGTCATATGGTGAGCTTAGTGTTAATGTGTACACCATTACATCATTTCAAATCGGGAGCCCTCCCTCATCAAGGAGGTTGAGCTCACTAGTGCCTAAGACAACTGGCACCGGCGTGGAACAGGCTCTATAATGAAGATAGCCACCTCATGGTGGGGGAGGGCTTAGCATCCTATAAATACCAACATTAACACAGCTATGATCCCGACTAGGCTAGAATGGTACATTTACCCTAGTGAAAGTTGTTTCCTTTGAGCACACTTTTCTCCAGAGAGTGCTTCAGGAACCTATGTGTAGGAGCTGAGCTTGTACTCTGGGTTGCAAACCCTACTCTCCCATTTGGTAAAGAACCATGTCCTATATCAAACATCCCATAATTCTTTCAAAGTGCTGCTGGGTGAGGTTCTGGTTCCTGCAAGAAAAGACTGAAGTTCTGAAATCTGAACAAAAAAAATGAAGACTGAGATACGATCTTGCAGAGCATGAGCTCTTAAAAGGAAGCAGAGAGCAAACAAGGGTTGAATGGATGCAGTGATATTCACAGAGACCTTTAAATTGCTTGTAGGCTTTTTCTCAGTGGGCTCTTGCTTTAGAAAGTCCTTGCTCTGGGGCGTGGCTTGGACGGCAGAGCTAATGGCTGCCTGATCCTGCCGCTGCCCGTAACGGAGCTAGCGAGGACAAATACTCTGTGTAAGCCCGAGGCCAAATAACGAAGTAAGGTAGCCCCGGACGTCGGAACATCTGCGCCACAGAATGCAGCTGTTCCATACAAGATAAAAGGCTCAGAATGGGAGGAAAAAACGTTCAGAAAAGCAAGTCATCCAGAGAGAGCGAGAGGCAAGATGGCGCCCAAACAAAGGAAAATAAAGTGACCGGGCCAGCACGATAGACGAGGGGGACGAAAAGCGGCCCACAAGACCAGCAAAACACACAAGGACAGCATCACCAAGGAAGGTCGGGAGGAAGGAGAAAACGGAGGCGCCCAATAGCGCTAGAGGTGAGCGCCGGCGGGGGTCCCCATTATAGTCTCATAGCACGAACGTAAACTTAGAGAGTGACCGGATGGCGGCGGAGGGGCTGCGAACCCAAGGCTAACTTGCTGCAACAAATGAGACACACACCCCCCTCCTCCTCCCCCAAGACCAGACCGGAGGGGACCCCCACCTAGCGCTGCCTCGCAACCAACAACAGTGAACACACCCCATCGCCACAGATCAAAAAACCCACACCTCATATCACGCCCACACAAATCAGCTCAGTCTGCCAAGGGCAAGCCGTAGCGCAGCAGCACCGGCCCACAAGTGCCCCAAGGGTTCTTCACCCTAACTCCCCAAAACACACACGGGGGGACGAAAAGCGATGGGACCCTGGAAGCAAAAAACCGACGCCAAGATAAGGCGCGGAAGGGATAGGGGAAGAGAAAAGGTCCCAGAGACCCAGCTTGCGCGCAACCCAACCCAGAACAGAGAAGGAGACCAAACAACATCCAGGAACGAGTGCTGGTACACACAAAGACTACAGGCTGGGGTTGAAGAACGAAAAGAAGTTTCAAGTAAGGGCAAAGAGAAACCGCATAAAAGGGAGGAAACACGCTAAAATAACCAGAAACAACAACTGGGACAATGCAAGGAGAGCCCAATAGCAACAAATGCCCTCAGAAGGTAGCAACCGGCCAACACACAGCTGCTAGAGAGCACAAACTACCACCGAGGGTGAATAGTGCTAAACAAGCGCCACCAACTGAAAAGACAGACTGAATAATAACAACAATAGGACACAACAAACAAAGAGGTGTCCAGGCTCTAAGTTCACAGGCAGACAAGGACATAACCCACAGAGCAGCATACGGGCCCCGCAGGAACTCAAGCAAAACGGAAACAAGAAAGAACGGGAGAACAACAGAGACAGAAGAGACCAAATAATCAGCACACAGGGGGAAGGACCAAAAAAGCAGAAAAGATCAAATATTCAAGCAAAGAACTACAAGGAACATGGCAGACAGAGAAATTTGGTTGCAGCAACAGCAAATGAAGAAGAGCAAAGGAGAGCCAGTGACATCGGACTCGCAGATCAAACAAAAACGTGACATAAATAGCACCCTGGAAATGAAACTTAAGAAATTGGCGGGAAGTGCATGACCTGGTGAAATCCACAAAACTCGACACAATCCAACTAGAGATTGCAGCAGTAAGAGCCGACTTGAATTCAGTGAACATCAGACTTACAGCAGCGGAGCAGCGACACAGAAGACTCTTCCCACATTGCGAGAAAGGAGGTGAAAACACTAGCAGAGATAACTGGGAGCCTCCAAAAACAAACAGCGGAGATGGAAGACCGGAACCGCAGAGGGAACATACGAAGTCTCGGGATCCCAGAAGAGGCAGAAGGTGCTTCGGGGTCCTGCGCCACATTTCTAGAAGACCTTATTCCCAAGCTCACCAATCTAAAATTCACCAGACAATTCGAGCTGGACAAGGCATACAGACTGCCTGCATTCAAGTAAGTGACGCCCCAATATGCTCGTCCCATCATATGCAAACCATTGAGATCACAACACACTGAAGACATTTTTAAACATGTACGCAGAAACCACCAGATCAACTGGAAGGGTCACAAGATTATCCTAACTCAGGACTACTCAAGACCCACAGAGGACACCAGGAAAGGCTTCCTAGCCTTACGCCAGAGACTCACAAGTAGAAACATACAATTCTCGTTCGTAGCGCCTGCAAAGTTCAAGATAATAGACAACGGGAAAAACACTTTTTCACAGACCCCCAAGATCTGAACCGCTACCTAGACGGACCACCAACCCAAGCCATGGACACCGCGCATCACGGCTCAGCAGAAAGAGGCCCCACGCCGGAACCTAACACTGAGGGGGCAGCCTCGTGAAAGAAATACTTTTATCAACGAGGCACCAATGCCTTTTCAAGTATAACATCAAGTTGTGGAAGCGCTTCATTGATGACATTTTGATCCTGTGGAAAGGCCCACCCATGTCACATGAAGCCTTCCTGGTTTGGGTCAACTCTCTAAATCCCCACCTACACTTTACGATGACCTCCTCACCCAAAGAGATCGCCTTCCTAGATCTAACTATAAGACTGGAAGATGGGAACATCAGCACCACCATGTACCGCAAGCCCACTGACCGTAACAGTCTTCTACATTTTAAGAGTCACCATCCAAGGGCCTTGCGTACCAATCTGCCCTTCGGGCAATTCTTGAGAATCAGACGCAACTGCAGTAAGACATCTGACTACAAAAAGGAGTCCGAAATCTTATCAAGGAATCTACTTGACAGGGGCTACCCCAGATGCGATGTCCTAAAAGCCAGAAAGCGCGCTAGAAATAACAACAGGGAAGCACTTCTAGAGAGACAAGAGAGACCCCCGGTTGAGAGTCAACCAATCACATGTGTGACAACATACACCCCTCTGTCCACTGAGATTAGGGGTACCATCAGACGCCACTGGGGGATCCTCAATACAGGCGAGCTAGCACTAGAAGAACCGAGGTTCGCCTTCAAAAGATCCAAAAACTTGAAGGACATCCTTATCAGTACTAGACCCAAGAACACCAAAAAAGATACCCAACAAACACTTTGGCACCTACCCCCAGTAACGGGCCACTATCCTTGCGGAATGTGTGGAGTTTGTAGATACACCATGACACTTAAGACGATCCAACTCTCGGAGACCTTTGAATGGGAGATCAGACACCACACTAATTGTAATACATCACATTGCATCTATATGCTCAAGTGCCCGTGCGATCTACTCTACATCGGGATGACCTCCCGTCCAGTGAAAACTAGAATTATCGAACACCGGAGCAACTTTCGTTGCAAAAAAACCCATACAAAGATGTGTAAACATTTTGTGGAACAAAACCATGATGAAGACTCCATGAAATGGGTGGTACTTGAAGCCAGCCCTAACTGCCCAAGTGATGCCCTGTTCCGAAAAGAGCAAAGATGGATCCATCGATTATCCACAGACAGACAGGGCCTCAACGAGGATATCCCTTGGCATTCGCTATAGGATATCAAGATCCTTTCCCGTTCCCTTACATACACCACTGGCCCTACACATGGGCTGTATTATTGACAGTGATCCAGCTGTATCATTTTAACATCAGTCCCTGTTGCCAATCATACACTTGATACAATGCGACGCCACACACTAAGCCACATGCCCCACGTGCTATGTCAAGCACCCCATGGTAACAAACTCTTCAATACATAGCGCGACGCTATGTATGCACAACCACATAGTTTTAAAAATGCCCGGAGCATATTTTGTGCCCATCATACAAGTAGCTGCCACACTTCACACATAAGAGCGAGTAGTTCTTTGCAAAACCGCTACACACGCACGATAAAGGCTATGTGACTTTTGAAGTTAAATGGGATATTTCAAGAACTCCCTTACCCTGTCCATTTGTAACTAATAGGTATTACCTATATTTATTACGAGGCATATACAGGGTTATGCACAATAGAATACCGCTTCAAAATGGCCGCCGCAATTTGCGCCCCAACCACGTGACCTAACAGCGTATTTATTTGCTAAAACCACTACATACGCGCTACAAAGATATCGGGTCTTTGCAAAATTAAGGGGGAATTTCATTAACTTATTTTCCCGTTCCATATGAAATTAATAGGCACTACCTACATGTATCACGATACAAACATAGGGTGATACGCAAGAGAACACCACTATAAGATGGCCGCCACAATATGCGCCCCAACCACGTGACCTTACAGAGAAGGCGGAGACGCGCCGTCACACGCCGACCTGTCCACGCGCTTTAAATTTCCCCGGCCGCCGAGCTCACACATCTACTCGAGCTCGGCGGAGAAGGGTAGGTCGATCTGCGCGGACACAGGAGAATAGAGGTGAGTCCCACTAGACAGGGATCCTACTAAGGGAGACACTGTGGAGGTCCTTGACCTCAGAAGCCCTACTCTGTTTGGAGATAGCTTGAAGCCTTAACCACTTTCCAATTCCTGGCGCTATGTTACTTTACATCTCCAGCATAAACCTTGGGCTCTTCCCTGCTGTCTAGTCCCGCCGACCCCTCATGTGGCATGTAGTCCTCAACCTTTAGGTGAGTGGGACATGTGTGTTTTCCCATTTTTTCATTTACCCTTTTGGGACACAGTGTGTGTTTGGTTTGGTTTATTTAGTAATGCATGTATTTACAAATGGTGTCATAAAAAACATACCTGCTCGTTTTTTACACTATAGGAGCAGCCCAATCCTCAGAAACTGCTGTAAAAATGTTTTAAATCCTTTTGGAAAAACTGGTTTTAATTATTGCTTTTAGCCTACACTTTACCACCAACCTCCTCACAGGCTCAACAGTTGTGTGTGCTCCTCACTGCGCACTTTGCACACAGACTTTGTTGCAAGGCATGCTTTTTCAACTTCAATGGCATGCTTTACTGTATAAACACTCTGGCATCCACTGGAACTAACTACATGCATATTAGCATTTAATGGTTTTCCTTTTTCTTTCCCTCTATGTCTAGGCATAGGAGTACCCACAGAGGTAACAAAAGACACACATGACACTAGCATGTTTGCCCCTGCACATTATTAAGGTCCTGATGAATCGCGGGTGACTAGACCCACAGCGTGAAACATGTCGACCAACATCACCTTTAGCCTCATCTAGGGTCACCCGACCTAACCTGCTGACACCTAGTGAGCTAAACCCCACTTTTTAATTGCAGCCAGGGGACCCCCAGAATAAATTGAATTCCGGTACCCCTTGCTACATTTTAATACCCCACACACCACCACACCTAGCCCGGCCCACACACCCCCACCTCACCATAAGGCAGTTGGAAAAAGATCTCCGCCAAAGAGCCCCTCTTTGAGGTGAGCCCGTCGGGGATTGCACCGCCTCCCCGACGAGGAGCAACCGCCGATGATGAAGCATGACATCCTTCGGGGTGTGTGAGGCCATTACATCCAACAAAATGGATGCCCCAGGATGTTACTCTAACATCTGTGGTCATGCCAGCTAAACACTTCCCACACTTTTCATAGGAACAGTACAGCGACCTCCCTTTGTTTCCCCACCAATGCCTTTACAACATCCCTACCTCACAGAGACTGATGATCACACCAGGAATACATCTCACCCTGTCAAAACAGCAACAACTACCTCACACTCACGGACGACACTACCGAATATCCAGCATGCCGGAGCACTTATGCAGAGGGGATGACCGAAGCTGATTAAAGGAAATCTCAGTGACTACAATGTATCCTTTCACTTTGGTTTTCTCAAACTTAATACAGAGCACTCCAAGGCCAGAGCTAGAGTAGAAAATAAATTAGAGTTTACAAACTGACTTTACAAGACAACACCGCTCCGAGAGGCGGAATGGCGATCCAGCCGTCGCACCTTCCACAATCTAGTGAAGAAGGGGGAGCGGGGGGGCGGAGGGTGGGAGGAAGGGGGGAAGGGATGGGAGGAAGGGGGGAAGGGATGGGAGGAAGGGGGGAAGGGATGGGTGGGAGGGGGGAAGGGATGGGTGGGAGGGGGGAAGGGATGGGTGGGAGGGGGGACCCGGGGGGAGCCACACCAGTATCTCTCAGGTATTTATCCTCTGTACTTTCTATCGTTTTCTTTTTTCCTCACCTTGTATACCAATGCATATGTCAATCTACTAGAGCAGGCGATCCGAACCACAACAAAAGGGGGCAACACAGTTTTCTAAGAGACAAGAAGCAGCACAGAACCTGAGTGTTGGGCACATAGAACCACCGCACCACAATACACCAGATGACCAACAGCAAAACACTCACCCTGGCCGCAGACCTCACTATAACATACCTTAATGTCAAGGGCTTAAATCACCCCATTAAACGTAGGAAGATAGTGGACTACCTAGCAAAGACCAAAAGCGACATAATACTACTACAAGAAACAAAACTAGACGAGGAAGACGCCAAACTACTCAGGGCCAAATGGATAGCGCAGCTAGCGACTTCCCCAGCAGACAAAAAGAAGAGGGGGGTCCTGACCCTAGTCTCCAAGAGATCGAAGATCACGATAGACTCCCATATACAAGACCAGGAGGGCAGACTTCTTATAACAAACCTCTCTAGAGGGGAAGAAAGGTTCCATGTGGCAAACATATAAGGCCCCAACACGGACAACCCTACATTCTGGACCGAAGTGTCTGCCACACTAGACAAAATCCCACAGGACGAACTCACGATTGTAGCAGGAGACTTCAACATCCCACTAGATCAAATAATAGACAGACAGTCCTCCTGTCAGTACCATCCCACCAACTCCCACGCAGCTCTTCAGAACATATGCGCCAAATTCAACCTCAAAGACGCATGGAGACTACAACACCCTGACAACACCTTCTATTCCAACCCTCATAAGTCATACACAAGGATAGACTATACCTTAATGTCAGGGGGATACACACACTTGATTGCACCAAGACTAGTCTCTGACCACTCAGCCATCAGCCTAAAACTAAGTGGCTGTCACAATGAAGCAATCCCTAGAAAGTGGCGCTTCAGGAACGAAACCATTTCAGACCCGAGCAACAAAAAAGAAATTGAGGAAGCCATTGAGGAATACCTATTCCACAATTATACCCCAGAGACCAGCACCAATACAATATGGGAGGCCCAAAAGTAACGATCAGAGGTAAAATATTCAGCATTGAAGCGAGAATAAACAAAAAGACAAACTAAGGATAACCCAACTTGAGGATGAGATAAAAAGTTAGAACCTGAAAACATAAACACCCTAGTACAACACAAGTTCCAATACAATAAAACCATAAGCGAAAGAGCAGGACTGTGGTTCAGCAAATGCCAAGCACTTAACCTGTGCGAATCCATTTGAGCAGGGAAACTATTAGCATCATACCTGAAACACGAACGTAACCAGGTAGCGATCTCAACAATCACAGACTCAAACAAAACACACACAAGACACAAAGAAATACTCAGGACATTCCATGATTTCTACTGAGAACTATACAAGTCAGACAAGGTACTCAACAAGAAGAATGCACAAAACACAGACTGAGACTCCCAAAGCTGGACCCTGCAGACACAGCAAGACTAGGTCAGGAAATCAACTGCACAGAGATTGAAATGGCAGTTAATTCTTTAAAAAGAAATAGACGGATACACTGCAGATTTCTAAAGAGCCTTCCTACCTCAACTAGCCCCAACCAGGACAAGGGTATTTAACCAGGCAGTAACCTCAGGGAAGGTCTCACAATCCATGACAGAAGCAACTATAATAGTTATCCCAAAAGAAGGCAAAAAACAAACTACCGAAAAATTATAGACCTTCACTGTAAAATCTAAGCCAAAATCCTAGCGGCCAGACTGAACACGGTCCTACCCAAATTAATAAGTAACGACCGAGTCGGCTTTATGCGAAACCGTATGTCCAGCGACCTCAAACAACTATTCTGCCATGTGCTAGAACAAGTCTCCACGAGAACAAAACCGGCAGTAGCTATAGCACTAGACGCAGAGAAGGCCTCTGTTTTTTTGCTAGACGCAGAGAAGGCCTTCGATAAAGTATCCTGGGCCTTCCTAGAACAATGCATGCACTCCTTTAACATAGGAGAGGACTATATCAGAATGATAATGGCCCTCTACCAACATCCCTCATCACGGTAAATGGTTCGCTCTCTGACCCATTCAAGCTCCAACAAGGAACCAGATAGGACTGCCCGCTCTCGCCGTCACTCTTCCTTCTGGCTCTTGGACTCCTCATTCAAGACATAAAACTTAATGACAACATAAAAGGGGTCGACATTACTGGGTCCGTAGTAAAACTTGACGCCTATGCGGATGACATTCTAATAATGACAGAACAGCCAAAGCGCTCAATAAAGGCGCTAATGTCCACAATCGCGGTATACTCCAAACTTTCGGGATACAAACTGAATAATGAAAAATCAGAATGCAAACCACTAAACATCTACTGCTCCAGAGACATGCTAGTAGAGTCAGGTCTGTCCTGGCAGATAGGTCACATCAAATACTTGGGAATATTGTTTGGGAATGACCTGATAAACACCCTACACCACAATGAGAAACTCCTACTAGACAAAGTAAAGAAACAACTAGAAGCCTGGTCACCAAAATTCATGACATAGGACGAACCGAAACTTTAAAAAGGATGGTCACGCTTTTGATAAACTACCTGTCAAGCATGCTCCCATTTCTCCTAACAGACTACTTTCACCAGGAAATGGATAAAATGTTCACCAAATTCCTGTGGCGCGATAAGAAAGCTAGGATTAGTATTAAGAAATTGAGGCTACTGAAACCACGAGGGGGGGTGAACCTAGCTGATTGAAGGCTCTTCCAATTAGCCTTCCTAGCTAAACAAGGAACACAATGGGTTGCCTAGGTGCCAGAATACACACCGGTGTGGCTACAGGTAGAAAAAGTCATTTTGAACAACCTGAACCCAATAGCCCTACTAGCGACATACGCATACCTGCACACTTCTAAACCGATCTTTAGAAACAATAAAATAGCACTCCTAAAGCTAGACAAGAAATTGGAGATCAGCATTAAAGGGTCAAAATTAGAATCGCTATGGGCTAATAGCAACATCAAATACAAGGGGAAAAGTCTCAAATATGATACATGGATAGTAAAAGGCATATCGCACCTACATCAACTGGAAAAAAAGAGACAATCCCTATTACATTCGCAGACCTGAAAACATCCCAACATTTGGAAGACTTAGACCTGTATAGATTCCTAAAAATAAAAGCAGCCTTATCAAAGTGAAAGCTAGCCAGCACCCAACCCTCGATCTTTCAATACGTAGCAAACATCAACAAAATAGGCCATCAAGTCTCACAAATTTACAAACTACTACGCCCAAAAACTACCACGCTTAACACCAAAACAATGGAATACTGGGATAAAAATATTCACCCCTCTAAAAGAACACGAGTGGAATACCCTGTGGGCCTCGGCCACCCGAAACAAGATAACCCCAGTCTTAGCGCACACAAAACATTCTGGACCCCAGACTGCTTATACACACTAGGTCTAAGGGAAAATCCCCTCTGCTAGAATTGCAACACAGGGAAGGGCGACCTAGCGCATCTCATCTTCCATTGCCCAATACTCAAGGTGTTCTGGGGAAGGGTATTTGATTTCATAGACAGTGTGTTTAAATGCAAACTTTGCCTCGCTCACCATGGCTTTTATTCGAACCGACCTCTCCTCCGGTGGAGAGAGAGAACTAATGGACCTTCTCCTGACAGCAGTCAAACAGGCGCTAACGAACTGGAAGATCACCACCAAAACCAGTTACAAAGGCTGGCTCAACTGGGTTATCCATCTCAGAGGAGCAAACTGCTTGGCGCTGCAATACTCTCCCTGGGAAGTGTCATCAAGGGGTCTGTGGGACTTAGGATTCTTGTATATACCTTTTATAAAACAAATTTTTAAAAAAGAAAGCCCTTGCTCATTTGAGCAAGGAACAGGGTTTGCTTCATTCTGCAATCTTCCTATTTTTGCGGGTACACTCTGGCCTGGCCTTATATTAACAACCTGTATCGGTAACTCCACAGTCCTAACACAATACAGTAGCTTCTGAGCTGTTCTCCCTTTAACCAAAACGTGTACTGTACATGCCTCGGATGGTTCCCAATGATCAGAAACAAGTGGCGTTGTGATGATTTTCAAGCTGGCTCGAGAATTGTACTCATTATGAAATGTGTTATAAAATGCCAGCCAATGTCTTGCCCTTGGCACTCCTGTACTTTATGTCTGTTTTGAAGATTGTCGATAATGAGGCACTTGTTTCATTTTTACTGGAAATGGTGGCGGCTTTCCTGATGGCCGTCCTAGTTCTTCTTGTTTGTAACATCTCAGGTTTCTCTTTCTCCATTTGTTTTGAAATGTCATCCTATTAAATGTAGGCTTGTTCATAGGTGTCTCTCCTCTGGCCTTTTAAATATGTAACTTGAGCATTTTGCACCCCTCTCATGCCTGTGCCCTGACTTCATGTACATTGAAGACACTGAGGGCCTGTTTTAGCGTTTGGCAGTTAGGGTATTCCATCGTAAATCCGACACCCAATCTGCCAAACCCTAGTTCCGACGCCTCATTTAGGGGCAGGCGAACCTCAGATTTTCCATAGATGGAGCCCTTGTTGGCCTATTCATAGGGCTATCAGATGAAGGATATTACACTGACCTGTCTATTTAGGGTGCATGGCATAATGTACTTTTTTTTTTACTGTTTGTCACCAGGGAATACCTGGGGGTGAGGGGCAGAAAAAATAATAACCCTTATATCGTGGAAGAAAATCCCCACAAAGTCATTTGTTTTGTTTTTCAGAAACAAAATGCTGAGTTGGGCGTTTGGTCAATGACTGTCGAAACTGATGGGCGCCGTCCACTAAAGTTTCCACCCTGAAACGAACTGATGTGACAGCGGATCCTTTCAGTGTACAGTGAGGACGGCTAGGCTGGTAGTCATTCCTAAATATGTCCGACGGTTGTCGTCAGGGTGGCAGAGGTAATGTCCTCTGAAACCCTGATGGCCCGCGTATCAACCATCAAACCACAAATCAGGTCCTTCGCTTCTTTTGATTCTTCATTGAGAACGAGGTGTCATTGCAACATTATTCCAGCACTATAGAACCATGCAGGGCTGGCTGGGACAACACTGCACAGGCTCAAAGAAAATACAACAGATGATGTTCTTGGGTAGAGAGGGCTGACTCCAGGGCTATACCATCTGGATACTTGGGTAGTGTGTATAATTGTACATTTCTTGTAAAGCATAAGGTAAGCACTGTGTCTTCCACCTTACAATCCTCTAACTTTTCAACCTATGTCTGATACCGGAGGTTTGTAGAAGGTACACACACTGGTCCAGACTGGATTACAACAGGTGGCGGCACTCCGGTTGACTGTGGTTACTGGAGGCCCTTACACATCGAGCACCCACACTTGGGTTTGACCAGGCAACACTTCACAATACAGGCTGCACTACAATGAACGCATTCCAGGAGACATGTAATTCTGCTCTGGCCTGGGGCATCATACCACACAGGGGCTACACCTTGGTATGGATATACATATTACACAACAGGACTTCAGTGATGAGCTCAATTGTAATGCACAGGACTTTTTTAGAGTGGGACTTTACTCTGCAGCACCTGGATCCAGCTTTAAATCTTACTCTACGATCCTTTTTGTCCACGATCAGTTCCGAAAAATTACTACGGGAGCATACAATACTTTTACTGCTTTTAATATTTGTTGTAATACATGAGAGCCGGAAAGCCCGTTTAAAAACCCCGTCTCTAATTTATTTATCACAAGCAACTTGTATAATATACCTACTCGACTGTAATACGTTATTACAGCTGAATTCTGAAGTCACAATGTCTGCTGTCAGCAACAGCAACCAGGATGAAAGGCAGGTTACCGAATGCAAAGCTCTTTGCATTGCTTACAATGCTCTGCATGGAGGTGGGGCAGATTACTTTAGGTATAGTTTTAAAAAATATGAGCCATCCAGATATCTGCGCTCCTTCGGGGCAAACAATCTTACTATTTATTTCCAGGATCAAAAGGACCAACTGGGGAGGGAGAAACTTTGTGCTTTGCTCTACCAGACTCTGGAATGAACTGCCCCCCAATATCAAAGCCATGCCAAGCTTATTAGCATTCAGAAAGACACTTGAAAAAAAAATCTTTTTTTTAATTGGTTCCCGAATCCTAGCCTACTTTTGCTGAGCAAGCGCCAAGACACATCCAGGTATTCTTGCGCTCAAAAAGTTTCCTTAACATTTATAGCCACAGTTGAAGCAAGAAAAATGGGAACTGGCTTTTCCTTCTTCAGATATCTTCTTCTAACAGGAAAAAGTGATCAGCAGAAAGGAGATATTTATAGCAACATGTTTTTGCATTGTATAGGTCATTGGAGGAAAGATTTTTCTACACAATCTGAGCCAGCGCATTTTGTAATCTGAATTACATTAAACTGACTTTAATATATTTTTTGAAAAACTGCTTTTTGGTACATTTAATTTTACAGTAGATTGTCTACTTTTATTTTCTTGTCTGAAATGAGCTTGAAACGGCAAAACACCAATGATTTAAACAGTTTTGTGGGAACAGTGATGGTTTGACCATGTATTATAAGGATCGAACTACCTGCTGCTGTACAATATAAGGATATTGCAAGTCACCTCAGAGTTACATGACCTTATAAAGGAACTTGGCCAATGGCCAAGTGGAACTACTGTGTGACTTGCAATACCCTCCTCTGAGAGGAACCGGTTTTAGGTTTCTTTCATTGCTTTAGAACTCATTTTCAGGCTTCCCAACAATCTTCCAGACACCGACCCAAAATTTCAACCAACGAATATGATTATAAAACAAAACATCCATGAGCGTATTCCTCACAACACAAAACAACAGGTTTAGATGTAGACAGCAAAGCAAGTAGAAGAATATATTGCAGAAAATTCTAAGGAACCTGTGCAGCCCAAAATCTAAAAAACCAATTTGCAATTTGGCAAAGACAGAGGGGAAACAGTACCAAGCATCACATCATAGCAAAGACTAAAGGCTCTGCCTGGGCATGGCTGCATTACCAACCTTGCAAACTGAAGTTATCAGGGTCCTGCAGATTATCAAACAGGGGCGAATAGTCCCCAAAGAACTCGGAATAAGCCCCACCTTCATCGCCACGTACGGAGCCCAGCGAGGATGAGGAGCACGGTGAGGCCTGCACCAGCGGCGAACCATAGATTCGGTTACCCGTCTGCGACTTCTCCAAAGCAACTGCAGCCTCTTCTTGAAGAGTTGCCCCATTGGCATCAGGCTTGGGACAGATCTGGGGAGCAAGATGGAAAGCATCCTTTTTGGACTCTTTAATATCTGCAATACAAACAGCAGGGGTTTATTCTTTAGATCAGCTTGATAAGTGTCATTTTCATTCACATCGGTAGCCAACAGTAGAAAGAATATATTTCAAAGCTTTTGTCCTGCTTTGACTTATTTAAGGTCAATTTTAGATTACTCAATTGTTATTTCATTTCCTACACTAGGCCGGTGTGAACTTTCAGATTTTGGGGAAATCGGGGACAGGTACACAACGTTTTCAGTGTTTGGAGGACAAAGCTGGTCAAATATCATTTTTTTCAAATCCTTTTTCATAAGCGAAGGAGTTTTCAAGAGGGAAGTGCATGCTGTTTTTCCCCAAATTGTCTGCACAGGCGAGCAGCCCTTGCAGGATAGAAGAGTTCTCCCTACTGATGCACCTTTCCGAGATCTGGGACTATGGAGTATGAAGCCTGGGGCAAGGCTTCCCTCTTAATACACATAATATACATTCTACAAACATAATGGACAGACCATTATCTATATGACGGGTGATCCTCTCACTCTAGACAATAAAATTATCCTGAATTTAGGAAGGGCCACCTACAATTAGCAGAAGACTGGACAGGAGTCGGACCACTGTGGAACCTGCGCATGTTCACATGTTGCAGATGTTACTATGTGACAACATGCACACAAAAAAAAACACTGCTTCTACTACCTGCAAGTGTCAAAACTAAAAGAAGCAAAATAGATCTATTCTCTTTGAGAAAGAAAAATGATAGATTGTAATGCGCTTAATTGATGCACAGTTGTGCCCCATTTTCACCTGGTTGTTATATTTGTAACAGGTCTGCATTTTGTGGCACTCGTTTTGTGAATTCCATCACAGTTGTAGACTTCGCTCAGCTTTTTCTTTTTTTTTTACCCTCTTTAAACAAACAAGAGGTATTAAAAGATTAGCATGCACCTCAACACATTACGTAGTTATATATTTAACTTTTGTGACTAAATATCGTGAAAAACACCACCAGTGCATATATCCCAAAATCACTACGCTTTTAAAAGAAGAGTCTAACTAGAGACAAACAGTGAATAATCTGCTCCCACCTGTGTAGCTTAAATTAGAGGTCACCTGTCTTGTGGGAGTGCTTAAGAGGTATTTCTGGGGGGTTGAGAGGTGCAGAACTATCCTTTTATGAAAATTGTGTCTTAGGAAGATTTGGAAAATTAGGATCTTCCAAATTTGTAACGTGCTGATTGGCACATTTGCAGCGAAGTGCTTTTCATAGTACCTTATTGAGTACCTTCACTCGACAAGGTATTCAATACTTAATACATCCTGAATCCCCAAGATCTGATAGAACGTCTAACATGTCGACCTCCTTCCAAGCCAATCGGTGTTTACAAAAAATATTTTTCTGACAATGTCCTTTTGAAATTTCCAAAATCATTATCCAAACTTAACTGTAATTTATTGTTCACATCTCAACGATGCACAGTGGCCTGAAGCTGCTTTCAGTGTGGCTGATATTCATAACATCAAAAGGAGGCACAGATGAATCAATAAAATAAGTTTAAAGGTGTTGCTTTCACAAGAACATCTCGTTTCTTTCTAGTTGGATCTCCTCTTCAGCAAGGGGTTATTTTAATTTGGTCCACAAGCTGTGCGAATGGTTATCTACCACTAGATACACACTGGACAAAAGCCCTAACTTTTAGTAAGGCCGGGGATAGCCATCCACTAAAACACCTATTTCTGTCCACTATCTCCATAACTTTGGCTGGCTCCATAGGTAGGGCTTGTGCTGGCAGAACATAGATGGGACTCTGCCACAAGATGTTCACCAACATGGGCCAAACCCAAGCCCTCAAAACAAGGGATGTCCTTACCTCCGCTTTGCAAACACTGGAGAGTCCATGACCCATTTCAGGATAGTTTAGACAGAGCATTTATCTATCAAGACAGGGAGCCGTCTCAGCGTGATGTGAACCGCATCTCAGCGTGATTCTTACCTGCATCACTGTTTTCCAGGGATTGATCCTCTTCTGAGACTTTAAGGAATACCTCCTCCAGCGTCGTGTCCATCAGCCCAAAGCTGGTGAGATGCAAGTCAGGCAGGTTCTGCTCCAGGTGCTGTGAGGGAAGCAAAGGGAAAAAAATGTGAATGGAAGAGAACAGGTGGGCAATGATGAAGGCACGAATTAGAATAAGAGGAAAAGGTCCTGGAATTCTATCTCGTAGAGGCGGCTGGGAAGATTTCATTGTGTCTGGCAAAGTCTGCTCTACTGAAAAGGAACTGAAGCATTTGTAAAGCACAAAGACAACATTTTTGGGGTAATAGTTATGCTCTATAAATAATAAAGCTAAGAGACTGACACATCCCACAGGGCACACATGTTATGTTATGTGATTTTGCTTTTATAAGGCGCGTACAGCTACCCAAGGGCTTCCCAGCACCGCCTGAATATACACAAAAGGTGTAAGTAGGACCTATTGATTGAATAGCCAGGTTTTTAAAGATCTACGAAAGTGAACAAGACTAGTCTCATTCCTCAGTACTAGAGGAAGAGAATTCCAGAAGGTTGGGCCCAAGTATGAAAAAGAGCGACCGCCCATCCTGGTGAGTCTATACCTCGGGACCGAAAAATTTGCTCTATTTGCTGACCGGAGAGAGCGAGAAGGGATGTAAAGTTTGGCAATGGAATTCAAATATTCAGGGGCCTTGCCTATTTTTATCTTAAACATATACGTTAGAGTTTTAAATTTAATGCGGTTTTCCACTTTCAACCAGTGGAGTTCACGCAGGGAACTTGAGACCGAAGTTGTTTTCGGCATCCGGCAAAGCAAGTGAGCCGTAGCATTTTGCACAACTTGCAATTTGCGAATAACATCCTTATTAGCTCCTCAAAAAAGGATGTTTCCGTAATCCAGGCAGGAGGTGACCAAGTCTTGGATTACAGTTCTTTTTGTGGAATCAGACAGCATCCACAAGATTTTCATCAGCCATTTAAGGATGAAAAAGCAAGTAGCAGCCACCTTAGTTGCCTGGGGTCTCATCGAGAGAGGGTCATCGATGATAAAACCCAGGTTGCGAGCTTGATTGGTAGGCTGGGAGAGGGCACCCAATTCAAGGGGCCAATGTTGAGGGCCCCAAAGCTCTTTGTTCTTCCCTAAAACTAATACCTCGGTCTTCTCCCCGTTGAGCTTAAGTGAATTTACTTGCATCCAATGTGCAATTTTGCAAAGCCCAACTTGGAGAGACGAGGGCTTCGAAGATTCTTTGGCAGAAAGGGAAAAAACTATTTGGGCATCATCAGCGTAGGAAAAGATCGACAGTCCTACCTGCTCAGCAATGTGGGCTAGGGGTTTAACATAAATGTTAAATAATAAAGGGCTAAGAATCGAATCCTGTGGGACTCCATAGGGAGAGGCATAGGTCTTGGAGGCTGCCTCTGTAGAGAAAACCTGAAACGTACGGTCCAGCAAAAAATTAGCCAACCATTTCAGGGCCTGTCCAGTAATGCCAATAGATTGTAAAGTCTGCAGAAGCACAGAATGGGATACCGTATCAAATGCGGCGCTCAGATCTAACAATATGAGCGCCACAGTGTCACCAGCATCCATACGCCCACTTATCATTTCACTTACTCCCAAAAGTGTAGTTTCTGTGGAATATCCTTCCCTGAAACCTGATTGTGACCTTGTTAGTTTCCAAATGATGGGTCAGTTGTAAATGTACGTGTTTTTCCAAGATTTTGGAAAACACAGGTAGCAAGGAAATTGGGCGGAAGTTGGACATCTGGTCTGGATCGGCATTAGCCTTCTTTAGCAATGGACGAACCATCACGTTTCCACTCAAGAGGAATCAGGGCTTCTCTCAAGGGAGGCAATAAGTAACTCCCAAATCAGCTGTAAGGTAGACGGCTACATTTTTTGCAATATAGAAACAGGGAACAGGTCCCGAGGAGAACCTGATTCAATGCTTTTTAAAATATGACAGAAGAAGGTGGTCTCAAACATTCAAACTAAGTCCATCTGGGACCTCTGACTGAGATCCACTATTAGATAAGCCAGGGATGGCCCTACTTTGCTGCAAAGTGGGGATCTTAGCAACATTTAATGTAGAGTAGATCTGCTCTACTTTATTAGGAAAGAACTTTGCGATATCGCATTTAGGCTCAGAAAGGATTGGAGGAGGAGCTTGATTGACTGCACCTGAGAGTTCTGTGATCATTTTAAATAGAACTTAAGGGCAGTTTTTAGCATTACAAATAGTAGAGCTTACATAGTCAGCCCGAGCAGTGTTACAAAGAGAATGATACGTTTTAATTGACTGTTCATAGATTTGTTTAAGTTCAGAAGCATAATTCTTCCTCCAGCGTCTTTCCAACGCTTTACACTTGCTCTTTTTTTTTATACACTTAGGGAAAACCAAGGAGCTGGGGGACGATGTTCCTTTATTTTCTGTAAAGAGGAAGGAAGACAAGTGTCAACCGAGTTCGAGATTCAATTCATAATAGTATTTAGATTTATCATGGAAACCTGGTTGATAAAAGGCATAGTTTCAATTAGAGATTTATTTAAAAATTCCATGCCTAGTTTACCCCAGTTTCTTGAATTTATCCTACTTCCTAGGTTGGGTACAGTTAAGTTGGTCAGCTCCTAAACTCCACAAGAAAGTGATCAGACCAGGTCACAGGAAGAGCCGGAGAGCAGCGTATGTTGGGAATATTAGAAAAAATTGGATCTAATAGATGGCCAGCCTCATGAGTAGGACCTATATTAGAGAGCATGATGTTCATGGCCACCAAGTCGGATATCAAAGTAGTACTAATAGGTCAAGTAGAATCGTCAAAGTGAAGATTCCAGTCGCCTAAGATGGTGAAGTTAGCTGCACTAAGCAGGTAGGGAGCAACCAAGTTAGGAAATGCAGAAGGCCAGCAGGGCCAGGGGGACGATAGAGTAATATTCCTGAAAAGGAAAACTGAGGGGTTAAGGTGAGTTGAAATAACATAACCTTACTGCCATTCCAAATTAATTGATTGATTTTACACTTACACTGATTATCAAAAATAATGGCCAACCCGCCACCTGTTTTTCCTACACGATCTTGCCTTACTATCGTGTACCCGGCTGGTAGTGCTGCCGCTACATCAGGGCCTTAACTTCCATGGAGCCAGGTTTCAGTTACGAAAATTGTATCCGGGTGTACACTAATTAGGAGATCAAATATATCTGCTCTATTTTTTGGGAATGAGCGACAGTTCATGCTGAAGAATCTATATTCTCTATTCATACTTTTTACTTCTGCCCCATGGACATACGTGGGGTTACTAAACTCTGTGTGTCTCCTTTGAGATTGCGGGGTCAACATAAAGGCACATTTGTCACAGCTCCTGGACATAATTTCAGTGGAAGAGGGGTGCATCTGTATGCAGTCCATATGAGGAATGGTGCACATATTTTTCAATTGTTTGGAGGAATATGTACAGGGGCCTGATGGTATAGAATCAGGGATTCTGGCCCCTGGGCCCGTACGGGCTTGCCTTTGGCACGCCTTCAGCACGCCATTGGCATGCCCGCTGCGCGTCCGTCCCGTGTCTGTCCCATGTCCATTAAATAGCTTAATGGGCGTGCGGTGTGCAGGAAAGAGATAGTTTCGCAACTAGAGCACTAACCACCCAAAACGTGTGGCTACCCGCAGAGGCAGTCACGTAAACTGGAAGTTTTATTTGTTAACAAAGGAGTAGAACACACTCCATTAGCAACTAAAAAAGAAAAAATGTCAGTTCCCCCAAGCTGGAGCCTTTTTTTTTTTTTTTAAAAGGAGTATAACACACTCCGTGCACAACTAACAAGTGTCAATTCCCCCAATTATTTCCATAATATGGTGCAGCATCAAATGTTCTAAAATTAAAACAATTTAAAGAAATCTCAGCTAACACAGATTATTAAAACCGATTCAATGACCAACAGACCTTTCAGGCGCTGTGCGTCCGTCCCGTGTCCATTAAATAGCTTAATGGGCGTGCGGCGTGCAGGAAAGCGATTGTTTAGCAACTAGAGCGCTAACAACCCAAAACACGTGGATACCCGAAGAGGCAGTCACGTAAACTGGAAGTTTTATTTGTTAACAAAGGAGTATAACACACTCCATTTTTACACTTTATAAAGTTACAGTATAAAAATATGGTATTTCACTCTAGCTTGCCCAATAGCTCAGAAAGATCAGCCTGTTGCCACTCGCATGAAATAAATGACAAAAGGAAAGTCTGAAGGAAAATAAAATTTCTTTGAAGTTTATGAAGATCGCTTTTAAAACCCTGGGTCAACTGAGGTTGTAGCTTATTAGGTCGAATGCACAATAAACCGTACTAATTTAAGGTGGGTGCTCAAGATAGACATTTAGAAGGAGTTCCTTTCTTTTGCTACAAGTTAATCTCTCCTTTTCTTGGAAGTTCAGATTTCTTCAGCCCCACACAATACCTCGCCACCAACCAGCACCCACAGAATTGCCAGTGTGCTTAAAGATACTACATTGAATGCTCACCGCCAATCACCTCCATGACGGACTTATTGTTCCCTTCCTTGAGGAATATGGAACTCTCCTGCAAATAGGGGCCTGGAAGGCTGTCTTTAGGGAATTTATGTCCAGATTTAGAGTTTGGCTGATATGGAAAATCTGCAAAAAAGCAGAGGATGTCCAGGGCATTCAATTTAGAGTGCACAGACACCACCACAATGTAACTAAGAGGTACAAGACATCTGTGATTTGTTTGGAGGCTTTCCCATATCTGCCAAGCTCTAAATAGACCTCTTGAAATTCTCCTGTATACGACACAAAATGTAAGTTTCATCCAATTATTATAGTCTTCTCCAAATCAAATTAACTGCGACCCAGAGTGTGTCTGCGTATGTCACACTTCTAGAAGGACTTAGGTATGTAATATTCACTGTACTTTAAACCAATAGGACAGGAGACTGCAACCAGGAAACCTAAATAACGATTAAAGACAAACTGGATAGTTCAATACATCCGATTTTCAGGAGCTAACCACGATTATCATCAATTTGCCAATACGTTGTGCCCCCCAAATTCTGAGTGAACAATTCTAGTCAGCCGACGGTGCCATTACGGAGCAGTATAACCAAACTATGAAACAGACCTGTTTACTCTACCTGAAGAGCTTACTACACACTGGACCTTACCATAGATATGCGTGACTGGAAAAGAAAAATGAAATGTGTACTTTAAAGCAGTGAGCTTTTAAATGATGAAAATAAAGAGGAGAACTTTTCAAATCCTCAGCTTGAAAGCGTATCCATTGTGATTTTGTGCTGCGTGGTGTTTTCAGTTAGAGTGAACCCTTCTGCCAGCTCATGTCAAACTAAAATGTGATTACTTTGGACTGAAATTTCTTATAGAATGATTTTCATCCAGTTGCAAGTCTGAAGTTGGCATACCCTGAAAAGCGAGGGGATAGAAGCGACAAAAACAGACATTCTTTCTAAGAAAAGACATTCACTAGTCGTATGTGGAAAACCATGTCTCAGTTTTGATTTTGGATTCATACGTTTCTCCAGGTTGTGGCTACTTCAATATACCAAAAACCATATTTGTGTCAATCTGTAGTTCAAGGCATGGATTTTCCAACCCATTGTACAATGCTGCAGCTAGATGGTGACCATACAGCGGCTCAAAGTGCAGAGATGGCCTGACCTGACAGCATCTGACTCCACAAGCAGCTCCAAGCAGCTGCAGAAGATACTTTCTACTGTTGATCAATCCTTTAGACATCTGGAGACAGACCCTGTAAAAGCATCATTTCTCAGGTCTTACCTGGAACAGCCTCTCGAAGCAGCCTTTCTTCACAGCCTCGCTGGGCAGGATGTAGGAAAGCTCTGTGTTCGTGTCAGAGATGAGAAGGCAGGAGGTCACAAAGTTTTTGATGAACTGGGAGACGCGTAACTCCGAACAGGAAGAGGGGCTGTTTGTCTGGCCTGAATCTACAATAAGAAAGAACATGCGGTAAACCAAAGGCACGCCAGACACTTGTATTCATACTGAAGCAGGGGTCACAACACACACGGATTGCATTTCAGAAAGTAGCAAATATATCACAAGAACATGAAAACCACTGTGGTAAGGGAACACTGAGGTTCACACCCAATGACAATCTCCACTTTGTATCGTTCTACTCTTACCCTTGCACCGTAAGTGATCAGGACCACACACAAAAATAAGCAAACCCTATACTAGTCAGCAGTTTGTAAAAGTGAACAAATTTATACCTGGACCCAAGCCAAAACAACAGGCATAGGTGAAAGCAAAGACTTCAGTTGTGGCCAATTACCTGCTACATGCCACTGACTATCAGCCTGAGGTGATCCCTAAAATCACAGCAACATCTGTCAAGTAAAGTCTGGGGCAAGTTTTTTAGTAATGTATTTCAGAACTGCCAGAAACAGTCTTGATTCATAGCAAAGTTCCCAAGAACTACAAATAATTCTTCGCGGAAAAAAGAAGGACAACATCAGCATGCATACCGACCACACAATGAAGTGGCAACATTCACTGGCAAGCAGAATTGAGCCATAATTTACTCACTAGAATGATGTATTGAGTTGGAGGTGGGCATGGGAATTCATCTTTTAGTTGCCAACTTTATTCTTTCATCTGTAAACTATGGAACCACTTGATTTGCATTAACTTGGTTTCTTACATTGGTCATTTGCTTTTGGGGGCTGCAGTCTGCATGCATTAATGCAAGTTGCATCCCTTTACAATTCCCAGTACTATTTTACCTGGGGTTTCTACAATTTCTGCTGGCCAAAAATTTGCTGATTAGAGCCTTGGTTGTTTTTCACTACTACTTTACAAAGAATTCCGTGGTTCCTTCTGGCACATTTTTAGGCTAGGCTGCATTTAGAGACTTTAAGGTCGTTTTCACTAGGTGATTGGCTGTGAAGGCAGCATTTGTATTTACGTCCTGAATCAGACAATGTCGCCTTACAAGTCCTTATCCGCGATACTGTTTTCCAATTGCAGATACCCCGGCTACATTCCCTGCCATTGCTGACTGAACCTAATGCAAATAACAGTCAGTTCTCTTGAGGACTCTTGGAGCTTAATGTCTTATGTGGATTTTAATCTTTTACAGTATTTGTGTTTCTGGTGCAAAGTTGCTAACCGTTCACTGTGTTTGAAGTGTTAGGTGCTGCACACGTTTTGTGCAGCTTTAAGTACATTTACATATGTGATTTTGGTTTGTTCTAGTAAATGCGTGTCTGTTTCACACTTGCTATACTCCCATGAGTAGCTTCACTTTGATTCCCTGTTGGACCAATCACCCATATTAGTAATACTAATAATACCTAGCGTTTTGGAATGAGACTGAAAATGCTGTTCTAGATATGTAGAGAGCAGTTGGAAAGCTGAATGCTATGTCTAAATCACAAGACTGGATGACATTGTTAGAATGTAGTGTAACTGCACGTGGTCCAGTTGATGCCTCCAGGAGGGAAAGAAAACAGGGCTTATGGGAGACAGGAAAGCGATAGTATTCCACTAGCAATGGGATGGCAGGATGATGGACTGCATGAGCAGGAGCTGGCTGCCAGCGTGCACATAGTGAGTCGGTGGTTGGCCATGTAGATAGATGCAAGAAGTTCACCTTGGCTTGAAAGTTCAGAGAGAGGGAGTCATCCAGGTGAAGACTGCTGTGTGCATCCATGTCCAGTGTGCACCAGACTCTAGTGCACACAGGAGGAGGCTCAGGATGGTTAGCCTCCCCACTGGATGGGAAAAGGCAGAGTTGGACAAGTGGGCACTAGGCTCAACCTCGGGTAAGTGCGCTGCGGGGGATCCTGATCCATCCCCCATCCACTTTGATTTATGTAGAGACCCTGAATTTGATGAAATAGGAATCCAGGAGTGCAGTAAGCTGGACAGCATGACCGGTGCTAATCTATGAAAGAGAGAGACCACAGTCTTGATGTCATAGACCAAGTTCCCACAAATTTCAAACTACCTTACAAAGTAAATCTGATCTATGCAATAACTTTTTGTCTCAGCTTTGGTAGCTTATCTCGAGCAGTAAGCATTTTCTCAGAGAAAGAGCACATGGTACATGTGTAAAAAGGAGCATAACAACAATTAAGTTGTGCGTGACCAAACTTATTTTAATTATTCTTTTCATCTCTTTACAAACTTGAGTTAGACTTTTCAGGTCAAAATTCATGAAGTAGAAATATAATATTATAATAAGTCAAGCAACACACAGTAACAATGGGTAAGCATAATGCAAAGAATGTTGGAAAATATAATAATTACTAAAAACAAATAGGAGACAAAACTTATCACATATTATTCTAGGATTAAACTGCAGCTTGAATCAAACCTGAACCATGCGGTCTCAGTCGTGATAACTGTGTTGAACTCACAGCGAGTCACTAAAAGACACAAAAATAACAGGATACAGCACTGGCACAAAGAAGTGGAAAGGCTTATTAGTGTTCAGCCACTTATTGAGAAACTGAAGAACCACTGTAGCTGTGGTGATGGTTTCTCAAATCTCTTCAAATGTGGTGAATTTCTGGCATGTCAATGTAGAATATGGGACTAACTACAGAGAGATGTTGGTTTGAGGCATAATTTAACACTTTTGCAAGCATCCCACACATTTCCCTTTTTTTCCAGTGTGATACCCCAATGTGACGGATATACCCAACTGTTGGTCCTGTGGCCACTGTGCTACAGGATTTAAGCTAATCCTAGTGTAGCTGCAACCAGATACTGGTTGCTTGTGTTCCTCTTCAGAGTGGATCTCCAGAGTGGATCTAGCCTGACATTTAAGGCTACACTTGTAATATTGGGCATGACCAGGTCTTATTTGCACATTGCTGGCTCCAGTCTGAAGTGACATAGCGGGCAGTAACAAGGAATGCTTGACAGTGGTTGAGACTTTTGCAAATCTTCCACCCATCCCCATTTGGGTTTCAAACTAAGCTGCCAGAATTTACCTGAAACTATGGAAAAGAGACTATGCTAAACCTAGTTCAAAGCACTAAACTGGCTTACAGTGGAGGAGATTATTAAATTCAGGTTCACTGCACTGTCCACAAAGCTTACTTTGACCAAAAGACAAAGTACCTTCAGAAATTGAATCCATCTATGACTCACACAGGACCCTGTGATCTTCAGGTGCCTATTTGATTTCCCAATGAGCCTTCATAGGACTGCAACCTATGCGGGAGATCCCTAGAGCCCAAGGATCAAGGTTTTTTAATGTCTTGGAGCTTAAGACAGAGATTAGAACCAACTGCATGAGCATCAGGATAAATTTAAATATACAACTTTTCTGGCTCACCTATAAATGAAGTCGTCCTGCAAAGGTGTGGCAAAGAAGAGTATAAAAATATTAGACTAGGCCTTTAGTAAGTCGTGGTTCAGGTGGTCGTTGTTCGTGAACAGTAGTGGTTAATGAGGTTGTGGTTCTGTTAAAGGTCTTGGTTAAGGATTCATTATTTAATTCACTTGTTGTTAAGGATTCGTTGTTCAGGCGGTTTCCCGCTCTGAAATACAGTCAGCTTACACGTATTGTTTTACAAAACTCCACAAATAAATAATTGAGTCACTACTGGCTCCTAGGATGATGTGGTAGCCATATGAAGTGAATTGCGCGTATGTCAGTGCGATGGCCCAGGATGGTAGAACGGTCTACTACCTTGGTAAAGATATGTTCTGTTATGATACTTAGCTTTACTTTGTCGAATCGGTTTACATTAGTTTTTTGGAAGGCACTATCTAGCTAGCTTGTGAAGAGGACTAATCCACTGAACATCCTATTGAATACATATGCCTGTGCCGACCAACTTAACTAATATTCACTAGGTATGTCGCAAATGACGACTGTCTCTGATTGGTGCAATCATGGGATGGTGGCCTACAAGGCTCAGCAGGCCACCATACCTATAATAGGTAGAAAAAAAATAAAACTGTTTTTAAAAAGCAGCCCGATTTCCTTAAAGGGAACTGGGCTGCTTTTGTAACAAAAATAAATCTTTTTTTTTTTTAAATGACCACTGCCTACTTCCCCAGATAGATGATTTTACCCCAATTCATAAAGGGTACAAGGTCCAAAGAGGACCCCTTCCCTTTTGCCATTGGTTACCACCCCATCTTGGGAGTTGGCAACATTTGAGATGTTTGCAATATCAATTTCCAATGTGTAAGATACACCAATAACATCCTCAGAATTTCATTGGGAATCCCATTTTGGCATTCATAAAAGTTTACAGACTCCTAAAATTGGATTTGTACACAAGAAAATTCAATGTGGCAATCATAGAGTGTTTGTGCCTGGAAAATAGGTTAGTACTTCTAGCCCTTACTTACCTCTGTGAATCCTCACACCGAGCACTCCATCATAATACGTGTCATCCCGCTGACCTTTGGAGGAGCAAAAGCTGCAGAGATGTTCACTTTTCCATATCAATTTTCAACATGTCTCCCTTGCTCTGTAGGGATTGTCTTTATAAGGTTCTGATTTAGTGTCCCTGGAGGTGGTCACTATGAGGTCTGGTCTTGCGGTCCTGGACAAACTGTGGTTCATGAGTAGTACTCATGGTGAGAAATGCTGTAGCAACTGCTGCCCCTGAGCAAACCATTAGTTATAATGGGGGGGGCCCTGTGACCCTCAGAACTTGGGTTCTAAGATAGTATATACAACAGTGGTTCTGTTGGGAAGAAAAATTACTTTGTTTGCCCTAAGGACAGATTAATCTCATATGACATTTGTAATATTATTTTGAAAGTACAAATATCTAATTAACAATTAAACTAACACACCATTTTTGGATTCAATCCTGTATATTCATTATTTCATAAACCATTAGTTGTATCAAAAACCGTGCTATACATTTATCGGTGGTTGTCCTAAATAAACTTTCACAAAAACATACAATGGACTTACATGGACTGGAGTGAATGAAGATGAAACAATAACATATAATACAATTTACACAAAACCATACATGTAGACAATTAAAAATCAGTCCAAAAAATCACAATGCATTGGTTACAACCTTATTTGAATTTTCTGATTGTGGTTGGAACTTAGTAAGGACTGATGGGTGACACTACGTCGACGTTTCGACCCTATATTACGGTGCTTCTTTTTTCACAACCAGCTCGGGTCTTCCTCAGGACTAAAAAGTACTGTTGGACAACCTGTATAGATGAGGTGCCTACGTCTGTTTCTAAGACGATGGTAGGAGGATCTGTCAGCAGACAATATTCACTCCTCAGAGGTCATTCTCCTCAAACAATTCTTATACAATGAATGCATTCGATTCATCCACCAGCCGGCGGAGAATCTGGAAGTCACTTGTTCAAGCGCCGCAATGCGATCACTATTGTGAGGTTAGAGGAACGTGTCTCTCCTTCGTACTTTGTATCGAGAATATTTGAGCAAACAGCATGGGGATTTGCAGTGAAATAACTACATTACTAGGCACTAGATTCTCCTGTTACTCCATGGTGAGATAGTTAGATGTTTTAAAAAGTTTGAGGCTCACCTGGTCTTCAGTATTGTTACAGGGAGCAAAACATCCTGAGCCAAAGAGGGCCACTACCCACCACTGACTGCTGGAGTACACTTTGGCTCCATCCACTAGCTTCATGCTTTGTGTTACATGCTCCAGTGGCATGGAACACAAAGCATGAAGCACATCGAGTGGGTTGACAGATCGTAAAGTCCACCGGGAGTACAATATTAGAAAGGAAGGCCAGATAAAAAATTCAACGTGGCCAGGCTTTTCTATGCCATGCTAAGGATGTCTGCCCCTATGAATCTGCAGCAGGATGCAGCCACGTGTTGTGAATTTGTTAGTACTGCTCTGTATTTTGTATCTATCCTTAGGAGATTCTGGGGATATACTGCTCTCACTACAACTGATGCAAGAAAAAGATCCTTAACTGTCTTTGTGGAGTTATCCAGAAAAGGTAAAACTATGGCACCAGATACCAGAAGCGGTGAAGTGTTTCAAGGAGACTACACTACTTATTGGGTTCTTCATGGGTCTGTCATTTAACACCATGATTGAATAGGTGTTTGAGCACTGCTGTGCCATAAAGTTACTCAAATGTTTGCAGACATTCTACAAACACTGCAGGGAAACTTCCTTTGATATTTAGATCTACATGTCCTAAGGTGTGTGTGTGTGTGTGTGTATATATATATATATATATATATATATATATATATATATATATATATATATATATATATAGTGAACAAGGCGGACTTGTCCGCCGAAACGCGTCTAGTCGTTTTTGGAATATTGGAAATATATATATATATATATATATATATATATATATATACACATATATATAAACACACATACACACATATATATATACACACATATATATATACACACATATATACACACACACACACACACACACACACACACACACACACACACACACACACACAGACACACACAGACACACACACAGACACACACACAGACACACACACACACCCGCACACACACACACACACACACCCCCCTCTTAATATTTTCTATATATACATATAAGTGGGAGGCAGTGAAGGGCTAAGGTGTATTTGAGGTCATAGGACTGTACGTTCTCCTCCCTCTGTGTAAGGCAAGCTTTGTCATCTTCCAGTCCTATTATGACTGAGGCCGAAGTATGAATGTCCAGGAAGCTTTATATAGTCAAATGTGCCTTTATCAGATGGTTGTAGTAAGGGAACTAAGAACAGGTACAGAGATACTGATTTATATATTCAAAGAGTCCAAAGAAAAACCTTAAATATACAGCTCCCCTTGTGTTGCTACGAGGCTTCAGCATTGGCATAACACAGCTGCTTGCAAGCAGAGACGAGCCCCCCACCTCGAACAGATCACCGCCACACTTTAAGATCAGCACTGACTTTCTGTGGTCTTCTGAAGAAGATTCGAAATGGTGGTTAGTGTGACGATTGCTTTATGGCTGATATGATGATTGATTGGTCAAAAAGAGGAAATATCAGATATTTATAATCTGTCCACCCATCCAGCCCTAGTTTCTAAATTTTACTTTAGATGTTCAAGCATTGTGAAACATAGTTCCTGGTTTGGTTAACACTCCTCCAGCATTAAGGTCTCTTCTGAGTCTTGAGGTGCTCTAAAGCAAAGAAACAGCTTCCTGTACAAGTCCAATAACCAAAAACTTATTTTATCATCCTGTTTATAGTTTAAAAAGTGATTAATGTTTTAATGTCAAGGGTGTCGCTAGCCCACTTGCGACTAAATAAAACAAATTAAATAAAATACTGCTCGATCAAGCAGGAAAAGCCACTCTCACGTGCCAAAGGATGTTGCATTGTGCTTGAATGTCAAAAGTAGTCAGAGCTTTGTAACTTATCATTGAGCAGTCATCCAAAATCAAGACCTTGGGTACTGAAGCTCTTAGCTTTGTTGTTTGCAACCTTTATGTAATGCCATTTTAGTGGGGCTGGGGTGGCATTTAAAATGTGTAATCCTTGAATTTGGGAGTAACTTGAAGTGGTATTTAGGTCAGTTATGGTGAATTAATACTATTAATAAAAATAATAATAACAATGTGTTTTTAATAGAGTGATTCACACTGGGCATGGGAATCTAAATCTGTGTCAACACCCACAGATTGCTTTTCCAATCTTTAAAACAATTCCAGGTTGAACCATGAAGTGGTAGAACTAGTGGTGATATTCACACTCGGGAAACGGCTTTTACAACGAAGCCGTTTCCACGAAATCTTTAACCACGCATGCAGTACAACGCATGCGTGGTTACAACTAATGCCTTTACCACGCATGCCTTTACTACGATGTTTGTAATAAAGGCATATGTGGTAAAAGTAAAAAAAAAAAAGAGGGGGCTTGGGGGGGGGGGGGGTCTCCCCCCCCAAATAAAACAACTCACCATAAGTCACGTCGGCATCAGAGTCGATTAAGAGAAATCGGTAAAAAAATGCCGTTTTGTTTTAACGACGTATGACGTCACTACGCAAATAGTCGGTGAAAGGTTTATGCGTGCTAAACGAATTCCGTTGTAACGCATGCGTGGTAAAGGCATGCGTTGCAACGGAATTCGTTGTATCATCATATATTCTTCACACTCACGACAGATTCTTTCTGCATAAATTCCTGCACTCAGCCTAGCAACTATCTAGAAAATAGAAATGCACGTGCTCTCTGCTTGGCGATGGTACAAAGAGTAGATAGAGATACACAAGAGCAGCCTTCCAGGAAATTATCTAAACACTAAATACAAAGCTGTGCCTTTCCAGGAAATTGTCCTAGCAGTAAATAAGCCTCTGCACACTGCCTGACAAGGGTCTGCATCACATGCCTGCACTCTAGAACAGTTAATGTATACATGTACGGTTCCCCAATGTCCGTATAACAAATGCAAACATGCTCACACTGTCTAATGTTAAGCTGGAGAGAGAATATACATCTTGTCCCTGTCAAAAAAGCAGTCTGGGCACCAGCAACCGACATTTTCTGCATCGGAATGAATGATCAAGTGTCTTCTGGTTGTTAGGCTAGATACACCTATTTTCTGTATGGTATCAATCAACGTTGGCGGGGTGCATCCTCCCCGCCAATGGTCAAGTCAGTAGAGACATACCTGAAACCTGCCTGGTGTCCGACTGCTTCTTGACGAGTGTAAGCTTGTAGCCATCCCCATATGTGCTCTTCAGGAACAGGGGTGAGCCGCAGCACATCAGCTTTCCATGCGAGATGATGGCAATCCGGTCTCCCAGCAGGTCCGCCTCGTCCATGTGGTGAGTGGAGAGCAGGATGGTACGCCCTGTGGAGGGGATTTAAACAGTAATCTGGAATGTCATGGTCTTTCGGAGGCTTTGATAACACACCAAGTTCTCATATATAAATGATATCCCTCAGGTGGACCCACTGAAAAAAACTCATTGGATTCCCATACGCATGGAGGGAGGCATTAATAGTAGCTGCAGTAACAACCAACATACACAGGCATGGACAAACATTTACACAATGACGGTACTCCTGCAGAGACTAAATCACCAGCTTGGGGGAAACTGGGCGCCACAGGAGTTGCTGCACCACTATGTGGTGGCACCAGCCAGAGAATGCCAAACTCTCTATTAATGTTTAATAATTATCAGTATTTCCCTGTTTCTACTGAAAAATTCCTCAGTCAGTGTGCTGGCACGCTAAGGGAGTGTAGTGATGTGGAAAAATCCTACCAACAATTCGATACCCCTAAACGTTGCTTCAGCAGAAAAATGAGTCCATGTGCTGGCCTATTAAAAGTGTGCACTATAGAGGAAGCCGCTTCAGTATTATTGCATGTGCATTTCTAACCAAATTGGAATAAGGGACATTTTTTGAAAGGACAGTCCAGTTCTTCCTCCCAGAACACTAAAAACCTAAACGTATGCTGTACTACTCCTATACAGGAATAATATTTTGAAATATGGAATGGAGAGTAATGAATTCTCGATTAAAAGACTCTTTAAAAAGGATGCACTCTTTCCGCCTGCTTTAACACAGGGGGCATTCTTTGCCACCAAACAAGTTGCTTGGTGGGTTCATCCAAAGCACCTAGATGAATATTTACATTTATATGCATATATTTTTAACAAACTTCGATGTTTATTTCCTATACTGGTCTCCTAGGTGTTAAAAGGAATCCAGTGATTATACCATAGGGATTTAATAGTGCTGTAGTTCAGTACTACAAGATTAAAAGCTGTTGTGATGTAAATACACAGACTTATGGAAGTAACCTCATCTCTCCTCGGCATGTTTTTGCTGCAGCTTTCCTAGCCTAATGGTCGGTCAAAGGACTCACCAGAACATTTTTGGGTGCCTTACACTATCCTGTGATAGGTAAATTGGGAGAAGAGTACAGTTTAACTGCATAAATAAGGCCCCTTCTTTGAATCATCTCCTACTTCTTGGAATATGTAATTTCCTGGAGTCTGGGGGTGGATGGGTAGGCAATATTGCTCTTGAAGGAGTTGGAACTATTGCTTGGTACCCTTCCTGACCTTTGAGTAAGGAGAGTTCATGGTCATCCAAACACTGTGGAGGGAGGCGTGGGTCAAGAGTGCTTCTCTGAAGAGCCGTATCTTGGGGGCTTTATGGAGCTCGTCGAGGAGTATGCTAGGGTGGCTGTTATAGGTGAATAAAGTTAATTCAGAAGAGTGGGGAGTTTTTAAGTGTCTGGTTGTTAGATCATAAGATGGCTTTGGAGCTCAGATGGGTAATTGCGTGTTTGTCTTGATGTGCTGGTGGCTTCTCCACGGATGGCTTTGCAAGTGCGGTAAGATGAAGGTGGCTCGATGATTGGATGGTGAGGCCAAGCTTGTGTTGTAAATATGAGGTAATGTGGCTTATCACTTAGTTTGAGCGACGACCTACAATGATTTTAATTTGTTTTGGAGGCAGGAATTTGTTTTTAAGTTGGCGCTGCTAGATGCATTCTGCAATGGTCTAGGTTTCCTGTGAATACTACATGTGTCAATGTGGTCAGACACTTTCTGGACTGGAATGGCTGAAGTGCATGTTGTAGTAGTTGGATTTTAGAATATTGCTTTAACTGTGCTCTTATGGGAAACAGGCTGAAGCAGAATTCTCCTTCGAGGGATAGTGTACAATTCTTTGCAGTGGGTTGGTCTTCGGAATCAAGTGATAGGTCTACTGCCTTGCTTTAGGGATGATCTTTAGTGACTTTGCAGAGCAGTGTTTTGTGGTCCATTCAATTTCTTCTCAGGATGTCTCTTCGGACATGTTCATGTAACCATAAACCCTTGAGCAAGCTCTAGTGGCTCCAGTCTTTCTCTTTTAGCCCTCATAAAAGTACTGCCCTGAAAGATTTCCCTCCATAACATTATTTTCACCCCTCCTATCAACATATTTCTTATATACCTTCTTCCAGAGCAGTCACTCATACTCAACCCTGCGGCTAGTACTATTGATACAAGAAGGCAATTGTGAGCAATGGCATGGGATGCCTCAAGCAAAGAGGCTTAATATTTTTGCTATAAGCAATTTGGGAAAATGTTGCTCAAAATATAGATTCGCCTATGGCACCAATAATCCCTGCACTTGCCCAGGCTTGTCCCCACTCCTCTTATAACATAAATTGCTGCATCCAATAATTCTTGTTATACCAGGCCCCTTCTGCATTTTAGGCTCAGAGAGAGTCTCTACTAATATCAAGTCAACAGCAGTACAAGTTGAGGATGCCAGTCTCCTTTGCTGTGCCCGACCAAACTGTTTGTTCTGGACATCTCACCTTGTTTGTATTTCAGGATAAGGTCCCAGATGGCTCTTCGTGCATAAGGATCAACACCAGCAGTTGGCTCATCAAGAATAACGGCCCGAGATCCCCCTACAAAGGCGATGGCGACAGATAGCTTCCTCTTCATCCCACCTGAAAGTGTCTGCACCAAAGAGTGCCGTTTGTTGGACAATCCTAGATCTTCAATCATTCTGCGAAAGATCAAACAAGGAAAATGCAAAACAAAATGTGAACAGGAGAAAGAGCATACAAACAATAGATAGCGGCACACAGATTGGAAGGCGGAGAGAAAAATGAAACTCAAAAAGTGAGCATGGATATGAAACAGGAGAGTGAGAATCATCTATTTTAGCATTTAATTTAATTCCTTGCATGAAGAGCAAACGTGCACTGAGGAGAATGAAATATGTTCAAAATAATGCAGTGGAGGTGAAAGCGAGGACTACAGAAGAAAGTGCAAAATAATACAAGTAAAGGGAGAGCAGAAAAAAGGGTAAAAGCTGTGAAAGATATGAGCAAGGAAAAGGCAGAGTTTAGGGAAAAGGGTCAGAAAAAACACAAAAGCAGTGAAAGACAAGTGAGGAAAGATGTCATCAAGTAAAGAAGACAACAGTGACCAGGGAAAAAAAGGAAAAGTGTGCAAATAGTAGAAAAGGTGTGTCCAGAGGAGAGAAAACAAAAACAAAGGGGAAAGTGAGGTTAGAGATGAAGGGAAGAAAAGGCTGGATAAGAAGAGAAAGCAGCATAGTGGAATGAGAGAAGTGAGTAAAAGGGAAAGGGAAATGATTGGCGGGATAGCAAATTTGGTAAAGAACGAGGAACGAGGCAAGGAGCTGGTATGCAGAGAGAAAAAGGAGGGACAAGAAGAATAGAAGTCTTAAGAAGAACAAAAAATAAAAGCTACAAAGACTTGACAGAAAAAAATGAGCCGCAACAGTTTGGAATATTTTATGACTAGAGATAGGGACAGTCATTGCGGATATGATCAGAAAGAAAGGATCCTTACTTGTCCATCTCTTTGCGTATTTCATCTTCGGCCATACCCTTGAGTCTGGAGTAAAACCAGAGATGCTCCTCCACCGTAAGTTTGTCAAAAAGTACATTGTGTTGGGGGCACATTCCCAGATTCTTTCGGATCTCGTTCATCTCTGTCCGGATGTCATAGCCGTAGATGGTGGCAGAGCCAGCGGTGGGAGGGAAGAGGCCGGTAAGAATGGACCTGGGAGGAAATTAAGGCAATGTTTAGCACGCTAGAACAAAGCGACCAGAGGTCAGAGCTGGCCATCTTTCTTTGTACGGACATTTAGAACACTCATGCTCACAGGCGGTCATCCAGTCCTAGGTGACTCTCCAGAAACTGAATACAAATGAAAAGAAGCATGGAAGACCCAAACCCACATAAGCCCTACAAAAAAGCAATTAAACACATATAAACATTGAGTCTTAAAAGAACTGCAGCCGGTTTTCAATTTGAGAAGCACTAACAACTAAATATGTTTGCTGCCTTGCATGGCTTTGTGGATGTTCTATGGCAGTGGAAGGGGGAGGGGAGGGGAGTGGAGACAGACTGGCATATTAAGGTGCTTTCTTCTGCATGTCACACCTTCAGTTCTCTGGCCACCACTTTACTGCCCCTTGACATAATGTTGAGCAGGCTTTATGTCCACCCAGTGGTGGAACTACCTCCTCTCTGGCACATGCAACCCAATAATGTTCCTTCAGCCTCGCTCATGGGTACAGCAGGGGCTACCAGACTTCCGCTGGTACCCAATATGAAATCAATGTGCCTGGACAGGGTCCCTGTCAAAAACAGACTGGCAATTTTACAACACCGTGGAGGACAAACCTTATATGAATGTGCAGGAATCTCTAGTGTTGGAAGAGATTTGTTCTTTGAAAAAGTAAAGAGAACCACAGCAAAACCAGGATGCAAGAATACTATAATAGATGTAGGAAAAAAACACAAAAAGCTACCTCATTATACAAATTCCCTAAAGTAATTTCAGTAGGACTGTTCACATGCCCATCCATCGTATCTACCTCCGTTTATGGATCAGGGTTGTATATCAATTGTCTCTTCACTAATAAGAAATAGAACAGTCTTTCTTTAGATGCAGCACATATATCTAGCAGAGATGACTTAACTGTTAATGAGTCTTTTATTCAAAATCCGAATATATATTGCTTGTAAAATTGGCATTGTGTGGGAAAATATTTGTCTACTGGTGTTGTTCACATTGTACAGTACATCTTGGCCGTGTATCTTTGATAAAGGATTGCATGCAAGAATACACAGTCATGATACTAGAAGCATTGCTGAAACATGAATGTAATTGTCTTGTTACAAAGACTAGATATCACAGCACAATGTATATTGTTGCTAAGATGTCTCATATCTAGCAGTAAACAAACTGTTGTAGTAGCTCTTAAAGATGTGCATGTAGTCAAAAACCTATTAAAAAGGATCATTAACAGCAGAGTGCCCTTGCAGCAAGATCACAAGCACTTACAAAAAAGAAGCTTTATCTGGGCACAAATTCAAACGTAACAAACAAATAGAACTTATGAAATGTTCTTTTCTCTCTCTATGTATATCATATAGTCTTTGAATATAAGCTGAATCTGGATTGGTGCGTGAATGACAAATGTCCACACTTTTATCCCTTGCTAATACATATTTGTAAATGTTTACAAATGAAACTGATGGCCATTTTTATAGCCTTGACTGATTCACAGCAAATTTCAGATAAACTTATCAAAAACTTTCATTAAATTGAATTCCTAATTTAACATTTTAAGAAGTTTCCAAGGATATATGTACTAGGTCTCTGTAGGACGGAAGAAGAATAACTGCCAAAGCGGTCAGTCTTGTGCCCCCACAGATTGCATTATTGGTCATGTTAGACAAAATCTGAAACCTTGTTTGTTGATAGTTTAAACTACATATAAACGCTAAGAATGGCCTTCTAATTAAAACGATTAATTTTAGAAAAGTGTTTGCTTTTTATTTTCATAATTTCTATTAAATATGAAGCATTAGAAAGAAATGAAAAATTATCTGTTTACGCAAGACATTCACAATGTAAATTCTATGGAAATATTTTGAATATTGTATGACATAGGAGGATCCCGGTGGAGTTCTATTCCACTTACGCTGACATATTAGTACCGGTTCTGGAACGAATTTATAAGGAGGCCTTCGAGAGGGGCCATCTGCCGCACACAACCATGCAGGCCATAGTGATTTCTATCCCTAAGCCGGATAGAGATACTCTGGAGATTGCGAATTATAGGCCTTTATCTATGTTGGCCACAGAATATAAATTCCTGAGCAAAGCTACGTATCCAGCCCCATTTGACTACACTTATACACTGCGACCAGTGTGGATTCCTCCCGGGGCGCAGTACTTCCCTCAACACGAGACGCCTACACGCTATCATGACAGCGTCACCGGCCGAGCTGGCATGGGCGGGCTGTATCGCATTAGACCTCAGACAAGCGTTTGATTCGCTCTCTTGGACCGTTATGTCTGAAGCCCTGAGCCGATTTGGGTTTCCGGCCCCGCTGATACGGTGGATCAGGTTACTGTATACCGATCCCACGGCCAGGGCAAGAACGGGACGATATGTGTCGGCGGAATACTCAGTCCACCGGGGCACCAGGCAGGGATGCCCCTTGTCCCAGTTGTTGTTCATGTTGGCGTTGGAACCACTAGCCATCGCTCTTCGCCAACACGCAGAGGCGATGGGAGTACCAGTGGCAGGGACGTCCCATCTTCTATCCGTATACGCGGATGATATGTTATTATACCTCCGAGACCTGGAAGCTGACCACACGCTATTATATGACACCTTTCGCCGATTTGAAACAACATCGGAACTGGCTATCAACCCGGACAAATCTGTAGGATTTTACTTCCGCGAGGGGCCTTGTCCGCCCTCTCTGCCGTTTGGCACCTACGTGATCCCGGTAGCCCAATCCAGCTTTAAGTATCTGGGAATCTGCATTTACAGGAAGGAGGAGGACCAGCTAGATGGTAATATTTCTAGGGCCATTACTGGTCCCTGGGGTAGTATCGGCTTTTGGACCTCACTCCCCTGGTCTGTTATGGGCCGCATTGCGATAGCAAAGATGGTGATGTTGCCACGCCTGCTTTACTATTTCGTGAACCTGCCCATATGCATCCCGCGCCGCACCTTTGAGTCTCTTAAATCCTTACTGATTACCCTTATATGGGGGTCGGGCAGACGGCGGATTAGCTTGCGGAAACTACAACTCAGCACCTCTCCGGGGGGGACTGGGTGCCCCCGACTTCCAAGGCTATTTTTACGCAAGTCAACTCCAATGGTTGTCTTACTGGCTGGCAGGGAGAAACCTCCACGAAATTGGATGGACAGCGGGTCGGTTGGACCGGGGTGACTTACACGCCTTACTGCTACCCAAGAGTAGAGTTCCGCGAGAGTGCCATCCACTGCTCCGTACTGCCCTTCTATGTTGGAAGAAGGCTTTAGCTTACACGTCTACGGTCATGCCATACGCAGATAATATTCCATTGTTGGGCATCCCGACACCACAGGGACGACTTACCAAATACGCCCTTCGAGATTGGACGGCAAATGGGATTGAGGGAGTGGGTAGTTTCTTCGGGGACGACCTATTGTTAGACCTCCACACCTTCTTGCACGTGACTGGGACCTCGGACAGACATTACTTGTTATACGCCACTGTCTCCCATTACATCAGGACGACTTGGGCGCCACAACGCATCCACCCACGGCAACACGAACTAGTGCACCTAGTACACTACATGGGGGCCGGCGGTCACTTGGTAAGATGGCTGTACACCGGGATTAGGACTCATGCTGCACTCTCCCTTGACACACTGCGAGAGACCTGGTCACGAGACACAGGGGAGGAATGAACAGATATGACTTGGCGGATGGCCCTGGAACACCCAAAGAGGGTCTCCACAAAACGTGAAATTTAAATACATTCAGGCCATGATTCTCCACATGGGCATATCTCACCCCGGTGAGGATCCACAAGATGTTCCCCAATGCCTCCCACCAGTGCCCGCGATGTGGGGCGGACGAGGCGGACTTCCTCCATATGCTCTGGTCGTGCCCAGGGTTGAGCGGGTACTGGAGTGAGGTGTGCCAGACGCTACGAGAGGTATCTCAGATACAAGTAAGGGAGAGTGCACTGTATTGCCTGGCGGGAGCCCGGCCTCGCCCCAAGCCATTAAAACCTACGTTGAGATTTGTGGACTTAGCCCTCCTCTTAGAGATTAGGAAAATCACAATGCAGTGGAAGTCCCCGAGAGCGCCTAAGGTGGAGACATGGCGAACGGACGTAGTGAAATGGGGTAGAACCGAATGTGTTGCCCTTAGGAAAGAGGTAGAAGGTGGGATGTGGAAAATTCCGATGCACCGTACTGGGAGGTCATGCTATTAGAACTGGATGGTATGGACCGGCCCCTGTCCCAGGATAACAGAGCACACTGAGCCGCATTGGGCACTGAGGTGGGACGGAGGTGGTCGAAGGAGTTTCTATTGCATAATCCTGGTAGAGAGTGAACAGCGTTGGGGAGCGAAGATCGACCGGACAGGAGGGAATGAGCACTAGAGTTGGTAGGGTGGGGGAGGGATAGTTGGGGAGCGAGTGGGTGGGTGAATGAACACGTCCTGATAATAACAGAGACATTTCCTATTGTACGCATATTTGGATGGGAACGATCTAGAGGACGGGGCTCTGCCCTCTATATGTTGATTGGGAGAAAATTGAAAAGCGTGATGTATTGCATGTCTGCTGTGAATACTGTACACAAAATGTGATAAAAGTACATTCACGAACAAAATTTTTTTTTTTTTAAATGACATAGGAGGATCTAGTTATTTTTAGCGGACATCAAGCATTAGAAACATGAAAAATATCATAAAAATTAAATGAAAAGCTAATTTTCTATATACAATGCAACTGAAATGACGAGACTTTACTTATCGAATGTAGCATAGAATGTGGAGAGGAGAGGATTTGGCCTAACGGCTAGGGCGGTCGACCTCGAATCTGGGGAACTGGGTTTGAGTCTCGGCAATGACGTTGAACATCCTGTGATTCTGGGCAAATCACTTAATCTCCCTTAGCCTAAAAAATGAATGTCTCCTCATGTAATGAAACTGGTGCTATGTAAAAAGCGCTCTGATACCCAATTCGGGTCAAGTTCGCACCAATGGGACAGGTTAGCCTGCAACGGGGTATTATAGAATGATGGCTTATGTCTAGTGTATGTAGCAGACAAGCATATACAATCCCACATGCTACCGTCTACCTCTTTAATTACTTCTGGGGTCATAAGTGTTGCTGTAAGAGTGCACATAAAATGTTGGCGCCATGAAGGCTCCCTTAGGACAACTTACATGGTGGTGGTTTTGCCAGCTCCGTTGTGTCCTAGGAACGACACCACTTGGTTCTCATGGAGGTTGAGGCTCAACTTGTTCAGGGCCATCTTTTTGTCCGTCTTGTACACCTTGGTCAGCTTGTCTATGCACACAACCAGTGGGAGGTGGGTTGGCTCCTCCTCAATCCCACGAGTCTCTTCTGCAAGGAGTAGAAAATGTTTATCAGTGCTGTGTAGTGTGGGATTCACAAGGTATCCAAAGAAACTTTGTTGTGAAACATGGAACAAGATAAATTCTGAAATGGACAAAACTTCCATCTTATCCCGCTGGAATGCCAAAATGTTGGGAATGTTTGAAGTAAATGTAATAGCCATAGTTCCAGTGTAATTCAACAAGCATTGGCATAGTCAATAGGTCTCGCTTTTTGGACCCTATAAGTATTTAGTTATGCAGCAGAATATCCTTGGTGCAACAACACCAACTGTTGCATGCCTAAACACTTATAAGGTCCCAAATGCGAGACCTATTGGTTATGCCAATGCTTGTTATTGGGAACATGGGTAAGGGTGGGGGTCTTTATTACAAGAGCTTAAGGGTAGGCTTGGATGCAAGGGGAGAGCCTAGAGGAGGCTTCCAATTCTCAGGGTGACAGTCGACAGTCCTCATTGGGAGGACTAAAGTTTATCAATGCGGATCACCTAGTATGGAGAGAATTTGCTTCAATTTTCTCAGGTGTTGCTTTGTGCATCTATTCACCACAACCGCTACCACTCCCAGTCCACATGGTGAGGTTTGCGGGCAGTGGGTGGGCAGGGTCTGCCTGGGGCGAACCAGGTGAGCTTTCAGAAGGGTATGATCCAAGGAGCCTAGCTAGAATAGTCCAGGGTAGGGTCCTTTGCCACATTTGGATGCATGCCAATACATAAAACTATAGATTGCAAACAACAAATCAATAGTGAAAGTCACAATATGATGATGTGCAACAATATCCCTTTTCTTTCAGCTGGCCATCTGGGATGTGAAGGTACTTTTATTACTCTCCGTCATGCTCTACTTATACAGAATGCGTTCCTAACCAGGACAACATTTCTGCCAAGGCAGAAAATATTATATTAACTGGGTAATAAGACAATATGCTTCATGCAGATTTTAGTAAATACAAACGTATCAACCACTGCGAGATAACCAACCTTGGATGGCAGCGTAGTGTACGTATAGATACGGTAGGTCTGGGATTAGTTCCCACTACCCCGAGAAATGGAACTTGCGTCTAATTTATGTAATTATAGTCTCTTACTACTTACCTTGACTGTACAAATATTAACTTTGCCCCAAGGGAGGGTGAATATGAGTTGGGAGCAAAGCATCATTCTGAGGAGACTGGATAAAGGCAATACCTTGTTTGTAGGTGCTGCAGGCTACCCAGTTTCACACGCAGACGGCGGCAACAAAAATGTGCGCTTTATTTGCCAGGCTAATCCTCCACTTCCGCTTCTCTGGAGGCTTCTAGCAGCCAATAGGATTCAGCTCAAATCGTCTGTGCACGTTATTGGGCCTAACCAACTCCAACACAAACTACGGCGTTGCGCTCCGCCTTGAGCTCCAGGTTCAGCTAAGGTGGATCTCAGAAACTTCCCAACTTTAAGGCCGGATTGTGCTCTGTGCATCTCTCACCCCGTTCCACCAGCAACCATATGCCTTCAGGAACGCCTTGAGAATCTGGCTTCATACTCTCCAGGTTTATGCGTGTGGGTTGGTTATTGATGGCTAGCGCAAGGATGCCTTCCGAGGTGACAGTTTACGCTATATAAAAGTAATAAACCCCCACCCATCATCCGTGGTTTAAAGAACAGTGTTACTTTGAGGTAATCAGTAATACGAGAAATGAATGATCCGTATTGATGTTTTTAATGTGAATTTTAAAGACATAAAATGAGACGTTTTCACATTTCACATCACATGTACAGAACTTCTCCAGCCCACCTGTGTGCACTGTGCATGCGGTGCCACACCAGTAGTACATTTCAGGGTGCTTACACTCGCCAAACGTATGCAGGTTTCAACTCAGAAAATGGTGCAAATATACACCTGAAGGGCAGGAGTAAATCAGACCGCAAGGGACTGTAGAATAACCCCCACAAAACAAGTTGCGCGATCGAGGAAGGGGCAGTATCTCTCCACAGATATCAATATTATCCACAGGACGGGCGCACATTTTTACAACCAGGCACGTGCAATATAGGCTGGGCACACTTCTAGATGCATAAAGGCTGGTGCCCTTGAATACGCCTGGAAATAGCAGGTGTCGGGAATGTTTGTAGAAATTCCACAGGGCAGCAAATGTTTACAAAATACAGCCATGACATACAGGTGTCCATTTTTACACCCAAAACGTAAGTTTGTGATTCGAGCCATGGACAACGTCACGTATAAATGCTGCACTGAGAGCCCCCCCTGGGCTCCGGGGGGACTTGTCCCCCAGGGTATTGGCCTCCACCGCACAAGAGACGGCGAGAGTTTCAACAACTGACCCTAGGCGCCACTAGGAAACCCAAGCACACCCGCTCCTGGGTAGATAACCCGCGGCCTGACCCCCGACCCTGGCGAGAGTGGCCCCCATCAAAGGAGCTCCAAGCGCCATCCAAGCCTGGAATGTCGCTCACGACTGAACCCCCCCAAAGAAAAACACGGACATGAAACCATACACCGAGGACCTCTCAGATAAAGCAGCTCGTTTGCAACCAACTTCGTGAGATGGTCAACCCAGGATGCGTCAATGGAGGAGGAGGGGTGGGTGGGTGGGGGCGACACTCCTCCCAGCCATCTCCTTCTCATAGGAACAGACTGTCACAAAAACCTGGCATTGCACACTCCCAGCATCCAACAGTGGCGAGCCACCTCCAGCCACCAGCCCCATTCCCACTAGGCTCCCAGCAGCCACCAGAGCTGCTGCCCTCACACACTTCAGATACCGAAGCAACCCGCCCCACTAATGCATTCACCAGATAACTATGCCGACTCCACTGCCCACTCCCAGCAGCCACCAGAGCTGCATTCCCCCACATCCCCCAGCAGCCATCATCGCTGCATTCTCACTAGGCTCCCAGCAGCCACCAGCTCCGCATTCTCACTAGGAACCCTCACTTCTAGATACCAGAGCAACCAGCCCCACTAATGTATTTAAAAATAACTCTATGCAGACTCTGCTGCCAACTCCTAGCAGCCACCAGAGCTGCACACCCACCACATTCCTGGCAGCATCTGAGTCGGCACCAGTGCAGCGCTGCCCCTTGCACTCCCAGGAGCCATCAGAGCTACATTTCCCACATACTCCAGATACCAGGGCAACCATTGCCACAGCCACAGCACTGCTGATGTATTCACCACATAGGCAATGTGCTCACTCCACTGCTGTAACCCCACCACGCTCCCAGCAGCCACCACTCTCATTCCCCACACACTTCCAGAATACCAGTGCAACCATGCACACACTCACTGCACTGCTAATGCACTCCCCACATACCCCCAGGTGGGCACAGATGCGTAGCTCCCAGCAGATGCTGCACCCCCCTCCCCCAATACACTCCCTGCCGCCACCAGAGCTGCACCCCCGCACAGACTTCCAGGAACAAGTACAGCCATCCCTACACACTTACTGCACTACTAATGCATTCAACAAGTGCCCGCATGTCAACCCCTGTAGTTCCCTTCAAACTCGTGTGCAGTGGGTAATCAAACTTTACAACATAACTTTTACCCCGCAATACCATTATAACACATGCGTACTGGCCCCCACACTTTTCAACCTGTTTGTAGCTGACCTTATACCAATATTAAACACCTGCAACTCGCATGTTTCAAAACTGGGAGACATCTTAGTGCCATGTCTCTTATACACAGACGATATAGTATTGATCAGTAAAACGAGAGTAGGCCTCCCACACCTTTTGAATGCCACACAAGACTACTCAAAAGAAAACGGTCTAACGATAAACCTTGATAAAACTAAAACCATCACCGTGAGCAAAAAAAGGGTAAAACCCTCAGTATGGTTTTGGGGCAACACCCGAATAGAGAGCACAGCGAAATATAAATACCTGGGTGTAAAGATCGACAAAAGAGGTCAATTCCTTGCACAAAGAAACAGCATCAGGCATAAAGGAATCGCTCTGGCAATCTCCCTAAAATCTTTTAATTCCAAATTAACCGGCCCGTCGATTCTGCCCATAGTTGAGGTGATTCGTGCAAAGTTACTGCCAACAATAACTTATGGTAGTGAAGCCCAGAAAGGAAGAGATGCCAAACTACTGGACGGCTACAAATATTGAAAGCAAAATTCAATCAGCGTGGAATTAGAACGAGGAGGCAGGAAGTTCTGGCTTGCCTTGCCCCAAGTGACCCTCAACTAAACTGTGCTTTGGTAAAATTTCTGACAGCATGCCAAAAGAAACTACCGGAAATCAAATCACTGGCTGTAATCTAACTTTTAAATCTATCTGTGCAATTACAAACAAAGTAGTATACCCATGAATTATTGTGGCGGAAACAACGTGACATGTACTCCCGTTATAACGTGCCTGAATAAGTGACTTTTATTATTTGAATTTTATTGTAGTTATTCAAAAGAAACTTTTATATTTTTATAACTAAGGAGTTTTTATATACATAAAATGGACTGCAATGAATAATTTCTGTGTTGCAATGGTTTTAACAAACTATGCAAATAGAATAAACTTGATGATGATGACCATTATAACACATGGCATTACATTTTATATGCTTTTACCACGCATTCTTTTACAACGATAGATATAGGACCGCGATCAAGACAGCGGACGCTGTCGAAACGCGTTGGTTGTTTTTGCTTTTGATACCCCTTGGATTGATGGAATAAAACAAAGTTTTTTTCACTACAACGAGCTAACGATTCCATTCATTTGCGACTCCATACTTCCCCCGAAGTGGGGAACCTTGCTGAAATTGACAGCAGTTGGGCTCAACTGCAGGAGTAACGCGGCCAAAAAGAAGCAGCGCCTAACGGGAGAGGAAGGGAGCCATACGGTAGATGATATATATATATATATATATATATATATATCAAGATAACCTCCTCCGAAAAGAAAGTAGAAGCCACAGCAGGGGAACCATGGGTAGCACCTTTATTCTGAACACATGTCCTGGCGATATTAAGACACCCATTGTGGCAAATGCATTTTGGCGTCAGTGCCTTCTTCAGTGCCGAGGGTGAGTCAAACAAGATGCAGGCGTGTATCTCGACTTAAATGTCCTGCCGCATCTTGATTTGTGAAAAGCTGCTCCACCCCCAAGGTAACTACCAATCGCCTATACCTCCTATCAGCTGCCTCGTGTGTGGCACCTACAGGTCCCAGCATGCATTGTTTAATACTGGCAGGTATTGCGGGCGGTGGAATAGCGCTTACGATGTTCGTGACCCCCAATGTGTTCCCAAAAGCAAAAGGCCCCTTAGAGTCCCCAAACCACATCAACCTCCGTGCCACAGGGCTCCTTTCGGCGGGGGCAAGCATATTTTAGGTGGCCCACCTGTGGGCTTGTCCAGCATTACAATAACTACATATTTTGTAACTTGGGCCATTCTGTGTACCCCCTCTCCCCCTCACTTGGACCCTTCTATAGCCCCTCTCCCCTTCACTTGGACCTTTCTGTACCCCCCTCTCCCTCATTTGGACCCTTCTCTACCCCCCTCCCACACCTGGACCCTTCTGTACCCCCCTCTCCCTCATTTGGACCCTTCTGTACCCCACCTCTCCCTCACCTGGACCCTTCTGTACCCCCCTCCCTCATTTGGACCTTCTGTACCCCCCCTCTCCCTCATTTGGACCCTTCTTTACCCCCCTCTCCCTCATTTGGACCCTTCTGTACCCCCCCTTTCCCTCATTTGAACCCTTCTGTACCCTCCCCTCTCCCTCATTTGGACCCTTTAGTAATAATAATAATAATAATAATAATAATAATAATAATAATAATAATAATAATAAAGTAGCTTATAAAGCGCCTGGTGACGCCATCCCGGCGGGTCCCCGCGCTGTGAAGAGAAGGAAATCGTGGGAGCATTTGCACCTCAACCGCCTATACCTTAGCTTATAGGTTGTACAGGTGGGTTTTGATGCGCCTTCTGAACATGGCCTCCGATCTTTCTAATCTGAGGCACATCGGGAATTTATTCCAGCTTGTCGCCGCTGCGACTCCAAAAGATCGACCTCCCATTTTAGCTCTTTTTACTCGTCAGCTGGCCTGTCCCTTCTGAGCGTAAGGCTCTACTCGGCTCGTACCTTTGTATCAGGTCATGGAGATAGGATGGGGCATTATGCCATAAAATACGATGGCATATTAGAAGAGATTTATACAAGATCCTCTTTTTGACTGGTAACCAGTGAAAGGCTGCAAGAGCAAGCTTAGAGGTTGCTCTTTTTGGGAGTCTCATTTGCCGCATTTTGAAGAATTTGAAGACGTCCCAGACTTTTGTTTGTGGCACCCAAAAACAGGACATTCCCGTAATCCATACAGGACGTCACAAGTGCCTGGGTCATGGTACGTCTAGCTTCAAGGGGAAGTAGATCTAAGGTGTGATTCAGTGTTTTTAGCACCCCAAAACACTTTCCCACTAGGCGACAGATATGGCCCTCGTAGGATAGTGTGGGATCAACCCATATTCCCAGATTCTTAGCCTCCTTGCAGGGAGTGGGAGTAGGGCCTAAGCATGGTGGCCAGCAATCCGCTGTCCAGCTGAGGTTAGCACCACCAACCACCAACACCTCAGTCTTGGCGCCGTTTAACTTCAAACAGCGCAAGTTCATCCATTAGGCCAAGGCCTGCATGCAGGCCTTAAAGTTGGAAGCAGCAGTTGGAGGTGCTTGAGACCGGGATATCAACAGTTGGGTGTCATCAGCGTAGGATACTAACTCCACTCCATACGCTTGTACCACTTCGGCCAGGGGGGCCATATATAAATTAAATAAGGTTGGACTTAGGGCAGAGCCCTGAGGCACCCCCTGTTCCAACGACACCTCTGTAGATCGAAAGGAGCCTCGTTGAACCTGAAAGCTTCGGCCCGTAAGGAAGGATTTCAGCCACCCCAGTGCGGAACCTGTGACACCACCACTGTTTAGACACTGAAGCAGGATGAATGAGCTACAGTGTCAAACGCCGCACTGAGGTCTAACATCACCAACGCCATGGTGTGTCCGGCATCCGCCCCTTGTCTTAGGGTCTCAGTAGCTCTATGAAGGGCCGTCTCTGTCGAGAATCCTGACCGGAAGCCCGATTGAGAGGGGTGCAAGATGTTAGCCTTCTCTAAGTGTTTCATCAGTTGAGAATGTGCCATTTTCTCAGCCACCTTGGCTAAGTATGGTAGCAGAGAAATTGGCCTAAGGTTCTCAAGTACTTCATGACTCACATTAGGTTTCTTCTTTATAGGAAGAACTACTGCTTTCTTCCAGTCGCTCGGAAGCATTTGGGAAACAAACGAAGTCTGAAGTACATGCCTGATGTAAGATTCCAGAACTAGCAGGCTCTCACCCAGTACCCTATGGGGTGCCCGGTCCCGAGGGGAAACATAACCCACTTTCTGGTTGTTTTGAAAAGGAAGCGTAAATGTCCCTGACCTTCCCTGCAAAGTATTCTGCTACTCTGTTGCACTCCTCCACCGAGTCATTATCTGGGACATTAGAGCTCGCCACCAAAGAAATTTCCTTAAAAATCTTAAAAAGTTCTTTCGAGGAGTTCTCTGCTTCCCCAGTGCGATTTTTATAATGGGTGGCTTTAGCTCTTCGTACCAAGCCTGGCTTGGTACTTCTTCTGTGCCTCCCTATAATTTCTCTTCATATATGGGCAAAAATCAACTCGCCATCTACGCTCAATTCTCTTGCAGTCAGATTTTGCAGTCTGCAGATCGGGCGTAAACCAAGGAGCTGACTTATTGCCTCTGCTACCGGCCTTAGCTAAACACATCGTGGCCACTTCGTTGAGGGCACTCAGAATGCATTCCTCTAGGTTTTTATTTGCACATTCACTATCAGCGCCCCCCGGCGGGCCCCCTACCTGCAGTTGTTTGCTAAAGGTGATTTGTGAAAAGTGATTCCATTTGCGACGGGGGTAGCTCTTATTTTCCCCTCTTTGTGTGTCTACCGCTAGGATGTTTATATTAAAGGGCACAAAATAGTGGTCCGACCAAGGCACAGGAAGGGGGGTGTCCGTCATGACTCCGTCCCAACTTGCAAACACCGGATCCAGTAGATGGCCTTGTTTATGGGTGGGGGTGGAATTTTTCAATTCTAATTGTAATGACTGCAGTTCTTGCCTTAAATCGATGGCCTCCTTGAGCCGTTCTTCCTCAAGATGTATATTAAGGTCTCCTAACACCATAAGTCTGCTCCTCCTAATAGCTAGATGAGCTATACCCTCCATCAGACTATCTCTAAAATCTCTAAGCCCACCTGGGGGTCTGTAAACAAGAATCCCAGAGATCGAATACTGAGGGCCGAATTTCAGGTTAAAATGTCCTGCCTCACAGCTATCTATTTTTAGGGACCCTAAAGTACATTCAAGCGGAGCCTTGGTAACTATGGCAATACCCCCACCCCTCCCCCGTGCTTATCTAGTCTGGCTATGGTATAGCTTGGCGGGATAGCTTCTATGATGTCCTGGTCTGAGTTCTACCCTAACCAAGTCTCCGCTAGGAAGAGAACATCCATTTTTTCATCCAGAAGGAGATCCCAAATCTGGTTACTGTGTTTGCTGAGCGACCTACAGTTCAGCAAGCCTCCTTGGAATCTCTTAGCACCTATCCCACTAGCCGGCTCCCTCCTGCTCTTAAAGGAGCAATGTGAGCAATCTCGGAGTGTTAATACCTCCATGGAGTGCCAACATGGCTCTATCATGGGTGGACGTAAATCCAGCAGTTCCTGTCTCCCATAGTGAATGGAAGCCCACTTGTCAGGGACAGGGGTCGTGGCCACAGGCCCCGTCCGGTCGCGGACGGGCGCAGACGGGCTTAACTTTGGCCTTCGGCGCGCCCGCTGCACGCGCCCGCTGCGCGGACGCTGTCCGAAACACATAATTAGGAAGTTGGGTGGGGAAAGGGTCAACTAAACCGCTGACCTGACTGCAATGTGCCCGGAAGTGCTGGGCTCCTCCTCACCCTCCGCATCAAACGCCCACAATGGACGCGGCGGACCGGGGCGGGAGTGCAGTAGGTGAGTGGCCATGTCGCCGTAGCGCACTCACCTGCGGGCGGGTAGGTGCTCCCGACCTCCTCCAGCTCCTCGGCAGGGCCCTCGGGGTAGTCGTTGCTGCACAGGCACTGGTCCAGCTGGGCCTCCGGCGCCGAGCAGTAGTAGCGCAGGCCGCAGGTCCGGCAGCAGAAGGAAGCCTCGGGCTCGTCATACGTCTCGGGGAACTGGAAGCCCCCGCGCCACTCCCCCTGCGGGCCCCCGTCCGCCATGGGGTGGCAGTTCTCCCCGGCGACCAGCCGGAGCAGGGGAAGCAGCAGCAGCAGCAGCAGGAGGGCTCCCTCCATGAGGGCACCGCGGACAAAGCTCCGGGCAAAACCAACACTTGCTCAAATCTCCTCAAGTGATGGGACTAAAATAAATACTGAAAATACAGCCGGGAAACAAAAACTGTGCTGGGGGGCGCTGCCAATTTAAAACTAACATAGCGCTAGGGAAGAGTTTAAAAGGCTGGGTGGTAACGCTATAAGTAACTTCAACAATACCAAAGTGTAACAAAATTCAAAGTGACTATAAAACTAACCAAAATGGACACTCACTAAAAGATTAGTTAAAAGTAAAGTAAATTAGAAAAAAAATAAAGAGTTAAATGAGAGGGCCACGCTGAAAAAATAAACTTGAGCTTACAAAAACCAGCACCGCCTCTCCCCTGCTGTTCCACTGCCGAGGAATGCGCAGGAATGGCTGCAAAAAAGCAAAAAATAAAAATAACAAAATAGCCGGAAATGCGATAATGAATCCCGCCCCTCCCGGACTGGTGACCTGACTCACGGTTGCCATGGCGATATTTTAGAAAATACGCTTGCGACACCGTAAGTCACGTCACCCAGTCCTCGAGAGGCGGTATCACAGCAGGACAAATCATCTGAACACGGGCTTTGTCCAGTGGCAGGCCTCCGTTTGGCGAGGCCGCCCAATGGAAGAAGGGGCGTGGTTTCATGCCCCTTCTTGCTAACAAGAACTCTCGCCTGCGACAGCGCATGCGCTGCAACGCAGGCTTCGACCTAACAAGGTTACTCACCTACACATAGGTAACAACCTGTGGTCCATACTAAACCTCACAGTAGGTATGTGTAATGTGTTAACTGCACTACTTTCTAGTACATCTTTTAGAGAAAGGGCTGTACTTAGCTTCAGCATCAAGTTTACTGCACATCTCTTACCCTCACACATGACACGCTGTTCTCATATAGTACTTACACACGCCTGGCAACTTTCTACTATGCATACAATAAACACCTGGTGAATCTAAAACCCTTCTGTGACACCATCATAGCTAACTGCACCATCAGGTTTGCCGCAAAATGATCCAAGCCCAACAAATGGACTCAAGCGGGTCACTCAACTCTCCTATAGGACACCTCCTAAATATCCGCCTTTGAATCACACTTGCAAACTCCTGCTTGCTTTACATCAGACATTGTATCAATGTTACAATGCTTGTGAGGGGGAGATGCATTGCGACCTTCCAGCTCTATGTTTGTTTAAGCTAGACTGATGCGAGGGGAAATTTTGAATATGTGGAGATTTGGGCACCAAGCTGTGGTACCCCACCTCACCATGAGAATGTTATTCCAATGCATCCCATCTCGATACAAAATACACTGCAGGCAACAACTGCGGTTCAGCATCCTTTGTACCCCGCAAAGGAACTGCAAACAAAAATAAATTGCAATCAAGCTGGCCATCTCCAGAAATTTTCCGCCTAGCTCAGTTGTTGTACTCCGATGCCAGCATGAATCACTGAGAGTGTAACTGCATGTGCTAGGGCCCATGACATACTTGAAGACATTATGACTGAGGTTTTCCTCTGGCTGCCCGAATAAACCATCACTGATTGCCTCCAAATGAATTCCTATGGTGGATGTATATTGCCATACAAGGTACATGCTGGATCTGGGCACAATGAGAGAGCGGATGCGAACTCTTCAAATGCTCTACTGTAAAAACGTTTTGCATGCCACGATTTGCCCAGACTGCCACTTTACTACTCGTTGACGGTTGAGAGAAGACAGAGAGCCATTTCTGTGTTCTCATCTTCTGGAACCCTACCTCTGTCGGAGGAAGGGAGTGTGGTATGCAAGGTCTTCTGAGAATTTTCTTAATTTGAGGCGTCTGAAGTTGCTATCCCGCTAGTGGACCTCTCCATGCCCGATAGGGTCCTGGGCCTTGCTACGGGCCTGGCTGCTGCAAACCCCCAAGAGCAAGACACAAACTCACCTTAGACTATTCCACAGGTATCCGACTGGATCGGGAAAATGCTGAGCAGTACCCCTGAGCGTCGTTAGGTGGTCTCGATTGGCTCTTCGACAGCATCGTCTGGGTTGAAAGTGACGTTGCGGTGCCTGCAGATTCCTCACCTTCGAATAGATGCCCAAACAATCCATCCCCAGAGCTGGATCTGTGCACTGGCTCAAACCAGAAAATCCTGGAGGACCGAACTGGCAAAATGCCCATCTCAAAAGACCTGACTGACCAATTAGTAGTGCTTCGTGAACGTGTGGAGTTATGCCCACATAGTGACTTGACATATGTCCAGGACAGGTGCCTCACGTGCCAACGTAGGAGCAGCGGCCTTGTCCCAGGTGGAATGGGCCCTCTGGAGGCTACTTCTTAGCTATTGCATAGCAGATCTTAATACATAGTAGAATCCATGTAGAGATAGTCCACTTCTGCACAGCCTTGACCTTTTTCGCTGCAGTGCAATGAAGAGCTGATTGTCCACCCAATGGTCTCCGATACATTCTAAGTAAGAGCACTCTCCTCCGATCTAGGGAATGCAGTCTCTCCTACTCCTTGATTGAGGTAGAGCAAAAAATGTAGGCAGAGTAATGCTCTGACAGACACAAAAGCACAAGTTACTTACTTGTGTAACGATATATCTGTAAGAGACATTAGTTAGTGATAGATTCCTTATCTTAGAATATCCCCAGGCGTCAGAATGGATCTGGAAAAATTTTCTGCTTAGCAGTACCTCTGCGCCCCAGTAGCTGGTGTCCTGCTGCTCCGCGTCCGTCACTGGCATCGTAGGCGCCGAGATGACGTCACAGAGAGGGCTTGGGTGCCACCCATGCGCGCTGACGTCAGTTCTGTACACAACTATTCCGCTTCGAAACGCAGAGCCATGCAAGATACTGACAATTGGTGCATAAAACTGACCCTAAAAGGGGATGACCTTAACCTTAGTAATCAGTTCGCAGAACGGGGAGGATGGGCAGGGCGGTAAGGAATCTATCACTAACAAATGTCTCTTACAGATATATCGTTACACAAGTAAGTAACTGGTGCATCTGAAAGAGTTAGTTAGTGATAGATTCCTTACCTTAGAATAGATATCCCAGCAATACCAACCCCGGTGGCGGGTCGGCGAACAGGATTACACCAGAAAGTCACGGAGCACAGAACAGCCAAAAAAGCCGTACCTCCGGACCTGTCTGTCAAGTAGTAGTGCTTAGTAAACGTGTGCAGCGGGGCCCACGTAGCTGCCTGACAAATGTCCTGCAAGGGAACGTCACGTCCCAAGGTAGTAGTGGCTGCAGTTGCTCTGGTCTAATGGGCACGCAGCCCCACAGGAGGATCCTTCTTGGCCAAGGAGTAACATGCTGTGATGCACAGAACGACCCACTGGGAGATGGTCCGTTTGTGCACAGCCCGACCTTTTTTGGCGCCGACATAGCTAACAAAGAGCTGATCATCCACCCGAACTGCTGTGTACGCTGCAGATAGAATGCGAGCGCACTTTTTGGGTCCAGACGGTGGAGCCTCTCCTCTTCCATTGAGGGATGCGTAGGCGGAAAGAAGGTGGGCAAAGTGATTGTCTGCCCGATGTGGAAGGGCGTGACAACCTTTGGCAAGAAAGAAGGACAGGTCCTTAGAACCACCTTGTCCGGATGAACAGAAAGAAAAGGAGGTTTGGAAGAAAGAGCCTGGAGCTCACTCACTCTTCTGGCAGAGGTGATAGCTACCAGGAAAGCAGTCATGAGAGTAAGAAGACGTAATGGACAGTTATGAAGGCGCTCAAAGGGAGCGCACATCAGAAAAGTCAAGACAAGATTTAAGTCCCACTGAGGCATTATGAAGGGTATGGGTGGAAACGTATGCGTAATGCCCTTAAGAAAACGGTTAACTACCGGGGACTTAAAAAGAAAAGGCTAATCTGGAAGCTGTAGAAAGGCGGAGATGGCCAAAAGATAACCTTTGATAGTGCACAGAGCAGAGGCCTGCTGTGCTAAAGAGAGAAGGAACAGAAAAACCTCAGAAAGAGGGGCAGAAAGGGGATCCACAGTCTTAGCTGTGCACCATGACACAAACCTGTTCGACCTACAGGCGAAAACCGTTTTGGTGGAGGGCCGCCTGGCCGCTAGAATGACATCACAGACTTCTGGAGGAAGATCGAAAGGTGTCAACTGTCGCCGCTTAATCTCCAAGCATGGAGATGGAGGCTGGACAGGTTCGGGTGGAGGACCGTCCCCTGCTGCTTCAACAGAAGATCCTCCCGAAGAGGCAGACGGATCGGGGGAATCGATGCTCATACTGAGTAGCTCGGGATACCAAACCCTTCGAGCCCAGTCCGGAGCCACAAGAATGACTTGGGCCTGGTCGTCCCAGATCTTCTTCAGCACTCTGGGCAGATGTGGTATAGGCAGAAAAGCGTACAACACACTGCAACTTAACTCGCGACAAAAAGTGTCTCCGAGCGAGTGCCGCCTTGGAAATTCCAACACGCAGAACTGATGACATTGCGCGTTGTCTTCGGTGGCGAATAGATCTAACCAAAATTCTCCCCACTGCTGAAAGAGACCTTGCGCCACGTCCGAGTTCAGATGCCATTCGTTATCCATCAAGCTCCGGCGGCTGAGTTCGTCCGCCCTGGCGTTCAAAGAACCTGCCAGGTGTTGAACCACCAAGGTAATGCCCTGATGTTCCAGCCATGATCAGATACGAGGAGCCTCCTGACAAAGGGTCCAGGACCCCAGCCCGCCCTGATTGTGGCAATACCACATGGTTGTGTTGTTACCCGTGAACACCTGCACCACACTTCCCCAGACAGAGGGAAAGAATGCCTCCAGAGTAAGCCGGATCGCCCGCAGCTCCTGAAGATTGATATGGAGCCGGGACTCCGCCGGAGACTAGAGGCTTCTGATCTCCTCCACTCCCATGGGGCCTCCCCCAGGAGGGACACATCCGTCACCACTGTGTGCTCCTGTTGGGAAAGGGAGATGGATCTGCCACTGACCCAATCGCGATTCGTGAGCCACCACTGCAACTGTCGTGCAGCACCCTCCGAGATCTGGACGTGATCAGACAGGTTGCTCTGATGCTGCGCCCACTGGAACTACAGGTCCCACTGCAGAGTCCGCATATGCCACCTCGCATGTATCACCAGCAGGATGTAGGAGGCAATCAGGCCCAGAAGCCGGAGGGTCATCCTGATTGAAACCCGGGATAGAGGCTGAAAGAGCAGAATCATAGCCTGAATATCCCGGACTCGCTGCTCGGGAGGATAAACCCGAAACAGCGTCGAATCCAGAACTGCTCCGATGAAAGGGAGCTCCTGCGAGCGACTCAGGTGCGACTTCGGCACGTTGATGGAGCACGGCAGCAAATGCAGGAGGTCGGCCGTAGTCTGGAGGTGGGTGACGACTGCCTGGGGCAAGCCTGCCTTCAACAGCCAGTCGTCGAGGTAGGGGAAGACTGACACCCCTGAGCTGCGACCACCGCTATCACCTTTGTGAACACCCGAGGGGCACTGGTAAGGCCGAAGGGGAGCACAGCAAACTGAAAATGCTCCTGGCCTACCGTGAACCGCAGGTAGCGCCGGTAGGCCGGCAGGACGGGGGATATGACAATAAGCATCCTGCAAGTCCAACGCTACATCCAGTCTCCAGGGTCCAGGGCAGCCAGGACCAGAGCCAGAGTCAGCATCTTGAACTTCTCCTTCCGGAGGAAGCGATTGACGTCCCGGAGGTCCAAGATGGGGCGCGGGGCCCCTTTGTCCTTTGTCGGGACCAGGAAGTAGCGGGAATAACAACCACTCCCTACTTCCTGACCGGGAACGCACTTGATGGCCCCTTTGGCCAGAAGGACCGCGACTTCCTGACGGAGAAGAGCCATATGATCCCCCGACAGCCGGTGGTACCGAGGTGGCATGGCTGGAGGGGAGGACAGAAAGGGGAGTGAGTAACCGTGGCCGATTATCTGCAGCACCCACTTGCCCGAGGTATTCTCGCGCCAGTGGTGGAGGTGGTGTTGTACCCTGCCACCCACAGGGTGCTCCCTGAAGCTCTGATTAGGAAGGCTTGGAGACGGAAGCAGCAGGTGTGAAGGTGGACTGACCCGCTTGCTGGTTATCAGACCCGCCCCTGTGGAAGCCACATCCGCGCTGGGGCTGGTTCTGCACAGGCTTAGTGGAGGAGTGTGCTTGGGTGCTCTTACCCTGGCCACGAAAGGAACGAAACCCAGACGTGGCAGGGCTCTTCGTGGAAAGACCCTAAGACTTGGCCGTGGCCCGCAAGTCTGTAAAGTGCTCCAGGGCATTGTCAGCCTTGTTGCCAAAGAGGCGGGAGCCATCAAAGGGCATGTCCATGAGCGAGCCCTGGAAATCGGGCGAAAACCCGGTCGACCGCAACCAGGCATGGCACTGCAGCGCCACAGACGTGGAAATTGCCCTGCCCAACAAATCAGTGGTGTCCAGACCACACCTGATGGCAAACTTCGCCGCATCCTTGCCTTCCGCAACTGCTTGGGAAAGGGCAGCCTGAACCTCCTCAGAACACTGAGGCAAGACCTCGGCTACCAAATCCCACACTGCGTGGGAGTAACGGCCCAATAAGCAGGTGGTGTTAACCAAACACAACCCCAAGCTGGCAGAGGAGAACAAACTCTTGCCATATTGGTCCAGCCGCTTAGAGTCCTTATATGGCGGAGCCGTGGGAAAGGCACTCTGCGACGTCGAGGTCTGAATGACCAGGCTCTCAGGCGTGGGGCGAGCGGTCAAGAAGGCAGGATCACCAGCCGCCGGGCGATGACGCCTAGCAAAGTTCTTATCCTCCGGCGCCCCCGAGGCCAGCCGCAACCAAGTGCCCAAGAGGACTTCGGTAAGGGCCTCATTGAAAGGGAGCAGCGGTTCCGACGACATAGACGCCATCTGGAGCACCTCCGTAAGGAGGTTGGTCTTAAGGGCCACCGTAGGGAGGTCGAGATGGAGAGCCTCTGCAGCCCGACGTAGCACCATAGTGTAGGAAGCGCCCTCCTCTATAGTAGGCGGAGGGGAGCCAAGCACCGGGTCAGAAGACCCATCAAGTTCACCCGCATCTTTAAAGTCATCCACCAAATCCTGCTCGGAGTCACATTGCCGCACAAGGGGGTCTTCGGTGCCATCCCAGTCCTTGTCTGGCTCCGGAGTAGCGAGAGGGGGCAAGCGGCGTGGGGAGCTGCGCTGCCGGGGCCACGCTGGAGTCGCATCCCAATGCGGATCGCAGGCCGGAACAAAATGGTTCAGGAACCGGGGCGGGATAAATGGCACCCAGTGCGGAGCCAGGGGCGGTGCTGGGGCAGGACCCAAGGGCAGCGCCGGAGCCGGAGCCAGTGGCACTGCACCTTGTGGCGCCGGGTCGGAGCCAAGGGTGCTGGATCCAGTGGCTCGGAGGCTGGCGCCAGAGGCGGTACCACCGGGCCAACCGGATCTGGATATGGGACCCGCAGGCGGGAGCCTGAGGCCTAAAAAGGCGTCAATGGCAGCAAGAAACTCTTGCATCTGTTCGGGACTCGCCGACGGACCTGGGTATGGCGGTAGGCCGCGGAACTCCCAGGGTCTGGAGGAGCCGCAGGGGGGGAGCCCCTGTCCCCCTCATCCATCTCGAAGGAGCGACAGGGGGGAATGTCCGAGAGCAAACACGCTTCTTCGACTTTTTTATGTCGTCGCTTACCGGAATCTGAAGGTGAAGACTTTGAGTACGAGGAGCGACTGTTCCAGTCCTGCGAACGGCCTCCAGACCCGGAGCGGCGGTGAGAGGATTGCCGGGCCTCCTGCAACTTCTGGCGCTGCTCCCGCAAGGCCTTCGGGTCATGGCTCAACAGTCCCGGGAGTCATGGTCGTTCTCCAGGCAGTATAGGCAGACATCATGGGGGTCTGCCACCGACATATTACGGTGGCACGACCCACAAGACTTAAAGCCTGGCATCCCTAAATGCACCAGGAGACAAGAGAAGGAGACAAAGTCTCAATAGTTGTCAAAAAATGATCGAGGTACGTGCTCAATCCGGATCTGCGCTTTTGGGACGGAAAAAGAAAGAAAACCGACATGAGAACGCATGGGTGGCGCCTAAGTACTCTCCGTGACGTCATCTCGGCGCCTACGACGCCAGTGATGGACGCGGAGCTGCGGGACGCCACCTACTGGCACGCGGAGGTACTGCTAAGCAGAAAAACGTTCTGGATCCAGTCGGACGCCTGGGGATATTCTATGGTAAGCAATCTATCACTAACGTGTCTCTTTCAGATTGGTGACGCGTTCGGCTGGAAAGAAGCACACATCCTAAGAACCAATTTGTCAAGTACAAATCTGGTGTACAGAGGCTGAACTGATTAAGCTTAAAGCTCACTGACCCTCCTGGATGACGTAATGGCCACAAGAAAATCTGTTTTAATAGTCAAGAGTTGCAGAAAACAACTGTGTAGCGGCTCAGAGGGAGAACACATAAGAAATGTGTGGACCAGATTGAGGCCTTATTGGGGCCTCACAAAAGGGGTAGGAGGGAACAAGTGTTGCAAACCTGCACAAAACTGCTGAAAACATCATGGTCAAAAAGACCTCTAAATAGGACATGAAGCCAACGTCCCAATTACAGATGACGACATCCCGCACATGTATGCTGATGCAACCGTTCCTGGAGGTAGGCGGTCAACAATCATTACAGTAATGTGCAACTCAAAGTTCTAGTTAGTGGAGAGGGATCACAGAGCTTTATCTTGACGCTCCCCGCATGCACTGCAGTTTCTACATTGTTTAACCTTAGAATCTGGAATGGAATGCTGCAAACCGCCAGATAGCAGGGGTCAATCTTGCATTAGAATGTGAAAATGACTATCTTACTTAACTGCACCAAGGCAGTTAAGTAGGCATGAAGGTCCTTTGACTAGGTGAAACTCATACAGCGTGACTCAGTTTTTTCCCCCAAAAAACGTTGTGGGCCATTTATAGTGTTAAACCTTGGTAATTTACAGTTCCTGCGAAGGCATGCCACTGGGCTGAGAACCCGGATTCCTCTTGCAGCAGAGGGAGCGGTTAGCCTTCAGAAGCTAGAAATGCTTTGTAGGGGTCATACATTCACCCCAAAGAAATGTGAGTGGTACATTATTGATGCAGGACTGTTGGATATTGCTGGGAATCAGTTGACTGGAGAGGGCTGAAATTGTGTTGCTTTTAAATAAAGCGACTGCATTACAAGACCCATTGCACAGTACGCGGTTTATTTCTTTGACAAGAGAAAGGGTGTGAAGGAGAAAGGTTTGTCAAGGGAGGAGAGTGGGGAGGAGGGAGCCACAGATTTATTAGCAAATGATACGGATTCCATTATTTGCATACTTGCTTATGCTCCGCCCTAGCTGCTTCAAATTAGTGGCCAGATTTGTTTTGCTCTCTGCGGCTAGACTATGTTTCATATGCACCTGCACAAGTGTTTGATAGATTTTGGGAGGGCTAGAGTGGGTTTAACAAGTTTGCGAATGGGTTGCATTGGGTGGATCCAAAGGAGTGGAGGTGAGGGCGTACTTGTTTGAGTTTCTTTGTAGTATTGCGTTTAGCCACTGCAAGGGTGGTGATGATCCAGGTGAGTGGTGAAGGTATATTAAGAGCTATCAATACCAGACGGAGGCTGGGATTGGTGTTCGAGCATGATTGGGAATGGTGTTTACAACTTCACTCGGGGTAATTTCGAATATCAGGCGGAATACGTAGTGTAATTAAGGGCAGTGGGATCAAATCCTACCTCGAGAAAATGAGGATTGTGATAGTAATGCTGCAGGAGTCAAACTGGAGCACAGCTGCCTCCAAGAGTTTATCCTGCTACCTCCCCATCAGTCTGGCTCCCGGGCTGGTTTCTCAACTGAGACCACCCTATTAGGTGTGACAGAGAATATCCGTGCTATGATAGATAAAGGTGAAACAGTGGCACTCGTGCTTCTTGACCTCAGTGCCGCATTTGACACTGTCACATGCGGTACTAATAAAGACTCTCCACTCATTTGGCATCTGTGGCGCCGCCTTAAATTGGATTAAATCTCTACTTGAGAACAGAACGTTTCAAGTTTTTTCCCAATCTGCATGCTCTGAAACCCTTACCTTCAAACACGGAGTTCCACAATGCTCAATTTTAAGTCCGTTACTTTTTAATTTGTATATGAGCCCGCTTGCAAAAATAGTTGAGGAGACCGGCTTAATGATGTTTTCCTACGCTGATGATTCTCAGCTTCTCTTTTCCCTTCCATCATCAGGAAACAACAACCCCTCCACATTAAATGTAGGATTAGTGAAAATCGCAGGGTGGATGCAAAAAAACTTCCTGAAACTAAACGGTGAAAAAACCGAACTAATCATTTTGGGGAAAAATAAAGAACTCTGGGGACCTCAGCATTGGCCATCTGTAATGGGTTCTCCTCCAACTCCGACTACTCAGGCCCGTAATCTAGGCTTTATTGTCAATGACACACTGAGTATGCACCAGCAAGCTGTTAAAACATCGGCCACCTGCTTTGCCATCTTAAAGTGGTTAAAGAAAATTTGTTGGATGCTACCAGATCATAAAAAAAAACTGTCATTAATGCCTTAATAACATCAAGGTTAGATTACGCTAACGCACTATACTTGGGGGCTAACAAAGCCACAGTCCGCAGACTGCAAACTGTGCAGAATGCAGCCGCGAGACTGCTAGGAAAAATTCCTATCCATTCATCCACCACCAAATTTATACGTGAGCTGCACTGGCTAAAAATAGAGAACAGAATTAAATTCAAGTCCTTATGCTTCATGCATAAGATCTCTACAAATAAAGCCCCTAAGTATCTACAAAATCTGGTACATTGTTGCCATCCATCTAGGACTCTGAGATCTGCAACAGCTAATAAGTTTGTTGTTCCTAAAATAAAACTATCACGTATGGGCGGCAAATCTTTCGCCTACCTTGGACCCTCACTGTGGAACACTATGCCACAAGCTTTGCGCTCAGAGGTGAACTACATTAAATTCAGAAAGGCCTTAAAAACCTGGCTATTCAACATCTAAGTCAGTCGTCCGATCAGCTACTACTGAATCACAGCGCCGGGAAACCCTTTGTTGGGTAGCTGTTTGTGCTATACAAAATAAACAAATAAATAAAATAATCCTCCAAACAGGGAGGCCATTTATATCAGTCATCTTTCTTGTGACTGGACAGGCAAGATACCAGTAGGCATGTATATACAAAGGGTGTATTAATAAGGTGACTTACCTCTTCTGTGTTCATATGTCCCTACTGTCAATGATTCCTCTTAAGTATGTAAAAGTTTGGAATTACTGGCATTTTTGCTAACCTGTAACTATCTGGATGAGTGACTTCAGTTGTATTCTTAACTCGTCTCTTAACACATCTAGGTTCACTCCAGACTATCGGGTGCTGCAACTAAAAATCTCCCTATCTTGATGACAGCACTTCATTTTTTGGGAAGAAGTGTGGTGCATTCATCATGGAGAGAAGAGGGCTTTTGCTACCATTTGTCTGTCCATCCCTCTTACTCTGGCAGGAAGACAATCTGTAGAACTTCTCATATGAAAGGTATCTGAATTATCGGATCAAGGGCTCTGAAGGTGGACATTGTCATAGGTAACCACAAGCAGCCAATGATGACATGAAAGTTTAGGCCCATGTGGCTGGATGGGGGTGCTTTCAATAGTGATCTTTGAAGGTAAATAGTTCGATTTAACAATCTTCAATAATTGAGAGAAATGGGAGACTTTCAAGGTGCTGGTCAGTGGGTTCTACAGAGGCAGCACAAAGGGAGCTTGGAGCATTATGGTGCGAGAGATTGATACCTTGGAGAACAAACAGCGCAACAAAGTGAATATGCCCATGAATAATGGATTGTCGAACTCCAAAAGGCCTGATACTGTGGCCAACTTGCAGGCAATTCAGTGAGGCTGTGTAAATTTAACTATGAACATTACATGACCTATCTTCAATTAAAGGTGGATAACATGGGAACATATCTAGCATGGGAGAAGGCGCCCTGGTGATGTGGAGCTCATGTGGGGCACTGGTGACAGACTAGGAAAGTTTTTGTGACATCTTTAGGGATTACTTCTACCCTCTCTGCAAATCAAACAAAAGGTCCAATGTGATGGCGGGGAAGTGTTTTGATTCAAGGTTTCTTGTAAGAGGCTGGCCTATGGACACTGGCGCCTGTAGACAAAGAGGGGGAAGGGGGGGTTTCAAAGGTGGGGAGAGTAGTGTTTCAAATAAAGGTTTCATGTAATGGGCTGGCCTCTGGAGACTAGTCTCTGCAGACAAAGAGGGGGAAGGAGAAGCTGGGAGCTTCAGGGCAGGGGTAGTTTTGTGTGTGTGTGAAGGAAATGAATTCACAGCAGCCAGGGTCAAGTTGTTGGGTAAAGAGCAAGGCTAGGCTGCCGGTGGAGTTCTACAATGGATATGCTAAGTTACTGGCCCCCAGGTTTTTAATCTTGAATCCACCTCCACATCCAGCGCTAATTTTCAATCTACCATGCTCTCCATTAGCGAGTGGAAGTATCAGAGCCAGCTAAAGTTAAATCCCGATAAAACGGAACTTGTATTAACCAGGGGGCTCGATAACCCCTGGAATGCCAGTTTCTGGCTATCCTTTCTGGGCACCCATCCCCTTCCAGCTGACTCTGTGAAGAGTCTTGGCGTGATCATTTGCAAAGACCTCTCAATGAAACCTCAGATTAGCGCTGTCACCTCGGCCTGCTTTTTCCATCTTCGCAGGATCCGTAAAATCTGTAGGTTTCTGTCTACGGAGGCTCTCACGTTGGTCATCATAGCCTTGATTACATCTCGCATTGACTACGCCAAAGCTCTTTATGCTGGCATTCCTACCTACCAGTTGCGTCGCTTGCAACTCGTGCAAAATCAGGCAGCCAGGTTAATCTTCTGTCAGCCAAAACATCTACACATCTCCCCGCTACTAAAGAAACTCCACTGGCTGCCGGTTGCCAAGCGGTGTATCTTTAAACTCGGCTGCACTATATTCAAGGCGCTACACGCTCAAGGTCCTGCTTTTGTTGCTTCTAGAATCTGCTGGTACATTCCTTCCCGTGATTTGCGCTCCTCCCATCACAACCTTCTCACCATTCCAGCAGTTAACCGCAAAAAGCATGGTGGCCTCCGATTTGCGCTTTTGGCTCCTAGACTATGGAATTCACTTCCGAGCGAACTTCGATCCTCTCCCAGTTACGCTCTTTTCAGATGTTCACTCAAAACTCATCTCTTCCGGCAGGCCTTTGTGTAATTCCGCACCCTTCTTGTCCCTGTTGTCTCCAGCGTCATGAAACCGTCTAGTGTCCGTGCGCTGAATAAGTACTTTTAACATAGCATAACATAACACAGGTAGTTAGCTGTCTACGATGAATTAATAATGTCTGGCCATCCATCCTAAACTCCTAAATTCCAGTATTTTCACTAGAGGTAAACAAAATGTACAAAATAAAAGCCTCAAAAAACTGTTCACCGAAGGGGTTTTCAGTGATGTTTCAAGACGGACTGTGTACAATCCCAACGAACAGTACTGCACTGTGCATGTGTGCACAACTCCATTTCCACTGTGCATAAGAACGTGCTCGCACTTTGTGCATGTAAGCTTTAGGTACAAATATTTATTCAATCTACTCCCAGGCCTGAACATACATGTTAACCTTATTTAGACTTACTTCACTTCTTCTTTTTACTAGTAATACAACGTGAAGGGGCACTGAGGACGTGCAGTGTAGGATATAATTTCATGAATAACTCAACACTTCATAACCAATACCCTAATTTTGATAGTGATTTTTGTCCTTACTAAGTGCTATAAATATCCAAATTTTTAAACTGGAACCCATGAAAGTTTGAGCTGGCATTGCTAGGGCTCAGTTCCATAACTACAGGCCACAAAAAATGCCTGCAGTGAACACTTACCCTATGAGCCACTTTGCTGACTATTTGACTGCTTATTTCTTTAACCACATCGCTGCTGTGGTTATTTTTCCCCTGTGCTGGAAATTGCCATTTTGCTGGTGTCATGACGAGCTCAGCTCGTCATCAGCACAGCTCAACTGTGCCTCATGACGAGCTGAGCTCGTCATGAGCATGGAAGGGGTTAACAGACTTTCTTGTGAAACGCTTTGTTGGCAATAAATACTAGTTACAAAGTTGTGTCCATTCTGTTTAATGCTCATAAGGCAGAAAGAAATTTCAGCAGATAATATGCCATGCTATGTCCTATTACTTTGATGATCTCACTAAGAAAGGGTAGCACGGCAACTATTTGCGACTGAACTTTACCCCCATGATGATTTAGATGTTGCTCATGAGACTCACCTTTTTTACACAACAAAAGGGTCAATTGATCAGGCTATAATTCTAATAATGCCCTCTATGAAATGTTACATTGGTACTGTGATTTTACCTTATGTGGCTATCGCGAGTAACAGATTTGTTGCGAGTTGTGAAGAAGCAACGAGACCACGAAATATGCGTCAACTGCATTTAGTTGTGATTTTAGGATCAAGTAGATCAAATGTATGCAATCAGCTATTCATTGGCTGTATGAATGTTGCACTCCTCCCTATAAACATTATAGATATTCAATGATACTGAGATTTTGGTGCCAACAGTCCTACTCTGCATTAGAAATTTTAGAATTTGTGCTGGAGCTTGCAGCTAGTTATTGTAGGAAGGTGGATATCCGACTATGGTTGCCCCCAACTTTTTGCCTGGTGTTTTGCTGGTTTTTCGACTTAGTTGACCTGGGACCCTGCTATTCAGGACCCCAGGCCCACTGCTCTCTCTGTAAAAGGGATTCCCTGTACCTTAGGTACATAACCAATTGATACTGGGCCACCTTATCAGTCCCTGTACAGCATACCTTAGGTATCCAGGGCATAGGTGTACCCAGGGCCTACCAGGGGCTGCAGCATGTATTATGCCACCCCTGGCTGGCCACCCAAATCTGACAAGTGGCTGCACGACAGCTGGGGCAAGGTGGTGTAATCACCCTTTGCTTTAGATATAGTATTCCTATATCTAACCCTAAAATGGACACATATATTCCTATCAGTCACTCCTATGGCAGTCCTTATCAACCCTGAAGGCAGAGTGCTTGGAATTATGTGAGATGGTGCTCTGGCATGAGCTGAGCCCATTTGCAGCTTGCGGAACCAAGTCCTAATAGCTGTTCCATGATAACGCTATACCATATACTCTTAAGTGCATTATGTACCTCGCGGTCAAATGCTAACTTTGGCATAGCATTATCAAAACATATCGTGTAAGGTGTCATACGAATTGGAATACTAACCACTCGCCAATTCTGGCGACCGGGTTAGCATTTCACCCTTCTAGAGGGACACGACATGTATGTAACTGTGAACCCCGGTTAAAGTTAACTCGAGCCTCAGCATCACAAAATGGATGCTGCCACCACAGACACAAGTCTGACCTCCTGCTGCTGGGAGTCCTTCCAGCGAGGAGGGCTCGGACAAAGGGTTTCCTGTCAGGGGCGGTGCTAGCACCATCCCAGACAGGATTTTGTGTATCCCAGGTAGGCAGGGCTGAGAGGAAGGTGACTGCAAGTGGCACCCCGGTGCTCACTGTGCATATGCCGGCTCAAACCAGTTCCAGGGGCACCCCAGCCCCTGAGCTGGGGAGAGACCGGACAAAGGAGAGGGGTGTAACCACCTCCCTCCTGGTCCCACCCATGGGCAGGACCTAGTCGCGTGCCAGCCCCTTTTCTTTGGATAAAGGTAGGAGCGGGCCCCCTTCCCAAATTGGATAATCTTGAATCTTGAACTACTTTCCACGAAAGGAACTCTGAAAACTCTCCCTTGTGGCTAAGGAGTAGCCACCCTGCACCAGCAGGCACCACCTAAGCGGTTGCAGTTTGCTGCACGTCCATCCTTCAGATCAAGACTGACCAGCTTGACGAGACCCGGATTCCCTGCCTTCTCTGACCTCTACCTGCATCATCAGCCCAGCTGAGATTCGTGGGTGCGACGAGACCTGTGGGACCGGATATCTTCAAGACCTGCACGACGCTTAACCAGCACGACCGCCGAGGGATCCTCGAGTGAGTGCACTGGGGTTTGAGAAGCCCCAAACCTGAGCAGCTCCAGCACCGAAGTCCAGCCCCCCAGCATCCACGAGATCTGCGTGGGGCCCTTCTGCTTCTTTGCTGCTTGCCACGTTGTCCGGTCACTTGCCCGTTGGCTAGTGGCCCTCCTGACGACGTACCACGACGTTTTCACCGCTGGTCTAGGTCCTTTAGACTGGCCCTTGCTCCTTGTTCAACAAGAAGTGCCCTGGTCCCTCCTGGTCCACTCCAGACGCCATTTTTGACTCCACCGCGTGGGCTTGCCTTTGCCAAGGCTTGGTGCTCCAATCTCGGATCCAGCATCGCCGACAGCAGACACCATCGTGGGACAGCTCGCACCTCCAGCCTGGACGCCGACAACGCCTCCTGGTCCGTGTGACTGCAGAGTCCAGCGTCACCCACTCATCTGATCGCGGTGACTTCATCTGGTGCCATCCTGGTGCCCACACAATCACTGGCTAGTGATTGAGAACTGAGTCCCCTCTGCTTTTAGGTTATCTTCATCACTGATCCAGCCTTGGATCACACCGAACATCTTCACTAGTCGTCTGCCAGCAACATCTTCTTTCAGGCTCCATAGACTACAACGAGGACTCCCGACGTCATTTGAACCCTATGCAACCGCAGCCCCTGGGCTAGGTAACCCGAGCATTTCGGTGCTCCAACGCAGGTTCACTACCCTAGTGTCCAGATCCTTTTTCGTTTTTAGTCTACCTAGTCTGATTCATCCGGAAACAGTAACTTTAGAATTACTAGCATCCATAGACTTTGTCCCGCATCCAGCGTAAGAGTTCACACTCTGCACCCGAATTCCCTAGGCCTCCTGCTCCTAACCTAAGGGTTCAGTAAGGTAGTCCTAGCGGTCCTGAAGCCTCTGGATCGTGTTACTTACCTGCTAGTTTTCGCATTCCACTTTTAGAGTATATGGTTTTTCGTGCCCCTCGGGCATTTGTGTTATTTGTGCAACTTGCAGTATTTTCTTAAGAGTTTTGTATTGTGCTTAGCTCCCTGACTCATAAAGAGTTCAGGGTAGACTTGTTATTAATAAATATACTTTATTTTTATAACAACTTGTGTGGTGTCCTTTCACTTGGTGTTCAAGGGGTATATGTGATGGTAAAACAGCTGGCTTAACACGCCCTCTAGAGTTTAGCCTAAAGACTGCTTTTGTCCACGCTACTAAGATAGCTGGTCTATAAGGTTGACTTACAACCAATCACCATAAGGGTTGTTTGGACTGATACAAGGTGATCACTAGAACTAGTGAGCATCATATATCAGGCCAACTTCTCACAGTTATGTTATGTTATAACAATTTATATAGCGCACTAATACCATTAGGTGTCTAAGCGCGTACGGTCTGCATACTGTGAGAGGGAAACTAGTTTTTAAAAAGCCATGTCTTAAGGGGTTTCCTAAATTCAAGCAGGGATGAGATCTTCCTAGGAACAAGCGGAAGAGAGTTCCATATCCTAATAGTGCTGTGTCTGAAACTCCTCTCCCCCCCCTCCCCCCCCCCCCCCCCCCCCAGTTCAATCTCTTTGACTCTGGGGGTGGGCATTAGGAAAGCGTTGGCCAAGCGTAATGATCTGCTGGGAGAATACCAGCTGAAAGCGTGCCATAGAAATCGTGGACCTTCTCTGTAAAGTGCCTTATGTGCAATACAAAGTGCCGTGAATTTCACGCGCTGGCCGACTGGCAGCCAATGCAGATTTTGAATCCCAGCCCTAATGGACTGGTGTTTAGGGACTTTTGCACTAATCTGGTGGTGGCATTCTGTACCGATTGTAATCTTCTGAGTGGATTAGACTGTAAGTTAATATACAAGGCATTACAACTTTGATAAAAACCAGGGAGGTTAAAGGAAAATGCTACTTACCAGTATGCATCTGTTCTTGGCATGTAGGGCTGCTGACATTCATATCTTGCAAAAACAACAAGTGATGGACCGAATGTGGATCAATGTCACATTCCCCCAGTCAAAAGATCTGGGCCCAAATCCATCGTTTTTTTGCACTCCACACCACCCTGGGTTAGACAATGGCGATATGCAAATCAGCTCTGACCCTGTTGCCCCATGGGAACAGTCAAGTCCGAACTACAAAAGCCATGTCCTTCCCAGAACGGAATCAAGCATCCGAGGACCGGACCGGTTTCGAGGCAACACCTCATCAGCCCGGCTAGCTTGACTCCAAGTGGTGTGGAGTGCCTGGGACCCACGTCTGGGCATCCCCAGCGCACTTAGGGCGGCAATTGCAAACAAAACAGGTGATGGACCGAATGTGGACCAATGTCACACATTCCCCCAGTCAAAAGATCTGGGCCCAAATCCATCGTTTTTTTGCACTCCACACCACCCTGGGTTAGACAATGGCGATATGCAAATCAGCTCTGACCCTGTTGCCCCATGGGAACAGTCCAGTCCGAACTACAAAAGCCATGTCCTTCCCAGAACGGAATCAAGCATCCGAGGACCGGACCGGTTTCGAGGTAACACCTCTCATCAGCCCGGCTAGCTTGACTCCAAGTGGTGTGGAGTGCCTGGGACCCACGTCTGGGCATCCACAGGCGCACTTAGGGCGGCAATTGCAAAAACAACAAGTGATGGACCGAATGTGGATCAATGTCACACATTCCCCCAGTCAAAAGATCTGGGCCCAAATCCATCGTTTTTTTTGCACTCCACACCACCCTGGGTTAGACAATGGCGATATGCAAATCAGCTCTGACCCTGTTGCCCCATGGGAACAGTCCAGTCCGAACTACAAAAGCCATGTCCTTCCCAGAACGGAATCAAGCATCCGAGGACCGGACTGGTTTCGAGGTAACACCTCTCATCAGCCCGGCTAGCTTGACTCCAAGTGGTGTGGAGTGCCTGGGACCCACGTCTGGGCATCCCCAGTGCACTTAGGGCGGCAATTGCAAAAACAACAAGTGATGGACCGAATGTGGATCAATGTCACACATTCCCCCAGTCAAAAGATCTGGGCCCAAATCCATCGTTTTTTTGCACTCCACACCACCCTGGGTCAGACAATGGCGATATGCAAATCAGCTCTGACCCTGTTGCCCCATGGGAACAGTCCAGTCCGAACTACAAAAGCCATGTCCTTCCCAGAACGGAATCAAGCATCCGAGGACCGGACCGGTTTCGAGGTAACACCTCTCATCAGCCCGGCTAGCTTGACTCCAAGTGGTGTGGAGTGCCTGGGACCCACGTCTGGGCATCCCCAGCGCACTTAGGGCGGCAATTGCAAAAACAACAAGTGATGGACCGAATGTGGATCAATGTCACACATTTCCCCAGTCAAAAGATCTGGGCCCAAATCCATCGTTTTTTTTTGCACTCCACACCACCCTGGGTTAGACAATGGCGATATGCAAATCAGCTCTGACCCTGTTGCCCCATGGGAACAGTCCAGTCCGAACTACAAAAGCCATGTCCTTCCCAGAACGGAATCAAGCATCCGAGGACCGGACCGGTTTCGAGGTAACACCTCTCATCAGCCCGGCTAGCTTGACTCCAAGTGGTGTGGAGTGCCTGGGACCCACGTCTGGGCATCCCCAGCGCACTTAGGGCGGCAATTGCAAAAACAACAAGTGATGGACCGAATGTGGATCAATGTCACACATTCCCCCAGTCAAAAGATCTGGGCCCAAATCCATTGTTTTTTTGCACTCCACACCACCCTGGGTTAGACAATGGCGATATGCAAATCAGAGCTGATTTGCATATCGCCGTTGTCTAACCCAGGGTGGTGTGGAGTGCAAAAAAACGATGGATTTGGGCCCAGATCTTCGGACTGGGGTTAATGTGTGACATTGATCCACATTCGGTCCATCACCTGTTTTGTTTGACATTCATATCTTAGCATAGATCGCCGCCTAGTGTTGGGTCCGGATGTTTGCACCTTGTTGTCCTGGAAGAGTCTTCGAAGTATCACAAGGTAGGTGACTCCTCCCCTGGACTACAGTGCGCATGTGCATCTTCTCCATCCTCCGATAGATTTTCGCCATTGTGGCAAAGATGGAGTATAGAAAAGTAAGAGATGACCATGTAAATGTATGTAGAAATAAATTACTGCAGTTGTGACAGGCACCAGGGAGGAGGGTGGGCGATATGAATGTCAGCAGCCCTACATGCCAAGAACAGATGCATACTGGTAAGTAGCATTTTCCGTTCGAGGCATGTGGGCTGCTGAATTCATATCTTAGCATAGACTGTATAGCAGTATTGCCTCTAGCGGTGGTCACCTGTACCAGCTGCAGCAGTTTGAAAAAGAGTTTTGAGGACAGCCTGGCCTACAGCAGCTTGTTGCCTTGCTGGCACGTCTACACAGAAGTGTTTAGTGAAAGTGTGTATGGTAGACCATGTAGCCGCCCTACATATGTCTTCTAGTGGAATATTTCCTAGGAAAGCCATGGATGCCCCCATTTTGCGCGTTGAGCGGGCTTTTGGGGGAACTGTTAAGACTGCGCTTAGCCTTTTGATAGCATATTTGAATGCACTTAACTATCCATCTGGCTATTCCTGTTTTTGAAATAGGGTTACCCTTATGTTGTGGAGCAAAAGCAACAAATAGTTTTTTTGTCTTTCTGAAAGCTTTAGTTCTGTTAACGTAATATAACAGAGCTCTTTTTACATCTAGTGTGTGTAGGGCTCTTTCAGCCACTGACTGCGGGTTTTGGAAGAAAACTGGCAAATCGATTGACTGATTGATATGGAACGTTGATATAACTTTTGGCATTAACTTAGGGTTAGTACGGAGCACTACCTTATTATGATGTATTTGCATGAAAGGTTCTTGAATTGTCAGTGCTTGTAGCTTTCTCACTCGCCTGAGGGAGGTAATGGCAACTACAAATGCCACCTTCCATGTTAAGAATTGTAATCACACGAATGGAGTGGTTCGAAAGGTTGCCCCATAAGTCTGGTAAGTACTACGTTTAAATTCCAGACTGGCGAAGGTGGATGTCTTGGAGGGATAATTCTTTTAAGTCCTTCCATAAAAGTTTTGATAGGTGGTATTCTGAACAGGGACAGGTGTTGTCTGTTTTGGAGATATGCTGCTATAGCAGCAAGGTGTAGCCTTATGGAAGAGTGTGCTAGATTGCATCTTTGCAGATGTAACAAGTAACAGATTATGTTTTGGATGGAGGCATCTAATGGATTGATTTGGTTATCATTACAGTAAATTACAAATCTTTTCCATTTAGCTGTGTAGCACGCTCTAGTAGTTGCGCATCTTGCTTCCTTGATAATGTTCATACAGTCTGGAGGCAAGTCAAGAGAACCGAACTCTAAGACTGCAGGAGCCAGATCGCTTGGTTCATCTGATTGGGATCTGGGTGCCTGATTTCTCCATGGTTCTGAGTTAACAGCTGTGGTAATAGGCGCAGTCTTTGGTGTGGAACTACTGAGAGTTCTTGGAGTGTTGTGTACCATTGCTGTCTTGCCCATGTGGGAGCAAACAGGATCATTGTAAGGGACTGTTGCTTTAGTTTGCGTGCCACTAATGGAATCAGTGGGGTTGGCGGAAAAGCGTACGCAAATCTGCCTGACCAGTTCATCCATATCGCATTGCCCTGTGACAACGGGTGTGGGAACCTGGCGGCAAAGGACTGGCATGTTGAGTTTTCTTTTGTGGCAAACAGATCTATCTCTGGATGCCTCCACTTTTTGAAGAATGGTTGGAGGACTTGAGGGTGAATTTCCCATGTGTGTATCTGTTGGCTGTGTCTGCTTAGTAGATCTGCAATCTGATTGTCTATTCCTGGGAGGTGTTCTGCCAGGAGAAAGATGTTTTTTGGAATTGCCCACCTCCATATGCTCTGTGCTAGGTGAGACAGCTGCGGAGAGTGTGTCCCTCCCTGTTTCTGGATGTAGTACATGGCTGTCATGTTGTCTGTCCAGATTAATACAGCCGTGTTGTACAAGTATTTCTGGAAGGCTTTCATTGCTAGAAATACTGCCAGCAACTCTAAGTGGTTTATATGCAGTGTCTTCTGCTTGACTGTCCTTAGTCCTTGGACTGTGTATTGAAATAGGTGGGCTCCCCAACCTGTCAGTGATGCGTCCGCTGTTAGTACTACCTGTGGAACTGGCTCTTGGAACAGTCGCTCCTTGGAAGGGTTTTGTGGGTTCCACCATTGCAGAGAGTTGTAAGTGCGACTGTCTACCAATACTAGGTCTTTTAGTTGTCCTTGAGCTTGGTTCCACTGCCGTGCTAGGCATTCTAGCAATGGACGCATTTGAAGTCGGGTATGAGGGACAATGAATATGCAGGAGGCCATCATGCCTATAAGCTGCAAGAACACTCGAACTGGCAAGGAGTGTTGTGGGTGAAATCTTTGAATTAGAGACTGCATGTTGGCTATCCTGGCTGGATTTGGATATGCTTTTGCCACTGAGGTATCTATTGTTGCTCCCGGATATTGCTGTATGTGGGAGGGCTGCAGATGTGATTTTGGGTAATTTATGGAAAATCCCAGACTGTGCAGCAGCTGGATTTTCTGAGATGTATGGTTTGCTCACTGTGTGTATGAGTTGGCTTTTATGAGCCAATCGTCCAGGTAGGGGAACACATGGATGTGTTGCCTTCTGAGGTGTGCTGCTACTACTGCTAGGCATTTTGTAAAAACCCTTGGTGCTGTAGTTACCCCGAAGGGGAGAACTTTGAATTGATAGTGTTGACCTTCTATTGTGAACCTGAGGTATTTCCTGTGAGCTGAATGTATAGTTATGTGAAAATATGCATCCTTGAGGTCTAATGTAGCGAGGAAGTCGCCTTGTTGGAGTAACGGGAGTACTTGTTGTAGAGTGATCATATGGAAATGCCCTGAGAGTATGTATTGGTTCAGAGGTCTGAGGTCCAATTTTGGTCTGAGGGACCCGTCCTTTTTGGGAATAAGTAAGTATAGGCAGTATACTCCTGTCCCCTGGTGTTGAAAAGGGACTGGCTCTATGGCTCCCTTTTCTAGTGTGGATGTCACCTCTTGTTGTAACAGTGTGATGTGTTCTTTGGACATAGGACCGTGTTTGGGTGGTATGTTGGGTGGAGTAGAAGTGAGTTCCAGGAAATAACCATACTGGATAATTTGTCTCACCCACCTGTCTGTGGTAATTGCGTTCCAGACTGGTAGGAATTTTGTTAGTCTGCCTCCGACCGGTGTTGAGTGGTCTGGAGGGAGTGTGAGCAAATCACTGTTTGGTGGCGGTGGAGGCTCTGGTGTTGTTGCTGCCACGTCCTCTGCCCTTGTTAACCTCATAAGTGCTGCGCCCAGTCCAACGGCACCACTACCTCGGGAGTGCTGCCGTCGGCCGTTGGACGTTCCAGCTGCACCTGCTCAATGGAAAGTTCAGCACTGGAGCTGGACGTTCCATAGCAGCTAAGGTGTTATTATTGCCTCTATAACCTCCTCTGTTGGAGCCTTTATTAAAGGTGCTCTGGGTATTACTTTTGAATGTAGAGGAAGTTTGGGATGTGTTGCCTCTACCTGAGCCTCAAAAGGAGGAGCGGCGAAAGAAACTTCTAGATTGTTGAAACTGAAGTGCGCCCATAGACTTAGCAGTATCTGTATCTTTTTTCATCTTCTCTAAGATGGTATCTACTGCAGGGCCAAACAGAACGTCTTGGTTAACTGGCTGGTGGAGGATGGTTGATTGCACTTCATTCTTAAATACGGAAATGCGTAGCCACGCATGCCGGCGTGGTAATACGCTAGTGTTGATGGACCTAGCTGCAGTGTCAGCTGCGTCAAGTGCACATTTAATGGAAGCATTTGTGATAAATTTGCCTTCCTGTATTAGGTGGTTAGCTTTAGCTTTAAAAGTTTCTGGCAGGTGTTGTAGTAAACCTTCCAGCTGGTCATAATGTGCTCTATCGTATTGTGCTATTAGAGCCTGTGTGTTCGCAATTCTCCAAGTATTTGCTGCTTGGGATGCCACTCTTTTGCCTGAGGCTTCTAGTATCTTTGACTCTGTCAGGAGGGGGAGCATCTCCTGTTTGTGAATTAGCTCGCTTTCGAGCGTTTGCTACAATTAAAGAGTCTAAAGGCAACTGTGACTTAATATAAGAAGGGTCTGTAGGGGCTGCTTTATACTTTTTCTCAATTTTGAGATTGAGGACACGCGCTCTGGCTGGGTCTTTAAATATGTATGGCGCGTGTTTTAGTGCCCCTTTTAACATAGGAAGTGTACGTACACTTTTTTCTTAAGTTGAAAAAGTGTCAAATAGGAAATCCTCTTCTATTGGGTCAGTGTGTAAGTCTACATTATGATATTTAGCTGCCCTATCCACTAGTTGGTTAAAGACAATGGTTTCCTCAGTAGGCGACGGCTTTGTAGAATATGTAGAGGTGTCAGGGATGGGTTGTGGGTCGTATGTATCATAAGGATCATTCTGGTCATCCCATGTGTTATCTTGTATATCCTGATCCTCAGGTTCTACAAAGTTATCTTGAGGATCTTCCCCTATGTTTTCTGTCTCATCATAATTTGAGGGAGAGTAAGGCACATAAGGCATGTGAGGAAAGAAAGGAGGATGAGTGAAAGGCCTTGAAGGAGATGTTGCAAAGTCGTTCTTCTTTGGAGGAACGGGGGAAGAAGTGTCAGTGTCCAAAGGTCTCTTCTTACTGTGGTAAACTGTTACCCGTGCTGTTTCAGGGTCTATATACAGTTTAGGCTGTTCTTCACTCTCTCGATCAGGATGGAAAAGTTCTTCCTCAACTGTCTGTATTTTTTGCGCCAATGTTTTTGGCTTAGTCACTTGTTTGTGGTGAGTCTTTGGCTCGAGGGCCTTTGGCTGTGGAGTTTTTTTCGGCTCGACTGCTTTTTTCGGGTCGGTGACCTTTTTCAGGTCGGCGACTGTTTTTGGTTTGACGTTTTTTGTTGGCTCTTCTGCCTTTTTTGGTTCGGCGACCTTCTTTGGTTCGATGAACTTTTTCGGATCGACCAGTTTCTTCGGGTCGATAACCTTTTTCGGATTGATTTTTTTTGTAGAATCGACTGCCTTCTTCGGGTCAACAGGATTTTTAGTGTGACCTGTTTTTTGTCGGTCAACACTCTTTTTCAGCTCAGAGGCCGTTGTCGGGTCGACTATTCTTTTGGGATCGACGCCCTTTTTTGTTTTGACGCCCTTTTTTGTATCAACCAGTTTCTTTGGCTCGACAACCTTTTTCGGTTTAGCTCCATTTTTGGGAAGAGTGTAGCTTTTTCCCAGGGTATTAGAAGGCTTAGGTTTGGTCTTCGGAGCAGAGGCAGAAGACGGGGCTTCTGAAGGAGTTTGTCGATCTTGGCTAAGGCCTATAGGCGATGCTTCGACTGGAGCCTTGTCTTAAGATGAAGCAGGGGTGGGGGCATGGTACTCACGGTTTGCCCCGGTGTGATCTGGTTATTGGAGTCCGACTGGTCCTCTATGGTGACAATTTCTAGGTCGGAGTCCGCTGCTTCTGGGAGGTCATGTTCGTCTTCAAAAATGTTCTCCGGTTTCGGTGCCTGCCGCTGCATCGCTTGTCAAGCGGCCCTTCGGTTCCGGATAGTCTTCTTCGACCGAAACTGAGCACAAGCTGGACAGTTTTCCTCGTTGTGATCGGGAGAGAGGCACTTATTGCATACTGTATGTTTATCAGTATGTGGGAATTTGGAGTGGTATTGTGGGCACCTTTTAAACGGGGTCCTTTCCATCGGCGGCAGGCGCACGTGGCGTCGAAAGGGCCAACGGCACGCGTCGACAGCCGGATCGAGATGGAAAGTGTTATCGAGTCAATGTTTACCGAACGAGAACAATACCGTCGAGGTAGAAGGCCTTTTGGCCTTAGAAAGTTCAAAAGTTTTGGTTCCGAAGTTGGAGTTGAGGAATAGCATCCAAACCCAAAGGCAGAAAAATACAATCTGAGGATGGTGAAGATGCCCATGCGCACTGTAGTCCAGGGGAGGAGTCACCTACCTCGTGATACTTCGAAGACTCTTCCAGGACAAGGTGCAAACTGAATATGCTACTTACCAGTATGCATCTGTTCTTGGCATGTAGGGCTGCTGACATTCATATCTGTGCATAGATCGCCGCCTAGTGTTGGGTCCGGATGATTGCACATTGTTGTCCTGGAAGAGCCTTCCAAGTATCACAAGATAGGTGACTCCTCCCCTGGACTACAGTGCGCATTGGCATCCCCTCCATCCTCAGATTGTTTTTCGCCATTGTGGCAGAGATTGAGTGTAATACAGTGAGTGATGTCCATGCTACATAGTAATTCTGAATGCTAAAACTGCTACAGGCGCCGGGGAGGAGGGTGGGCGATATGAATGTCAGCAGCCCTACATGCCAAGAACAGATGCATACTGGTAAGTAGCATATTCGGTTTGAGGCATGTGGGCTGCTGAATTCATATCTGTGCATAGATTACATAGCAGTCCCTCTTGTTAGCGGCGGCTGCCCGTGCCAGCTGCAGCAGTCTGAAAAAGAGTTTTGAGAACAGCCTGTCCTACAGCTGCCTGCTGTCTTGAATGTACATCTACGCAGTAGTGTTTTGTAAATGTATGTATAGTGGACCACATGGCTGCTCTACATATCTCTTCTAAAGTAATATTCCCCAGGAAAGCCATGGATGCTCCTAACTTACGTGTGGAGTGTGCTCTTGGAGGAATGGTTAGTGTGCGTTTAGCCTTTGCATAGCAAATTTGTATACACTTAAAGATCCATCTGGCTATTCCTGCTTTGAAAATGGAGTTGCCTTTGTGCTGTGGAGAAAAGGCAACAAACAGTTGTTTTGTCTTCCTGAAATCCTTTGTTCTGTCTATATAGTACATAAGAGCCCTCTTGACATCTAATGTGTGTAGAGATCTCTCTGCAACATTTTCCGGATTAGGATAGAAAACTGGCAGTTCTATGGTTTGGTTCATGTGGAACTGCGAAATCTCCTTAGGCATGAATGTAGGGTTGGTGCGTAGTACAACTCTATTTGCGTGGACCTGTATGAATGGCTCTTGAATGGTTAGTGCCTGGAGTTCACTACCTCTTCTCAGTGAGGTAATGGCTACTAGGAAAGCAACTTTCCAGGTCAGAAATTGAATCTCACAAGAGTGTAGAGGTTCAAAAGGTGGTCCCATCAGTCTGGTGAGGACCACATTCAGGTTCCAGACAGGTGAAGGTGGGTGTCTGGGAGGGATCACTCTTTTGAGTCCCTCCAGAAAAGCTTTAATGGCAGGCACTCTGAATAGTGAGAGGTGCTGCCTGTTCTGAAGATAAGCTGCTATTGCGGATAAATGTATACGAATGGAACTGTACGCTAGATTACATCTGTATAAATGCAACACATAACAGATAATGTTTTGAATTGATGCATCCAGTGGGTTAATGTCATTATTGTTACAATATATGACAAACCTTTTCCATTTAGCCGCATAACATGCTCTGGTTGTGGGTCTTCTTGCCTCCTTGATGATATTCATACATTCTGGCGGCAAGTTGAGGTAGCCAAATTCTAAGATTTCAGGAGCCAGATCGCCAGGTTGAGCTGTTGCGGATCTGGGTGCTGAATTTCACCATGGCTCTGCGTTAAAAGTCTGGGTGTTAGCCGCAGTCTTTGATGCGGTACCACGGAAAGTTCTACTAGCGTGGTGTTCCATGGCTGGCGTGCCCACGTTGGAGCAACCAGGATGAGTGTCATCGTGTTTTGCTTCAGCTTGCGTGCCACCAGCGGTATTAGAGGTGCTGGGGGAAAAGCGTACGCAAATCTTCCTGACCAGTTCATCCATATCGCATTGCCCTGTGACTGCGGATGTGGGAACCTGGCGGCGAAGCTCTGGCATTTTGCGTTTTCCCTTGTGGCGAATAGGTCTATCTCTGGATGACCCCACTGCTGGAAGTACGGTTGGAGTACTGATGGATGTATCTCCCACTCGTGCATCTGGTGGCTGTGTCTGCTGAGCAGATCCGCCATCTGGTTGTCCTTGCCCGGGAGGTGTTCCACCATGAGGAAGATGTTCCTCTGAATGGCCCACTTCCACATGCTCTGAGCCAGATGAGACAACCGTGGAGTGTGTTCCTCCCTGCTTCTGTATGTAGTACATGGCAGTCATGTTGTACGTCCGGATCAACACGACCTTGTTGCAAAGGTGTACTTTGAAAGCTTTCATTGCCATGAAGATTGCCATCAATTCCAGAAGGTTGATGTGCATCTTCTTCTGCTGTGTCGTCCATAGTCTCTGCACTGTGTAATGGAGTACATGAGCTCCCCATCCTTGGAGAGATGCGTCCGTCGTCAGTATTATCTGTGGTATAGGCTCTTGGAACGGTCGGCCCTTGCAAAGGTTTTGTGGGTTCCACCAATGCAGAGAGTTGTATGCCCGACCACTCACCAATACTAGGTCTTTCCATTGTCCTTGAGCCTGATTCCACTGACATGCCAAGCACTCCTGAAGCGGGCGCATATGTAGACTTGCGTGCGGGACTATGAAGATGCAGGAGGCCATCATGCCTATCAACTGCATGAACACTCTTGCTGGAAGCGAGTGTTGGGGTCTGAATTTTTGTATCAGCAATTGCATGCTGTTTATCCTCACTGAATTTGGCTGAGCTTTGGCTGCCAGAGTGTCTATTGTCGCGCCCAGGTACTGTCGCACGTGGGCGGGCTGAAGATGTGACTTTGGATAATTCAGCGAGAATCCCAGACTGAAGAAGATGAATGGTGTGGGACATGTGGCTGGCACACTGCTGGGCCGTCTTTGCTTGAATAAGCCAGTCGTCCAGATAAGGGTAGACATGTATGTGTTGTCTCCTTAGGTGTGCTGCTACTGTCGCCAGACACTTCGTGAACACCCTGGGTGCCGTCGTTACTCCGAAAGGGAGGACTTTGAACTGATAATGTTGATCTTGAATAGTGAACCTGAGATACTTTCTTTGTGATGGGTGTATGGGTATATGGAAATACGCATCTTTTAGATCTAGTGTTGCGAGGAAGTCTCCCTGACGGTAGAACCTGCTGTAAGGTGAGCATATGAAAATGCTCTGACAGAATGTATCCGTTTAGAGGCCTCAGGTCCAGTATGGGTCTGAGAGACCCGTCCTTTTTGGGTATTAAGAAATACAGAGAGTACACCCCTGAGCCTTGGTCTTCTACAGGCACGAGCTCTATGGCTCCTTTTTGCAGCATGCTGACGACCTCCTGCTGCAATAAGTGTAAGTGCTCTGCGGACATAGGACGGTGTCTTGGAGGTATGTTGGGTGGAGTGGATGTCAGCTCTAGACAGTACTCGTACTGGACAATGTCTCTCACCCACCTGTCTGTGGTGATGGATTTCCAGACCGGCAGGAACTGTTGCAGTCTCCCCCCGACAGGTGTTATATGGTCGGGGCAGTGACAGGGCGTCACTAATTGTTATCAGCAGAGGATCTGGAATTGTTGTTTCCACCCCTGTTGTGTTTATTGTAGGTGGTTTGTGTAACTCATTTATTATACTGTGTCTGCTGTGTGTTTTGGCCTCTTGAAGGTCCTCTATTATTGGAGCGACGAAAAGAGCCACCCCGAAACTGCTGTGACTGCAGAGCCCCCATAGACTTTGCTGTCTCAGTGTCTTTTTTAATCTTTGCAAGGGTGGTGTCAACCTCCGGTCCAAATAAGTAGTCCGGGTTAACTGGCTGATTGAGGATAGTAGATTGTATTTCTGGTTTGAATCCCGAGATTCTTAACCAGGCATGTCTTCTTAACATGACGCTAGTGTTAATGGCTCTGGCTGCAGTGTCAGCTGCATCTAGCGCACACTTGATGGAAGCATTGGTTATAAGCTTTCCTTCTTGGATTAGCAGCTCCACTCCCTCCTTGTACTGATCTGGTAGGTGTTGCAACAGTGTTTCAAGGGTATCATAATGGGCCCTGTCATATCTGGCTAAGAGTGCCTGAGTGTTGGCAATGCGCCAGATGTTAGCTGCCTGCTCTGCCACCCTTTTTCTTGAAGTCTCCAGTACTTTCGACTCCTTGTCAGGAGGAGGAGCATCACCTGTAGTCTGGGAGTTTGCTCTCTTAGGTGCATTAGAAACAACTAATGAGTCCAATGGCAACTGTACTCTTATATAAGTAGGGTCCACAGGTGCCGGTTTAGATTTCTTTTCAATTCTAGGGTTTAATACCCTTGCTCTGGTCGTCTCCTTAAAAATGTCATCAGCATGCTTAAGGACCCCTCTTAGCATGGGCAGAGTCTTGACGGTTCTTTCCGAAGTGGAAAAGGTGTCGACCAGAAAATCTTCCTCAACAGGGTCAGCATGTAGTTGCACATCATGGTTACCCGCCGCTCTTTCAATAAGGGCGCTAAAGGCAGTAGTGTCCTCAGTAGGAGATGTTTTTACATTGTATGTATGTGTGTCAGGGGCATTCTGAGGATCCCCTGAGTCAGCTGGGTCTGCCCATGGTTGGTTCTGATCGTCAGGATCAGTGTCCACATGATAAGTGGCATCCTCATTATCGTCATCCCCTGCATCCACATCTGAGTATGTGGGTGAAAAAGACTGAGGTTCTTGTCCATAGGATTGCAGAGGTTCCACAAGAACTGGTGATGTGGTTGAATCCCTCTTCTTTTTTAATGGAATTTTATATGACTCCATGGGTGTTTCTGGTATTATGTTCCTCCTATACATGGATAGTCTACCAGTGTCCGAGTCGATGAACGGCCTCGACTCCTGTTCTTCAGGCTCCTCTGTAGCCCCTAGTCCCATTGACACTCCTTTATTGGCTCCGATACCCTTTGTCGGTTGGAACATCTTTGGTCGCACCATCGGTGGCAACCCGAATTTGATCGGTGTCGATGTGGTCTGAATTTTTCAGACCAACTTCGGGGTTGGGGCCTTCTTCGGTCCGACCGTCGTAGCCTTTTCTTTGATGCGTTGGAGTGACTCTGACACCTGTTTGGATACGAATGGGGTCGGCTGTGTCGACTCGACAGGGTCCTTGGAGCCAGTATTTGTCTTGGTCTCAGGCCTTGTCCGAGGATCGACCCCCTCTTTCGGTTCGAGCCTCTTGTATGTGTCGACTCTCTTTGGCGCCGACTTCGTCGGTTCGACAGCCTTGACCTTGGTCTTCGGTGCCCCAACCTTCGGCTCTATGACCTTTTTGAACTTCTCGGTATCGATGGCCTTCTTCTGTTTCTTCGGCTCCGAGGGGTTTGAGGCCTTGGAACCGACCAGAGTCAGCTGCCCTTTTGGTTTAGTTTTCGGTAGGGATGCTTTCAGTTTCGATTTCTTTGGACCGACCGATGGCATTTTTGATACCGATGGCTCTTTATATATGTTCGTAGCCGGGCCTTTATGCGGGGCTGTAGAACGATTCGACAGATCTTGGGTAAGGCCTTGTGGCGATCCCTCGACCTGAGCCTTATCGAGTGCTTCATCGTCGGCCCCCGTATCGACGGTTGGGCCTAGCACCTCGCCTGAGCTATCTTCTACGGCCCCAAGGGCCTCTGCGTCGTCTCCTACCTCATCGACGAAGTTTTCTTCTTCTTCCAATATCTCTTCATCTTCGGCGTCATACTCTGAGTCGTGCTCCGAAACAGGATCCGAGTGTTCTTCCCGATCCTCCAGATCAATGACCTCTTCGTCTTCGGTCCCGAAGATGGTTTCTGGATTAGGCGCTGATCTCTGCGACTCTAATCGAGCCGCGCGTTGAATCCGAAGAGTTTTCCTGGACCTGAACCGGCCACAGGCCATACAGTTGGCTTCGTCGTGATCCGGGGGCAGGCACTTGCACACCGGGTGGACATCGATGTGCGGGTATTTTGCATTGCAAAGTGGACACCTCTTGAATGGGCTTCTTTCCATCGTAGATCAAAGATCTGGTCGAGTGTGGAAAAAAAACCGTCTGATTCCTCGATGTCCTCTCGAAGCAAAGTTATCGGTCCCGAACGAAACGATACCGACGCTGTCGAAAGCCTTTTGGCTTTGTAGAAAGTTTTCCTAACTTGAGCTAAGATAGTAACATCCGAACCCAATGGCGGAAAAAAACTATCTGAGGATGGAGGGGATGCCCATGCGCACTGTAGTAGACTTTGGCCAACAGTGAGAGATAAAAAGGTAGAAGGAGGAAGAAGACACAGGTTATCTGAAAAAGTACTTGCAGGAGTTAGATAAAGAGACGGGAAGTGTAAGATAGAGGCATGAGGTGGACTCAAGCCTAGGCAGTCTTTGCATTCAGTAAACCTGGTGTTCAAAAGCTGGCTCCATCAGAAAAACACTGGGCCCCTGCATTAATGTTTTTACAAGTTAAGCACTGGTCTAGGACAGCAAAATAGGAGGTTTACCAGCAGCCCTTCGAAAAACAGATTTCTTTGAACTATGGGCCAGATGCAGCAAAGGGTTTTGCCCATTCTGTGTCTATGGGAAATGTGTTCATGCATATGGCCCTATATCTGTCTTTGCCCTTTCACTTTGCTGATACATATTTGTATGATCAACAACTGGACTTCAGCCAGGAACTTATTTTACTTACAGCAAGCAGAGGTCATCAATGGGTAAGTAGATAACATAGCATTCTGAAAACATAACACTTTCTCCAGTATTCCCACCTTACCCATTCGCCTGCTCTCCATGGCACAGGCCTGGTCTTCCTCCATGATGCTGAGGCGAGTGGTTCTGGACCAGGGCCAGGACCACTCCCAGGTCTCAATTCGCCCACTTCCAAGCCAATAGGATTTCTGGAAAGGGAAGTACCAGGGTCGAGGCAGACCATACATCCCTGCAAAGAAATACACCTTTGATCATGTAACATACAATGGAAATTGGCAGACTCCACGTTGTATAGAGGGAGTATGGCACTTACAGTGCAGACAATGCCATGTGAACATTCTGTGGATAACACTTCAGAAATAATTTAAAAAAGGAATGATAAAGTTTGTAACAAGCTGATACTTATATATATATATATATATATATCAAATGGAGATAAGATAGAAAGTACTTTATCACAGTCTCTTGTTGCCAAAGCTTCTCCTCGATTTGTACTTGATGAGAAAGAGGTGGCCAGGGACAGACAGGTGTCCCATGGAGACAAGGGAGAAACAATTGTGATTGGAGGAGTGGCGTGCAAGGCAATGATAAGGGAATACCTTCAAGACAGAATGGGTGGGGAGATAATGGGGATTTCCTCCCAGCGGTAGTGAACAACACAAAACAAGTTCTATTCCAAATAGCTGATAAAACAAACATGCAGTGAAATGATAAGGCTGAAAAGACAAAAGGTCAAAAACAATCCTGAATAACTATATCCACATTAAGTTTTCAAATGGAATCCTGCAGATACATACCACTGCCACTGATATATATGAAACTTAGAGAGATGCTTTTTATAGGAGTCATGCACATGCTATATGGTGTACTGCTTAATGCGATATGCAGCAAAAGAGCAATGTAATCCAAATTATATTTTAAAACATAACTCTAAAAATTTATACCATCTAGAAGGCCATGTAAGGGGAAGCATGCTCTACAAAACTTAAGGTTTTATAACTTGTGTTTGATTGTCACTTGCTGAAACTAATGATTTTGAAGCGTGCTTGTCTAAGTAGAAATAGGGTTTGCAGATGGTAGCATCTACTATATCATTCATAAAGACAGATATATAGCTAGAGAGAGAAAGACTGACAACCAGGGAACTGGATGTCCTAGTGTTGGTGTGTTAAGAGGAGACTCCAGGCATTGTAGGGGATCAAGACACCGAGGAGGCCAGGGAGAGAACAGTTCAGTGTTGCTTCACACACAACAAATAGTGAAAAAGCAGAAGAGCATTACATGCCTTTGCAGTAAGTACTGAGAAGGCATATCCACTCAGCCTGGTATGTTGAAGTCTACAGCGCATAAGAAGTCTGTTGCTAGAAGACCTTAGGTGCAGCTTGCGTAAACATCCTCCAAATAAAGACCTTACAAGTTGCCTGTTCAGGCAGCCAGTGTAAAAAGGAAAAATAGCTGGAGTATCAACTTGGCCCAAATGGAAAATGGGCTGTAGAATTTTACATCAATTGCAAATGCTGCAAGAGGTATGGGGAGTTCAAGAAGCAGAGTTACAGTTGCCTAATTTAGAGGATGTCGGAGATTGAATACCAGTCTTACTGAAAAGCAGTTAGTAGTTGAGGCAGGCGTTTGAGAAGAACTTTGAGCAGATGGAAAATCATGGCTGTGATGCTCATTAAGTGAGAGCTTTAAGTTAAAGATCACTCCGCAATTACATACCGATTTAGAGGGCACAGTAGGGAACCCAAGATCAGCATACTCCCACTTGTCAAACTAGGTGAGTGTGTGTTGGAGATGGCCCTTTTTACGGGGTTATCCCTAAACTTTTTGCTTCTTCCTCCTATTTTTTCCTGACCTGCTGTTGTTGGTGATTTTAGCACTCTGGGCACTTTACCACTGCTGATCAGTGCTAACGTGCATATGCTCTCCGTGTAAAATGTGTTCTGGATTGGTGTTTCCATGATTGGCCTGTTTGATTTATGGGCCAGTCCCTAGTAACGTGCACTGAGTGTGCCAGGGCCTGTGAATCAAACGCTGTTAGTGGGCTGCAGCACTGGATTGTGCCACCCACACAACCAGTCCGTAAATGTAACTCGGGCCTGCCATTGCAGAGCCTGTGTGCAGTCTGGGACTGCCATGTCGACTTGGCAAATGCACCCACTTGCCAGTCCCTAAACCTTCCCTTTTCTACAGGTTAGTCTCCCCTAAGGTAGGCCCAATGTAACTTGTGGGCAGGGTGCATTGTATGTGAAAGGTAGGACATACCCTGGTGTGTGTGGCATGTCCTGATAGTGAATTACAGCCAAATTCGTTTTCACTATTGCAAGGATATCTTTTCCCATAGGCCAGAATGGGCAGTTTGATCATAACATCTTATAATCCTAACTGACCCAGGGAACAAGGTAGAAAAACGAGTTTAGTATGCCTGAACTCAGAATGTTAAAATACATCTTTTAGTGAGGTTGATTTGTACATTCTGTGATTGAAAATACCACTTTTAGAAAGTAGGTATTTTTTTTACTTAACCATTTAGTATGCCTCTGCTAGGTATGTGAATTCCATGTCTGGGTTGTGAGTGACAAGGAGCTGGAGAGGGCCTCAGCTCCAGCAGTCGGATGGGTCAGGGCTGGGCTGAATAGGAACTGCGTTGAATAAAGAGTAGGGAGAGGAGATTTCCTTTCAGCTACCTGGGCCAGGTCTGCTTTCAACAATGCTGTCTACGCCTCCTGCCAGGAAACTAAACCAGGAAGGACAGAACTGGTTTGGGCTGGGTACAGACACTCTCTGCCTTCAGAGAACAAAGAGTATAAATATTGTGGCCCAAACCCCTGAACTTTAGAACTCTTTTGGACTAAGAAGACTGCCAAGAAGAAGAGCTGGATAAGCTATGAGGAGGCACTACCACTTTGCTGTGTGCTTTGCTGTGTTGGCCTGCAGTGGCTGCTTCTGTCTTGGGCAGTGAAAGGACTGGAATGAACTTTCTGCAATCTACTTTTGTGAGCTTCTCCAAGGGCTTGAGGTAGCGCTTGCCCCCTGTTCAAGAAGTCTCAGGAAAAGCAAAGACTTCAAGTTCTTCTGCCCTCAGCACTGGGGACTGTGTGTTTTGTGCTGCAACAGAAGAAAAAGCCACCCGACGCCGTCCACAACGCCGCTGCCGACTCAGTGTCTCACTGACACCGCCTGCTGACACCGCCACCCAGCCGCTGCTCACACCGTGACCTGTGCGCACTGCACTCTGCCTCACTTCAAGATGGCGCAGTGGTATCCCCGACGACGACGTTCCACGCCAAAATCGGCGAAGCTGCTTGCACTGTGGTTCGGGGGCACCACTTAGTTATAAGACGCACCGCCCTCATCACGCACCGCAGCCTTGGCCACCGACGCCGGTGCCATCGACTCCAATTCGTCATCAGACAACAGTGCTTCCGCCACGACGATGCCGCTGCGTGTACCGCGAGCTGCCAGCACCATGACGAGCAGCGCATTCATTTTGCACCGCGACCCTGGTCTCACAGACAACGCCATCTGACACTGCCTCCGAGCTGCTGCACGCACCGCAACCTGAGGGCACCACACGCCGCACTTCCACACCGCAGCACCCGACGCCTGCCGATGCCAGCGCTCCTCACTTCAACAGAGAGGAGTACGATCTGCAATACGTGTGACTTCGAGGGCCCAACGACTCCTGCACAGACCTCCGGAACGGATGCCGTGCTTTCGGAAGCTCAATGAGAGGTTGCCGACGCCGCCCTGCATTTCTACAAGGTACCGTATGCGGGTCTTCCCGACACCGTAGCTGGCCCGCGAAGCCGCAGTCAGCCATAACTGTTTGGATTTGTTTGCTCACGATGCCGTGATAGCCCCTGGCGGAGCTATGGACATCAAGGAGCTGTTTTTCAAGGTTATTTTGATAACTGAAGATTTTTAAGTACTGTATTGTGGTATTTATCGTTTTTGGTTGTGAAAAAATTCAAATTTTTGATATTTTTCTAAACTGGTGTGGTGTTCTTTTGTAGAGCTTACACAGTATTACTGTTGCAAATGCTTTACACACTGCCTTTAAGATAAGCCTGACTGCTTGTGCCAAGCTACCAAGGGGGTGAGCAGGGGTTATTTTAGGAGTGTAACTCCCTTATCCTAACTAGGAAGAAGGGTCCCTATTTGGACAAAGGTGCAAGCCCTTGCCAACTAAAGACCCCAATTTCTAACACTATGAAGCTGCCAAAGACAATTACTTCTGTTTTCCTAGAGGTAAGGCAAGAGGAACTAGTATCCATCCGTCTAGCAGACACAGATAGATACTCGCTAAAGTTCTGTGATTGTACACAGAAATAGAATCAACTGAACATCATCATCAGCAGCAAATCTGTACACCAAAAGAGCAAATAAGTTTAACAAGGCAGGCCATGGTCCGGCTTAAAGCAAAACCCTTACAACCAACAAGTTAAACGTTCAGCATTGACCAGAGATATGACCTGAGACAATTTGTCTACCCAGTTCCAAATCTGGTCTCTCAACCCATCCCGCAAGGGGGGTTCCAAAAGAATGCCATGGGAAACAGTACTAAACGTCACTGAGAGATCTAAATGGACCCCAGCAGTAGATCTTGTTTTGTCTAAAATTAGACTGCATTTAGAATTTGTCGAAGATCAGCCTGAAATCTAAGTGGCACTTAAACTACCTCCCTGCCTTGGTGTCTGTGAAACCCTGACTGTGCATGGTCTAGAATGTGGAAAAGAAAGTAGTGTGTTCACTACACGTTCAACAATTTTTGGGCGGAATGTGACAAGTATGAATTGCCTGAGGTTAGACAAAACAGTTGGATGTGCTCTGGACATCATTCATAGAAGAATAACCCTGGCCTCATTCCAGAAGCATTTCAGAATGACCTCCCGAACAGATAGATGACACAGTGTAGTAAGGCAGTGTGCATTGGAATCAGTGAGTATTGTTAGTTACTGTCATGGGACAAGGGCCATAAGGTGAGCCAGACTTAATCGAAAAAAGTTTAGATTTAATAACCACTTTAGGGACTGGTTGGAAGATTCAGGAAGACGTGCAAGAAAGACAATGCAATAATGAGCCCAACCCAATACAGAGGGTAGCAGAGAGGACACACTAAAAGTATGCAGAAAGTTAGCACTTTTGTTTCTGAAAAAGGCATAAAACACCTGACCAAAACTTGAAGGAGCGTGAAATAGTGTTAGTGAATGAGGATTGGAGAAACCTCTTAGGTTAGATTTAAAGCTTTGAAAACAGTTCTGATGGCCTGCCAAACACCACGTATATTTAATGAGTACTGTCCAATGCATAGCCTGTTTACCTTACTCGCTACTTCTCAATGAAACATTTTATTACACACCATGGGGCGTAAATGGGAAGCCAATGAGAAAGCAACTATTGACTCTAGACAGATCCTTGGCAACTCATTTTATCTATCCACAATTCCTAATTGCTTAATAATGCATACTTTCATTGTGCATCTTCACCATCCAGATGCAGTATCCCCACTAATTTATCTATCCTATACTGGTCAGTTCTGCATGGACACACATCTGGCCATCTCTCTACCAACACATGTATCCATTCAAAGATCAGTACGTTTACTGTGTCCCTATATGCTAGTGCATGCAAATTGCATAGTCGACCATCGAGTCAATTGCCATCTTCACATCACCTTTACTAATTTGTAGGTCTCGCCTACGCAGCGCACATGCGCTGCATAGGAGGAGACCTTTAGCCATTGGTCCCCTTTTTTACCCACAACCGTGCACGCGTTCCATTGCCTTCAATGGCACCGCGTGCACATGTGGAGATTCACTTACGGGAGCCAGCGCTGCCATATGGTAGCAATTGTCGCTCCCGCAAGTGAATCGCGCATGCCCCCCACCCCCCCCCTGCTGCAGCGTGAGCTTGTGCTTGTTTTGCTTTATTATTGCTTGAATTCACATTGACATTTTTTCGGTATATTGTTTTATTGACGTGTCGTGAGGCTGCTTCTGAATCCCACAATATTGGAATTTGAATCAGACCGTTGCTGCAGGGTGTGAAGAAGCTTGTATGCCCTCGCCTTGTGGATGGTTTGGTATGGAATAAAATGTAATTTAAAGGCAGCTCTGTGTCTAGTTTATACACACAAGGAACGCAAGCTGAAGCCTGTTACTCGACAGCTTTAGCGAACTCAACGTGTTCCTGCCAGGCGTGAGTAGATCACGGAGTCATGTTATTTAAGGAAGTGCCTAGCTGAACTTCATGTACTCAACAACAAAGAAATGCAACACTGACAACAACTGTGTGCATCTTGTTCAAATGCGTTCTGAAAGAATGATACCATCATATATAGGAATGGGCTGCGGACATGACGTGATCGTTACGTCCAAACTAGTCGGGTGGCTCTCAGCGACGGATGATGTATAAAGAGTTGCTGTAGGCGGAGTCTGAATCCCGTCAAGCCTGCCTTCTGCTTTCAAGCACCAATTCCCTTCATAAGGGTTACCGAGGTGTTCCAGCTGCTTCAGGCCCAGGCACCAGAGTCTTCCTGCTGCTTCGGGCCTGGACGTCCACTCGCCATGTGTAGCAGGGACAGTTACACAGCGAGGAGTCAGGGAGGGAGTCCTTCCTAGTGTTTTTGGACAGGTGTACACTCTGCCAAGGATACTACCCACTCTTTCTCTCGCCCTCAGTCCATCACTAGCTTGGTCCGCCCAAGTTTGGAAACATAAAAGTGAGTGGCGGCGATTCTCACTGGGCAGCACTCTACTGGTGTGGTTTTCTATGTATGTTGACGTTGATACTTGTGCTCCGCTGAGGCGGAAACAGTTTTGCAAAAACACTTGAGTTTTGAGAACTTGTTGGCTGGACGTAGCAGCCGCCTGTTGACACCGTGGGACAAACATAAAGGGGATGGTCCTCTAAATAAGAATTAGCTTTTTAGTTTTGCAAGGGATATAGTCTGACAGAAAACAACACTGCTGCCTGCCATTTACATCAAGGACCTAGGCTTGCAGTCAGCTAGCTGTTTGTTGAAACCTTGATCCTCTTAATAAATTGGACGGGGTGATCTAATAAATTGGACGAAGGTTCACAAGATATATGTTAGTATTATCTCTGGTGTTGGACTTTGGAACCCCTGGTTATATCAGTTATGGGTCTGTGCGATTGCACAGGTGAATGCCCACGAACGCTGCCTGTGGCCATTTTCTTTAAGGAACTGTGGGAGCAGGTGACAGGGAACGTGATTACCTGTCAGCAAATCGTTCAAGTGTTAAAAGTTCTCACACTGTTCATGCAATGTCAGCTTCATAAAGGATTCTGACATTTCCTCGTGCTTTCTGTAGTCACCACATTTTCACAGTGCCTCTCGCTCTCTGTAGTCCCATTAGTTTGGAATGCCGCCCTGTTGCACGGCGCCCCTATCATCCGGCATTTGCCAGTGCTTGCTACAGACTCCACAGGTTTACTTCCTCGGGCAGTCTCCAGTGGGACAGTTTCTTTTGAAGATTTCAATGTTACATTTCCTTGCGTTCTTTGTAGAATGCAGTCCCAATGACGCTAATAAAGTGGCGCATTTCTCGTTCAATGTTGAATAATATTGCTTTGACGACAATGTACGTCATGCCTCCCAGTCCAAACATGCTGTGCCCAAGGAGATTGGGTAACGCTAGCATGTAAGATGAAGCACAGAGGAAACCAGGACGGATGCAAAGCCCGACTGATTACAGTAATTACACAGGACTGTGAGCAGCTGGGCGGCAGCCACTTCGCGCACGCAGGAGCGAGGGGGCCAGGAAGCTTTGAGATTCCCCACATTGTTTCTAAAATTAATTTCGTCTCCGTTTCTCCCTTCCCGGCCCTCTTCACTGTTTCTCTCCCTGCCCCCTCCCCTCTGCCTCGCTCTGTCCGGGCTCTCTCCCTTGCTCTGTCTTCTTCTTTCTCTCCCCTCCTCTCGCTCCCTAGCTGCTTTTTAATCACCCGTAAAATGACCTCTTTCATATGATCTTTTGGTGGTGATGCGCAACGTGGAAGTCAGTGTCCGCCTTTCTCTCCTCCTCCCTCGTTCTGTGATGATGATGAGGAGCCCTGCGCCCCCACCCACGCAAAAGGCCTTGTTACTGGAGCATGAAAGCGGGGCTGGACCGAGCCACCCATCTCCCGGCTGGCACCTCACCTGCGCCCCCCTCACCTGCCCCCCTTACTCTCCCCCCCACCGACCCTCACTTGCGTCGCCCCCACAGGGCAATTTGTTTTTAACAAAAATTTTCAATCCATACAGCCGGCACCTCTGGTGCTATCCTCAGGCCAAAGATTATGCCCCCATAACAAACAAAAAACATTAGCATAGCCAATAGGTCTCGCCTTTGGGACCTTATAAGTTTTTAGCCATGCAACAGTTTATAATATTTCACAAAGGATATTGTGCTGCATAACTAAATACTTATAAGGTCCCGAAAGCGAGACCTATTGGCAATGCCAATGCTTGTTATGTTTGTTTTGGAGCGGTCTTAAACACCATTTACCCTGTGCATTACATTCACATATTGACAATTTTCCTAGCTTTTTGGTCATGTACAAGAATAAATCCTTCAAGTCATGCGCATGCTAACTTCTTATCACTATAAAGTGATTTACATATTAAAAAGGGAAGACATTTTATTATTAGACATCAAAAGTTTATTACACTTGGGATTTCCAATTCATGAATGGCACATCAGGCAGAGCCATTCATAAAGAGGTTGGCTCCCCAGCTTTAAGTTAGCTCTGGTCTCTTAGATAATTATACTCTACACTGATGTGCATTTGATTTCAACATAGTTATTTCAAAGCAATTATTTGTGCATGGAAGTGGGTCTTACATTCTATTGGTCACTACAGAGTTTGACGATAATGTAGGTGTGTAAATGCTAAATACTTGAAAGTGAACAATTTCCTGCATAGTCTCACCAGGCTACATGATACACAACAGACACAGGCAAAGGTTTGATAACTTTAAAGTACCTGGATGCACAGCTTCGATGTACCACGTCAGCACGCCATAGACTACTGCGTCAATGATCAACATCATCATGGACAGCATCAGATTGAAGTCGTCGCCCTCCACTGGTGACTGGCTGAAGGTACGCCACTGTATTCCGACTCCAGCCACCTCATATAGCGCAAAGTACTTGGAGCCGAGTCCAAAAGCGGTTGTGGACATGAGGGACTGAGAAACAACGGAGAAGAAGGCAACATATAGGAGGTAAAGAAGAGATGCAACACAGCAAACTGTTAGAGAAGTTTCTGAAGAGATAGAAAGGCAATGAGCCACACCAGCTTCAAATAAAACATTCTGGTTCACCCTAAATGAGAAATCTGCAAAACCCATCATCTTGTGTTGCTCACTGTATAAGCCCATATTGGCATTGGATGGAGGGTGTTGGAATAACAAAATCAAGGAACTTCAGTTCCAATGAATTCCTCTTCAGTAAGGACCTAGAGATCACACAACCATCCCATGTAGGGGGTGGGGACATGGGCTGGCAGGAGTACAGAAGAGTGCCTTTCGACTCAGTAGTATCTTAACATACAAGGGAAGACAATGCCAGATCTGTAGGTTGGGAATAACATTGAAACCATGCTAGAAAACAAGGGGGTGGTTAGTAAAAGTGCCAATACATTAACCAAAATCACAGATTTATGCTAAGGAGCAACACAATTCCATTACCAATACTACACTCACCTCGTGGCACCAAAATTAAAAACAAAATGTCTGTGCAAGGAACAAAATGAACTTGTGCAAAGACAGTAACCATGTAAATGACAAGTACTCACAGCAATACACTTTTCGAAGGCGGTGATTTTGTCATGAGCCACTTCCTCCCGGATGGCAACATACATGTAGGGAACGTAACTAAGAAAATAAATGATGCCCCCGCAGGCTGATGCCAGCTTCGCCTTGGAGTAGACCACCGACACGAGGAAACTGCAGTGAGTGGGGAGAGATGAGGATAAAAAACATGAGACAATGATAAGTAAGAAGAGACACATGGACATAGGAGCATATAAAAAGGATGGTCAGTAGCGGGAGGACGAAAGAAGGTGAACATATGAAGAAATGATCAGGGGAGGAGAGAAGAAGGATGGAGATATCAATTTAGAGAGCAGAGAAGTGTGGTATGGGTAAATAAAAGGAGAAGGACGAATAGCGTATGAGGTTTTTCAGGAGGAAAGAGAGAAAGATGAAGAGGTGATTTAGAAAGGAGAGGCAGAGCACGACAGTGGGAGATGCAAGGGAGGAAATTAGAAAGGCATGAGGGAAAACAGTAGTCAAATTTGTCGGGCAAGATAAAAGACTGGAAACAATGTAAAAAGGCAAAACAGGGTTTTTTCTTTTCAGCAGATTTCAAATAAGTGACAAAAAGGGAAAGGCAAGAGAATAGAAGACTAACAAATGACCCCTTCACTACTCTTTGCCACACTGTGTATATATATGATGAAACAGTAAAACAGGGACCCAGTGCCGGAGCCAGGGACAATAGTTCACACAACTAGCAGTCCGCTGTGGAAGAACACACTAATTACAGAGGCCTTCAGCACAGGATGGACTCTGTTGGGCAAAAGATGACAAGTTTATTCAGTACTTCTTCGAGGTAACTTTTGCAACCTCTTTTTGGAGATGTTGTGGGCTTCAAGGCTTCAGATTCTATCCCCCTCCCCCTTTTATCCAACTGCACACCCAAGAGTGGGTATCATAAAAAGATAATAGATAAAATGTGCTCAAAAGTATCCTTCAAGCTATTTGTCTGCGAAAAGCCTGAGGCATGTGTTGAGTGTCTGCATTGCTGCTCCTTAAAGTCCCGTCCAGATATTCTCACCATCCCCTCCGGTGGGCAGCTCTCTTCAGGGTGTATCAGGGCATGATTTATGGGAGAGCACATGAAACATGCTTCTGCCCTTCCAAAACCTGTTGACGGCTGAACTCTCAAACGTCTGCAAAAGTGGGTGTATGTTTCAATGTATCAAAATATCTACATTAAAACTGTAATGTTAGAGTTTAGAAGCTTAGAATGGAAGTTGTGAAAGATTCCTCCCAGGATGTCCATTTTAATGGATCAGGAAATGTAACAAGGAGTTATGAGTGGGAATGAATACCCAAGTGTGGAAGGCAATATTTATCTCACCTGATAAATTACAAACTCTTCAGTGTCAGATTTTATCAGGTCGCATATTCAGATTTTTAAACAAAAATAGGGTGCAACCTACAGATTCTTGTACTTAAACATCACAATCTGCAGTTTATGGTAAAGGTCAGGCCTTTTTCTCTGGTTACAATTAGGCAGGATTGACCAGCCGACATTTATCTGCTGTGCACCCTGTATTATATGTAATACTAGATGCTCTTAACTTAGCACAGGAAGTGTTAATACCTGGGATACTTGTAATCAAGCCTTTGTTCAATGTGAAGATGGTTTTCTTGGAAAGCATGGTCATATACTCCACAACATATGGCTTGTGATCATTACATGGTCAAATTAATCACCATTTTAGCCAACTTGTAATGTATGAGTCCACATGAACGTTGACCTTCTTTATAAACAAGATAGAGCGAGTTTCATTAGCATTACAAGCCTGTGATTATGCATTTCCAACTTTGGGACCCTTGTACACGGAGGGAAGAGGCTTGTATACAAGTGGCTGTGACGTGCGGATGCTAGAACTCACCAGAACATAATGGTGGCCACAGCGTAAATGGACAAGAAAAGCCAGATGATGAAGACATCGCTGTGCATCAGGACCTTGCCGTATTTCAAGATGGCGGTCAGCGCCGTGACAGAAATGGAGAGCTGGACAAAGCCTGTGATGAACCAAGCCACCCAGTGCACCGCGTTATTCAAGCCCATCATCTTCATCACCTGAGAACAAAGGAAGGTCCATAGAGGTCACAACAGCACAAATACAATCTTCTCCCATACATAAGAAGTAAAGAAAAGCCACGCCTTCCAACATAGAAAAGGCAGAATTAAGGGAAATGTTCAAACTGGTGGAGACTAAGGGCCGGATTAGAGTTTGGCAGACAGGTTACTCGGTCATAAACTTGACGGATATCCTGTCTACTTTATTCAAATGCAGTATAACCAATGCACATATACTAAGGAGGAAGGGATATCCATCACCTTTGAAACAGGGTACCTGTCTCCAACATTGAAATTAGGCCCTATGCATGATTTCTCTAGATGTGCAGAGCATAATGGAAACACAATTTCAATTTTTCTGAATCACTTTCATTCTGGGTTTGTTAAATATTGCACCTGGTTGAAAAAACATGGCATGATAGTACATAGAACAGCAAATGAAAATAACTGTCACACTTTGAGAGGACGTTATTTCTGGTACTGTTGGACCAAGATGGAAAATCAGGTTCATAAATTCTGCACAAGACAAATACAACATTTCTTATCAAGAGGTGCATTGTAGGCCCCTTACTTTTTCTCAACTAAAAGAGGGGGGCTCCTTTAAGAGAAGAAAAGCAGCTCAGCATGTGACCGTACTCCATCTTGGAGAGCCAGCCTGTGGCCATGGTAGGTCCAGGAGTCATGGGCCGGCATATGAATGAGCTCAACCCAGATTGCAAACCATGGAGAGAATGGCGCTTCACTGGGCACGCCACGCAGAATGAGATGAACTCTAACGGACCAAAATGTCATGACCGGTGAAACCCTACTCACCTGTGAATGCAGATATGTATTATTCCAGAATTATATAACCAGGTGACATGTCATTACAACATACAGGTAACACAAGGTATGTGCGTGAGGAACAACAAACTCTCCCCCACATCTTAAAATAAGTGATGGCTTCTAAAAATTTGGATTGGCACCTTCAATTTTATGCTGCAAAATGTTAAGATTACTAGGATGCTAATCAAGTCATCCGGCAAACGTGGCTCTGTCAACAGAAGAGGCAAGGATTTAGTGCTTATTCGCAGACTCACTATAAGGAAAAAAGCTGGATTCTACAAAATCACAACCAATGTGTAGAATGGCTAAGGGACGCATTATCTCGCATCCTACATAATGTTGAGTCTATGATGCAGGCCAACAACACCAATGGTCATTAGGTACTGTGTTACAGATAGATAGGCAATGCATACACTTTCTACAGGTTCAGACTTGAACACTTCGACGCAAAAATGAACTTACTGCTTCTCTAATCTGTTGGCACAACAATTTGCTGTTCTGGCAAAGGGGCCAAATAAAAGACTGTAATATGTATGGGCTTGTCATTCATCATCTGCACTTGCACTCCAAGCAGTGACCAAGAACCAAAGCAGGATTTCCAGGAGTGTGTGTGTGGGTCCACCAACATCATAATTATTTCATCACCAAATCAACTTGGACGGAGGATCTCATCAGGCCCACTAGGATAATTCTTACCCTTCGATGAGCTGTCAAATTTGCCTTATTGACAGGCCAAATCTTGTTGAAATGTGGCCTCATCACATATGCTGAAGCGCAAACAAAGTACAAGAAATATACTGCCAGGTCCTGAACATACCAGGACTCAATCAAATCTCTCCTTTAAGAGTGTGATAATGGCTCCTATCAATCAATCAATCAATCAATCAATCAATCAGTGACACTTATAGAGCGCGCTACATACCCGTAGGGTCTCAAGGCGCTGGGGTGGGGGGGGTGCCGCTACTGCTCGAACAGCCAGGTCTTCAGCTTCTTCCTGAAGGAGAGGTGGTCTTGGGTCAGGCGCAGGTCGGTCGGGAGGGAGTTCCAGGTCTTGGCGGCCAGGTAGGAGAAGGACCTTCCTCCTGTAGTCGCTCTTCGGATGCGGGGGACGGCGGCGAGGGCGTGGTTGGCTGATCGGAGGTGGCGTTTGGGAGCGTAGAAGTTGATCCGGCTGTTGAGGTAGCTCGGGCCTTGGTCGTGTAGGGCTTTGTGTGCGTGGGTGAGGAGGCGGAAGGTGATCCTACACTGGGTATTTCATACACAAGCTTGGTGTGTTACCAATGGTCTGCAGTGCAACCCCTGTCAAATAACCCTGCTCTGGCTCCATCTACTCTTGCTTGACAATGTACAAATAAGAAAATTACTCCAAATTTCCTCTGCGGATGATTCGGTGAGCTGAAGGAAAAATATGGTGATTTGCAGGTCCCGAGTTCAAAACATGGCAAGGCCAACTCACCTTTCAATCCTTGCGAGAAGTTTAACTTTAGTACCCATAAGTTGACTAATAGATCATATCATGAAATACTACGTGTCTTTCACACTTTTTTTGTCTATCCGCACTCCACACCTCTTAAATTTGTCTGTCTGCCTTCCTCATTCCTTTAATTTCCTGTTTCCAAAACTATTATCCCATAAGAAATTCTTGGTGTCCTACAAGTCTCCGTTTTTCTTCTGACCTTCTACCTCTCAATCTCTCTGCCCCTCAGATAAACACTCTGCTTTGTTCCAGAAATGCTGCAGCTTACTTTGCGTCTGTTTGCTCTCTCGTTTTTGGCTCCTTTCTTCTTCGTTTCTCGCTCGGAGTTCTGTCATGCCATCAACTAACACACATTACTCCTTTCCAGTGACTTAATTTGCGTGTACTTCCTATACCCGCTCTTTCCAACTCTTTCTGCCTCTTCATTTAGCCCTTCTCTTTTCCTCTCCACCTGAGAAAGTATTTTCCCCCCGTTTTATTTCTTTGTTTATTTGAGACCTTGGCTGTCTCTGTTTTTTTCACTGCCATCCTGATTTGTGCCCGCCTCTCTCTCACCGCACCGTCTCCCACGGTTAATTAATTCATTGCACCCTCTAATCACTTTCCTTTCCCAGAGACTTTTAAAACAGGCTGACTCCTCTTAATGTGTTTTTATTTACTTATGTCTGCTTTTATTTACTTATGTCTGCATCTTTACTGCTGCCTTTAATGATACTTCAGAAGCAGGAGAGACAGTATATTACTGCCGCCTCGCTTTATCCTGATTAATTCACAAATTGTTTCTGGGCCTTAGTTGCCTTATCTCTCAACATTGGGGGCAATTAGAACAACAAGTTACTTATTTTTCTTAACGCACTTTCTGGTGGATGCTCCATCTAAATGCAGATTCTTCAGCTTCTGCATATTCCCCATGCACTAGACTGGATCTGGAAACTTTTGCATACAGGGATCAAGGGCGCTGCTATGACAACGCCGTGCAGCTCTGCGTTGACCTTTTTCTGCCCCAGAAGAGACCGCGCAGAGCCACATATAAGCGCCGTCCCTGCGCAGCGTCAGTTTCTCGCTTGACTTTCTCCACGCTCTCAGGCGGGAAGCACAGAAAAAGTCAGGCATAGATACGCTGTGATTCTTAACATCAGGTATGCAGGGGGGTGGGGGCGTGGCTTGGACGCCGGCCAAAATGGCGGCGTAAACAGAGCGCTCCGCTACCGACCGCTCTACATCACTTCATGAAGGGCATTATGTCGGCGAGGTTTTCCCTTCCACACGCAGTCCCAAGCATCGGAACCTGAGCGGAACACGGCGCTATCTTTGGTTTCACTTTCTGCGACCTGCCGAGGGAGTTTTTTGAAGGCTTTCGTTCGCGGCTGTTGCCGCCATTTTGATTATCGGCCGCGGAGTGCGGCGGCTGCTGAATGCCCGAGGACTCTCTTCACCTGGCAGTTTTCCGCGACCGGACGGCAGTTGCTGCGCACCGATTTTGGAGGTACTTGTTGGTAAGCTTTATGCTTTCACTGCCTGTTTGAGCGCTTTCCTCACAGCCTCTGCCACCATTGAACAATGACGCACTGTAATTATTTGCACATGTGACCCCGGAGCACCTCAGGAGAATTTCACCTGCACTTCTACTATACACTCTCCTCATTACCCCTTCAGGAGGTCTCTCAACTGCGCTGCAATATAAAATGTGTCACAGCTTGTCTCTTTTCCAGTTACTGGTCACTGCTCAGGTTCTGTGAGGTCCTGTGTTCGCTCTTTTAACGCCAAGCTTCATATCATTGGTGTCATTTACAACGAATGCTAATGTTTTATTCAACAAGGACTGTTTCTTCTCATGTTCACCTACTCATATGCAACGTTCACCTCCACGAAATTACTTTTTGAACTTTTGTGAGATGCCTTCTTCTCTCCAGTACTGCCATTCACATCTTTTGATACATATCTGGAACTAATTGCCTCACCCCCACTCCTGCGACCGCTCCTTCATAGACTCAGCAAATTATTTTCCACGTGCAGCGCTTCTCCTCATTATTTGGCGCTTCTGTTCTCCTCATGCTTGGTCATTTTTGACAGAATTTTCCTCTGTCCCTGCGTTACTTGATTGACTGGCTATGGAGTGTTTTCTCTAAACAGTGGGATCATTCTTCACCTGCTATTAATTGACTTTGTAAGGTTTCTCATATTTCCTCCTTTTCTACTGGTGCTTGGTTGTTTTTTATGGGGAAACTCCGTACCTTGAAGCTTACTCCTTTGCCGAAACTTCCGTCTGGATCCGATTCTGATTCTCCGACCCTCGAAATGGAAGAAAACAAATCTTCGAAATCTGATTCGGCCCATGGAGCTATCCCTAAAGCTCACACGGTAGGAAAGGCACAACCTTCGTTGACCTCCTCCAAACGGCTGAAGAAAGACCCTCCTTCACCTCGGAGTAATTCTTCTTCTTCTTCCTCCATGGACCTTATTCTGGAGGAGCTTCGAGCCTTCAAGCCTTTTATGGAAGCCACCACAAAGAATATGCAGGCTATGCAGGAGAAATGGACATCTTTGGACTCTCGAGTCGCAACTTTGGAGCAATCCTCAGACTCTTTACATTCTTCATGCTCCCGTATCCCTTCAATAGAGGCTGAACTTCTTCTCCTCCGGCGTCAACCTGAAGATTTGGAAAATAGAAACCGCAGGAACAACCTTCGCCTGTACGGCCTTCCGGAACTTTCTGAAGGGTCGAACCCTACTGTCTTTTTCCAATCCTTTCTTGCGAAGGTACTGGACACTCCGGCTCTATCCTCCATAAATATCCAGAGAGCGCACCGTCTCGGCCCCAGGGTTGCTACCAAGCCTAGAGGTGTTATCATGCTATTCTTGCAGTATACAGACCTCCTGCAGGTCCTCTCTGCTGCCAAACTCAAGAAACAAATCATTTGGGAGGGTCACCGTCTTTATCTTTCACAAGATGTTTCCAGGGCTACTGCTGATCGAAGGAAAAGATTTTTGGACTTGAGACCTCAGTTACGAGCTATCAACGCCAGATACGGTCTATTACATCCTTGCCTCTTCAAGGTCACGTATAAAGACAAAACCACCACTTATGATGATCCTGCGGTCCTGCAAGCCTTTCTTCGCCAAATGAATCCGGATGTTATGGATACCTCCAAAACTGGCTGCGGACACTTGTTGCTACTGTTACCTGTATCTGCTTGTTCTTGCCTGCTTGTGTTTTCTATTTGCTCTTCTTCAATGTTGAGTATTTGATGTTGTTGTTTTCTCTCTCATTTTATTAATGATATTATTAATTCATTTTTTTGTTTTCTATACTGTACTATTTTATTGAGTCGTGTTTTCATTGTCACTTCATATGTTACTCTCTAATATGTATCTCCTTCCTTTAGATGTTCCCCTCGTCGACCCCTCTTGATGCTTCCTAATGGTTTCTGTCTTGCCCATTGGCTCTACGTATCACTGGTTGGTTGCCCGCTCTGGTTGTTCACGTCGTCATCTCCCGCAACCACCACCCCCATTCCTGTTCGAGTATTTCCGTTCTCGTAAGTATGTCCTTCAGTCGTTCACTTCGAACTTGTACTGTCTCTATGTTCATCTCTGTCCCCTTTTTCTTTCCCTTTCTCTTTTCTTGCATTCTCTTCTCCTTCTTCTCTAGATTCTCCTTCACCTCTCTCTCTTTCTTTTCTACTTTTCTCATTTCTTCTCAATTGTATTTTTATGCATTATTAAGCATGTTGTTTATAGCTAGTTTCTAATTTGTTTCATTCCGTGTAACGACATGGAACGTTAAGGGTTTAAATAATCCCATTAAAAGACAGAGGGTTCTCTCGCATTTAGCAAGACTTAAAACTGATGTTGCCCTCCTTCAAGAGTCTCATCTTACTGAATCTGAGGCTTTGAAACTTAATCGTTGCTGGGTGGGTCATGTTCTTTGTTCACCTACTACTTCTAGAAAGAATGGAGTTGTACTCTTGTTACACAAAAAGTTGAATGTTTCTTCGATTACTCATGAATGTGTTGTTGATGGCCGATGGCTTATTGTTAATTTGCTCATTGATAACATTCCTCTAATCCTTTTTAACATATACGCTCCCACTGCCATCGATAAATCTTTCTGGCCTACTATTTCTACCAAATTGTCTTCCCTTACTGGAGAATATATCCTCTTTGCTGGAGATTGCAATCAGATTGTGGATCCTTTCCTTGATAGACATTCAAAAGTTAAATTTACCCCCTCTAGAATGCACACGCAATTTCTCAACTCATTTAACAACAATGCCCTTGTGGATATTTGGAGACTTTGTAACCCCGACCTTCGTGAATATAGTTCTTTTCCCCTCCTCACCAATCCCAGTCCCGTATTGATCATATATTTCTTAGTAAACCCTTATCCTAACACGCTATCCGATCAGAGATTGGCTCCATTCTACTCTCCGACCATGCCCCTGTTTTTGTTGACCTAGACTTACTTCCATTCTCTCCTCATACTGGCAGATGGCGTTTTAATAATGCTTTACTTACAGATCCCATTTTTAACGCTGAATTTGCTGCTTTTGCTAAGGAATTCTTTCTTTTGAATCAAACCCCTGATTCTTCCTTTGTTATGGTTTGGGATTCATTTAAAGCAGCTGCTAGGGGTTTTATTATTAATTTTGTGTCCCGACGGAAAAAACTACATGCGGCCAAATCAGAGAAAATTCTAGCCGACATTAAGACCTTAGAACAAGCCTATTTTGCTTCTAAATCTGACTCTTCCCTTAAAGACCTTATTGATGCCAAAATCTCATTTAACAAATTTACAACTGAAGCCGCTTCCAATATTCTCCTCAAATGTAACTCTAGGTATTACAGTGGTAAGAATAAAATGGGAAAGCTTCTAGCTAACTATTTAAAGATTCGTAAGGAACGCACAAAAATTCAGTCTATTAAAACCTCCTCTGGTGAATCCACATTTAAAGATAAAGAGATCCTTGCAGAATTCGCTAAATTCTATGATACACTTTATACCCCTGAACAAACTCCTACTCCTGATGATCTTCTTACTTATTTTCAATCCCTACCTTCTCCCTCAACCTCACATGTTGATTTTCACTCTTTAGAACGTGATATTTCTCTTTCTGAACTTTCCCATGCTGTTTCTAAACTTCATCATGGTAAATCTCCAGGCCCTGATGGCTTTACAATTGAGTTTTACAGTCACTTCGCTTCTCTTCTCCTTCCCAAACTCCTACTTTTATTTCAATCCTTTTCCGATTCTGGTTCCTCTAGCGGCACTTTTCAACAAGCCTTGATTTGCTTAATTCCAAAAGAGGATAAAGACCACTCCCTATGCAAAAATGATAGACCAATATCTTTGGTTAATACTGATTATTAAATACTAGCAAAAATACTAGCCCTGCGTATGGATTCTCTTTTACCGGACCTCATCGGACCTGAACAATCTGGCTTTGTAAAAGGACGTCTTTCCTCAGACAATTCTCGAGTTTTTCTTAACATACTTGGTAAATCTTCTTCACTTACTCTTCCCTTTGCTGCTATCTCCCTTGACGCGGAGAAGGCTTTCGATCCCATCGGTTGGGATTTTATGTTTCAGGCTCTACGTTGGATTGGCATTCCTCCTAAATTCATCTCCGTTATCTCTTTGCTTTATTCTAACCCTCAAGCTTCTATCTTTGTTAATGGCATGACTTCAGATTATTTGTCCCTTCATAGAGGAGTCCGACAAGGCTGCCCACTATCTCCCTTACTTTTCGTTTTGGCTTTGGAACCCTTCATTACAAAAATTTGTTTAGATGACACTATTTCTGGTTTTCCTTTTGGCTCCCAACAAGTCAAGCTCTCGGTTTATGCCGATGATATTCTTTTTTATTGTTATGACCCTGCTACTTCCATTCCTTCTTTTCTTATCCAAGTCTCCTCATTTTCTGCGGTCTCCGGATACCGTTTGAATGCTGATAAGTGTGAAATTCTACCTTTAAATCCTCTTTGTCAGAAGCACTTTTTCTCTTCTACAGGTTTTTCTTGGCAACCCTCTAAAATCAAATATTTAGGGATCTGGTTTGCTCCCTTAATATCTGATACTCTCAAGCTCAACTTTGATTATGTATATAAGAAAATGGATGCAGCTATCACTCGCTGGCATCCACTCTTTTTGTCCTGGTGGGGTCGCCTTAATTCTATAAAAATGATGCTATCTCCCCTACTTCTTTATACTATTTCAATGCTTCCTTTGCACATTCCTCTCTCTTTCTTTAAGAAAATTGATTCCCTACTACTGAAATTCCTCTGGAACGGTAAAAGATCCCGAATAGCCCTTGCTTCATTACGCAAAGACAAAATTAACTCTGGAGTCCGCTTTCCTGATTTCAAACTTTATCATCGCGCTTTCTCTCTGAAGCAAACAACTCGCTGGTTATTATCTACCCTACCTCATTACCCTCCTGTCTGGTTAAGCATGGAATCCTCTCATTTCTCCCTTTACCTTTCAAGAATTCTTATCTTTTACATCCTCCTTAACTCGTCTTCGCTCTCCTATTCTTTCATACTCTCGTACGCTCCTTTCACCTTACATCTCGTCCTCTTATTCATCTCTTCTTTCTCTTTATGAACAACCGATCTGGAATAATGCCCTTCTTAAAATAAAAAAATCGTACCATTGGAAAACTTGGCATTCTTGAGGCCTTTCCTGGATATCTCAATTAGTATCTCAGGATCAACCTATATCATTTCAACGCCTTCAATCTCTTTTCTCTTTACCCGCTTCTGCAAGAGCTCAATACGACGCCCTTCATCCGGCATCTTACAAACCCACTTCCCTCTTACTGGATACGTCCCCTTCTGCCTCTGCTTTATACAATTCTTTTCGCCTTACCAACGATAGATTAAAATCTTGCAATGAACTCACTTGGGAACTGGACTTTTCTCAGACATGGCCGATTCCTCTTTGGGACAAAATTTGGACTAAAATCCATAAGACTTCCAGAGCTGCTAACACTACCCAAACCTTATTTTTTATTTACCATAGAATTTTATTTACCCCACTCGCCCTATCCCGCTTTGCATCCGACACTCCCTCCTCCAGTTGGTCCTGTTCATTTCCCTCTGCTGATCTCAAACACATGTTGTTCGAATGCCCCCCTATTTCCAAATTTTGGCAGTTGGTCTGGAAAGAAATTCAAAAGATTTTTCAATTCCAGATCCCCTTTTCACCTTTACTAATTTTTCTAGGCTCCCTCTCGTCAGAACTTCCCCATCCTCCCAACCATTATTCTTTACTTGACCTTTTCCTTGCTGTAGCTTTTCATATCATTACCTCTAATTGGAAACAAGCTGCAAATGTTACCTATCAATCCTGGTGGAATGCAATTTGTTTTAATCACCGTTTAGACACCAATTACATATCTCCCATTTCCTTAGCTATTAAACGAGATCTACTTTGGCTCCCTTTGGTAACATATCTTTCCTCTTTTGCTCCAGGTCCTCCCTCTCCCGCTCCAGGCATAGTTGAAGTCCGTAAACCCCCATGACTTCTTTATTACTTGTGTATTCATACTTGTATTTGACTGACATTATTATTGTATTTCTATTCATTATATCTCTGCTTAAATATTCCTGTCTTTATGATATGTTCATGCTTTTTCATGCTTGTAATGCTTATTTTATGATGTTTTTATTTTTCATATTCATTTATGCCATTTGCTTATTGTAACTCTTCTCCCCCCTCCCTTTCCCCTCATTTTCCCTCTTATTTTCCTCAATAAATCAAACTTAAAAAAAAGGTATGCAGGGGGGTTTGAAAAGGTGATAAGATCACACAGAGGGAAGGAGTGTAGGTCGTTTTTTGTTGTTTTTACGATGGGGGTTTGTGAATAGGATATAGAGGGTCCTTAAATCCAATTCATCAACCAATTGGAAATTGCGAATTTGCAATATTTGGTCGCAATTTACCACCAAGTCTGACTTGGTGGTAAATTGCGAAAAAAGAGTAAAAAGCACTTTAGTGCATTTTTTTCTTTTGCATGTTACACACACACGTCCTCTGGACATGTGTGTGCGCAACACCTGTTCAAATGTGCATTTGAGGGGTGCTACAGGGTGTCCTTTGGACACCCCTGGCACCCTTCAAATCGCAATCTTATTTGCGATTAGCAAAGTGCTAATCGCAAAAAAGGAATACTCCCCATTCATTCCTATGGGCCTTTTGGCCCATAGGAATGAATGGGGAGTTTTTCCTTATTTGCGATGAGCAATTTGCTAATCGCAAATAAGGAATCAGTAGGAATCGCAATAAATTTTGCTAATCCTACATGAATCCCGTTTTGCGAGTCCTTAATAGCGAATCGCTATAATTCGCTATTAGGGCCTCGCAAAACGTGAGATTGATGAATCAGGCTGTAACTGTTTTATTGTTTTTATTAAGAGATGATTTTGTGGTATATTTGAATGCAATGAGTATGTACTGTTTTTAGAGCAAATTTTGTACAAAAAAACTTTTAATTAATTGATAATAAAATCATTAATAATTTTTTACAAAAATCTTTTTAGTTTGTTATTGACACTCACTTCTAATATATGGGCTAGAGCATAGTCACCAATTCACTTTTTCTATTTGTTGGGGGTTTTCATTTTCACCAAGGGATCTCCTTTCTCATACTACTTACTAGTACCCTATTCCCCTGGTGTGCAAGGGGTCTCTCTCATTTGATTACCCATACGGCTGTGCAACCTTTGTTTGGCCTGCTAAACCGGCGGGTCAACACTCCACTGTCTCATTATAATCAGGTGTGAAAGGAACGGCGCATCTACGCGGGTGCTGCACGCCAAAATTGACAAAGAGACTCATTTGAATGAAAGTTATGTAAGAAATAGGGGGTGGACATCTGACTTCAAGAGCAGGCATACTGCATGTTCATGCAGTGGTGGCAGCCTTAGCCCTGGTGGAATGGGCTCTCAGACTTTACAGATGCTATCTTTTGATCAATCTGTAGCACATCTTAATACAGAGAACTATTCACCTCGGCAGAGTCCTGTGCAGGACAGCCTTTCCTTTCTTAGACCTAGAGAACCTAAAAAAAAACTGATCATCCACCCAATGGTCCTTGGTACACAGGATGCAAAAGCTTGAAACTTTTTTGGGGTCCAAGCAGAGGAGCCTCTCCACCGAGGGCTGAGGCAGGGCAAATAATGCTCGGAGAATGATGGATTGCCAAACATGGAAAGGAGGAAGGCCATCTGAGTCCTCAGCACCAGGTTGTCAGTGAAAAAAGGTGTTGTTGGGCAGCTGCGCCAAGAGCATAGAATCACTCACACGAGAAGCTGAAGTTATCTCTATGAGGGAGACAGTCTTTATGGTCAGAAGACACAATGAGCAGCTGTGAATTGGCTTAAAAAGGAGTGCACGGTGAACGTCAAGACCAAGTTATGGTCACGCTGTGGTATCATAAATGGTTTGGGAGGAAGCATATATCAAATTTTTATAAAAAACATCTCAACAGGTGATTCAAAGGCAAAAAGGTTGAAAGGGAAGACAACTAACGTTTTATCGTGCTCACTGCTAGTGCTTGCTGGGCTAAAGACAAAGCGAACAATAAAACATTGACAGCTTGGCTTGTAAAGGTACGTCTTGCGGACTCCACATTAGGCCACAAATTTGTCCCAATGCCCGGTGTAAATGGATTTCATACATCGACGCCTGGCAGCAAGGATGAAGTCCACAACTTCAGGTGGTAGTCTGAATGCAGTCCACTTGCACCACTCAATCTCCATGCATGGAGGTGTAGAATGTGCTGGTTTGGGTATAGAATCCTGCCCTGCTACTGCAAAAGAAGATCTCCCTGAAGTGAAAGCCTGATCGAGGAACAGAAGTTCGGGTTACCACACTCTCCTGGACCAATCTGGGGCCACTAGAAAGACTTGAGCCCAGTCATTCTTGTTCTTTGTCAGAACTTGAGGCAGCAGAGGTTGAGTTTTGGAAAGCGTACATGAGCCCGGTGTTCTCCTGCTGTCACAATGCATCTCTTCTAAAGAGTTTTTGAGGGAACTCCCACATGCAAATGTTTTGACTCTGCGCATTCTCAGCAGTTCCCCCACTGTTAGCAGGTGCTGTGTGCCAGCTTGCAATGCAGATGCCATTCATGATACTCCATGTGCCACAGCCTGATCTAGTCCACCCTGGCATTCTAATATCCTACCGGAGGTTATCAATCAGGTAGATGCCCGGATGCTCCAGCCAACACCAGAGATGCAGAGGATCTTGGCACAGGAACCAGGAACCCACTCCTCCCGGTTTGTTTCAGTACCACATGGCAGCAGTGTGGTCTGGGAGAACCTACACTAGCCTCCCCTTGATGGATGGCAGGAAGACAATAAGTGCCACATGAATGGCACGCAACTCCAACAGATTGTTATGAAGCTGGGTTTTCTCTGAAGACTAGAGTCTTCTGATCAGCAATTCTCCTAGATAACCTTCCCAACCATACAGTGACATATCCATCACCACTGTCAGCAGTGGCAGGGGAATGGAGAGGGGTCTGCCGCTAGCCCAATTGCAGTCAAGCAGTCACCACCGCATATTGTGTGCAGTCTCTTCTGAAACGTTGATGGCATCCAACAGTTTCCTTGGTCGACTTAGGATTCAGATTCTATGTCAGGACTGGAGGCGAGAATTATGCCTTCTTTCTCCACTTTATTCACAACAGCGAAGATATAACAAAAACTACATTTCCCATGAAACCCAGGGAAAATGTAGTTGAACAAGAAAAAACCAGCAACACCTGGTAACAGCCAATGGCTAGCACAGTCCAATGTCCAATCAGGGCCCTGGAAGACCCTACATAGTCCTTCTACAGTGTCCTCTCTTCCTCTTTCTTCGCTGTTCCACAGCAAGATAAGTACCATCAGTGTTTTGTCCCTTTGAGATAACTGTTTAAGGGTATCTGTTATGTAATATGTAAAGCGCTGCTTGGTAAAAGATTATGTAATATGTAAAGCGCTGCTTGGTAAAAGATTAGGCTGTGTGGCCGGTTTATGTTCCGTGCTATTTTCGGCTTTGTTATAAGTTTCTTCCCGAAAAATCTTTTCGTCACGGTTGTTTTCTTCCTCTCATGCAGCGGGGGTCCCGCGGGGAGAGGAGGTGCTGCGGTTACGGGTCTCCCGTACCTACGCGGTGTGAACTGGCATTGCTCCCGGGTCCTCCCGCCGATAGAGGGCGTGTGTGTGAGGTCGGGCGCGGCGCAACGTTTGTTCTCTTCAGTAGAGGTTGGGAGTATCCGGCTGAGGCAGAACGCCGTTGTGGTGTATTGGCGGCATATCCCTCATAACGTTTGCCGCGTTTGTGCCCCACGCTCTGTCACTGGTTTCTGTATATTGCCAGCGGAGCCTGTATTAACAGCTTTAGCTGTCCTACGCCTTTTGGTCTGTATCGGAGGTGGCACAATTTGTTAAGGGACATTACCCAGCCGGCTGCCCGGTATAAGAAGGGCTGTTTGATCTGTTGCCAGTAGTCCCTGGGGTTCAACCCGTTGACCAGCGGCTCTCCGCTACCTAAATTGTAGGCTGTCACCCAGTCTTGCAAAGCCTTTCCCGCCCGGGCAGGGGATATCCTCCCCTTTTAATCCTGGAAATGGAATACTATGACAAGTATCAAGATGAGGAGGGGGACCCTCTCGCTGACATGCCCTGGGGGGACGCCTTTTATGAGGCGATGGATACCTCGGGCGGTGGACCAGGCCATTTCGCCTCTGGAAGATAGGTTAACACGCCAAATTGACCAGGCTTTTGCGAAGCTTTCCCAGCAGCTTGCTCCGAACCCCTCCCAGACCTCGACTTCCCAAGATTCCCTCGGCTCCCCTCCTCCTAAGCGTTCCCATGATTCTGGCGTGGATGGGGATGCTTTGGACCGTTTGAGACAGGCCTTCATGGCCAGCAGGCCTCAGCCCCTTCCCCTCCCGTCGGTTCCGCAACCGTCCCCCTCTCCAGGCCAGGTCCCCCCCCCCCCAGCGCCCTCTACCGACCCTGGGACATCCCAGGAGTCCCCTATCACGGCTGATATGTTGGATCCCAACGACATCGTACATCCGAGATCCTCAGAGTGGTCCCCTGCCGATAAGGTGGCAGCCTATGTAGCCGCCCATATCCGACGCCCGCTTGTAAATGAAGCTCGCAACTGTCTACGGGCGGAATGCCCCCGCCCTTCTCTTGACAACAAGGTGGCCCTTATGCCAGAAATTGATTCCAGGATGGGCACATTTCTGCAGAAATTCATTAGAGATCCAAAAAAGGGCATTGATAGATCCTGGAAGGCATGCCAGGATAAGCTCCTGGATGCCTTGGGGCCGATTACCAAAATTCTGGATATGGCCGAGGAAGCCAAAGAGTCTGGTTCATCATTAACCCAGAGACCCTTTCGGGCTGGGCTCAGCGAGTGGTGATTATTATGGGCAATGCCAACTGTGCCCTGTCTACTGAATGCCGCCGATCGCTCCTTATCAAAATCGACCCGAAGCTGGGAAATTTAGCGGATTCGGAGGCGGGGGCTGTCGCCCAAGGGGGCCTGTTTGGTGAGCCTTTTGTAAAAGAGCTCAGTAAATTTGTGAATACCTTCCAGTCTCTGGACCGGGGCCAATCAACAATCAAGAAAATGTTTCCCCGTGTTTTTCGCGGGGCCGGCCGAGGACGGGGCCGCTCGGCCGGTCGCCAGCAGCTACGCCAGACGTCTCAAAGAGGCTCTGGAAACTATCAGGACCAGTCCGGGTTCGGACATTTCTACCCCACACGAGGAAAAAGGGGTAAAGGACGAGGTTATCGTGGAGGAGCAGCAGCCTCTAGCCCAGGTGAGAGTTCTCCCTTCTTCCCTACAAAACATAGGAGGGAGGTTGGCAAGGTGTTTTCGGGTGTGGCTTACAATCACGAGCGATGCATTGGTTCTGCAAACTGTGAGGGGTTTTCACATTGAGTTTGAGGGAACTCCGGTGCAACACTCGTTGCCACGTCCCATCCAGTTTTCCGCTCAGGACTCCCTCTTGGTGGACGAGGAAGTTTCCTCCCTCCTCCACAAAGGTGCCAATACCCGCACCTCTCGGCACCCCTGGGGTTTTGTAAGCAATATTTTCTTGGTCGACAAGACCGATGGGGGGGAAGAGACCGGTAATCAACCTTTCCGATTTCAATCAATGGCTTGTTTATCGCCATTTCAAAATGGAAGGGATTCACCCTCTCAGGGAAATCCTCAGACCCTTCGATTGGATGGTCCGCTTGGACCTAAAGGATGCCTACCTGGTGGTTTCGATCTTTCCACCCCACCGGCGGTTCCTTCAGTTCCTCTGGGGTCCTCACACTTACGAGTTCACTTCTCTTCCCTTCGGCCTCTCGTCGGCCCCTTGGTGCTTCACCAAGGTGCTCAAGCCGGCGATAGAGTTTTTACGGTCCAGGGGTGTCAGAATGATCGTTTATCTCGACGCTCTTCTCTTGATGGCGGCTTGCCCGCGCAAACTGTCGGAGCACTTGCAGATGACTGTTTCTCTTCTTCAAGACCTTGGGTTCGTGATCAACGAGAAGAAATCTCTGCTGCAACCAACCCAGAACATTACATTCTTGGGATTCGTCATAGACTCGACGGATTCCACTCTCAGTCTTCCGAGCAGGAAGGTCACCAAGATTCGTCACGAATTGCGGCGTGTTCTGTCCAGGCCCCAGATCTCCCTCCGGCAGCTGGCTCGAATGGTGGGCCTTTTGTCCGCCTCGATTCAAGCTATTTTCCCAGGCCCTCTTCACTACGGGGCCCTCCAACGCCTCAAGGGTCATTTCCTTCGGAAGGGGTATCCCTATTCCCACAAAGTCGGCTTGTCCACGGAGTCGCGGGCCGAGATCCAATGGTGGTTGGATCATATGGAGGCGTGGAACGGGAGAGCTATCTTCGAGTCCGCCCCGGACATTGTTATAGAATCAGATGCCAGCAGGCTGGGTTGGGGAGCCCGCTGCGGAGACCTTTCTACAGGCGGGTTGTGGTCACCCGAAGAACAGAAGTTACACATAAACTGTTTGGAACTTCTGGCGGGGTCTTTCGCAGTGCGGTGCTGGATGAAAGATTTAGTACAGTCTTGTGTGATCCTCAAGATGGACAATGTCTCGGCGGTTCGGTATGTGAACCATCTGGGGGGCACGAAGTCGAAGGCCCTGTCGGATCTGGCAGCAAGTTTTTGGCAGTATTGCCTCGACAATCAAGTCTCGGTCACAGCGGAATACCTTCCAGGTCGGGACAACTCAGAAGCAGACTACCAGTCGCGCCACTTCCAGGACTTCAGCCTTTGGCGCCTGGATCAGTCAGTGTTCGAGAACTTACACGGCCTTTGGGGTCCTTTTTCGGTGGATCTGTTTGCCTCCAGGCTGGACCACCAGGTGACTCGCTTCTTCAATTGGAGGCCGGATCCCCTCGGCGCAGCGACAGATGCGTTTCTCCAGGACTGGAAAACGGAACAGGGCTATGCGTTCCCACCGTTCGCAATGATCACAAGAGTGACAGCGCAGGTTCGCAGACAGGCAGCGGAGCTGGTGTTGGTCACCCCGCTGTGGAGGTCTCAAGTATGGTTTCCAGTTCTTCTGGAACTTTCTTGGGATTTTCCAATCCTACTCCCCCTGTTTCCCTCCCTCCTCCTGAACCCGAGCGGCTCTCTTCATCCTCTAGTGTCCGCGGGTTCACTGAGGCTAATGGCGTGGCAGATTTCAGGGGTCGCTGGGAAGCCCCTGGCCTTTCGAGAGAGGCTGAAGCCCTTTTCTCTAAAGCATGGGCAGACAGTACTGTCAAGAGATATAGATCGGCGTGGCTCCGATGGATTCGTTGGTGTCTGCGACAGGGTGTCGATCCCTTGGGCTCAGACGTAGTCCACGTAGTCAATTTCCTGGCCCAGTTGGCCTCTGAGGGCCTGGCTTACCGGTCTGTTAACACTTTCCGGTCGGCGATTTCTTCCGGTCATCTTCCGGTGGCGGGGACACCAGTGGGAGAACACCCATTGGTTTGCCGATTGCTGCGTGGCATCCGTCTCTCGTTACCCCCGGAGCCCCGCTATTCGGCGCTTTGGGAAGTGAATCTTGTCCTTAATTTATTCCTATCCTGGCAGCACAATCAATATCTTTCTAGGAAAGAGTTGTCTGTGAAGCTGGCCATGCTCTTGTGCCTCATTTCTTGTAGGCGTGTGTCAGATGTGCGTGCTTTGGATATCTCTAGCAGAGTTTTTTCACTGGAGGGAGTGACATTTACTCTACTCCGGCGCACAAAGTGTCACACTAGGTCTATTTCCTATCCGCAGTTTGCGGACTCACCAAAACTGTGTGTGGTAAATTGTCTTAAAGCTTATGAGGAAGTCACAGAGGAATTCCGTCCGCCAGGAGAGAGACAGCTTCTCATTTCTCTGCGGAAACCCTTTAAAGCGGTTTCTTCTCTCACCATTGCAAGGTGGGTTCGTTGGGTGATGCAGGAAGCAGGCATCAGCCTTAGCCAGTTTGGGGCGCACTCCGCGAGGGGTGCTATTGCTTCGAAGGCTTTCAGTCTTGGTGTGCGCTTGGAGGATATTCTCAACGCGGCAGACTGGTCTTCAGATTCCACATTCAAGCGGTTTTATTTCAAACCAATCTTGAATATGGCAAACTTGGTTGTGGGCAAGCTTTGAACAAGCATAATCCTCGCCTCCAGTCCTGACATAGAATTAAAAATTTCCTAGCTAATTTAACGGAAAGTTTCAATTCTATTAAGGACTCGGAGGTGAGGATTATCCCGCCCTTCACTCCTGGAGGAGATCCCTCCCCGTATGTCAGTAAGTAATATGCTTCATTGTTTATTATGATAGTTTTACGACTGTTAACTTGGTTTTCTTGCACTGTCTTGGTTGGATGTTTTCCTCAGTGCTCCCTCTGGTAATATGTTTCCTCTTACCCCCAGGCTCGGATTCCAAGCAAGACGCCTGATGAGTGGCTGAGTGGCTGTCTTCACGCTCAGAAAGAGGAGAGGACACTGTAGAAGGACTATGTAGGGGCTTCCAGGGCCCTGATTGGACATTGGACTGTGCTAGCCATTGGCTGTTACCAGGTGTTGTTACCAGGTGTTGCTGGTTTTTTCTTGTTCAACTACAATTTCCCTGGGTTTCATGGGAAATGTAGTTTTTGTTATATCTTCGCTGTGGTGAATAAAGTGGAGAAAGAAGGCATAATCCTCGCCTCCGAGTCCTTAATAGAATTGAAACTTTCTGTTACGTTAGCTAGGACATTTTTCATTATACTGCAGAGACTGTGTTTGCAACCGCCTCATTGGTCAAAACCTGGAACTATGTCAGGTGGTTCTAATGGTTTAGAAGAGTTTCTTAACTGGCTGTGGCAAGCCCGCCTGGCCTTCAGCCGCCAGTCTTTGAGGTAGGTGAAAACTGGCATCACCAACCTCCAAAGATGGGTGGTTACTACCGCCACCACTTTCGTGAACATCTGAGGGGCACTGGTGAGGTCAAAGTAGAACACGGCAAACTGAAAATGCTCTTGGCCTACCTTGAACAGCTGGTAACATCTGTGGGACCGCAGGAAGGGAGTATAAAATACTCATCTTGCAGGTTCAAGGCCATTATCCACTAGCGCAGATGTCAGACAGACCGACCCTATACCAGCGTGAGCATTTTTCAGTTGTCCTTCCTTAGGAAGCCAGTCAGAGAGCAAAGATCTAAGATAGGCCAAAGCCCTCCATCCTTTTTGTCATGAGGAAATAGCGACAGTAACAACCTGTCCCTGTTTCAGAGTCTGGAACCCTCTTAATGGCTTCTTTGGAGAGTAAAGCTCACACATTTTGCATTAGAAAGGATAGATCTTCTGAGAGAAGTTCTGATGTGAGAGGACGATGCAGCGGGACAGAAAAAAAGGGTAGGACATAGCCAGGTATCGTGATTTGGAAAACCCATCTGTTAAATGTGATGGACCGCCAACTTGGAGGAAAGTACTGGATTCTACATGGTGGTTGTGCACCACCAGTGACAAGCTAAAGAGGTTTGGGGGCTATTGCTTCAGGGGAGAGGCGTTGCTTGGGGGAGGGGCCGGCCCGACTAATGCCCATGGTGACCTGCACACTGGCAGAATCACATCCTTGTCCACAAAAGGACTGAGGCGACTGCACTGGGGGCTGGGAAGACCTGTGTCTGTATGCCAACCCCCAGGCGTAGCCTTAGAATATCCTCATCTGGTGATGAAACGGTTTGGGGGGATGAAAGGCCTTAATGCGACTAAGGTAAAATACGTTTTTTGCCAACTATGCGTGAACCATCAAAAAGCATATTCAAAAAGGCTATCAGGGAGGCCTGTATATCTCCAGAGAAACTTGTAGATCGAAGCATGGCAACAAAGCCCCACACTGGTGCCAATCAATCGCCCAGACAATAAGCAGTATCAATGCCTGTACGAATCACGTATTAGGCCGCACACTGGCTGTATTGAATGGTCTGAGCCAAGGAGGCCCTATGTTCTTGTGGGACATCTTGAAAGATCTTGTTGGTCGGATTCCACTGGTCCAATAAACAAGCAGCTTTGGACCGGTTTCTGGCATTCCAGCCGTCTTCAGCCCGGCTTGCTTGAATCCAGTGGCAAAGTGAGCAAGGGACTCACGTCTGAGCATACCCTGCCACACTTATGGCGGCCAAAAGCGGTTCAAAAGGTGGGTGGTGATGGACTCACGTCTGAGCATACCCTTGCTCGCTTTGCCACTGGATTCAAGCAAGCCGGGCTGGAGACGGCTGGAATGCCAGAAACCGGTCCTCGGAAGCCTGTTTCCGGTCCAGAGAAGACATGGCTTGGCAGTTTGGGCTGTACTGTTCCCATGAGGTACAGGGTCAGACTGATTTGAATACAGCCATGTCGGAACTGGGGTGGCAGAGTGGGCTAAAGAACGGTGATGGATTAAACCTGGATCTTTTGACTGGGTGTGAGTGTTTGATTGATTCAGATGCTCCGTCCATCACCACCCCCTTTTGTACCGCAATATACATAGATTGAGCTTTTGGTCAGCCCCTTTGTCTTTGTGATTCAATGGCTTTGTTATCTGTCGCGGTTGTCTCCTCATGATTCGGTGGCTTTCCTCCTTGTCATTGTGCTTGTCCCACCTATAAGCATTTTGGTTTCACAGTGCTCTATTTGCCTTGAATTCTTCCACTGATAACATTGTTTACATTCAAGGAACTACTTTTTATTTACTTTCTGCCCTTGATGAGAGTGCATGTGTTTCCTTGCTCTCTCCTCAGTGTGATGCCCTTCCTTTCACTTCCCCTTGCTCTCAGTGTAGCTTTCCCTGTCCCCCAACATGACCATCTGTTGCTTCTTCCAAATTCCGTGATCGTCTTTTATAATTGTAATATCTTTATTTAGAGTAGACTCCCCACAACTCCTCTGTTGTACCCCCTTTCTACACTTGCTGAGCAGGGACTGCACAGAATCTGATCTATTGTTGCTCAAACTACTGCCCCAATTGTCTGCCAGTCCAGGCCTTTCTTAAAATGTGCTTTCATGCATATTTAATTTATTTTTCATTTACCACTCTAAGATTGGTGCCCGGAATCTTGGAATGGTAGATTAAACAAAAATGGCGCACATATCAAGACGCACACTTCACCATCATACAAGCATCAAATGCAAACTCGCACATAGGTCATTTTGTGTCATGACCTGTACATTCCCTGATGAGTGGATGTGAATGGAGGTCACCTTTAATTGGGCTTCTTTGGAGGGATTCTCAGCCCAAGACTTGGCAAAGTCAATAATTCGACTATTTTCAGCAGAAGAAAACAGGCTTTGTCAATTCTTGCATTACAAGGTTCAAACCGGTCGAAGGAGTCAAAGTTTTAGGAATGAAGAAAAAAGAAATACAGGCAACAGACCAAACATTGATGATCAGGTTGCAAGAGTGCTGGGTGCCCTGCTGCCCAGAGGCGGCTGCTCCTAAATGGCGGAGGAGCGCTTTACTGCACCTGCTGCAAGCGCAGCAGATAAACAGTAATAAATGAAATGGCATAATAATGCAATTTTATTTTGCCACCAACACACGCGGTGTACAGTGCGACCGGGGGGCGGGGCTGAATCCTGCTTTTGCAAGATTACTGCTGCCCCCCTTTCAGTGCACCCACAGCCAGCCCAACATGCGCACTGTACACCCAGCAATTGCCGGGCAGTAAAACAGCTGGGGGATTGCTGGCACAGGCCCCAAGCCTCAAAATGAGCTCTGGGTTAGCCTGCTCCAACCAATCCTGGAGCTTCTCTCTTACTGAGAGCAGCTCCAAGACTGGTCAGGAGTCACGTTCCACTGGGCAGGATGTCATGTCACACCACAGCACACCACCCCACCATCGGTGTAGTGCTGCACCGGGCAGGTGAGTTGGGCGCATGGCACACCACCTCCTGCCGCTTCTACTGCCAAGAAGGAAATTGCTTCCTCCTTGACCCCAGATTCAATATTAACTGGGGTGATCTTGGCCCCGCACACCATGGTGCACCTGCTGCAGTACATGAAAGGTGTGGGCCAGTCCGGTATGAGCCAGACTTTAATAAAGAAACAACGGATCACTGCAGAGGTCTCGCAAGCTCCATTGGCTGAACATTGATAGGATACAAAAGGCTGGAGTCGGTGATATTAATTTGGAATAGATCTTTGCAGACACCTGCCCCCCCCCCCCCCCCCCCCCCACTTGCCACTTGCATATTTGCTCTTCAGTAGCAATCTCCACAGGAGCATCCCTGGCACCCAGTAGAAAGGGACCAGCTGGCAACTCCTTGCGATGGCCAGCCTGAAGCAAGTGCTCCACAAATTCACAGAAACATAAGACAAAAAAGCTGAACTACTGACAGAGCAAAAGCAGAGAAGCAGCTTTATTCAGTTCTACCTCAAACCCTTCCCCGTTCCGTTTCCTCATGGGCACAGTTAGCAGATGGCAGCATCCCGCTCCGCCTTAGATGACCTCCTGCTCCTGCTTTGGCACCGTGGGCGATGCTCGTGTTCCGCCAGAGGCTCGAGACCAGTCAGATCAATGGCTTCTCAGCCTGGCATGGCGCCCTCAGCCATTCATCACCGTCTGGTTAGCAGTCCGAGCTTGGCAGACTCTCTGCGTGCCACCGTAGACAGCACACACTGCGGACAATGCTGGCAGGATATACAGGTGTGGCAGGGTGCCAGGAGAAAAATGCTGTGCTCACTACACAGATGCTGGCAGCATTCTCCTTGCAGCTTGGGTACCTGAGGGGAGAGTCAGACAGCACCAGCAAATACTTCAGCAAGAGTAAGTGTTATTTACTGCTCGACTGTCAATCCTCGCCAACAAGCACATTTATTTATGCTAACTGGAAAAGTATAATTTAAAGCCTTGTACAAGTGCCAAACCTGGAGTTGATTGAGCAGAGTCGTTGAAAAAAAAAAAATCACAGTCCTATGTCCAATGCACAAGGAATGTTGTGAAGGTTTGCGCATTCCAGTTTAACAGTTTTATAAAGAGATCCTGCAAGACAGTGAGCTTCAAGGCACTTTACATTAAATCCATTTTGTTTATATGAAAATAAAAGGGCCTTGTAGGACAAAAACTTATTAGCTGTGAAGGACTGGGTCCTTCACTAATATTTAGGGCCCGGTTTATATGTTGGTGGGAAGAGAACTCGGTCACCTTTACGTCAGACTTCCCTCCCCGCCAACATAGTGATCGGGCCGCCAGACTTATGTGCGGGTGGACCTTAAGTTTGACCGCGGTGGAGACGACTCCATCTCTGCTATGGCCAATGTTCTCTAAAGGCCTTGTGGAGTAATGGCCATCAGAGGCTGACCGGTCATTCGCCCACCTTATTTAGATGGCTAAAATGACAGGACAGTTTTCACTGCCAGTCACCTCCAGGAAAACCCTGACGGTCAGGGGCAGAAAAAAATGCTAAACACTCCCCTAGCCATGGGAGAGGACTCCCATGGGGAGTAGAGCATTGCATTTTCATGTTTCGGGATTTTCTTTTTAAAAATAAAAAGAGAACTGTTTGATATTGGGCTCCATCCCACTGATGGAGTCCATTCCTGGGTACCCTTGGGAGTCAGCTTTTTCTGCTCTCCCGCCAGCTAGCGAGCAGAAGCACGCTGAGACTGGTCAGGTGCTTCCGCCTCCCCTCCCCACTGGACAGGGGCACAGGTGGAAGAGGAAACTATCCACATGCTTTTTGATCCCTGGAAACAGGGGGCCCCCAGAATCATGCTCTACCTGGGAGCATGGCAGTGCACATGTTTTGCCCAGTAAAGGGTTTTTGTTGGCTCTTGCACCGGCACCAAGGAGATAGGGCCCCGGGGACACGACAAAGGATTAAGTAAGGGGGAATGCACATTCCCATACTGGGTAATGGTTTCTTTTCTGCAATGCACTTTGGCCCTCCCCAGGGAATATTAGGGTGCTTTCAGTATCCTTTTTCTCCTGGTGACCAGTTCAAGCAAACAGGACTGTGGATTTTCAGCCTCTTGGTCTCTAAAATGTGTTATGCTTTTAAGTGCTAGATTTTTACTGCTCTCCCTTCTAGTGCAGGACTGGTCCCGTCTCTGGGGGCTTGGCACGTATTCCTGGGCCTAGGGTTCTCCACAGCAGCACCCTTCAAGGCCCCAAGGCAAAGAGCCCTCCCTGACTGCACTCTTTATGCCCCACAGCATTTTGGTTGGCCACACTTGCAGAGCACCTGGGGCTGCAGAAGTCAGGGTCCCCTTCCTAGCATGTCCATCCCTCTACTATCCTTCATATTTATGAGAGACCAGTGCCCCCTGGCCCTGAAGAAACAAATCCTACCCAATGGGTACCAACTGAAGACAGAAGTCCTTGAATCCATCCTTACAGTAGGGGCAGGTGTCTTCCTACTTACAGCTGGGCATTCAACAGGCATCGCTTCAACAAGGTCTAGACTCAAAACTCTTTCCATTGTGCAGGTTTTTTGAAGCTGTGATGGAAAGTTCTAGAAGACAGGCACCTCTTCTCAATTCTAGAGTGATACATCATCACTCCACCCGTGCCCCAACCCTCCTGTACAACATTTTGGGTCATTGCAACATGGCGATTTGAAGGGGTCTGTTGAAAGACCTCATTGAGAGCCTAAAACCACACCCCAAACTGATATGGCTGCCTGGTCTCTTCAAAGATAAGCCCCTCAAGTGTTTGGCTCCAAAGGCCTGGCAGTCCTCCCTTAAACCCTGACACTCAAAGCCAAACGTGTCTGCAGTGCAAGACACAAATGTTGACATTGTGTGCCCAGTGTCTAGACCACAGCGTATGTTTGCACTTGAGATGGCTTTCTGCTCTGCAACCAGCTCCTCACACCTCTTTCTTTAGGCATCAGGGTGGTCCTGCATGAGTGTTTCCATCTCCTCGAATTGAAACCGGTCATTGCTGTAGCAGGTCTTAGAGGAGCTGCTCTAAAGTGGTTTCAATCCTTTTTAGTAAACCGGAGACAATCAGTGTGGCTCTCACCATATACATCCGACACATACAACCTCAATTGTGGAGTACTGCAAGGTTTATCATTGTCTCCACGCCTCTTCAACGTATATATCCGACCCCTCACACTCACGCTCTGTCAGATGGGTGCACAGATTTAGAACTATGCTGACGACATGCAGCTGATTTTCTCCATAGAGGATTCCATAAACTCTAAGGAGTTCTCTGGGAATACTAGGTTGTTTATCAGGAACTGGATGAATACAAATCAGTTAAAATTAAATTCAGATACAACTGAAATCATTATCCCTAACAATAAACTTCAGCATTGGACCCCTAATCATTGGCCCGCAGAATTAGGACCGGCACCTGCCCCAAAGACCTTGATTAGGAGCCTAGGCATTCATATGGACTGTGAGTTCACTATGAACTCGCAGATCGGGGCAGTCACTTCAGCCTGTTTCTTCCAACTTAGGAAACTGCGTAAAATCAGAAGGTTCTTCAGCAGGGAGGCCAGCATTCAAATCATCATTGCCTTGATCTTATCCAAAATTGACTAGGCCAATGCAACCTACCTAGGCCTCCAGCGTAACCAGATTCACCTTCTACAGCAGATACAAAATCAGGCAGAAAGAATCATCTATCAACATGGCAGACGCTGCCACGTTAAACCACTGCTGAAGGAGCTGCACTGGCCTCCAATAGGGAAGCGTTCCATGTTTAAAACAGGTTGCATCCTGCTCAAAGCCATTCAAGGTACTTGCCCTAAGTACATTTCCTAAAAAATTCTCAGGTACTCCCCATCGCGCACGTTAAGATCCATGCACATGAATATACTGGTGGTACCGGGTTTCAGATGTAAGCATATGGGAGGATCGCGCTCTTCAATTCAGGGACCCAAGTTCTGGAACGCCCTGCCCATGTCATTGAGAATAGAAACTGACCATATGCATTTCAGGAAAAATCTGAAGACCTGGCTTTTCTCGCAAGCTTACAGCTAGACTTGGCCTTCTCCTAGAGGTGTATCCAAGGATGGAATAAGAAATTTATCAGTGCCAAGAAACCGGTTAGTGAATGTGCGCTCTACAAATTCTCAATAACATAACATGACAGTAGTGCAACAGAGGTTTCAATGCACCTCCTGCTATCCACTTTCCCACAGTATTAATACGCGCACTTTTCTTAACTGATCATGGAGCGTCCCCTGTGGCCTGGGCGGAAGCCATCTTTGTGGCAGCCAGAGAGTATATGGGGGGGGGGGGAGGGGGGGCTTTGGCTCCTGATGCATAGATGGTCCTCAGAAGCTTTATACTTCTTTATGCAGGGCGCAATCACCTTTGTCGCTGACTGGGTCATTACATTTGTCGGGAGCACACTTTATAAGACCTGGCTTGGCAGTTCGGGCTGGACTGTTTCCATAAGGAACAGGGTCAAGACTGATTTGCATATGGCGGAGTCTAACCCGGGGTGGCAAAGTGAGCTAAAGAACGATGATAGATTCAACCCAGATCTGTGACTGGGGGAAGAGTGTTGAAAAAGTTTCAGTGCTCCGTCCATCATCTCCTTGTGTTTGCTTTGTTCACACTTTAGCATTCCCAGAAGGATAGGTAGCAGCTGAACACTACGTTTGGTGTTAGAGAGGGTCTACTCCAAAAAGTTATTCTATCTTCTATGACTCATATGGAAAGCTTATGGTGTTGAGCCCCTGTCTGTATAATAGCACAGTATACTGTATCGTCATCTGGTGGAGATTGTTTCACCGGGTATGGTTTTAGGTCGTGATTGTCCTGGGGAGGAGGGGGTGGTCGAGATTGTAATCATTGCATGGGTCATTACCCTCCTCTGCACCTGTAGGTTGATCATACGAGTCCCCTTCCCCTTGCGGGCTGTATGCATCTGAGAAGGAGAGGACTGAATTTCTTGGGACTTAGGCAGAGGTGGAGGTAGTGGCAGTGGTGAGACTGCAGCTTTGTGGTAGAGGAGGTTGTGGGGTGATTGGCAGTGATGGTGGTGGTAAAAGTGAGCCAGGCAGTGCCTGCTTAGATGTAGCAGGTGGAGGGAAAGAAGGCTCAAGAGGCTGCTTTGTTCGGCGCATCACCGGCTGGTCGATGTGCGTGATTTCAGCATCAACACCACCCTCCCCTCTCCCGCGGTGGTCTGAAGCAGCCGTGGAGCTTCGGCGTGGCCGCACTGCGGCAGCCCGCGGTCTTCTTAGAGGCTGTCTGGGCAGAGCAGAGGAAAAAGCGGCAGGGAAGGTAGTAATCCATCCCTTCTTTACGGAGCAGCTATCACTACACTCAGACTTGGTATCGGTGCCTGAAGAAAGCAGTGACGACAGCCCTACAGCGTTTCATGGAGCTACAGCCACAGATACTGTCAGTAAGGAGGGGGGACAAGGAGAGAAGGGAGGAAAGGGGGGGAAGGTCATCAAGCAAAGCGCCCACTTGAATGCTACCCCTGGTAAGAGAGTCAAAGGCAGGAGAAGGGGGAAAGGAGGGGGAAAATGTATCTCTACTAACTCCTGCATAAGAAAAAAATCTGCAGAAGGAAAGACAGTGCCCACGGACAATCCACCTGACATATACCCAGAGAGTGTCTACGGGACGGAGGCAGAGGGAGAAGCGAGTGAAAGCATTGTGGAGGAACCCGCAGAGGTCTCTCAGGAGTCTGCAACTAGAATAGGGGGGTCAAAATCTCCGCGTACACTACAGATCTTACAAACCCTACCTATCAACAGTAGCAGCACAGGATCCAACACTCAGGTTAGGGGCAGCAGAAGAGCTAAAAGGGATTTTAAAAGCCCAGTACGGGTTACACCGTCGCTCTGCTCCTTCTTTAAGGTTCTTCCCCAAGTACTGGACATCCATCAAAGTGCTAGGATGGCCAGCGGGGCAGGAGAAAGCAGCACAGAAAGTGTAAAAGCCTCTAAAGGCGGTGAAGAGGAAGGGGTGGTTACCGCAGCCCAGGTGGCCAAACTAACTGCAGCGGGGGGCAGCGGAAGCCCAGATCGGACTAGCGACACAACAACAACACCGAGTGCGCATATCTTGGGAGAATCTAATGGTGATGATCGCTTAGAGGTACTCCTATCAGCAATAAGGGAGGAGATCAAGTGTGGGTTTATAGAATCCAAGAACAACCAGAATGACATCAGGGCAGCTTGTGAGACCCTCGAGAAAAAAGTGGACGGTCTCTTTGAGAGAACAGAAGGATTGGAAGGGACAGTGGGGGAGCTAAAAGCTAACCTTGAGTCAGCAGAGAACAAGATCCAGTCTCTTAGGAGGGATGGAGACGCAATGAAGGAGAGGGTCGAGTCCCTGGAAAATTATTCTAGGAGAAATAATCTTAGACTCCTGAAGGTCCCGGAAGGGAAAGAGGGAAGTGACGTAAAAGCTTACGTTGTGTCTACTCTGAAGATCGCCTTGAATTTGGAAGAGACAACAGAAGAGCTAGAAAAAGTCATACAAAAGGATCCACAGAGACCCCTTTCACCTTAAACCTGGGAGAGAGAAACCCAGAAAAATCCTAGTGAACTTTTTAACCTACAGTCTCAAGGAAAAAATCCTGAACCTCGCATTAAAAGCGAAATCTCTAAAAGGCACAAGACTTCTCCTTCGAAGTTCGATCAGACCTGTCAAAAACAACTTTAGATAGACAGTGGGAACTCGGCCAAAGGATGGAGGGGTTTAGGGCCCTGGGGGCAACGGTGCAGATGAGGTTCCCCGCATTTTTGAGGGTGATGTTTAACAACAAAATGCATAACGTCCGTTCCCCTCTTGAGGCAGATGAATTGTTAGCCTCTATCAGGGACTATGGTCGGTTGGATCCCAGACCCTAGATTCCAGGTAAATCCTAGGGGCTCCTAGCACAAGTTGTGCGCGAGTTAGTTTCTGCGACACTCCCAGGGTAAAAGACCTCATGGTACAGATAGATGCTATAACCACTTTGCATATACTAAACTTATTTAGTTACTTACTTAGTGGGTATTGTTCCCGGCCTAACTGATAGTTGCACATTTGTAAGTGTATACATATGTATAAAAAATAAAAAATAACTTTCATTAAAAAAAAAAATATATATATATATATATATATATATATATATATATATATATATATATATATATATATATATATATATATATATATATATATATATATATATATATATATATATATATATATTGCACAAAACTCCTTCCCAAGAAAAGAAGCAGAGACCCAGGAGGAAACGGTAAGAAGCCTTTTAATTTCTACAATGGCGAATGCATTTCGGCAGACTCCTGCCTTCCTCAGCGCCCAAAGCTTCCAAATGGTATTGCCACAAGCTGCTAGTGAGTCCCACCTCCTTGTACCTTACAGTCACAAGCCCGCTCCGCCCCCTGTTGATTGCTTGTGCACCTGTGTGGAATCCCGTAGGTGAAGGGAGACTCCATATCCCAGAATCCAGCATCTAGGATCCTCGAAGGTGGTGCATGGGGGGAACAAAGTGATGACAATTGTCCGTGCGGGGTGCAGGAAACAGCGTGTGCCCAGTGGAACAGAGGGATGTAATATCCTGCTTTAGTGTCCAAATTAAAGTTGCTTCCTCCGGTCCTCCGTACTGCCTCAGCCGTGTGTTCCAGGAGACCATTAGGCAGGGGCCACAGTAACAATGTACATTGCCCAACGAGAGATTAATAATCCCCCAGACTGCCGTTCTTCCTCCCGGTGTTCACGGCGGGATTCTGACTGTCCAACTACGTTGTAAAGAAAAACGAACTGCAACAGTTCCATACCAGTAAGGTCAGATGCCCAACGAGGCAGGGATCTCTGTAGTGCGTCTCTGGTTGACGCAGCGAAAATTGCACAAAACTCCTTCCCAAGAAAAGAAGCAGAGACCCATATAGAGAAAATAAAAAGAAAAACAAGAATGAAATGGAAATATAAAATATCCTATAAGACAAAAAAATAAATAAATAAATAAATAAATAAAAAATGTAAACAAAAAATCAGGAAAAACCTTTAAAAAAAAAAGTTTAGGTAATGAAATCGTATCGGAAGGGGGGGGGGGGCTGGGGAGATGGGCTAGTAAGCCCTGGCAGCCATTGCCGGATCTTCTGCGCACTACTGTATGTAAGCCTGTATGCAAGCCTGGTCTTTTTAGCTTAAATGAGCTTATACTATCGGCAATTTCTTATGCTAAATAAACAGGGCAGGGGCAGAGGGTCTGTCAGTAGACGCAAATCTGGCTATTCACCAAGCCTGGGAAAGCAAGGGGGGGTTCTCCAAGGGAGGGGGGGGGGTCAGGGGGAAAAATAAAAAACAGTCCTCAAATGCTCGTTCTTGTTCCATCTGATTTGAAATCCTATTTTCCCAAAAACAACGCACAGTTTTTCGAAATGAAGAATCTTTTAAGCATTATAGGCGACCTAGTGAGATGGTATAGGAAGAAGCCATGATTGGGCTACAATTTTTAACCTGGAATGTTAATGGCCTGCGTGTGAGGGGGAGGAGGCATAGAATCATACAATATCTGAGAGACTCCCCCGCACAGGTCATCATCATCCAGGAGACCCATTTACTTAAAATTGAGGTGAATGAAATGCTCAAAAAACTTAAGTGGGTAGACACGTTCCTATGCACAGACCACAAGACCAATACACGCGGGATCCTCATTATTTTTAAAAAACAAGCAAACGTCCAGATCATAGATACTCAGGAAGATCTCAGTGGGAGATGGCTTATAGCTAAAATACAGTTAGATGGTAGACCATTTACTTTGGTAGGGTACTATGGTCCAAGTATAGATGATCCTTTACATCTAAATAAAATCCAGAGTCACTTGATCACCTCCCAGGATCCGGTGATATGGGTAGGAGATTTCAACCTGGTCCTAAATCCAACCTTGGACAAGTCCCCTAACTCTAGAGCAATGACACATTCCAACTCTAGGCAGACCTTGTTAGCAATCATGACAACTTTGGGGCTTGCGGACGTATGGAGGGAGAGAGCGAGTAACATCTTGGGGGTTTCTTTCCGGAACCTCAAATACAATCACAAATCGAGAATAGATTAAGCCCTTTTCTGTTACAGTCTCAAAGATTCTGTTAAGGACCTGGTTTACTTGCCATCGCACCTATCAGACCACTCCGCTATTCGTTTTACTCTAACCCTTTCCCAGCAGTCAAGACACCCCTCTTGGTCCTTTGACCGGTCAATTCTTCTAGAAGAGGAAGAATCTAGCTTCCTCATCGTGCAGACCACCTCGTTCTTGGAATTAAACTTAAACTCTGCGAAGATTGCAACAGTATGGGACACACTAAAAGCCTATCTAAGGGGCTGTATAACTAACCGAGCCTCCCATAGAGCGAAGAAATACAGAGAAGCAATCGCAAACATCGAGCAAGAGCTAGCAACCATAGACCTCAAAAGTGGTTCCAACGCTCCATCTAATGTAGATCAAAAGAGGTGGGAGGAGTTAAAAAGAGACCTAGAAAACTTACTTCAAAACAGAGTGACTAAGAGGTGGGAAGCTAGCAAGCTCCAACACTTCGAATACGGAGAGGCTGCGGGCAAGGTGTTGGCCTGGAAAATTAAATCAGACCAAGCCAAAAAATACATCAGGGAAATAAAGGTGGAGGGGGAATCGACTGCTAGAACTTCAACTTCAGGAATCGGAAGTGCCTTCCATAATTTCTTTAGGGATATCTACAAAGAGGAAATCATTGAGGATGTATTGGTCCAGGAAAATTGGTTAGACCAGATCGAACTACCCTCTTTTTTACCAGAACAAAGGGAGAGCCTGGACCAAGAAATATCAGAACTAGAAGTCTGTAATGCCATCAATCGATTAAAACGAGGGAAAGCGGCAGGACCAGACGGTCTACCAGGGGAGTTATACCGTGTTCTTGGCCCCGCTATCACTCCAACCTTAAGAATCCTCTTTAACGATATCCTTATGAAAGGCGCAGCCCCACCTGAGTCAATGAAAGAGGCGACCATAGTCCTAATACCCAAACCAGGAAAGGATCATATCGGCCGATTTCGCTCCTCAATGACGATTATAAAATCTTTGCTGCAATTTTGTCAAAGCGGCTGGGGGGCGAAATCGGGTCGATAATATACGACGACCAGAAGGGATTCATACAAGGGCGTCAGCTGGCAGATCTTACTTATGATCTGATAGGCACAATCGACATCGCCTCAACCTTCTCTCTTCCTTTGGGTGTCTTGACTTTAGATGCCACTAAAGCTTTCGACCGCGTCAACTGGTCTTATTTGATAGCTATCATGAGAAAGTTTAGGTTTGGGGAAAGGTTTTCTCGAGCTATTAACCTCCTGTATAGGGACCCAAAAGCCAGGCTCATGATTAACGGCGTTTGCACTGAACCTTTTGAGATTAAGAGAGGCACCAGGCAGGGCTGCCCGCTCTCCCCGCTCCTTTTTAATATTTACATAGAACCCTTTGTGCAAGTTCTTAGAGAAGAGCCTAATATTCCACCATTTGAATTTGGGGGATGGGGGAAGCGGGTAGGACTCTATGCTGACGACATCCTTGTTTACACAACCAACCCCGTAGAAGCATTCCCCATTGTTGTAAGAAGGGCAAAGGAATTCGGGCGGATCTCCGGATATGAAATCAATGAGGGAAAGACAGAGATCATGACATGGAATTTAGACAATGTAAACCTCTCGGTGTCTCCTTCCATGCGTTACTTGGGTATTAAGATCACCCAGGACATTAGTAAACTAGCTCAGACTAACCTAGACCGGGTCTCCCGAGAATGTAGGACATTACTAAAATCTTGGTCCTTTCTCCCCTTAACGCTTCGTGGGAGGACAAGTCTGATAAAAATGTCCATCCTGCCCAAATATAATTTTATTTTCAATTCCATCCCCTTAACCTTTGATAAAAAGCAGCTTCATAAATGCCAGCAAGAAATCAATTCCTTTATTTGGAAGTACAAAACAACTAGACTGGCATGGAAGAAACTTAGGAGGAGGAGGGAAAAGGGAGGATTAGCATTGCCAGATCTCCAATACTACGCTTGGGCTTTTCAACTGACCCATTCAAGGATGTTACTAAAAGTTCCATCAGACTCCTCAAACGGGAAAATGTTCAAAGCCATGCTGGTTGGGGCTAATCTGCCACTAGACTGGTTCATGTTTAAGTTTGGTGACCAGAGATTTTTAAATAAAGTAAGATTCAAGACTCTACTATCCCTGGTAAAGGACTGGGTGCAAATAAAAACAATCCTAGGGCTGGCTTATTTCTCAAACTTCGCTCCGATCTGGGACTCCCCTGGCCTTCCCCTGTGCTTGAATGACAGTCTAGCGGTCCCTATCAAGGAAGCTGAGATTTATAGATGGGGCGATCTTCTTGCAGGAGGAAAGTTTGTGGAGTGGGAAAACTTACATGAAAACGTCGGTCCCGGTTTTATTTAGTAATCCAAGTTATGTTCAGCAAATAATATGTCTAAGTGTCAACCCATTTTGTCATTCCCATCTAACCGATTTGAAGTTGTGTTTCCACTTTCTTGACCGATCCGGAGTCACTGACGGAACACAGAGCTATCCAATAATTTCTTTTCCAACAAGGTACGAATACCAGGTGCCGTCCGCTAACAATCAGATGAATGAGGTTCATGTTCATTGTTAAACCATATTCCCTTTTGCTCTTTCTTCCACCCTCCAGCTCCATTACCTTAAGATCCTCTGCTTTGTTGTAGTATACCACGTGAGACGCTCTGGGGCCACTCACCTTCAGTGCTTTACACAATGCTCCCTTTTAAACTGCACTTTACATTTTTTATCTGTACAAATACCATCTGGTCCATGTCCTGAGGTGATCCCCGCCTAACCACCACATTGAAATGAATCATCTACCTCTGCAAAGGAAGAAGGGCACCTTAACTTGCAGCTAGCTGGGACTACCAAGAGGATTCAACCGTAGACGGATATTGCCCCCACCTTTGATCACTGGTGCCATCTCCTTGTTACCCCTTCTCAGAGCCTTGTGGAAATCAAGTTGAATCATTTCCCTAAATAGCCAAATACATTTATTGGTGGGCGTTGAGCCTTAAAATTCTTGTTTCGATGTAAAGCACTACCGTCCCTTTCGTGTGACGGGCAATGGTTCTCTCCACTACTAAAAAGCAGCTTGTTTTTAAATGTAGTGCCCAAATGCACTAACTTGTAAAAACCTCTCTCAAAGATCAAATATGTGTAGAATAACACAACTACTTTCAAAGATAATGTATGTTATGATAATACAATCATCCTTGGGCAGCAGAATAACCTCTTGTTCCCTGATAGTTTATAACTCAAACAAAAGTGCCGGGGAAGGTATTTCTTTTTTTGAGACCAAAGGAGGCATTGATTGAAAATAAAGATGTGGGTGGCATCTTACTTCCTTCAGACGGTGTTCCTTCTCAGCTACAATGTGCTGGATCATCATGGCCACCGAATATACCCAGGAAATCACCATGCAGAGTGGCATCATGTGTTCAATCACAAACAGAAAGCTGGAAGAAACAAAGGGAAGAGTTGCCATGGAAAAAAACACACACTACCGGACTCCGTGATTCCATTTTGTGGCAGATCTCGCTCAATACTGTGCGATGAGCATCAGCAAAGGCAGCTCAACTCTCATCCATTCCTCAAAGGTCTGTATATTAAAAGGGTTTCAATTTCAAAATGGTAAATTTTTTATTAAAATGTAATATTTCATGCCCTTTCTCTGAGCCAAGGGAAACAAATGGGACAGAGTGAGGCTCAACTCCTGTGATTGAGAGGGAAAAGGGTAAGTGGTCAATAGGGAGAACTCCATACACGGAAACATCTTTTAAATTAATTGCATTTGAAGTAGGGCTTCCTAAGCCCCAACACAAGGTGTGAATGTTCCCATAAATTAGGACTTATGAGAGGTGGACATCAGATAAACAATTAACATGCAAAAAGCCAGGGATTATTGGGTTTAGGCACTTTAGCATTGGTCTAGGACTCAGGCAATAAGGGAGACATCACAGAAGCATGTGATCTTGCTACTCTCTTCGCTACTACAAGATGGCGCTGGCACGCACTGGAAACATTCACCTAATCACACTTACAGGGGAGAGTCTTGTCAAAGTTACTTTGAGCAGCCAGAACTACCTCTACATTTCAACTATCTACCCAAGGTTACACATACTAGGGGTACTTACTCATCTCTGGTGTAACATGGGTAGGGAAACATCTGCACATAGCTCCCGGGTTCCACCACGTCGTGTCCAACAAATGTGTTAATAATGGCACGGTCCATCATGTCTGCGCAAATTAAGATAAGAGACAGTTATAAACCCTGTGCATGTTCTTCATGTACAGCCAGTCGCAGAAGAATCCAGAGTTTGGTATAAGCAGGTTTATAACTTTACGCAGTTGTCCATGCAAAAATGGTCTATATGAGTATAGGTACAGAATCCATGCATGCACAATGCTCCATTTATCTACCAATATGTGCAGTGTATGTAACCAGAGTGCATTTTTTCCTGTAAATCTGGTGGGAGGCTGAAGCATTGGAAATCTTTAAAGAAATCAAATTTGCTTCTTTGGGAAGTCATTAGACCAGAGGGTCTGCACAGCCAGGCCACTAGACAACAAATATGTGCTATTGTCTCAGCTGATTTACACGTGTCTCTATAATCAACCTTAAAGTGCTGCCTTTAGGTTTGGGCCTCACCTTGGATCCACACAAAACCGTAGAGGAAGTAGAAGCGTCCCCCTGTGTTTGGACCCGGCCTCCAGTATGCCCGACGAATCTCATTGGTTTTCTCTGTGAAGCTGGAGTTCTGGCGGATCTTGTACATCACGTGTGGAGGGAGAGTTCCATCTTCACGTGTCTGAAATATTACACCTTGGAGAAGAGCAGAGAACAGCCATGAAATGGAGATCAGAGCACTAATATCAGGTGGAGAAGAGAAGAAAGTCCAGGGGGACACTAATGTATTGCAGGGAGAGGGGGCAAGGGTGAATTTGGCGAAAGGGTAAAGGAAAACAGCATACAAAGGGGCAAAGGGCACAAGAAGATATATTGACAAAAAATGGAAACACAGAAACAAGAAACCTTGATGAACAACAAAGGTTAAAAACTTGGAAACAAAAGGCAAAAAAGCTCTCTTGAGGCAGAAAAGATGGTACCAAACCATGTGAAACTGCACTAAATGAAGAAAAAGGGTGCACTGACGAAGGTTAATTCAAGAAGCCATCAATGGGACCCAGGAGAATGGGAACATGATGAAGTGGGTGTGGGGGTGGAAAATGGAGAAAGGTAGAAACGTTTGGTAGGATTAGACAGACAGAGGGGTCAGTGTGGTACAAAATGGATAAAAAGAGATCCAAAAGGAGAAAAAAAGGGACATAGCAGATAGAAATGTTACACAACCATAGGAAAACTTGGTGATAAATGTGGAAAAGTGCACAGTAAAAAACTTTTCGAAGGGAAGGTTTTTGGATGCAGGGAAGGACGAAGAAGTGGGATGACGGAGCAATGGTGAAACAAGGGAAAAGGGAAGGATACAAGAGAAGCTGGAGATGTGCAAGCATTGACAGAAAAAAAGACCAAGGAACACATGTAGAACAAAGGAGGGGAAAAGAGAAGAAATGGGGAAGAGAAGGAAGGTAGAAAGGACAAATGCAAGCTAAACGGAGGACTGAAGAAGATAAAAAAATATACAAGAAAAGACAATGCAGCAGGGTAGACCTCAAAGAAGACCAGGTGAAAAAGTAATAAGTGTAGAAGGAAGGCAGAGTGTTCTGAAGGAATAAAGAGAAGTGTAGACGCATGAAAGAGGAAGGGCAGGTGTAAAACGGTGAACAAGGATGGGAGCCAGAGGGAGAAGTGAGGGACAAGGAGGTACATGTTAGTCAATTGGTACCATTAGGAATTTCGTAACAAAGGGAAATGTGAGACGAACGGAAAAACAAGGGAAGAAACAAGAGATCAGAAAAGAAATGGGGAGACCTCACAAAACAATAGTTATGGTAAGGGGACTCGGGAAGAAGAGATGAAACATGATAGGAACAAGTAAAGAGAAGGGAATACCGGAACAAGGGGGGGAGAGACGAAAAACAAGACTAAGAAAGAGAAGATTAAAGCGGGACCAGTCGGAACTAGGAGAGTACGGGAAGAAAAGAAGGATGGGGAATGATGGAGTGGGAAAGGGAAAAGGAGGACGAATAGTAGGAACAAACAAAAAAAGATGAGAATCGTTGCAGGGAAGGGTCTCGGACAGGATGGTGGAAAGAAGAAAAAGTGCACGCTGTCAAGCAGGGAAAAGCCAGAGGAATCAGCATTGACAGAGAAACAGATAGTGTCTTACTGGCAAACACTGTGACATTGTCATGATACGCCTGGTTGAGTGTGTAGTTCACAATGCTTTCTTCATTAGGAAACCCTTTGAAGATGTCCACGCTGACCTGAAGAGGAAAGGTCATAAACGGTTAGTACAAACACCTCCTACAACAGTATGTGGTTTGGGGTGCAAAGAGACATCAACACACCCTGGGGAACCAAATGCCCCCCATTGCTAATCTGTCCATTTGAGAATACTAGGCAGGAACAACTGAACTAAAGTCACAATGTGTTCTTCCAACCAATCCATTGTTTTTTTTTTAAATTACACGAAGTTTCAGACTCTGAACAAAATGCAAAGTTACTATAAAACAGGTTCAAAATGCAACATCAAAATACAGAATTAGAATCACAGAAACACGATGCATTCAATAACTCAATGCACATTAACAAGTTTAAGAACATAACAAAAGACTGTATAACTTAGAACCTTAGGCAAGATAAGCTTCAAGCATAAAGCACTGTTGTGGGGAGTTTTAGGCTCCGAGTGAATTTTCCCGATTCATGCCCTTATATAGGTACAATTCACATTGTCCTTATATAGGCATAGAAATGATTCCCTTATTTAGACATAGCCCATGCAGGCCAAATACAGGCATGGCTACTTCCACTCGTACAAAACGTCACGATTTCTAGGAAAATCGGCTTAAGCAGTTAGGGAACTTCCCCTTGCTTGAATATTGATTTGTCCTCGAATTCATGTACTTTGCAAAGAACTACTATTCCCTGACTTTATCATGCTCAACCTTACATCAAACTAGACACCTTCAAGGTATAAATATGACTTCACTTGCTCAAGCAAGACACGACGGTGGTGCGGAGCAGTTCAACTATCTACTTGCCAGACGGAGCTCACTACAGCAAGTGCTGAAGGAAGCCGAGCCTCCAGCTGACGCATTGATCAAGAGGCTGCCTTTCTCTAGCTGAGAATCCAGCTCCAGTATTTCCAAGCTTTTCTTGCGGGATGTTGGGAAATCGAGTCCCGAGACAGAGATACCAGACCTACCTCATTCTAACTAAGGTATGGAGCGGATTAGAACCTAAGAGAAATCTTGATAGATTATTGGCAAAGAAAACTAAACCTAGGCTACACAATACTTACTTCTTCTCGCGTACTAGACTTAGGTTAGGTACATTGCGGTAGGCGTATTTTAGAAGCACCAGTTGAGTATTTTAGTCATTGTTATTTATGTAAGTATTTTATGGCTTAGAAACCATACAATGCTTTTACAGTATTCTTTTATAATATTGTTTTCACTGTACGCATTATACTTTGCAGTCTGCATAGCGATTGCAGCAGTTCATTTATTTTGCATGAGAAAGAAGACTGTTCAACAAACCTTTTTATTGAAAACTCCTGTCTCTCTATTTCTCTGCAACTTTGTATAAACTAAGCATGCACGATTGACTGAATGAAATACTTATCTATTGTTTCCACAACTCTAGAGATATATTTCTTATTCTTGGGAAACAAAATTGTCATGTTTATGCGGTTGTCAGAAACTAATCCCTTCTTGTGTATTCGAGAAAGTTTCTAGTGACCTCTGAGTTAGCTGGCACACCCACAATTAAGTTTAGTATATTCGATAGAGACCTAGTTGACCTCAGTCCTACCTCTAATCTATAGGCTATATTATTCCAATGCGCAGAGCCTATTGGGAATATAGGAACTACACTACAGCACGTGCTCAATTCTTTCGAAAAAACTGGTGTTAAAGCATGCTTGAGGGAGGGGGGGAGACGTCACTGAAGTAAGCAGGTTCCCTCTTCCCACTGGAGCAGGGTTTAAAGACACAAGGAGGTTCAACAGCATTCATTTCACAGACGCTTGGAGATCAGTGCAGGATTCTAGCTGGTGCAGTCCAACCTTTTGTAGTGTTGAAACTTTCACACTGCTCAGACCCTTTTCATAATTCGACAAAAACATCACCTCCTAAACATGAAATGGCACAGTTTCACGTATTTGGGTTAATCAAGCCCACACAGCAGACTTCTCATTCCTAGTCCTTCACTTTAAAGCTCTGTAGAACTACTCTCTCTGCAGTGGACTCTGGGAGGAATGACAGCCAAGCTTCCACCCAGACACCTACAGAAAGAGTGAAAACCAAACTGGGCGAGAGAGACAGAAGAGAGAGAGAGAAAAAGAAGAGAGAGAGAGAGGAGAGAGAGAGAGAGAAAGAAAAAAAGAAGAGAGAGAGAGAGAGAGAGAGAGAAAAAGAGAGAGAGAGAGAGAGAGAGAGAGAGAGAGAGAGAGAGAGAGAGAGAGAGAAAGAAGAGAGAGAGAGAGAGAGAGAGAGAAAAAAAGAAGAGAGAGAGAGAAAAAAAGAAGAGAGAGAGAGAGAAAAAAAGAAGAGAGAGAGAGAAAAAAAAGAAGAGAGAGAGAGAGAGAAAGAAGAGAGAGAGAGAGAGAGAGAGAGGAGAGAGAGAGAGAGAGAGGAGAGAGAGAGAAAAAGAAGAGAGAGAGAGAGGAGAGAGAGAGAGAGAGAGAGAAAAAAGAAGAGAGAGAGAGAGAGAGAGAGAGAGAGAGAAAGAAGAGAGAGAGTGAGAGAGAGAGAGAGAGAGAGAGAGAGAGAGAAAGAAGAGAGAGAGAGAGGGGAGAGAGAGAGAGAGAGAAAAGAGAGGAGAGGGAGAGAGAGAGAAAAGAGAGGAGAGAGAGGAGAGAGAGGGAGAGGGAGAGATGGAGGGGGAGAGGGAGAGATGGAGGGGGAGAGGGAGAGGGAGGGGGAGGGGGAGAGGGAAGGGGAGGGGGAGAGAGAGAGAGGGAGAGGAAGAGAAAAAGAAGAGAGAGAAAGAGGAGAGAGAGAGAGAGAACGCCATGGAGGAGCAGCAGCTAACCAAACTGGGCATCTCTCACTCATGGAAAGAGAGCTGCTCTGTCTCTCACCCATATATGGGCAGAGCGAGAACCAAGCTTTGCCTCTGTCACCTATGAAGAGCGGGACGGTCTGTGTCTCTCACACATCTATGGCTGCAGTGACAGCAAGTCTGCTCACAGGCCCTTGTGGAAGAAGAGAGGTGTCTGCAGCGTCTGCCATTCCGCGTTTCAATCACTGATGGAAGAGTGATAGCTCCCAGTCTTTCCCTCATTCACCCGACAACCTCCCTCCAGCCCGGAGAGCCACACAGTGCTAAAGCTGGACTCGGATACGTCTGCATGACATCACCAGGACAATGGAAGATTCCATGACATCATTGGTCTATCAACACCAGGCAACACCTCCCACATAAATGATAGAATCCCCACCTCTCACAGACCCCCATTTTCATGGACGACTCACTGGGCGGCTGTAGTGTGGGTTGTGCAGAGGCTGCAGGGCAATAATTAATAACAAGCCTTGGTAAAGCCAATAGGTTTCACCTCTGCGAAATCTATTGGTTTTGTCAATGTTTTTAGACATGTTACACAGCTGCCCTAGCGGCTATGTAGCATGTAGCAAGCCAATAGGTTTCACCTCTGCGAAATCTATTGGTTTTGTCAATGTTTTTAGACATGTTACACAGCTGCCCTAGCGGCTATGTAGCATGTTTTAAACTTTTTTGAAAAGCACTATGACGCGGTCAATGCTGTCCACGTAATTTTTTTAAAATTTTTTTTTAATAAACTTTAATCTATTTTGTACAGCGGCTGGCACCGCTGTGCAACATGTTTTAGAAAAATATTATTAACATAAGCAGTAGATTTGGGGTAGAGTTGGTACGGGCCAGTGTGCCTGTGAGGCTGCTAGGTCTATGACTGCACTCCCTCACTATCCTTGAGTGACCTGCAGAGGTGATCCCATCAGGCCACTCTCCCTGCGTTTTTGTGATTCCCAATGGGTTTCAAACTGAGATCTACCTCATGAATATTAATGACGTAGGTCTATTTGCGACTCACTGGGAATCGCAAAAGGTGTCAAAGACAAATTTGTACATTGGTGTTTTCGATTACCAAATAGCGAAATCACAAAAATTTGCTCTTTGGTAATGGCAAACGATTACCAACGTGCATCTGGCCCTTAATCTCTAAATGCCTAATCGAATATAAACAAGAAAGCCCACAGGGAAACTGTTCCTGTGTAATGGTTAAGTGATGCTCATGTACTGCTATACTTTCGGCTCGAGTTTGCGCTACATAAAAGTGCAGAAAAAATTCATTTGATAACAAGCATTTGCAATGCAATAGGTCTCGCATTAGGAAAGTTTGAGCTATTGGTATTGTAAATGACACATTTTTTTTATATGTGTTGGCTTTGAAAATATATAAATTAATAGCATTGTTATTCACAAAGCCAATAGCTTACACTTTCCTAATGCGAGTCCTATTGGCTAGGGCAATGCTTGTTGGTAGCAAGCAAGGACAGTGCTGTGGTTGAGCTGAGTGATGTGGTGGTGTCCCCAAGTGATGTGGTGGTGTCCCCGAGTGATGTGGTGGTGTCCCCGAGTAATGGAGGGTGGAGTTGGAGGGTGGAGTTGGAGGGTGGAGTTGGAAATTGGAGGGTGGAGTAGAAAATTGGAGGGTGGAGTAGGAAGTTGGAGGGTGGAGTTGGAAGTTGGAGGGTGGAGTTGGAAGTTGGAGGGTGGAGTTGGAAGTTGGAGGGTTGAGTTGGAAGTTGGAGGGTTGTGTTGGTAGTTGGAGGGTGGAGTTGGAAGGAGGCTGGAGTTGGAAGGTGGCGTTGGAAGTTGGAAGGTGGAGTTGGAAGTTGGAAGGTGGAGTTGGAAGTTGGAGGGTGGAGTTGGAGGGAGAGCAAGGAGTAAAAGAAAGAGCGTGGGTGCAAGAGCGAGAAAGACGTAGAGAGAGGAGAAAAAAAATAACACTAGTGGTGTGTACGTAGAAAGGGAAAAAAATTGTGTTAAAAACACCTGGCGACTGCTTATATTTTTCAATATTCAGCATTGAAAGAGAAAGTAGGTTAGCGAGAGGGATGTTACAGGGAGAGTGAGGGAGAGCGCGAGAACGAGAGAGAACTACAGGGGAGGAATGGAGATAAAGAGAGCAAGGAGTAACAGAAAGCGCGTGGGTGCGAGAGCGAGAAAGAGACGTGAGGAGAGGAGCTTTTAGTGAGGGGCAAAAGGCCCACTGGTGGGCTTTAGCTAATGCATGGCGAGTGTAGGGCTAAAAGAACAAGATAGCGGGGAGTGCATTCCTTTCAAGTCTGATGCGGGGGCCGGGGAGCAAATGGTGAGGCTCATGCACTGGCCATAATCCGCATTCCAAAGCCCTCTGGCATCAAAGGAAGGGTGGGAGGGAACGAGCATATGGGGTGTGAGCGATATCGAAAGTAAGAGGGGGAGCAGGAAGTAAGGCCAAGCGTGCGCTGGCGAAATCAGTCCAGATGCCAGCTTCGCGCTTGAATGCCTCACATGCACTGGCCATAATCTGCATTCCAAAGCCCTCTTGTTAGGCTTTCTGGAACCCCTACATAATTTCTCGCAGAAGCAATGCGCAAGCGCATTGGCTACAGCGAGACCTAAAAATTAATGGTTGTGGTTCATTCAAAACAGCGAAGGGCAGGGTGGTGGGTTTGGAGGCCAAGGAGGAGAGAAGACGACCGCAGATGCACTCTTATGTAGTACCCCTGCAAAATGTAAGTGGTGCTCATGGAAAGCACTCCAATAACTTCGACTCAAGTTTGCGCTACATAAATGCGCCAATAGAAAACAAAATGAATAAAAGCCTCCTGAATGGAGAGTTAGAAAGTTAAAAAGCAATGTGGAGCATGAAGAACACATGCATTCGTATGGAGTGTGTGGAAGCAAGTGGAAATAAAAAAGTACAGCGGAAGCGCACTGCCAGTGGAATGACACTGGCTGCTAGCCACTGGCCGCCAGACGGAAACTGTACTTGATTCAATCTCCAGGGAACAGCCGAGGAAAGAGGAAGTGAAGCCTGATATTGACGCTCTGATGCTGCTGACCAGTGAGAAGTTTGCAAATGTGAGTGACTGCGTAGCCTACAAATAAGTTGACTGTAAGCCCCTTTTAAGGTTTTTTTATTATTATTTTTTTTTAATTACATGACATTTCGCAAACAAGGTGAAAGCGCTGTGCAGGTGAAACCGAAAACGGAGTCTCTCCTTACTTTGATCTTATGTCAATAGCCATTCACATCCTCAGAAAAAAAACAATTACTTCAGATCAATGACTGCTGGGAGGTCAAAAGGACAGATGGCCTTAATGAGAATGCGGCATGTAGGACATGATTAAGAGTTTAGCATATTAACAGGTTTCCCATGGGGCAGCAGCGCTTTCTCAGTCAAAGTGGCTCAATCGATCATCGGATGAACCAATTGGTGCAGAACATCAATGATGGCAGAAGTTCCATCAGCAAATGTGCAAGTAATCAGCGTTCGCATATATAACCTCTTAAACAGGATAGAGTGTGCATCCCGGCATGCTAAGGACACAATACTTACCTAACAGTGAAAGTCCATAAGCCACCTTATGTGGTCCATAGACCCTGGTGACATGTATGGCGGAGAAGGTGGAGATTCCAGCAGTGGGATATCTGTCAAACTCAAAATAGGTGGTGGTCTCATAGGCAGGGTAGAACCTAAATCTGCCATTCCTTCCAAACGTGCACCCTCATAAATCGGTCCATAAAGCTTGCAGAATATTGACTTTCACGGGGAGCTGTGTATGAACTCAACGAATGGGCCTGAGAATGTGTCGGCAATCCAAACCTGCCTTAGGCTCCCCACCACCCAAGCCCCTCTGGCCTGGCACAGAAGACAGTCTCCTGACCAGCCTGGACCACATATGCTTACCTTGGACATGAACTGGATCCACCCGCAGGCAGCGTTGTCAATGGTGTCCAGCTGCTGCAGCAGGGTGCTGGCGTTGGGCATGGAGTAGTTACTGTTCATGATGGTGCGTAGGATATCGCTGTCCGAGGCATTCAAGACATCCAGATGCTTCTGCAAATCTTCGACAAACTACACAAACCCACCCCAAAAAATAAAATTACAAGCGAGTAGCAGCCAAATAAAGCACAGTTTCTGAATTAAATGTAACTACTAACAAAGGTCACTACAGAATTGCACAGCTCTGTCTGGACAGGTCTACTTCTCAGCCTTAGCATAGCATGCAATCTATGTATACAACAAACTCGGTTCAATAAAATTTTCTGGGCACTCAGTGCAATACATACATAGAAAGAGGAGATAAGGATTAATGTAGGTAAAGCAAGAATGAATTAGAAAAAGCATAACCACCGTCAAGGTATATCAAAAGGGTGGACTTTAGTTTGAAATAGGCAAAGACTATTACTATTTTATATGCCAATGGGCATTGTAAGATAAGGTCATGGTCTACCATGGACATCCTAAGACCATGCTACTAGCCTGAATGCTGTATCTGATATTTAAATTGGGAACCTGCGCATTGAAATAGGTGTTGCAAAATTCAACAAAAAGTGAAATGCATAGTCTGAAAAAAATACAGAGCAAGCAAAGGAACCAAGATGACTCCACAGTGAAGTTAAAAATACCAGGGTCATGCACTCATCTAATAAGATCAGAGCCTCTGAAATTATAAGCCAATGGATTGCTACATTATGCGGCAGCGTTGACTAAATTATATGGGAGGAAAGGGCAAATTTGGGCAGCACATTCTGTGAAAATACTATTTTGTAATTGTTATTTAGACACACATTAATACTGTCAGAGCAAATGTTTCACCTCATTTGCACAAGTTTAACACCTGAATACAGAATCAGCAACTGAAAGGTGACTAATCAACACGTAAAAATCCATGCCTCTACGGGGCCCAGGGTGGGACATTTATTTAAAGCTGCATATTAAGAAGCAGATTGTGAACAAAAATGGTAAGCGTGAAAAAAACGCTGAGGCTACAGAATGACATAATTCAAGCAGCCCAGACTGTGGTACCATTGTTAAAGTCCTAGATGGGGGGGGGGGGGGGGGGGGGAGTCCTTATTTCCGCATTATTGCTTCGACGTAAGCGGGTGTCTGGATCATTGATCGATAAGATGTGCGGTTCTTCTCTCTTAGTATTAACAGAACAGAGTGCCATACACACATTTCACCCAGAAAACAAATGGTAAATTTGCAAGTGGTAAAGCACCTGGAATGTGGGAAGACATGCTGAAATCAGTGTGGGAACATTCATTCTTATGTAAATTCCCCATTGCAGCACCCACAACTCATGGGTCTTCATCTGAGGTGGATCTTGAAGTTAGGCTAGTGACTCAGTAGCTAAGGGAGGATCTTCACCTGCTTTGAGAGCTTGGGGGACCTTCACCTAAGACCACAATAGGAGGATGAAGCGGAGGAGACTTGAAATGAGTTGCGTGAAAATGGTTCTCAACGTTTTGCAAGACCTTAAGCAGAAAGTCCTAAGCTCCCATGCCCCTCGGCGGACCAAAGTACCTCCTGCAGCCGCTGAATGCGCCTCTGAAGCTTGCCTTCCTCCAACGAGGTCCGGATCTCAGACGAGATGTTGAGCCACACCTGCGCATAGTGGGTCACATTCCCCACCAGTGCAAACGTTTCATTGGCCTGAAGAAGGACAGAAAAAGGGAATGCAGTTACCTGAAACTAGACCTGAATAAGGGGTGAGAGAAAGGGTATAGGAGACATTACATTTCTGAAGGGACATTGACTGCCTTGATAGGAGCTAAGCCAGGGTCTGGCATGGCTCTAAAAGCCAAAAGCAAAAGATGTAAAACAGGCAACACAGGTCATGAAAAAATATGGTAAAGATTTTAAAATGGAAAACATGTCAACATTTCATAGTTTCTCCAACAAGCACATACAATTTTATCACATGAATGAGTGACCTTTATTAGAAATATTTTTTAAACCTGAAACATTTATGAAAACCGGATGTACTGACTAGGATGTTACTCAAAATGTGTCTGTCATGTTTTCTACTGATTTAGTCGATATTGTTAGTAAATGTGAAGCAGCAAGATTATTTTACATTAACTATATATGTGAGGGTTTTGTAGAGCACAGATCTTCAGTACAGGATCTGTGCTCTTATCAGCAATTAGTTATTCATACTTAGTAATTCGTACTTGTTAAACTGGATGTAAGGAAAATGATGCATAGTGCAGCAAAGCCATAGGCTGTGGCTCACACAATTTGGTCAAGTAGGCAAGCCGGGATTTCAGTTCAAGCCCCTATATTAAGCAGCTCAGAGATGGTAGGGTTGGTTATACGTTATATCCATCTCTCTTCCATTTAACTCCGAAGGTCAATGCTTTCTGTTCAGTTATTAAATTAATGTTAATATCTGTAGTTCAATAAATAGACTTACCACACCTTAAATCAAAATAACAACATATACACGAATATATAACGGCATAGTCATGAGATTAAAACATTTACTTTTTTATTGTGAACGTTTTAGACTCCGATGATCAAACACAAGGACAGAACATGCACGACTAAAATTATGCGGCCCTTTGCAAGCGTCTCCTTGAAGAGGTGTACCCTCTGGAGCAAACTGTGGGGCTCCAATGTCTTTAGTTTTCACCAATTCTTTGATTGCAGTCACTGAGGTGTCCAACTTTTCCTAACACCGTTCTTTTTCACGAATCTGCCGAGGCAGCAGGAACATAAACATAAAATAGAATTTCTGACCTCCCTTACTCTGCTAGCTCGCCTGGCTAGACAAACAACGATTTTATAAGGAGGTTCAATGCTTCCGTGACAGCAATTAATTAATAAAAGCAAAGAGGCCAAACAGCCCCACATACTTTGCTCCTCGGGCTTACAGGGCTTCAGGGGGAGAGAAGTTCTGTTTGCCCATAGGCGCTGGAAGTAGAGGTACGGGTGGCGGGGGATAATGCAGCACATAACCAGCATAGGATGCATGATGAAACAACTACTGCTCAAAGACCGAATGCCTTAAACACAGCCAAACCACTAAGACTACACTCTTTTCAACGACTACCTTAACCACGAAAAATAATCTTTTGCTACTTTACCCAAATATACATCTATGTATTTATTTAAACGCATGTTTGAAACCACTGAAAAAAAAAGTAATTAATTTTAACATGGCTTTTATCATATACTATTTTAAGTTAAAAAGAAAGAACATGGGTGGTGAAGGTAACCTACGGAATTTTTCAAAGATACTGAATATAGAGAAACACACACTTTTCATTCTTCAGCAATGTTAAAACAAACAAATTAAATAAATGTCATGTTTAGCAGTCACCCTACTGGTCTCGGAGTCCTTTGTGAACAGTAGGGCTTCAGATGAAATCTGGCGCCCAGAGTGTCTTCCCTGAAATAGTTTGTACCTTACTCGTGCCCTTCCTAAATCTTTGTTTGCAGTGCCGTCTATTGGCCAGTTTTATGAGGAGGTCGTTGTTCGTGTAGGTCATGGTTTAGGAAGTCGTGCTTCATTAGGAGGTCGTTGATTAAGAATCGTTGTTTACAACACTCGTTGTTAAAGTTTCATTATTAGGGCTGTTTCCCCTATGCTGGAGTGCAAGAGATGAATGAGCAATAAATATGCCTCTAAATCTTGTGTTTATCTTGTCACAATTGTTGTGAATTCAAGGACAGAGGTCAGATGTCAGTCTATGTCTTCTGACAAATTGTTCTTTCATTTGGTAGCTGGTGTTTACTTTTACTTCTTGGACTGCAAAGTAAGAGGATTTTGTTAAAGTGACCTAGGTGGAAATCTTGCTTTGGTACAGGAAGTGTAAGGAAAGTCTGTAAGCAACCAGTATTTCTGAAACACACAACAACATAAATACTGGTAAATTAAAGACATACACAATTCAAAATATATCCACAATTAGGAAAGAACAGCTGAAGTAAATTTTTTTGTAATTCTGAAGTTTGATGGAAACAAAGATAGGATCAGAACAAAATCAACACTAGGTCCTTCTTTGGTTCTGCTGTTTTGTCCTTTACTGTTATGTTGCATCTGTTTCCTCTTTTTCTAGGTCTGGAGCACAAAGCACCGGGACACTCCTTTGGAGTAGCCGCGCACTATAGAAGACCTATAATAACATAACATAACATAACATAACACACTTGATTTGGTAATCCATAAATTATAAATATTTGCTGAAACAGGTTTCCACACATTATCGTGTGTGTGCTGTAGAGTTTTACGAATAAAAATGCAAGTCTATGCATATCTAGAGACCATTTAAATGGAAAATGTGATATCTGTAAATGACAGTGTGCGAGTGTAAGGGCCCTCCTGTTATGGTTAAATGGAGTTCACGGTGCATACGAGGGTAACCAGGAGAGGTACGTACTCTCCCGGTAACCGGGCCCTCGTTGCGCATGCACACTCGTACGTGAGTGCGCAGCTGGAAAAAGGATCTGAAACCGGTTAGCGACCTTGCCGTAGGCCTACGAATTTTTTGAATGCAAAATTGATAAGTAGGATGTTAGATTTGGTTAGGAACACACTGTATTAGACATTTGTTAAGGTTAGCCCTTTATACCTGTCTACCTTGCTGTAAATCTAATGTCAGAATTTTGCATTTAATAATTATGTAAATAATGTTTATTTTACCAATTTTTTATTTGTTTTCATATTTTAATAAATACGGCCGGGGGTCCCGAGACTCCTGCCTTCCAAAGAAAACTCCTCTCATGACTGATTACTTTAGGGGTTGATGTGGTGGTGTACACGACAGGGAGGGGGTGGTCAGTAGTCCCAGACCATACTACACCCTTACCACTCTCCTGCTGACTGGGTGCCACAACTTAGCTACACTAGTTTTTTTGTACAACCCTTGCATTTTGCACAATCCTTCTGCCTACAATGCTAAATCATTGATAGTAGCACCGCCGGACTGGCAGTACCGGGCCCTGTGCGATTACCCAGGAGGATGGAAGGGTGGGGTCCGGTTTTGTTACTCAGGCCAATTTTGTTACTGGGGGCTGTTGGTAAAATCGGCTCCCAAGTATTCAAATCAGAAGGCCGCCTCTCACTCAGTCGCCTTCCAATCTACCAGTGTATGGCATGATGTCAGGACTAGATTAAGCAGGACGATACAAAGCCTGAGCCAAAGGAACTACATTTAGCCTGTTGTTCATCTTTTATTTCCATGAGGTCAGTCGTCATGAAAATAAAAGGCAGTCCTGCCGATAAAGTTATTAGAAAAAACAAGTGATAATTGAAGAATCACCAGAAGGGCTATAAGTAGAAAAGGTTTTAACAACGATTGATGAAAAGGAAACCCCTCCTATAAAAACAGAAACGGTACACACACTGCAAGAGCTTGAAATCGCCCATTGATTAAAGCGACTAGCCAGCAGCAAAATTAGACTGCTTTTTAATGAAAAAAGTGTCCTGAAGAAGGTGACGACTTAGATCACCGAAACGCCGCGTTTGTGCACATTGTAGAGGAAGCTGCACCCTTTAGCAGATTTCGTGGGAGAAAGGGGAGAGGAGGTGTATGATTTGATCAACTTTAAAGAGGTCTGGGAATATATGGGCAATGAGGTGTGTGACCTTTATCCCTACTTACCGAAAGGTGTTTGACATACTCAGATATATTATAAAGCTCCTTTCTTCCAGTTAACCTCTGTGCACTTCCTGGAATGGCAGAGTGACACCGTTGCATGCAAGCATACATGTACGTGTTGAAATAAAAACATTTGTTTAGTGATATTTTAAGCTTGCTTTGGAAGTGACTGCAATACTCCCAGTTCCGTGTGTGCACGTGTCCCTTTGTTGAATTTTACATAATGTGGAAGGTTACGTACTTCTTTCCACTCTGCATGTTATTCTTTTATCATTGTGTATACGGGTGATATGTAACCCCCCCTTGTCAGTCGACGCCTGGTGGCCTAACAATCTTGGCCAGCCCCCTCTGCCCAAGGAACAAATCAAGAGCTTGGGAGTCTGGCTGGAACCCACCCTCAGCTTTCGGGTGCAAGCGCGTAAGGAAGCAGCCACCTGCTACGCCCTAATGAAGGTGATAAGGAAGATCCTCAAGCTCCTCCCATTCGAAGCCAGGTGCCTTCTGGTGCAGGCTTTGATTTTATCCCGGCTAGATTATGCAAATGCAATCTACTTGGGAGCTCCACAGGGAACGATCAAGATCCTGCAGACGGTTCAAAACTGTGCAGCTAGGCTGCTGCTGGACTTGCCCCGGAGGAGTTCAGCTAAACCTGCAGTACGCCAACTGCAATGGCTGTCGGTGCAACAAAGGATATGGTTCAAGGCAATGACGATTGGACACAAAGCGATGATAGCATCTGGACCTATCGTGTTGCAACATCTGTTCCAATCCTATCAGACCCTGAGGACCTTAAGGTCCAGCACTAGGAATCTTCTTATGGTGCCTAAGATAAAAAGAACCTGTTCATGTGGCAGACGATTCCCCCTACAAGCAGCCAAATTCTGGAACCAGCTCCCTGACTCCGTTACGGCTGGAAGCCAACCATCTGAAGTTCAGAAAACTGCTAAAAACATTTTTGTTTTCATGAGCCGGTGAGGATTGACTGGGTTTGTCTGAAGCGCTGGGATGCTCACGGATAGCCATGCGCTATACAAATGTGTAGTCATTCATTCAAACATGATTATCGCCTCTATATACATTCCATTTATTCCATATGGAGGACCACTTTTTGGGGCACCCACATGAAACATACACGGTCTTTTCTCGGAACATGCACCAGTCCATGTCCACCCTCCAAGACACTACCATGGGCGGCTCTCCCGCTCCCCACAGTTGTGCGATATTCCGTTTGGCCACAATCAGACCCAATGTAACCCAGATTTTGTCATTTCTACTGTGGTCCGTGGGTTCTCATACATTCAAAACACATCTCTTAGCTTCCGGCCTAAGGACAGCCCCCAACACAGTGCTCATGCACTCATGTATCCTCGCCCAGGAGTTGTATATGCTCACATTCCCATATCATGTGTATAAAGGAGCCCAGCAGCCCACACCTCCGCCTGCAATTGCCCTCATCTGTTTTCCCCATTTTGACTAGAGTTGGTCCAGAAACATATACTCTATGGAGGATCTTCAACTGAACAAGATGCAGTCTAGATGAAATTGTCACCTCTTTTGGGGACGGGATTGCCTTCTGCCACTCTTCGTCATCTAATTCTAGCCCGTCTCCTTCCCGGTGGTGCCTTAGAGGCATACGAGGATTCTGAGTATTATTGATCAGCTTCTTATAGGTCAAGGATATCGCCTTATCCGGCATTTAGCCATCAAGTAACCTGTCCTCTAATGGCAAAGAGTCTGGGAGGGAGGTGCCTCTTGTTATGCTCGACAGGAGTGCATGTCTAATTTGTAAATAGCAAAAATCCTTCGAGGTAGCGAGCTCGTGACTCTGCTGCAGAGCGGAGAATGTGACCACCTCTCCCTTATCCCATAGATCGCCAATTTTTGAAATCCCAATAATGTCCCACCTGTCGAATCCCTTTGTGGTGCCTAGTGTGCCCACAGAGGGGTGGCCACCAGGTGCGCTGCCCAATAATATTTTTTGATGTCGGGCAATCCGATACCACGGTCATACCAACCTAGGACCAACTTCTGTAGGGTGATACAGGGTCTTCCATCCCATAGTAGATCTCGCTGCAAGCTCGCGATCTCTCCAAAATATCTAGCTGGGACCAAATCTGGGGCATTTTGCTTTGCATAGAGGAAACGCGGGAATGCCATCATTTTGAACAATGCTGCCCTCCCTAATAATGAGAGTGGGAGCGTCTTCAAGGTAGCGACATCTCATTTAAGCCTCTGCAAAGGGGGGAGCAGGTTACGCTTGTATCGGAGTTTGGGGTCAGCCATAATAAAGATACCTAGGCAGTGAAAACCCTCCTTCACTGTTTGCATGGGGCAGTCACGGGGGGGCAGACCCTCTAAGAACATAAATCAAGGACTTGCTCCAATTACGCCTATAGCCAGAGTACCTCCCAACATTCGTAAAGATGTTAAGGACAGTGAGAAGGGAGGGTTTTGGAGAGGCCAGATATAAGAGGATATCGTCTGCCTACAGGGAGATGCGGCCCTCCCAGCCTGCCGCCCACTTGAGTTCCCTGACGGAGGGGCACCACCGGATCAACGTCACTCAGGGCTCCAGAGAGAGGGCGAAAAGGAGGGATGACAGTGGACATCCTCGACTGGTCCCACAACCCAACCCGAAGACCTCAGATTTCTTGTTATTTACCACGACCTTTGCCATGGGCTTCGTGTAGAGGAGTTTGATCCATCCAACGAAGCCAGACCTGAACCCCAGTTTGGTTAAGACGGTGAAGAGGTAGGACTACTCTATCGTGTCAACTGCCACAGTGGCATCTAGTGAGACCACTACAGCTGCCTCCTGGATCGTATCTAGCTTACCTGGCACTCCGGGAGGCGACGTAGATTCAGCCAATTCTGTTTTTACTATTTTTCATAAACATGTATTTAGTTTTAGCTTCTATAAATAATATTTTTATTTTATTTTAATCCTTAAAAAAAAATCATATACTTTTACCGCAGACAAGTTTCAAAGTGGCCCTTTGCCTTGAAACTAACCCCCAAATAATTATAACAGTACCTCCATCCTCAAATCCAGGGTAGACCACTTGTAGGCGGTCTGTGGTGGCACCCTGTTGCGTTGCTGTTGCAGCATTTGCATTAGTACATGTGAAAAACACAGAACTCATGTCTTTGGTGTCTCTGCAGACTATTGGGAAACACACCTTCACTCTGAAAATGTAGCTTTAAGAGCCACTTTTCAATAGGCCTTGAAAAGCTTTTCCCTTTAGGATATACTGACAGGGTAATAGTTTGAGCTATGCTGTTTCAGCACCAAGATTTTACAGCATATCTAAAAACCATTGACAAAATCAATAGGTTCCAAAGGCAGTACCTATTGGGTTTGCCAATGCTTGTTTTTCTTGTTGTGGTTGGCAGTGACCTTGATCAAAATCGAGGGACTTGCTGCTCCTAACTTCCTGTAGTAGGCAGCCACGTTTTCTCCACTTCTGTGGTGTAAAGCAGCCCACATACAGAACAGTGCGGGGAATAGGTTCTTCTTGTTCTGGCTCTAGTGTTTATGTATGGAGAGCAGTAGAATGGGGGGGTTACTGAGGCCCACCTGGTGAGAAGCTGAAAGTCGTTCCCAGATGAGAGATCCCTATTTATAACTTTTGTATTTAGATACATTTATATATTTTCTGTAACGTGATCTTGCATCCAAGGAGCTATTCTCAGTGGGTCAGCGGACTATTGCATCCATTTGAGGGGGAACTCATGGTCTCTAATTTTTATTCCGTCAGGTCCACTCAGCCGCTCATTCTTGCAAAGTCGATAAAGTGAGTACCATTGAATGGTGCAACAGTAGATATCTGTTGTTTCATCTCCAAGCATCCCGGGGCAGGGCGCTGACTTTGCAAATACAGATGTTGTGTTAGTCCAACACCATGAAAAAAGGGCTCTATTTATTAAATAATTAATTGAAAAGGGGGTGTAACAACTTTTTATTATTAGGCCTTTCGTAATCCCTGAATAGGGAACTGGGCGTACAGCAACAGGGGTACATGCATGGTGCTTGAGATCGCTGTAAGGCACTCTTGAGCCTTGTAGCTTTGACTGAATCTCAATGGACCCACCTTGGGCGGGTAAATGTTCCTTTTCGCTTTATCTTAGTGGTGAGCAGCTGTGCATAGCCCGCTTGTTCATAGGCATTGTTGGATCAAGCCTCTGAACATAACCCCGCTATGTTACTGGCAACATAACTTTTCTACGCTGTTTCCGTTATGCTACTGTTGGAACAAAAAGGCGGAACCGTCGGCCCGAACTGTACTTCTCTTATGCTGGTGGTATGAGGGCCTGTGATGTTTTCAAGAAACATCTGAGGAAGATAGGAGTGAAACAACCTCTAATGAATGTCTGCTGCATTGACTTCAGGCAAGTCCCCAAAAATGCAGTTTTCTTTAAGTTTTTGGACCATTTCCCTTTGCATCCTTCTGAGGTCACTGAATGGATCCTGGTGAATTGTGTTACTGTTTCCCTTAGTCCACCCTCTGCTGATATAACGGTGGGCTGGAGAGCACTTAGTTTATTTATTAAGGGTGGGCGTAGTTCGCGAAGTAGCGCTACGTGTAGCTATGCAAAGTGCACTTCACAATACGCGAGCTACGCGTAGCACTACGCGAACTGCCTAGTAACATGTTCGCACTGTGCAAGATGTCGTTTTCAATTATTGCACAGTGCGGAAAAGCCTCCGGCACTGTGCAATCATTGAAAACGGCATCTTGCACAGTGAGAGCTGTACTTTTCTGCTGCTCGAGTAGATTTTTACTCGAGCTGCAGCTTTCTCAAAGCGGACAGGTAGTTTCTCATAGTGGAGAAGTGTGGCTCAGGGGTTAGAGGCGGCAGACCCGGAAGCTGAGATCGGACCTGGACCAGGGTTCAATTTCCCGCCTCGGCGGGTCTTGGGCTCAAAATTCCACGGACTCGATAATTCTCGCTCCGGTGCCTTCTCGACTCACGGGTTCACACTCTGCGACTCTGGGCAATAGCTTGCTTAATCTCCACAACGGCCCCTCGCGGCGGGATGCCTGGCTTTCACCTTGTGGATACCCTGCCGGGGTTATTTAACAGGGGAATACCAGGACGGGTTCCCTAAGCAAGCGCCGGGAAACCCTTTGTGGGTAGCTGTGCGCTATATAAGCTCAAATACATTTACATTTACATAGTAAGCGGTCGCGAGCATGTGCGACCACTCGCAATGAGAAACCTGAGCTCCCCACTTTGAGAATCTCGCTGGGAGGTTTATTTTCCATGCTCGCTATCGGCAACTTGATGTTGCTGATCGCGAACAAGGAAAAAGTCTTGCGAGGATGTCATTTTGCTTTCTCGCGGTTGCCAACTTGACATTGAGGATCGCGAGCAAGCAAAAAATGACCGCAACGCTTGTTCGCACTGTGCTACGTACAATTTGCGTAGTGCGAAGTTGTGCAAACTTCGCAAACAACGCGAGCGTAGCATGTGCTTTGCCCAGGGTTATTAGTTATCTGAAATGTACAGAAAGTGTAGCAGTGGACCTTGCAGTGCCGCACCTAAAACCCAGTTCCAATTTGTTTTTTGTAAGTTTTCTGTGCAGCCACCCTCGACGTCAGCTGCTAATTGGCGTCGCTGTGTTATCCAGATCACGGGTATTTTGTTAGGCTTGCATGGGGGCGCACAGGAAAGAAGTCCAAAAAAAGTTGTCAGTTTTGAGTATATGAAAAGTTTCTTTATTTAGTATTGTTCATTCTTGATAAAAGCATTCAAAATACAAATTGCAGGAAAATCAGCCAACGCGTTTCACTCCTACCAAGGAGTTTCTTCAGGGAGAGTGCTTCGGTTGGCAGTCTGTACCAGAGTCCTCGAGAGACGTAGAACGTGTTCCTTACCTCCTTATATTCCTACTTGCCTGCCGAGTAGGTGCAGCTACCTATAAGTACTTGTTTTCTCCTTGCATCAATTTCGGACCACAATGAAATCTCTCAATGCAGTTGTTTCAGTTTCCCTTATTTATCCTCTTTCTTCTGTGGCGCGTCACGCTCCGATATTAAATATCCCAGCGAAGGAAATCATATCCGTTCCTTCTCCCACCGTTATGTGTTGGTTCAAAAGTAGTGAACCTGATAAAGTGTCCTCGTTCGCGTCAATAGAGCAGCATGGTTATTATTTATCTGCTTGTAATTCTCATCCGCCTCATGAGGGCGTCTAGTATATATCAACTAAAGGATTGTGATGTGAACTGTTCTAAATAGCCTAACATTCTAGGGGGGCGGGGGGGGTGGATATCCAGACCCATAGCCCCTGCACTGGAGATTTATGCTGCAAAAGATGTAGGTTGTGGGTTGTATGGAGCTGAGCTCTGGGGTTTTAACAATGTTGATGTACTTGTTACGGCAGAAAACAAGTTCTTTAGAGAGCTCGTTTCGCTTCCTAGGGGTACTCAAATTAAGCCACTCCGGTGCGATTTGGGTCGCCCCTCAATTGAAGATCTAATTGTTTTGCGCCCGCTTCTCTAGTGGGCCCGATTGTGGCGTACACCCGAGCTATCCTGCTATGCAGACGGCTTAAGAGAAGTCATGAACTTGTAGGGTTCTCACAAAATTGTTTGGCTTGCTAGAATAAAAAAGCTTTTACTGGCTATTGTTTTTAATATTGCATGGGAGTCAGGTGTCTGTGTTAAAAGTGGAAATTAAGAGAGCCTATTGGGCATGGGTAGATTCTCAAGATCTCAGCGATACTGACGTGGGGAGGTTGGCAGATGAGTTCCGCTTGCACAAGACAGTACATCGTCTTGAACCCTATCTGGACTTCATTAGGAAACCCAGAGATAGGGCACTTTACATTCAGTTCAGAATGGGAACTCTTCCCGTTCGTGAACGTACATGTAAGTGGAAACCACCCAACCAAACACCTGTTGACTGTCCATTTTGTACTGGTGTACCTAGCCACTGAATTCCAATGGACTGTTTTGGAACAACCTTTTATCCCAAAACACACAGCAGATGTGACTAAGTACCTGCTGACGAAAGAACAAAGATGGGTACTCAAATTGAAGACTCACAAAGATGGTTTGAATGATGATATTCCTTGGTCTACTTTGTGATTTAGCCCTAGAGAACAGTACGGTCCTAGAACATCATGTTCCTGTCTGGACACTCTCCCTCTCTTTGACATGTACACACTGGTCGTAGAGAATACACCCGTGAGAGTTGGCCCATCTTGACAGTATTTAGCCCTAGAGATTAGTAGGGTACTAAAATCATGTTCTTGCTTGGACACTCTCCCTTTCTTTGACATCTACACACTGTTTGGAGAGAAAACACTATTCAGAGTTTGTCCATCTTAACTACATGTGGGGCTATCTCCTGTATTTTCGCAGTTGTCCTCTTTAACACTCACTATTCTAAACTTATTACAGACGGACTGTATTAATATATAGGTGGGTTGCAAGTTTTTTCTGTATCAAGAGCTCTTTGAACTAGGCTCTGTATTTGCCAGCTGCCATGAATGGCAATTTTCAGCCTTTTTGACCTTTAGGGCCAGTCCATCATTGTTCACTTGATCCAGTGTCACTGACTTAAAGCTTTGCATTTTTTGCCACCAACAGTGACACAGGACCGAAGGTTGTTTACTTATTTCTAGCCTTTTTGCCCCCACGGGACCTCGCTCGCGTTGTGTTTATAGTCAGGTTACACTCGTCTTCGTAATGTGTTTATCTCCGTCTCCATGACGACCAATTGACTGATCGACCAATGACCTCTCCCGGTCTTTAGTCTAATAGCCAATAAGAACGCAGGCTTGTTCGACTCTGAACCGATCACATGAGGCAGCGAAGCGCCCCACGTGATCACGCGACCAATGGCAGCGCGGCTTATTAACAGCCTCGCTCTGGCCTTCCGTCACCTCCCCAGTCGGCCAGGACGCCGGCCCTGGAGTACCGACGGATAGGTGAGTGAAGTCCTTTCTTCTTCTTTCCGCAATGCTGCGCATTTCATACAAACGGTTTCTTTCCCCAAACGGGGACTCGGCTCTGCTACTGCTGGGTACGATTATTTAAAGATACCAATACCATTCGTTATCGGCTACCGATAACAGGAAGTGCATTGTCCCTGTATGTGCATACTGTGTCTGACATGTGTTCTACATGTTTTCTAGAGCGGTGCTTCATCTTCCCCTGAGCCACTGCCAGGTGGGGTGAGGCCAGTCTACCTTACAGATCGAGGTAAGGACTGAAAGACATTTGGCTTATAAAATTTCTTTCCAAATGAATTAAAATCGGGCTATACTAATATAAATTGCCTGTATATCAATACTTTGAGTGTGATGTTACGTTTGATCCTCATAAAATGGACTTTCCTGTCAGCCCATTAGATAATGATAGCTATACTTAACCCTCTTCTCTTTCCATAGTGATCAACACAGACTGTAAGGGCACCCGGAGCATTCAGGTGACCATGTGCACTTGTTTTTGTTTTTCCTGGTGCCACCCTTCACTTCACTTAGTTCACTTGGTGCAGTAGCTCTAATTGTATTTTGGTCCTGATGAATGCAAGAACGCAATAGTCCCTTGATTGCAGAAACTAGTCGACCATTTTCACCTCGGGCGGTCTACATAATCAGACAGCCTTAGGTTGCACTTATTTTTAATATTGGTATGCTAGGCACACATAGAATACATTTTGTCAAGTGCTTTCCCTAAACCAATTTTAATACACTTTTCTCTTGGTTTTTTTCACTCCCTCACTTTTTCCAGCACTGCACACCCCAGTCCCATGTTTCTGGCCACTCATAACATCGAGTAGCATACCACACTGTCATTGCCTATACCTTTCGAGGAACCCCTTACCACCGGGTTGACCTCTGATTGTGGCACCGATCTTCTCAGACGGGTGGTACGGATAAAATCCCAAATGATGAAGGGCGGATCCGTATGGTGACTGATGGGTATTTTCCTCATCCTGTTGAGAGCCTTCTGTGACGCATCTTTTTAGAGTTCAGGGATTGGTTGGCTTTTCTTTACTTTTGGGCACATCTCTTGAGACCCTCTGGTACCTTTGTTGTTTATAGTACCTGAAATTATCACACATTTTTTCTTTGTATGTCACGCTTATAGCAAACCTAGGTCGAAATGGTTAAAACCTGTCTGCCGTCAGATTGAGACCAAAAATTATTCTTCTGCCCTCAGAATTTTGCAGACAGATCCTAACACCACCCTAGCTTGCGGGGTGGCCAAATTCCTTAGTTGGGCGTGGGTGATCAGACTGAAAGACTTACGTTGACTCTATAAGGCGACTACTTTTTAACTTTGTCCAAAGCTGTAATTGGTTTAATACATTTTTATTATATTTGTATTTTTGTCAAAGATCTTTTTAATGTAGGTTTAAAATGAATTGTGATTTTAACTGTAGATGTGCTTTTTAAGATATTTTATTTTGAAATAAAGCTTTGTACTACTACTACTATATTTAAACATATAATGAAAAATGTGTTGTAGAATGTACCATATTTCGCTATTTATTTCCATTACCCCCTCAAGCTTTGCTTCAAGGGGTCAGGCTTGCTTGCTGCGCAGCATATGGGGGCTGGTCCGACCAAATTTGCCACGGCTGCTGTGGGATCCCTGTCCAGCCCTGGATGGCAGCACCCCTAGTCTGAAACCGGTTCCAGCTCCACTGTGTTTGGCAAGGTTTAGTCTGCAGTTTACACTTCAAAAACGTGGGGAACGGGAGCGCGCTCGTGCAATGCGTCCGCCCCAATCCAAAATCTGGGGGTGGTGGGACTGGGAGTGAGGGAAAATCCACCGTCTCCTACGGTGGCAACATCCATGGCTACATCCATGGTCAGGGGGCACAGCGTGTTGACGGTAATATAGGCACTCAGGGCCAGCTTTAGGGCAGTGCCACCGGTGTGGCCGATCTGGGGGCGCTCTGATTAGCAATAACATAAGATTTAAAAGTAGCTGGTGCAGAGTTCCTTGTGCCTCCACATTTCAGGCAGCAATAACTGCCGAGATCTCTCTTGTGATTAATGTTCCTGCTACAGAGAGAGGTCGGAGTTTTGTCTAGTGACAGTTCTGACTGGCCATAAACTAGCGCAGAGGCTTAAGATGCCTGCTCCAAAAAGAAGATCTGTATTTAAAGTGGATAGATGAGTGGATTAGTAAAGCCAATAAAACTAGCGCCTTAATACAAATGAAATGTATGCGAGAGAGGGGCTTTGGAGAAGTGAGGGGCTCTTTAGCCGGGTGATAGTGAGGGGATCTGAGGAGGTCATAAAAAAAAAAAAAAAGATTGTCGCATTGGGCGCCACTAAGCGCTAAAGCCGGGCCTGGCCTGGCCACTAAGCGCTGAAGCCGGGCCTGGCCTGGCCTGTATCCATTTAGGCGAGCACGGATGGATGGATGCTCACGGCACTGAGCAGTGTGAGTTTTCAGATGAACACTAGGTGGCAGCACGAGCCTATGCACTGTTGAAAGTGATCATATTTTATCCTAAGTGAACAGGAATACATAGTTTAAAACTGGTTTTTGAGACAGTTAAGATGAATTTTAACCGGGTATCCAACAAAGATCACGTAAAAAGTTAAATCACTCAGCAACTGCCCTTCTAAAGCTCCACAAACGTACATGCGCTTAGAAACAACAGACATCACAGATGCGCCTCGAAAACGCTGAAACATGATGCAGCCACTGTAACGCCTGATTTTACGGTTCATCGGGCGAGCGAAGTACGACGATCGTGTTCAGCAGTAACAAGGTGTCACGGCACGTGCTGCGCCCCGCGATATGTGCATCGTTGTTAAAGACGCACGCACACCACGGCACTTCGAGCACGGCGCCGTCTGCACTATTTTGATTGTGTATGATACACTTCACCTATTTTGACAATAAGTTCTGCAATTTGATTGAAATGTGGAGTGAAAGTGTATTGCATAACAAAAAGAGTCCCACGGAGCCGTCTATTTTGTTTCTTGCTTCTAATCTGGTTTCGGATTCAGGCTTGAGGTTTATGTCCTGTGTATTTTGTTTTGTGCTCCACGAACCCCTCACAAAATTGTTGTCCAAGACCCGCTATATAAATGCTATATAAAAGTTACACATGGAGTAGATGGTTATTCCTGAAAAGGCGCCTTAAGCCGTGCAAGGGGTACGGAGACGCTGGATAAATGCAATGCAATGCAATGCAATGCAATGCAATGCAATGCAATGCAATGCAATGCAATGCAATGCAATGCAATGCAATGCAATGCAATGCAATGCAATGCAATACAGGAACAAAGCCCAAACGAAAGTACATTCACTCCAGGCAATGTATATTTGGAAAAAAAATGTGCAGGTCCCCTGAGTGGAGGTATTTGTGCCACACTGAATGAACATAAGGCCAACAAAAGCACCTTTGGATGAGTTAAAGTTCATTAGGAAGGAAAGTTTGTTTAAAAAAGAAACATTAAGCATGCACACTGTAAAGAAATGAGGAAATACAGAATAGGCAGAACAAGGCTGCACTGTGTTACTACACATTGTACTTATTCAGTCACTAATGACTATTGGCATTAATCAAAAACAAAAAAAACAAAAAAAGGAAGTACATTTCAAAAATGCAAGAGTTAGGATCAATCTTCCCTCTATTTTTGTCTTTGTGCGGAAGCAAAATGTTTGTGAGTGCGCTTTATACAGCTGTGTGCAGAATCAAGATTGTAATATAAATATCTGCTTGGAGGTGTACGGCCCCCAGTAGTTACCACAGAGAGGGATAGGGACTAGGCCTGGGCAGTAAATTCCGTTCCGCTCATGAAATTTGCGGAATTTGGGTAATTTCGTGTTCCGCGGAGAACGCAGGATTGCCAAAAATTCCCAGAATTTTTTGCTTGTTCGCGCTTTCAAAATGCGTGTTCGCGAGATATTTCTCATGCAAACATTGTTCACGAACAGGAAAAAAGCATCGCGAACTGGCGGAACAAGCAATTCCACATGTTCGTGGAACTTCTGCGTGCTTGCGGAGATTTACCGTTTCGCAGAGCTTTGCGTAGCACGACTATGCAAATTCCGCCCACCCCTAATAGGGACTTGGTTCCTCATCAACACAGTATATATAAAGTGGCACAGCATGGTAACATTTTAAAGTAGACTTATTTTTGGTGTTACTTTATTATTAGTATCCTTAACTTTAAATTACAGTGGAAGACAATATTTGGTTAAAACCTAGATAGAATTTTATAGAGTTTGTTCCCATTGGAATTAGGACATTGTAATTAGGACATCTGGGACAAAGCATACTGTCTAAAGCACACAGGAATAAAAACCTTTCTTTGGTCAAACCTAATGAGATTTAATAAGAACTTTACATGGACTTTCCGGGAACTTGTACGTGGGGTTTTGAGGAAAATAAGAAGTACAATTTTAAGTATATTTGGTCAGTAACTGTAGTGAAAAATTAGAAAACATTTAAATACAGTGGGCCTTCACATTGGTTCTGGGACTATTTCGGAGACCATTATTGAAATATGAATCGGACATTTAGCTGGAAATGCTGATCTTATATGGCTACAATAGGAACACAGAAGCATGGCTTCATTTGTGAAAGACATGTGCTGTGTCCACCTTTTCCTCAGAATCCCACCAGTGCCACTGTTGAATGCCAAGGTTTCTGAATACCAAGGTTCTCTTCTCTTGATTCACCTCATGCATCCTTCACCCACCACATTACTCACCCTCACCCCTTTAACTCACTATTGAAGGCTGCTTCTCATCCCTTCTTTCTCCCTTTGTTACTGTTTTGATAGTTCTGATAATTAAAAATATGTTCCATACCCCAAATAAAAATGCTGATGGGCCCCACCTGCAACCATCAGCACAAATAAGCACAGCTTGCAGTGGAGCAAAACGTATGGAAAAAGATGGATTTTCCCCAGGATCTGAATGGATTTAGAAGGTAGATCTAAACAAACGGATAGAGATGGGGCAGGACCGCCTCATACTCTCAGCAGTCTTTGCAGCAAGCAGTGCACAATGAGGGCTAGAAGAGACTGTTAGCAGCATGACGAATGATCGCATTAGGGCTAAACCACTGGGATACATGAAAGGTGACTTGGGAATAACTGTGCTTGGGGAGGGAGAACTGTCTTCATCTCAATTCACAGGAACAGTAGTGAGATAGTCTCGACCCAGACCTGGAAGTTATTTTTAGTGCCACAGGTATGGTCTAGCCTACCTGTTCATGGTAGGATGACCTCCTCAAGCACTGCAAATACCATTTAGCAGTGCATAGCATTTGAAATGGTGATAAAGGTCCAAACATCTGGTGAAAGAACCACCACCATCGCTTCAGTATGTAGCTGACCTGGATTGCACAAACAGGCATAGTCTCCCTCTCTAGAAATGCAAACTATTCACACTGAGAATGTATTATGTATTATAGTAAACTAGAGGTCACTAGAATAATAGATAAGGCTACACAGTGTAAGCCTGTTGCCCAGTTAAAAAACTCATATTGGAACCAGCACAGCTGAAGAGCCCTTGTATACTTTCATAGTACTAACACTTCTCAGCAGTCCACCCTTTTGATAAGACAGGGTCAACACGTCCTTGAATGGATATCTTTAGGAGGTACCGTTATTTAGAGATTTGCAAAAAAAAAATATGGTGCTATAAATATTGCCAGCATGTGAAAGGATTTTAAAATGCACTCTGTAGAGTTACTTGAGGCTCTATCAAGTAAATGGTTAATAATAAATTCCCATCAGTTTATTGCAAAGCCTGTGGGATCATGTACAGTGGCCAGCTTAAATCCCATATACACACTTGACTCACTTTTTTCTCCGATTGTCTTAATTTAGCAGATTGTCTGATTTCCTTTTTATCTCTGACAAACAAACAAGTGTGGAGGGTCGGGGGGAATATTTAACGACCTGTCTGCTCACTCCCCAATGATCAGAACAATACACAAGAGAGCAGAACAGGTCTAGAAGTGGTGTGTGACCATAGCAGTGTCTCAGGGGCAGTAGGCTACATATGTAAACCAATGTTACCGGAGGTTATGGGAAACACTAGGCTAGTACAAAACCCATCAGACCACCCATGTGGTGGAGTTTACGTCACGTGGGAATTGCAGATCAATCCATATCAAACAACGGCCATATAGTGCCTGTATAGAGATGGATGTCGGAAAACTAGCAACGTGTTTGCCATATGGTGGACTAAATAGTGTGCAGTGCCAAAGAAAAAGTGATAAATAAAATTGACTAAACAGACTCTGAGCAGACCTTTTTAAACAGAAGTCGGTGTGTCAAAAGTTAAAAAACTGCGCCAGGTAGAACGGCTACCATATGGCGCTGTGTGCAGTACGGTCAACATGTTTCTGCCTACGAGGGGATATTGCCCCGGCATTCTTCAGGACCTAATTTAAATCAGCTACTGCTAACATGACTGTGATTATTGTGTACAGAAATAAGATTACTAGTAGTGGCACTATTTAGTCCGCCAATGGATTGAGGCTAAAGGGCTAGTTAAGACTATGACTCTAATGCTCTCTGGGGGGAGTCCTACAGATAGCCCTACAGATAATGAGGTATCGCAAACTCATAACCATGAATTCTTCGAAGAGTCTAAAAAAAAAGAAGAAAAGGGCTTTCTATCAACGGAAAGGGCAGCGACATCTACTTTATCGGCACCCGTGGCTACGGGTAACGAATTAAACAAGCCATCTGCTGAAAGGATGGATGCAAATTTAACCGAAGCCACCAAGCCAGGAGGTACAGATCACCCCCAATTAGATACTATACTGAAACTCCTGATAAATCAAAGAGCAGAATCGGAGCTACACTATCAACAGCTGAAAAATGATAATATAAGACTGCAAAATTCCATAACTGATATAGCCTCTATATTAAAGGGTATCACACAGGAGATAACAGAGCTCCAACAACGTACGGTCTTAGTAGAAGAAGGAACCCAACGACTTGATTCCACGGTGGAGCGTCATGATGCCGAGCTAACTCAACTTCAGGGGAAAGTTGAGGATTTAGAGAATCGTCAAAGAAGGTCCAACCTCAAACTCTATGGAATACCGGAAGGACTGGAGGGATCTGAACCGAGAGCTTTCTTAGTGAAATTACTACCCCGAGCATTCCCGGACCTCTCAGACTGGGATTGGGACTCTCAGGTGCAGAGAGCACACAGACTACCACCTGTCCAAAAGCGTTAGAGTAATAAATTTCCACGCCCAATCTTGGGCGATGGGGGAAGGGGAAGAAAAGAAAAAAAATATTTTCAACCTGGTAGAAAAACTTGCTGAGAGCCTTTTTTTATTAAATTGTGCTATATATTTTGAAATGCGTATAACAATGCTGAATTTCGACAATATCTTTTTTATCAGAGATGTATAACATTAGATGCTTGTCTTGGAATGTTTCAGGGCTGAATAACAAACGTAAGAGGCAGTTAGTGGTCATTGTTCTGCATTCTGTCCATCAACTGTGGTTTTTGCATTTGTCACCCCGAGTGGGATGGGTATGCTCAGACGAGAGTCCCATGCACTCCACACCACTGGATTCAAGCAAGCCGGGCTGAAGACGGCTGGAATGCCAGAAACCGGTCCTCGGAAGCTTGTTTCCGGTCCAGGGAAGGCATGGCTAGGCAGTTTGGGGTGGACTGTTCCCATGAGGCACAGGGTCAGACTGATTTGCATATGGCCATGTCTGAACTGGGTTGGTGTGGAGTGAGAAAAAACGATGGATTTACGCCCAGATCTCTGTACTGGGGTGAATGTATGACATTGTTCTGCATTCTGTCCATCAACTGTGGTTTTTGCACTGGTATATGATGTTCACTATTCTAGTGAGCACCTTGCACCAGTCCAAACAACTCCTATGGTGATTGGTTGTAAGTCAACCTTATAGACCAGCTATCCTAATGGTAGCATGGACAAAAGCAGTCTTAGGCTAAACTCAAGAGGGCATGTGAAGCCAGCTGTTTTACCATATGCAATCCTTTTAATAACAAATGAAAGGACACCACACAAGTTATACATTATAAAATATATGTATTTATCATTAGAATAATCCCCTGTACTCTTTATGAGGACACAAGCACAAGCGTTAAACAAAGAACTTCATATAACATACAATAGTTGCACAAATTTGGATATGATATGATTTGGCTTTTATAAAGCGCGGCTTACACTCCATGGAGCATCTTGGCGCTAGTCATAACGTGTCACAGAGGAGAAAATAGGGAAACTACATAATACCAGGTGAGGGGGAGAAATTAATGGATCTGAAAGTAGATTCTAAGGTGTGGGGGTTAAATTAGCGCTAGACAAAAGGTGTCAGAGGCATTAAAGATCCAGGTTTTAAGGGCCTTTCGAAACAGGTTCTCTGAGGGGATCAGACGCATGTGGGCTGGGAGCTTGTTCCAGGCTCTGGCTCCCAACACTCCTAGGGATTTTCCTCCTTTTGTAGTGAGTCTGAACCTGGGGACCACCAATAGGTTTGAGTTGGAAGATCTGAGTGAGCGGGAGGGAGTATATCTTCCAAACCTTTGGGACAGATATGTGGGACCTGACTGGTGGTAGGCTCTGAAAGTGATTAGTAAGATTTTGAATAATACTCTCTTGTGGATAGGTAGCCAGTGCAGGGTTCTAAGTGCTGCTGAAGCAGATGACTTCCTGGGAAGTCTCAGCACTAGGCGGGCGGCAGCGTTCTGAACCATCTGCAGTTTGTGCAGAACAGCTTTGTTGGAGCCTGCGTAGATGCTGTTACAATAATCCAGACGGGATGTGATGAGGGCCACTGCTACCGTCTTTCTAGCTGTCAGGGGGAGGAGGTCAAAGAACCTTCTGAGGCCCTTGATAATGTTAAAGCAGGACCCTGCCACAGTGCCTGCTTGTTGTTTGAAAGATAGTGCTTCATCAAACCTAATTCCGAGGTTGCGGGCCGACTTGATGGTGTTCGGCGGGACTTCGGCATCTTGAGGCCACCAGTGTTTAGGGGAGAAAAGGTTGTCTTGGCCGAAAGGAAGAATTTCCATTTTGCCTGTGTTGCACTTGAGGTGGTGGGTTCTCATCCATTCAAAAGTTGCGGTGAGACAGTCTCTCAGATTTTCTTCTGCTGTAGTCGTGTTGTTGTCCAGGACAAGGATGAGCTGAGTGTCATCAGCGTAGGATATCGTGCTGATGTTGAAGGATGTAATGAGCTCAATCAGAGGGGTCATGTAAAGGTTAAAAAGAATTGGGCTCAAGCTGGAGCCCTGTGGCACCCCTGTTTTTAGTGCTTTTTCGTCTGAACGGTGGCTTCCTAATATGGTAACTTGTTTCCTATGACTGAGGAAGTTTTTCAGCCATTTCAAGGCAGTTCCTGTTAGTCCCGATTCTGCCAGGCGGCCAATTAAAACGGGGTGTGAGACCGTATCAAAGGCCACCGACAGATCAAGCAGGATCAGGACGGCTTTTTTTCCTTGATCCATTGCTATCTTAAGAGTCTCCACTGTGTGTAGAAGGGCTGACTCCGTGGAGTGTTTAGCTCTGAAACCTGCCTGGCTGGGGTGTAGCAGGTGGTTATCCTCCAGAAATCTGGTCAGCTGTTTGTTTACCGCCGCTTCTGTAAGCTTGAACAGCAGTGGAAGCAGTGAGATTGGACGAAGGTTGGAGAGTGTAGTGGGGTCAGCTAGGGGCTTTTTCTGCAAAGGTTTTACGGCAGCAAGTTTCCATTCAGATGGAATGGCGGCAGTGGCCAGAGAGGAGTTGATGATAGCATTTATACTTGGATTGACCGTGTCCACTAAAGTGCGAAGCAGCAGAGGGGGGCACGGGTCAAAAGGGGAGCCTGACTTGATGGAGAGAATAGCTTGACGAGTTTCGTCGAGGCTGACAGGAGCAAATTTATTTAACTGAGAATTCCTATTGGTAGGTAGTGGGTTTTCATAAGAGAGGGATTCTGGGGAGTCTGGGAAGTCTTTGATAAGATTTAGAATTTTTTGTTCAAAGTAGTTTGCTATGGAATTGCATAAAGCAAGTGAAGGCGGAATCTCTTGTCTAAGGATTCTGGGGTTCATGAAGTCATCAACTATTTTGAAGATTTCTTTCTGTTTGTTGTTGGATAGAGTGATGACTTCTAGAAAGTGATCTTTCTTAGCGATTTTTATCATTGCGTGATATTGTTTCCTAGCAGTTTTATAGGCGAGGAGTTCAGTTGTATCATAAGTGAGGCCCCATTTCTTTTCAAGGGTTCTAACCTCTGAACGTTTGTCTTTTAGTTGGGGGGAGAACCATGGGGCGGACTTTTTGTTCTGTTTTTTTCTCACTTTTTCCGAGTTAGGAGGACCGCAGAAGTCTGTGATCCATTTACAGAAGTTGTTGTAGTCTGTTTCGGTACAACCAGTCAAGGGCGGTTTCGAGTCCTCAGCAATGAGGTGCAGATTGGGGGAGTTCATTAGTTTTTTCCAATCTCTCTGTATCTGGATGTCGATTTTCAGGTTGGCTGTATTGGATCTTTTCTTGTTAGCGACCAATTTGAAGGGGATCAACCAATGATCGGTCCATGTTTGAACCAGGGGAGTTTCTACGGCTAGGGTTTTAATATTAGTGCAGATGCAGTCTAAGATGTGACCTGCTTTGTGTGTAGGCATTTTAGTCAATATTTCCAGTCCCAGGACATCAGTTAGATCACTGAGCCATATTGTGTTAGGGTCGTTAGGTTTATCGAGATGGAAATTTAGGTCGCCGAATACTGTGAAATTGGCGTATTTCAGAGTTAGAGTGCTGAGTGCCTCTTCAAACCTTTCTAAAAAGCCGTTCTGAGGTCCTGGAGGGCGATAGATAAGGGCACCAGCAAAGGTGTTCTCCTCATTTATCTGGATACAGAAACCCATGCTGTCTGCCCCCTTTATGTCCGAGAGTTCGAACGTGGAGCATTTCATGAAGTCCCAGTGAATAATGGCTAAACCACCCCCTCTCTGTTCTTGTCTATCGGTTCTCTGGATGAGGTATCCTTGGGGGACAGTTTGGGCTATAATCGGGTTGCACCATGATTTTAGCCAAGTTTCCGTTACAAATAGCATGTCAATATCATTCTCCGTGATTAGGTCATGAACATGCGCCCCATTCTTGCATATTGACCTGGCATTGATCAAGGCTCCTCGGAGAGGGGTCGAGCCTTCCGTAGTGGATGACTGTTTCTCCGGGGTAAGGAGGATTCTGCAAGTGTAACAGCATGATGGTCCTAACCATTTTTCAACATCAATCATATTGTGGCAGTGATTATTATCCTGATTTAGGGAGAGAATCTTGTCTCTGGTAAGAGTAGGTATTGGATTGGTACATACCTTGGGTTGGACAGCGTGACAGGCCCTAGGCCCGGTCGAGGCACGGACGGGCACAGACGGGCTTGCCTTAGGCGCGCCAGCTGCGCTCGCCCGCTGCGCGTTCGGTGGAGGCACATATTTATGGAGGGGAGATAACGCCTGGAGAGGGCGTGGCCTCAGCGAAGGGGCGTGGCCGTGCTTCTCGCTGCTAATGGCGGGCTATGGAAATGATTGTTTTGATCCCGTTACAGCATTAAAATCCGCTGTGCGGGTGAAGAGCTAGCCTGAGATGCAGTGTAATGTAATGTATAGGCATTTATATAGCGCACTACTTACCCGGAGGGTCCCAAGGCACTTAGACCGCTGCGAAACCCTTCCTGGCTTCCCTGAGAGATGGTCCCTTAATGGGTATCTCCAGGGTGAGACCAGGCATCCCCGGCGGTCTGGTGGGGCCTTTAGTGAAGATGAGGCAAGCTAATGCCCAGAGTTGCCGAGTGTGATTGCTGATCAGAGTGGGCACCGAGGCGAGAGAATTATCGAGTCCGCTGACCCTGGTCCAGAAACCTGCCGCGCCGGGAATCGAACCCTGGTCCCGGGCCGTCCTCTGCTCTCGGGTCTGCCGCCTCTAACCAGTGAGCCACACTACTTCAGGTAGGAGAAAGTGTTCGTTTTTAAAAACAAAGTAACAGTGACAATCAAATTTTAAAAACTGTCGCGCTTTACAGCTCCCGGCTTCCGCCTCAGGAGACACGAATGCTTACCCTGAGTTTGAGTGGCCACCCTGGCCCTGGTGGCCACTCAAACTATATACTAAAATAGTGGTATAAGAACCACGTCACGAACAATGGTAAGGCCTAGGGCCTTGAGAATCGCTGGGGCTACACTGGGCTAACCAAGGTTAAGTCAGGGGAGGCCCACAGGATGCGGGTGCAGTGTCTATAGGAACACGTGTTCACCAATAGAAGTCAATGGTGCGTAAAAGTTAGAAAGTTGCAGTTTTGGAAGTCTTCCGACTGGACTAGAACTTAAACCACTTAAAATTAGGACACTAGGGATGTAAATCTCTACAGGGGCACCTGAGTACCCTCGTTACCTCACCCACAGGAAGCGGGTGCATAGGTGTCAAAGTGCGTCGGGTTTCGTCGTGGAGTTCTATGGACCCTTGGTGAAAAGATGCTGCAGGCGACCAGGAGAGAAGAGTCCAGCTGGATCCAAGGATGGATCGAAGATGTAGAGTACCTGAAAGCAGAGGGGACAGAGTCTGGGTCACTAGCCAGTGACCAGGATGGAACCAGGAAGGAACCAGGCGATGTCGGGTTGCGATCAGGTGCTGTTGTGAAGTTTGTATCCGCTGCCACGTGGACCAGGAAGTATCGACGACGGCCAGGAGGTGAACACAGGCTGTCCCACAAAGGTTCTCGCCGTCGGCGGTGTCGGTTCTCGAATCGGAGTCAACAGGCCTTGGCAAATGCAACCCACGCAGGAATCGGAGATGGCTTCTGGATCAGACCAGCAAGGTCTGATGGGCTGCTCCTTTTCAGGGGAGCAAGGGCCAGTCTGAAGCAACCAGACCAGCAGTGAAAAGTCGAAGGTTCGTAGTCACAGAGGCCACTAGTCAACGGGCAAGTGACCGGACAACGCGTCGAGCAGGAAAAATGCAAAAGGGCCCAACGCAGCACATGGTGAGTGTGAAGAGGTGATCTTTGGTGCATGCCGTCCGTAGGAAACGCACAACAGGTGTTAGATTCAGTGGGGAAAGATGCAAGAGGGAGACTTCAGTGTAGTTAAAAAAGCGCAGCATAGCTCATGCAGCTCGTATTTTCACCAGCGGGTCATGAGGAAGAATATGAAGCTATTCTGAGTTCAATGGGGATGGAGCCAGCGACGTGGCTATAAACAAAATATTTTTTAACTATTCTGCTTGCCTTTACCTGCAGGTAACTGCATATGAAATAAAATGTACACACATTTAATGAAGAACATAAATGCAAGTTAAACCAGCAGGTGGGAAATGCACTCTGTTAGGTCATGGAAGCTCAGCTGGTTAATGTGATCACTACAGGTGTCTGTTTTTAACATCAACACAGAATTGAACCCTTGTTGATGCATTGGAGATTAGGAACATATATTTGAAGTGCTAGGATGTCCTAGCCTCTGGCATCACTATGAATATGCATGTCATTAATATTTTCAAACAGTATAACACAGAGTGTAAGATAGGCTACGATAACAATGTGCACAAATAACCAGGGACTATGTAGGGTTTGGCAAGGGTATAACAACCCCCTCCCCACCGACAGAGTAGAAGGGCGACCTTGGCTCCCAGCCCTGAAAGTGGCACCGTAGCAAATGTATGCATTTGGGGTGGTGTCTGCGGTGTTAAATGTTCAGCATGTTCTTTAGTCAGTCCTCAAACAGAAATGAAATGAAAAACAAAGTTAGTTTGTCATTCAGTTTGGCCGGTCTCGGAGAGGCCTGCTTTATGGTATAATCTCTAAATTGCACTTGCTATGCAATGAACTTTGTTTTTTTAGGCTAGCATGCGGTCATGAATGATCAAATCAATGACATCTTCTGAGCAGCTGCAGTGCCTGCTTGCCTTATCTTACTGAGAACTGCAGTCACACAGTCTGTCTCTGGTTAGTGACCTTCCATTTCTGGTGCTTTGCTTGAAGATCTTTTTAGAGGTTCCAGTCACTCAAATGAGTGTAATTTCTACTTTGTATACGTTTCCCTCATCTTTATCGCAGGATTTGTTCATGATAAAGTATCACTCATAGATGTTGAAATGTCACTCATTCCAATGAAATTATGAAAATGTCACACATTGCAATCTGAAGCCTTGGCAGCTATGCCTTCCCATGGAGTGTAGCTATTTCGCCATCCTTTTGATTGGATGACTTGTATCCTTCCACTGCTCCCATTCAGGAAACAACCTTTTTCTTTGCATTTCACCACTCCATAGTAGTACATGCGTTGTTTCTCTGCTTCCTGTCTCAGGTGCCGATTCCCCGGCCCCTGGTTCCAGGTCTGTACCCCTTCAGCTCGACTGCTGCTTTTCCTTCCCCTACCCAACTGGCTTGTTTTATTAGTTTTTATATCCACCCCTAGCTTCTCCATTGCCCCCCCCCTCCACTCTAGCATTGACTACCCTCGCCCTCCTACTCGTTTGCAGCTTCCCCACCCATCACCATCGAATTCTCTTTTTTTTTATAAAGCTTTCTTTTTGCTTTGTTCTTGAACGTTATGCCTTTAAAACCTTCAGAAGGGGCACTCCTTTCTGGCAAAAAGGGGAAAAAGGTGCCTTCACACATTCAAGTCTTTTTGAATTTTTTAAATAAGCGCTCCAAGACTGTCATCCAGCAAAAGTAAATTAAAACAACAAAAAGAGGACGTGGCCTAACGGCTAGAGCGGTCGACCTTGAAACTGGCGAATCAGGTTACAGTCTGGGTAGGGACATCGTGTATTTCTCTTCAAATCACGTGATCTCCCCGTGCCTAACAAAATTAATGTGTCCATCTGTAACACAACTGGTGCTCATGTAAAGCACTCTGATACCTTCTGATCGAGTTTGCGCTATATAAAACCCCAAAGAGAAAGAAAATGGCCATCCCATCAAAACACATGTCCACTCGTGTTTGGTGCATATGCACGCTTGTGTTGTGAGGCGTGTATACACGCGTCATTGTGCTTTTTTTATTTTTGAAAGGTGTTTTTCAGCAAGGGCACTATGGCAATACCCATATTTTTCCAGGCCAATAGGTCTGCATTGGCAAAAAGCGGTACGACCTATTTATAGGCTTTGCCAATGCCCGCTGCTGTGGATGAAATCATAAAATCTGCCAAACTTTTTTCCGGTTCACCGAAACCTCGTGAGCTTTAAGGGGGATGGCCCTGAAAATGCAATGCAAAAGCAAACACCCAAACGGCTGTAACTTTGCAGCTATCAGCAAACATTTTCAGTAGATTTCCTACATTAATCTGCACTTCAAGACGTAACCCTGATGATCCAAGCGTAAGAAGTTCAGGAAATGTACAAACGCAAACTCCCATTTAAGAAAAAAAAAACTAATATGAAATAGAAAAAATCCCCAGGTCTGCAGCTGCGCATGCAGAATTTATTCAGTGCAAATAATTTGCACATGCAGAATTAAGGAATACAGTTTTACACTACAGAAGCATTTAGTGCCTGCATTGTAGAGCCTTGTTTTAACTAATGGTTTTGTTTATTGTGTAGTAGGGCACACATTCCTACCGTGCGTAGGTACACTCCTTTGCACCCTTTGATTTGGAGCGTTTATTTAAAACAGGGCACACTTTTTAGGTTTTGCCTGGCGAAAACGATGCGAAAGCATCGTTTCGCTAGGCGAAAACCTAATGAGTATAGTATGGGGCTGGGAATCCGCCCCTGTCTTCCATTGGCTAGCTCCATAAATGGAGGCTAGCCATTGGAAGACGGCTCTGTCCGTCAATCCCGGACCAGATTCGGGGGCGTTCCCGAGAATTTTTGGCTTTTGGCGACGTCACGCTACGTCAGCCAAAAGCCAATTCTCGGGAACGCCCCCGAATCTGATCCGGCATTGACGGCACCCAGAAGACGTCCATTGCTTTTCGTTTTAGGGCTGACTTCTGTGCAGTATTGCTTTTGGCCACTGGGTGGCACTGCAGCGCTTCTGTTTGGCAAGTCCCGGCAGGAAAGAGCAAGATGCATGAACGTATGAGGCTGTCATGTTAAATGTGAGACCTAGGCTGGAAACATGCTTTCTTCCGAACATGATGTCGAGCCAAGCTAGATCGGTTTTCTGTAATGCAACATGTGACAAGCTGTTCCATGGCGCTTTTGTGCGCTCGTCGGAGTTATTTATCGTGTCTTATCAGCATGTTTATAGCACTTTCTGCCACGTGTATGACTGCATAGTGCTTACTTCATGTGCCTCTTTGCAGACAGTTCAATGTGCTTTTCTCTGGTAGAGGAGTTGTTTGGTGTACCTTACGCTCCCGGAAGGCAGCTGCTTCAAGGCGCTTGCCACTTGTGTTGGACTGGTGCTGAGTGCCATATATGTGAGAATGGCTGAGTGAACATAGCAGGGAAAGATGCAGCAGAAGAGGGTTGGGGCAGCAGGGTGAAAGGTACAGGATGGGTCGGGGGCACGCACAGGATAGCGCGGAGAGGAGTTACAGGCAGCGCGAGGAAAGCTGCGTGATGTGAGAAAGGGAGAAGGCGTGCGTTTTCAGAAATGGATGGGGCTGCTGTTGAGTCCAGAACATTTCTCGATCGTTTCCCCCTCCACTGTTCCTATTTTGAAAGCCTATCGAAGATCTCTTGTACTGCACCTAGAAGCCACGGGCGTTGCTATGCTTCTAAGAAGTGGTACCTCTGGGCGCTATAAATACCACGAGCAAAACAAATAGAAATAAAGTGCTGTGAGGCAGTCGTGAGGTGACGGGCCGCGCTGTGCAAGAAGCAGTGACTAAATGAATGCTGGCCAGCCTGGGTGGTATGGGGTGAACTGGGGTTAACACTGCCCCTCTCATGCCAGGGCAGTCACTCCTCGCCTTCAGTCATTACTGTGACTTCCCCGAACCCCTTGTCTTAGCTCCGTCATTCCCCCCCCCGTGGCTAATAACTATCTCTCTTTGTGCTTCCTTCCACTGCAGCACCTCTCTCACCTCTCCTCCCTCCCGTCTCTTCTTCCTCTGCCCAGCCGTCTGCACCCCACCCCCCTTTCTGCTGCCCCCCCCCCCTCGATCCAATCACCCTTTTTTTAATGCTTTCTTCTAACCCCCCCCACCTGGTTGATGGCTCGGCGAAGTCATGCGTGTACCGACTGCGGGGATCTGTGTTAGACCCCATGGCCACAGGCTGAAATCCGTGCAGGGCTGCTCGGCTCATCAGCCGCCCAATGTCGATACATCCTTATAATTCATCAGACACTGCACCGCCCTCACTGCTCAACACACACATCACTGAACTGAAATCCTGTGTGTTCGTATAAGACCATGTATTGGAAACGTGCTTTTTATGTCTTAAGTCAACTCATGGTCGACTTGCACCTGGTGTTTTTTTCATACCGGCCTATATAAAGCGCTTCGAATCCCCGCAGTGATGTCAGTGGTATAGTAAATACAAATACATTCTTACAATGAGCACCGTTGAGTGGGATTAGAATAAGCATCTGTTAGGCAGCGCCAAGATACCCAAGGGTGAACATGTGCTTTACAAATGTTACCTTTACTCCTCCCTGCCCCTACAATATTACTCACACTCACCCCTTTGATACGCTTCTTTTCTATCCCCAGCATTAAATCAGTCAACTTATGAAGCACACTTTAAACCCACCTCTTACACCCTCATTGTGTTTATATCTTCTGTACTCTCCTAACCCAATGTCTGACCTCGACCCATCCCCTCCAAGCTCACACCCCTTTACCCCTCCTTGAACCGACTCCTCTGACTCGTTCCTTTACTCTGTCTGCTAGATCCACTCTTTCTTATTATTTTCCCTTACTACTCCCTCTGCTCCTATGTCTTCTGCTTTTAGTTCCTCCCGACGCTCCTTAGCCCCCCCTTTCTGCTTTCTCATTCTTTCGCCTTTCTTTCCATAATTCCTAAATTGTTTTCCTAATCCTTCCTTACCCCGGCCAGCCCCCCTTCACCACCTGCTTCCGCCTTCTTTACCCACTGTAGTCATTTTCTCTTCACCATGTTTTCTTTACTTTTTTGAGTCCCTGCTCCCCCCCCTTCTTTACACACACCTCCCCTTGCCCCTCCTTCTGTGCCCTCCCGCTCCACGCGGTGCACTCTACCTGCCCGCCCCTCCCTCCTCGGCAGGGGTGCACTCGGGGGAGGGGTCCCTGCCAGGTGTGGTGATCCCGGGGGTGCCCAGTCCCGCCGGTGATGCTTCATTGAGCTGTAATGAACGTGGCACTGCGCCCCACCCGGGCCTGCACGCACCGGGGCACCAGGGTGGGCATGGCCTCACTTCCCAGGTGCATTGTTATGATGACAATGCACGGAAGTGGCTCCTGCGGGAGTGGAGAATGGTAAACTGTGCGTGTAGGGATGGGGGCATAGTGATCCACCCCCTGTGATCACCCAGACATCCCGGGCATGTGTGGTGTAAACTTGGCGGGGTGGGGGGATACGTAGAGGTAGAGGTACCTCCCCACCCCCTCTGATAACCCAGGCAGCCTGGCATGTTTGTTTTTTTTCAAACCGGGGTTGGGTGGGGAGGGGGTTGATGTAGTGACCCCTCCCCGCCCTCTGATAGCTCTGCAGGTCTGGCCTGGTGTTTGTTTGCCTGCAAGGTGTGTGGCTCACATTACAGCCGCAGTGACTCGTCTCCCGCGGGCAGGCTGGGAGTCTGTCTCACACCCAAGGCCTATTCTGGGGTGAGGGATGGGGTGGACGCTAATACCGACTGCCAAAGGTCCCTACCTATGCAGCACCAAGCCACCCCCATTCCGTCCCGGCTGCCGCCACTCCCAGTCCTACTGCCCCACCCCCACTACCTTGTTTCCCCTGTCCCAATCTTATCTTACTGCCCACCCCCAGTCCTTCCCCCTTACTGCCCTGTCCTCTCGCAGCCTGCCCTCTCCCAGCCTGCCCTCTCCCGGCCTGCCCTCTCCCGGCCTGCCCACTCGCAGCCTGCCCACTCGCAGCCTGCCCTCTCGCAGCCTGCCCTCTCGCAGCCTGCCCTCTCGCAGCCTGCCCTCTCGCAGCCTGCCCTCTCGCAGCCTGCCCTCTCGCAGCCTGTCCTCTCGCAGCCTGCCCACTCCCGGCCTGCCCACTCCCAGCCTGCCCTCTCCCAGCCTGTCCCCTCCCTGCCCTTTCCCAGCAAGTCCTCTTCCAGCCTGTCCACTTCCAGCCTGCCCTCTCCCAGCCTGCCCTCTCCCAGCCTGTCCTCTCCCAGCCTGTCCTCTCCCAGCCTGTCCTCTCCCAGCCTGTCCTCTCCCAGCCTGTCCTCTCCCAGCCTGTCCTCTCCCAGCCTGTTGTCGTGTCTCGGCGGCAGCAGGAAAGAGCGTGCACTGCGTCCCCGAAGTAACAGCCCTAAAGCAAGCAAGAAGTACGCCCCCCTCCCACCAATTCCCTTTAGGTAGTGGAAACTGTCCAAACGGGGTGCAGACAGCCCCTCTCACCTTTCGGCCTGGTACCACTGCACCAGCCGCACTACTTCCCTACTGACCGTTCTCCACTTCAGCCCCGTCTAAATTACAATTCCTGCTTGTGACCCTTTTGCCTGCTTGTGCTTGTTTTCGTGACTCTGTTGCCTGCTTGTGCCTCCGTGTGCCCCTGTTGCCTGCTTGTGCCTCCGTGTGCCCCTGTTGCCTGCTTGTGCCTCCGTTTTCGTGCCCCTGTCGCCTGCTTGTGCCTCAGTTTTCGTGCCCCTGTCGCCTGCTTGTGCCTCCGTGTGCCCCTGTCGCCTGCTTGTGCCTCCGTGTGCCCCTGTCGCCTGCTTGTGCCTCCGTGTGCCCCGGTTGCCTGCTTGTGCCTCCGTGTGCCCCTGTTGCCTGCTTGTGCCTCCGTGTGCCCCTGTTGCCTGCTTGTGCCTCCGTGTGCCCCTGCTGCCTGCTTGTGCCTCCGTGTGCCCCTGCTGCCTGCTTGTGCCTTCGTGTGCCCCTGTTGCCTGCTTGTGCTGTGTGTGTGTGTGTGTGTGGAAGGCTCTGTGTGGAGGGCTCTGTGTGGCTGTGTCTGTGGGGGGCTTTGTGTGGCTGTGTGTGTGGGGGGCTCTGTGTGGCTGTGTGTGTGGGGGGCTCTGTGTGGCTGTGTGTGTGGGGGGCTCTGTGTGTGTTTGTGTGTGTCATTTGCGAGAGATAAAGCTAGTGGCATTGTAAATGACAATGCCATTTATTTATGTTAAAAAAAAACAAATAAAAATAATGTCAAGAGCAATGCCAATAGCTCTAACTTTATCAAAGGCAAAACCATTGCATTGTAAATGCTTGTTTAGGTCTCGACTGGCGTACACTGCGCAGCAGTGTCGCGCAGCACGAGAAATTTTGTTTTACCAGTACTGGGGTTGAACCCGCCTCTATCTTCCATTGGCTAGCTCCATAAATGGAGGCTAGCCATTGGAAGAGAATTATGTCAATCAGTCTTGGAGCAGATTCGTGGGCGTTTCTGTCTTTTTTTTAAGCCCCGCCCCTTTTTCTCTGTCATGCAGAGGTGGGTGATTCCTCTTTTTTTTTAACAGGGCTGTATTTTCTTCTTTACTAACGTGTCTGTTGCGGGGATGGGCTGCGCGATTTCTGTTGCCTTGGAAGACCTCACTGTGCCGACCCAACAGCTTGGATGCCAATGGTTTAAGGCGAAGTCTGGAGAAAAGGCGTTCGCCAAGGAGCAGCAGCAGCAAGGGGCTTTCCCCACCTTCGGCCCCTCGGAAGACTGCGGGAAAAGTAAAGCTGGCGACCCGGACTACTGTCCGAGGATTCTTGTCAGAGGTGGGTCAAGTCTTATTTTCACTGCTGTGCTCTCCTGGGTTATCCGTCTCGGTGCTCACAGGTTCCTTTCCACGGGGCTCCGCACCACTGGCAGAAAGTGTAATGTCCCACCCTACGCCAGGGCCCTCGCCGTCCTGATTGTGTGCCCTTCCCCACAGCCAGGGCCAATCACTTCCGAGTGCTCCTCGCTTGATTGGTGGGGGGCCCGCCGCGACACAGGCGTCCATTTGCGGGGTGATCCGCCATACGTTCGCCACGGAGCAGCAGCAGCCAGGGGCTTTCCCCACCTCCGGCCCCTCGGAAGACTGCGGGAAAAGTAAAGCTGGCGACCCGGACTACTGTCGGAGAATTCTTCTCAGAGGTGGGTCACGTCTTTATTTCACTGCTGTGCTCTCCTGGGTTATCAGTCTCGGTGCTCACAGGTTCCTTTCCTTCAGCAAGCATGCTGCTCCCTTTTTGCCACATGTAGTTCGCCATATTTTGGATAAAATTGTTTTTTCCTATAGGCAGAATCTGGGAGGTACTATCCATTCAAGCGTGAGCTCCTCCCCCCCTCCCCCCTCGTTGCTTGTGTGAGTGAGCTCCTCACCTCCCTTGTTGCTTGTGTGTGCGTGAGCTCCTCACCCCCCTCCCCCCTCGTTGCTTGTGTGTGCGTGAGCTCCTCACCCCTCACCCCCCTCCCCCCTCATTGCTTGTGTGCGTGAGCTCCTCACCCCCCACCCCCCTCCCTCCTCGTTGCTTGTGTGCGTGAGCTCCTCACCCCCTTCCCCCTTGTTGCTTGTGTGTGCGTGAGCTCCTCCCCCCTCCCCCTTCGTGGCTTCTGCGTGCGTGAGCTCCTCACCCCCCTCCCCCCTCGTTGCTTGTGTGCGTGAGCTCCTCACCCCCCCTCCCCTCTTGTTGCTTGTGTGTGCGTGAGCTCCTCACCCCCTCCCCCCTTCGTTGCTTCTGTGCGTGAGCTCTTCACCCCCTCCCCCCCTTGTTGCTTGTTTGTGCGTGAGCTCCTCACCCCTCTCCCCCCTCGTGGCTTCTGCGTGCGTGAGCTCCACACCCCCTCCCACCCTAGTTGCTTGTGTGCGTGAGCTCCTCACCCCCCTCGTGGCTTCTGCGTGCGTGAGCTCCTCACCCCCCTCCACCCTCGTGGCTTCTGCGTGCGTGAGCTCCTCACCTCCTCCGTCGTTGCTTGTGTGCGTGAGCTCCTCACCCCCCTCCCCCCTTGTGGCTTGTGCGTGAGCTCCTCACCCCCCTCCACCCTCGTGGCTTCTGCGTGTGTGAGCTCCTCACCCCCCGTCGTTGCTTGTGTGTATGAGCTCCTCACCCCCTCCCCCCTAGTGGCTTCTGCGTGCGTGAGCTCCTTACCCCTCTCCCCCCTCCCCGTTGCTTGTGTGTGCGTGAGCTCCTCACTGCCCTCCCCCCTCGTTGCTTGTGTGTGCGTGAGCTCCTCACTGCCCTCCCCCCTCGTTGCTTGTGTGTGCGTGAGCTCCTCACCACCCTCCCCCCTCGTGGCTTCTGCGTGCGTGAGCTCCTCACCCCCCTCCCCCCTTGTTGCTAGTGTGCGTGAGCTCCTCACCCCCCTCCACCCTCGTGGCTTCTGCGTGCGTGAGCTCCTCACCCCGCTCCCCCCCCCTCGTTGCTTGTGTGCGTGAGCTCCTCACCCCCTCTCCCCCTCGTTGCTTGTGTGCGTGAGCTCCTCACCCCCTCCCCCCTCGTTGCTCTTGTGTGCGTGAGCTCCTCACCCCCTCCCCCCTCGTTGCTTGTGTGTGCGTGAGCATCTCACCCCCCTCCCCCCTTCATTGCTTGTGTGTGCGTGAGCTCCTCATCCCCTCCCCCCTCGTTGCTTGTGTGCGTGAGCTCCTCACCCCCCTCCCCCCTCGTTGCTTGTGTGCGTGAGCTCCTCACCCCCCTCCCCCCTCGTTGCTTGTGTGCGTGAGCTCCTCACCCCCCTCCCCCCTCGTTGCTTGTGTGCGTGAGCTCCTCACCATCCTCCCCCCTCGTTGCTTGTGTGCGTGAGCTCCTCGCCCCCCTCCCCCCTCGTTGCTTGTGTGTGCGTGAGCTCCTCACCCCCTTGTTGCTTGTGTGTGCGTGAGCTCCTCACCCCCCTCCCCCCCTTGTTGCTTGTGTGCGTGAGCTCCTCACTCCCCTCCCCCCTCGTTGCTTGTGTGTGCGTGAGCTCCTCACCCCTCTCCCCCCCTCGTTGCTTGTGTGTGCGTGAGCTCCTCACCCCCCTCGTTGCTTGTGTGTGCGCGAGCTCCTCCCCCCCTCCCCCCTTGTGGCTTTTGCGTGCGTGAGCTCCTCCTCCCCCCTCCCCCCTTGTGGCTTCTGCGTGCGTGAGCTCCTCCCCCCCCTCCCCCCTTGTGGCTTCTGCGTGCGTGAGCTCCTCCCCCCCTCCCCTCCCCCTCGTTGCTTGTGTGCGTGAGCTCCTCACCCCTCTCCCCCTCGTTGCTTGTTATTATTATTATTATTATACATAATGATAATAATAATATGAAGGGGGCAGATGTTATACAGTTTCTTTCTTTTTTTCAGTAAGGGTTAGAGAAACTTAGTTCAGTACTGTTTTCCACATGTACAAACAGAATCCCGGCGTCGCCGCGGGGAGACTGTGTGCCAGGCTGCACACATAAAACCTCCATTATTTACGTGCAGTGCGAGGGAGACCATTTTAATCAGTGTTCCCCTGCTGACCGTTTGACCCGGGGAGAGTTCAGAGTAAAAATAATGTGCCCGTCTGAACCTTACTGTAGATTGGCAAGGGGGGGGGGGGGGGGGGCTGAGTCGGGGGGGGGGATGCACGTACTTCAAAATGCAGGTGGAAAGATGGAACGTTCACTTCAGCATCCTGCTTAGTTCGGTTGAAATGTACTTTGCAGCAGTGTCATTCCCCTTTCATTGTCCTGACATTAGCGGAGCTGCCGAGTCGGTAGTCTTTCCTCGGCTTCTATTGCGCTGCCCAGGTTGTCCCCGCCAAGAGTAGGTGTTTGGGCGACACTATTTAGGCGTCGTCAGTGTTATGGCTCCGACGGACCTCCAGTGTTGCCACACAATACTCGTGGCCGTTCCAGTTTAGTGGTTATTGTGTTCGTTTAATTATCGATTGTTAATGCGTGTTACTTGGAGTTGCGGAAATGATGTGTTTTTGTTTTGCGGATTTGGTTTGTGTATGTTTGCGGGTGCTGTGCTTCTTCGCTGATTGATCTGTTCTCCGCGACTATTTTGGGTAAGAGTGTGTGTGTGGCTCTGTGTGTGTGAGTAGCTCTGTGTGTGTGTGTGTGTGTGTGTGTGGCTCTGTGTGGGTTGCTATGTGTGTGTGGCTCTGTGTGTGTGTGTGGCTCTGTGTGTGTGTGTGTGGCTCTGTGTGTGTGTGTGTGGCTCTGTGTGTGTGTGTGTGGCTCTGTGTGTGAGTGTGTGGCTCTGTGTGTGAGGTGTGGCTGTGTGTGTGGTGTGGCTCTGTGCGTGGTGTGGCTCTGTGTGTGGTGTGGATCTGTGTGTGTGGCTCTGTGTGGGTGCAAATGCATTAGGTCTTGTATTTGCGAGAGATTAAGCTATTGGCATTGTAAATGACAATGCCATGTATTTATCTGTTTTCAAAACCAACACATAAATAAAAAGTTTGTCATTTACAATGCCAATAGCTCTACCTTTTGCAAAGGCGAGACTGTTGCATTGTAAATGCTTGTTTATTACTTGTTGGTATTCCAAGACAAGGATATTTGAGTAGTTCACGGTTTGCTGCAGTGATTTTAAGTGTGTGTTTTCTCGGGGAAACACCTCGTATCTGGCTCTTCTGGCCTTGGCCGGGTGGTCGTTACAATTCCTCTTCAGGCCTGGTGTGACCACATTTAGTACAGCCCGTTACCCTGGGTGACTCAGGCCGAAACAACCAGTTTCCCCACAATAAATGACCGACCATCTCCCGATGTACCAGTATGTACCAGCAGCAGAGCTGGTTAATTAATTGGAGGAAACTTGGCGGCAACAACCAGCGCAGAGGATGCAGAACCTACCCGGCCGGAGCTTCCTGCGGCACACATCAATCTACTCGACACCGCCCACTTCCGAGCGGCGCATCAGCCCTCTCATGGGCCCACCCTGGAGTGCACTGCGGAGGGATGACGGGGCGGACAGGCGGGAATTCCCTGGCTGCCACCTCCCAGCCTGCAGAGCCCCCATTAATTACTGGCGTGTGCGCGCGTGCTGGTCGCTGTGCGCATTCATGTGATAAGTTATACAAAGAGAAGTGGGTAAAGAAAGACCAAGGGCTAGAGTGCACAACATTTGCACTACTGCCATAAAGGACAACACTCGCTTTTAGTTTTGCTGCCGTCACAAAGGCAAACAGAGCATATATATATTTTGCTTCAGTCCTTTTTGCACAAACATTTTTACATCCAAGCAAAAAAAAAATGCCAAAAAGAATGTGAATCAATTGCAAACAATGTACAAGACATCCTTTGCTGAGCAATCATTCATTTATTTTTTAAACTAAAAGAAGATACCACAAGATTTAAAAGTAACATATATAAAAGCATTGACCAACCCAAAAGGTCGTGTCTTTGGGAAATATTGGCTTTGCCAATCGTTTTAATAATATGCTATTGTTTATACATTGCATATTTTACATACGTAAAGACTGAATATGTTAAACATTTGTAAACTACTTTTGCTTTAGTGCAACTTTGTACTATAATTGGAATTGATGTTAATAAGTATTGGCAAAGCCAAGGGGCCTCGGCTCTACGCGGATGAGCAAATGAGTTTCCAACTGCTTGTCTGGTACAGGTGAACCGAGCCGCATTTAGAGGTCTTCTTGAGATCCGGGTTTGGGGATGTGTTCATAATGGGGCACCATTTAGAGCTGTGAAGTGGAGGCTGGAGGCAGTGTGAGACAGTGGACCATAACAACGTTCAGGCTACGAGCTCATCCAATCCTTGGCCTCTCACCAATGCACATATGCACCATTTGTAAATACCAATTCTCTTTATTTACATCAGATCATTGTTGTTACTCCTTTACGTCAAACTGCTAACAAGCACTCACACAGCCAACAAGTCTGGCTGGTCTTAGGCATGTTTGTGGAATGATATGTATGGATCCAATTGCAAAAAAAGTCAAAAAGAGGCACTTAAAAGCTGGTCAGGCAGCTGTTTTGTAACCACAGGATTGTAGTTCACATGTTTTAAGCTATGATATCAATTACTTGGGCCAAGCACCTTTTAGAGCCCCCACCTTTTTCATTCCATTTAAAGCACAGCAGTCCACAAAAGGCTTTTGCCTAAAGACAGCTAAAAATCATCTCCTAGGAGAGAACTAATACGTGTGATGTTGTAAAATGGCCATGATTAACCAAGCCCTATTTGCAGGGCCACTCCCAGATTTGTGCATTGTGAAGCTGAACCCGTTTTTTGGCATTAGGACTCTGTGCACTTTTCCCTGCTAATCAGTTGTAAAAAGCTTGTGATCTCTCCCTAAAACATGGCATATACCAGATTAGTACATTTAATGTACTTGCAAGTCCCTAGTAAATGGTACTCCATGTACCCAGGGCCTGGACGTTAAATGCTAATAGGGCCTGCAGCACTCATTGTGCCACACAATAAAGTAGCCCTTTAAAACATCTCAGGCCTGCCACTGCAGCCTGTAGTGCAGCTTTAAAACTGTACTTTTGACCTGGCAAAATAAACGTTTCGTCAGTCCTAAATCTTCCTTTTTAATACTTACAAGTCACTCCTAAGGCAGGCCATAAAGGCTCATAGGGCAAGGACATTGTATTTAAAATGTAGAATGTGTACTTAAGTTTTCCATGTTCTAGCAGTGACAGGAATATCTCTTAGTAACTAGAACTACATTTCCTTATTACAATTAATACGTGGTAACGTTAGATTGGGAGCAGATAGAGATGGTGTGCACTCAAGTGAATTTTCATTTAAAACCCTCTTTAATAATTAAATCCGATTTTAAGTCACAATTTTGAACATGCCACTTTTAGAAAGCTGCCATTTTTTTGTCCAAACCATTTATGCCTTTAGCCGGTGTCCTGGGTCACCCGACTGTGAATGGCACTACTGTTGGGATTTGTGTATTCCTTCCGGACAAAGACACAAAGGGGCTTAGGTGTGGACAGGTTGGGCCACCCTGACAGGATGAATGGGGAGAGGCTGACCTGCTGCAACTAGACCTGTTGTCCTCTGCTGGAAGAATTCCTGATTCCCAAGAATCCTGTCTGGGACTCTTGGGTGGCATCAGTTTGACCTGCTCCTGAAAGGAAAAGGTAAAATCCTGAAATTTGAGCTCTTTGCAACTGTGAACGGCCTGTTTGCGCCAAGACCCTGCCACCGGCGACGATTGCCAACATAAGGCTCTTGTGAGACCGGATCTTTGCGCTACAGAGATGACTGGAAACACAAGAACTGTACTTGGCACTACAGCAATGACATCCCGGAGTGACTGCCGGACCAGCTACTCGTGCTATTGCAAAAAATATCCACAACACTCTACCTGCACTCCATGGCCTCCTCTGCCGTAAATAGAACTCTTCGTGCCGGACTAAGAAAGTAACTTTTCATCAGAACTAGCCTGGTCCCTGTATCTGACCAGCCCTCTATCATGGTCAGTCTAACTTGTGACTTTCACCCAGTCTGGTACAGCGAGATGACCGTGAGTGGCGATTGCTGCTTTTAGGCACAATTTTCACTGAAAACCTTAAAACTGAATAGCTCCTATCTTACATATTAAAATTCACTCCATGTTTCAAATTTAGTTTAGGATTTTTCTTGTGTTGTGCTTTCACTTTTAATGATTTTTTGTGCTGTATAACATTGCCTCCAAGTTAAGAAGGACTGCTTTAGTCCCAAGCTATCAGAGGATTAAGCAGAGGTTGATTAAGTGACTTTTGTGATTCACACGGACAAGGAATGTGGTTGTTGCCGGAGTGGGGCTTCCACCCCCTTTCAACCAATAATCCTATTGCTTACAGGTGGATTTCTTGGCGTCAAAATGAAATCTTGTGGGGCAGAAAGAACGAGCGACCGCTTGGCTGCTCCACTGCACTCCGCAGCATCTCTGGGAGGCAGGAGCACAGAAAGTGTTTGTGTCAAGGTGGGGAACGGGTGGAATTGTGCACTTCAGTGAAAGAAAGCAGAGGGCCTAACCTTGACCCCCCCAGGCCCTGAATGTAGGTTCTAGTGTCCAAGGTGTCACATCACCCCTTCAGAAGTGAAGCTGCAGTATTTGCTCCCTAGAAAAGCAGATCCAAACATCCTGACCTTCTCTGAGAGTCAACCCACAAGAAGGAGCGAGGAGAAAAGAGGAAGAAGAACCCACTCTCGCTTACAAATAAATGAAGCAAATAAATATGACAATAAGACAACCGATGGCTGTAAGTTAACAATACACCTCGCAACAGACCGAGCATTGACGGTCTAGTAGGCAAGGCCTCAAAAGTAGGCAAATTAATTTTGCCCTATTTCGTAATAAGAATTAGTCAAATGGACCGGGTCTTAAACTTTGCTTCATTTTTCACATTTGAAAATATGGAAAAAGCATTTGTCCCATTCCTTATATTTATATACAAATACAGTTTGCTCCTGTTTTTTTGATCTGGTATTAAAATCGTCACGCAATATGGAAGGGAGCAAAATCTCCATGCACCAGTCCCCATATCACTAACAGCTAAGTGGCGCATAATAGGCATTTGCCCCATTTTTGCAGCAGCTCAACATGTAGGTAAACAGCCCCCATAAATCACTAGAAAGACCACAAGACTGTACTTTTTGGTACCTGGGTGACCCCAATTCAAAACTTAAAGTGATCTGAAATATATATACCAGAGCATAGAACAGTAGTCATTGTGATGTGCTCTGATCACACAGCAACCATGCTGCTTTTCAAGGGTACATCCACCCACTGCTATAAAGGGACATAATGCCAGACAGGGGATTTAATGAGAAATCAACACTCCTGGAATGGAAGTAAAAAAAAAAAAAAGCCCAAGGAAAAATGATTTCATTAAAGCCCCATATTGCACCATGTCAACTCACAGTACCAGTGGATCATAAATAGAAGATTTTTCCCGGAAAGAATTTGTTTAAATATTGGGGTCAAATATTTAATTTTACAGGGCAAATTTTCGAACGTATTGGTTACAAGACCATGACATTTTCTAATGCTAGACTAAGCAGGGACATTATTTCTTGACAGTAATTCATGAACATGCTTATAAGTAAACTGAGTGTTGGTCCTTCAGGCTTGACCAGACCTGAAAGCATGTTTGTCCCATAAATTGATGGCCTCTGCCAGGTGTCCAGGCCGGCCATGGCCACCGCAATGTACAGCTTGGCCGTGCTGCGCTGTGAGATGGTGTAGGACCTTCCATGCAGGGATTTAGTACGTGAGCGACTAGGAAGAGCAGTCAGAGGAGCGCCTCATCCCGCGAGACTCATCAACAAGCGGCGTCCTTAGTAGCAGCATGGCGCCATCCAACAACAGCAACATTACAGCGACAAAAATAGCACTGGTCCCTGGTGACCTCGGCGCCAGAGTTTCTTCTTCTTTATCCCTGAGCCGGGGAGACTACAGCAGGAGACTTTTACAGCTAGTTTAAGGATAAAGTCAAAGGCCTAAAAAGTAGATTTTATTAAACGGAAAATAATCAATCCTAGACGCGCGTCTACATTAAAGCCTCTGGAACTATAGGTACGAGGTGACAGGGAGTGTCCCTTCCAAAGCAAGACACATTCCCTCCCCAAGAAGACATGACCCAAAAGGAAATTCTATTGCTGGGCAGATGTTATGGAATGGAAAAAGGGATTTCCTAGGTTGTGTCTACTGTAAAGCCCTTGGGGATGTGGGTACAATGCAAGAGTGAGTCTCTTTTCCAAAGCATGATGCTCCCATAGGAAATATGACCCAAGTAAAATCAGCTAGACTGTTCAACTCATCACACTAAAGCAACGGGGTAAAACGGAATCCCTCAACAAGCGCTTACAAGTGGACTAAGAAATGATAAAAGACCGACTGAGTAAAAAAAAAGAATGTAAAACGTATGTACTGGGAAAAAGAAACTGTGGGGGCAAAACTTCAAAGACTAAAAAGCGAAATGGTTCTGATCAGCCAGCGGTACAGCGATAGCATCTATTAATTAATTAATTGCGGGTTTCTAACACCCTAGAATCGACTCCCGAAGGAGTATCTCTGCGCAATAGACCGCTGGGGAACCCGTCCTGGCTTTCCCGTGAGATGGTCCCTACTGGGTATCTCCAAGGTGAAACCAGGCATCCCCAGCGTATGTGGGGGGCCGTTGTGGAGATGAGGCAAGCTAATGCCCAGAGTTGCCGAGTGGGATCCCTGGTTAGAGTAGGCACCGAGGTGAGAATTATCGAGTCCGCTGACCCTTGTCAACGACCCTGCCGCATCGGGAATTGAACCCTGGTCCCGGGCCGTCCTCTGCTCCCGAGTCTGCCGCCTCTAACCAGTGAGCCATACCACTCCACTATGAAGAGCAACAGTCATAAAGGGAGACCGCCGTCACACAGACCATGCGGCACCGCCACACAGAGTATAAGCCACATAGAGCTACCGCTGCCATACAGTATATACCATCAACGGCAGCAGGACATCTCATTTTTTGTTTAAATCTTTTTAATTGCCATTTTTCATATTTTAAGCATACAACCAGAACAATGCATAGGTACCATGTATAGTTGCTTGCATATGCTACGATATCCAATACCAAACTATAAAAAGACAGATGAGTTGGTCAACAGGGTACAGAGAGAGGAAACATGACACCGTCTGCATAGAGGGCGGATCAGTGCCTAAGAGTCTGATCACTGGACAGCTTGTAATTGCTTCTGACGTGGTGCACCTTAGGCCAAACTGTGGACATAGGGTACAACAAAATGAGGACAACTTAAGCCAAGGAGGGGTGAGGGAGTCGCTTGAGACCTGCTGCCATGCCTGGCACAACAGAGTGAGCCAGCTCTGTCAGGGCCCAGTGACAGCGAGATTATGCAGAGGGGCCATACATCTCTGGAAGTCAGCGCTACTTAACTCCTGTACCTAAGAAGGATGAGCACTAGGTGTCAGTCCCAAATATCGTCTCGGGGTTCCCCAGTGTTGCTAACTATGTCCTGTAACTTCGGCAGCAGGACACCACGTAATAATCTACCTACTTAATCCGATGCGCACGCGCGTCTGACGCGATCAGTACCCTGTGGCAGTGGGCTGATGCTAGCTGCTCATGCGGCTGTGTGTAATTGCTTCTTGCATATTATTTTGGGAGGAATTGACTTTTAACATTTTTAAACTTGTGCTCATTTACTCACCTCCAAGCCCCGGTCCAACGCAGCTGCGTGCCGATTGTTCGGAAGGCTTCCGGGGTGGTCAGACTCACTTCCTGTTAGGTCACCGCTCCAGACTGTGCGCATTTGGACCCATTTAATCTGATGCTCACGCGCACCGGAGGCGCCCCAAAGGCACGCCCGTCTGCGCCCATCCGCGGCCGGCCGGGGCCAGGGGCCAAGCACTATGCCAGTTTTACTGCGTACACCGCCCAAGAATTAGTCACACTTTATGGCAACTGGACTCTCCCTGCCCACGTTCTTTCACGCATTAAAGGTATTGGTGTTTTAAATCCCAGCCCCATTGCCTCCCTTCCACCTCACATGGTCCAGTCGGCTCATCCTTTGGCGCATGTTATGGCCTCTGTATCCTCTCAGCCCTCATTGGCCCTGCCTCCTCACACGACAGTGTCAGCTTATCTTCTCAATACTCGTTCGACAGTTAAACACCAGCTTGAACTTTTTACTTTTCTGGATACTGTTAGGCCTGATATGCTGTTTCTTACTGAAACATGGTTTTCATCTGACTCTTCTCCGGATGTATTAGCGGCAATTCCTGAGCCTTATTACGTTCTACGCTCTGACCGTCCGGTTGGGAAAGCTGGAGGTGGCGTTGCAATAATTATCCATTCTAAATTTCAGTTTTTGCCTATGTCCTTCCCCGCTATTGCAGTAGTGGATTTTCTGGTTGTCCGCTCCACCTCCACCACTGCTCCTCTGAGGTGTGCGCTTTTCTATCGCCCACCGCAGTCCATGCCTCTGTTCCTTCAGGCAGTTGAGGAACTGCTGGCTATGCTGGTTGTCAATAATTCTCGTTTATTGGTGTTGGGCGACTTCAACTTCTGGCCCTCCGATCCTCGGGAGGATCCTCATTCTAAAGAATTTACTGATCTGCTCTGGAACATGAATCTTTCCCAGCACTTGCATTCCCCAACTCATATTCATGGTCACATCTTGGACCGGGTTTGGCTAGGCAATTTGCATATTGCTACCCCTACTATTAGTCCATGTCCTTGGTCCGTCATTTCTTTATTTCATTTTTCTTCGATCTTGCGGAGGCTAGCAAACTATCGCTCCCCTCTTAACACCTGGGCCCGAAATTGGGGACGAGTGGATATACCTTCTCTCTGCTCATCCCTTTCATCCTCATGCCCTAACTTACTTGATCTTTCTCTACACTCTCAGGCTACAGCAATCAACTGCTGGCTTTCTTCAGCCTGTGATCAATTGGTCCCTTTAAAACGTCTCGGGACTCGCCGCCTCCACGATGCCAACAGATGGTTAACCTCAGAGTTAAAATCTAAAAAATTGGCTCTCAGGCAGGCTGAACGCCACTGGAGGCTTAGGGACTGTCCCATCTTAAAATCATTGTACTTCACGTTGCTACAGGACTATAAGAAATCCATCCTCCATGCCAAATCGGACTATTTTACTTCAAAAATCCTGTCCTCAGCTAATAAGCCTAAAGATATTTTCTCGATTGTCCACGATTTGTCTACTTCTGTAAGAGCTACCCTTACGCCGTTTCCCCCACAAACCCTCTGTAATTCCCTTAATCAGTACTTTATTGACAAAATCACCACAATCAAAGCCAATATTCCCCTTCCCTCTCTGGCTCCCCCTCTGATAGCTGTCCCGCCCATATACTATATACTATCGGACCCCCCTCTATCAGTTCTTAACAACACTCTTTCACTGGGGAAGGTCCCAGACTTCGTTAAATTGGCTAAAATCATTCCCATTCTGAAGAAGGTAGGAGCTGATCCATCCTCTCCTTGTAATTTTCGTCCCATCTCTCTGCTCCCTTTTTTGGGAAAAATCCTGGAGAGTCACGTGACAGCCTGCCTTAGCTCCTTCATTGAGAACACGCACTTCCTAGACCCCCATCAGGCAGGCTTTCGCCCTGCGCATTCCACAGAGTGTCATCCTCTCTGTGTTGGATGAACTTAGATGCGGTGCTGATGTCAACTCTTTCCAGGCCTTGATCCTCTTGGACCTGTCAGCTGCCTTTGACACGGCCGATCATATTATCTTGATCGACCGTGTCAAGGGCGATGGCCTGCGGGGCTCTTCCCTGGCTTGGATCACCTCGTTCTTGGAGAACCGCCAGCAGGCTGTCCAGCTGGCTGGTTTCTCTGCTGTTGCCTGTCCGATCACCTGCGGTCTTCCCCAAGGGTCTTCTCTCTCTCTCTCATCTTCTTTTTAATTTGTATATTCTTCCTCTCATCTCTGCTCTTCAAAAATTGGACGTCTGGGTGTTTAATTACGCCAATGACCAACTCAATTTTAATATTTCTTTCTCTTCTTCTTCTGTCCTTAACTTTCAATCAGTTATGACCTTTATCAGTGACTGGATGAGTGCCAACCACCTTAAGCTCAATCCTGATAAGACCGAATTAGTGCTTACTGGGGGGTGCCTCCAGTCCCTGGTCCTCTTCCTTTTGGCCTTCCTCTCTTCTCCCTCTCCTTCAGTTTCTGGTAAAAGCCTTGGCATCCGAGTTAGCAGTGATCTCTCCATGCACTCTCAAGTTAGTGCGGTGGTCTAATCTTGCTTTCTCAATTTACGCATCAAACGTAAAATCTCTTGTTTTTTTTCTAATGTGGCATTGAAACTAATCTTGTCTGCCATGGTCACATCTTGTCTTGATTATGGAAATGCTCTGTACGTCGGTATTCCGGCGTACGAGCTTCTCAGTCTTCAACTAATCCAGAACCAGGCTGCTAGGCTAGTTTATAAACTAGCCTAAACACCATCGTGTCACCCCTCTTTTAAAAGCGCTACATTGGTTACCTCTTTGAACGTTCTTTCTTTAAATTTGGCTGTTTAATTTTCAGACCCTTAGCCGGCACTGCCCCTGCTTTCACAGCCTCTAAACTCAAGGCTTACATTCCCTCCCGTGACCTTCAGTCCTCTTCAAAACACCTTCTGTGGATCCCCAGCTGCAGAAGGAAGAAACATGGTGGCATGAGCTTTTCTTTTCTGGCTCCGTCCTTTTGGATCGCTTTGTCCTTCACCATCAGGATTTCTGCTTCCTATATGGATTTCAGCAGGGCGCTGAAGACTTGGCACTTCCAGCGAGCTTTTGCCAAGTAGTCTGCCTCCCTGTGTCCCCTGGTACGTCCGTCTTTAGCACCAAGAAACCGTTTAGTCTACGAGCGCTCTACAAAACCCTTAACTTCAACTTTACTAATCACCTTCCTCTGTGGGGCTTTCATTAGGACCCAGAACACTCATCTACACTTCTCCAGAGTAACCAAATTTCTCTTGTTGGAAAGAAATGGTACATACAGGATTGTAGAAGGATTGATTCCAGAATCTGAAACCCGATAACATCATATTAAAAATAAAAAGTTTGCATTTCAAAACATCCCGCAATCCACTGTATGTTTATGGAGAGTTAAAAGGCATCTTCTTCTACAAACCCAGGCAGTCTAACTTGAATGTAGGCAATTAACCTACTTCTTCGTGGTGTTACTACTAAGGATGCATGATGGGTTGTTTTATTGCGTGAAGAATTCGTTGCATTCAAATTCTTCTATTCAGTGCTATCATAGCGGTGCGTCATGAACAGTACTTTAACTGCATAAATGAAATAAAACTGCGTGGACTGTTAACTGGAGATGGGTGATCCTGTGAAAAGCAAGTGATGAATTACCAAAGTTCAGAATCTTGGCAAGACAAACTTTACTGACGTAATACAGTTGTACCGCCATTCCCAATTTAGCCAATGCCTCATGCCAAACGATCCTTTGGATGAAGATATACTTTAAATATTTTTTTCCGGTACAGATCTCGATAAATCTCCATCCTTTCTTGTACTTCGCGTTCTCTTACATTCCCACCTCTTCTCCCTATCGCTAGGCTCATCCACAGCGTCATCTTTTAGTTTGCATTTACACTTTAGCCCAGACACAACCATACATTCCCAACGTCTTCTGTACTACTATTTGAGCAACTCAAACCCTCATCCCTCACTCACTTGAGCACTCCTAAATCCTGCAATGGTTGTTTTACCTTTCAAAACATGTTACTGCAAATACTTCAGACTATATTTAAAGTGAGTGGTTATTTTTATTTATTTTATTTTCCCTGTTCTGTCGTTTGTCACTTCCGCCGCCTCACCGTGCTTACCTGCACAGGCTGCCACTGTCATACCAACACAGCTACTGACCATCACACTCCAAGGGTGACAATTCAGACTGCTCTTTGCCCCCAAAGCTATAAGAAAGGCTTGGGCAGCAGGTATTAAGTCATTTGTAATGTATATTTAATTAATAAACAACGGCTGTTGAGCTCTTCTCTAAAACAGACTGCGCCAACATGTGGCAGACCGTCATAAGTGCTGGTGTTATGTTGGTATTGACTACTGGAAACCACAGGCAAAAATTAAGCATTTGCACACCTAGTCCATTCCTGAAGCTCAGGCCTGTTGCAATACAAATAGACTCCTAATTTCCTGGTTCCGTTTTTAAATTTAACTTCAACTTGCTCTTATTTTAGGATTTGTTTTTGGGAGTTTTGCTCACTGTGCATTAGCCTGATCCCAAGATTTTATAAGCGTTCCTGTTGTTATTTTCCACCCTTTTTTCCTGCTATCTCTAGAGTTATTCATCAGCTTGACCTTTCGTTGACTGGTCTTTTTGCTAAGCTGGAGGGTTAGTAGTCTGGTTCCGCCAAACTGCATTTTTCCATCTTGATTTTACATCCTATCCCCTGTTAATTGGTTAATGTGTTTTATTGATTACATTAAACTGCAGCGTAAATGCTCGTTTGCATCGTGAGTGGGTTTGCAAACGCAATGTCAACAGCTTCCGTTTCCTTATCAGAACATCAGATGATACCATCTACTTCGCATATGTGGGCAGGCGAAACATTCAGAAAATGAACAAGAACATATCACAGCCTGCACCACCTCCCTCAAAGAACTGGCAGTCCTCCTTACAATAGCATCTAATCACATTCATTTTGGTTTGAGAGCATAGTAAGGAACAAAGTCACTCACCTTCGTGATGACCTTGTCTACCTCTGTCCCTACTGGGGAGTAGAGGATCTTGGGGTTGGTGGTCATGAGGTGGACCAGAAGGCCCAGGTTCCTTTGCTCCTTGTTCGTGAACCCCAATGAGCTCATATTCCCCTGCTTTAGGGCCTCTGGCTCGATCGTCCTACAAGATCACGGATCAAAGAAAGAGCAAATTTTAGAACAAGTGTCGCTTTAGTGAACTGAAGGCTGCAAAAGCCTGGTACTGGAATCCATTTTCCTCTTAACGGGATGTCTTGTGGGACACAGAGGGACATTGCGTACTACCATCTGGTCTGGAGGGCATAGACAACTGGCCAAGAGCAGATTGAGTTTCCTTAACACAGACTTTACCAGGTAAAAACTGACGGAATTGTGCAGGGAAAGTTCAGCAGTTTCTGAGTTTTTGTGGTGGAAGACAAACATGCTGTATTATTGCATTAACCCCAACTCTGCATAGGAAAGGGTGAGAAACTGGGTTTTTGTTGAGGGGGTGTGAGCCCTGCTCAAGCAACAACTACAATCTTTGTCAGGGTGAACCACAAAAAGTCATTATATTAACCCATGCTTAACCCTCTGGTAGCTTAGCACAAAATTAGTTAGACTAACCTTCGAGGCAATACGCCAAGTATTTATGCAGCAGATAAACAGCAATATAGTAAAAACATAACATAATAAAAATCCACCAACAATTCAGAAATATAGAGTGAAATAAATAAAATGATACCAAAATGATAAATGTACAATCAGTAGAAAAAAAGTTATAAATTTTTAAAGTTTTTTGTAAAAACTAGCACCTAAAAGATCAAAGTGCCAACTGCAGACATCTAGTCGCATGAGACCGGGGCAAAGTCGAAAGTTATGTCTGACTGCATTAGAGCACAGTTCAGATACAAGAGGTGGATTGGGCCAGTTCTTCGGTACCCTTTGGAATTAGAAGAAATTTTGAAAAGAAAATGTCTGAGAAAGTAAAGTTCACTGGAGTCGGGCATGCTAATCACAGTCATGTGACCCAGAATGCTGGCACCAAATGGTTAGGACAAGAAATGACTACTTTCTAGAAATTACATTTTCAGAATTGTGTCTAAAAATCTGACTTTGCCATTAAAAAGGTTTTTAAATTACAATTCTTTAGACACCAAACATGAGGTTTCAACCTGTTCCAGTCTGTATTTATCCATATTTATTTTTTGACCATTCCATATGTATTTATCCATATTTCTTTTGTGTTTTGAGAATAAGTGGAGTAGTAAAATAGTGTATTTCCACATTTATTGAATTGATAAACATGCACTCATACATCGATACAAGTCTTGTTTCAGCAAACAAAGCAGCCAAATATAACAAAACCCTACAACCACAGGTAAATATTAACAATATATACAAATATATGTTAATATATGCCTGTATTTAAGGAAATAACTTTCCATGTGTCTATCTGCTCAGCTGCAGGCCTGGAATTCATTAAGGACACCATGGAGAGTCACTTAGACGAAGAACACTTTTCTGTATTCTTCCACTTATGAAAACTAATACAGAAAGGAAACAGATTGTTTTCTGAATGTATTTATCTGTAAAAATCTGTAAAAACTGAAAACTGGGATCCTTCATTAAAAAATGAGTTTTAGGCCTAATCAAAGGGTTCTTTTGCCAGGTCGAGTAGGCAATTTAAAACTGCAAAAAGAACAACTGATGGACAGAATTTTGAACAATACCAAACGTTCACCCCAGTACAGAGATCTGGGCCTAAATCCTTTGTTTTTTTGCTCCCCATGCCATTCGTTTAAACCAAGTCATATGCAAATCAGACTTGACCTGCTCCCCATGGGAACAGTCCAGCCCGAACCGCCAGGCCAGGTCCTCCCTGGACCAGAAACAAGCATCCTGGGACCGGTTTCGGGGTTTCACCCCTCAGTCAAGCTAGTTTGACTCTAGTGGCATGGAGAGCACGGGGCCCACGTCTGGGGATACCCATCCCACCCGGGGTAACAAATGCAAAAAGAACAATTGATGAACAGAATGTTGACCAATGTCAATCATTCACCCCAGCACAGAGATCTGTGCCTAAATGCATCGTTTTCTTTGTACCCCATGCCATTCTAGTTTAAACCTAGCCTGGGGTGAGTGGTTAAAAAGTTTCAGCACTCCATCCATCATCTTATTGTGTTTGCTATATGCACCCTAAATGGGATGGTTATGCCCAGACGTCGGTCCCTTGCTCGCTGTGCCACTGGATTCAAGCTAGCCTGACTGATGAGGGGTGATACCCCGGAAACCAGTCCTAGGATACTTGTTTCCGGTCCAGGGAGGACGTGGCCTGGCAGTTTGTGCTGGACTTTTCCCATGAGGTGCAGGGTAAAGGCTGATTTGCATATGGCTGGGACCAAACTGGGGTGGCATAGTGAGTAAAACAACGATGGATTAAACCCAGATCTGTGACTGGGGTGAGTGGTTGAAAAGTTTCAGCAATGTGTCCATCATCTTCTTGTGTTTGCTAGTATCAAACAGCACACAGGCTGCAACTGCATACCTATGACCAGTTTTAAAAGGTGACTTAGAAGGGTGGCACAATAAGTGCTGCAGGGCCAACTAGTAGCATTTAATGGACAGATCCTGGGTACATGTTGTACCACTTTACTAGGGACTACCTAGTAAATAATAATAATAAGTAAACTAAATGTGCCAGTGAGGGGTAGGCCAATTTTACCACGATTAGGGGAGCGAGCACAAGCACTTTAGCACTACTTAGCAGTGGTAACGTGCACAGAGTCCTAAGGCAAACACAAATGAATTCCAGGAAAACAGGAGGGCTGAAGGCAAAAAGATTGGAGGAATGCCACCTAAAAGCTTGCAGTTCTAACAGAACGCAATAAAATATCTGAAAATATATGGCATTGGTATTTCCCTTGGTGCAAATAATGATATGAAAGGCAACAGAGCCTCTAGTTCTAAGGATAGTACTGGAGATTGCAAAGAGTGACAGTCTTTCATCTATTTCCATGTTACATAAGACTGGGTACTCTACGTCTGTGTGGCGCACGTGTTTGGCTAAAGCTACTGTACTCGGACAGTCTACAGAGAGGACATCAAAAGGATTCCCCCTCCTTCTCCTTTATTTCTGGATGAATTCTGTACAGGTCCTTGAGTTTTAATAGTCTATTTTTCTTTGGATGCAACGGCCTTGGGCGCTCAGGTGCAACAAACCTTGTTCTTCGCTTCTAGGACAGACTTGGATGGAAACTCATCGGAAGACACCTTTTAATTTCAAGGAAAGGACGCCTTCAGTGATAGGTTGGCACCGCATTGTTCACTTTGGGTCAGGAGAGCACAGAGCTCCTGACCAGAAGTGGTGAAGGCTTTTACCACAGTGAAGAGCATTTCACCACTGGGGCTGGCATAGGTCTCCATATTACCCTATATCCATACACAGACCATTGGTTCATGAAAGTGGTGGAGTCCAAAGCCTTTAAGACCGGTGACTCATTATGTAGGCACAAATCTCGAAAGCTCCTTTAACTACATGGCAAATGGGATAAAGGGGTTCTGCACATGGCACCTGAGACCGACAATTGTCCAGTTCTCCAGGAATAAACTTAGATGAAGGGGCGTTTCCGTTCCATACTCAGGAGGCGTGCTGACAAACTGCAACCTGTCCTAGATGCTCAATCTAATTTTGGAGAAAATTTAGAATCCCCAAGGCACCAGGTGATGAAACTTCATTTTGCTGAATTAAAAAAAATTAGAACAACATTTTTGTCAAACATTAGGGAAAATAAGAGAACACGAGAGGAGGGGAATTCCAGAGTCCAAGGAAACCTCACAAGAACATAGGCAAGGTGAGCAGTGGGTAGGTACTGGCAGTGGAGAGGTATTAGGATGTAGTTGGGGCAGAGGTACGAATATGCAGGCAAGGGCAGGAGGAATGAGGGCTAGGTAGGGGTAGCGGTACTAGTATATGGGTAGGCCTAGAGGGTATAGTCAGGTTTACAGATACAAGGTTTAAACTGGGCCAGAGGTATTAAATTATAGGCAGGGCAGAGGACCACAGAAAATAAATAAAGTTGAGGGGGAAGGACAAAGAAACTAACTTGGGCATAGGCAGAGAGATAAAAAAAAAGAGTATTACAGAAAATAGGGGTGGCGCCTGGGCCGCACCCCAAAACAAGGCAAAGAGAAAGTAGAAATGGAGGTGGAAGAAAGGTTACAGGAGTTGATCCCATCAGAAGTGAACAAGAGATGCATGGGATGCTGGAAAAATGAATTCTGTCAGCAAGAAGGGCATTCACCATGTTGGATCAGAAAACCTGGCAATGCCATTTATTACAAAAAAATATATAAAGCTCGTTTATGAGGAAAGGATTGTCAAAACAAGTACATAATCTTCAAAAATCGCATAGATCCTTTCTGGACAGGGTCTATTATTGTTGCATTGCTGCAGTAGGTCTGCAAAAGAGTCACCTTCCTAAAACCACAAGTGGTCTAAGCATTCTCCACTTCATGAAGCACCGAAGATATGAAAACAAATGATAATTACCCCTCATCCATGGTAATTGGCCAGTAAATGTGTTCCTACCTGTTGTTACCACACAGAATGGGCTGCAGTCCTGCCCAGAGCTGGACAAAGGCCGAGAACTGACTCATAGGGTTTTCTGTAGTCTGCTCCTCCTGCACTTCGTCAGCGGTGGCATTGCTGGTGGTGAAGTTGCTGCTCCAGCTGGTGGCGTTGGATGATGGAGGAGGGGATTTGCTGGCACATGCTCCCTTCGGCAGTAGTTTTGCCAGAGCAGAGAGAATGTCAACATCTTTAAGTACCTTCTGCACCTCCAGGAGGTCCTCCAGGAGAGCATGGAGGCGATGCTGGGCCGCAGTGCTGTTCACCTCATCCAGACGGAGCTGAAATCCGAATAAGGTCACTGGTTACATACATATCACAAACACACCATTGCCTAAAAGGGGGTCAAGGAAAGCTCTTTAGATGCTGCAAAGGAACAGCACTTGTACAACAGCTACCATTGAACAGGCTTCCTGGACAGTCAGGGTCTTCTCAAATTTTCTGCATACGTGTGAAGACAACAATGAGGTAGAACTCCACAAGGGAGTGAGAAACTCAAACTCAGCCTAGTTTTGTTTGATGAATAAAACCTCATAAAAGTGCAGAGTGACTTAGACTGGGGGTTTTTCAGCACAAAAGTCTGCATAAACATCACTCTTTAATGATGGCTTAGAAGACAGGAGATGCTCTGTGCTCCTCCAAAACTCCACTAACTGAAATTTGGTGAAGATGGACTTCATCCTTTAATGAAAATAGAAGGGTTGTGGACAGCCCTAAATCATGGGGTGAGCTGCCTTCGTGATGGAGCCTTTTGACTGGGTTGAATGTGTGACATTGATCCACATTCGGTCCATCACCTGTTTTGTTTGCAATTGCAAAAAGAGCTGGGGATGCTCAAACGTGGGTCCCAGGCACTCCACACCACTGGAGTCAAGCTAGCCGGGCTGATGAGGTGTTACCTCGAAACCGGTCCGGTCCTCGGATGCTTGATTCTGTTCTGGGAAGGACATGGCTTTTGTAGTTCCGACTGGACTGTTCCCATGGGGCACAGGGTCAGAGCTGATTTGCATATCGCCATTGTCTAACCCAGGGTGGTGTGGAGTGCAAAAAAACGATGGATTTGGGCCCAGATCTTTTGACTGGGTTGAATGTGTGACATTGATCCACATTCGGTCCATCACCTGTTTTGTTTGCATTTGTGATGGAGCCAAGCATTAACAGCCCTCGCTCCTTTCAAGGAAGGAGGAAAAACTCTACACCAGACAACACACCTTTTAACACACTGGGTTAAAATGCACCTCACACCATGTATACTTCAGCTACATTGACAAGAAATGTAAATGTCGAGTAATTCTACAATATAAAATATGGTGCATAATCTGAAACTTTTTACATGATTTGGCAGAGTTCAGTCTGCCGAGCTAAATCAAAATCTACAGGCAGGCAAGGTGTTCCCTAAACTCTAGTGATTATAAACTAACTGAAAATTAAAATAATGGTTGGTCAAGTGCAAGATCACTGGATTTTAACATTTCCTACCTTTGGAACGAGCTTCCAAAAGCCATACTATGTACTATTTATTTCTCATGTGCTGAGGCATCTATTGTCGGATTTTAAACTCTTTATTGTGTGCATTGTTTGGGAAAAAGAAAATGTGCGATACTATAGATTGACACAGCAGATCCGGATCACACAATCGTCCATAAATATTGTCCCATACTTATTATTAATTTCCTTTATTCTTAAATTCATTATTTAATCCTTTATTATTCAAGGGCAATTGGGATGGTTTATCCTAGTTTATCATATCTAGTACTGCCTATTTTAATTCTATTGAGAACTGCAAATGTTACACATGTTCTTTAAACCCAAACACTGGCACATGCCTGAATAAATATCAACTGCCAAAAAACAGATAAATTGACATTGTCGCAAGCAAATATTTGAAAGGACTACTTTATCTAGGGGGAAAACGGAATTCTGAAGAAATCAAACATTCACCCCCCACTCAAGAGATCTGGTTTAAATCCATCATTCTTTAGCTCTTCGACACTCCAGTTTGGAGCCAGCCATATGAAAGTCAGTCTTGACCCTGCTCCTCATGGGAACAATCCAGCCTGAACTGCCAGGCCAGGTCCTCCCTGAACCAGAAACAAGCATCCTGGGACTGGTTTCGGTGTGTCACCCCTCATCAGCCAGGCTACCTTGAATTCCAGTGGCGCAGAGGGCAAGGGACCCACGTCTGGGGACACCCATCCCACTTAGGACCAAAAGTGCTACAGCAACAAATGATGGACGGAATGCTGATTAAATGAAACATTCACCCCCAGTCAAGAGTTGTGCGTTAAATCCATTGTTCTTTTGCCTACTGCGCCACAGCAGGTTGGGCCCAGCCATATGCAAATCAATCTTGACTGCTTCTCGTGGGAACAGTCCAGACCGAACTGCCAAGCCAGGTCCTCAAGGGACCGGAAACCAGCATCCTGGGACGGCTTCACGGTGACCAGTGACTTCAACACACAAGGACGCCACTATTTTTCTGAACTTTCCTTTACAAATCACGGGTGGTGAAAACTACAACTACCAGAATGCACTGGTTTGCTAAAATTAGCACAGAACAAACAATGTGCTGAGCGAGACATGGCGCAGCGTGGTCACCCTAGTCATCGAGTGCATATCAAAGCCATCTATAGATGCTGAAAGGTTGCATCACATCGTGTAAAAGAAAGATTTATGGTCCGAACAGCTTTGTGTTCACGTTCACTGCAAAACATTAAAGACATCTGTTAAATCAAAATACTGGCTTATATCCCTGCTCCTGATTGCTTCAACATGGACAGGCAGTATTACGAAAAGTAATTCACTTAATGTCTCCCAGAGCAGAGCCCGCTCTCTGGCTAACTGATCAGCCCTGACATAAGCCCCCCGCCCTCCCCCAAAGTCTGCCAGGCAAGGCCCCCGCATTCTTTAAATTACATTTGTAGAAGGATTTTCGGACCGTGGTTAAACACCCAATTAGGAATTTCTTCCGAGCGACATGAACTCCCGTGTTCCACGGATCAGCGCTTTAAAGCCACAAATAGAAGCTGCTGTTTTACTTAATAACATCTAAACATTTGTAGGCGAGGGTTGTTTTCGGCCGCTGAATGTCTCAGAGGTCAGGATTAATAGTCCGTTTTAATACCTGTTCCTAAAATAGATTTTTCGACAATTCCAGGTTTCTGAATTGTTGAGTGAGTGAAGTGATTGATAGCAGGCACGAGCCCATGTTGTAAGCAGGGGTAGGCACCCCCACAGCTTCCATTGGTGTGGGTTGTGTCCATAAACCATGGCTGCTATCTTTGCTCATTTTCATTGTGCACAGTTCATTTTACTCTTTTAAAATTGCTTTTTCTAATTCCCCGCGTTGGCTACTAAAGGTCAGTCCCTTTTTCAGTTGCGCCTACCGGACAGCAGAGCTATCTGCGAAAGGACCTCTAGGTTGGCTGTACTGTCACACATTGGATTGCTTTTCATTAGATTATGTTGCCTTTCCTTCTTCTGTTTGCGAACACCCAGGAGCACAGCCTCATTACATGTATTGTATTGTATGGTATATTGGATTTATATAGCGCTTATCACCCAGGGGTCTCTAAGCGCTTGCCTGGGGAACCCGTCCTGGCTTTTCCCTGGCTTTTACATGTGTTCTTCCACTGCTTACTTTTCAGGCACTACTTTTTTTTATTTTGGTTACCTCTCTATTAAAGTGTATGTGTTTTCCATCTGCCTCCCTCGTATACTTCTCTTCCCCCTCCAGCGAGCTCCTTTCTCACGCCCATCAGCGTCTCCCTGCTGCCCCCTTTTGTGTTGTCCTTATCCTCATGTGCCCCTCACCCCACATTTCTCTCTCACTCGTGCTCTTCTTCCTTTGAGTGCCGCAGCCCCTTCCTTCCGCCTGCTCACAATTGCTGCTCTCTCCCCTCACCCATAATCTTTTTTTTTAATTTATATAAATTGCTGCTTGCCCAACTCAGTGGAGTAGCAAGGTCAGGTGGAACCTGGTGTGGAAAAGTTCAGGTCAACCCCGGCTTGACGAACATATGTGTTCGCATACACCTACAGAATGATGTAGCCAATCGGGACAAGGGTCCCCCACCCAATGTAGCCGTGTTGCACAGCATCAAGAATGCAATACAGCATGCCTAAAACTATTGGTAAAGCCAGTAAGTCCCAAAGACAAGGTTTATTTATTAGCTTTGCCAATTCTTGTTGTCAAAGAAATGATTACAAAGCACACACCACAGATTCCAAAAGCACTAAGCACGGTTTGCCAGACTCTAAAGGTTTAGAGATAGCAAACTACCCAAAAAGAAAGATTGATATTTTCTGAATTCTGGATGAAAAGGGAAATTGCAAATCTAAAGTTGAAGTATCTTCATACATAAACCCCCCTGTGGAAGAATAAGGTTCCCACTGCTGCGTTAGCCTGGACTGGTAAATGTATAGATGGCTAAGAGATGGCAAGGCGAGTAAGACAGCATGTGGAAACCAACAGACATGGTTGAACTGGGACAGAAAATAGACAGGCACTAAAATAAAAGGGGGCCCTCCCAAACGAATCAGATAGCTAAAAGAAATGGCCCACACTTTCACATCAGGGCAGTTTTGAACTTGCTATAGACAGTTCTTTAAGTGTTTTGCAAGGTGTGGGAGAGTGCATGCAGCTGTGCTGGATGCAGGCAATGTATGTGGAAAAATCAGCAGTAACAACTACTGGCAAATCAGACCATAAATCAGCCTCAAAACCACCAAAAAGCCCACACACTGACCCAGCAAACCAGTCCTGGCACAGCCAGATTCCTCTGTAGTCCAGACCGGCCCTGCTGCCAGAGACGTGGTGGTCAGTTTTTCACACATAGATTTATGTAGAAGGTACTCAATCCTAAATGTAACCTTTCAAGACACATAGGAGATAACGAGTGATCCTAGTGGCTGAAAGGACTGCATAAAATCAGTACTACATTACTACACACCTTTTTCATGGTAAACAGGAGATGTGCAGGTGACCAATGCATAACGTTAGCATAAAATGAGATGAGCCAACAGCAAGAAATGTAATCATTGATCTGTTCTGATACTGAGTGTGCCACGGTTTAAGTCTTGGCTCTTAACTTGACCCGATAATAAGAAGTGACCACTAATTTTTCCACAAAAACAACAGAAGACAATACGGTACTGATTAAAAAGCTCAAAATGCGCAAAGTCTACGAAGAACCACATTTTTGTGAGGCACAGTACAATACTGGTGAACGGCAGGTACCGGAGAACTTCAAGTGCAAGTAGTCTGCGTAGAGCCACACCTTGGAGAGGCATAGTACAATACTGATTGTATAGTGTGTACCGAACAGCTCCAAACACATGAAGTCTGCACTCAGTACAGCACCAGTCACATAATGATAAAGAATGTATATCAAAAAGCTCCAAGTTCAAGAGCTGTCCCAATAAATGTCTGCATTTAGAAAGCACGACACTATCAGAGTTACGTTCCTCTGTGATAGAGGAGCCAAAGCCCATTGCCAGGTAAACAGTGAAAACTGGAGCACCTCGGAGGTCCTTGTGCAGAAGACACAAAACTGGCCATCCAGGTCACAGGACAGCTACGCACTCTACCAGCTGTGCACGCAAGCCCCAACCATGCAACAAAATGGAGGACCACAGGCACAGTTAGGACCAAAGTAGTGGTAGCAACACGCTATACAAATACCATTTACAATGCAACACTGCAGTGCTGTACTCCATGGAACTGCGACAGTGCTGGACTTCGGGTGAGTAACAAACCGATGGCATATACAGAGTCTAGGTCTTCTGCACCCACTGGAGTCTCCCTAATGATCTACTACGCCCGATGATCTGAGACCACCATCTGCGAGGAATGTCCATAAAATTACTTCCCAATCGGAAACTCTTACAAGTCTGAGGCATCACCACACGCCCCTTTCCCACACCCTTATCGAAATCCCCATGCAAAAGAGGAAGAGTTGTATTTGTCAGGCATGGGGGAGTCTCTTCTTTTATCTTAGATGCTAGTGTAGGACCTACCATTCGATGTCCATCCTAACTATTTTGAGTTTGGCACATACTTTTGCCGAAGTTTCTTATTTTTGCTATCAATGTGTATCTTAGTAAGGAAATGCTGATAGCCGGTGTTGCCACCCACCCACCACCTCCACTTGCAACGACTGATAGAAAGAGTTGCTGGAGAACCGTAGAAAGATGGACTGGAAACCCATATCAGTCTTGCTAAAATTGTTTAAGTGCTTAATTTGTTAAAAAGTAATTGCCAGGGACATTGTCGGAAGGCCACTGCAACCTGCACCCACCATTGCCCCAGTTCACTCCCCCAATGACAGTATCAACACAACTACTAACCATCACACTCCTGCTAGAGTGACAATCCAGACTTTTTACGCCACCCAAAGCTATATTAACGGCGTGAGTGGCAGGTACTGTTCTTTTTTAAATGTATTTTGACTAATTAAACACTGCAGTTGTGCTCATCTCAAAATTAGACCGAGACCGCCACCCTGTGGTGGACTGTCACTAGAGCAGGTGCGGACAATGAAGTGCTGGTGCTGAGCGCCAGAAACCACAGCCTCAAATTACGCACTGGTTGGAGTCAAACCCACACTGCAGGAGACGATAATGGGGTATCACTGAGCCGTGACCGCTCACCCTGGTCTGAAAGCACACCCCTAGCATGCAGCCCACCAGAAAGGTGCCAGGGTGGCAGAATGGTCCGTCTGGCGCCATTCACTGTAATATCAAGTGGCCCTAAATAATGGGAGTTTAAACATGTAACCAAACATGGGACCAGTTTAACGGAGGTACTGATACTTCAAAATCAGTGGTATGAATGACAATATAATGTTATGCATAGAACAGGTTGTACATGTTATAACCAGCGCTGGATACAGGCCTGTATCATTTTCCAACAATGGAAAAAGGTGTAGGAGACGTCACACTTGGAAGGTGATACCGCTGCCTTTGCCTTGTCAATGAGATAACTCATTGGATTCATGCACTAGCTTCATCAATGAGATAATTGAGTAAGTGCATCACAAGACTAGAACTGTGTGAATTTTAAGTGTTGCACGTTTATTTTCCGGGGGTTCACAGGGTGTCACACCTCCACCGCCGCTAAGATGAGCACCTTCAATATGGGTGAAAGCAACACCCATTACTCATGTGTAGACACACTAACGTGTAGATAGGCGTGGTTATTTTATCTCAATTATGTACTTTGTGAATTTGACTACCCTCTGACAAGTCACAGTGGAGGTTGAGGATCACGCTGAGTCGAGATGTTGAGCTGCACCACTGCTCACGGATGGGAAGAGATGTGGCCTAGTGGCTAAGGAGTCAGTGCTCTACGCGGGCCAGACCATGCGAGACAGACCCTGGCAGAGCCAAAATAGAGCCCTTAAACCAGGACCCTCTATTTCTATCAGTGTTAGAAAGGGACCCCCACCTTCCTACCTGTTGCACGTTAGTGGTGCCACACAATGTCACCAGCGTCCCTGTGGTGACTCCGGGGCTAGGTGACAGGTGGCAACTCTTGTTGACCAGAGTAGCCCGAGTGTCCCCGGGGCCAAGTCATCATTTCACTTCCGATGGATAACTACTGTATTGCCACTTACTTTTAAACTTACCACATCAAGTTGTTTTATTCTCTTTGGCCCAAGATAAAGAAGCTATACATAAAGTGATGAATAAAATATCCTTTAATAATTGGGATTACGCTTTGTCCAGTGAGACCCATTTACGAATTTGTCAAACATGGGATGCTAATGCACATACATGCATAAATTATAAAGGCCAAGCACGTCTCGTGTAAAGGCCCATATTTTTAATCCCACAGAAAGCACCGGCTGCGGGGCTGACCTGGGAACCTGGATCTAAAACATGGCGACTGTGCGACACTGAAATCGCATGCTTCCGGGCAAGTCACTAAAAATATGTGACAAGTGACATGCATGCAATTGTAAATACGTGAAACCTATTGCAATTGTGTGCTTCAAAGAGCATCTTAGAGCATTGCCCTGTCCTCCCCTTTTATGTGCAATGCTCTCTCGCTCCCCAGCAGGTCTATAAATAGCCACCGATACAGACCGCGCTTCCCTCCCGGATGCCGTGGAGCGGAGGAGACAACCTTCCAGGCGGAGGGCTCACGCGCCACACCTCTGAATCCCCACCTAGCGCGCGCTTACATGAAGCGCTCATCTGGACTCCCGGCCTCACCCCCTTAAATGAAATCACGCACAGCATTCTAGAAGTGGGCAGGCAACACATGACAGGGAGAGCCGGAGCCGAGCCAAGGGCCTGTCTGCTCTTGAGCCTGTGTACGAGCAGCGCCCTGAAAATGTTTGCTGTGTAAACCAAACCATAAAGCACCATGCACAATTCGACAGTCTCTTCAAAATTAAAAAAAGTGCATTTCTTTAACTCATGGAAGCCTTAACATTAATACTTCTAATTATTTACTGCACTGAGAAATACTTACTAATAAAACTGATCGTTTTTAAACATGAACCATCAGTAAACTAAAAGGCAAGGCAGCTGTCATGTAAACCCTTTAAATGGACCAGATTATTATGCAGCAACATTATAGTCTATAAAATCAAACTCAATAGGTTTTTGTACAACTGGTATTCTGAACTCCCATATTGGAAGGTGTGTGCATACTCAACAATGAAGCAAAAGGAGTTTTGGTGAAATAAAACATTTGCCGAAGATCACACAATTTTAAGCTGGGAAACCACGATTTATTCAGGTTTTCTGGTTTCACTTTGTACAAATCACCAAACAAAGGACTACCCTTTTGTCATTCCTTATAAGTCTTTGTTTTTATTACTTTGTCGACTTTCTATAATATTTATATAACATAAGCTTGATCCTAAGGAATTGGAGCACTTTACTTAAGCACCAGTTAGATTAAGCAAGACCACATTCAATGTTTATAGGCAGGGGCAGATTAAGTGATTTGCCCAGAATCACAGGATGGTGAGAGGACGCCAAGACTCGATCCGGATTCCCCAGTTCCAAAGTCAGCAGCTCTGGCCGTAATGCCACATCCTGGGTAGAAGGAGGGTGGCAGGCAGAAGCCACATGTAAGTTCGGCTGGAGGTTTCAACAGGAGCTTGAGTTGAGCCAGACCCAGGCTTCAGGCTCGAGCCTTCAGTTCTTCGAGCTTTTCAGAAATTCTGCCCAAAACATTTGGTAATTCAAACTTTAATAAAATAATAACCTAACTCTTTCAGAAAATGACAAAAATAAAGAGTATGGCAAAAGTTTTCAAAGTCACTTAAAGAGTGTAATTCCGTAATAAGTGCAATACTTCAGGACTTCTCGAAAATCAACATTGTAGTTGTAGTCTCCCTGGGTATCCACGTGCTTGACCGGCCCACACAATACAAACACAGCTGTTTCCTTCAGATCCAGCACCCATTTCCTGTTGGGCAAGAGTGCATGTTCATGGTGCTCCAGATAGATTTCAGAGAAACGAGAGGGGTCAGACCGGTATCATCTGACTCTCTCAACCCTCTATTACTTTTTAACAATTAAAAAAAATAAAATGAAGTTGAGTCATACTGGACATTTATGACACACAATGGCAATGCCAATAAGTCTGGCTTTTAAATGAAATTGCGATCGATTTAGGAATTCAATAAGTCATCATAAATGCACTTTAATTCGTATCTTATAACTCATGCATCAAATCATCCACCAACGGACACGTGTACATCCACAATAAACTCACACACAAACTCAACGTATGCAAAATAAGTTACAAGAATAAAAGCAACAAAAGAAAACATGCTGCAGCCTTAACATGGCAGGCATAAGCTTACAATAACAAAAAAAATTAAACATAGCAGCAAGTGGCTGCCTTGCAATGCTATTGAGCATAGAGATTAAACATATATTTATATATATATATATATATTCACAGAAAAAACCATAGGTTATAGACCATATATAGTTAGGAATTTGCATTTACAAAACCTTGAAAATTCACTGAAAAAAACATAGGTTATAGACCATATATAGTTAGGGATTAGCATTTAAAAAACCTTATTTTATTTGCACAAAACCATTGAAATTCCATATATAGTTAGTTGCACTAACTATATATCGCGGACCCGCAATCCACTGCTAATGATGTCACATATTACATCATTCATGACATGGTCAGTGACATCACTGATGACATCACTGATGACATCTCAAATGACATCACTGATGACATCACTGATGACATCTCAAATGACATCACTGATGACATCACTGATGACATCACTGATGACATCACTGATGACATCACTGATGACATCACTGACATCTC